>NC_141687.1:590403686-592803686 GCF_964263255.1 Lissotriton vulgaris
CTTACTGTAATGTATTTCTAATCAGTTGTTGTTCATCACACAACATAGATGCCACACTTGGCCTCTTCATCGGTAAACCAGGATCTGCAAACTTGCATGACATCACCCCAGCAGATTGGTCAGAACATCATCAAATACTCTTTCAAATATCCACCCTAGAAACTAAAATCAAGGGTCAAAGGAAAAGGGAAAATAGATTTCGGTAGCGTATACAGATTGGAACTGGTGGACATCTGCCTAACCACCTAGCACCCGAACTAACTAAACATCAGTTCAAGAGCCAATGAACGTCTGCAATAGCAGTATGACTGACTTAGTTCAGAAGGCGGCTCCATTACAACTAAAAGTGCAAAAAGAAAAACTGTCAGTTCCATGGTTCAATCAAAACATTAACAATGAAAGAAGACAACTAAGGCAGCTGAAACGACTATGGAGGAAGGGCCCAAACATTACCCACCTCGAACAGCTGAGAATGCACAGAATCTCGCACAAAAAGGCAATCCTAAAAGCCAAAACAACAGCGGTCAGATCTCAAACTTAACAAAGTGTAGAACTGAACGAGAAAGCTCTTTCACACAATAAAGCAACAGTCAGGAAAACTTGAAGAAACCACCATTTCAAATAGCCTGATGGACATCTGCAATATTTCTTTAAAGACAAAATAGCAACAATAAGCTATTCCATTCCCAGCTTAATGGAGCAGTCTGGAACAGTTTCAGACTCCTGTCTAAAGAGGAAATCAAGAAAACCATGCAGTCAATGAAACCTACCACACATTTAGAAGATCCCATTCCCTCTCATCTGCTGAAAGAAATACACCAAGTCCTTATTCCCTTATGGATGAAAATTGAGAATGTTTCTCTCCTACATGGATCCCTCCCAGAATACCTGAAGATAGGCAAGGTATCGCCCCTACTAATAAAAACTGGCACTGACTGAAAAGTCTTAAACAACTTCTGACTGGTCTCCAGTCTGCCTTTTCTGGTTAAATTGATTGAAAAATGCACCCATGATTAGCTTTGTGAACGCATCAAGAATTTTAAGCTATTAAACAAATATCAGTCTGGATTCAGACACACAACCCTGAGGTCACCATGCTTAACATTCTAGATGATATAGAAACATTACTAGACAAAAATAAATCCTGTCTCCTGATACTTCTGAATTTATCAGCCCATCACCTTGTAGCCTGATTTTGTACGCCCCTATGCGAAGTACTACATAGAGTATGCACCCCCAAATCAACAGAAACATGTTCATTAAAGCATAGACCATCTCTGCAACCTAATCATACAGCTACATAAGCTCATATACATACAGTCACTCATTAGAAACTACATATGCCTCAACAGACTCAAAGGTAATTGCAGTCAGATGTTCATAGATCTCTATTCCCTTACAGAGGCACTGAAGTACTTATGCAGCCACTGACATACACATTTAGACAGCGAAAGAGCTACTAATACACACAGTCACATAACATCTGAATTTTCACTTACAATGGACTCGTTTCTCACACGTAGCACGTTTTATTGACATTGTAACAACTCTGTTGCATCCCAGTCGATAGCTGCCTGGGAACAGACTGATGACAAATGATAAAATGCACTGCCTACTTCTGAGGATGTTACTAGACTCTAACCAAATGGAATATAATGATTCTAAAGAAAACGTATGAGACAGATTACTTAATTCTTACGGATTTGCATAATTTACTGATCATCACATAACAGCCCATCGTGTACGACGAATGAGACCCCATGGACTGATGGAACCGATAATTTAAGGGGTGTGCACTTGAACATATTGGAGCATAATTGCCTAAATTAATGACAAGTAGCGGGCTGGGTGTCCTGTTTACCTTGCTTTCCCTATCTGGCATGCTGTTGGTTTTTCCTTCGATCCACGCATGTTGCTATCACAACTTATTCCTTACCTTGCATTTTCCACTCATTTGGGTGCTATAGACTCTAACGAACTGAACTCTAGCAAATTGGGACTTTATCCTGCCCCATTGCCATCTGGCAAGCGAGTGCGGGAAGTAGCCTTTCAGCTGAGAGGTTATTTGACTCCTGATGTGGCAAAAACAATGCTGCAAATCGGACTCAAACTGATTACTTGAGGACAGATGCCGAAAAAACAACATTGATTGGTTTGTATGAGCATCAATGAACCTGTAATTTCATGTACTATGTAGTTATCTGTGCTTTAGAATTGTTATTAAATCTGATCCTTTAACTGTATTTCTGCCGTTATCTGCATTCTTGAAACTTTAGATACATGTTTTTACTGAATTATCTTTATCGATTCTGTTTCGTTCTTTTAGTGATATTCTTTGTCTCAAGGATTCTATACTTATGGCTGATAAAGGTGCTAAGTTATGCTGAGTCATTAGTATGAAGTTCACAATTATCTATTCCAGGTAATTGTTTATTTCTACTCCCTTAAGCTCAATTCAAGATCCATCGGAGGACCTATGTGATGTTGGTAGCAGTTGATAGCAGGTTTTAACTGTCATAAGTTATATGAGCAAAGTGGGCCTGATGAATTGATTTAAAGCTATACCAGAAGAGATAAGTAGCAAGAAAGGATTTTGCCAGACCCGCTTCCACTGGATAAAAGTACACCTCTCCCAGTTCCATGATATGTTTAAGTAAATCTGCTGGTATGTAACTGCCTGCTATAATACCTCTATGGCTGTCACTCTAAATGTAAGTGACTGCAGAAATACTTTAGTGCCTGTGATAGGCAATATAGAGCTAGGTAGGTGTGACTGCAACTACCTTTGAGTCTGCTGCATGTATTAATAGTATCTGGTGAGTGACTGAATCTTTATGTGCTTCTGTAGCTGTCTCATTAGCTGAAACAGAGGGTTTATGTTTTTCTGAACATGTATGTCAGTTGCTTTAGGGATAGCATACTCTATGCAGTACTTGGTATAGGGGAATGCAAGTGTACAAGTAACTTAGTGAACTGAAAAAGAACCTCTATCATGTTTTAAGCACAAGCCAGCATGCTTTATAGAACACCTACAGCATCTCTCACATGTGGCATGTGCATACTGAAACTTGGAATTAAGACTTGAGAAACAGCTTTTATATGACAAATCAATCCAGTGAATGTACTACCAAGCATCGTCCATGTTTAAAAGAGTATTTCTCTACAAGAATGAGATGGTTGTGTCAGTGCTTGCCAACATATTTGAGAAAGTGTAGGAGTACACCGGTAGCAGTGCCATGAGACGTTCAAGTAAATGTGCCGGTATGTGATTGTCTGTTTTAGTATCTCTATGTCTCTCTAAATATCTATGTAACTGACTACAAATAAACACCTCAGTGCCTGTGTTACGGAAAAGGGAGTAATATAGATGTGACTATAACTATGCTTGAATCTGCTGCATGCACAAGTAGTTTCTGGGTGACTGAATGATCATTTGCTCCAGTAGCCGTCTGACAAAGCAGTGTAACAGAACTATAACACCCAGGATTCAAAGAAAAACACTCTTGAAAAAAGCACATCATATGTACACATGTAAATATTTCCACACCTTCTAATGCCTTGCCAAAGTAAAGTTTAACTTTTAATCTGCAGTTTGTTTTAGTACCAAATAAACCATGTTGTAAGCAGCAAATGTATAACATACTAATTCAAAGCAACAGATTGTGAACAAACTTATCACACACCTAGGGGCCTATTATCATGGGGGATGGGATAGCTTTCCTACCTCCATAGTCGGTTTGACTTCCGACCAGCTGATTATGTATCAGCGGATTCGAATTGAAACCAGCCAGCCATTCCAACTGGCTTCCGACGGGCTCAAGGTGCCAGTCGTAACCGGCTCGTAATCCCAAAGGGCGAGCCTTTCCACCCTTGGCATTACAATGTATGGTTCCCGGCATGATTTCCATGCCGGCTTGTCCGACATGGAAACCATGCCAGAAAGCGTGGTTGGGGGCCCACAGCAGAGCCTCTTTTATGTGCAGTCTCCGGTTGTGGGCCGAGGGGGCACCTATGCCACGGGGTGCAGGGAAGAACAAAACCTCCCATTTCCCTATCGGAGCATGTATTACGGACGGTTTATGGCCATAATGCATGCTCCCAAATGGGAAATGTCAGAATGCAACCGAACAGTGTTCGGCCACATCTTAATGAGGCGGGAAGGACCGCCGACGGAAGGTCGGTTGGTCCCATTTATGAGATGGTGTCGGGCGGATGCAAATCCGCCCGACATCAGAATCGCCCCATAGACTGCAAGTCAGACAAACTTTAATATTCTCATACACTCATAAAGTGTCTTACTCACCTTTTATTAAACATACAAAGCCACTCACAAAACCACCCAGACATTACCTAATTTAATTCCAATATTTTCCCAAAATATCTGATAACATTCTCACATACACATATACCTTTTCAATCATTTTTTCTCTAAATGAAATGCAATTCACATACTTGAAAATTGAGTTTGTTGATCAAATATAATTTTTGGGACTTATCATATAGATACAATACTGTCAGGAAAGATAACAAGCATTTGCAATGCAATAGGTCTCGCATTAGGAAAGTTTGAGCTATTGGTATAGTAAATGACAAATTTTGTATTTATGTGTTGGTTTTGAAAATAGCAAAATTAATGGCTTTGTCATTTACAATGCCAATAGTTTTAACTTTCGCAAATATGACACCTATAGCATTTGTAATGCAATATGTGTTGTATTTATGTGACTTAGATGTATTGATATTACTAACAAAAATGTTTTTTTTTGTAATAATGAATACTTAAATAAAAGTTACTGTAATTTATAATGGCAATAGCTTTTGTAAATAACTTTTGTGAAGATTATGTTCATTGTATTTTATTGTGATGAAAAACCAAGAACAGAAGCGAAATATTTACATCTTTTTGTGACATTTGTAATAAAGCTTGAAACATTGAGAGAACATATTTGAACCAGTTGTTGTTGAATGGTTGCACAGATTGATGCTGTGGTAGCGCTGAGTGATGTTGTGGTGGCGACGAGTGATGCTGTGGCGTACAGTGATGCTGTGGTAGCGCATAGTGATGTTGTGGTGCCCCTGAGTGATGCTGTGGTGGTGCTGAGTGATGCTATGGTGATGCGATAGAGTGAGTGCGATAGATAGATAGATAGATAGATAGATAGATAGATAGATAGATAGATAGATAGATAGATAGAGTGAGGGCGATAGATAGAGTGAGGGCGATAGATAGATAGATAGAGTGATGGCGATAGATAGAGTGAGTGCAATAGATAGACAGATAGAGTGAGGGCCATAGATAGATAGACAGATAGATAAAGTGTATCTATGTTGCATTGAGTAGAGTGTAAGTATGAGGTGTGTAATTATATGGCACTGAGTGGTAATATGGGGAGTGTATGTTACATTCAGTAGAGTGTAATTTTGTGGCATGTAATTATGTGGTACTGAGTGGTATTTGGAGTGTATGCTGCATTGAGTGCAGTGTAATTATGTAGCATATAATTATATGGCACTGAGTGGTATTGTTTGGAGTGTATGTTGCATTGAATGCAGTGTAATTGTGTGGCATATAATTATGTGGCACTGAGTGTATGTTGCATTGAGTGCAGTGTAATTATGTGGCATGAAATTATGTGGCACTGAGTGGTATTTGGAGTGTATGTGGCATTGAGTGCAGTGTAATTATGTGGCGTGTAATTATGTGGCACTGAAATTAAAGATACTTGCTATGGCTGCAATAAATGTGCTGGTTTGTAGAGAGGATTCCTGTAAACAACAAGCTCTTGGCATTGCTGTGATTAGGGGGAGGGGGGAGGAGAAATGCGGCTTGGGAGCAAATGGGGGGAGGAGGCAGGGAGGCCAGAGGAGCTGTGAAGCATCCAGACTGTCCTGAAGAAAATAAGGTGCGAGGTCGAGGTGAGGCCAGAAAGAGATGAGAAGGGCGAATGGAGAGGGGGAAAGAGGAGGTGAACATATGGCCAGATAACTAAAATCCTTCCATCAGTTCAATAATCAAGCCTACTGGCCTTCCAGAAACAACTCGAGACCTTCCTGTCCCTTCAACAGTCCAGCAACATTTCTTCTGGGAACCAACTTAAGACTCTCATCCTGTCAATACTCCAACCAATCAACTTCTTGAAACAACTAAAGACTATTATCCTTTCAATACTCCAACCAACCAACTTCTTGAAACAACTAAAGACTATCATCCCGTCTATACTCCAACCAACCAACTTCTTGAAACAACTAAAGACTATTATCATGTCAATACTCCAACCAACCTCTTGAAACAACTAAAGACTATTATCCTGTCAATACTCCAACAAAGCAAAATCATTTCTTATGAACAAGTTTTTACCCTAAGCTATCACCTCTGTATCTATTGAGTGTAAACATACCTGTGACTCTTTTTATGATGCCTGACCTTTTCATTGTGGACTACCTTTGAAAACAAGCTTAATAATTTGTGTATTCTCAAGGCTCTTTACTTCATTCTTATATGTGATCATTTTACTTGGTTCAATTATACCCTACCTTCCCTTCCTGTAAAGCGCTCTGAAACCCACTAGGCTCATGTTCGCGCTACACAAAACATTATGAATAAATACAAAAATTAGAAGAAAAAAAGCATCATCATCGAACAACCAAAAAGTATCATCCTTTCAATACTTCAACCGAGCAGCCTAGTCAAACAACCAAAGACTTTCATTCATTCAATACTACAACCAGCCAACCTCTTGAAACAACTAAAGACTATCATCCTGTCAATACTCCAGTGAAGCTGCCTCTTGAAACAACTGTGGACTATCATACTTTCAATAGTCCAGTCAACAAGCCTTTTGGAAACAACGCAAGACTCCTCATTCCCTCTAACAATCTAAAATACAGGCTTTTCATAAATAACTCAAACCCTTCAATAATCCACCTATCAGCTTTCAAGAAACTGAAGACTTTCTCGTTCTTTCAAAACTCCAAACCTAATGGCCTCTTGGAAAAAACTACAAACTTCATCATCCCTCCAGTACTACAAAAGACTGGTCTTAAAAAAAAAAAAAGAGGACTCACAGCCTCCCATGCCCTCTATATTCCAACCTACGGGCGTCTCCGACACAATATACTACTACGAAATGCAAACTCTAGGCCCCTCAGAAACAACTTCAGACCTTCCCGTCTTTTCAATATTCCGACCTATCAATAGCTTTAAACAGCATGAGCCCCGAGCTACCTTCAACACTCCAACCAAGCAGTCCCTCAAACAAGGCAAGACTGCAAACCAATAGCGAGGTACGAGCCAGGTGTTTGACTTGGCTCTAAGAGCCTGTGCTAGAGCAGATGCAGGAAAATGTTTAAACAACAGTTGATGGACAGAATGCAGAACAATGTCATACATCCACCTCAGTACAGAGAAGGGCCTAAATTCATCGTTTTTTTTCTCACAATGCCATTCCAGTTTGAACCCAGCCATATACAAATTAGTCTTGACCCTGTGCCTCATGGCATCAACTGTTTTTGCATTTGCCACCCCGAGTTTGATGGGTAAGCCCAGACATGGGTCCCATGCCACTGGAATCAAGCTATCCTGGCTGAAGAGGGGTGAAACCCCAAAACACGTCCTGGGATGCTTGTTTTAGGTCCAGGGAGGACCTGGATTGGCAGTTCTGTCTGGACTGTTCCCATGAGGCACAGGGTGAAGACTGATTTGCATATGGCCAGGTCTAAACTGGGGTGGCATGGTGAGCAAAAGAATGATGGATTTAACCCAGATCTCTTGACTGGGAGGTGAATGTTTTGATATGTTCTGCATTTCCATCCATCAATTGTGAATATTTTGCATGAAAATGTTTGCCATGTAATTTGTGCAACAAACATCATTAAAAACAGGACGCCTCTTCAAAATGTAAACAAGTGTATTGCTTTAAAATTCAGAAGTGTTTGAAAGTACTACATCAGAGCATAATCACTGCATTGAGAGGCATTTATAAAAAGCCATAGGTTGAACTTAGTTTCAACTTCGAAATAGGCACAGGGGAGATTAAGTGATTTGCCCAGAAACAAAGAATGTTGAGCCAACGTCCAGACTCAAACCTGGTTCTCCAACTCCAAAGATGGCAGCTCTGGCCGTTATGCCACCTCAAATTATTTGGTAAAGCAAGTAAGACTGGTTTGGGCCCAGATTATCTGGTTTCACCCTGTCCAGTTAAGCTACTAGATGGGTACCCCTTTCAATCTCCTATTTTACATAAAAGTTTGTTTTACCTTACATTTTTGGTGCATGAGGTTATATGGCGGGTGGCTAGCATAAGTCGCATGAAAGCTTGCTTCACTGTAGCAGACTCAACGTTCCAAGAGGACCTCGAGCTGAGCCAGAGCCAGGAATCTGGCTTGAGCTTTCAGTGATTTGCCAACCTCTGCATCCCTTCAACACTCCAACCAACCGATCTCTTGAAACGGCTGGAGACTGTCCCATCGCTCCAGTTGTCTAACCTAGCAGCTGTCAGCAAGAGAACTGTTCTTCTATTACGCCAACACAACAACCTTTAAACACAGCCCCCCAGTCTACACTCCCTACGTGCCTAGCTGCCTCATCATTACCATATCGTTGCCTTCAGTGGTAAAGTTACCCCTCGGGGAGGATTATTTGGCACTACAAAAGAGTGTATAGGTGCTACACACATTCATCTCAACAAGGCACTGATGCCTGTCCCTGTGCACAAACGAGTCCATAAAACGCTACACACGTCAGCCTCGCAGAAGGGGCCTGGTCACACTTTCCAGGGATCACTGTAAACACAGCTTTATATTTTTCAGTCCTTTGCGAAACAAGCCAGCAGAGATGAATGCTTTAATTAACATTTCACTTCAGAGCGCTTACAGACAGGTGCACTGGAGAGGGCAAAGAAGCATACACCAAGCTATGGCCCTGCAGCGCAGTTGTGTCTTGCACCAGTCCTTTGCGAAACAAGCCAGCAGAGATGACTGCTTTAATTAACATTTCACTTCAGAGCGCTTACAGACAGGTGCACTGGAGAGGGCAAAGAAGCATACACCAAGCTATGGCCCTGCAGCGCAGTTGTGTCTTGCACCAATGGGTATGTCCACCCAAATCACATTCACCATCCGATACCGACCACAATATATGGAATGGAGCATTAAAAAAAAAAAAAGGACAAAGTTCATGTGACCTGTGTTTTTTTCCCTAAGAACGCTGAAACCGAACTTGAATATCAATATCGGGATAGATACATTATTACCCACTGTTCTTAGCCAATCAGGCGCAGGAGCCCGTATTGCATTTTGAAATCACGCGGACATTCTAAAGGCACATGGAAATCAACGAGAGATCCGCACACCTGGTTTTCCACAACCAAACTTGTATACAGCACTTGGGTAGCGGGTGCGCGCTTGAAGTATCTCGAGACAGCAATCACAGAGAGTGAGGAAAGGGAAACGGGTTGCATTATAATAGAATACAAACACTTTGGACCCATTGATTATAACATGACAGCACGTAACTGCTAGGCACGTTTGTAAGGAATCGCCGCCCGTATTTGAGACACGATAATTAGGTCTGGAACTGCAACAAGAATGGGATGTGGGAGCCCCTCATGTTTGAATACCACAGAAACATTTTATTTGCAAAGCATGGTTTTGGAGACGCTCTATTTTTATGAATTTACCCAAACGTTCTCACTGCGGCCTCTCGAAATATTTCATCGCTCGAAAATTCTGACAACAGAAAACCCTGCAGAGGGAAAGGGTTAGTTAGAAGGTGTACCTAGAAAAATACCCAACGAACATAACAGCAATCAGTAGTGGAACCTCCTTGAATGATGACAACACTCCAACTACAATGCAAGGACAAGACGTGTGCGTGCGGAAAACTGCCGCGGGACTTCCGTTTCCTGCTGGAAGCCCGCGCCCACGGATTGGCTGGCTAGGAGAGGAGCAGTGGTGACGCAGGGATCCCATGCCCGAGGGAGAGCCCCGCGGTGGCGGCTGAACTCCGGAGTTGCACCGATGCGGTAAGCGGGGTTTGGGGGGCGCACGCGTGTGTATGTATATGTGTGGCTGTGTGTCTGTTAGCTGTGCGTGTGTATATGTGTGTCCCGATGCATTGTGCCTGCGTGGGTGTATGTGTGTGCGCACGCATGCGTGAGTGTGGCTGTGTGTGATTGAGAGAGGCTGCGAATGCGAGGCAGGGGATGTGCACGGCGCCGTGCGCGCCCTCGAGGAGGAATCTGAGACAGCAGAGGTGCGTGCCCGAACGCTGTCTCAGATTCCCCCGAAACTGCTGACAATAGGTCCTTTGCTGACGCTCGACCTAAAAACTAAGCATAAGAATGCACACCAATCTCACACAAAGCAAACATTAATGACAGCAATTTCAACTTTCCCCCCACTGATATTGCGGAAGGCAACCACTAAAAACATATTTTTCATTTTTTTATTTTGTCACTCCAGTCCTGAATAGTTAGTACGTGGTTAATGAGGAAGAGTTCCTGGTTGAGAGAAAAAGACTTCAGCGTTTTATTTCTGTTGCTGCTACGCAACACGAAACAGAGATATGGAAGGACAGTCCCCTTGAACTTTTGCAGTTTATTCTAACATACAGTCTTGAGAACTCCGTTCCAAATATTGTAATACTACTGCAAATTTTCCTTACAATTGCTCTAAGTGTTGCTAGTTGTGAAAGGAGTTTTTCTAAATTGAAATTGATTAAGAATTACCTTAGATCTACAATGAGTGCCTTACGTTTAAGAAATCTTGCCATACTGTCTATAGAACAGCAACTGAGTGATGAAGTAGACTTTGATGATGTCATCGATGATTTTGCTAATAGAAAAGCAAGAAAAATAACAGTTTAGAATGTTGGATGTAAGTTTTACTTGAAAATTCAACATAGTGTTTTCATTTACTTTCCTATACATCATTTTGAATTTTTGTTGTAATTTTGATGTGTATTAAGAGGGGCTGCAAACTAAAACAATATTTGTTTTTATAGTATTACAATACCTAAGAATAAAGTCATATTAACCTTATGTGTTCTTTGTGCTGAGGCTGCTCTGAATGAGAGATGCACTATTACAAGCTGGTTTTGTGTCCCAAGAGCACACGTCTTTTCATTCCCAAGGAGTTGGTTGCTGCTGCTTAGAAGTAATGACAGGGCGCGACCCCTGGTTGTTTCCTTTGGGCCACCAGAGTGGGCTGTGTATCCAGTCTGTATTGGCAAGGTAGAGCTGACTGACCCCTTTGTGCTGTATTTAGTTCTAAGGGTACACAGTGAGTCAGTCCCTGTGATAATAATTAATTTGCTGTTTTTGAAAGGTAAAGAAATACAGGCTTCGACACTGTTACGTTGGTTTTGGGTCCCCAGAGCACATCACGTTTGTGCAGGTCCTCACTGCTTTAATGGGGGGACTATGATGTATGGCCATTTAATGTCAGCTGTAGACGATGGATCACTGAACAGTGTCATGTATGTGCATGTTTGCTTTGTGCTGAGGGGTACATTGTTCACACAGCTCTCTGATGGATGTCACATGTGGTTTTTCTGAGTCCCCAGATAGATCATGCAGTTGTGTATTCTCTTTTGTACTGCCAGTCATCGGTGTATTCAACTGTCTAGCCTTTGACCGTGTCATGTATGTGCATTTTTGCACACTTTGAACTATTTTTCCATCATCTCATGAGTATCCCTAGTTTACAGTATTGTGGCTTTTTATCGTTATTGGTCTTGTGTTAAGTCTATGCATAAAGATACGTATTTTTTATAACTACTTGTGTGGTGTCCCTTTGTAGTGTTCTTCACTGTGTTACTGTGTATGATCATAAATGCTTTACACGCTGCCTCTGAGATAAGCCTAGCTGCTCGTGCTACGTTACCACAGGGTTGAACAGGGGTTATCAAAGGGTGTAGTCCCCTTACTCTGACTTAGGAAGAAGGGTCCCCACTTGGACAGTGGCCAGCCATTGCCAACTAGAGACCCACATTTCTAACAAACAACCATTCCGATTTTGAGAGGAGTAAACATCTCAATGCCCATTAGATTCCCCATGTTAGACGAATGTTCTGATTTGTTACCTTTGCCTCAAATTGTAAAGCGCTCTGATATCCTTCGGGATCAAGTTTGCGCTATATAAAACTTTATAAATAAATAAATAACCCTTTCATGCACTATTATGAAGAAGCCCAATATATGTGGATGTTTTGCACACTTCTGACATTGGGCTATATATGGGCTGCATTTGGGTCATATCTGTGCTATATTTGGGCTCTTTTCTCTCTGGTGGCCATCTTGGGAGACTTATTTGTAACAAAGCTCCCTAATCTCATTTACTGCAGTATCCTCAGTAGAAAGTGCTTTCCATTTTCCACTTCGATTCCATCAAGATGGCCGTTAGATGTGCCACACTTTTGGCATAAATTCAGAATTTTGGTACTCTAGTTGCTCTTCAGAACACTGTAGTAAACTCCTGATAACGAGGGAGTCAACTGGCAGTCTACTTCTGGTGTTGAAAGTTCATGTTTCAGTCTACATGTCAGAATGTTTTAATAAAATAGAAGAGAAAGATATTTGAGAACTCACTTAAAATGTTCCCTAATATTTTTGTCATAATTAAAACAGCTAGAGCTCTAGTGGTTTTTTAGAACAGTCTGGGAAGCTGCAGTAGAACCAGTGTTGCCTGATTGGGCTGTTTCACGCACAAATAAGTGACATTTGTCCCATTTGTGTGGGATAAAAGTACCCTGGTGGGTTGTGGAAAGTTGGGCGACATTTGCCCTTGTGTGCTCAAAATTTGTGGTTTCTGCGGTGCCCAGAGATGATCTTTAATAATCAGGCCATCAATCATTTAAGCACAAACACGCTACTTACGATGGTCCTGCTTCATGTTTCCGACCTGCCCCCAGAGAGAATGGATCAATGATCATACTAGGGGCAGAGCTGTCATCATTTTAAAAAAACATTTAAATCATTGCATTTGCCTCTCTTGGCGCCCGCAGTCCGAGTGCTGTGGGCTGGAGCTCGCGAGACGAGGAGTCACGAGTGTCAAGGCATGAGCTGGTTGGCCTAATCTGCAGCCTGCTTCTGCTGCATGTTAGAGTCCCTACATGCCCAGCAGGTTTATTAATGTAAGATTAGTGGTCGTAGTGTCCACTATTCCTGTTCTGTCGCTGTCAGCTGCCCCGCTCTCTTTTTTTCTCTTATTCCCCCTCATTATGTCTCTCTCTTGCAGATCCTCACTTGCTGAAAACTGTGCTTCAATAAACGTCACTTACCCTCTGTTTCCTCTACTTTCCTTTATTTGTTCTCCTGTGAAATGGATCCAAACAAAAAAGAAACACTTTTGTTGGAAATGTCTTTTTCTTAAATTTTTCTGTTCCAAAGTGCTGCCTCGGGACCAGGAGAGAAAAACAGGTGCAAAATATGAAAAATAAATAATTAAACAAAGCATTACAGAGCGATCGTAAAGTGGCTAAATTGATTTTATTCAGATCCAAACACAGAGTTTGCCAGTGAAGTACTACTTTCTTTTTCTCGTCCTTCTTTGAACAGCATAGTTTTCCCTGGTGTGGATGTGCACCATTCTGAGCTTCTGCAATACCTTGTTGATGACTCGGGGGGGGGGGGGACGTTAATGTGATCCTTGTCAGCCCTTTTCCTTATTTTAGTTTATAAAATGTGTACTGCTGCTCTGTGTTCAGGGATGTTGTCTTTTTAAACCATACTGCTTATGTTTTGTAAGGATTTAAGCAATGGGCATTGAAACAGGTTCCTTCCAAGCCCTGTAATCATGTGCTTAACATTTCAGGCAAAAACACTCATTGATTTCTGAATAATGAGTTTAAAAGTGTTAAGGTAACCATTTTGTTCTGCTTACATTTCACATGCTTTATATAATTTTACATTCCCTTGAAGTGTTTGTTTTTTCCAGGATGTTGTTACTTTTTCTTCAGGCAGCATATTACTCTTGTGCATAATTTGAATTGAGTCGCACCTAGGTGTTTATAGTGGGGCACAATTGAGTTGTAGCTGAAGGCAGTGCGAGTTTTTCTCAGTAGGAAAGTATGGTGTTCAGTGGGGGAAAGGATGTGGTACAATGGCCTGAGCTACCAAATCTGGTACTGGGGAACCAGGTTCAGCCTTCATCATCAATCCACCAGACCATTCTCCTGAGAGAGCACATTCCCATGCTAAACGTTAGAAGGCCTCCAAGACCTTAGAAGCCCTATCTAGACGTTAGAAGCCCTGGTGCCTTAGCACCTTGAAGGTCTGTCTACCACAATCCATACTGAAGTTCACCTCCAGTCTTACGGGTAGTCCTACGAAGCAACCCCTCCTAGAGCAACAGTGACTATGTCACTGTCATCACAGGTCCCTTGAGGCTAGCCCACCAAACACATTGGTACCTCCATTGGACTTGTTTCAGCAGGAGTAGTGCAACTCACCAGGTATTGGCAATTCAGTATTTGCATGCACACCAAACTAAGGGGCATATTTACAATGGAATGAGGGAGCTTGGCGTTAAACAAACATTGCTAATGCCACGCTACGCCATTCTGAAAACACAGGGATGCACAGTATTTACAATGGTGCAGCACATCCCTGCATTTTCCCAAGCGCTGGCGCAAAGCTCAGCTGGCGCAGGCACCCTTGCACCATTGTGCAAGGGTACCAGTGTTAAGGGAAGGATTGTTTATGTGCAGGAAGGTGTGCCTTCCTGCATACAAACAATCCAGAATGGTGAATTGTAACTTTTATGTGTGCTGCATTGTGCTGCACATATAGAAGTTGCAAATCATTATTTTTTTAAATGATGTGCAGAAAGGGATACCTTCCTGCACAAAAGCTATCATCCATGGCACTTTGATATTTCTATGTGTGCTTCACAATGCAGCACACATAGAAACAGCAACAACAAGGAGAAATTAAGCATTTCTCCTCATTTCGCCATGTTAAGACCAGGTTTTCCCAGGTCTTAATTTTGGTGCCGCCTCCTGTTTATGCCATCCCTGTAAATAGGGGGCAGTATCAAAATCAGTGGGTGTTGCAGAGAAACAAAGGTTAGGCAGGCAGTAGCTAGACATACACTAAATGGACAGACTGCCGGCTGCTTGACTGGAACTTTGCCAGGATGAGAATTGCACACCTTGTGTGTGTGACCTCTGTCTGGCAAAAATGCCTTGAGGCCCTTCCCCTTCTGATGAAGGGAAGAACCATCGATTGCCTTGGACCTGGGTGCTTCAGTTTTAAGCCTTGAAGTGCCGAGAGCAAAGTGTCAGTCAGTAGCATCTAGTCACAGAGTAGGGTAGGGTCAGCAGTACTAATCCAGCCCACTCTGTGACGAGGTTGGGACTGCTGCCTTCCTATCAGCCAATGAGGGAAGGCAGCAGTCCCAACCCTTCTAGGAAGTCTTAGGCTTCTCTTTTGGAAAGTTGTAGTTAAGGTAAGTTTTATACATTCTTTATATTTCATGTGTGTATGTAATAATGTATTTGTGTCTAGCTAGCGCTATATAATCTCTCAAATAAATGAATAAATAAATGTGTTAGTGTTGTGAATGGGTGTGTGGGTGAGTGAACGCATGGGTGTAAGTGAGGTTTATGTGTGTATGTGTGGCCAACGCTCCCTTCCCTGGTAAAATTACAGTCCACCACTGCTTCTAACACATTCATTCGTTATTTGCAGCTAATATGTCACAATCCTTCTAATATAGCACAGTGAGGTATGACCCGACATCGAGGAACTGCATGCAAACTGAAAGACATTACTTTAGAACCTTGTGTTTAACCTCAATCTTTTCTAATTTCAAGAAAATTAAAAAGGGTTCCTTTCAATAAAAAAGACTTATTAGCACACTCAACAATTGCATAGCATTTTAATTCTGACTGTGTGTTTCTGCAGACCAAGTGCTCTTAATCTATAATGCCTACCAGTGTGCATGATGACTCCTACACATTGTTGCCCTCATTGTGTACATGCATAGTAGTGCTTTAATTTACAATTATCATTTATATAACCATTGCTTTATGCGCTCTCCTAAGATGCCAAGGATAGGATGTGCATTTCATATGGATACCTTAGTGACCCAGTGGCAAGCACTGTAAGAATTCAGTACTGCCTTCAGACTCAGGACTCTCAATCTTACCCACCATAAATGTCTACTCGCAATATGAACTCACCCAGACCAGAAGTGGACTCATTTCACATTGTGTACTATAAAAGTATATTTTGTGGAAATAAAACTAGAGAATCACATCATCTGGATAAAGAAAATAATAATGGGGAACACTTCATGAAGTAAAATACATGAAATGTAAACATGGACAGCTTTTCTGGCATGGATTACCTTAGGGTGTTTACAGCCGTTGCTGAGAATTTAATGTTAAGAGCATGAATAATTAAAGCTCTGGCTGGCCGATAGGAGTAAAGGACCCTAATGAGAGGGCCCAGGCCAATGGTGGTATGGGAGTGGGACAGTGCTAATGATGAATGGGAATGGGGTGGGATGGAACATGCACAGTATGACAGTATCAGTAGAGTTGAGGGAATTTTGGCGTTGAGGGTATTGCCAAACGATCTGGGAAATTGGGTCCTTTTCCTTTCTGCTCCAACAGCCTTGCATTAATCCATACACCAAACAAACCCATCTGCTGCTTGCCAAGATGAGGACCTTTAGTTGAGCGCTTGCTGTAACACAATGGAAACAACAATATCCTCTATACTTTTAAGTGCCAGAGTAAGTGGTCACAGTTAAGGACTTTGTAACGGAGGGCAGGGAATCAGAGTAGGTGAGTGTCTATTTTGTATCCTCTCTTTACATTTTGACTGGAAAAGTGTGGACGTCTAGTCTTACTGTAGCACTCCTCAGTTGTCACAATGTTGCTTCACATTTATGAACACTAGTTTTGCACTAAAACTGTGTTTCAGATTTGTCTGCTGCAGTTTATTTTTGCTGTTGTCCCATACTGTCATTGTGAAGGAGTTTTTTGTTGCTGAATATCTTCAGACAAGTTCATAGAAAGTTAAGCCGTGCCAAAAAAGTTGCATTGCAGTTACTTTAATACAAGGGGATGTTTCCTAATATGTAGATCATTGTGGGGTGTTAATACAGCATAACTTTTCCAGTATTCTTTTTTGGAGCCACATTGTTGAAATAGCATTGAAATTCCTATTCATACACATGAAGTGGTTTATAATCTGCTTTTGTAGACTGAATTTATGAATGTCAGGTTCTGGTTTGTTTCTGTGGTGACCGAACTACAAGATGAAGAGTCAAAGTGGTGACTGGTCTTGAAAATGAGTAGTTATTAACACAGGTAACCAGTTAACCTCCTCCCACTATCTGTATATTGAATATAATTTAGATTCATCCTTAAAATGTTTTCTGATGAATACTTTTGCTAAATTTGAGGGTTTCGACTTTGGGATGGTTTTTGGGATTACACTGGTCTACGTTGTGCTGAATTTGGGCTTATTATACTTGAGCATTTTTGGGCTTGGGGATGGTCTCAAAATTGGCAGCACTGAGCAGAACACTCAGGAATTAACTGAGAAGCTGCACATACAGAAGTACATGTTTTACTGAGAATGTCAGACTTCATATAGCTTAAAAAGCCTAGTGTGAATTTACAGAAAATTTGCACTCATTTTAGATTCTGGAGCACCTTCTAGAACCTCTGAGGGAAAATTATGAGTAAACTGTTATCTCATGATTGATTTACTCTCAGCAAGAGGTTTTGACACAGGGTAAAATCACCTTAGAATACACCACAATTCCTAACATTAGTATGGTACCAATGACAAATGGTTTCTCCTTATTGTGACCCTCAAAACCTGACATTCAGTACAATGCATTTCAATGGGGAGCTACTATGTATATTGATCCCAAGATGGCTGCCAGCACTTTCTGGTTTAAGTGCTGACAGCTAATCAAATCTCACCATGAGATCTGTGCTTAGGCTCCATCCAGATATCCTTATTTGCTTTCTCTTAAATTTCTCAACAAATACTGAACAGATTTTCATCAAATGACTGAACATGTGAAGTGCGAACCAAAACCTACCTTCCTGCTAAATTTGGTGTAATTCAGTGCAGCGGTTCAGACTGTAGTCGTGTTCAAAGCTCCTATGGGAATTAACATGGAAATTATTTTCGACTCCCCTTTTCTTCAGCCCCCATGCACAACAAGATTCACTATGACACTACTGTTGGAAAATGTCATGAGGATTTGTCAAATGACGCCACAGATATAGGCAAGTTAAATAAAGCTTTTTCTTTAGAAACATGGTCCTAACTATAACTACCCACTGGTGACTGTTAGTTGGTTATGTATATATATGTGTGTGTATGTGTAAAGCGACCACAAACATGGTTGGCTGACCTCTACAGGCCACCATACCTGTGATGGACACCAATGGGAGTGAGTCACAATTGCAACCTACCTCATGAATAGTAATGAGGTAGGTTGGAGTGTGAATGGGATTATGTGAACTGACCTATTAGTGCATTGGTTGGTTAGAAAAACTCTCTTCTATTTGCAAAACATTGGTGTGCAATTTTCAATCATTTTTATGAATGGAATTTTCATACATTTGGTCCACTCTATTTAATCTTTTCCACAGGAATGTTTAGTGCTTTTACTGTTGTCTGAATCTTGGCTCCTAGGTTGCTGTAGGTGTTGATATTACCAGTTAGCAGCCCAGGCAGGAGGTATTAATATGATTAATAATTTAAAAGTTGGGTGAAAATAGCTAGTTGTCCAGAATGCTTCTTCAGTGATGGACTACAGTCTAGTGGTGCTGCTTCACTGCTTCACGGACACACTGAGTACAATATTCACCGCCAAAAGCTTGCTGGCTTGCTTTCCGGTCTTTGCCAGTTCAGGTTGCTGGATCATTATAGATGGGTGGACCAACTGCCACCATGGGACCATGAAGCCTGATTTCCAGGTTGAAAAAGCAGGCCATAGAGAGCATTCTGTCAGTGCTGTGACGAAGGGTTACTCTTGCTTCTGTCGATGGCTTATCAATTTCTGCAAGGCGCAGCATCTTCATGAAGTCTGTGAGATCCGGAACAGCTAGTTGCATGTATAGAAGTGCTGGTGGTGTGACCAGTCCAATAGGAACAGCGACTATCAGTTACTGGTCAATCAGAGGTATCTACAGACCACCAAAAACCCTTTATTACTTTGTCTTATATGACAGAGACCCTTCTTAGTAACAAGGCATATCCTCCACTTTCCCTAGTTATTTACTCTCACAACTGTCCCATGCTTTGATGATGGCTGCACTGCAGCATACCTGTTGTTAAGGGTGAATGCAGAATTTTTGTCATGGAGGAGCTAAGACTGCACAGTTAGTGTCCAATTAAAGTTCAGTCCTAAATCTACTGAATCATGTCATAACCAATACTCATTATCAGGCTTGAGTCAGACCACCCATGATGTGTCACTGCCCTGTTGGGAAGAAATCTTTGCACTGCAATGAGGCAAGGAGAGAGGAATACATGTAACATAACTAGTTTTGTTTACTCAGCTAGGACTGAATGGTAATCTTCAATCCTCGTGGTGATGGGGAAAATTAATAAAGTGTCAAATTAAAGATATTTGACACTTGCCAAGGCTACTTTACACCAGTTTGCGTCACTGTCCCACGCATCCGTCGAACGACCACCGGCGGCAGATCATTCTCCCACCTCGCCGCCAAGATGTGGAACACTCCCCCCGCCTACCTACGGCAGACCAAAGGCCTGCTGACCTTCAGGAGACTCCTCGACCAGTAGCTGCTCCCTCCAACCACGAGCACCTTGAGACCCTCAAGGGTGAGTAGCGCGCTCTACAAATGTCTTGATTGATTGATTGAACCACTTACATTTGACACTTTGAGAGACAGGTTATTACTACAGGTATGAGCACTTGTGAAGATGAGCACCATACCGGTTCACCTAAATGTTTTATTTCAAAAAGGGAAGAAAACGTATTCCTAAACAACAGCAGGACTTCCCAAGGCAGAATTTCTTGACCGCAAGAAAACTTTTCCTGTCACTCTACCACCACACACTTTTGTTTCCTTGCAGCTAAAAGTTCCACGCTAAGCGACAGAACTTCCAGTAGCCAGGACTTCCCGATGAACAGCAAAAGGCTAATGGCAGACTCTTTTTCCAGCCCTTCCAACTGCCATGCAGCGCAAGTTAACCTAAATAATTTTCAGTTTCCACCTCATCAGTTTCAATATGCCTAAGATAGTTGTGCTGATGGCGGCCCTGGTTTATTTATTTCCTAAATGTGGTAAGGACAATGTTAACAACACATGAGTGCTGATTGCGTCATCACTGATACAAAGTTTCACCTAACTGTGGCTGGGCTGGACCTAACTGTCACTGGCCTGCTGTCTAAGTCCACCCTATAGGAGCTCCCGACAGGCTCTACCTACACTATGTATCCCAATGGGACCCACAGGAGACCTTAAAGTAAAGAGTGGTGGTTTAGTTGGGGAAAATGCTGTTTTAGTCTGACACGAGGAGAACAGAGCTGGGCACCCCTCGCAGCTTATCTACTCACCAACTGCCACCACCTCAGCAAATTATGGTGTCTGACACCAACAAATACATTCTTTTCCAGCTGCCACCCTGCATATTAAATGTAAGAGTATATCAATTCACATCCACTATGACAACGGATGAGATACTCTTGGCACACTCAAGGCCAATAATCCATGTGATCTGAACAGTAGCACTGATTAACTAAGTCACATGATGCAGCTCAGTGCATACTTTTACAGAAGCACTCACAATCCAGGATCCTCTGCATGGTATACAGAAAATGTGCAGCAGTCCGGCAGATAGTAGGCATCAGTGATCATGCATCCCTTCATCTGATGATACTGTGCCCTCGCTTCCTCTGTACCCATTCACCGTTGCATAAAATGCATCTTCTTTCTCTTTTCCTCTCTACTTTTACTACCCTTCCTGCTTCCTTCTCTTACATCCTCTTTCTCTTTCATGTCTCCAACAGTTCTACTTTCATGTCCATCCCCCTTTTGCTTCTATCCATACATCACATTCTACGTTACTCTCCATTCCAGTGATCTTTCCCTTTTCCCTCTTGCATTGGTATCTTCTATCCTGGCTATCTCATTGTCTCCTTCTTACCCTTTATCTGCGTTGTATCCTACCCTTCTCCATTATTAGGGCTCTATTTTCTTTGATTCTCATCTCAGATGCAATAGATACCATACAGCTTGCTATCCAGACCAGTGTTTTTGTGGAAAAGAAAGTACTTTTAGTCAAACAGCAGAGTTAAAAACGGAACAATTCAATTTGTGAATACTGGATCATACCCTTTATAACAATCCTCTTGTGGGTGTTACCCTCCCTCCCACTTTACATGCTCTTTCCTGCCAAGGCCACCTTATTGTTTTTAGGGGTGGGTAATAAATCACGCTCTGCCAGCAGAGTAGGCTGAGCTTTGGCCACTCGTAACTCAGAAATTTGGCCAAATTCCGCCAACTGCTGCTTGGAGGAGTTTTTGTCACTTGCATCTCGCCAAAGGTAAGCTGGTGCTTGCAAGCAAGATTTGTCGTCACCAAGCACGATTTTCGTCACTGTGAGAGCACCTGGTGAGATTTTCCCTAATGCGGGCAGACGCAAATGTTTGCGGTCAGAAAGCTGCTGCTCAAGTGGAAAATCTAATTGAGCAGCAGCAAATTAGCTTGAGAAGAAGCACCGTCTGGCATGCTGGTTGGTGCCGCTCATGCAGATTTTTCAGCACAGAACGAGCTCCTGGTGCTAAAAATCAGTAAACTAGGCCTAATTTTGCCCATACGCAGAACTCCATGGAGTCTTGAGTATTTTTCATGTAACACGTGGAATTCCACGGAGTGCAACTCTGCAAATCCCACCCACCCCTAGTTGTTATATTTCCCCAGCAGTCCTTCGCAAGAGGCGTGAATTAGGCTCATGTGTACATTGTTTACCAGAGGCTCAAATGCGCAACCAGTCATTTAGTTCTTACCCCACTGTTGTTGTGGGCATCACCAACATCACAGCTCTGCATGCCTTTAGCAGTAGCAAAACACAGCCCACTGCAGCAGCCAGGTGGGCCCAAGGATTGTGGAAATTTGAGAAGCCTTTTAGGTGACGTTCTGTATGGATACCGTGGAGAGAGTCAGGCGACCCTTTGCAGCACAGACCACATCTGCATTCGACTCGCTCATGCAGACCTCATTCGCTCTGTGCCAGGAAACACATTGAGTTCCTCCTCTTGGACAGTCTCTCTTCTTGCAGGGGCAGGCAGACTCTGTCCCTCTTCAGCGGGCAGGTAGGCTTCTACACACTAGCCATACTCACAGATCCACCAGCAGAAAGAGCAGACTTCAGTAGATGCCCTATCACTTCTGGGAGACTAGCTGTCAAGCAAACCTCAGCCCTTGCCACACCTCTAAGCACTACAACAGCACATTCCTGAATTGTACAGAATACAAGTTTGAAAAATAATAATGCATGCATTTCTATGTAACATGAAATCATTTGTATTTAACTGTTTTTTACTTGTTCTCTTGATCTGAGATAATGTAGTGCGGGAGTGTTAGTTGTAGCGCTTCTATTCTACTTTATCTAAAAGTACCTGATGCCCTCTTACATCATCAAGAATGTGGTGCAACAATTTTACAAACTGTAGCACAAAAAAGAAGTATATAGCCACGCTTAACTGATATTTTTTTAAACTCCATTTTTAATTGTCACAACTTTCATATATACTGCGACAGTTTCTGAAGAAAGTTTATTTGTATTGGCTTAATAAAAATTGTTTCAAACCTAGACTGATTTTTTTGCTGTGCAACCACTGCTCCCCATCAGGAAAGTAAACACCACATTATAAGTAAATAGTACTCCTAAGAAGTTTGTCACCTACAAACTTGATAAAAAAAAAACAGCTCAAGACACTGTCATTTTTCCGCTGTGATTTATAGACCACACTGCAATTATATAAATGGCCCTTGAAACATATAAAAAAATTTGTTTCCCTCATAATACCTCTCCACCACCTTATGGGCACTGTACAGAGTTAATACTGTTCCTAACCTGCCCTCTACTACTTTCTTTCCCCACACTCGTTTGGAAAATGCATTGCAATATCACTGACAACAGTGAACCGTTACCACCCAATTAAGAGCAAACTTGTGCTCGGAACACTTTAGCCAATAAAATGTCCATGTTGTTCCACAGGCAAGCAAGGAATGACTGCCAAAACTTCTACTTTTAATACTTCACAGCCAATGAACATTAAGCTTCGTAAAGTCCCGATTGGAGCATGTTACCGTAATACTCCCCCAACAGGAAGGACTCGCTTACAAAACTTTTCCACTGACTTCTTCTACGACTAACGGTTCCTATGAAAAAAATAAATATAAATCTCCAGCACAGTAACTATTTCAATTAGCAACATATTGTGGTGAACTTCTAACCTCTGTACTCACGCAAGTGATCCATGAACTGTGACTATGGTAACAGGCAGAAAGGTACTGGCTGTACAAATAAACGTTATATTTACCCTGGATCCTCTACAAGACAAAAAGGAAAGCAAAATACCACATTTGCAAACCCCTTGCACAGTTTTTTAAATAAAAAGAGGCCGTGAGGGGATGGTAGGCGGTCCCCAGAACTCCGGGGGGCCATGAGCCCTCCGCATACATATAGTTAAAGACCTGGGGGGGTAGCCATCCCCGCGCAGGGGGGACCCTCTGGGACCCCATTATGAAAAAAAAATGGCCCCGGAGGCTAATTAACAATAAAGCGGGCTTCGCCTTTTTTTTCCGCCCAAAACGCGTAACCCGCGTTTTTTTAGTAAAAAAAAAATGATTCCGTGTGACGTCATATACGGCGCCCCATACGCGTACGGCGCAAAAGATTCTAATTGTTCAAAAACATATATTTATGTATTTAATGTACATATTAAGGGAAGACATTATCTGGGTTAATCATGAAAATAGTTTTATAAAACTTTAAATAAGCGTATATTACTTTTAAAAGCAATTACGGAAATCGCAGCCGTACGTCATAAGAGCAAAGATAGTTTGAAGAGTTATACATTTTATAAAACAATATAGTACTGCACGCTAAAGGAGAAAAATCAGCACAATTATTGACCCCTCTCCCAACATTTAAAAGCCCCTGGGAGAGGGGGTAAATTAATCGAGACTGAATACGTTAGTACAGCCTACTGTGCTTACGCTACCTGGAATACACAACAACAGTACAAGGCCCAGATTTCCATTGTAGTGATTTCTTAGTTGCAGGTCTAGTTGTCAGATCGACACACACACTACCTCATGGCTGGTATACAACCACACCACACCCATCCAGCGCGTTCGTCACTACACACGTGACCCTATGTATAAAAAAGACAGAGCGCATGTGTTGTACGCCATATTAGAGTTGTTCCCAAAGTACCGAACAAGGGGCCTACTACTACATGCGTGGCCTCTTTAGTCACTGAGTTAGTGGTGCCCGAAGCACTGAGTGGGTGAAGAACCTGCGATGATGATGATGGGAGCAGGAGTATGTCGTTAGCCATAGAGATATCAAGACTCAGCACCATATATGAGACTTCTTTGTTGGAGATCGGAACTACATCATGAAGAAGGTGTCTTTTCCTCGAAAAGGTGAGCAGTGAGGGTTGAGTACACATCAGACGGAGTCAAAGGGTTGTAGCAGACCAGATGCAAAAACGCGACTTAGTATTTCAGAAGAACGCACTTCTATATAGTGTATTTATTTACATGTATACATTTTTTTCCCAATAGCAGAAACGTTTTTATAATCGCTGAAATGTCCGGAATATTACCAATACAAACTGTTTGTAGAAATGTGAGAAGGAACGTGCATAAAAGTGTTATCTAACTCCAAATTAATATAGTAACAATTACCAATCATAACATCTTTCTTTTAGTATCTTTTAGATGTAGACCTTCAGGATATATTATGTAAAAAGGACGACGGCAATGGCACAAGGTCAGCAAAGAAGCTTGTTTCCGAAAAAACGACAAGTTATCTGTGAAAGAAGAAAATGTGTAGTATGCAGCAGGCACGCAAAAAACACATTGGGCTAACAGGACTTCAGGTAGGATGAGATAGCTTCCTTGGCCCACGCACAGTCGCACCCGAGTACTTCACAGGTCTTTTAAGGACATTTTGGTTGTTAATGAGGCTTTGATGTTCCCCCCGCTTACAGCCCCTGCAGCTCCACTCTTCTTTTTGCTTGAAGTTAAGCCCCCCCGAACAAATATCTAGCCCCCGCCCCCCATATGTTTGACTGTGGTTGCACCTCTGACTTCAGGCACCCCCCCCCCTCCTGTCGTATATGTCTCTCCCATGTTTTAATGTCCTTTTTTCTCTCTTTCTCATTCTTACTCTCTAACATTGTTTATCTGTCTTTTTTTAAGTTTTGGACGCTGCTATCTCCAGTCTGCTGTATAAAACCTTAACTGAGTTGAAGTTTTGGACGCTGCTATCTCCAGTCTGCTGTATAAAACCTTAACTGAGTTGAAGTGGTGAACTCTTTTGGTTACACTGAAGTCTTCTTCGACACGTAGAGCACCCTCTTTCAATCTCGCCAATGGCACTAGGTGAGCAAATAATTTTGTTTCCGAAACAACAACAAAAAATTTGTCAAAGGAGGGAGTGGGTAATGTGCAGCAGCTTGACTGTGTAGAAATGTATAATTAACTCCGAGCAGTGACAACAGATAGGTTACACCAGTCTGAGAAACAGATCTACAAGCTTATTGCGACATTTTTGTGTCACTTTTAACATGGGAAAAGTGGCGCAAGGAGCTTGTAAATCTGCGTCTGACTTTTCAAGAAAAAATCGCAACTCCGGACTCTGCGAGACAGTTTTAATGGCGTTTTCTCTCTCTTTCTCTCTCTCACTCTCTGTGACATAATTTCTCTTTCTCTTTTAAACTTATAGACACTGCTGTCTACTTAGACTTGTAGAAGCAGAGTTAACTTCAAGTTGTGAACACCGGTGGCCGCATTGTTTATACAAGGTAAGCACAGCGGCCTAGATATACAATGCCTCCATTGCATGCAGTGGAGTGGTGTGGCTCACTGGTTAGAGGCGGCAGACCTGGAAGCAGAGAACGGCCCAGGACCAGGGTTCAATTCCCGACGCGGCAGGGTCGTGGACCAGGGTCAGTGGACTCGATAATTCTCGCCTCGGTGCCTACTCTAACCATGGATCACACTCGGCAACTCTGGGCATTAGCTTGCCTCATCTCTACAACGGCCCCCCACATTCGCCGGGGATGCCTGGTTTTACCTTGGAGATACCCAGTAGGGACCATCTCACAGGGATAGCCAGGACGGATTCCCCAGCAGTCTACAGCGCCACGACGCCTCAGGGCAGCAGTGCGCTTTACAAGAACACATACATACGTACAATGCATTAGAAATAAATTGGCGTATTTACAATCCCATTGTGCCACTTTTGTGTCAGTAATGCAGTAGGCACTTCCGTATAGACACCACTTGAACGCGGGACTATAACAGAAGTGAAATGTTCTAGGCACATTAAACACGTAAAATCGTGGTGTTACCTTCACTTGTAATGCTTCACCTTATTTAGTCACATCTACATAACTTTAAACTCTATTTTTCTTTTTTGTTTTGCAGATTACCTACCCAACGTCTTTTGGACTCCACATCACAATTTGTTTATAATATTGTTTTATTAAAGTTATTTTTCTAGTTGTTTATTATGTTATCTTTAAGTTACGTTTACAGTTATTGTTGTTTTAATGAAAGCTAATAAAAAAATATATACTTGTTTTTTTGGGGGGGGGGAGGAGAACGGTCCACAACAAAAATAATATTTATAATTTGAAGTACTATAGTTAGATGTTTGACAGTAGGGTTGAAAAGTACTGGCTGTATAATAAGTTATATTTTCTCTAGATGGACTACAACATAGAAAGGAAAACAAAGTAAAACAAAACAATGTGTACCACATTTACAAACCTCTTGCAACATTTTCGCTTGCAAACCTACCTTAACTATAACTGGTGTGAAACCTATGGTTTTTTTCAGTGAATTTAATAGGTTTTTTAAATGCTAATTCCTAACCATAACTGGTGTGAAACCTATGGTTATGTCAGTGAAAATATATATATATATATATATATATATATATATATATATATATATATATATATATATATATATATATGTATATATATATATATATATATATATATATATATATATATATATATCCTATGGAAACTAGGTCCTAACTATATATACCTACTGGCGATCGCCAGTAGGTAATATATACATATATATATATATATATATATATATATATATATATATATATATATATATATATATATATATATATATATAGCACACAGTAATCCTTTCCAGGAAAAGCTCGCACTCAGGATAAGTATCACCACAATTTTATTCCAGCAAAGTGACGCGTTTCAACAGCAAAAGCTGTCTTGTTCACACATATATATATTCCTGGTGTTTGTGGCAATAAAGGACCCCTTTAAGGATTCCCCTGTGTGGCTTCCACTTCTTGCTGTTGGAGAAGATTTTTGTTTACATTACAGCACGACTGCCAGTTACGCGCTTTTGGAAACCCCTGCACCTTCAAGTGGTCCCGGTCGAAGCTGGCTTCTGCTTCTGCAGATCTTGACATTTCCCAGGTGACTGGATTGACCGGGTACCCACCCATGGACTCTGCGAGAAAACCGGCAGTTTGGAGTCATTGTGCCCCATCTCGGGTGAACTGGAGCCCCAGTTCTACCCCTGCTTAATGGATTGCTGAGACTATGTAGTTGTGCAGTTTGGGGAGATGAGGAGGTCTGCGCCACGCAATATTCAGGCGTTAGTAGCTGCTTCAACACCTACCACTCCCGGGGCTGTGCCAGACCATTGCACAGCATTATGGTACCTGTCGTACTGACGCACTGGGCGTCCTACAGGGTACCTCAGGCAGCGAATCACACACAGGCTGTCTGTCGGGGGGTGTAGCCAGCTCACACCTGATCGGAAGAAAGTAGGTATTTTACCAGCATGAGTATCCGCCTCCTGCAATCACCGTTTGGCGCTGAGGAAGGCAAAACCACGCCGAAATGCATCCGCCCTATTCCTGGTGTTTGTGGCAATAAAGGACCCCTTTAAGGATTCCCCTGTGTGGCTTCCACTTCTTGCTGTTGGAGAAGATTTTTGTTTACATTACAGCGTGACTGCCAGTTACGCGCTTTTGGAAACCCCTGCACCTTCAAGTGGTCCCGGTCGAAGCTGGCTTCTGCTTCTGCAGATCTTGACATTTCCCAGGTGACTGGATTGACCGGGTAGCCACCCATGGACTCTGCGAGAAAACCGGCAGTTTGGAGTCATTGTGCCCCATCTCGGGTGAACTGGAGCCCCAGTTCTACCCCTGCTTAATGGATTGCTGAGACTATGTGGTTGTGCAGTTTGGGGAGATGAGGAGGTCTGCGCCACGCAATATTCAGGCGTTAGTAGCTGCTTCAACACCTACCACTCCCGGGGCTGTGGCAGACCATTGCACAGCATTCTGGTACCTGTAGTACTGACGCACTGGGCGTCCTACAGGGTACCTCAGGCAGCGAATCACACACAGGCTGTCTGTCGGGGGGTGTAGCCAGCTCACACCTGATCGGAGGAAAGTAGGTATTTTACCAGCATGAGTATCCGCCTCCTGCAATCACCGTTTGACGCTGAGCAAGGCAAAACCACGCCGAAATGCATCCGCCCTATTCCTGGTGTTTGTGGCAATAAAGGACCCCTTTAAGGATTCCCCTGTGTGGCTTCCACTTCTTGCTGTTGGAGAAGATTTTTGTTTACATTACAGCGCGACTGCCAGTTACGCGCTTTTGGAAACCCCTGCACCTTCAAGTGGTCCCGGTCGAAGCTGGCTTCTGCTTCTGCAGATCTTGACATTTCCCAGGTGACTGGATTGACCGGGTACCGACCTATGGACTCTGCGAGAAAACCGGCAGTTTGGAGTCATTGTGCCCCATCTCGGGTGAACTGGAGCCCCAGTTCTACCCCTGCTTAATGGATTGCTGAGACTATGTGGTTGTGCAGTTTGGGGAGATGAGGAGGTCTGCGCCACGCAATATTCAGGCGTTAGTAGCTGCTTCAACACCTACCACTCCCGGGGCTGTGCCAGACCATTGCACAGCATTCTGGTACCTGTAGTACTGACGCACTGGGCGTCCTACAGGGTACCTCAGGCAGCGAATCACACACAGGCTGTCTGTCGGGGGGTGTAGCCAGCTCACACCTGATCGGAGGAAAGTAGGTATTTTACCAGCATGAGTATCCGCCTCCTGTAATCACCGTTTGGCGCTGAGGAAGGCAAAACCACGCCGAAATGCATCCGCCCTATTCCTGGTGTTTGTGGCAATAAAGGACCCCTTTAAGGATTCCCCTGTGTGGCTTCCACTCCTTGCTGTTGGAGACGATTTTTGTTTATATATATATATATATATATATATATATATATATATATATATATATATATATATATATATATATATATATATATATGTAAATATATATGCCAAAAGTCTTCTCTCACATAAAAAGAAGGAAGGGACACAGCGGGGCTCCGTGAACATTTATTGAGGAAAGTCAGCATGACCGGTTTCGGCGTCAAGCCTTTTTCAAATGCCACAGTTCGTGCAAGATGCCTCCGTTCAGGTAATTAACGAACTCCTCCCATCATGTGATGTGGAAGGGCTCAGCTGCAGCGCTTTACCATGCCGGTTCCACAGAAGTTTCTGCCACAGACTTCGGTTCCCATCATGCATTTTGTTGGAATTGAAAGCGTCGCAGTGGTAGGTCACCCTCGAAGTTGCAGGGAATAAATGTTCATGTGTCCCCTACTCCCAGCCCATACTCTCGATGTCGTGAAACCATGGTAGCGCAGGACAATGCGCGCGCCCCTCGGGAAGTCCCGAACCATCCAGGGTAGTAGCTTCAATGATGACACCGACAGGCAGGCGGGGTGTGAAAATTCGATAACTCGAAGAAAGCTCGTTGGTTTCCCAATGTCCTGTAGTATTCACACCCCATGCAGGGAGGGACCCTTCAAGAGTGCCACAGGGATGCCCTCGTAATATGCCAAAAGTCTTCTCTCACATAAAAAGAAGGAAGGGACACAGCGGGGCTCCGTGAACATTTATTGAGGAAAGTCAGCATGACCGGTTTCGGCGTCAAGCCTTTTTCAAATGCCGTAGTTCGTGCAAGATGCCTCCGTTCAGGTAATTAACGAACTCCTCCCATCATGTGATGTAGAAGGGCTCAGCTGCAGCGCTTTACCATGCCGGTTCCACAGAAGCTTCTGCCACAGACTTCTGTTCCCATCATGCATTTTGTTGGAATTGAAAGCGTCGCAGTGGTAGGTCACCCTCGAAGTTGCAGGGAATAAATGTTCATGTGTCCCCTACTCCCAGCCCATACTCTCGATGTCGTGAAACCATGGAAGCACAGGACAACGAGCGCGCCCCTCGGGAAGTCCCGAACCATCCAGGGTAGTAGCTTCAATGATGACACCGACAGGCAGGCGGGGTGTGAAAATTCGATAACTCGAAGAAAGCTCGTTGGTTTCCCAATGTCCTGTAGTATTCACACCCCATGCAGGGAGGGACCCTTCAAGAGTGCCACAGGGATGCACTCGTAGTATGCCAAAAGTCTTCTCTCACATAAAAAGAAGGAAGGGACACAGCGGGGCTCCGTGAACATTTATTGAGGAAAGTCAGCATGACCGGTTTCGGCGTCAAGCCTTTTTCAAATGCCGCAGTTCGTGCAAGATGTCTCCGTTCAGGTAATTAACGAACTCCTCCCATCATGTGATGTAGAAGGGCTCAGCTGCAGCACTTTACCATGCCAGTTCCACAGAAGCTTCTGCCACAGACTTCTGTTCCCATCATGCATTTTGTTGGAATTGAAAGCGTCGCAGTGGTAGGTCACCCTCGAAGTTGCAGGGAATAAATGTTCATGTGTCCCCTACTCCCAGCCCATACTCTCGATGTCGTGAAACCATGGAAGCGCAGGACAATGCGCGCGCCCCTCGGGAAGTCCCGAACCATCCAGGGTAGTAGCTTCAATGATGACACCGACAGGCAGGCGGGGTGTGAAAATTCGATAACTCGTAGAAAGCTCGTTGGTTTCCCAATGTCCTGTAGTATTCACACCCCATGCAGGGAGGGACCCTTCAAGAGTGCCACAGGGATGCACTCGTAATATGCCAAAAGTCTTCTCTCACATAAAAAGAAGGAAGGGACACAGCGGGGCTCCGTGAACATTTATTGAGGAAAGTCAGCTTGACCGGTTTCGGCGTCAAGCCTTTTTCAAATGCCGCAGTTCGTGCAAGATGCCTCCGTTCAGGTAATTAACGAACCCCTCCCATCATGTGATGTAGAAGGGCTCAGCTGCAGCGCTTTACCATGTCGGTTCCACAGAAGCTTCTGCCACAGACTTCTGTTCCCATCATGCATTTTGTTGGAATTGAAAGCGTTGCAGTGGTAGGTCACCCTCGAAGTTGCAGGGAATAAATGTTCATGTGTCCCCTACTCCCAGCCCATACTCTCGATGTCGTGAAACCATGGAAGCGCAGGACAATGCGCGCGCCCCTCAGGAAGTCCCGAACCATCCAGGGTAGTAGCTTCAATGATGACACCGACAGGCAGGCGGGGTGTGAAAATTCGATAACTCGTAGAAAGCTCGTTGGTTTCCCAATGTCCAGTAGTATTCACACCCCATGCAGGGAGGGACCCTTCAAGAGTGCCACAGGGATGCACTCGTAATATGCCAAAAGTCTTCTCTCACATAAAAAGAAGGAAGGGACACAGCGGGGCTCCGTAAACATTTATTGAGGAAAGTCAGCATGACCGGTTTCGGCGTCAAGCCTTTTTCAAATGCCGCAGTTCGTGCAAGATGCCTCCGTTCAGGTAATTAACGAACTCCTCCCATCATGTGATGTAGAAGGGCTCAGCTGCAGCGCTTTACCATGCCGGTTCCACAGAAGCTTCTGTCACAGACTTCTGTTCCCATCATGCATTTTGTTGGAATTGAAAGCGTCGCAGTGGTAGGTCACCCTCGAAGTTGCAGGGAATAAATGTTCATGTGTCCCCTACTCCCAGCCCATACTCTCGATGTCGTGAAACCATGGAAGCGCAGGACAATGCGCGCGCCCCTCGGGAAGTCCCGAACCATCCAGGGTAGTAGCTTCAATGATGACACCGACAGGCAGGCGGGGTGTGAAAATTCGATAACTCGAAGAAAGCTTGTTGGTTTCGCAATGTCCTGTAGTATTCACACCCCATGCAGGGAGGGACCCTTCAAGAGTGCCACAGGGATACACTCGCAATATGCCAAAAGTCTTCTCTCACATAAAAAGAAGGAAGGGACACAGCGGGGCTCCGTGAACATTTATTGAGGAAAGTCAGCATGACCGGTTTCGGCGTCAAGCCTTTTTCAAATGCCGCAGTTCGTGCAAGATGCCTCCGTTCAGGTAATTAACGAACTCCTCCCATCATGTGATGTAGAAGGGCTCAGCTGCAGCGCTTTACCATTTTTTTTTTTTTTTTTTAAATATATCTTTTATTCAGTGCAAAGAAAAAGAAAAAACAAGCAGGTGTCATACAGAGTCTTGATGTACTAAGGTTCAGTAGTTAAAGAGATGCATGCATAGATCGTGAAGCAGTTCGTAAAGTACATTGCAGCAGTGCGCAGATAAAATCAACATTTAAACATTGCGTGTTCATGCTGTCTCTGTTGTTGTAGCTCGTTTAGTGAACAAAATCAGTAAGAGCGTAAGGGGGAACGGATATCGAACTTGGAGTCATGTGGCGTGTGGTGTTACGGGCAGCGGGAACTGCAGTGGGGGGGGGGGGGCAAGGAAGGAGAGGGGGGGGGTCCAGTGGTGGTGTGGTTAGTGTCTGCTCTGGCAAATCCGGGAGCTATAGTGTCGATGCTGGAGGGTGGCCGTGGTTGTGGCGTGTTGGTGGGGCAGGGGGGGGAAAGAGGGGGAGTCTAGGTGTCAGGTGTGTGGGCGTCATGCCTGTTGTGCGCCGTGTTCGGAGCATGGTGGTCATCCCTGTGTTCCCCGTCCGGGGGTGTCAGCCTCTCTGGGGTCTCTGGCGTCTGGGGCCCACTATGGAAGGAGCGGAGCATGTCGTCCCAGAGTGTCGCTATGGGGTATTTACGCAGCCCCGCCGTCTCCTCATTATGCAGGGATATGCTCTCCGCTTTCGCCCAGTTATCTAGTGAAGTGTGCCAGTGTTCCGTCGCAGGTGGTGCCGCCCGCTTCCAGTGCTTTGTGATGAGTCTCTTCGCCGTAATGAGGCCAAGATCCCAGAAGCGGGAAGGCACCTTGTTTAGTTTGGTCCTATGGAAGAGGCCTAGCAGGCATGCTTCCCACGAGGACGGGATCTGCATCGCCGTACAGTGCTTCAGCAGAGTTAGTATCGACTGCCAGTATGCTTGAAGCTGGGGACATTGCCACAGCATATGGAGGAGGTCTGCTCCCACCGTGTCACATCTCGGGCATTTGGCCTCCGTGCCTGGGAAATATGAATTTATCTTGTCTGGGGATAGGTATGCACGGTGTAGGACATAAAATTGGATCTGTGTGAAGCGTGCATTACGGGGAATGTTGCGGGGACCCAAAAGTATCATCGCCCATTCCTTGTCTGTCCATGCCTTCCCCCTGTCTGCCGCCCATTTATCCCGTAGGGGTTGCAGTGTGATTTGCGTATGCGAGAGCAGTGCCTGTGTCAGCCAGTGCACCACATGTGTCCCGTTGCCCATCACGTGCATGCACTGGATTAGCTGGTGCGTGGGCGGTTCGTCAGCGATGGTCCCCCATTTCTGCGAGAGCGTCCTCAGTATTGAGGCATGTTGCAGGAATTGTCCCGCAGGTAGTCCCGTGTCAGCAGCCAGCGTCTCGAAGGAGAGTAGAGCGCCATCTGCGTACAAATCCGTCATTGTTTCTATGCCTGCGCGTGTCCACTGCTCCAGCGCCGCCTCCGTCACTACTGACGTGGCTTTGGGGGTGCCCAGGAGTGGCAACGCTGGCGCGTATGGTGTGGTGGTCCTAGTGAGACGTAAACATCTATCATAGCATTTCGTGGCCACAGCGACATGTAGTTGCGAGTGTTTCCTAGGGCTCGTCAGTGGGTGGAATAGTTGCAGCGCTTTACCATGCCGGTTCCACAGAAGCTTCTGCCACAGACTTCTGTTCCCATCATGCATTTTGTTGGAATTAAAAGCGTCGCAGTGGTAGGTCACCCTCGAAGTTGCAGGGAATAAATGTTCATGTGTCCCCTACTCCCAGCCCATACTCTCGATGTCGTGAAACCATGGAAGCGCAGGACAATGTACACGCCCCTCGGGAAGTCCCGAACCATCCAGGGTAGTAGCTTCAATGATGACACCGACAGGCAGGCGGGGTGTGAAAATTCGATAACTCGAAGAAAGCTCGTTGGTTTCCCAATGTCCTGTAGTATTCACACCCCATGCAGGGAGGGACCCTTCAAGAGTGCCACAGGGATGCCCTCGTAATATCAAAAGTCTTCTCTCACATAAAAAGAAGGAAGGGACACAGCGGGGCTCCGTGAACATTTATTGAGGAAAGTCAGCATGACCGGTTTCGGCGTCAAGTCTTTTTCAAATGCCGCAGTTCGTGCAAGATGCCTCCGTTCAGGTAATTAACAAACTCCTCCCATCATGTGATGTAGAATGGCTCAGCTGCAGCGCTTTACCATGCCGGTTCCACAGAAGCTTCTGCCACAGACTTCTGTTCCCATCATGCATTTTGTTGGAATTGAAAGCGTCGCAGTGGTAGGTCACTCTCGATGTTGCAGGGAATAAATGTTCATGTGTCCCCTACTCCCAGCCCATACTCTCGATGTCGTGAAACCATGGAAGCGCAGGACAATGCGCGCGCCCCTCGGGAAGTCCCAAACCATCCAGGGTAGTAGCTTCAATGATGACACCGACAGGCAGGCGGGGTGTGAAAATTCGATAACTCGAAGAAAGCTTGTTGGTTTCCCAATGTCCTGTAGTATTCACACCTCATGCAGGGAGGGACCCTTCAAGAGTGCCACAGGGATGCACTCGTAATATGCCAAAAGTCTTCTCTCACATAAAAAGAAGGAAGGGACACAGCGGGGCTCCGTGAACATTTATTGAGGAAAGTCAGCATGACCGGTTTCGGCGTCAAGCCTTTTTCAAATGCCACAGTTCGTGCAAGATGCCTCCGTTCAGGTAATTAACGAACTCCTCCCATCATGTGATGTGGAAGGGCTCAGCTGCAGCGCTTTACCATGCCGGTTCCACAGAAGTTTCTGCCACAGACTTCGGTTCCCATCATGCATTTTGTTGGAATTGAAAGCGTCGCAGTGGTAGGTCACCCTCGAAGTTGCAGGGAATAAATGTTCATGTGTCCCCTACTCCCAGCCCATACTCTCGATGTCGTGAAACCATGGTAGCGCAGGACAATGCGCGCGCCCCTCAGGAAGTCCCGAACCATCCAGGGAAGTAGCTTCAATGATGACACCGACAGGCAGGCGGGGTGTGAAAATTCGATAACTCGAAGAAAGCTCGTTGGTTTCCCAATGTCCTGTAGTATTCACACCCCATGCAGGGAGGGACCCTTCAAGAGTGCCACAGGGATGCCCTCGTAATATGCCAAAAGTCTTCTCTCACATAAAAAGAAGGAAGGGACACAGCGGGGCTCCGTGAACATTTATTGAGGAAAGTCAGCATGACCGGTTTCGGCGTCAAGCCTTTTTCAAATGCCGTAGTTCGTGCAAGATGCCTCCGTTCAGGTAATTAACGAACTCCTCCCATCATGTGATGTAGAAGGGCTCAGCTGCAGCGCTTTACCATGCCGGTTCCACAGAAGCTTCTGCCACAGACTTCTGTTCCCATCATGCATTTTGTTGGAATTGAAAGCGTTGCAGTGGTAGGTCACCCTCGAAGTTGCAGGGAATAAATGTTCATGTGTCCCCTACTCCCAGCCCATACTCTCGATGTCGTGAAACCATGGAAGCACAGGACAACTAGCGCGCCCCTCGGGAAGTCCCGAACCATCCAGGGTAGTAGCTTCAATGATGACACCGACAGGCAGGCGGGGTGTGAAAATTCGATAACTCGAAGAAAGCTCGTTGGTTTCCCAATGTCCTGTAGTATTCACACCCCATGCAGGGAGGGACCCTTCAAGAGTGCCACAGGGATGCACTCGTAGTATGCCAAAAGTCTTCTCTCACATAAAAAGAAGGAAGGGACACAGCGGGGCTCCGTGAACATTTATTGAGGAAAGTCAGCATGACCGGTTTCGGCGTCAAGCCTTTTTCAAATGCCGCAGTTCGTGCAAGATGTCTCCGTTCAGGTAATTAACGAACTCCTCCCATCATGTGATGTAGAAGGGCTCAGCTGCAGCACTTTACCATGCCGGTTCCACAGAAGCTTCTGCCACAGACTTCTGTTCCCATCATGCATTTTGTTGGAATTGAAAGCGTCGCAGTGGTAGGTCACCCTCGAAGTTGCAGGGAATAAATGTTCATGTGTCCCCTACTCCCAGCCCATACTCTCGATGTCGTGAAACCATGGAAGCGCAGGACAATGCGCGGGCCCCTCAGGAAGTCCCGAACCATCCAGGGTAGTAGCTTCAATGATGACACCGACAGGCAGGCGGGGTGTGAAAATTCGATAACTCGTAGAAAGCTCGTTGGTTTCCCAATGTCCTGTAGTATTCACACCCCATGCAGGGAGGGACCCTTCAAGAGTGCCACAGGGATGCACTCGTAATATGCCAAAAGTCTTCTCTCACATAAAAAGAAGGAAGGGACACAGCGGGGCTCCGTAAACATTTATTGAGGAAAGTCAGCATGACCGGTTTCGGCGTCAAGCCTTTTTCAAATGCCGCAGTTCGTGCAAGATGCCTCCGTTCAGGTAATTAACAAACTCCTCCCATCATGTGATGTAGAAGGGCTCAGCTGCAGCGCTTTACCATGCCGGTTCCACAGCAGCTTCTGCCACAGACTTCTGTTCCCATCATGCATTTTGTTGGAATTGAAAGCGTCGCAGTGGTAGGTCACCCTCGAAGTTGCAGGGAATAAATGTTCATGTGTCCCCTACTCCCAGCCCATACTCTCGATGTCGTGAAACCATGGAAGCGCAGGACAATGCGCGCGCCCCTCAGGAAGTCCCGAACCATCCAGGGTAGTAGCTTCAATGATGACACCGACAGGCAGGCGGGGTGTGAAAATTCGATAACTCGAAGAAAGCTTGTTGGTTTCCCAATGTCCTGTAGTATTCACACCCCATGCAGGGAGGGACCCTTCAAGAGTGCCACAGGGATGCACTCGCAATATGCCAAAAGTCTTCTCTCACATAAAAAGAAGGAAGGGACACAGCGGGGCTCCGTGAACATTTATTGAGGAAAGTCAGCATGACCGGTTTCGGCGTCAAGCCTTTTTCAAATGCCGCAGTTCGTGCAAGATGCCTCCGTTCAGGTAATTAACGAACTCCTCCCATCATGTGATGTAGAAGGGCTCAGCTGCAGCGCTTTACCATGCCGGTTCCACAGAAGCTTCTGCCACAGACTTCTGTTCCCATCATGCATTTTGTTGGAATTGAAAGCGTCGCAGTGGTAGGTCACCCTCGAAGTTTCAGGGAATAAATGTTCATGTGTCCCCTACTCCCAGCCCATACTCTCGATGTCGTGAAACCATGGAAGCGCAGGACAATGCACACGCCCCTCGGGAAGTCCCGAACCATCCAGGGTAGTAGCTTCAATGATGACACCGACAGGCAGGCGGGGTGTGAAAATTCGATAACTCGAAGAAAGCTCGTTGGTTTCCCAATGTCCTGTAGTATTCACACCCCATGCAGGGAGGGACCCTTCAAGAGCGCCACAGGGATGCCCTCGTAATATGCCAAAAGTCTTCTTTCATATAAAAAAAAGGAAGGGACACAGCGGGGCTCCGTGAACATTTATTGAGGAAAGTCAGCATGACCGGTTTCGGCGTCAAGTCTTTTTCAAATGCCGCAGTTCGTGCAAGATGCCTCCGTTCAGGTAATTAACAAACTCCTCCCATCATGTGATGTAGAAGGGCTCAGCTGCAGCGCTTTACCATGCCGGTTCCACAGAAGCTTCTGCCACAGACTTCTGTTCCCATCATGCATTTTGTTGGAATTGAAAGCGTCGCAGTGGTAGGTCACCCTCGATGTTGCAGGGAATAAATGTTCATGTGTCCCCTACTCCCAGCCCATACTCTCGATGTCGTGAAACCATGGAAGCGCAGGACAATGCGCGCGCCCCTCGGGAAGTCCCGAACCATCCAGCGTAGTAGCTTCAATGATGACACCGACAGGCAGGCGGGGTGTGAAAATTCGATAACTCGAAGAAAGCTTGTTGGTTTCCCAATGTCCTGTAGTATTCACACCCCATGCAGGGAGGGACCCTTCAAGAGTGCCACAGGGATGCACTCGTAATATGCCAAAAGTCTTCTCTCACATAAAAAGAAGGAAGGGACACAGCGGGGCTCCGTGAACATTTATTGAGGAAAGTCAGCATGACCGGTTTCGGCGTCAAGTCTTTTTCAAATGCCGCAGTTCGTGCAAGATGCCTCCGTTCAGGTAATTAACGAACTCCTCCCATCATGTGATGTAGAAGGGCTCAGCTGCAGCGCTTAACCATGCCGGTTCCACAGAAGCTTCTGCCACAGACTTCTGTTCCCATCATGCATTTTGTTGGAATTGAAAGCGTCGCAGTGGTAGGTCACCCTCGAAGTTGCAGGGAATAAATGTTCATGTGTCCCCTACTCCCAGCCCATACTCTCGATGTCGTGAAACCATGGAAGCGCAGGACAATGCGCGCGCCCCTCGGGAAGTCCCGAACCATCCAGGGTAGTAGCTTCAATGATGACACCGACAGGCAGGCGGGGTGTGAAAATTCGATAACTCGAAGAAAGCTCGTTGGTTTCCCAATGTCCTGTAGTATTCACACCCCATGCAGGGAGGGACCCTTCAAGAGTGCCACAGGGATGCACTCGTAATATGCCAAAAGTCTTCTCTCACATAAAAAGAAGGAAGGGACACAGCGGGGCTCCGTGAACATTTATTGAGGAAAGTCAGCATGACCGGTTTCGGCGTCAAGCCTTTTTCAAATGCCGCAGTTCGTGCAAGATGCCTCCGTTCAGGTAATTAACGAACTCCTCCCATCATGTGATGTAGAAGGGCTCAGCTGCAGCGCTTTACCATGCCGGTTCCACAGAAGCTTCTGCCACAGACTTCTGTTCCCATCATGCATTTTGTTGGAATTGAAAGCGTGGTAGGTCACCCTCGAAGTTGCAAGGAATAAATGTTCATGTGTCCCCTACTCCCAGCCCATACTCTCGATGTTGTGAAACCATGGAAGCGCAGGACAATGCGCGCGCCCCTCGGGAAGTCCCGAACCATCCAGGGTAGTAGCTTCAATGATGACACCGACAGGCAGGCGGGGTGTGAAAATTCGATAACTCGAAGAAAGCTTGTTGGTTTCCCAATGTCCTGTAGTATTCACACCCCATGCAGGGAGGGACCCTTCAAGAGTGCCACAGGGATGCACTCGCAATATGCCAAAAGTCTTCTCTCACATAAAAAGAAGGAAGGGACACAGCGGGGCTCCGTGAACATTTATTGAGGAAAGTCAGCATGACCGGTTTCGGCGTCAAGCCTTTTTCAAATGCCGCAGTTCGTGCAAGATGCCTCCGTTCAGGTAATTAACGAACTCCTCCCATCATGTGATGTAGAAGGGCTCAGCTGCAGCGCTTTACCATGCCGGTTCCACAGAAGCTTCTGCCACAGACTTCTGTTCCCATCATGCATTTTGTTGGAATTGAAAGCGTCGCAGTGGTAGGTCACCCTCGAAGTTGCAGGGAATAAATGTTCATGTGTCCCCTACTCCCAGCCCATACTCTCGATGTCGTGAAACCATGGAAGCGCAGGACAATGTACACGCCCCTCGGGAAGTCCCGAACCATCCAGGGTAGTAGCTTCAATGATGACACCGACAGGCAGGCGGGGTGTGAAAATTCGATAACTCGAAGAAAGCTCGTTGGTTTCCCAATGTCCTGTAGTATTCACACCCCATGCAGGGAGGGACCCTTCAAGAGTGCCACAGGGATGCCCTCGTAATATGCCAAAAGTCTTCTCTCACATAAAAAGAAGGAAGGGACACAGCGGGGCTCCGTGAACATTTATTGAGGAAAGTCAGCATGACCGGTTTCGGCGTCAAGCCTTTTTCAAATGCCGCAGTTCGTGCAAGATGCCTCCGTTCAGGTAATTAACAAACTCCTCCCATCATGTGATGTAGAAGGGCTCAGCTGCAGCGCTTTACCATGCCGGTTCCACAGAAGCTTTTGCCACAGACTTCTGTTCCCATCATGCATTTTGTTGGAATTGAAAGCGTCGCAGTGGTAGGTCACCCTCGATGTTGCAGGGAATAAATGTTCATGTGTCCCCTACTCCCAGCCCATACTCTCGATGTCATGAAACCATGGAAGCGCAGGACAATGCACGCGCCCCTCGGGAAGTCCCGAACCATCCAGGGTAGTAGCTTCAATGATGACACCGACAGGCAGGCGGGGTGTGAAAATTCGATAACTCGAAGAAAGCTCGTTGGTTTCCCAATGTCCTGTAGTATTCACACCCCATGCAGGGAGGGACCCTTCAAGAGTGCCACAGGGATGCACTCGTAATATGCCAAAAGTCTTCTCTCACATAAAAAGAAGGAAGGGACACAGCAGGGCTCCGTGAACATTTATTGAGGAAAGTCAGCATGACCGGTTTCGGCGTCAAGCCTTTTTCAAATGCCGCAGTTCGTGCAAGATGCCTCCGTTCAGGTAATTAACGAACTCCTCCCATCATGTGATGTAGAAGGGCTCAGCTGCAGCGCTTTACCATGCCGGTTCCACAGAAGCTTCTGCCACAGACTTCTGTTCCCATCATGCATTTTGTTGGAATTGAAAGCGTCGCAGTGGTAGGTCACCCTCGAAGTTGCAGGGAATAAATGTTCATGTGTCCCCTACTCCCAGCCCATACTCTCGATGTCGTGAAACCATGGAAGCGCAGGACAATGCGCGCGCCCCTCGGGAAGTCCCGAACCATCCAGGGTAGTAGCTTCAATGATGACACCGACAGGCAGGCGGGGTGTGAAAATTCGATAACTCGAAGAAAGCTCGGTGGTTTCCCAATGTCCTGTAGTATTCACACCCCATGCAGGGAGGGACCCTTCAAGAGTGCCACAGGGATGCACTCGTAATATGCCAAAAGTCTTCTCTCACATAAAAAGAAAGAAGGGACACAGCGGGGCTCCGTGAACATTTATTGAGGAAAGTCAGCATGACCGGTTTCGGCGTCAAGCCTTTTTCAAATGCCGCAGTTCGTGCAAGATGCCTCCGTTCAGGTAATTAACGAACTCCTCCCATCATGTGATGTAGAAGGGCTCAGCTGCAGCGCTTTACCATGCCGGTTCCACAGAAGCTTCTGCCACAGACTTCTGTTCCCATCATGCATTTTGTTGGAATTGAAAGCGTGGTAGTTTACCCTCGAAGTTGCAAGGAATAAATGTTCATGTGTCCCCTACTCCCAGCCCATACTCTCGATGTTGTGATACCATGGAAGCGCAGTACAATGCGCGCGCCCCTCGGGAAGTCCCGAACCATCCAGGGTAGTAGCTTCAATGATGACACCGACAGGCAGGCGGGGTGTGAAAATTCGATAACTCGAAGAAAGCTTGTTGGTTTCCCAATGTCCTGTAGTATTCACACCCCATGCAGGGAGGGACCCTTCAAGAGTGCCACAGGGATGCACTCGCAATATGCCAAAAGTCTTCTCTCACATAAAAAGAAGGAAGGGACACAGCGGGGCTCCGTGAACATTTATTGAGGAAAGTCAGCATGACCGGTTTCGGCGTCAAGCCTTTTTCAAATGCCGCAGTTCGTGCAAGATGCCTCCGTTCAGGTAATTAACGAACTCCTCCCATCATGTGATGTAGAAGGGCTCAGCTGCAGCGCTTTACCATGCCGGTTCCACAGAAGCTTCTGCCACAGACTTCTGTTCCCATCATGCATTTTGTTGGAATTGAAAGCGTCGCAGTGGTAGGTCACCCTCGAAGTTGCAAGGAATAAATGTTCATGTGTCCCCTACTCCCAGCCCATACTCTCGATGTCGTGAAACCATGGAAGCGCAGGACAATGTACACGCCCCTCGGGAAGTCCCGAACCATCCAGGGTAGTAGCTTCAATGATGACACCGACAGGCAGGCGGGGTGTGAAAATTCGATAACTCGAAGAAAGCTTGTTGGTTTCCCAATGTCCTGTAGTATTCACACCCCATGCAGGGAGGGACCCTTCAAGAGTGCCACAGGGATGCCCTCGTAATATGCCAAAAGTCTTCTCTCACATAAAAAGAAGGAAGGGACACAGCGGGGCTCCGTGAACATTTATTGAGGAAAGTCAGCATGACCGGTTTCGGCGTCAAGCCTTTTTCAAATGCCGCAGTTCGTGCAAGATGCCTCCGTTCAGGTAATTAACGAACTCCTCCCATCATGTGATGTAGAAGGGCTCAGCTGCAGCGCTTTACCATGCCGGTTCCACAGAAGCTTCTGCCACAGACTTCTGTTCCCATCATGCATTTTGTTGGAATTGAAAGCGTCGCAGTGGTAGGTCACCCTCGACGTTGCAGGGAATAAATGTTCATGTGTCCCCTACTCCCAGCCCATACTCTCGATGTCGTGAAACCATGGAAGCGCAGGACAATGCGCGCACCCCTCGGGAAGTCCCGAACCATCCAGGGTAGTAGCTTCAATGATGACACCGACAGGCAGGCGGGGTGTGAAAATTCGATAACTCTAAGAAAGCTCGTTGGTTTCCCAATGTCCTGTAGTATTCACACCTCATGCAGGGAGGGACCCTTCAAGAGTGCCACAGGGATGTACTCGTAATATGCCAAAAGTCTTCTCTCACATAAAAAGAAGGAAGGGACACAGCGGGGCTCCGTGAACATTTATTGAGGAAAGTCAGCATGACCGGTTTCGGCGTCAAGCCTTTTTCAAATGCCGCAGTTCGTGCAAGATGCCTCCGTTCAGGTAATTAACGAACTCCTCCCATCATGTGATGTAGAAGGGCTCAGCTGCAGCGCTTTACCATGCCGGTTCCACAGAAGCTTCTGCCACAGACTTCTGTTCCCATCATGCATTTTGTTGGAATTGAAAGCGTCGCAGTGGTAGGTCACCCTCGAAGTTGCAGGGAATAAATGTTCATGTGTCCCCTACTCCCAGCCCATACTCTCGATGTCGTGAAACCATGGAAGCGCAGGACAATGCGCGCGCCCCTCGGGAAGTCCCGAACCATCCAGGGTAGTAGCTTCAATGATGACACCGACAGGCAGGCGGGGTGTGAAAATTCGATAACTCGAAGAAAGCTTGTTGGTTTCCCAATGTCCTGTAGTATTCACACCCCATGCAGGGAGGGACCCTTCAAGAGTGCCACAGGGATGCACTCGTAATATGCCAAAAGTCTTCTCTCACATAAAAAGAAGGAAGGGACACAGCGGGGCTCCGTGAACATTTATTGAGGAAAGTCAGCATGACCGGTTTCGGCGTCAAGCCTTTTTCAAATGCCGCAGTTCGTGCAAGATGCCTCCGTTCAGGTAATTAACGAACTCCTCCCATCATGTGATGTAGAAGGGCTCAGCTGCAGCGCTTTACCATGCCGGTTCCACAGAAGCTTCTGCCACAGACTTCTGTTCCCATCATGCATTTTGTTGGAATTGAAAGCGTCGCAGTGGTAGGTCACCCTCGAAGTTGCAGGGAATAAATGTTCATGTGCCCCCTACACCCAGCCCATACTCTCGATGTCGTGAAACCATGGAAGCGCAGGACAATGAGCGCGCCCCTCGGGAAGTCCCGAACCATCCAGGGTAGTAGCTTCAATGATGACACCGACAGGCAGGCGGGGTGTGAAAATTCGATAACTCGAAGAAAGCTTGTTGGTTTCCCAATGTCCTGTAGTATTCACACCCCATGCAGGGAGGGACCCTTCAAGAGTGCCACAGGGATGCACTCGTAATATGCCAAAAGTCTTCTCTCACATAAAAAGAAGGAAGGGACACAGCGGGGCTCCGTGAACATTTATTGAGGAAAGTCAGCATGACCGGTTTCGGCGTCAAGCCTTTTTCAAATGCCGCAGTTCGTGCAAGATGCCTCCGTTCAGGTAATTAACGAACTCCTCCCATCATGTGATGTAGAAGGGCTCAGCTGCAGCGCTTTACCATGCCGGTTCCACAGAAGCTTCTGCCACAGACTTCTGTTCCCATCATGCATTTTGTTGGAATTGAAAGCGTCGCAGTGGTAGGTCACCCTCGAAGTTGCAGGGAATAAATGTTCATGTGTCCCCTACTCCCAGCCCATACTCTCGATGTCGTGAAACCATGGAAGCGCAGGACAATGCGCGCGCCCCTCGGGAAGTATACATATATATATATATATATATATGGAGCCTCAAGAACAGAAAAGCAGCAGTGGAACCTTCTTATAACCTGCACCTAACAGGAAATACCCCCCACGTATAAATTGAAACCCCCAAATTACTCAATGGGTCGTTGTGTGCACACCGTATAGCACCCACTACAACAGTGCTTGTTCCCTCCGGAAATTCATACAGTGACTACAACAGCAAGGGTGCACCACAACATTCAGCTTTACATATATAGACTTTAATAAGTCACAGAGAGTGTTGTTCCTCTATAGGATTTTATTTCAGATTAACAGGGTTGAAGCATCACACAGCCAACGCGTTTCGTCCCAACATGGGACTAAGCATGGGCTGAAAATTCATTCCGCTCCCGGAATTTGCGTATTTTCCGTGATTTCACGATCCGCGAATCTCGTGAAATCACGGTAAAATCCGCGAATCAGCGGGGCGAATTTTCAGCCTTGCACTTACAGGGTTACAGCAGCAGGTGCAAAAGTTGAAGCTAATTTTTGTAACCTTTTACAAAAGGGTTACAAAGAAATTAACTTCAACTTGGGCACCTGCTGCTGTAAGCCTGTAAGTGCTTCCTGGCGCCTCGTTGCCTACTTGCAACTATTCTCTGACCCTGCTCTGACCCTTTAAGCAGGGTCAGAGAATAGTTAAAAGTAGGCAATGAGGTGCCTGTCTCGAAAATTAAACCTCAACAGGAAGCACTGACAGATATAAAAACAAGCATTTGCAATGCAATAGGTCTCGCATTAGGAAAGTTTGAGCTATTGGTATTGTAAATGACATTTTTTTTTATTTATATGTTGGTTGTGAAAATAGCTGAATTAATAGCTTTGTCATTTACAATGCCAATAGTTATAACTTTCGCAAATGTGACACCTAGCATTTCTAATGCAACATGTTTTGTATTTACGTGACTTAGATGTATTGATATTACAAATTACAATGGCTTTTAATTTTTTTAAATAATTAATACTTAAATAAAAGTGATTTTAATTTATAATGGCAATAGCTTAAACTTTTGTAAATAACTTTTGGGAAGATTATGTTCAGTGTATTTTATTGTGACGAAAATCCAGGAACAGAAGTGAAATATTAACATCTTTTTGTGACATTTGTAATAAAGCTTGAAACATTGAGAGAACATATTTGAACCAGTTGTTGTTGAATGGTTGCGCGGATTGATGCTCTACGCGTATTACCTTACCCTGCTAACCCCAAAGGCTCACCATACTAAACTCGACTTCTTTCCGTCTCCCCCCACCGCAGCTTAAACATAATCGTCCCGCCCCCGGCAATACGTCTCGGATCCGGGCCCAGCTGTCTCTCCACTAAGGTAATCATAACTTTCTCAACAGATTCACCGAGTCTCTGAACCTTAGTAGCCATGCTCAGTACCTGTACTTTCATCAACCGGCCTTTGTAACACTGCCGAAATTCATCCAAGCGTTATCTTTTCTTTTTAAACATCCACATTTTTTCGTGTGTCCCTTTCACAGCATCCTGACCATACAAAACTACAGGATCACCGCTGTAGAGACACACACTAATACGCAGCCAGCAGGTAACAACTCCTTGGTGCTACTACTTCCTTTGCCCAATTTCATCTCCTCTACCACCTACTATACACCATTGTTGTGTTTTTTCTGCAGTTAACAGTCTACCTCTGCTATTCAAACTGTGCTATACTTGGACCTCAGTGTGACCCCGGAGGGGCACCAAGAGTTCGCGCCCCCCCCATATTGCGGCTGCAATATCACACTGGTAAGGCACCCACACAGCATTTAAAGTATTTCCAAACACCCTCACCCCGTTTGTCTAACATTTAATGACCACCAGCAAGTTAAACCTACCTCTCAGCTGTTCTTTTCTCTTCCTTCAGCCTCTCTCTCATTTTCGCTCTCCTCCTCCTAGTCGTCATTCCCTCTCAGTGCCCAACCTTTGTTTATGTTTCCCTTCTATGTTCACCCTTTTTTCGTAGTCCCTCCCTTCCATTCGTGTTTTCCCTCTGTACCCTCCTTCCAGATAATATAAATATCAATCAGTAGTAGTATTCATACCTATATAGACATTCACCAGCAGCCACCATGGAACACCTGTTAATCTTTACTCCAAGGTATATGAACCGCGCTAGGTAAAGTCACATATTAGACCGAAACCCCTTAATTAGTCACTGCAATACAAGATGTATTCAAGAAAATGTATGCCACATTGTATATATGTATATAGTAGGGTTCTTGTCTTCCCCAGTTTCTAACTATAGCTTTGTAAATATTAAACTCAATGTATTAAATGTTTTTGTAAACTCTAATATTAGGACACCGTTACTGACAAGGATTTTTCATATATTTTGTATAGGTACACTTGGAATACATACCATGGCTTCCTGATAAAGGCTCACAGCCGAAACGCGCGTAGCAATGTTATATTACCTTTAGCCATGCCTTTATGATTAATATCACCTATTCTTGTATATTGATTACAGTTGGTGTACAATTCATGCACGTTTTGTATTTATGTATGATATGTAAATTGAAATTTAAATGTATTGTGATGTATAACAAAGATAAATTGCACAATAACAGAATTAACTTTGGATCAACAATGAATGTTAAATCCCAAATAATTATATTAACTAATAAAGTATCCTTTTACTATATACCCCAGTGTACTGTCTATCCATAGCCAGATAAACTCCTCTCTTTCCATTGTCAGTTTGTGTCCAGTTGTAATCCATGTTGCTAAATTTTTGTCTTTCCAAACGAATCCATCATCCCGATTTAGGAACTTTAGTCAGGGATACCCCCTTTTCTTACACACTTTGTCCACGAAGATGCCAACGTTTTGTTCAATACCTCTACTCAACTGGAGTACTTTCTACTGTCTAATCAGTAAGTGCTCCCTCGTTGGCTAAATGTATAGGGGTAGATTCACAATAACTGGAGCATCCCCAGGGATGCGCCAGTTATTGTGCGCCGCAGCTCCGCCACCCATGGTCCGCCGCATTTACAATGCGGTGCACCATGTGGCAAAAACGGCACAGATGCGTCACGCATCTGTGCCGTAAAAGCAGCACATTGCTGTAGCTGCGTCGCAAGCACGACGCAGCTCCAGCAATGCTCTGGGGGGCCCTATCTCCCCAATGCTGCGTCAAGCCTTGCGCCTGCTTCAAGCAGGCGCAGGGTTTTGACTCAGCATTGGCCTAAAAGTGACTGAGTGAAATCTTGTAGATTTCACTCAGCCACTTTTAGATGGTGTTCCTGCGCAGGAACGCCCTCCCCTGCGCCGGAACGCCTCCTGATGGTGCAGGGCTTTACAAAGTGACGCATCTCTCAGATGCATCACGTTGTTAATACCCAGCACCATGGTGCATCTTTTGTGCTGCCGTAAATGTATAGTGCTTTACTACACTGTAGCTGCGTAAAGGGCCAGAAGATGTGTCTCCAGTGACCATGTGTGCCTGTACCTGTGTTACAGGCACACATGGTCACTGGAGACACATCTTCTGGCCCTTTACGCAGCTGCAGGGTAGTAAAACACTATACATTTACCCAATGAGGGAGCACTTACTGGATTAGCCAGTAGAAAGTACTCCAGGGCAAATCGCAAAACAAAAAAATCCGCAATTTCACGGGAAAATTCACGACTTCGCAGATTTTTTTTGCGATTTCGCGGGGAAATCTGCAAATTCGCGGAACGCGAATTTGCAAATTTCACCCATGCTTACATGGGACTTCTTCAGGGCTTCTATAACTGATGTCGTTCTTCTGCGGGCAAAAGTCTATATCACAGAGGCACTGTGAGTGACAAAACGAAAAGCGTCTCCTTACGATATAGGAGACAAGAAGAAATGATAAATCCAAAGGGAGTCCCGTTGGTATAATCAAAACTAGGTCACTCAAATGGAGAGCTCTATTGAGTACAGTCAAAATAACATCTGGTATCATGTAGTCCACAATCACAATCACTTTCTTGGATTAGGACTCCAGGTCCCAGGACCCTCGCTGGGGGTGCCACACCTGACAGCAATTTGCCTGCCTGCCTGCCTACTTAGCAGCTAGCTGCTCCCGCACCGCAGGAGCCGCCTCACTGCAGCATGATCACTTGGATCAGGACTCCAGTTCCAGGGGGCCTCGCTGGGGGTTCCGCACCTGACAGCAATTTGCCTGCCTGCCTGCCTACTTAGCAGCTCGCCAGTCCCGCTCTGCGGGAGCAGCTTCACTGCAGCACAATCACTTTCTTGCATCAGGATTCCAGGTCCCAGGAGCCTCGCTGGGGGTGCCACACCTGACAGCAATTTTCCTGCCTGCCTGCCTGCCTACTTAGCAGCTCGCTGCTCCCGCTCCGCAGGAGCCGCTTCACTGCAGCACAGTCACTTTCTTGGATCAGGATTCCAGGTCCCAGGAGCCTCGCTGGGGGTGCCACACCTGACAGCAATTTTCCTGCCTGCCTGCCTGCCTACTTAGCAGCTCGCCGCTCCCGCTCCACGGGAGACGCTTACTGCAGCACGATCACTTTCTTGCATCAGGACTCCAGGTCCCAGGAGCCTCGCTGGGGGTGCCACACCTGAAGCAATTTTCCTGCCTGCCTGCCTGCCTACTTAGCAGCTCGCCGCTCCCGCTCCGCAGGAGCCGCTTCACTGCAGCACAGTCACTTTCTTGGATCAGGATTCCAGGTCCCAGGAGCCTCGCTGGGGGTGCCACACCTGAAACAATTTTCCTGCCTGCCTGCCTGCCTACTTAGCAGCTCGCCGCTCCCGCTCCACGGGAGACGCTTACTGCAGCACAATCACTTTCTTGGATCAGGACTCCAGGTCCCAGGATCCTCGCTGGGGGTGCCGCAGCTGACAGCAATTTGCCTGCCTGCCTACTAAGCAGCTCGCCGCTCCCGCTTCACGGGACGTGCGCCGGCACACGCCGGGAAAAGCACGGGCCAAGGGCGGGCCCGTTAGAGACTGGTAGAGGCTGGGCCGGGCCCCCCCTCTAAATCCTGCGGAATGTTAAGGTCAGTCCATATCTGTACAACTGTGCACTGGTACACCATGTGGGGGCTGATTTCCTGGGACAGTTGTTGATATAGTGCCTAGTTCACGAAGACCACCCGCGAGGGAAAGGGGAGGAATGCCATAATAGGCAGAAGTGTGGCAGGGACGCTGGAACAGTTTATAATCAGAGCCACTTCAGTACTAGCCCACGAAATCGCCCTGACTGAGCGTCGCTTATCGCTAGACCTCCTGCAATCAAAACGATCTTCATTGGGAGGTATGATGTCTGCGCGCTCACCCTTGAACTGGATGGAGGTAACAGCCAGTCTCTTCAGGAACCAGCAAACATTTCTATAATATTGAAGTCTCCTTTTAACCTTCCACCTGTCGATCTTGTGCAAGAGGGTATTGCTTGCAGTACATTTCCTCGTGTTTCTACAAGGTCTGTGCCTAAATCCACATCCCAAGCTATAGAACAAGTACCGGAGCCTGCCACTAAGAGAAAGCGGGGAGGGGTCCCCCAAAGACAAAAAAATGCAAAGATGCCTAAAATGAATAAGATTGGTGGGTCTGTGACCACAGCATTGCTAACGATAATAGAGCCTCAGAAAATTACTCTCTCTTATTAGGCGCTCCAAACTTGGACCTAGCTGGTGTTTCCTTGCTCCAAGCCGATGAGGGCTTTTGGGTTAAATTGGGGGCTCTAATCATGGTATCTATGTCTCCAATTCTTGAGAGGTTGACATCAATTGAGAAAAAATTAACCAATTTTGAATTGCATGCTGTGTCTGACTTTGGTTCTATTAAAGCCTCACTGGGGGATAATCTCTGGTCCTCTGTAATGACAAAAAATGTGTTGCGAAATCCTGTAAATCCCAATCCCCCATACGCCACCCCAATAACATCTAATTTAATGTTAATATCACCTAGTAGGAACGATGGGGCTGGTATTGCCTCCGGTGTTGGTGTAGAGGCATATGGAGGCTATGAAGGCGAGATAGCGAATACAAGTACTCCGATTTAGATAACCAACTTATTTCTGCCCCTGGGCATCCTGGTCATGCATCCATAGTAGCCCATCGTGGCCCTGTTGCTAGCCTCCCTAGAGCAGACCAGAAGGCTTTACACCTTCCACCTGCTACCGCTCCGCTGGTGGTGGGTCTGAGGAATGTCCCTTCCCTTCACCCTGGGCAAACTGAATCCACTGAGCAGTTAATGGCAAAAACAATGAACTGGCTCAGTGTACATATGCAGGAAGCAGCGGTGGGGGGGGGGGGGGGGGGGTGGAATATCTGTAACCAATTGATAATGGCTAGAAGTTCATCTTGGGTTTGACATTCCATCAAGGATGGGGAGGCGAATGTGTGGTTGCCAACTTTAACAATGAGCGCGTAGTTAGACTCTTATTGGAATGTCTAGGGAGCAGGGGTTAAGGGTATTGTCACAGTAAAATTTCTCTTCTGCACCTAAGGTTTTTCTATAGACCTCGTCATCATTCCCCGCCAGGTGGGGGGATTCGTAGTATCCTTTAGAGTTCTAAAGGCCGAGCCATTTACCCTAACCTAGCCAATAGATTTACTCCCTTGTCTGGCCTAGATGCCTGTGATTGACTGCCACTTGTAGAACTACCAAGAACAGATAATATCCCTAATCAAATCGTTACTCCCCATGTGATAGATTCAGGCCCTCAGTTAGTGCCAACTAGCGGGTCACAGTGTGTAGAGGATCAGGTACACACAGCTCAAACAGCTCATGAGGACATCCACCCATGCCGCTGGACATACACTGGACCCCATCTTCTCCGCAAGTCCCCACATCTCCTTCAACCACACCACCGAACCTCACTGGACAGACCACAGATGCGCCCACTTCACCTTCAGGAAACCCACACACCACCAACTCATCCGGACCGCCAAGAGGATCGCCTTCAAGGACCACCTAGACAACACACACAACAGCAAAGAGCTCTTCAACATCGTGAAAGAACTCTCCAACCCCAGCTCCATCACCAACGACATTCCACCATCACAAGACCTGTGCAACTCATGGCCACCTTCTTTCACCACAATATCACCGACATCCACGACAGCTTCAACACTGCCACCCACACATACACCCCGAGACCACCACCCCTGAGACCACCACCTGCACCAGTCACATGACCGCCTGGTCCAACATCAGCGACGAAGCCACCATCAAGACCATGAACTCCATCCACTCTGGTTCCCCATCTGACCCATGCCCTCACCACGTTTTCAACAAAGCCAGCACAGCCATCGCACCCCATCTTCGGAAAACAATCAACATCTCCTTTGAAACAGCAACCTTACCAGAGAGCTGGAAACACGCCGAGATCAGCGCCCTACTAAAGAAACCTAAAGCGGATCCTAACGACCTCAAGAACCTCCGGCCCATCTCCCTCCTCCCTTTCCCTGAGAAAGTCATGGAGAAGATCTTCAACAGACAGCTAACCCGCTACCTCGAAGACAACAACATCCTAGACCCATCCCAGTACAGCTTCTGCAGCAACCATAGCACAAGTACCGCCCTCATCGCCGCCACCGACGGCATCAGGATCCTCATGGACAAAGGACAAACGGCCGCCCTCATCCCGTTGGACCTATCAGCAGCCACCGCACCCTAACAGCACGTCTCCATGATGCCGGAATTCAAGGAAAAGGCCCCGGCCTGAACCACATCCTTCCTCTCCGGCAGAACCCAGAGCGTCCGTTCCCCACCCTTCCACTCCAGGACCACAGAGATCATCTGCAGCGTTCCGCAGGGATCATCCCTCAGCCCGGCGCTGTTCAATATCTACATGGCACAACTCCCCCATGTCGCACCACAACACAACCTCAACATCATCTCCTACGCCGACGACACCCAGCTGATCATATTCCTCACCGAAGACCCCCACACCGCCAAAGCCAACCTCCAAAGAGGAATGAAGGCCATCGCCGAATGGATGAATAACAGCAGGCTGAAGCTGAATTCAGACAAAATCGAGGCCCTCATCCTCGGCCCCACCCCCTCAGCCTGGGGCGACTCCTGGTGGGCAACATATCTAGGAACAGCCCCAGAACCCACCGACCACGCACACAACCTGGGGGTCATCCTCAACTCTGCCCTCTCCATGACCAAGCAGGTCAACGCTGTCTCCGCTTCCTGCTTCAACACCCTCCGAATACTCTGCAGGATCTTCAAATGGATTCCCATCCGACATGAGGAAAACCGTCACCCAGGCCCTCGTCACCAGCAGGCTGGACTACGGGAACGCCCTCTACACAGGAACAACAACTAAGCTCCTGAGGTGGCTGCAACGCATCCAGAACGCCTCGGCATGACTGATCCTCGACATCCCCCGACGTAGCAACACCACACCCCACCGGAGAAGTCTGCATTGGCTCCTCGTCAACAACAGCATCACCTTCAAACTCCTCATTCATGCACACAAAGCCCTACACAACGCCGGACCAGCATACCTCAACGACCGACTCAGCTTCTACACCCCCACCCGCAGCCTCCGCTCTGCCAACCTCGCCCTCGCCACGGTTCCACGCTACCAAAAAACCACCGCTGGCGGTAGATCCTTCTCCTACCTCGCTGCCAAGACCTGGAACACTCTCCCTACCAGCCTACGAAAGACCCAGAACCTGTTGGCCTTCAGAAGACTTCTCAAGACCTTGCTTTTTGATCAGTAGCAGCCCTCCTCCTCCCCCCAGCGCCTTGAGACCCTCACGGGTATGTAGCGCGCTTTACAAATGTAATGATTGATTGATTGATTGAGAACAGTGCGAGGGATTAAGCCCCAGCACACTGAGGATTTTATCTTGGAACATTGCTGGGTTGCTATCAAAGACTAGTTCCTCTGATTGGTCTAATTTCATGAAGTCCTATGTTATTATTGCCTTCCAGGAGACCCGGTCACTGAGTACAATTTTTCGGCCCAGATTCTCTTATTGCTATCTCACAACTTGACCCTAATGAGGTCACTCTTCCTGCCCTCACAATAGCTCACGAGGCACTGTTTGCTAAGTTGAGATCCTTTTTTATAAAATCGAAAAAAAGAACCAATATGTTCCCTATCCAGAAGTCAGCTAAGTGGTATGATTGGGCATGCAGGATAGCTACAGGGATTTGTCTAAAGCCATGAGGGCAGGTTCAAGGCAGGAAGTGAGGAAATCGAGGTCCGATTATAAGGCAACCCAACAACGGGCCAAGAAGGCCTTCAACACAAATAGATGGAGGGACTTGCTAGACGCCAATAATGGGAAAAATTGGTGTCGATTCTGACATTTAATTAAGTGGGGTAGTGACAATCCCGGTCCAGCACCAGTCAACAACGTCCCCCCAGAGGTTTGGGTTGCACACTATCAAACGCAATTTTCATCCACTGCTAATAGTCCTGGGCAGCATCAATGTGTAGCCCTGGAGTCAGTACTAACATTTAGCATAGGGGACATTGAGGGTGCTCTTGATGGGGTAACCGCAGGTAGGGCCCCGGGCCCGAATTGCCTCCTGGCAGACATATTTAAATCTGACAGGGAGAATTAGATCAAATATATTTTTATTTTTGCAAATTGGTTGGCCAGTGGTGCCCCCATACCGGAATCCTGGCGTGGGGCGAAATCATCCCCATTTATAAAAGGGGGATCGTGCCAACCCGACCAATTATCGGCCCATAAGCCTTATAGACACGATGCTAAAGTTGGTGGCCAGATTAGTGCTATGCAGTGTTAATAGATGGATCGATGACAATGAAATCTATCCACCTACCAAGCAGGATTTCGCTCTCATGTTAGCACTATCGATCAAGTTTTCAGATTCATGTTGATTCACTGGAACACAGTGATTTTAGCTGGGAGGATCTTGTATGCAGCATTTATAGATCTTAAATCTTCATTTGATCTAGTGCCCGGCAACAAGCTGTGGGACAGTCTAAAGAAACAAGGGATGCCGGCGGAGATCTTGTTCTTTATTATAAAACTACATGAATCTACCTAGGCCCAAGTCCAATGGGGTCAACAGGGTGAGCTAACAGAATATTTTCCTGTGAACAAGGGTGTTCGGCAGGGGTATGTTCTCGCCCCTACCCTTTTCTCGTTGTTCATAAATGTTATTTCATATTACACCGATTATGCTAAGTACGCCCCTACGCTTTCTGGATCGATGGATCCTCTTCTAATGTTTGCAGACGATACTTTGATTCTGTCTAAAACTCAAGTTGGTCTGCAAAGAGCCCTCAACAGTTTTAGTCTTTTTTGTAATGACCATGACTAGTATCAATGTTGACAAGGCAAAGTTCATGGTCCTACATAAACATAAAAATGTGAGAGCCAGAGTAAGAATGAATAATTTGTCCCTGGAACAAACTGACTCCTTTACATGTTTGGGCGTTACTATGGGCAAAAGGATGAACTGGAAGCCACAGATGGATTGATATCAATTGAGAAAAAATTAACCAATTTCGAATTGCATGCTGTGTCTAACTTTGGTTCTATTAAAGCCTCACTGGGGGATAATCTCTGGTCCTCTGTAATGACAAAAAATGTGTTGCAAAATCCTGTAAATCCCAATTCCCCCATACGCCACCCCAATAACATCTAATTTAATGTTAATATCACCTAGTAGGAACGATGGGGCTGGTATTGCCTCCGATGTTGGTGTAGAGGCATATGGAGGCTATGAAGGTGAGATAGCGAATACAAGTACTCCGATTTAGAAAGCCAACTTATTTCTGCCCCTGGGCAACCTGGTCATGATTCCATAGTAGCCCATCGTGGCCTTGTTGCTAGCCTCCCTAGAGCAGACCAGAAGGCTTTACACCTTCCACCTGCTACCGCTCCACTGGTGGTGGTTCTGAGGAATGTCCCTTCCCTTCACCCTGGGCAAACTGAATCCACTGAGCAGTTAATGGCAAAAACAATGCACTGGCTCAGTGTAAATATGCAGGATGGGGGGGGGGGTGGAATATCTGTAACCAATTGATAATGGCTAGAAGTTCATCTTGGGTTTGACATTCCATCAAGGATGGGGAGGTGATTGTGTGGTTGCCAACTTTAACAATGAGCGCGTAGTTAGACTCTTATTGTAATGTCTAGGGAGCAGGGATTAAGGGTATTGTCACATTAAAATTTCTCATCTGCCCCTAAGGTTTTTCTATAGACCTCGTCATCATTCCCCGCCAGGTGGGGGGATTCGTGGTATCCTTAGAGTTCTAAAGGCCGACCCATTTACCCTAACCTAGCCAATAGATTTTCTCCCTTGTCTGGCCTAGATGCCTGTGATTGACTGCCACTTGTAGAACTACCAAGAACAGATAATATCCCTAATCAAATCGTTACTCCCCATGTGATAGATTCAGGCCCTCAGTTAGTGCCAACTAGCGGGTCACAGTGTGTGGAGGATCAGGTACACAAAGCTCAAACAGCTCGTGATGACACCCACCCACGCCACTGGACATACACTGGACCCCATCTTCTCCGCAAGTCCCCACGTCTCCTTCAACCACACCACCGAACCTCACTGGACAGACCACAGATGCGTCCATTTCACCTTCAGGAAACTCACACACCACCAACTCATCCGGACCGCCAAGAGGATCGCCTTCAAGGACCACCTAGACAACAACGCACACAACAGCAAAAAGCTCTTCAACATCGTGAAAGAACTCTCCAACCCCAGCTCCATCACCAACGACATTCCACCATCACAAGACCTGTGCAACTCACTGGCCACCTTCTTTCACCACAATATCACCGACATCCACGACAGCTTCAACACTGCCACCCACACATCCACCCCGAGACCACCACCCCTGAGACCACCACCCGCACCAGTCGCATGACCGCCTGGTCAAACATCAGCGACGAAGACACCATCAAGACCATGAACTCCATCCACTCTGGTTCCCCATCTGACCCATGCCCTCACCACGTTTTCAACAAAGCCAGCACAGCCATCGCACCCCATCTCCGGAAAACAATCAACATCTCCTTTGAAACAGCAACCTTCCCAGAGAGCTGGAAACACGCCGAGATCAGCGCCCTACTGAAGAAACCTAAAGCGGATTCAAACGACCTCAAGAACTTCCGGCCCATCTCCCTCCTCCATTTCCCTGAGAAAGTCATGGAGAAGATCTTCAACAGACAGCTAACCCGCTACCTCGAAGACAACAACATCCTAGACCCATCCCAGTACGGCTTCCGCAGCAACCATAGCACCAAGACCGCCCTCATCGCCGCCACCGACGGCATCAGGATCCTTATGGACAAAGGACAAACGGCCGCCCTCATCCCGTTGGACCTATCAGCAGCCACCGCACCCTAACAGCACGCCTCCATGATGCCGGAATCCAAGAAAAAGGCCCTGGCCTGGACCACATCCTTCCTCTCCGGCAGAACCCAGAGCGTCCTCCTCCCACCCTTCCGCTCCAAGACCACCGAGATCATCTGCAGCGTTCCGCAGGGATCATCCCTCAGCCCAGCGCTGTTCAATATCTACATGGCGACAACACAACCTCAACATCATCTCCTACGCCGACGACACCCAGCTGATCATATTCCTCACCGAAGACCCCCACACTGCCAAAGCCAACCTCCACAGAGGAATGAAGGCCGTTGCCAAATGGATGAATAACAGCAGGCTGAAGCTGAATTCAGACAAAATCGAGGTCCTCATCCTCGGCCCCACCCCCTCAGCCTGGGGCGACTCTTGGTGGGCAACATCACTAGGAACAGCCCCAGAACCCACCGACCACGCACGCAACCCGGGGGTCATCCTCAACTCTGCCCTCTCCATGACCAAGCAGGTCAACGCTGTCTCCGCTTCCTGCTTCAACACCCTCCAAATGCTCCGCAGGATCTTCAAATGGATTCCCTCCGACACGAGGAAAACCCTCACCCAGGCCCTCGTCACCAGCAGGCTGGACTACGGGAACGCCCTCTACACAGGAACAACAACTAAGCTCCTGAGATGGCTGCAACGCATCCAGAACGCCTCGGCATGACTGATCCTCGACATCCCCCGACGCAGCAACACCACACCCCACCCCACCTGAGAAGTCTGCATTGGCTTCTCGTCAACAACAGCATCACCTTCAAACTCCTCATTCACGCACACAAAGCCCTACACAACGCCGGACCAGCATACCTCAACGACCGACTCAGCTTCTACACCCCCACCCGCAGCCTCCGCTCTGCCAACCTCGCCCTTGCCACTGTTCCACGCTTCCAAAAAACCACTGCTGGAGGTAGATCCTTCTCCTACCTTGCCGCCAAGACCTGGAACACTCTCTCTACCAGCCTACGAAAGACCCAGAACCTGTTGGCCTTCTAAAGACTTCTCGAGACCTGGCTTTTTGATCAGTAGCAGCCCTTCCCCCCCCCCCCCCCCCCCCCAGCACCTTGAGACCCTCACGGGTATGTAGCGCGCTTTACAAATTTAATGATTGATTGATTGATTGAGAACAGTGCGAGGGATTAAGCCCCAGCACACTGAGGATTTTATCTTGGAACATTGCTGGGTTGCTATCAAAGACTAGTTCCTCTGCTTGGTCTAATTTCATGGAGTCCTATGTTATTATTGCCTTCCAGGAGACCCGGTCACTGAGTACAATTTTTCGGCCCAGATTCTCTTATTGCTATCTCACAACTTGACCCTAATGAGGTCACTGTTCCTGCCCTCACAATAGCTCACGAGGCACTGTTTACTAAGTTGAGATCCTTTTTTATAAAATCGAAAAAAAGAACCAATATGTTCCCTATCCAGAAGTCAGCTAAGTGGTATGATTGGGCATGCAGGTTAGCTACAGGGATTTGTCTAATGCCATGAGGGCAGGTTCAAGGCAGGTAGTAAGGAAATTGAGGTCCGATTATAAGGCAACCCAACAACGGGCCAAGAAGGCCCTCGACAAAAATAGATGGAGGGACTTGCTAGACGCTAGTAATGGGAAAAATTGGTGTCGATTCTGACATTTAATTAAGTGGGGTAGTGACAATCCCGGTCCAGCACCAGTCAACAATGTCCCCCCAGAGGTTTGGGTTGCACACTATCAAACCCAATTTTCATCCACTGCTAATAGTCCTGGGCAGTATCAATGTGTAGCCCCGGAGTCAGCACTAACATTTACCATAGGGCACATTGAGCGTGCTCTTGATGAGGTAACCGCAGGTAGGGCCCCGGGCCCGAATTTACCTCGTGGCAGACATATTTAAATCTGACAGGGAGAATTAGATCAAATATATTTTTATTTTTGCAAATTGGTTGGCCAGTGGTGCCCCCATACCGGAATCCTGGCGCGGGGCGAAATCATTCCCATTTATAAAAGGGGGGATCGTGCCAACCCGACCAATTATCAGCCCATAAGCCTTATAGACACGATGCTAAAGTTGGTGGCCAGATTAGTGCTATGCAGTGTTAATAGATGGATCGATGACAATGAAATCTATCCACCTACCAAGCAGGATTTCGCTCTCATGTTAGCACTATCGATCAAGTTTTCAGATTCATGTTGATTTACTGGAACACAGTGATTTTAGCTGGGAGGACCTTGTATGCAGCATTTATAGATCTTAAATCTGCATTTGATCTGGTGCCCCGCAACAAGCTGTGGGACAGTCTAAAGAAACAAGGGATGCCAGCGGAGATCTTATTCCTTATTATAAAACTATATGAATCTACCTAGGCCCAGGTCCAATGGGGTCAACAGGGTGAGCTAACAGAATATTTTCCTGTGAACAAGCGTGTTCGGCAGGGGTATGTTCTCGCCCCTACCCTTTTCTCGTTGTTCATAAATAATGTTATTTCATATTACACCGATTATCCTACGTACGCCTCTACGCTTTCTGGATCGATGGATCCTCTTCTAATGTTTGCAGACGATACTTTGATTCTGTCTAAAACTCAAGTTGGTCTGCAAAGAGCCCTCAACAGTTTTAGTCTTTTTTGTAATGACCATGACTAGTAGTCAATGTTGACAAGACAAAGTTCATGGTCTCACATAAACATAAAAATGTGAGAGCCAGAATAAAAATGAATAATTTGTCCCTGGAACAAACTGACTCCTTTACATGTTTGGGCGTTACTATGGGCAAAAGGATGAACTGGAAGCCACAGATGGATCTGTTGGTCCTAAGGCACAACCAACTAGCAGGGGCACTTTTAAAAGAACATCAGTTATCCCGAACTAAACTAGTCGCTCCGTCTAAAACGATCTACCAAGGGAAGGTCAGAGCCTCAAACATTTATGGTGCTGAACTTTGGGGCTTCGAAAAACTAGTTCTATTAGTCCAAGCACAGAACAGGTTTTAGAGGGCACTGACTGGCCTTCCACAATCGACACCACCGACGGCATCAGGATCCTTATGGACAAAGGACAAACGGCCGCTCTCATCCCGTTGGACCTATCAGCAGCCACCGCACCCTAACAGCACGCCTCCATGATGCCGGAATCCAAGAAAAAGGCCCTGGCCTGGACCATATTCTTCCTCTCCGGCAGAACCCAGAGCGTCCTCCTCCCACCCTTTCGCTCCAAGACCACCGAGATCATCTGCAGCGTTCCGCAGGGATCATCCCTCAGCCCAGCGCTGTTCAATATCTACATGGCGACAACACAACCTCAACATCATCTCCTACGCCGACGACACCCAGCTGATCATATTCCTCACCGAAGACCCCCACACTGCCAAAGCCAACCTCCACAGAGGAATGAAGGCCGTTGCCGAATGGATGAATAACAGCAGGCTGAAGCTGAATTCAGACAAAATCGAGGTCCTCATCCTCGGCCCCACCCCCTCAGCCTGGGGCGACTCCTGGTGGGCAACATCACTAGGAACAGCCCCAGAACCCACCGACCACGCACGCAACCCGGGGGTCATCCTCAACTCTGCCCTCTCCATGACCAAGCAGGTCAACGCTGTCTCCGCTTCCTGCTTCAACACCCTCCAAATGCTCCGCAGGATCTTCAAATGGATTCCCTCCGACACGAGGAAAACCGTCACCCAGGCCCTCGTCACCAGCAGGCTGGACTACGGGAACGCCCTCTACACAGGAACAACAACTAAGCTCCTGAGATGGCTGCAACGCATCCAGAACGCCTCGGCATGACTGATCCTCGACATTCCCCGACGCAGCAACACCACACCCCACCTGCGAAGTCTGCATTGGCTTCTCGTCAACAACAGCATCACCTTCAAACTCCTCATTCACGCACACAAAGCCCTACACAACGCCGGACCAGCATACCTCAACGACTGACTCAGCTTCTACACCCCCACCCGCAGCCTCCGCTCTGCCAACCTCGCCCTTGCCACTGTTCCACGCTTCCAAAAAACCACTGCTGGAGGTAGTTCCTTCTCCTACCTTGCCGCCAAGACCTGGAACACTCTCTCTACCAGCCTACGAAAGACCCAGAACCTGTTGGCCTTCTAAAGACTTCTCGAGACCTGGCTTTTTGATCAGTAGCAGCCCTCCTCCCCCCCCCCTCCCCCCCCAGCACCTTGAGACCCTCACGGGTATGTAGCGCGCTTTACAAATTTAATGATTGATTGATTGAGAACAGTGCGAGGGATTAAGCCCCAGCACACTGAGGATTTTATCTTGGAACATTGCTGGGTTGCTATCAAAGACTAGTTCCTCTGCTTGGTCTAATTTCATGAAGTCCTATGTTATTATTGCCTTCCAGGAGACCCGGTCACTGAGTACAATTTTTCGGCCCAGATTCTCTTATTGCTATCTCACAACTTGACCCTAATGAGGTCACTGTTCCTGCCCTCACAATAGCTCACGAGGCACTGTTTACTAAGTTGAGATCCTTTTTTTATAAAATCGAAAAAAAGAACCAATATGTTCCCTATCCAGAAGTCAGCTAAGTGGTATGATGGAGCATGCAGGTTAGCTACAGGGATTTGTCTAATGCCATGAGGGCAGGTTCAAGGCAGGTAGTAAGGAAATTGAGGTCCGATTATAAGGCAACCCAACAACGGGCCAAGAAGGCCCACGACAAAAATAGATGGAGGGACTTGCTAGACGCTAGTAATGGGAAAAATTGGTGTCGATTCTGACATTTAATTAAGTGGGGTAGTGACAATCCCGGTCCAGCACCAGTCAACAATGTCCCCCCAGAGGTTTGGGTTGCACACTATCAAACCCAATTTTCATCCACTGCTAATAGTCCTGGGCAGTATCAATGTGCAGCCCCGGAGTCAGTACTAACATTTACCATAGGGGACATTGAGCGTGCTCTTGATGAGGTAACCGCAGGTAGGGCCCCGGGCCCGAATTTACCTCGTGGCAGACATATTTAAATCTGACAGGGAGAATTAGATCAAATATATTTTTATTTTTGCAAATTTGTTGGCCAGTGGTGCCCCCATACCGGAATCCTGGTGTGGGGCGAAATCATTCCCATTTATAAAAGGGGGGATCGTGCCAACCCGACCAATTATCGGCCCATAAGCCTTATAGACACGATGCTAAAGTTGGTGGCCAGATTAGTGCTATGCAGTGTTAATAGATAGATCGATGACAATGAAATCTATCCACCTACCAAGCAGGATTTCGCTCTCATGTTAGCACTATCGATCAAGTATTCAGATTCATGTTGATTTACTGGAACACAGTGATTTTAGCTGGGAGGACCTTGTATGCAGCATTTATAGATCTTAAATCTGCATTTGATCTGGTGCCCCGCAACAAGCTGTGGGACAGTCTAAAGAAACTAGGGATGCCGGCGGAGATCTTATTCCTTATTATAAAACTATATGAATCTACCTAGGCCCAGGTCCAATGGGGTCAACAGGGTGAGCTAACAGAATATTTTCCTGTGAACAAGCGTGTTTGGCAGGGGTATGTTCTCGCCCCTACCCTTTTCTCGTTGTTCATAAATAATGTTATTTCATATTACACCGATTATCCTACGTACGCCTCTACGCTTTCTGGATCGATGGATCCTCTTCTAATGTTTGCAGACGATACTTTGATTCTGTCTAAAACTCAAGTTGGTCTGCAAAGAGCCCTCAACAGTTTTAGTCTTTTTCGTAATGACCATGACTAGTAGTCAATGTTGACAAGACAAAGTTCATGGTCTCACATAAACATAAAAATGTGAGAGCCAGAATAAAAATGAATAATTTGTCCCTGGAACAAACTGACTCCTTTACATGTTTGGGCGTTACTGTGGGCAAAAGGATGAACTGGAAGCCACAGATGGATCTGTTGGTCCTAAGGCACAACCAACTAGCAGGGGCACTTTTAAAAGAACATCAGTTATCCCGAACTAAACTAGTCGCTCCGGCTAAAACTATCTACCAAGGGAAGGTCAGAGCCTCAAACATTTATGGTGCTGAACTTTGGGGCTTTGAAAAACTAGTTCTATTAGTCCAAGCACAGAACAGGTTTTAGAGGGCACTGACTGGCCTTCCACAATCGACACCACTCAGACCACTACTTGCAGTTCTGAGCTGTATTTCGTTTGAGGAAGCTGCGGGTTCCAGACCTGTCACCTATTGGCAAAGACTTTGGACTACCCCGGAGTTTGCTCCCTATCCGTGAGCAGTCAAGCACATTAGAGAAGCTGACAAATCGTATAAAATCACATGGTTACAAAAAATCAAGGTTACCCTATCGGCTATGGGCCTCGCCCACTTGTGGGAAGACCCTGAAGGGAATTTTTTCCCTTCAAAAACAGATTCTAAAGCCTTTTATAGGGATATGGTTATTCAAAAGTCTTTGTCTCTGGTGAACGGTGTTTCCCTAACTGGTCTCTTTCTGGATCACAAAATAGGCTGGAGGCCTACTGGGACATCATTACGAGCCCAGGTGACAGGAAACTCTACCACCAATTTAGTGTGGGCTCTCTCCCACTAAAATCTTTCACAAAACAATGAGGGATCAATCAAGATACAAAATGTTTCTGCCCATGTGAGGAAGAGACCTTATCGCATGTTCTGTTTGTATGGGGCTGCCAAGCAGCTCCAGCAACAGGTCCAGCGGCTCACACACCAACAGAAGCAGATGGCGATGCGGCTGGAGGACCAGGAAGGGAGGGCCCAGAGGAACAACCTACGGGTGGTAGGTGTTCTGGAGAAAATGGAGGGGGCCAGCATGGCTAAAGGTCCTGGCGAATGCGAGATCCTTCTTCTTCACCACCCCGGAGGAGGCGCATGCATGGCTGGAAGAGCGAGATCAGCAACGTGGGGGCCCGGAACATGGGGACAGTTGGAGGAGTGCGGCACCCCAGTCTCCGGCCTCCTCCGTGCCATCAGTGGGGGATGCACGACCGAGACAAGACAGCCCGCGACCAGAGAGCGGACGGCGGGCGAGTGTCCCCGGATCTGGGATGAGTCGGAGACCTGTATCGGCTTGCACTGCCTAGACTTCCTGGTCATGTAATGTTTTTAGGGACCTACTGACATTGCATTTTGCTATGACTTTTGTGGGTTGGTGGGTTTCAGAGTGGCTGGGACACCTTGTAAGGCACGCCTTGGACATCCCTGTATGAAGGGGCTAGTTGCTGTGGCTGCCCTGATAAGATGGAGGGGTTGCTGGTCCTGCCGCCTGGGAGGAAATTTTTTGAGGGTGAGCGGCTGTTCTAAGACTATAACATTCGATAGAGTGATGAGATGATTGTAAAGTGAGGGTCGGAGCCGAGCCCCGGAGGCTGGATTTGGTTGCACCGCTACCCCTGAGTTTTTCGTTTCTTGGGCTACAGGCGCTCTGCTTGTTGGGGGGGTCTGGCATGGTTGGCCGGAGTGGCAGGGTTGCAGGGTGGAGGGGTTGCAGAGGGGGGGGTTGGGATGTTTTGTTCTTCTTTGTTTATTGTTATGCTTCCTTCGACACACTCATGGGGCGGGGGAGAAGGAGGGGGTGGGAAGGGATGGTTCCTTCCCCTTAGCGTTGACGGAATAAATGGCTGATGCACGCACACTGAAAACACAACACATAGACATCTTATCCTGGAACCTGAACGGCCTGCAGAATAAGATCAAGCGGACGGTCGTGTTGCAATATCTTCGTAGGCATGCCCCGGATGTGGTCCTCCTACAGGAGACCCATTTACTGGGCAACCACTGTAAGGCCTTAGACAGGTTTGGATATACGTTACGTGCACACTCGGGCTTTACGACAGGCTCTAGGGGTGTGGGCATACTCGTTAAAAATTCACTACCACTGGTTCTGGGGCGGAGTTGGTCTGATCCCCTGGGTCGCTATGCAGCCCTGTCTGTGCAGTGGGAGGGCCACACATTGAACTTTTGCTCGCTATACATACCCCCGAAACTACACACGTCCACCCTTCCTGACCCTTCCTGATGTGGGGAAGTTGCTGCTGGAACTGCCTCTGGGTACATTGGTCCTGGGTGGGGCCAGAAGGATGTGAAGGCCAGAGAGTTTGATAGATCACCATCTCCGCTGGGTGAAGGGGGTTGCACCACCTCCGGGACTTTACGCTCGCGATGGGCCTGACCGATTTATGGAGGTCCACAACCCACTCCGGCGACAGTACACACACATTTCAGCTGCCCATGGGTCCTCTTCTAGGATTGATTACATTTTCACACGTACAGATTGCATGTCTATATTTCGGGATGGGCCCCTCAAGGCTAGAGGGATTTCTGACCCCGCCCTGGTGGGGGTTCAGTTGATGGGTCCCACCCGAGATTGGGGCGTGCCCCCTCGACTGGACTCCTTCCTATTCAACGATAGGGATTTTCAGGGGCGCTTTCAGGAGAGGGTGGGGTTATACTTTGATGAAAATGTTGGTTCGGTGGATTCCCCGGGGGTAGTGTGGGAGGCGTATAAGACGGTGGCCCGGGATTTTGTACACGCTGAGGTGGGTCGAAGGCGTAAGGAGCAACAGGCCCAGGTGAAGCGACTGGAGTCGGAGCTTCATGCTTTGGACACTGAAGCGGGGGTCACCCCAGAACATGACAGGGCCAGACTGCATAAGGCGCGCCTTATCAGTAAAGACATAAGGGATCTCCAGACGGAACTGGCGCGGTGCCACGCGTTGGCTACCCAATGAAGGGTGTACGACCTTGGTGATAAGGCGAACAAAATTATCACCTGGCTGGAAAGGAGAGACCGGGACCGCAGCTGGGTGCCGAGGTACGACAAGCGTGGCCATTGCGGAGGACTTTGCGAGATGCTATGAGGAGGTGTATCGGTCGCACACACTCAGGGATGATCTGGAGTGTCAAGCTTTCCTGGCCCCCCTGCAGCTCCCTGTGCTGGAGGCTGCAGACAGAGACGCGCTGGACTCAGATATAACGACCCAGGAGGTGGAGAAGGCCATGGGGGACCTACAGACGGGGAAGGCCCCTGGACCCAATGGGTTCCCGGCGGAAGCATTTGGCTGCGCCGCTAGCCGCACAGCACCCCATTTGTGCAGTATGTTCCTTGAGGCACGGGACGCGGGGCAACTTCCAAGAAATCTGTGGATGGCCACGATTGTGCTGATCCACAAAGCGGGGAAAGCACAGGGAGAGTGCAGCACATACCGGCCTATCTCTCTCCTTAACTATGAGATGAAGGTCCTGGGAAAGATCCTTGCCACACGCCTGGGTGCGGTGATTCAATCGCTGGTCCACCCGGACCAATCGGGTTTTATGCCACACCGTAGCATGAGGCTTAATCTGCGTCGCCTGTTTGGGGTTCTACAGACGGCTGCCACGCGCCTGGAGCTACCGTCTTTATTGCTCTCCCTTGACGCCCATATGGCCTTTGATAGTCTCGAACGCGGCTATATCTATGCTGTACTGGAGAAGTTGGGCTTTGGGGACAGATTCTGCTCCTGGGTAAAACTCTTGTACGCTGGGCCACTGGCGCGGGTCCGGGTTAATGGGGCTATGTCACGGGAGTTCCGACTGGAACGCGGCACGAGACAGGGCTGCCCCTGTCCCCGACCCTCTTTGCGCTGGCATTGGAGCCCCTGGCGCACTGGGTCAGAACGGACCCTGGGGGGTGGGGGATAGACATAGAGGTTGGATGGGAGGAACGCATATCACTTTATGCTGACGACATCTTGCTATATGTCCAGCGACCGGCGGACTCCATAACGCGACTAATGGCCATGCTGCGTACCTTCGGGGAATACTCCGGATACAGTGTTAACTGGAACAAATCCTTGGGCTACGTTTTGACTGGACCCCAGCCGCCCACTGTGATTGGCTGTGAGGACCTGGTGTGGCGGACAACGTTCCACTACTTGGGGATCTGGATCTCACCGTCCGATACCGAATTTTTTCAACTTAATGTGCAGACGCAACTTGATCGCTTGCCTAGCGATGTGCAACACTGGCGGACCCTCCCGGTCTCCCTTATTGGTAGAGCCATATTATTTAAAATGATGGCCTTGCAGCGTTTACTATATGTGCTGCAGAGCTCCCCCTTTCCGATCCCAGACCATGTCTTTAAGACGGTGGAGGCAGAGCAGCGCTCCCTTTTATGGAGCGGAGGCTGTCCGCGGATCGCTCTTCAGAAACTGCAGTGAGGCCCCTATGAGGGGGGACTGGCGGTACCAGATATCCATCTTTATTATTGGGCGACGTAATTGGTCAACATTAACGGCTGGGTGTTCGCTCCGCAGGAGGAACCTGCGTATCGGGTGGATCGTATGGTCTTTGGAGTGGACTCCTATTTGGCGGCTCTCTGATCTAGACCGCGGCGCAATCTGCCTTGCCCCCCCAGACCGCGGTGGTTGTGGGGATATGGAAGCAGGCAACGAAGCTGCTTGGGTGGGAAATGAAGCTCACGGCCCAGACGACGTTGTGGAAGGGTGACATCCTAAGAGAGGTTGTGAGGCTCCGTGACCTCCGCCAGTGGAGCCTGATAGGTATAAACCTCCTGGGAGATGTTTGGAAGAAAGGTCAGGTGGTGGAGTTTGCGGCTTTTCAGTCGGACTTCCACATGGGCGATGGCGAGTTCCTCCACTACCGACAGTTCAAGCATGCTATTTATTCCCATTTGGGGGAGCAACTACCTGAATACGCCCCACTAGAAGACAGGCTGCTGATGGACCCAATGATTGACAAAGCCATATCGCTTACATACAAAAAACTTGTTAATAATGTTCCGGATACTCTCGGAACATTGCAGGAGAAATGGGAATCTGACCTAGGTTTGTTAGAAGACGACGACTGGAATGAGGTCCTGCTGTGTCCTAGAGAAGTGGCGATTCGTGCTCGATTCCGATTGGTGCAGCTTCGCTTCCTTCATAGGTCCTACACCTCTCGCCCGGTACAATTCAGGATGGGATATGCGACATCGCTCTTTTATCTGAGGGGCTGTTTGGAAAAGGGCACTTTCTTCCATATCCTTTGGGATTGCCCTAAAATTCGGGCCTACTGGGTTGGACTACAGGAAATAATGGTGGAGGTGGTGGGGGCGGAGGTGCCGCTGGAGGCTAGGTGGCACGTTCTGGGAGTCACAGGGGAGGTCACCTGGCCCAAGGGGGACAAGATGTGGTTGGCCCTAGCAAGCATGTTGGCGAAAAGGAATATTGCCCGTCTCTGGGGGGGTGACTTGGTGCCAACAATAGAGGGGTGGGAGCACGATATGGACTGGCGCCAGAGGGCGGAGAAAGTCATTTACAATACCCGGGGATGCCCCCAAAAATGGGAAAAGATATGGCTGGCATGAAGAAGGTACAGAGGGGAGTGGTTGGATACCCCTGAAGGTACTCAGTAGGAGTTTCCCACACTGATGGTCACTCACTATATTCGTAGGACATGTTCCCTCCTCAGCGACGTCCAGCCCAGGTTTACTCTACATTTTGTTTATTTGCAGGGGAGGGTTGGGGTGGTGGGAGGCCGGGTGGAAACTTGGATCCTAGGGAGGGGGGACTATGAGGGGGTGGGCTCGCGGGTTGGGAGAGGACCGTCACCATTCCGTTGACATCTGATTTCCTATGATTACTTTGATGTATGAGATATACCGTCCTCTCACTGCTACCTGATGTGTTTTCATGATGGAATTGTTTTCTTTCAATAAAAAGATTGAAAAAAAAAAAAGAATTTGATGATGAGATGTTTAATTCTTTTTAGGAAAAGCCATCATGTATTTTTTTTATTTACTCTGTATTGTGATATGTGTCTTTTATGATTATTCATGATCGAATAAAGACGAATTTGAATTTGAAAGATATATATAGGTATATGTATATACATATGTATGTGTATATATATATATATATGTCCAACAAACGCCCTTGCGCTCAAGTGTGGCACTCGACATCGTCCCATCAGTGTTAGCCTCTTTTCAGCCTGCCAGCCTCGCGCCCAAGTTTTTCAATACATGCAGCTGACGCGTTTCGAGGCAATACGCCTCTTCTTCATGAGCTTGTGCATGGAGAAACAGAAAAAGACACCTGTATCATTATGGCTTCTTTTATTAGACTTGCCTTTAGTGGGCGTGGTTACCAGTTGTACGACTTTGGCATGCTGGTAATCGTAGTCTGCCACAGGTGAGTTCATAGTTAGATCCTTTAGTAGGCTCTGCTTCTCCATGGGATTGAAAGCAGTGAGATACCTTTAGTAGGAAGGGGCTTCGTGCGGGCAGACTAATTTATGCACGGGATCGGTGTGCATAATCCGGAAAGAAACATCGTCCTCCGTAGCCTTTCCAGATAAGGAAATGGTGCTCCACTTGTTTCACGAGGCTCGGGCAGCCCCGCAATTGAAATGTCCAACAAACGCCCTTGCGCTCAAGTGTGGCACTCGACATCGTCCCATCAGTGTTAGCCTCTTTGCAGCCTGCCAGCCTCGCGCCCAAGTTTTTCAATACATGCAGCTGACGCGTTCCGAGGCAATACGCCTCTTCTTCATGAGCTTGTGCATGGAGAAACAGAAAAAGACACCTGTATCATTATGGCTTCTTTTATTAGACTTGCCTTTAGTGGGCGTGGTTACCAGTTGTACGACTTTGGCATGCTGGTAATCGTAGTCTGCCACAGGTGAGTTCATAGTTAGATCCTTTAGTAGGCTCTGCTTCTCCATGGGATTGAAAGCAGTGAGATACCTTTAGTAGGAAGGGGCTTCGTGCGGGCAGACTAATTTATGCACGGGATCGGTGTGCATAATCCGGAAAGAAACATCGTCCTCCGTAGCCTTTCCAGATAAGGAAATGGTGCTCCACTTGTTTCACGAGGCTCGGGCAGCCCCGCAATTGAAATGTCCAACAAACGCCCTTGCGCTCAAGTGTGGCACTCGACATCGTCCCATCAGTGTTAGCCTCTTTGCAGCCTGCCAGCCTCGCGCCCAAGTTTTTCAATACATGCAGCTGACGCGTTTCGAGGCAATACGCCTCTTCTTCATGAGCTTGTGCATGGAGAAACAGAAAAAGACACCTGTATCATTATGGCTTCTTTTATTAGACTTGCCTTTAGTGGGCGTGGTTACCAGTTGTACGACTTTGGCATGCTGGTAATCGTAGTCTGCCACAGGTGAGTTCATAGTTAGATCCTTTAGTAGGCTCTGCTTCTCCATGGGATTGAAAGCAGTGAGATACCTTTAGTAGGAAGGGGCTTCGTGCGGGCAGACTAATTTGTGCACGGGATCGGTGTGCATAATCCGGAAAGAAACATCGTCCTCCGTAGCCTTTCCAGATAAGGAAATGGTGCTCCACTTGTTTCACGAGGCTCGGGCAGCCCCGCAATTGAAATGTCCAACAAACGCCCGAGCCTCGTTGTGTCGAGTGCCACACTTGAGCGCAAGGGCGTTTGTTGGACATATATATATATATATATATATATATATATATATGTATATGTTATAGTTATATAGTAAGGTAAAGTTTATTGCTTAGTTAATTAAAACCTTAACAATTTTTCTATTTGTCACAACTGTAATCAACCGTAATTAAAAAACTGAATTTTAAAATCAGTTCAGTGTATCTCCAGTGGGATATATAATGCAACTTTAAAATCTACTCTTAGTGATAAGAACACTCTAAAACCAGTGAAAAGGTGCTAGAACAGACTTACTGCTGTTTTGTACAAGACAGGCATTCATAAACCAGAATTTAACAGGTGTCAAATTTAGTGGCTGTGTTTCCAGTGAAGGGTTCGTTGTAGTTAAGGTGTGACATCTTTACATCGGGCTGTTCATGGCCACTTCCTGGCTGCTTTAAATGCAGACCTCAAGCCTTCTGAGAGTGGACCCTCTCATCCCAGTGTTGACTTCACTGCCTGGTCATGTATGTGGACAAAGTTAACCAGCTTGCAATTCATCTGAGGATCCGATGGATCTAGCCCTTTAATAATAGCCATCCGGCAAGTTCGTATTCCTCTGTCTAGAAATGCTTTATTAAGAAGGGGACTCGTGTTGAATGTAGTTCTTGGATATGCATATCAACTGGATAAGATCTTCCTTTGGGCATCTGCACAGGCAACACATTTTTTATTCAATGTTTTTCCACCTGGGGGTGTCTGCCAATGATGGATATTTTCCAAAGCGCATATATATATATATATCAGCAAAGTCTTCAAACCTCCACATGCAGCGGCGAAAGAAGAGACAGACCCCACGTTCTCCAGGCAAGATGTTATTTATTCCTTGTGCCTCCCAAAATGTAACGTTTCGACTACAAACGTAGTCTTGTTCACACACCACATTACACAAGATGGAAAATTCTTTTATCTATGCAGTGTAGACCCACCCTTCCGGGCCCCACCTTCCAAACGTGAGTCACATGGTTCTACCAATGCCAGATACAAACAAATTAAAGAAACAGTGCACAATAACGCTATGTTCTTGTAACTTTGTTGCATCAGAAACAGAAACAATAATATATGCTTCCTGGTTTATCAATGTTAATCCAAATTGATTTCTGTCAACGTAAATACACTCAGAAAAACAAATTTGTAAGTGACAAAATTGCCGCATGAATGCGCAAATGTTATTTTACGTTAATAACTGAAACATAATAATCTGCATGAATGCATTATATATCTCACAGTACATCAGAAAAACAATACTGGATTATTAACTAAGCTAAAGCCTATAAATCAACGGTGAAAATGCAAATCATAGCTGTGCAGTGTAATATGCTGCCCTGGCCAGGAACAACCTTGTGTAAAAACAATTTATGTGTAACACCAAAAAACAGCACCTTTGTGTAAAAAACACAAATATAAGACTCAGTCCTATATATGTTGTTTTTAAGAGAATATTTTTCTTTTTTTCATTAAATCTCATAAATTTATAAAAACTATTTACAAGACAATTGTGTTTGAGAAAAAGTGCTCGAGTAAATGTACAGTGTAAAAGAACCACCAACAAAAAGAATTCCCCAAGTGTTTGTTAAAAAACTGCACTGTTCGGAAAACTAAGCAGACAGTTATGTTTTAAGAGATAGGACTACAGAATACCTAAAATAGGTGCTTAAATTCAAGATTTCATATATATACAAACTATATACAATTCTTTGTATTTTCTCACGTTTGTATTCAGTTGATCTACTATATACAGAATGTATGTACTGAGTCAATGTTCCTACAGAAAGTTGTGCATGTCCTCTGTCGCATTCAACCCATATATATATATATATATATATATATATATATATATATATATATATATATTCACAGAAAAAACCATAGGTTTCACACCAGTTATAGTTAGCTGGATATTTTACTGACATAAAACCATGGAAATTCCCACGTTATAGTTAGTTGGACTCACTATAACTTGCGCGCCTGCAATGCACTGCTGATGACGTCACATATTACATCACTCATGACATGGTCAGTGACATCACTCATGACATCACTGATGACACCATCCTTGTGACAGACTGACAGACCTCCTTTCAGTGTAATGTAACCCTTGAAACACATATTAAAAAATAGAAACTAACATTTTCAAAGAAATGGAGATACCCATACCAGTTACAACAACCAATTCAGTAATTCCACCATCTATATACACATCCACTCATTCACCAACAGTTCTATATAGTCACTCATACATATACTCACTCATCATATGTAGTGAAACACCTATACATCCTGTTTCAAACCGACAGTCATCCAAAAGTTACTCACACACATACTCACACATGCAAATAAACTATTGAACATCCATTTATTTGCATATACAGCTATATACACACACCACCTTACTTTTAAGAAAACCTACACATACTTACTCTCTAAAACAATCACTTATAGAAATACATACTTATTTAAACAGGAACTCTTACAATCTCTCACTCTCACATATACTCACTTATATACATCAATACTCACATATACTAGATTAAAACATATGTAGTTACTGATAAAGACACTATTGAGGCAGGCATTTACTCACTAACACACACATATTCACACTCATCCACCCATACAGTCCTGCACATACGCTGTCTTAAAAACACATACAAACAGTGAGTCAGTCATCAACCCATGCAGCCACTTATACACAAAGTGAAACACTGATACATATATTTAAAATATTTAAAAATTACTCGCTAATATATATATTCACTAAGATACACTTTATGAGCCAGTTAACCAATCAATATTTTATTAAAAATAAACATCCATTTACACACTTATTTAAACATTTATTCGTCCATCGACCTTTACAAATACATATATAAAACATATTGATATTTCAGAAAGACACACATTCACTGGATGGTGTCATCAGTGATGTCATGAGTGATGTCACTGACCATGTCATGAGTGATGTAATATGTGACGTCATCAGCAGTGCATTGCAGGCGCGCAAGTTATAGTGAGTACAATTAACTATAACGTGGGAATTTCAATGGTTTTATGTCAGTAAAATTTCCAGCTAACTATAACTGGTGTGAAACCTATGGTTTTTTCAGTGAATTTAATAGGTTTTTTAAATGCTAATTCCTGACTATAACTGGTGTGAAACCTATGGTTTTTTCAGTGAATTTCATAGGTTTTTTAAATGCTAATTCCTACCTATATATAAGGCCCCAATCCTATGTTTTTTTCAGTGAATTTCAAAATTTTGTTAATAGCAAATGTCTATAGCTATGAAATGTAATATTTTCGAAAATGAATGAATCCTATATTATATTTGTATTTAAAACAATTTTTTAAATGTGTATATATATATATTTTTTTGCCCTGGAGCGCTCCCGGGGCGCACCCCGGTGAGCGCCCCAGAAAGCATAGTTTTTTGAAGCGCCCCAGGGCGCGCTCCGGAGAGCGCCCCGTTAGCGCTATTGCCGCGAACGAAAACATCATCGTGACGTATCGCGTAGCCGCTTCCACGTGATACGCACAGCGTAATCGCACCCGGAAGCACTCGAACGAATACGATCGCGCAACGTAAACATCCGACGCACTTACGAGACGCGACACGGGGGCGCGTCGCGTAAGCGCGTCGGGTCATGTGACCTGAAAATAACACTTTTAATTGGTGCAGAACAGTTTTGGTTTCATAATGATGAAATCCCTGGTCTTGTGACCTGAAAATAACACTTCTCATTGGTTCAGGACATTTTTTTTCTCCAAATGATGAAAGACCCCACCTTTTTTCCTTATTCTGACTTTGTCCTTTGACTGAGGAAGACCTGTTTTGAAATCTTTGAGGTATATTTTGTACTTTGAAATGGCTACAGTAGCAGGATCAGCTGGAACATCTGCACCACCACCACCACCACCAAGAGGACCACCACAACATCACATTGGTGGTCAAGAAGAAGAGGAGGAGGAAGAGGAGGAGGGGACGAGGAGGAGGTGGCTGGAAGAACACAATACCCCATACCAACCCAAGCCACACATTGTATGGGAGTTTTTTCCCATGCCTGAGGGAAACAAAAAGTGAATGCGGCAAAGGTGACTTGCCTTATGTGTGACATGGAACTCTCAAGGGGTAACCCAAATAAAAAATATTCATTTGGGAACAATACCATGATAAGGCACATGCAGCGCAAGCATCCTAACAACTATGCTGCCGCAGAGATGAGAGAACTGTCCAGCAACCCTCCCCAATCTACACCCAGATGCTCCAAACAAAAAAAAACCACTCCATCGGGACCAGAGACAAGGGAGACAATCCCTTGCATTCAACCACGGTTTGGAGAATTTAGGGTCACCTGTATTTTTTGTGGTAAGACCATCTCCTATGGTGAGCAGAGCCTAAAGCTCATCCTCCTTGCTGGTGACAACCACAATTGCCCCAAAAAACCCTAATTTTTTCCTGATTTTTTTTGCTCCTGTTGAGCCATTTTCAATTCCCTGTTTTTTGTTTCTCCCCATAAAAATAACCAAAAAAAATACAAAATAGTTCATAAAAGCCAAAAAAGTACAAAATGTTCAAAAAACATTAAAAAATATATAAAACAACAAAAAGAAGAAAAAAAACAGTTCTTTTTAGAACTACCTCCAATTTCTAAAAAAAAGGCTACATTTTTAAAAAACTCTATCATTCATTTTTCCCCATGGGACGCTCCCCGGTCCGCTCCCCGGTGCGCGTACCGGGCGCTCCCCCCGCGCAAACCTAGAGGGTCAAGGGGGGTCTACTGTGCCCCCTTATTGTCATTTCCCCCTTTGTTTTTCCCACCTCTTGTGTCTCGATCCTACCGAGACACAAGATGGCGGCCGCTCCGGACTGTTTTGAATGTTTACAGACACCCGAGAGCCAATCAGCTTTCCGTGCGCACCTCACGTGGCGCGCCCAGAGCGCTCCCCGGTGCGCGTACCGGGGCGCTGCCATAGATATATATATTTTTTTTAACCTAAATTACTCAAAAACCACTGGATCACATATCTGGAGACCTAGCAAAGGCACATCGGGCTACCAGTTCCTACAATTTTGCTAAGTTTGGTGGAAATCCATTCAGCCGTTCGGGCTAAAAGTGAGTTTGACCGCCCTATGGAAATTAACATGGGGAAAACACATTTTGGGACCCCCTTTTATCTCGGCCCCCGCTTCACGAATCCCCCCCAAACTTTCAAGGAAGGACCGGAGCTCCGCGAGGCAAATTTGAGGAAATTTTCTGGCAGATTCGTCAACCGGCGCCAAAGTTATTCACAATAGAATTTTGAGATTTTGCATTGAAAAAAATCCTAACTATAACTACCTACTGGCAACCGCTCAAAAGCCCCTCCTAGAATAATTTGTGGGGGGGCTTAACGGTCCCCCAACCCCCAGGGACTACTACCCCTGAGGCTTTATGTATTGTGGGAGGGGGCTGTGTGGCCTCCCTGCTGGAGCCCTTGAGGGCCCTGGGGACCACCACTCCTGGGGGCTGGCTCCTGCAGTGTCCTGGGGTGCACACCCCCAGGACACTGTTGTCTGCTATGAGAGGGCAGGAGTCACTCGCCCTCCCATAGAAAACGTGGTTTGGATTTTGAAAGAGAGAGCTTAAAATCCAAACCATATTGCTTTTCCACATGGCGAGCTGCATGTTAGCAGCTCCCCTTGTGGAAAAGCAGCGCCGGCTCTCGTAGGATGTGGAGAGCCAGCTGGGACCATGGGGGCATTGGGGCTGCCCCCACGGTCCCCAACGTTATTTATAAGCCCCGGGGGATGGGGTCCCAGGGGATAATAGTCATTAGTGATGGGGGCTATTTTTGGTAAAATTGGGAGTTGCGCGCCCAGAGCGATGTTCAGTGTGGCCCCCTGGTGTGCACACGTTGGATGGACGACTCCTAACCTGTAGGGTGCGCCACTCGAGCGTGTGTGGTGCACGACCTGTACGCGCTGGGTGCACGACTTTGGCTCGTTGGGTGCTCGACTCCAAGCCAAAAAACAAATAATATTTTTCAGATATACATCAAGCTTATGTGTTTAGTTCTTAGGTGGCTCTAAAAAGAGCCCTTGTGTTTATTGACTGATTTTAGTACCTACAAGTAAGTACCTATGCAGAGTCTAACATTCAAGAGGAAGACTTTGTTTCCCTTATCTGTAAAATGTACACCATCTGTCCTATAGATGCCATCCATATTGAAACGCAGATTGTTGTGGTTTATAGACCCCATTCTATAGTCTCAGAGAAAAGCAGAAACAGATTTATTCACATGTTTCCTAGCTTTCTCGATCTGTGGACAAAATTGATTGGGCCAGTTCCATTTCTGCCTTTGGCATATGTTAGAATAGAAAAAGGCAGTTTGGGGGAAAACTGACATCAATTCTCCAAAGGTGTCCTTCATAAGCATTTCTAGAAATACCCCGGTGAAACTGCCTAGGTCATTGCCACCACAGTGCACAATTATGAGGTATGGGTGTTGGAGATGCAAAAATGATTTAACCAATGGCATCAATTGGTGCCACTTTAACCCTCTTTGTCCAATCTATTTAATGTCTGCATTTGGCAAACCTAGGTGTTTGTGAATTCCTTTCTTTTCTGCATAACTTTTGCTCCAGAAAATATAGCTGTGGCCCACAATCCACACTCTAAGCATCTTGAAGGGAGGTCTGGATGCACTCCGATGGTCTCTGTAAATGAAAAGGCAGTTTGAAAACTAATATTTTTCTAATGGTGAATAAGATGCAGTTTCTGAAAAAAGAAAATAAATGATTGGTTGTTTGACAACATTCGACACTGAAAACTAGGGTGCAGGTTTCTGTTTTTTAAAAGCATGATTCTTATTGGTTAACAAAAACTGATTGAAAGGAACGTTACATAATATAAGCTGATATGTTGAAAACTCAAGCACACTTGCTGTTTTTATTAGCAACATTGTGTGGTGAACTTTTGACCTGTGTGCTCAGTTAAGTGTTCCATGAACTGTTTTTATGGTAACAGGCAGAAGGCAGATTGGGGGTAGGGTTTACATTTATGTAAATTGGAAAGGGTCGAAATGTGTAACCAATAGAAATGTGTGTTTGCTTTGAATTAATGTGGGAAGGAATGTGATTTGATTTTTAGGTGTATATGTGTGCAAAATGAGAGGGAAACATTGCCGTTCTTTGGTTTTGGTGAGAGGTTTACAGAACAGAGATTTTGCTTAAGAAAATCTGCTGTGTGACAAACATAATTCTTAATATACTCACTTGTTTGCTCTTGTGCCCGTGGGACCCTTGCTGGACCGGGACCTGTGCCTGTGCTGCTGTTTGGGCTGTGTGGGCGTCGCGGGCGGCGTGCTTGGAACTGCCTGTGTGCCGCTGACCGCCCCCTTACCGCTGCGGGACTGCGAGGCGATTCCATCAGCTGTAGCCTCTTCCCGCAGCGGCCACGCCCCCTGGTCATCAAACTCCATAACCTTTTGCAGCACCCGCTGCGCGGGTGCTACTCACTTGTTTGCTCTTGTGCCCGTGGGACCCTTGCTGGACCGGGACCTGTGCCTGTGCTGCTGTTTGGGCTGTGTGGGCGTCGCGGGCGGCGTGCTTGGAACTGCCGGTGTGCCGCTGACTGCCTCCTTACCGCTGCGGGACTGCGAGGCGATTCCATCAGCTGTAGCCTCTTCCCGCAGCGGCCACGCCCCCTGGTCATCGAACTCCATAACCTTTCGCAGCACCCGCTGCGCGGGTGCTACTCACTTGTTTGCTCTTGTGCCCGTGGGACCCTTGCTGGACCAGGACCTGTGCCTGAACTGCTGTTTGGGCTGTGTGGGCGTCGCGGGCGGCGTGTTTGGAACTGCCGGTGTGCTGCTGACCGCCCCCTTACCGCTGCGGGACTGCGAGGGGATTCCGTCAGCTGTAGCCTCTTCCCGCAGTGGCCACGCCCTCTGATCACCGAGGGCTACAAGAGTAGGTCAGTATTACCTCGAAGCGGGACGCGCGCAGGACAAAGCCCGGGCAAAGGGCGGGCCCTCTGAGGCCCTCGTAGGCCAGCGTAGGCTTGGCTGGGCCTACTCTCTTACGTCTGTGCTTTCCCGGAACTGTGGACTTTGTCTCAGGCGACAGAGATGGCATCGCCGGCTATGGAGGGACTTATTGGGAGGGTGGCGGCTGCTAGAAATGGGACACTGGACAATTTTTTCTCTAGGGCCCCGAGTGATGGTGATAAGGAAATGTCCCTGGCTGAGCGTAGGGCAGAGCGTCGTCGCTCTATTGATAATATGAAAAACAGGACTTTTACTGAAACCTCTCCACATCTTGTTGCCCAGGAGGGAGTCTCACAAAACATTAGTGAGGATCCATTAACGCAGGATGGTGTTCCTCTTTTACTGAGGGATTGCATTCCCAATCCCTGTTTGCCTCCCGACCAGGTTGCAAGTGCCTCTCCCCCCCCCCCAGTCTTAGTTGTACGGCTGTCGATCTAATTACCCAGACCCCCACTGTAGCAAAGCCAAAGAAGCTGAAGCCAAAACAGGTAGTTGTGGTAGAGCTGCATGGCCCACCCCCAAGTAAGAGAAGAAGGAAGCTGAGGGGAGGGCAGGGTAAACCCAAAATCCCCCACTCCGATTTTGGGAAAGTTTCAAAACCCCCTCGCATCCCTTATAGGGTATCAGTGGAGGTGCCAGAATCTCATCCAACTTTGCCTACACCGCTAGTCGTGGCCCCTTCGGTCTCGGGTATTAATACCACAGACCATGTCAATACCCCGGGTGACCCACTACCTAATGTACTACCCCCCATCACGTCGCTAGGGAATTTGGAATTTCTGCTTAGGTCCCTGCTCCTGCCCATTAGTGAGAGTATAAAAAAAGTTGAGATTAGACTCACCATCTTGGAGACTGCCATAAGTAGTATGGTAACCTTAGCCAAGGCCCAGGTGACTGGGGCTGCTCCGCCCGCAACCACCTCAAGGCCACTCGCCACCAATGCTCCAATGGCTCCAACTCAGCCCCCCAAAATGAAGCAACATCTCCCTGGTAGGGCTGATCCTGTACATCAGAGATTGCCCCCTCTAAAGCCCCCAACGATTCCAGCAGCAGGGCCAGAGGGTGATTCCCAGAGGGGATCGACAAGGGCCCCCACAGGCGATACTATGGAGGAACAGGGGAACGCCAGGCACATCAGAGCTCAAGCGACCAAAAGGCCACAAGTGGAGATACCTCCACAAGTGGTGCCTTTTGTGGTCGTCTTAACAGGGGTCCCGCCGTTGCTAGATAACAAGAGAGAGGGCTATGCTCAATTGAAAAACAAAATAATGCACTGGTTGCGTACCTATAGGCCAATCTCACATAACATCGATGGGGAGATAATGCATGTCAGGCGGCTTAACTGGTTGGGCAGCAGATGCAAAGATATTGAGGGCGACCTGGTGGTGGTTAATTTTAGAGACCCGCGCGCAGTGGATTTCATATTAAATTGGCCCACTGGGAGCGGGGATAATTGCATCACCCCACGGGCTCTGACATATTTCTACCCCAGGTCTGTGGTGCTACCCCCATCTTTTACAAACGGGCTGTATCCTCCCCATGCTAACCCTCCCCCATCATATAGCAATAGGTATAACCCCTACGGCCAGCATCCCGTCCAGGCGGCTGACCCCTTTGGTTGGATCACGGCACCCCAGAGAAACAACAGAAATACCAATAGCAGAATGGAGCACCTGAGGCCCTTTACCCCTTTGGAGACAGGCAACAGATTCTCATTGCTATCTGGTATGGAAGACTGTGATTGATGTTCACAGACCATGGGGGAGAAGGAGGTCCAACCAAGTATGGCTATCCCTAAGGGCACTGATCTCGAGGAACTAAGGGTGGCAAGAGGAAAGGATAATAGACAGTTAGGTCCCTTGGTAGTCCAAACCTCGGATAGTAGCATTATTAGAGCCACGACAGATGTAGTGTGTACAGACACTATAGTTGGTAGCATTGAATCCCGCAAGTCATCTACCTATGTGGATACCATTCCCATACCCAAGGAGGGGGGAGGGAGTGGGAGTAAGGGGGCCTCTAGTTTGGCTCCTATAGGCCACAGGGTTATACACCTGTTATCCTGGAACGTGGCAGGGCTAAAAAGGAAGATGAGTCTACCGGAATGGCACGCGTTCATTGAGAAGTTTGATGTTTGCCTATTCCAAGAGACCTGGAGCCAGTTCCCATTACATAAATCAGGCTATACTACACACTTTTCCCCCGCAGTAAGTAGCGGGAAGGGTAGACCCGCGGGAGGACTACTGGTCTGGATCAAAATTGACCTGAATTGGGACGTTGCTACTCATGATTCAGCGTGTAGAGATATCTTACATCTCTCTTCCAGGGGATACGCTGAGGGAAGTAGGCTTGAATTATTTAATGTCTACGCTAGAGGGGCAACGGGGGATATATCCTCAGCAACCTTAACGAGTTTAGACTCAGCAATAGCTAATTGTTCCCCTTCTGCTAAAATTTTTGTGGGTGGGGATTTTAATTGCACGTTCGAACCTCTTAGCGGGGATGATCCCTTGGGTATTGAGGGGGAAGATTCTAGATGGTCTATCCCAGTTTTGTCACTACCCCCTATTCGTAAATGGTCAGCAAGGGCTATACAAATCAATGCCCTAACTAGAGTATACAACCTAAGAGCACTCAACGCTAGGACTATGTCCGACAGGGCTGGTGCAATGACTTTCAATAGGCTCCATGGTCCGTCTAGAATTGATTATATCTTACTGGACGTTAGACTGTGGAAAGGCCTAATAGATATGGAGGTGGTGGCTACACAGGATAGTGACCACAACCCCCTCTGCACCAAGTTTAGGTGGGGTAAACCAAAGGGTGGGGTGACGAGTGCTCCCTTGAGGTCAACCAAAGAGGTAGTCCCCTACAATAGCAATCGCAGGTTGAAATGGGACAAGGCACAACTAAATGAAGATGAACTTGGGAGAATAAAATCTCTGGTGGTAGATCTGACCTTGGACTTGGGTGCAAAGCAACAGGGGACGGGATGTGCTCGGGAGCCGCCTATTGCTTTTGATATAGCCTATAAAAATACAATAGAGCAGGTGAGCCAATACTTCTCATCTAAAGGGAAAAGCCGTAGAACCAATAATAGACCTCCCATTTCTAGTAATCCCTGGTACTCGGCCCAGTGTAAGGGGAAAAGGCAAGAGTTAACAGCTGCCCTACTCATGAAAGATCCCTCACTAGTTAGAGCGGCTAGGAAGGATTACTTAAGGGTAGTGGCACAGGCCAAACGAGAGTGGGAGGAACAATATTGGCAGGATCTAACCTGTGCAGTCAGCATGAAGAATTCAAGGGAATTCTGGGACTTCATCAATAAAGCTAGGCAACAGAGCACACAGCCACTAGCCACCCACATAACAAGTCAGCAATGGGTAGATCATTTTTCGACACTATATGGTGGAACTGAAGTAGCCCCTTATTTACCGGCAGCTAGGGGTAGAGAAGGGGAACTTATAAGGGAGCTTGAGGATCCATTTTTGCCCTCGGAGGTAGTAGCGGCTATCAGACATTTGATCCCGAAGAAGGCGGCCGGACCAGACGGGATACCGGGGGACCTTTTGATAAAGGAACCTAGGGCTTGGGCTGAACTAATTGCCCTTATTATGAACTTTATTGCCAGGGGACACCCCGTGCCAGATTCTTGGAAGGGTGCCGAGGTGGTCACTGTGTTTAAAAAGGGGGCTAGAGAGGACCCTGCCAATTACAGACCCATCAGTCTGATAGACGTGATACAGAAAGTGGTTGGCAGGGTCATTATCTCAAGGGTTGGAGCATGGATGGAAGAAGAACAAATTCTCTCACACCTTCAAGCAGGATTCCGCCAGAAGGTGGGCACGATGGACCAGGTCTTTCGCTTTTTTGGGATCTATTGGAAGTCAGTTACCATCAAAAGGGGCAGCCTTTATATGGCTTTCATAGATCTCAAAACGGCTTTCGACCTGGTCCCTCGAGCAAGGTTGTGGGAGACGTTGGAGAAGATGGGTTTTCCCGGGTCTCTTTTGAGTATCATAGTAAGGCTCCATGAGGGGAATTATGCGAGGATCAGATGGGGCACCCAGGGCCAATTGACAGACAGGGTGCCCGTGAGGAGGGGAGTACGCCAGGGATGCGTTATGGCACCGACCCTCTTCTCTCTGTTCGTTAATGGAGTGGTGGATCATCTGAGAGAGGAAGAGGTGGACGCACCATCCCTGGCGGGGGAAAGAATCCCCACTCTACTCTTCGCGGATGACACCATACTGATTTCCAAATCCCCGGTGGGACTCCAAAGGCTCCTACATCGATTCAGTACCTTTTGTACAGACAGAGGACTCACCATTAATACCTCGAAAACCAAGCTCATGGCTCTTTCACCCTCTAAAAGATTTAGAAATAACTTTTCACTTAACGGGGCATCCTTGGAGCTGGTAGACTCATTCGACTATTTGGGGGTTCGGGTAAACAGTCGGATGAACTGGAAGGACCACTTGGCTAAAATGTTGCTCAGCCATAAAAGAGTGTCAGGGGTGACTCTGAGAAAGCATCGGGAGTCAACGAGTAAACCCATGGCACCAGTCATGGCAATTTATGAGGGTCAGATACTCCCAGCTGCACTCTATGGTTCAGAGCTGTGGGGGTTCGAAAATGTTGCAGAGCTAGCTGCAGCGGAAAACAAGTTCATGAGGGACTTGGTGGCTCTTCCTGTCTCTACCCCGTTAATTCCTTTGCAGCTATATTTAGGCAGGCGTCCTTTTAAAGACCTAGTGTGGCTGCGTCCCCTACTGTTTTGGGTTCGGCTGCGAAGAACTAGGGAACTCGCCAACTATGCTGCCGTGCTGTACGAACTAATCTTGCTGGACATCGATAATAAGATCAGGTGGTTGAGCAATTTGAGGCAGCTGGTGGTGCCATTGGGCCTGAGGGATGCGTGGGCGAGCCAAATGCCACCTCCTAAACCAGTGGTTAAGAAGATATACTGTGACTGGGTGCAGGCAGAGGCAACACGCAGTGGGGCTGGGGGTGTACTTACAGAGAGATTCTTAGAGTTTAAATGCTCCAGGAAGTTGGAACACTTCCTCGATCTCATAGCCAAACCCCTGGACAGAGCCCTTTATTTAAAACTTAGGTATGGGACCCTGCCGGTGCACGAGTTCACCTCGAGGTGGTCCAACGCTGGTGGCACACCACGCTTCTGCCCCGGGTGTGCGGCTCCAAAGGAGTCTGTGGCGCATTTACTCTTTGCCTGCCCCGCATACAAAGTTGCTAGGAAGGTTTGGCTGAAACCAGTATGTATGGGGTTGGGTGTGAGGTGCCATAACATGGCCCTACGAGTCCTCACCACTGACCCGTCTTCCCCTGCTATGGTATGCGGGGTGGCCAAATTTCTGAGCAGTGCATGGTTGACTTGTATTAGGAGGATGAAGCAACACCTCCTCTCGCTAAACTGTTAGCTGGCCCCTATTTGATATTTGATATTTGATATTTATGGGAATTTGTAAAGCGCGACTATCGCTCCGGAGGGAGCATCTTGGCGCTGAGCGCGCAGAAAAAAGAAACGTGGCGATAAGATGAATCATATGGCTGCTAGGACCGAGGTATCAGATTGCTGGAACACCCAAGTTTTCAGGAGTTTCCTGAAGTGGCTCTTAGTTTCGACTAACCTGAGATTGACAGGGAGGCTGTTCCAGGCTCTTGCTGCTAGGAAGGAGAAGGTTTCCCCCCCCCTGGTTTTTAACTTAAATCATGGAATTATGATAAGATTAGTTCCTGAGGATCTCAGGCAGTGTGTAGGATTGTAATACGTGAAACGCTTGGTAAAGTAAAGGGGGCCTGTTTTTCTAGTGGCTTTGAATGCAGTGAGCAGAAGTTTAAACAAAATTCTTTTGTGGAGTGGTAACCAGTGAAGAGCGTTGAGGGCTGCTGAGGCAGAAGACCTTCTGGGGAGTTTAAGCACAAGTCTGGCCGCGGTGTGTTGAACGCTTTGTAGTTTCCTGAGGGTAGACTTCTTCACTCCTGCCATTAGTCCATTGCAATAATCAAGTCGGGAGAGAGTTAAAGCAACCGCGACTGATTTTCTGGCTGCAATGGGGAGGAAGTCAAAGAATTTCTTCAGTGATCTAATAAGGCTAAAACAGCACCCGGCAGTGATGCGGACATGATCATCGAAGGTAAGGGAAGCGTCGAATTGAATGCCAAGGTTGCGTGCCGAGGAGACAGTGCTCGGTGGGGCTTCTGAATTTTTAGGCCACCAGTCTTTTGGGAAAAAGGACAAATCTTTCCCTAGAGGTATTATTTCAGTCTTGGCACTGTTGCATCTGAGGTGATTATTGTTCAGCCATAGAAAAACCTCAGAGAGACAATTCTGGAATCTAAGGTCTGCATCCGTGCATTTTTTATCAATGGTGACGACAAGCTGAGTGTCATCAGCGTACGATGTGACGAGGATTCCGTGAGATTCTATCACTGCCAGGAGGGGGGCCATGTAGATGTTCAAAAAGAGTGGGCTGAGTATGGACCCCTGGGGGACTCCTGATGTAATTGATCTTTCACTGGGGAGGTAAGGGCCTAATGATATCGTTTGGAATCTATTGGACAGGAACGATGTTATCCATGTCAACACCGTGTTTGTCACACCAATCTCGCGCATTCTATTAATAAGAATGGCGTGCGAGATGGTGTTGAACGCTGCTGTTAGGTCAAGCAGGATGAGTACAACCTGTCTCCCCTCATCCTGCAAGAACTTAATGGAGTCCAATAATTCTATCAGGGCAGTTTCGGTGGAGTGGCCGGAGCGGAACCCTGATTGTTGGGGGTGCAGAATATGGTTGTTCTCTACAAAGGTTTTTAACTCCCCATACACTAATTGCTCCGTGATTTTACCTAGAGCGGGTAATAAGGAGATTGGGCGCATATTAGTGAGATCAGTGGGGGATTTGTTCTGCTTCTTCATTAGAGGCTTCACAATGGCCTTTTTCCAGTCATCGGGTACAATACCTGAGCCGAGAGATTCATTAATGATGGCATTAATTGTGGGATTTACAGCCTCGATGAGGTGGTGAAGAATGCTAGGGGGGCATGAGTCTGTAGGAGCTCCCGATTTACAGGCCAGGATTGCCTTCTGAGTTTGTTGAAGGGAGACTGGTGAAAAACTGCCAAAGGTGGATGGATTTGAGACGGCTTCATGGGTGGTGATTAGAGGTTGAGGGAAATCCTTCTGGATGTTGGCAATTTTATCTATGAAGAAGTCGGCAATTTGATTGCATAAGATTTGGGATGGGGGAATTTCGGTTAGGAGAGCTTTGGGATGGGTAAAGGACTTAACTATGGAGAAGACAGTTTGTTGTTTTTGTTGGGCTTCATCTATGGCTTTGGTGAAGTATTCCTTTTTGGCCGCTTTGATGCTAGAGAGGTATGATTTCCTCTGCTGCATGTAAAGTAGTCTAGAGGCTTCGTCATAGGTTTTTCTCCATTTCCTTTCTTGAATCCTGCAAAGGAGATGGATTTCAGCGAGGGACTGGGTGTACCAGGGAGCATTGGGCTTTCTTTTACGGCGATCTGGATGGTGGGCCTTTGGACTAGAGTTGTCAGGGACAATTTGGTCAATCCAGATGTGGAAATTACGGGAGTCGGATGTTACATCTCCGACTAATGTGGGGACGGGGCCAGAGGCTGGGGATCTGACTTGATACGTTCAGCCACTTTCTTCCAATTGGTGGTGAAGAAAGGGAGGGAGCGCTTAGCGCTAGATGGCGTGGAGGGTTTTTCCTTTATGGAAAAAGGGATGAGACAGTGGTCGGTCCATATTTGAGGGATCGGGGGGGACGTATTTAAGGTTGTCAAATTAGAGCAGATACCGTCTAGCGTATGGCCTGCCCGGTGTGTCGAAGTAATAACAAGTTGGGAGAGACCAAAGATGCTTAGCGACTGTTGAAAGCTAATATTGTGGGGGTCCGTACAGGATTCCAGATGCAGATTCATGTCGCCTAGAAGAGTAAAGGTGGGATAGTGTGTCATAAGTGACCCAAGAACCTCGTCTAAAGAGTCCAGAAAGGGGGTGGCGTTACCAGGAGGGCGGTAGATAAGTCCCCCTGAAAAGGAGGTGGAGGCATTAATTTTTGATCGAAAAGCCTATGCTTGGCTGGATGACACGGTGAGATCAGCACGGCTTTTTTTTTTTTTTTTTTTAAGTCAATCCAACCTTTATGCAAAAGTGAATTGATGTGAATGTGTGCTTGGGGTTTACAAAAATTACCCAAACCTATTGTATAAGGTGCAGGTTTTATCCTTTCTAATAGGGGAATTTTACTGTTAGGTTCCATCTAATGTTCTTTATTTCCCCTTCTTTTAACTCAAAGTAATGTATAATTGTATAAAATGTTCTTTTATGATGATATTTTTTACTGAATAAAGATTTATACTACTACTACTACTATACAAACCAATTTGAAAGGTGAGTTATTAATTTGTGAGGTGATGTATGTGGTGCATTTTGATTTAATCAGACTAATGTGTTTCTCTTGCTAAAGTGCAGGGAATACTTCGTTTTCATCTAGAATATTATTGTGAGTGTGTGTGTGTATTTAGAAACCATTCTGAGATAAGCATTTGTGTATTTCATGTGTTTGCAGACATATAACTGTGCTGTTCTCATGTTTTGGTAGAATTAGAAACCAGTCATTTTTTATGTATTTGCAAAATGAGTCAAGTTTCCACATTAAAATGCAATACTCCTTCTAGACTATGAAATGTGTTTTGGTAAAATGCAAGAGATAGTGTTGTTTGTCTAGAATCACAGAGTGAGTCTGTGTGAATTTAGGAATCACTCTGAGAGAAGCATTTTGGTACTTCATGTGTTTGCTGACATGTAATTGATTAAAAAAGTATTGTGTTTTGACATTTTGGTAAAATTAGAAAATAGTCATTGGTTATGTGTTTCCAAAATGGGTTTAGCTTTAATAGTAAAATGAAGTAATGAAATATGTGGAATGGATGCTTGATGTGTTTACAGACTCATAAGTACATGTACTGTTGCAGTGAGTCAGGCTTTAGCGCACGCAGTGCTTGAAACTCCTATGCACTATGCAAGTAGTAGTATAACCAATTTCACACTTGTGTTTCAGGCCTACATTTCCCCAGACAGTATCTATACACTCCATTTATAAGAAATACTGTTATTTGTTAAGAATCACACTGTGAGATAGTGTCCATTTGGGAACATTGAGAGAGAGAGATTTGGTTGGTTGATTTGTTTGCAGACATATAAGTGCATGTACTCTTGCAGTGAGCCAGGTTTTAGGTCATGTAGTGCTTGAAACTTCTATGCACTATGTAAGTAGTAGTGTAACCATCTTCAGACTTGTGTTTCAGGCCTACATTTCCCCAGCCAGTATGTATACACTCCATTTATAAGAAATACTGTTATTTGTCTAGAATCACACTGTGATTCAGTGTCCATTTGGGAAAATTGAGAAAGAATGATTTGGTTTGTTGATGTGTTTGCAGACATATAAATACATGTTTTGTTGCAGTGAGCCAGGCTTTAGGGCATTAAATGCTTGAAACTCCGATGCACTATGGAAGTAGTAGTGTAACCATCTTCACACTTTGGTTTCAGGCCTACATTTCCCCAGTCAGTATCTATACACTCCATTTATAAGAAACACTGTAATTTGTCTAGTTTCACACTGTGAGTCAGTGTCCATTTGGGAACATTGAGAGAGAATGATTTGGTTGGTTGATGTGTTTGCAGACAAATAAGTACATATACTGTTGCAGTAAGCCAGGCTTTAGGGCATGCACTGCTTAAAACTCCTATGCACTATGCATGTAGTAGTCTAACTACCTTGAAACATGTGTTTCAGGTCTACAATTCCCCAGTTAGCATCCATACACTCCATTTATTAGAAATACTGTTATTTGTCTAGAATCACACTGTGAGTCAGTGTCCATTTGGGAACATTGGGAGATAATGATTTGGTTGGTTGATGTGTTTGCAGACATATAAGTACATGTACTGTTGCAGTGAGCCAGGCTTTAGGGCATGCAGTGCTTAAAACTCCTATGCAATATGCAAGTAGTAGTGTAATCACCTTCACACTTGTGTTTCTGGTCCACATTTCCCCAGTCAGTATCTATACACTCCATTTATAAGAAATACTGTTATTTGTTTAAAATCACACTATGAGTCAGTGTCCATTTGGGAAAATTGAGATAGAATGATTTGGTTGGTTGATGTGTTTGCAGACATTTAAGTACATGTACTCTTGCAATGGCACTACCCCCAGCACTACCCCCTACACTACACAAACACCACTGCACTATCCTAAACCCTAAATCTACCCCCAGAACGACCACCTACACTACCCATTCACCACTGCACTACCCTAAACCCTAAAACACTACCCCAGCATGACCCCCTACACTAGCCAAAGACCATTGCACTACCCTAAACCTTAAATCTACCCCGGCACGACCTCCTACACTACCCAAACACCACTGCACTACCCTAGAACACTACCCCAACATGACCCCTTACAGTACACAAACACCACTGCACTACCTTAAACCTAAATCTACCCCCAGCACGACGCCCTGTACTACCCATTTACCACTGCACTACCCTAAACCCTAAAACACTGCTCCAGCACGTCCCCCTACACTACCCAAACACAATTGCACTACCCTAAACCTTAAAAATATCCCAACACGACCACCTACACTACCCATTCGCCACTGCACTACCCTAGAACACTTCCCCAGCACGACCCCCTACACTACCCAAACACCACTGCACTTCCCTAAACCCTAAAACACTACCTCCAGCATGACCCCTACACTACACAAATACCACTGCACAACTCTAGTCTTAACCCTAAAACACTACCTCCAGCACGACCCCCTATACTACACAAACACCACTATACTACTCTAAACCCTAAAACACTACCCCCTACACTACACAAACACCACTGCACTACCCTAAACCCTAAAACACTACCCTTACGTTACACAAACACCACTGTACTACCCTAAACCCTAAATCTACCCCCTGCACAACCACCTACTCTACCCATTCACCACTGCACTACCCTAGAACACTACCCCAGCACAACCCCCTACACCCCAGAACACCATTGCACTACCCTAAACCTTAAATCTACCCAAGCACGACCTCTTACACTACCCAAACACCACTGCACTACCCTAGAACTCTACCCCAGCACGACCCCCTACACTACTCAAAGACCACTGCACTACCTTAAACTCTAAAACACTACCCCAGCATGACACCCTGCACTACCCCGACACCATTGCACTACCCTAAACCTTAAATATAACCCAGCACGACATCCTATAGTATCCAAACACCACTGCACTACCCTAGAACACTACCCCAGCACGTCCCCCTACACTACAGAAACACCAGTGCACTACCCTAAACCCTAAATCTACCCCAGCACGACCACCTACACTACCTATTGACCACTGCAGTAGCCTAAACCCTAAAACCCTACCCCAGCACGACCCCCTACACTACCCAAACACCATTGCACTACCTTAACCTTAAATCGACCCCAGCAGAACCTCCTACATGACCCAAACACCACTGCACTACCCTAGAACACTACCCCAGCACAACCCCCTACACTACCCAAACACCATTGTACTATGCTAAACCTTAAATCTACCCAAGCATGACCTCTTACACTACCCAAACACCACTGCACTACCCTATAACTCTACCCCAGCACGACCCCCTACACTACTAAAAGACCACTGCACTACCGTAAACTCTAAAACACTACCCCCAGCACGACCCCTATACTACACAAACACCACTGCACTACCCTAAACCCTATAGCTACCCCCAGCACAACCCCCTATACTACCCATTCACCACTGCACTACCCTAAACCCTAAAACACTACCCCAGCATGACCCCCTACACTACCTGAACACCATTGCACTACCCTAATCCTTAAATCTACCCCAGCATGACCCCTACACTACCCAAACACCACTGCAGTACCCTAAAACACTACCCCAGCATGACCCCCTACACTACCTGAACACCATTGCACTACCCTAATCCTTAAATCTACCCCAGCATGACCCCTACACTACACAAACACCACTGCACTACCCTAAACTCTAAATCTACCCCCAGCACGACCCCCTACACTACATACACACCACCACTGCACTATCCTAAACACTAAATCTACCCCCAGAACGACTCCCTACATTATATAAAAACCACTGCACTACCCTAAACACTAAATCTACCCCAGCATGTTCCCCTATACTACACAAACACCATTGCACTACCCAAAACCCTAAAACACAACCCCCAGCACGACCCCTATATTACACAAACACCACTGCACTTCCCTGAACCCTAAAACACTACCCCCAGCATGATCCACTACACTACTCACACACTACTGCACTACCCTTAACCCTAAAACACTACCCCCACATGACCCCCTACATTACCTAAACACTATTGCACAGCCCTAAACCTTAAATGAACCCCTGCACGATCTCCTACACTACCCAAACAGCACTGCACTACCCTAGAACACTACCTTAGTACGACCCCCCATACTACACAAACACCACTGAACTACCCTAAACTCTAAATCTGTACTGATGCAAAGCCATAGTGATTGTTTATGTACCATGTAGTAATCTATTCACTAAAGTAAAAGTGAACCAATTATGAATTCGCTCAGTGTTTCGCCTTATAGTATTGTAATCATTTAGTTAATATGCATGTACTCATGCAGTGAGCCAGGTTTTAGGGTTATGGAGTGCTTCAAACTGCTATGCACTATGCATGTAGTGGTCTAACCACCTTCGCACTTGTGCTTCAGGCCTACAATTTCTTATTCAGAATTTATATGAAATGTGTTTGTATAGTAATAGAAAAGTATAATTTATAAAGTTATTAATAAACACTTATTTATGATTATTTTTTACAGATACTCTTTATCATCATTAAAATAAAGTTATCATGCCGAAGAAAGAAAAAGAAAAGGTCTGAAAAAGGATACTTACTTGAAAAAAACTCAACCACAAGTTTTGGATGACCAACATAATGTGGCTAAAAAGAGACACATTTCTGGTAAGACCACAAAGAACTTTATTAAAAATATTACTAGAGTTAGAAAAAAACTGAAAATGTTAAAAGCACTGAAAATGTTCCAAGCATAAAAAAAGTGCAAAGAATAGGAAAGGAAAAAAAGGCAATATACATACAAAGGTTCCAACTTATAGCAAAAGAAGAGAAAATCAATATAAAGAAATTCGTAAAAAAAGAAATTTTATAATAGAGTAGTACATAATTTGATGAAAGGTACGAAGAAATATAAAAAGAGAACACTATTTTATAAAAAGAAGAAGCATATCGAATCCATTGTTGAAAAGGCTTTTGAAATAAAAAGGAAACTATTCATTTTAGTATTAAACAGAATTCGATTACTAGATAAACCAATCCATTTAATGAAGACCAAAAGTAAGAGGAAAAGAGTAATTAATAAAACAAATTTTTGTGATTTTTTTGGGTGAATGGAAACACAGTTCAAGTTCTGAGCCTTTTTTTAGTGAAGAGAGTTATTTTCAGACCAATGATTTGTTGCATGCAATTGGCACCAGTGGTCGAGCTTATGAGGTTAGAAATGGTTGTCCAATTGAGAAAGAGAAAATGGTTTCCAGATATGCAGAAGAAGTGATAGCTGGTGAAGTTCTAGGCAGACATCCTAAAGCCCCAGTGTACACTTGGGATTGCTGTAGTATTTGTAGTGTACGACAAGAATCTATTGGTAAATTATGCAGTTTCTTACAAGCATATAGTAAAAAATGTGTTAAACAAAAGATTACGGTGTTGCAAGTACTAGACCCTTGCAGAGTGGGAAAAAATACTGGTTTGCATGGCCATTCTTTGGCTTGTCTTTCTAGGAAAGTATGTCAAAGTGTTTTTCACCATTTCAGGATGTTGGCAGTACATCATACTCAAATGCGGAAGTTAGTGAGAAGATGTATTATGCAAAAAGTCTAGCACTAAAGTTAAATGAGTTGAACAGTACTCTTTTGCGTGGGTCAGTATCAGATGTGAAGAAAGTGTGTGATGACATTGAGTTTTGTTACTTTGGTCCTGAACAAAAGAGTGAAGAAACTCAAACATTAATAGAATAAAATGTTGGAGAGAATGTTGCACATAGTTGTACAAAAAACTTTGAAGGTGAAATTACAAAGTTTAAGGTGATTTCAGGTGAAAGGCCAACATTTTCTTGTATTTATTGCCGGCAAACTCACTATAAAAATCAGACTAGGAGCGTTGATCTGTATTTAAAAAGTGAAAAAGAAAATAATGATAAGTGGAAGGAATTTGCAACTTATTTGTTGGTAGAGAATTGTTTTGATTCGGGTTCTGATCAGCATATTTGTAAATATTGTTATAACAAATTGTATGAGAATAAAATGCCCGCTAGAGCTGTGTATAATAATTTAGAGTTAGTTGCTATTCCTTCAGAATTGGAAGATTTAAACACCTATGAGTCTATTCTTATTCAATGTGTGCACCTGTTTCAGGCTATTGTTCATAAGGAGCCTAAAACAGGTAAGTTGCCTCCTTCAGATTTACAAAGAGGATTAAAAGGAAGAGTTGTGTATTTACCATTAGATTTAAAGAAAAATATTGAAACTTTTGGTGCACAGAGTGGAGAAAGTGAACCACTAGATATTCTTGTTAATGGTGTGCCGACTAAGAATAAGAAAATCTGGCAGGAGTTAGTGGATGTTAGGAAAGTGCAAAAGGCAACATTGTATTTGATAAAAAACAATACACACTATAAGAATGTTTATATGGGAGAAGAAGAAATACTTTTAACAGAAGATTCTGAAACGTCAAGTGGACAAATTGAAAAAGTGGACATGTTAAGATGTGAAGAAATCTATGAACATTACAGTGTGCATCCACTTCATTCAAAAGAAGTGATGGGGAACACTACTGAGTTGTTCCAAATGAAAAAAGCAAAAGGAAGTCCCATGAGTATATGGGAAGAGAGCTTGGAAGCCTGTTGTTTTCTGCAGTTGTTCCCAACTGGAAAAGGAGGACGATATGATGAACGTCCTGTGTAGATTCCTGCATCTGAATATCGGACAAGATTATATGCAGAAGATCCAAGATTTTGACAATGTATCCCTTATATATTTCATCTTTTGTTTGAAAGTGGCTTGTCTGGACTTACATATGCAGTCAATCACATTTTAAAAACTGGAATACATCTGCAAAATGTATCTGCAAAAGATTTTATGGATAAAGTGCACCAGAGAGATGATCATTTAGAATCTCAGCAATTCCAATATAAAAAATATTGAATACAAGACACCTGGAGAATTGTGCTCTTTGGATCCTGCTAATGTATGCAGATATTTCAATCATAGATTTGAATTTATGATGTCTTTTATCTGCAATAAAAAAATCCTCCTCTTGGAGAAGTTGTGGATTTCTTTTGGAGAAAGGAGTATCAAGCAAGAGGTGTTCTTCATATACATATACTGTTATGGATTAAGGACGCCCCCAAATTTGGAACAGATGCGGATGTTACTGTTTTGTCCTTTATTGAAGAATATGCCACATGTGCTCTACCCAAAAGCACAGAAGAAAACAACTTTAGAGCACAAGTCTTACGATTCCAAAGCCACCGATGTGGAAAATACTGTTGACGAAGTACAAATCTAAGGATAAGTTCTACACCAAATGTCTTTTTGCATTTCCAAGTCCTGTAGTATCCAAAGGAAGAGTGAACAGTTTTATATCATCTTTGCGACATACCATCACAAGAAAGTCTTCAAAAAATACCTACAATTTAAGAAGAAATGAAGAGTCAAAAACATAAATGACTACAACCCAGTTATTTTGTCCATGTGGAATGCTAACATGGATATTCAATATGTTGCGGACAATTCCATTGCTGTTGCTCGATATGTAACGTCCTATATTACAAAATCAGAAATCAGAAATGACGGAATTTAAAGAAATGAGGGAAGAGATTTCTCAAGAGAAGAATCTAAGTAAGAAATTATACAGTTTCCGTTTGAAGATGTTATCCCATTGAGAAATTGGAGCATATGAATGCTCAGATCAAATATCATATGCAAGTCTATACTCCAAATCTGGAATATTCATTTTGGTGAGTCTAGGTCTTGCAGCAATGCAAAATCCAGTATTGAAATGTGTACAAGAAATTTAATATTTAGCAAAAAAAGATCCAGAAAGTACAGATATTTTGAAAACAAATATGTTGGACACCTATTACCCAAACAGAAGTCATCATCTTGAGAACATGTGTCTCAATGAAGTGCTGCAAAACTACACTTTTAAACGGAATACCACAGAGAACATCAATGATGGAAAATATGTCATTGGTTCCGAAGGATGTTTGGTGAAACAAACGAAAGGAAATTTGATTAATCACAGAAAGCTGAGTTGTGACACTGCTGATAAAAGGGAATTGTATTATTTAGCTCTTTTACAACTGTTCAAACCATGGCGTTATGTTATGTTATGTTATATGAGCTTGTATAGCGCTCAGCTGACCCAGCAAAGGGGCATCCCGGCGGTTTCACTCACACAGACCTATCCCGAAAACCACAGCAGGGGATTCAGATACGAGCCAACAACAGAACTATTGTGATGGAAAAAGATAGGTTTTAATCGCTCTTCTGAAATCCAGCAGGCCCTCCATGCCACGGATCTCAAGTGGTAGAGAGTTCCATTATTTGGCCGCTAGATAGTAGAAAGAGCGCCTCCCTGCTCTACAACGCTTTACGCGGGATACAATAACTAAATGCAGCCCAGCGGAGCGCAGTGCTCGGGATGGAACATACGGAGACAACATGTTACAAAGCAGGCTAGACGAAGCAAGTTTTAGTATCTTAAATGAAAGACACAAGGTTTTAAACTTAATACACTCTGCCATAGGCAGCCAATGGAGTTTCCGAATAGTCTCGGAGATAGAGCAGCACGAGGAAGCCCTAACAAAATTCGGGCCGCCATGTTTTGAGTACGTTGTAATCGAGCAATCTCGGCTTGATTGGCCCCCAAAAACAGGGAGCTAGCGTAGTCCAGTCGAGATAAAATCATTGACTGGACAATCAGATGACGAATTGCGGGCTCAAAGAACTTTAAGAGAGGTTTGAACCCCCTTAATAAACCAAAACATGTATTGGAAGCTTTTTTTGTGTGAGACCGAAAGCTGAGGGAAGAGTCCATCCACACCCCCAAGTTCTTAACCTCCACCTTAGGTTTAAGTATGGGCCAAAAATTCGTTCCACTGTCAGAATTTGCAGATTTTCCGCAATTTCGCGAAATTGCGGCAAAATCCGCGAGCGGGACAAATTTTGTTCAGGAAGCACTTACTGAATGTAAGTGTACAAAATGGTTACAAAGAAATTAACTGCAACTTGGGCACCTGCTGTAACCCTGTAAGTGCTTCCTGAGCGGCGCCTCGTTGCGTACTTGCAATTATTCTCTGACCCTGCTCTGACCCTCGAAGCAGGGTCAGAGAATAGTTACAAGTAGACAACGAGGCTCCTGTCACAAAAATTAAACGTCAACAGGAAGCACGTACAGATATAAATAAAGCAGGTGCCCGAGTTGAAGCCCAAATTCAGTAACTCATTTTTTTAATGACATTACATATCAAACCTTGTTGAACACATTTGAAATGCTAGCTGATAAATCAACTGGGTGCTGTGGACTTTACAGTTGGTACAGCTCTGTGGGATTAAATGCATCTTCCCCACTCAGAAATAAAAAATACCGACCGTTATTGGCACAAACACTAGTATGAATTTTTTTATCACTTATTCCTTGAAAGAAACTCGTGACAATTTTCCAAAACCAGCTGGTGTCCTCAGCCTCCAAGACCAAGGTCCGCCCTCCTGTTAGTTTTTAGTGTGGATAACTAGCCTGTGAAACATTTCCAACCTCCTGGAGCCACCCTGCTTGCGAGACAAGACTGTAGTAAATTATTCAGAAAATCATCTGTTCATATATTACTTTTTACATAAAGGAGGGGGCTCCTCCATGGACACAGTGATTAACAGGAAGCCCAGTCTTAGATATATAGCCTCCCACTGAGGAAATAAAAGCACTTGAAAGCTACATTTTTGTCTCTCTTTTTAAGATCTCAGGAAATAAAAAAAGGGGTGCACATCGGAGAAGGGGTACAAAAGGGGGTGGTGATAGACGGAGCATCTGAATCAATCAAACACTCACACCCAGTCAAAAGATCTGGGTTTAATCCATCACCGTTCTTTAGCCCAATCTGCCACCCCAGTTCAGATATGGCTATATGCAAATTAGTCTGACCATGTGCCTCATGGGAACAGTCCATACACAACAATTTATTTAGAAATCAATAAAGAAAAATTTTTTGTAAACAAAATTCCGATTGACATGTGTTATTTAATGACCAATGGTTTGTGAACAACACGTTCAATACAGAACTTATGTAAATTACGGGCCCCAAAGGGGGGGAGAACAGGGAAACGGGAGGGTAGTGCTCGGGGAGGTGTAAAAAGGTTATGACACAGTTATATAGAGGTAACAATACAAATTGGCACAGATTATCAAAGGATAATCAACATACACATGTCCCAAATCAGGACTAGAAATTAAAAAACACATATAAATATTGCATTTCAACGGTCACATCTGATTGTTAGAAAATTAGGGGGTGTGCCGGAATGACAAATTAAGGAAGAACAGTCGACGTTTCGACCCCTATCTATAGGCCAAATGGAGTCCTTTTACGGGGTCTTCATCAGGACGTCAGATTAGGGAAGGGAGATGGGGCCATTCTCTATAAAAAAATAATTTCAAACAAGTATTTAGCTACAATTTATAGGGAGGATGAAGAACATCACCCTGTCTACAAGTTAGACAACGTTAAAGTAAAGTAAATTAAATTTGATTTACCATGGTTGAAGAACCAAAAGGGTTCAATACATAGGCGAAAGAACCGCGCTGAACGTCGTGGTCGATCTGATAGGGTAGACAAATAATTAGGAGAAACACCAATCTGTAAGAGATGGAAAAATCTTACTCATTGGTATCTGCACTTAACATAGCAGAGGACACTTAACCTAAGAATACATCTTATCACTTATCCCAAGGTACAGTACAACATTGAGAATACCCAGTTGGCTATGGAAAGCTACACGGAGAAAACAGAGATTTAGAATAATACCTAGGTCACTATGATTGGGACCTACTGTCTGCCTGTAATTAATTAAGAAAATATATCTTCCCAAATGCGTGGGTGATTACAAATGACCATCATGCATTTTAGATAGCAGGTGAAAGAGTACTCACAATTAGAATTTCACTACCTTTTCCGACTCCTCTTACAGCTCTGGAAGTGAAGCCGAAGCAGGTCCAAGCACCTCATATTCATATCCCTATCCCCCCTACCCTCCACAAGACCAAGGCTATCAACAGTATCCACCACAATTTCAACCCCGTTTTTTAGACGGAGGCCAGGGCCAATGGCGCCCCCCACGGGGACGCGGCAACAACTGGGCCAGGGGCCAGCCACGAGGCCAACATCAGAATCAGACAGCGTGGGATGGCGGTCGAGGCAAGCAACAGAAGCAGGTGACTTTCCGCCAGGAACCACACGGGGAGATCTCTACCCGCCGGAACACATACAGATGGTAAATGGACAAACTGTACCCGAACCTACTACATCAAGTAACATGGCATCTCCCATCAGCCCAGTAATCAATATCTCTACATATAATTTACATGAGGAAGAGCTCAAGGTCCTCGGCCGAGGACTTTCATTTGTTCCAACTGCCTCAGTTAACAAGTTTCTTCTGAAAACAGAACTCTATAGCTTTTTCAGGAAGATCAGACTCCGTTACTACTTCCGCAACCAAACATCTAGACAGCAAGGCTCAGCCACTGGACTTAGAGTACCTTCAACCTTTTTTCCACCCACATATGCAATGAACCCTCGAATTCTCGCCTTTGAGGATATTGTGTCTTCATCGATAGACCAATCACTCCAACAACCAAAATTCACTAAGCTCACCTTAGGCAAAACGGAGAGGACGGCCTTGACAACTCTACGTAATAACCAAAACATAGTTATTAAACCCGCGGATAAAGGCGGTGCAATTGTTGTGCAGGACCTCTCAGACTATAAAGCAGAAATCCTGAGACAACTATCAGATGGGATCAGTTATCGTCTTCTACCGAGCGACCCCTCACGTGAACTGGCCACCACAATCTCGAGAGTTACACAGAAAGGTCTAGATGCTGGTTTTCTGAACAAACAAGAATTCGATTTCCTAAATCAAAAATTCCCGAGATTGGCTACCATCTATACCTTGCCAAAGGTGCACAAGAACCTCCAGACTCCCCCTGGACGCCCCATAGTGTCCGGATGCGGATCACTTTTAGAGCCTCTCTGCCAATACGTGGACCTCTTCCTCAAGCCCATTGCCTTGACTACCAGAACCTACCTACGAGATACAACTCAGGTCATTAACCTTATTGATGAAAGACCTTTCAATCCAGCACAGGCTTTGCTAGTCACATGCGATATAGTATCACTTTATACTAGCATTCCACAACAACACGCTTTGGAAATAATGAAACAGGCTTTGGAAAAGAGACCTGCACCAGTCCAGGTCCCTTCAGATTTCATCATTGAACTACTGGAGTTGGCGATGATGCAAAAAAAATTTTTTTCATCTTCCAAGAAGGATTCTATTTGCAGACCAAGGGAGTAGCGATGGGGGCTACTTTTGCCCCAAATCTGGCTATAATATACATGGACTCCTTTGAACAGGAGCATATTTTTTCAACTTCAAATCCCTATAAGACCAATCTATCATTATGGGTTAGATACATCGACGACGTCCTCTGTATCTGGGAAGGCAATCCAGACCAACTCAAAGAATTCCATGTTTGGCTCAACTCCCGTAATCCTAACATCCAGTTTACGATGGATTCCAGCAATAACACCATACCCTTTTTAGATATCTCCATCTACGAGGAAGAGGGACTCTTACACACAACGCTGTTTCGTAAGCCGACGGAACGCAACTCATTATTGCAATATCAGAGCCACCATCCTAGAGGCCTTAAGGACAATCTACCGGTTGGGCAATTCCTCCGAATTAGGAGGAACTGTTCCACAAGAGCCAACTATTTGAGAGAATCCGAAATCTTGAGTGAACGTTTAGTCTCACGAGGGTATCCAACACGGATGGTTAGACGAGCCAGGAAACGAGCCTGGTACAACCCACGAGATTCCCTTCTTAATCCTGAGACAATGCCTCGTACATCGGCTGATCGAATAATCTGCGTCACAACCTTTTCTACACGCAGTAATGATTTCAAAAAAATCATCAATCAAAACTGGCCTTTGGTCGCAGATGTGATCGCCCAGACGGAATTACCCCTACACTCATTTAAGAGAGCAAAAAACATCAGGGACATGGTGGTCCATTCCTTTTTAGAGTCTGTAAGCCAACCCACTCTGACAACTCTCTGGAATTTACCCCCTGTTATCGGACACTACAGATGTGGTGCCTGCACGGCGTGCGATACTACCATCCAGACTAAATCATTTGCACATGGGGGCAGGACCTACCATTTAAAACACTACACAAATTGTAACACTTCCGGAGTAATTTACATCATTCGGTGCCCCTGCAATCAATTATATGTAGGGCAAACTCAGCAGAAGATCAAAGCTCGCATTTCCTCACACTCCAGCAGATTGAGGTGCAAAGTGGTAGGGGCGCCCCTTGTTGAACATTGGGGAACAGCTGGTCACACTGTAACAGACCTACGTTGGTTTGTCATTGAGAAAGTAACGTTGGGTAGAAGAGGTGGTAACCTGCCAATAGTACTTAACACACGAGAGTCCAAGTGGATGTCCCTTCTGGACTCCATTCAAAATGGTTTGAACGAACAAGACAGCAGCTTAGCCCAATTGGCAGCACTTGGCTAGTTGCAACACCCTGTTGTAGTGTTTCAATTCTGAACTATGACACTCTCATGTTAAAAGATGATAATATGTTTCAATGCTGACTTATTCTAATTCAGTGATTAGGTCAAGGTTGCATAATGCTAAAACGGTTTGGTTTCTTTAAACTGCTCTTATGAATTTTGTCACCAATTCAGAATATGTCTATTCCATTTACGACCTTCTGTGATAAGTCGCATAGAACTGTTTTTGTGCATTTTTTAATTGTTGCTTTAATGCAGTAAATGGTTTTCAGCCTCCTGTAATGAGAGCTGCACCATTGCGTGTATTTATTATTTTTGAGGTGATGTTGTTGTTATCTTTCAATTATATTTGCCACTGACACTACATAATAACATTTCAGAAACGTCCTTTCGAAATCCTAATTTGAGCTGTCCAAACTACATACCGATGTTGTTTTAACTTAGAGGCTCCCGATAGTAACTCTTCGAGCTCTATCGATACGGAGTGTAGCTCCGCCCTAAACTCCGCGGAGCTCAGACTGCGGATTTCGCGTGCGGGTTGTGAGCTGCTGCTGCTTTATGTAAGTACATCCCAAGCGGCTAGAGACTTGCATCCTTTACCCCATTCACGCAGGACCCGTGCCTTGATAGTAAACGAGTCTCATTTTTGCCACAGATAAATCACCAGCCGTATTCCAGTGGATTACGTGTGCTTAAAACGCTCCGAAGTTGCTTCACGCTACATTTGACCTCACAGACTTCACGGACAGGTGCCGTTTTGCTGACCTGCCGTCTCGAATTTGCGAGCGGAACCATTTGAGCAAGTAAGACCCTCTCGTCCCACTTGGTCTGTTGCACTTGTAGAAATCCGTGTTTGGCAAATATACAATAACTTCCTCTTTCACCAGGTTGAAAGATTATACCCTTTCCGGATTTGATTGCCACTTTAAGGCCTTACCATCTACAGCCCCAGCTTATTTCAGAACGGTGTTTGCATGCACCATTCTGTACAAGTAAGAATTTTCCTCCCAGTTATCTTTGCCAATTATGTCGAAATCTATGTGTAGACCTCTAAAACATCCCCTCTTCCACCAGGACGAAATGAAATAATACATTCCTTCTGGATTGGATTTTAACTTTGAGACAACACTACTCACAGCCTTAGCCGATTTTACAACGGCAAACCACGCAATTCTAATTGTGAGTACTCTTTCACCTGCTATCTAAAATGCATGATGGTCATTTGTAATCACCCACGCATTTGGGAAGATATATTTTCTTAATTAATTACAGGCAGACAGTAGGTCCCAATCATAGTGACCTAGGTATTATTCTAAATCTCTGTTTTCTCCGTGTAGCTTTCCATAGCCAACTGGGTATTCTCAATGTTGTACTGTACCTTGGGATAAGTGATAAATGTATTCTTAGGTTAAGTGTCCTCTGCTATGTTAAGTGCAGATACCAATGAGTAAGATTTTTCCATCTCTTACAGATTGGTGTTTCTCCTAATTATTTGTCTACCCTATCAGATCGACCACGACGTACAGCGCGGTTCTTTCGCCTATGTATTGAACCCTTTTGGTTCTTCAACCATGGTAAATCAAATTTAATTTACTTTACTTTAACGTTGTCTAACTTGTAGACAGGGTGATGTTCTTCATCCTCCCTATAAATTGTAGCTAAATACTTGTTTGAAATTATTTTTTTATAGAGAATGGCCCCATCTCCCTTCCCTAATCTGACGTCCTGATGAAGACCCCGTAAAAGGACTCCATTTGGCCTATAGATAGGGGTCGAAACGTCGACTGTTCTTCCTTAATTTGTCATTCCGGCACACCCCCTAATTTTCTAACAATCAGATGTGACCGTTGAAATGCAATATTTATATGTGTTTTTTAATTTCTAGTCCAGATTTGGGACATGTGTATGTTGATTATCCTTTGATAATCTGTGCCAATTTGTATTGTTACCTCTATATAACTGTGTCATAACCTTTTTACACCTCCCCGAGCACTACCCTCCCGTTTCCCTGTTCTCCCCCCCTTTGGGGCCCGTAATTTACATAAGTTCTGTATTGAACGTGTTGTTCACAAACCATTGGTCATTAAATAACACATGTCAATCGGAATTTTGTTTACAAAAAATTTTTCTTTATTGATTTCTAAATAAATTGTTGTGTATGTAATTTACAATACACCTTTCTCCTTTACGGGGACCCCCTTTATATGTATCACATTGTGCCCAGGTCCCCGTGACTGCATGGGTCTAACCCCCTTCTTTGTAAAGTCATGGGAACAGTCCAGCCCGAACTGCCAAGCCATGTCTTCCCTGGACCGGGATCAAGCTTCCGAGGACCGGTTTCCGGCATTCCAGCCGTCTTCAGCCCGGCTTGCTTGAATCCAGTGGCAAAGTGAGCAAGGGACTCACGTGTGAGCATACCCTGCCACACTTACGGCGGCCAAAAGCGGTACAAAAGGGGGTGGTGATGGACGGAGCATCTGAATCAATCAAACACTCACACCCAGTCAAAAGATCTGGGTTTAATCCATCACCGTTCTTTAGCCAACTCTGCCACCCCAGTTCAGACATGGCTATATGCAAATCAGTCTGACCCTGTGCCTCATGGGAACAGTCCAGCCGGAACTGCCAAGCCATGTCTTCCCTGGACCGGAAACAAGCTTCCGAGGACCGGTTTCCGGCATTCCAGCCGTCTTCAGCCCGGCTTGCTTGAATCCAGTGGCAAAGTGAGCAAGGGACTCACGTCTGAGCATACCCTACCACACTTACGGCGGCCAAAAGCGGTACAAAAGGGGGTGGTGATGGACGGAGCATCTGAATCAATCAAACACTCACACCCAGTCAAAAGATCTGTGTTTAATCCATCACCGTTCTTTAGCCCACTCTGCCACCCCAGTTCAGACATGGCTATATGCAAATCAGTCTGACCCTGTGCCTCATGGGAACAGTCCAGCCCGAACTGCCAAGCCATGTCTTCCCTGGACCGGAAACAAGCTTCCGAGGACCGGTTCCCGGCATTCCAGCCGTCTTCAGCCCGGCTTGCTTGTATCCAGTGGCAAAGTGAGCAAGGAGAAATGTATTTGAAAAAAAATAGGCACAAGTTCCAATCAGATGAGTACTGGTCAATGTTTCTGCTCAGCAACCTGTAACTTACAACTTTTGCAAAACAAAGTCACCAACTTTGGTTTCACAGTGCTCTGGTAGGAACAGACTTTCACAATATCGGTGAAGGTTTTGTGTCTCCTCTTCGTTAAGGCGTCTACATTTCACAATCCCTTTTTTTAAGGATCAATAATCTTCCACTGTTAACGTTTCCTGGCCTGTCAAGGTCTGGTCCATGCAAAAGTGAAACTTCTTTGGTAACTAGGTGAATAGGCTTTTAGATTGTCGTCTTGTGTACATTAGTCTACCCCTCCAGCGTAATGTGATCAATACACCTTATTATTTTATTACTTTTGTCCAATTCCCCTGTTCATTTTAGAATTCCAAGAACAATAGCTTTGAAGGCATCATTGCTGTTTTCTTGCATTTTGGGCAATTTAGCCCTATTTGGGGAGTGCCTGTGAATTCCAATGCAGTATTCTTTAGCTGTCCAAGAACCTCAGATATGAAATGCTTTATATTGGCAACTTAGTAGGATTCTGATGATATGTAGCACAATAAAGTCTGTAATCTTTCAGTAATACAATTTCCCCTAAAAATTAAAGCACTAGACTTGAGACAAAGCAAGGCATTTTTGTATCTTCTGCCAACGGAAATATATATGTACTGAATATATATCTATCTATATATGCATATAGATAGATAGATAGATAAATAGATGGATAGATATGAGTTGTCAATGTTGCTTTAATAATCCTCTATCATAGAATTCATTTATGGACTAAAGAAGAGGCGAAGCTTCCTTTGACAAAGACAACTATTGTTTTCATTTGAGATCACCCTAAATTAAAAAATAATACATTTGGAAATATTCGTATTTTGGTCTGGAATGAAAGCCCCTTCCAATCACCATCCCTGACACGCTGTAGAACAGTCTTTGGAAACCATTGGCAGGAGGGCAAAACAACTCTAAATGTCTGTACTTTCGAGGTAGCCCTCCTAGCCTCAGATCATGGCGAGGTTCTCTGAAGTACTGTGTGTGTGCAGTGTCGTGGCCGTGCTGCTGTCTGACTTGTAATACTTGGGAGCTTGACTCGCCTTGAGGAGCACCAGGAAAGTCTCTGTGGTGATGGCCCCAAATTCAATAGCAAAGGTCCCATAAAAATGAGGACGTTGATGATGAAGATCCACTCACAGAGTGCCGCCACTTGTTGCAACAAGACACTCTCCTGGATGAAGAACACACCACTCAGGACGAGGGTGACGAGACTCAAGCAGGTGAGTAAGGAGCCTAGGTGTCCAGTCCAGTAATGTGAGCGGGTTCGCGCCATGCGGTACTTCAACAGTGAGCAGGCAGATGAAGAGCATGCTCGTCGGAAATGCCACCCCAGCACCAATGTAATACAACACCTTGGCATGGTCTACCTGGAAGCTGCCAACCATGGTCAGACCAGCCGCACAGATCCAGCCCAGCGCAAAGACTACTGTGTTCAGGAGAGACGGGCCGTAATGTTCAATCACATGTATGTATCTCAGCAGGCCCACAATCATCACCATAAAAGAGCCAAGGCTGCAGATCAGGCTGAAGAAACAGCTCTCAGGGGGCAGGTTGCCACATTTACTGACCAAGGGGATGTGGTCCAGCTTGCAGCAGTCAACGGATTCCTCCATCACACAGGATAGATTGTATATCAAGTTAGTGACGGGACAGATGTGGTTGTTGGACAGAGCCATGGCATACACTATTCACATGCCTGTGAGGGTGAATGGCGGCAGCGTAATCGGCAGCACCACCCAGGCAGGCATTTTGGATCCGGGCATCCAGGAGGGATGCTTTGGCAAGGGAGGCTGGGGCCTCCAGGTGTGGCCCTGAGTGTAGCAGGCCAGCTTTGGTGCATCAGCAGTAGCTCCCAGTGAGAAAAAAAATCCCAGCGCGGAGTGGTGAAAGTTTAACGCAGCCTCCTTCCAACACAGGGTCAGTGTCCTCCTGGACAGACCGAACTTTAAAGAAAACTCCTCCCAGCACAGAGAGCTCCTCTGCTGGGCCAAGGTTCAAAGCAAACTTTTCCAGGCACAGTGTGGCTGCTGCTGGATTAAAAACAACTTCTCCCAGCGCTTGGGTAGCCCTCCGCCAGGCACAGCTTCAATGAAGGCATCGGCCAGCTCGGGTATCTGTTAGGCTGTGCTGGTGGTTGTTTGGCAAAATCGCGACAGGGCCCGTTTCCTGGGGTGAAGAGCTGTCTTTCTGGCTTCTGTGTCCATGCGGCGATACTCAGGATGGACCATTGCACTTCTGCGGCCGGCTTCCAGGCGCCAAGTTAAGTACTTAATAGGCCCCAAAATATCGTGCGCTTTGTCGAGGCTGGGTAGGTGTGCTTTCTCCCAATATCTACCATCGAAAATTAGCTATGATGCTTGATGGAGGCCTTTGCATCCCTGACTTTGACGGGCGCAATCCCCGTGACCAGGAGCTTCCTTCTCCTCATCTGCTGCTCTGATCGGTGTCTTACCTTCTATACACACAAGAGGCATGTGAACTCGCATAGAAGTCCCCCCGTTTACCACCTACACACTAGCGTTGTGCACCGTCTTCCCGCCCTTTACACACTATGATGGACAGCTCACTCGAGGGACCCCGGCCCGGCGGCCTTCGGCGCGATGGCAAAGTTACACACACATGGTCACTGGAGGCAACTCTTCTGGCCCTACGCAGATGGAATGCACGAAAAGCACTATACATTTACCCAACGAGGTAGCACTTACTGGTTAGCCAGTAGAAAGTGCTCCAGTTAAGTATGGTGCAAATCGCAAAAAAATCGGCAATTTCGCGGGAAAATCTGCGAATTCGCAGATTTTTTTGCGATTTTGGGTGAATTCGCGGATCACTGATTCGAAAAATTCGCCCATATTTACTTAGATTTAAGGGTGGGCGTAAAATCCGTTTCGCGGGCGAATTTGCGGATTTTCCACGATTTCGCGATCCGCGAATCTCGCGAAATCGCGGTAAAATCCGCGAATCAGCGGGGACGAATTTTCAGCCAAGCAAGGGTTACAGCAGCAGGTGCAAAAGTTGAACCTAATTTCTTTGTAAACTTTTACAAAAGGGTTACAAACAAATTAACTTCAACTTGGACACCTGCTGCTAATTGCTTCCTGGCGCCTCGTTGCCTACTTGCAACTATTCTCTGATCCTGCTCTGACCCTTGAAGCAGGGTCAGAGAATAGTTACAAGTAGGCAACGAGGCACCTGTCCAAGGAATTAAACCTCATCAGGAAGCACTTACAGATATAAAAAAACAGGAAGAAGGGAGAGAATGGCAAATACACCCATTTTGAGTTGTCAGGAGGGGTTAAACTAAAAGAGACCTTTACAGCACAATTTTCATATGCATTTTGCTAAAAATAAAAAGCTGTATGTTCTGTAGGGGAAACTCAGGAATCTGGCCTCTCTTTCTTTCTCTCGTTCTCTCTCTCCCTCTCTCTTTCCCTCTCTTTCTATCTATCTATCTATCTATCTATCTATCTATCTATCTATCTATCTATCTATCTATCTATCTATCTCTCTCCCTCTCCCATAAACGACTGCATGGGTAACTTCGCTATGCAAGCGGCTCGCGAAGACGCAAAAATCCCCGCGAACACGCAAAAAACTCAGCGAACACGCAAAAAACCCCACGAACACGCAAAAAATCAAAAATCCGCAAATTCGCACAAATTCGCGAATTTTGCGGATTGCAAATTCGCAAATCCGCAAATTCGCGGATCGCGAATTTGCAAAATTCGCCCATGCTTACTTAGGTTCAGGGGTCTTACCTAAAGCCCTCGGCCACCAATGTTCACTCCACAGGCTAGCATTCTTACCAGCTATCAGAACCTCAGTTTTGCTTGTATTTAGCTGTAAGTAGTTAGAAGTACGCCATTCGGACACTGCCGTCAAACCATTTCTAAATCAACACTGGCCCTCTCAAATGGGCACTCTAGCCATTCCATCTAAAACAGCACGCAACCTCTGCGTCATTTTTGACGACCAGTTATCCATGAAGAACCACGTGGTTAAAACTTCCTCCACTTGTATCACTATCATTATCACTATCACTATCACTATCCGCGGCGGGATGCCTGGCTTTCACCTTGGGGATGCCCTGTAGGGGCGATCTCACAGGGAAAAACCAGGACGGGTTCCCAAGGCAAGCGCGGAGATACCCCTTCGGGGGTCGATTCTGGCGCTATATAAGAAACATAATAATAATAATAATAATAATAATAATAATTAGGTGGTTACGCAAGATCATCTGGATGCTCCCCCAGGACACTCAGGAAACCGTGGTCCAGGCCTTAATAACCTCTAGACTGGACTACGGGAACATTCTTCTCCTGGGAGCCTGCAAAGAGGTAACTCGGAAATTACAGACAGTCCAGAATATGGCAGCTCGACTGCTCTGCAAACTCCCTAATACATCCCCTACTTCCAATTCTCTACGCACTCTGCACTGGCTTCGCATTGAAAGCCGCACAAAATGTAAGGCCCTTTGCTTTATGTACAGAATAAATGCTGGCCTTGCCCCACCCTATCTTAACTCCTTGGTACAGCATTACTGTCCCCTCGGTACTCTGCGATCATCTAATCAGCACTTGTTCTCGGTTCCCAGAATTAAAAGATCCAGAATGGGTGGCCGCTCTTTCGCCTGGCTGGCCCCCTCACTCTGGAATTCCCTTCCTCTCCCGTTGCGAACTGAACCCTGCTACCTTAAGTTCCGCAGTCAAGTAAAAACTTGGTTATTTAACATGTAACAGCCTTCCTTTCTGACTCTCCCCGCCTCATTTGGTCATTTAGTTTTTAGCGCCGGGAAACCTACGGGTAGCTGAGCGCTTTATAAACTTAAATATAATAATAATAATAATAATAATGATAATAGAGGCATGCATAGTGGACCCTTCTGTCAGAGCCACCACCAGCTGCGTGTCATCCGCATATGAGACGATGGAAAGATCCTACTGCTTGGCGACCGCAGCTAATGGCTGAAAATATAGGTTGAACAGAGTGGGGCTCAAGGCAGAAGTTGAAGTTGAAGTTGGGGGAATTTATAGAGCGCACGTATACCAAAAAGGTTTCATGGCGCTAATTCAGACCGGCAGAAAAACAGGGCAACAATTAGACCTCAAAAGCTCTGGTGAAAAGCCAGGTCTTCAGATCTTTACGGAACTCCAAGTATGATTGGGAAGGTCGAAGATTATCAGGAAGAGAGTTCCAAAATCGAGTAGCCTGAAAGGAGAAACTCAGCCCCCCATGTTTCTTCCCAACAAAATGTGGAGCGACCAGAAGGTTCTTGGAGGAAGAACGTAAATTTCTAGAGGGAATGTAGGTTATAAGCCTAGATGCTACATAAAAAGGAGCTAAGCCCGCTAATGATTTAAAAATAAGACACCCTAATTTGAATAGGCATTTATGGGCAACCGGTAGTCAATGAAGTTGCCTCAGAAGCGGAAGAGCAGGATTGTATCTAGACCGACTATAAATCAGTCTGGCTGCCTGATTTTGAATTAGCTGTAGTCGGCGTAGTTCATAGGCAGGGATACCGATGTAGAGAGAATTAGCATAGTCAATCCGCGAGATGACAAGGGCAAGAAGAATGAATTTAAGAGCATCAGTGGTAAAAAAACGGGAAACCTTACGAATAGTGCGGAGACATAAAAAACAAGATGAGACGACCGTACTAATCTGAGTGTGCATTGAAAGGTCATCACTGATTTTAATGCCCAGACTTTTCACAGACTTGACAGGAGAAGGGGCAGGGCCAAGAGAGGAAGGCCAGAAATGAGAAGACGAGGGATTGGATGAGCCTCCGATCAAGACTAGTTCAGTCTTGTCGGGATTTAATTTAAAGATGGTTAGAGCACATCCAGTCCTGGCTAAAGATCATAGTGTTCTGGAAATGGGAAATAGAATCAAAAGAAGAAGAAAACGTGAAAATGAGTTGAAGGTCATCAGCGTAATTAAACACTGTGAGCTCCCGGTGACGTAAAGCAAAAATTAGGGGGAAAATATAAAGATTAAATAGAAGAGGGGAAAGAGCAGAACCTTGAGGGACACCACAGGTTACTGCTCGAGGAGTAGAAGAAAAGGAAGAAAGTTGAACCGCCTGGTGACGGTTCTCCAGAAAAGAGGGGACCCAACTCAAGGCCACCTCTGAGATGCCAGCAAGCTGGACACGGTCGACCAAAAGATGATGGTAGACCGTGTCAAAGGCGGCCGACAGATCGAGAAGTACTAGAGCCTGAGTGGATCCACGATCAGCACTAACTCTCAGCTCATCCAAAACTGAGAGGATAACTGATTCCAATGAATGAGTAGGACGGAAACCAGCCTGATAAGGATCAAAATAGTCAGAGGCCTCAATGAAGGAGCTAAGGCAATGAGCAGAGAGATAGGTCGAAAATTTGAGGGAATAGTCAGATCAGCCCCTACCTTTTTCAGAACAGGGACAATCTTTGCTGATTTAAAAAGATTAGGGATGATGCCCAAAGCCAGTGATTTGTTGAGAAGGGCAAGAGGAGGATCGGGACAGACCGAGAAGATCTTGCGAAGGATGTGAGAGGGACAACTATCAGTGGGGGAGCCAGATTTCGTAGAACTAACCAAACCGAGAAAATTCTCTGTCAGGATAGGCGGAAAACGTGTGAAGGAATGTGTACTGGAAGGGGGTAGAGGAGGATCGAAAGAGGGCGGAGGAGAGGAAATATGGAGTTTGATGGTAGAAATCTTAGTAAAGAAATAATCGTGGAGAGAGTCACAGAGGTCCTGAGAAGGAAGAGGTTTAGCAGTGACTCAATCAAGTTTTGAGAGACTGGTAAGAATAGAAAATATTTCCTTAGGCTTATTGGGAGAGAATAGAATCATTGCACAAAAGTATTGAGTTTTAGCTGTAAGGATATCATGTTTATATTCCCTCAGAGTTGTAAAGTAAATAATTTTGTCAGAGGGATCGTAGCGCCGATGCCACTTACATTCTGCCTGTCTAAGCTGGAGTTTCTTTGCTTGTAAAGAGGAGGAGAACCATCTTTGAGTATCATGAAAGCGTTTAAGCTGGATTGACCTCCAGGGGACCAGTTCATCACAAGATGAGGTAAGCCAGGAGTTAATGGCTAAAGCCTGATCGTGAAGGGAGGAGTCTGAATAATCAACATTAGTCGGACTAGAAGTGGAAAGCGAGGAACAAAGGGAATTAATGTTTACTCGTCCCCAATTTCTCACTTTGATGTTGGTAGGTAAGGGAGATCTAGTCGTAGGATTAAGTGACAGGGATAAAGAGACCAAATAATGATCAGACCAAAGGCAGGGAAGGACCGAGAGTCAAGAAATATCCAAATTAGCCGACCAAATTTGGTCCAACGTGTGACCAAACTTATGGGTCGGTAGGTGAACCAATTGTGTCAGGTTCAACTGAGCGAGCAGGTCAGTGAACTCCTTGGAATGAGGATCCTCCGAGGGGTCACCAGGCCAATAGTTAAAGTCACCTAAGATCACTATGCGTGAGTTATTTACAATCAGATTGGTGAGAATCTCACTGATTAAGTAAGAAAAGGCGGGCATAGGCTGGGGAGGGCGATAAAACAACAAACAAACCAGCGGGGGAGAGACAGACGTAGTTTTCAGGACCAATTAATCAACCGCAGGGATCGTCGGGGAGGGCATTAGAGAGAATGACCACCTTGAGTGAATAATGGCAGCCACACCGCCCCCACTCTTACCAGACGCACGATCTGAGCACAGGAGATAATAGTTTCCAGGAAGAGCCGCTAGAATATTTGCTGAAGATACAGAGGTGAGCCAAGTTTCAGTGAGAAATAAACAGTCAGGTTGAACTTGGTCAAGAAAACAAAATGTCTCTATCTGATGTTTTGATAGTGGGCGAGTATTAAGCAAGCATGCCGAAAATACCACGGGACGGTAAACAGAGGATGGGACTGCTGATAAGTCCCCACTGTCTTTGGGATCGTGTACTTCCCCAGCTGCAGGGACTAAAGAGGGAGGTCGGAAGGACAAAAGAGACCAAAGGTGTCAAGCTTGGCCTGTGTATGTTTAGAAATAGACCACATTGCTTGGCACGCACTAAGTTCTAAAGAGGTGTAGGTAAGGATTTGCAGAGCCCTGAGGTACCCCCTGTTGAATAGAGTGAGCCTGAGATAGAAATGGTGGAGCAGTGACCTGAATGGATCTCCCAGACAAAAAAGATCGGACCCATTCCAGAGCCATACCCGTAATACCTGCCTCCTCCAGACGTTGTATCAAAATGCCATGTGAGACCGTGTCAAAGGCGGCACTGAGATCCAAAAGGATCAGTGCCGCCATCTGACCTGCATCAAGAATGGTCCGCAGATGCTCAGTCATGGCCAGGAGGGCAGTTTCAGTACTATGTCCAGAACGGAAACCGTTTTGTGACCTATCCAGAATGTTATTGGAATGCAAAAAGTAATATGGTGTTGACATGTGACTCTGTCACTTTCGCCACCCAAGGAAGAAGAGATATGGGCCTGAAATTTTCGGGCTTAGCCTGATCCAATGCAGGTTTTTTAAGGATGGGGGACACCCAAGCCTGTTTCCACCGAGTCGGCACCAAGGCAGAGGAAAAGGACGAGTTGATAATCTGGCAGAGTGGGGTGGATAACAATGAAAGAGACTCTTTAAAAAGTGCAGGATTTAAAGGGTCAGCTGGTGAGCCTGATTTGATTTTCGTGCTTAGCCTAGTTAGTTCCTCATGAGAGATCTGATCATGAGACTAGAGCTCAGGCCAAACCTTAAAGGAATCGGACCAGAGGAAGAAGTCATAGGAGGAAAGGACTTATATATAGCCTGCACCTTTTCAACGAAAAAGGAGGCCACTTCTTCACACTGCAATTCTGAGGTAATTGCAGGCACTACATTTTTCAAATCACCAAGAACACTAAAATTAGCGGTTCCTACCACAAGCGAGCCTACCCGTTACAAAAAGGAATTAATAAAACCAGTGGCCGAACCAGGTGGCCTGTACACCAAAATGCCAGAGAGTCAGGTGAGGGCTCACACAAATGCTAAAGCAAGCACATTCACTGTCCTCCACTCCTTCCTTACTAAAGTGGCAAGAATAACATTCTTCAGAACTGGAATGATTTCCAGAGGTATGAAGATTCCTTTAATGCTTGTAAAGATAGCATACAATGCACTGCTTTTGCAAATTATGTGAAAATGTTGAACGATGAAACTGATCAAGAAGCTAATATTGCAGCTGAGATTGCTAGAGACAGTTCACAGGACAGTCAAAGTTCTGCTGTGCTGAGTCAAGATCCACTAGGACAACCATTGTTGAAAATTAAGCAGCAATCGCCATGAATGAGGTGGAAACAGCAATGCATTAAGCTCAAGAAGATGTAACAAACTTAGCAAACTTGGAAGAGCAACTAAATATTGAACAGAAACAAATATATCAGCAAGTGAGACAACAGATTGACCATGGATTACTACATGAAAAGAAAGCGTGCTCATGCACGTCATTTCAACCTAACCGAATGTACGTGAGTGGACAAGCTGGAACAGGAAAAAGTTTTTGAATTAAAGTAATTACAAGTTATCTACAGAAAACAACTGAGTCGCATTTGTCTTGTGTTGTCACTGCTCCAACTGGGTTGGCAGCACACACCATTAAAGGAATTACTTTACATCGTTTACTAATGCTACCAGTAGAGCATGAAAACAAATTGGAATACCACAAGCTATCTGGAGAAGCTTGTTGTGAAGTTTCAAGAGTCTTGAAGAAAATGAAACTTCTCATTATTGATGAGGTAAGCATGGTATCAAACTTAATGCTTGCCTTTGTGCATTTAAGAATGCAGCAAATTCTTAAAACAGAGTACGACGTGTTATTTGGAGTAAAATACGTCATAGATTTTGGCGATCTACTGCAATTGACTCCTGTAAAAGGACAACCAGTATTTAAAACACTTGCGCATGAAGACACCAGAAATTCTCTGGGTAGTGTTGGAAACGTTAACATTTAGTCATATTTTGAATATAAAGAACTCATTACAAATATGCGACAGGCAAATTATGTTGATTAACGAACTATTCTCCAAGATATAAGAATTGGACTACTGACTGAACATGGCAAACAAGCTTTGCAGAGTCGATTACATTCCAATTTGTTTCCAAATTTAAATGTAGTTCCTGGGAAAATATACATGAAAATTGCAGAAAACAAATCGGTAATCTGCTTAATGCACACACTGCATCAGTGTTCTATATTCAACGAACAATTTTTGAAACTGGAAAATGAAGAAATAATAAAAATGGAAGCCATCAATTAAATAGAGCATGAAGGAATCACTATTATTTTGACAGAAAATTGAAGACAAAATTGGATTCTTTAGAAAAATCAAAATACCTAAAACTGCTGGTTTAGAAAGTAATTTGGATGTAGAAAAAGGTTTAGGTAATGGAGCAATGGGCAAAGTTGTGGATTTTGTTCATTATCAAAATAAGGATGGTATTGAATTCTAAAATTAAATTTGATCAGATTGAAGAAGTTACACAAATTGGTCGTTGTTCAGTTGGTTTTTCCTTTATATGTCCGTAGAATACAGTTTCCAGTTTCTCTGGCATATGCAGTGACTATTCATACAAGTTTAAGGGGCCCATTTGTATGGTGGGCAGATTGCCCCCTCCAGGCTGGCGGTAGCCACCGCCGGCCTGGTGGGGGCAATCCGCCCCCCCATCCTCACCTAAATCACCCCCCGCCATATTAGGAGGGCGGGGTGGGGGGACCGCGGCAGACGGAAAGACCGTCCGCCGCTTTTCTGTCCCGGTTTCCGCCAGGGGTGCACACTGGGTGTACCCTCCTGCATTTGCAAAAACAAAGCGGCAGGCACCGTGCTTTGATGAACATTGGAAATGCTGTGTTTAAAGAGAGTATGGTATATGTTGCTTTGTCATGAGTCATGATTGATTTTGATGACACAGAGGTTACTGCAGAAGCAAACGGTATCAAAGAGTATAATAGGTTAAGAAAAACATATGCTCTCAATTTAGGTCAATATCCTGTATTTGAAAAGCACGTGGTTGGTCAAAAAAGAAGGTATGAGAATATCTGTAGTGAAGGTATAGAGAAGGGAAAAAAACAAGATAATGATGTGATTGCAAGCAAAATGAAAAAAAGGACACTGTTGAAGAGATTGTTGGTTATCAGTTTGAAAATAGTTCAGTTGTCAACTGCTATGCTAATTTAGTTTTCAATGTTGTTTTTTTTCTTGAAGGTTTGCAACAGCAAATTATAGAGAATCGGGAAGAAAGATTTTGTTCATTGTTGTATTGCGTTTATGAAAAATTGAGAACTGATAAAAGTAAAATACAAAGTGTTTGTGATATTTGTAATCTTTTAGATGTATGTTCTGGTTCTACACAATTCACACAAAATATCCAACAAGAGCCTCAGGAATTTCTAATGTATATGCTAACCATATTGGAAAATGAAGGTATACAAATTGAAAACCTTTTTGGCCTTTGTTATAAATGGGGACATCATTGTGAAAATTGTATGTATACATGTAGCACTAACATTGACACTGAAAGATTTACATATTTGACATTGCCAGACTGTAAGTCAGTGTCTTTCAATAAATTAGTTAAAGCAGCAAATCAGAAAATTGAGTGCAGCCAATGCAAATCAGAAATGTTGTCAACATTATTTATACAAAGATATGGACAATATATAATTTTAATGATGCATCATTGTTCAGCTGATGGAAGAAAATTAGAAACGTTAATAACACATTTTGTAGCAAGTCAACTATCAATATCAGGAATGACTTTTGTAGCAGTAGCAATATTTTTCCATGAAGGTCCTTCCACAACATCTAGACATTACACTGCCTATCTAAAAGGTGACAAAGGCTGGACACTTTGTAATAATGCTCAGTTGGTTTTCAAATGTTTGCCTTTCGAATTACCAAATTCCTACCTAATATTTTTAAAGCCAAAGTTTTAGGAAGGTAATTCAGCCTCTGAGGAAATTATTATTATGATTTAATAGGATTACCATTGGACAATTTACATAAAAAGGAGTGCAAAAATACTATTTGGCCACAAGGAAAGACATATGTTTCAACAATGGACTTTTTCTTGCACAATGTCTCGGTGTATATTTTTATCTGACAACATTTACAGTGTTTATAAATTTAAGTTATGACATTTTTTTTAGCAGTAACCATTTTATATATTTGTGATTTGTATTATCCAGTATTTTACTGGGGATGGATTGTTGTTTTTTTTAAACAATCTAATTGATTGGTTATTTTTTGCCCGCTGTTATGTGATGAGTACGATTGAAAACACTGTTTCTAGTGAAACTCATTATATTTTGAGAACAGCAAAAAAGGCAAATAAATTACTTTGTAAAATGTTATAATTATGCTGTGCTGTTAAAAATGTATTATTACATGTTATAACTACTGTTTTTTTTCTTTTACAGATCCTAATTTTAAAACATGGAATTTACTACATGTTTATATATTATAAAAAACAACTGAATAAAATGTGTAGCGTTTTTTAGATGTATTACTTCAGTGGTAAGTTTATGTAATTCTTAAAATGCACAATGGACTATGTTGCCACACAGTTGAAAAAAAGGAAGATGGATGGACTAGATTTGTGCCAGAGAATTCCATTGCCGATAGGTATCAAATTGGAGACAGCTTCAGAGCACTGACTGCAGGATACATGGTATAGTACACAATAGAGTCATATGGTGGTATTTTAGGTCCTGGTAATTTTAGAATTATAAGAAATAAAACTATTTAACTTAAAGCACATCACTAACTGTTTTTGCACATCACAGTACGCCCCATCCCTTCTTTTCAGTCATATATAAATATGTGCTATAAGTTTCCTAAAACATAAGTACTAATACATTTATCTTTTTCTCTGTTAGCAGTCTAGAAATGTACTCCTATAATAAGAATTGGCCTAGCCATTAACTCTTTCTTATTTACAAGGTGGGGAAAAGGCATTCTGTATACCTTAAATGTTCCATGTAAATATAATCTCATCATACACACCACTTTGCGTTGAAAAGGCGTTCTATAGCTTTTGCTGTGCGTGTTTGCACATAACAGTTATAGAACAAGACATATGGCCAGTTTTATCAAAAATCATAAATCTGGTCATGTTTGTTAACCCCTTAAGCGCTGCCGTCGGCCAATGGTCGTCGCGAGCTCTACCTCCCCAGTGCTGCGCACGGCTGTTGGCAGACGGGCCAGCGCTCGTTATTCGAACGTTCAGCACTGGGTGCTGAACGTTCGAAGCAGCTAAGGTGTTAATGCTGCACCATCCTCCAATTGGTGTAGCAAAGCACAACAAGGAGAATTGTTTTCACTTCTCCTCTTTTTTTCTCTTTCAATATATGCTACAATGCACTGCATATATTAAAGGAGAAAAATACCCTTACTGATTGTTTTTGCGAAGAAAGGTGTCCCTTCCTGCACAAAAATAATCCCGCATGACACGGACATCCTTGCAACCTGGTGCAAGGTTGCCTGTGTCACTACATGGCTGCTGTTTAAGCAGTTGTGAAGAGGAAAGCACAGACTTGTAACATCTTTATGTACATATGTTACATCCCTGTGCTTTGGAAGTGCCTCAGCACGCTGTAGGTAAATACTTTACAGTGTCATGCTGCAGCACTTCCTTATAGTTATGCACTTATGCATTCACCACACACCACAAATGCATTCTTTCAGTCAATTATGCACTACACATACATTCATCTAAACTTTCACATACTAGCATACAAGTTTGGCTCTTTCTTTAACCGGAGTAGTTAGTTCTGAAAATAACTTTTTTTTTTGGGGGGGGATTTTTTGAACGATTTTTTGCTTTTTTTGTTTTTTTTTTAAAGAGGGAAAAAATGTCAACAGGACAAACAAAAGTAAACAATTGGAGGAGAAAAAAAGGAAACTAGCAACAGTGGTGGTCTACAGCACGGCAAACTAGGTCGACTGACTGTTCTCCCTATGAAATGAGTCTGTAGGATTGGACACAATGCATCCTGAGTAGTCCAAATTGGGGAGGAATATCAGGTGTAGATGTTGAAGTAGAAGCTGTTGTCCCAGATGTACTGGCAACAGCCAGTGGTGCAGGAGCATTGTCTCTTAGTCTCCTCATTTCCTCTCTTGCGAAGTTTACCGGATGTTTTTTCCGAAGATGTCTCCTCATACTTGCTGTTCCACAAGAGTATATTTTTTTATGGTCACCCCTGAACAGCACCGTCTTACAGATTCTGCAAGTGACTTTGGTGGCAATAACCTTCTTCTGCCCCGGAGGAAAAGTAAAAAACTTCCATACAACTATAACACTCCTGAAACCTATGGGCGACTTCTAATTTTACAGTTAAAAAATAGCCCCTATCAGTAATTTCTAATATCCCTGGGGCCCCCGGGGCTTACATTAAATGCTGGGGCCTATGGGGGAGCTAAAATGCCCCCATGGTCCCAGCCGGCTCCCCGCGTCCTTCGGGAGCCGGCATTGCTTTCCCACATGGGGAAATGCTAACTGGCATGTGGAAAAGTTATCTGGTTTGAATTTTGAAAGTTAGGACAGATTTCACTGCTCTGTCTTTCAAAATGCAAACCAAGTTAGCTATGGGAGGGTGGGAGCCGCGAGACTCCCGCCCTCTCATAGCAAACAGCAGTGTCCCGGGGTTATAGTTAGGAATTAGCATTTAAAAAATCTTTGAAATTCACTGAAAACCATAGGGTGGAGGCTTGTTATAGTTAAAGATTAGCATTTAAAAAACCATAGAAATTCACCGAAAAACCATAAGTTTCAGGAGTGTTATAGTTAGTTGGACATTTCACCTATGTTTTTTTCCGTGAATTTTTATGTTTTAAAAAAAATGCTAATCCCTAACTATAACAAGTCTCAAACCTATGTTTTTTTCAGTGAGTATATATTACCTACTGGCGGTCGCCAGTAGGTAGTAATAGTTAGGACCTAGTTTCCATAGGAAATCCACAACATTTTATTTGGAATAACTTTGGCGCCGGTGGACAAATCTTTGTGAATTTCTCCAAGAAAATGGCCTGCTTGGTTCTGCTCCTTCCCTGAAAGTTTATGGGTGATTAGTCAAGTGGGAGCTGAGAAAAAAGGGGGTCCCAAAACGTGTTTTCCCCATGCAATTTTCCATAGGGACCTTTAGCCAGGGCTACAGCCCGAACGGATGAACGGAATTACACAAAGTTTGGCAGAGAGGTAGAGTTCTGTTCACAGATTTTGCTTTTTGTTAAATGGTGTAAATCTGTTCATGTAGTTTCTGAGAAAATTGCAAGTAAAATTATAGCAATATATTGAGACGGAGTTCAGTACGCGTACTGAAATCTGTTCAATTACGAGCACGAGCTGCATGCTGATTGGCTGTGAACTGTCTGTCAACACTTGAAACCAGGAAGTGTTGGCGGCCATCTTGTACCTCGCTAGAACCGAGGCACCAGAAAACAGTAAAACAAAGTTGAGAAATAAGGGAAGGGGGTAGGGTAGAGACATTCTGACCCTCTAGGCTTGCTCAGGGGGTCGTACATAGATGTTTAGGCTCTATTTTTTTTGTTTTAAGAAAAATCGTGGCGTACGCGTATGGAAATATGTACAATTATGAGCAGGAGCTGCATGCTGATTGGCTGTCAATACTCCAAACCAGGAAGTGTTGGCAGCCATGTTGTTTGTCAGGAGAGCAGAGTCACAAGAAAACAGTAAAACAAAGTTGAGAAATAAGGAAACGGGGCAGGGTAGAAACATTCTGAGCCTACAGTCTTGGTCAGGGGGTGGTACATGGATCTTTAGGCTCAATTTTTTTTTTTTTAAATAAAAAATGGCAGGGTACTCGTGCAGTACTTGTACGCGGTGGAAAAGGTGAAAAAAAGTAGAAGTCCGTTTTATTCATTAGGTCCCGATGGGGGCAAATTACGGGGGCAATTTTTCTGCATAATGGGGGCTTGTAAGGTGCCCCGAGCACTGGGGAACGGCACTCCTCTGGTTTTATTTTAAAGTATGCGGGGGGTTACGGTCCTACTCCCCGCAGTCTTGGTGAGCGGCACCCCTCGGGTCTTTTAAAAAAAATATATATTTTGAGCTCTCTCTCTCTCCCCTTACACGTCGCGGGGAATGCCACATTTCTGGGGCATTGATATGTAAAATGACCTTCCAGCTCCGGGTACCTGCATTGTCTGGAGTTTTTTATTAATGTTGGGAGGGTGGGCCTGATAATACGTCCTTGTAAATTCCCATAGAAGCCTATGTTCTTTTGTTAACATAGGCTTCTATGGGAAATAACAAGGCCGTATTATGAAGCTCATTATCGCCTTTTAATCGGCAGGCTCCTGCCAATTAAACGGGGATAAATTTAACACCGGTCCTTGATAATATGCACCTAAATTTACTAGTCATACGCGTATGGAAATAAGTACAATTACGAGCTGGAGCTGCATGCCGATTGGCTATCAATACACCAAACCAGGAAGTGTTGGCAGCCATGTTGTTTGTCGGGAGAGCAGACTCACAAGAAAACAGTAAAACAAAATTGAGAAATAAGGAAACGGGGCAGGGTAGAAACATTCTGAGCCTATAGTCTTGGTCAGGAGGTGGTGCATGGATCTTTAGGCTCAATTTTTATTCTTTTAAAGTAAAAAATGGCGGGGTACTCGTGCAGTACTTGTACGCGGTGGAAAACGTGAAAAAAAGTAGAAGTCTGTTTTATTCATTAGGTCCCGGGGGGTAAATTACGGGGGCAATTTTCCTGCATAATGGGGGCTTGTAAGGTGCCCCGAGCACTGGTGAACGGCACTCCTCTGGTTTTACTTTGAAGTATGCAGGGGTTACGATCCTACTACATGCAGTCTCGGTGAGCGGCACCCTTCAGGTCTTTTTAAAAAAAAAAAAATGTTTTGAGCTCTCTCTCTCTCTCCCCGTACACGTCGCGAGGAACACCACATTTCTGGGGCAGTGATATGTAAAATCACCTTCCAGCTCCGGGTACCTGCATTGTCTGGAGGTTTTTATTAATGTTGGGAGGGTGGGCTTGATGATACGTCCTTGTAAATTCCCATAGAAGCCTATGTTCTGGTGTTAACATGGGCTTCCTTGGGAAATAACAAGGCCGTATTATGAAGCTCATTATCGCCGTTTTATCGGCAGTTTCCTGCCAATAAAACGGCAAGAATGTTAACACCGACCCTTGATAATATGCACCTAAGTTTACTGGTCAAAAAAAGAGCAATGGGCCATATTATCAACAAAAGGCGATACATTATCGTCGGGGCTATACATTTTCGTCGCTTTTATCGGCAGGAAACTGCAGATGAGGCGGCGATAATGGGCTTGATAATATGCCCTTGTGAATAACCATAGGAGCCCAGGTTAACACCAGAACCTGGGCTGCTATGGGAAGTTACAAGGGCCTATTATCAAGCACATTATCGCCGCTTTTTCGGCAGTTTCCTGTCGATAAAGCGGCGATAATGCATCGCCTTTTGTTGATAATATGCTCCTTCATTTCTATGATAGTATGTAAAACTTTCCTTTTTTTTGGTGTAGCAGTTGTACTCTCTTCGCATGCTCAGCGTCGTTTCGAAGCCCACGTTTTCTTTTTCTTCAAGTTCAACAAGCAAACCTTTCTTTATATCAGTTAGTAAATCTGTTGCTTTCTTTTCCCGGTTCGTGTGTGTCATCCGCTGCTGTACTTTTGTACAATATTAATAGTCATATTTTTTATATATGTATTTGAAAGGTAGTGCCGAGGTGCCAAACGTTGATTACGTACTTCGTCCATCGCCATTTTAGTAGTTTCTCACCGTTGTTTTTATTATATCTGAACTCAGTGGTTTTCAATCCTAGTCTTGAATATCTTACTATAGTATTTCAACATTATTTTTATTGTGGGCCGCCATACCCCTCCCCCACAAAATAAAAGAAGTATGTTGTTTTTTTTAATTAACTTTTATTAAACAATAAATATAAACAAATCTCAATTATAACTATATTAGAAATGGAAAAAAAACTTAAACAATGTTATAAACAAATTGTGAAATGGATTCCAAAAGGTGTCCAATTGGTAATCTGCAAAAGAAAAAAGAAAATTAGAGTTTAGAATTATGTGGATGTGAGTAAATGAGCTGAAGCATTACTGGGCATATTATCAAGGACGACGATAAAATTATCGCCGTTTCAGCGTCAGGAAACTGCAGCTAAAGCGGCGATAATGGGCTTGATAATATGCTGTTGTGAATTCCCATAGCAGTCCAGGTTCTGGTGTTAACCTGGGCTACTATGGGAATTCACAAGGGCATATTATCAAGCCCAATATCGTCGCTGTAGCAGGAGTTTCCTGCCACTGAAACAGCGATAATTTTATCGCCGTTCTTGATGCTATGCCCCTACAAGTTTTGGCAACTCTACGGTTTTACATGTGCAGTGTGACTCGTCCATTCCAGTTCTGGTATAGTGCCGCGTTCAAGTGGTGTCTATATGGAAGTGCCTACTGCGCTACTGACGACCGTTATGGCAACTTATTTCTAATGCATTCCTATGAAGGCTTTGTAGATCTAGGCCTCTGTGCTTACCATTGTATAAACCTTGCGGGTAAACATTTCAGGCAGTTGGTGTCACAACTTATTCTGAACAATTCTTCTACACGTCTACACGTCCAAGACAGCAGTGTCTAAGTTTAAGAGAGAAAGAAAAATGATGAGACAGAGAGTGAGAGAGAGAAAGAGAGAGAGAGAAAACAACATTAAAACTGTGTCGCAGAGTCTGGCGTTGAGATTTTTTCTTGAAAAGTCAGATGTAGATTTACTAGCACCTTGCATCACTTTACCCATGTTAAAAGTGACTCAAAAGTGGCGTAATAAGGTTGTGGATCTGTTTGTCGGACTGTTGTAACCTATCTGTTGTCACTGCTCTGAGGTAATTATAGATTTTAGAGAGAAGCTGCTGTACACTACGCACTCTGGGTCAAAATATCAAGCCTGGGCGACAAAATTATCGCCACTTTATCGGCAGGAAAGTGTTGCTAAAGTGGCGATAATGGGTTTGATAATATTCTGTATGGAATTCGAATCGAAGCTCATGTTAGATGTCCTTCACATCTAACATGAGCTTCGATTGGAAATCAATAGAGCATATTATCAAACCTATTGCGGCCACTTTAGCGGCAGTTTGCTGCTGATAAAGTGGCGATAATTTTGTCGCCAAGGCTTGATAATATGGCCCTCTCTCGTTTCACAAATAAAGCTAACACTACAGTTTTACGAGTGCAGTGTACCTGGTACATTTTACTTGGTATAGTGCCACCTTCAAGTGGTGTCTATATGGAAGTGCCTACTGCGTTACTAGCGCCCGTTATGCCGAATTATTTCTAATGCATTCCTATGAAGGATTTGTAGATCTAGGCCTCTGTGCTTACCATTGTATAAACCTTGCGGCCAAACACATAAGGAAGTAGACTTCACAACTTCACTTCAACAATTCTTCTACACCTCCAAGCAGTCAGCAGTGTCTAAGTTTAAGAGAGAAAGAGAAATTATGTCACAGCGAGTGAGAGAGAGAGAAAAAATTAAAACTGTGTCGCAGAGTCTGGAGTTGAGATTTTTTCTTTAAAAGTCAGACGTAGATTTACTAGCTCCTAGCTTACTTTACCCATGTTAAAAAAGACTCAAAAGTGGCGTAATAAGGTTGTGGATCTGTTTGTCAGACTGTTGTAAGCTATCTGTTGTCACTGCTTGGAGGTAATTATAGATTTTGCAGAGAAGCTGCTGTACACTACGCACTCTGGGCCATAATATGAAGCCTGGGCGACGAAATTGTCGCCACTTTATCGGCAGGAAAGTGTCGTTAAAGTGGCGATAATGAGTTTGATAATATGCTCTATGGAATTCCAATCGAAGCTCATGTCTGATGTCCTTCACATGTAACATGAGCTACGATTGGAATTCCATAGAGCATATTATCAAACCCATTATCGCCTCTTTAGCGGCACTTTCCTGCCGATAAAGTGGCGATAATTTTGACGCCCAGGCTTGATAATATGACCCTCTCTCGTTTCACAAATAAAGCTAACACTACAGTTTTACGAGTGCAGTGGACCTGGTATATTTCAGTTGTTATAGTGCCACGTTCAAGTGGTGTCTATATGGAAGTGCCTACCGCATTACTGACACCCATTATGGCGACTTATTTCTAATGCATTGCTATGAAGGCTTTGTAGATCTAGGCTGCTGTGCTTACCTTGTATAAAGAGTGTGGCTACCGGAGTTACCCATTCGACTTGAACTCTGCTTCTATACGTCAAAGTATATTCAATAAGTTGCAGAGAATTCCATTGCTGTTGCTCGATAGGCCGTGGTTGCTTCTGAAAGATGTTTGGTGAAGGAAACAAAAGGACATTTTGATTAGTCATCGTAAGCCGAGTTACGTAACTACTATCAAAAGTGAATTTTAATGTGGGTTCTTAATATTCCGTAGTTAAGACTGTTGCAGCTCCAGCAAACAAAGGAAGATCAATAAGTTAATAGAAGCCTGGGACGGCCTTGTGACGCAGAAAAAAAAAACTATCATGGACGCACAATTAATAATAATAATTAATAATAATAGTGGCCTAAACACGTGGCGTAATAGTGGAGAGGCAAAGAAAATCCTGCCGTTTTTAAGAATATCCCAATATCAGGAGGACATCGTGTGGTACATATAATTAAAAAATCTTCAGCATATTCGTTTCCAGACCAAGTGGCAAGTCTAAATATCATTCTATCCAGCATCTGAATATCCCCACATCAGGAGGACATCAGGAGGACATCGCGTGGTACATATAATTAAAAAATCTTCAGCATATTCGTTTCCAGACCAGGTGGCAAGTCTAAATATCGGTTTATCCAGATTTTATTTTGCTCGAACACATTCAGTTCCGTTCTACCTGGAGTTCTATTTAGTGCTCTACTTCTTTGCTCAGTTATTTCGAATCTACGAATTGGTCCTCATTACATCATGAAGAGTTACGTACACAGATGTTAACACCGGGCAACATTTGTGAAATTGAACTGAATAAGAAGTTCCAAGAATATCTGAATAGTAACCTCGCAAATCATGAAGTACCATTTTAACCAGTATCAACGTTCTTGAAATCAAGTGAAATAATAAGAAATCCTTTTCCTAATTCTTTGGGAAGAATTTATTAAAGTATCCTATGGTAATCGATTATCCTGCAACTTAATTGAACGTGGCTACTCTTGAAGAAGGCGCTGGTTTGCGAAACACGCGTCGAGTAACAATATTGTGCCACTTGTGTGTCTTTATATTGAAAATTAATCTTTTTTTGTAATTGTATGAATTTATGAATTTTATTGCTGATGTTGTAGCTCCTCTCTGTGAGCTATGCACATTTTTTTAACAATTTGTATTTTTTAATGTGCATATTCTGTTTGTTAACTCTACGGAACCAATAAAAAGCAATAACTTTTTATGCCACTATTTTCTTTGCCTCTCCACTATTATATTTTACAAGCAAATAGTAAATTGCCTAGGTTGTTATTTTCACATGTCATGTCCCTGACCTAGGAATTTTCTGTAACTGGTCAAACAGGGGGTCCTTGTTACTCTCACTTGTAGTACAGAAATACGACACAGAAATGTATGCACGCACAATTTTTAAGATTAGAGGTGTATAGGACCTCGTGACTTATAAATAAATATTTCAATTATGTAAGTACAATGTAAAACCATGGAGGGGTAGGAAAGCCATATGAAGGATAAAAAATAGCATTATAAATATACAAAATTACAGTGGAAGCTGATGTTGTGACGTCTTCTCTTACCTTTGCTTCTGTCGTCTTCTGTCGTGTCTTGAAAGGCTGCGGTTTCGCTGAGTCTGGGATGTTTTTGACAGTCTGTCTGTCACCGCAGCAGAGGCAGGCAAAAGAGAGCATGCTCACGTCAGTGCCCGCATTATATGGGAACCGCGGGGGCTGACCAAACCAAGCCAGGGCCGTCATTGGTAGCGTTTTCGTGGTCTGCAAGAATGATGGCCCTGGAGGACATGCCATTGGGTAATGTATTGGTTTCCAGGCTAAATGATAGCAGGCATGCTAGGTGGTGGCATGTGGGTAGTGTGGGCGGGCATGCACCGCGCATGTGCAAGTATAAGTGTGTGCACTAACAATTAACAACAGAGAGAGATGGGGTCGGTGTTATAATGTACGCAGAGGCAGGCCCAGAATCGGATCTGCAATGAGTCAGCACCTCTAATCATTCTCCTTAGCACTCCCTGAACTCTGATTTTTCACTGAAAGGGTGGTCACACCATAGTTTGTACTGCTTATCATACTCAGCGTGTACCCGCGCATACGGTAAGAATATGCTTTGACGTTACGCGTTGCATTAGAGCTTCGGTGTGACGTCATGTACGGTGTTCTGTACGCGAAAGGCGGCAATGTTTCTACTTGGTTTAAAAGATTTATGTATTTAATGTACATACTAAGGGGTTTCATTTGCTCCATCTAACAATTGGCGTTCTAGTATTTAAAAGGAGCTCTCCAAATCAGATAGCTTCTTTCGGAGTGCTCGGAGTACCCCAGAGTGCTTCGACATGGCTATCCCACAAATGTAAACTTTAAATGCTTCCCAGACAGTTGCGAAAGTATCCACCAAGCCAATATTGCCAGTAAAGAAGGTATCTATAGCCTCTGCAATCTCAAATCTAAAAGCTGTATCCAACAATGAATATGGGGGGAAGCGCCAGGTGAAATGAGGAATATGTTTCTTTGGGGTATCTATGACTAAAAGTATAGGGGAGTGGTCCGAGTAGGTATGAGTGAGTACTATACATTCACATAATTGTGCGTATATATTCTGAGAAATTAGCCAGTAATCTATCCTCGTATGTAAGTCGTTGTATGCAGAGTAGTGTGTATACCCGCGCCAATTCGGGTTCCGCTGTTGCCAAACATCATTTAGCGTCATCGCATCAGCAGCAGCGTGTGCCATCGCAGAAATATGCCATTCCGGCCCTCCCGATCTGTCTAGAGGTGGGTCCAGGACACTGTTAAAATTGACCCCCCAAAGTTGAGGTCCCCCAGTATAGCCTTGAATCTTTTCTATAAGAGAGGCATAGAATTGCGGGTTATCATAATTAGGCCCATAGACATTAACCAGTCAGGTCTTATCCCTTCCCTATGCATCGTGATATAACATATCTGCCTGATCAGAGTAGAGTGGCTCAAGTTTAAGATGAGATTTAGGATTCACCCAAGTGATCACCCCTCTTCCATGTGTAGTGAAGCCTGCCCCATGTGTGGTCCCCAGACTTCTGCTGCAGAACATGTTACTACTCAAAGTCAGGTGTGAATCGTGTAACAGTGCAATGTCTATCTTATGTCTCAGTAGGTGTGCCATGACCTTCCTTAATTTTCTATAATCATTGAGGACCCGGACATTCAAAGTCAAGACCCTCAGTTCGATATGTGTGTCAAAATCACGCGCACCATTGACAGACATCATCAAAACTGTACAGCAATACGTAGACTAGACTGTAATGTGGGGCTGAAATCAAAGCTACTCCTGTCCGTCCAAACCTTAAAACACTAACAATTCTGCAATATGTCAGTCAGAGTTCCCCCTCCTCCCACCCACGCCAAGCTTCCCCCAACTGTGCATTGGTGAAATCTCCCACAAAACCCCAAGATATCGGAACAATTTCACATCTAACACCATTGTTTCCACAGTAATTGAGGTTATACCCAAATTGTGGTGCACACACGTGGGCGGATGTTGCCTGCCCCTGCTGTAACTGAACTTTTATAGGCTAACTGCCCATTACTGTCCACCATCAAGTCTATCTGTTGCATTAGGAATCAATTCGACTATCCCGATCGTTCCCCGTGGCTCCTTGTAAGGTGCTCCGCCCTCCCCAGTACAAATTTTACAACCTGGCAGAGCTCATTACACATTATATGCTTTCCAAACCCTCTTGTAAGCTGTATCGCAGCCCCTGCCTTTAGTCCCACAGCAGGCTACGCCATATTACAATCATTATCAAGCCTCCCTCCAGATGTCCCCATCTTATCTGGCAGGTCAGATGGGTCGCATACTAGTTCTGGTCATCTAGACTGCCTCCCCTGCGCACTCCAAACTGTTCTGCTCCGGGCTTCTCAGCCGCTCCTTTGACCACTCTTTCAGGGCTTTCTGCAGCACTTTGGGGTCTGTAAAGATCCTGGATTGTCCCTGCCTGTTCACTCGCAGCCTCGCTGGGTATAACATAGCGTATTTAATATTTTGATCCTGCAGCTGCCGTTTGAGGGGTGCCGCTCGCAGCCGTTTCTTGGAGTTCGTCATTGCCCTGTCGCCTGGAGGAGTTCTGAGGTCCTGACCTGCCTGGTCCTGCTGAGCTTTTTGCCGGGGGAGAGACGTGGCTGAGAGAGTGCGGGACTGCGAGTCCCAGAGGTCCGTGCGCGGAGTCCACCAGGCGCACCTGTGACTCTTCCCGCCCCCAGCCCGCCCTGTGCTTATAGACTCGCCCCTCACCACGTACGCGGGACGTGCGCGGGACGGCGCTGGGCGAAGCCCGGGCCAAGGGTGGGCCCGTTTGTGCCCGTTCGTGACCGGGCTGGACCGGACAGGGCCCCCCCTCGTGCATCTGTCGTCACCCTTTGCAACTCTAGTGTGGGGAGATGTCCTGTCGCGAAACAAGGAGCAAGTCCTCCCTAGCTGGAGGCGTCATAGCTGGAGGTATGGACATTTTTTTGATCAGAGCCAATACCCTAATCGACACTGAAATAAATGTCCTTGAAAAACGCTTATCTAAGGAACTATCGGCTATAAAGAGATCTTCCCTTGGAACATTAGCTAACGCCAAAGCCCACCGAGTCTATTAATAATGAAGCGGTTGGCCAAACCTCAACACTCCAGGAGGGTAACCAGGGGGCTCTTGACTTGGACATTCTGGTTAATGAAATTCTCCCTGAAATGTATATAGTTCTTGACAATAATGTGTCCACCTCTTCTGAGCCCGAAGTGATCTGTAACAATATGTTAAATGGGGCCAAAGAAGGGGCCGCAACCAAACGCAAGAGGTCTTATAACACGAAAGCGGGTGGAAAGTCTAAATCAGTCAAGCATAAACACGATATCCCCAACCCCACATTTGGTCTAACCCAACCCCTGCCTAGCATGGAATTAACATTAGAAAACCTGGGAGCTCTTTTTAAATCACTTCTATTTCCTCTAGAGTCCAAAATGGAACGGATAGAACTCCGTCTTACTAATATCGAGAAAACCACAGCTGCCATACTGGCTAAATCCACCAAGCCCAATACTCTGTGTAACCCCCAAATCACTCCCACTATCCCCGGTCCCCCTTTAGCAAAAGACGCCCCCAACCCGCCCTGTCCCCCAATGGGCCCTTTAGCCCCTATCCATCATAGCAATAATAAAATTCCCCCCTTGCTACCTTTAGGACCAGTCCAATCTATGGCTACTACTAACGGGGTCACGGCCGACGGCCAAATAGTTTTCCCAGCACCTGAACAGATAGCCCCTAGACCGCGCCGGCCAGACCTGCCCCCAGAAGCTAATCGCTTCATGGTAGTTTTGGCTGGAGCCCCACCGCTGGAAGACGGGGAAGCCGAGAATTTTAAATCCCTCAAAAGTAAAGTTGTTAGATGGCTGAACTGGAATAGACCCCTCCCGGCCCACCTTCATAACGAAATCATCATGGTTAGAAGGGTGCCTTGGCTGGGCAAAACTAGGAAGTCTATAAACGGGGACTGTATAACGGTCAGTTTTAGAGACCCTAGAACGGTCTCACATATTTGTGCAGGCTTTAATAGATCTTTCGACTCCACCATTCAGACGCTACCAGTGTCTTTTTTCTTTCCCCCCAACCACCTGTACCAAGACCGTGGTAGAGACGACTGGACCAGGGTTGAGCGGAGGGGCAGATATTGAAGATTTGATGCAAGACCGGTTTTGATGCCCCCGGAGACCCCCTTCTGTGATTTTAACCGGTTCAGCTGTCTAGATGGTTTAGATGGAGTCGACTGACTACCTACGACTCATGTTTCAAGCCCCCCTTCCTGGTACTGGTAATAGTTTACGAGATGCTAAGGGTAATGGTATACCAATAGACTCAGCACCTATAATGCCTTCCACCACTACCCATTTCGTACCCCGGGACTTAGACCCCTATGCCACTTACCACCCACCAGTATCTATGGTCACCCCTGATGAAATCCCACCGTCCATAGGGCCCATTAGTGTCACTGAGTCTACTGATCCTACAACGTGTATCCCTGGCTTCAAACTTGCTAGCTGGAATATCGCTGGTTGGAGTCGGCAAACGTTGTCCCTGGGTTGGAGTGAATCCCTTTCCCAGTTTGACGTCTTGTGCTTACAGGAGACTTAGGTAACGACTGATATCTTTTTCAATGGTTTTGTGTCATACAACAACCCTGCACAAAGGTCCAACATGGGCAGGGCTAAAGGTGGGCTTGTAATTTTACTCTCTGTGAATTTTCCTGCACGTGTGAAATCGCATTTGACTGTGGGCTTTCATTCACAAATTCTAAGACTGGAATACAAAAGGGGTCATGAAACTTTGCTGATCAACCATTATAATAACATGTTTGATGTTACAAATACCTCAGTTGTGGATGAGCTCGATTTAGCAGTGAGGAAAATCTGTAAAGATACCCATAAGTCCTACGATGTCATTTGGGGTGGGGACTTCAACATCTGTACTTGCCACCACTCCTTTACTAATGTATGTGGGTTTGACGGGGATAACGGGGAATACCGGGCACATTTTACCCATACACCTTATGGCAACTCTCTTAACTCCCTTATGCTCAACCTTGATTTATTGATCTAATACCCGGCTACAGATAATGAGGGTAACATTGTACCAACTGTAGGTAGGAATACGGCGTCCGTTATTGACCACTTACTGGTATCAGTACATACTGCCCCATTTTGTTCAGTCTCGATTGTTGTAGACTTTGGTAACAGCGACCATAATGCCATCACTATGTTGACCTCTATCTGGGGGTCCCCGCCCAGTGATCAGCGCATGATAGTAGAAGATATAATCCCCTGCAGGCAGAATGGTATCCGTATCAAATGGTGTGGGGATAACTCGGAGAAGCTGTTGCGTAAAATTGTGGGAGCCAGGTCGGGAGTGATATTTAAATGTCTGGACTATGATGCTACCCCCCGGTGCATTATTGCTGATTTTGAGGAACTGGGCACCATAATAAAAAGGTCCCTTACCGTCACCAAGGGCATATCCAAGAGGGCAGCAGTGGGCTGGTTTGACAGTGCTTTCACTAAATCTCTTCAAGAACTTAAGCGGGCTCTGTCTAAACAACCCAGAGACAGTGAGGTTATTACACACCTCAGGTCGACCTATAAAAAGCAACTTATCTGTAGAAAACAAGAGTTAAGGGAGCAAGCTTGGGATAACCTGACAAAAGCAGCAGTGCTGCGTGACATCAAGCTCTTCTGGAGTACGGTCAATAGTCCCTTCCTCCAAAAGGAAGATTTCCCTATACTAACAGCCCAAGTTAGCGAGGAAAACTGGGTACAATATTTCACAGAAATCTTTGATCCGGCTAGAGAGGTTTATGATAGTTCTTCTGCCGCCCCTATAAAACCTACGCTTCCCCTGGGGATTACCCTCCAAGAAGTAGAAACTGCCATCAGTAAGAGCAAAGGGGGGAAGGCACCGGGACCGGATGGGGTCCCGGTTGACCTGTATAAAACCAACCAGGCACTTTGGAGTCCACTCCTGACCCAGGTGTTCAATGCATCTGTCAGTGATAGTACACCATCTACCTGGAGCGAGTCCATAATCCTGCCGATCTACAAGAAGGGAGATAGAGGAGAGGCTAAGAACTACCGCCCTGTCTCCCTCCTGGATTCCTTACTTAAAATCATGAGCAGGGTCCTACTAGCGCGATTGGAGGAATGGGCGGAGGACAATAAAATTCTTGCGGATTCTCAATTCGGCTTCCACAAGGGTCTTGGAACAATCGAGCAGTGTATCAATCTTGACCTCATTATAGGGAAATATACCAAAGCGAAACAGGGCTCATTATTCCTCTGTTTTGCTGACCTCTCAAGTGCCTTTGATCTGGTGGACCATACTCTGTTATGGTCCACTCTACTTGAAATGGGAGCTCTGACAGCAATAATATACTTCCTGGCCAGATTATATAATAAGCTTTCAGCCCAGATTCGCTTTGGTCAGGCAGGGGAATGTACCAAGAAGATCAGGGTTAAATCTGGTATAAGGCAAGGCTGTGTGCTGGCCCCGTTACTTTTCTCCCTTTTTATAAATTCTATGGAGTCCGAATTAAAGAGGGTTCAAGCTGATTCCCCGCAGATTGATGGCCACCCTGTCCCGGTTCTGCTATATGCAGATGACACGGTCCTTCTCTCTAGAACCTCAAATGGGCTCCAAAATCTCATGAATTACTTCTATGATTTTATCCGGGGGAGAAAACTAAAAATGAATAATTCTAAGACTTTTATTATGGCTTGTGGGAAAAAGATGAAAAAACTTAAACCATTCCACTTTAAGGAACACAGAATAGAGGTTGTGGATACATTTTGTTATCTTGGCATAACTTTTAATAGTAGTGGGTCATGGGCATCCGAGATTTTAAATGTGAAGGCCAAAATGGGTAAAAGCTCCTCGGGAGTATTTTGCTTTGCATCAAAACTGGGCAGTCTCCGCATCCCAGATATGTTAAACATCTACAGGCATAGATGCGCATCCATTGCCCTATACGGCTCAGGTGTATGGGGATACTGCAACCATGGGGATCTGCAAGTAACAGAGAATCAGTTCCTCAAAAGACTCCTGTGCCTTCCCTCTTCGGCATCCACCGAACTGACTCATAAAGAGGTTGGGCTGGACTATCTGACAGATTTAACGGGCATGAGACCCCTTATGGTTTGGAGGTCAATCTGGGCAAAGGACGAGACAGGATTCACCAGGCGAATTATCTTAGACTGTCTCCGGCTGGACAATGTTCGCAAGATCCCCTGGTTAAAATACGTTTTAACGTCCTACAAAGAAATGTTCAATCTGGACATTTTTGATGACCCTTTAAGTGCCATTAATGTACCCAAACAGGAGGTTAAAAATATTTATTTGGGGACTAAATCTAATATGCGTAGAGTCCAATGTAGCCACTTTACAACCCATGTTTTTTACCATTCTAACAAGGAGGTTGGTCAGGGCATGCCTATGTATTTAAAAGCAATTACCAAACAATCTCATCAGTTTGTTCTCGCTAGGCTGAGATTAGGTATTGCCCATAACTTGGTGGATGAAAATATATAGTTCAAGTCCATGCCCTTGTGATGGCTCCACCAAGCAAAGCATACTGCACTTTATGCTAATCTGTCCATTATACTTGCACATTCGTCTACGTTATCTTAAACCTGTTTTTAAGAAATACTCTGTGTCCACTACTGCCCATGCCATGAATTTACTATTTGCACTTGACACTTTGGATATCTGTTTTTTTACCGCTACTTTTATTCTAAAAGCTGTGTCCCATAGGAAAAGTCTGGTCTTTTAAGTCTGATTTATTTGTAAAAATTTAATTGTGTGGTCGAATATTTGTTCCCAACTGAGCTGCTCCATTTATTGTGATCTATGTCTCTTGTTGTGTATTTTATCCTGTATTTTTAACATTGTATGCTTTTATGATTGTTTATAAATAATCGAATAAAGCTTTGAAATTTGAATTTGAGTGGTGTAAATTGCTTGCGTGCCTCCTGCCCTCGGATCTTAAGTCTTGGATAGTGGAGCCCTCAAACTGCAATGACTTTTTCTCCTGTACTAGTCTCAGGGCTGTGTCTCGGTTCCTGTTATTTGTGTGCTTAGCGATGATGAGTCATGGCGGAACCCCTGGAGTAGGTCTCGAGCCCAATGAGCGTTGTGCTCTCTCCACCACAAACATTGAAGAGAACTTGTCAGAGCCCAGCAAGGTGTGCAGCAGTTTCTTCATGAATAGTTACATATTCCCTATCTGCGTGGATCCCTTCAAGCCCGTAATTCGTATGTTACATCTTCGAGAACGGGAATCAAGGTCTTCAACCTTATCCTGCAGGGTTTGCAACACTTTACTCATCTGTTTTTGTGTAGTATCTATTTCTGCCTGTGCTTCTTCCACTTCAATTACCCAGCGCTCTGCCATATCTATCCTCTCTACCTGCTTGTCCATACGTTCTGTCATTCTAACCATCCTGTACGGCAGAAAGTCCAATTTAGAGTCAATAGCAGACAGACTGTCCTGTACACTTTTCTACATGGCTGCGAGCATGACACGGATATCTCCCTCCACCTCTTCTGGGGTCTCTTCTTGTGCGCTGTGGCCCCCCTCAGGGGTATGCTCTCTGGTCTTAAACTTCCGCTATTGAAAGGTGAGCTTCGGCTGAGTTTTATTGACTTTATCCATTATGAGTGAGTGAGGTCTGCTACAGCGACACACCTCACGGCTGCACAAACGTTACCAGGCAAGGGTCCCTCCACGGGCTGCTGAAAGCTTGTTCTAGCCAGTTAAGTTACTGTCTCAAAGAAGCAGCAGTCCTTGCATCTCAGCTCCCCCAAAAGCAGGATGTCTTGCTACCCACCCAAATCAGCGCCTAATGGGGTGCACTGTGTATCTACGATTATTGAATCACCCCTGCTATACACTGCCGATTGTCAGGCTGGTGGTTTCGCCTCGCAGCATGACCCAATATGGCTCTAGGCTCCCTTATTCCAGTGTGCTCTCAGGCGTGGTGTTTGTTTAATCCGCCTCTGTTCTCCGGGCATCCCCCTGCTCTGTGGGGAATCATTACCAGGTGCGAGGGAAATACAGCTGGTGCCTGTCCTCCCCAGTTTCACTCCAAGGTCCCGCAGGCTCCTGTGAAGCACTGTGCTCTTGTGGGACCCCCTATCGGTCTGCACGTTGTTTAGTGGCCAGGGGCTCTTCGCGGAGCGCTTGTGGACGTTACCACTTCAGTATGGGCTGAATTATTTCCGTCTCTGTTACTCGCTTTTTCCAGTCGCCAGTCTTGGGAGCGGGCATGGCCTCATGCGCACCCTGGGTCAATGGGGGGCAACACAGCAGCCACTGCCCCGCCTGGGTTGCAATCCAAGTCGTTTCTAGAATTCTCAGCAGCCGGGCTACGCCGCCGTGTAATCTGCCGGCTCCTTTCACTTAGCCGGGCCAGAGTGCCCGAGACACAGCCGGTATCACCAGAGGTCGGCTCAGTCCAAATCTAGGTGCCAGGCGCAAGCGCTTTCCAAGCGCTTCTTGGCTCCATAACCTTCACTGCCGCAGGAACTAGCAGCACTCTTGGCTGTGCTCTGCCGATAGTCCGCGCCCCAGTAGCTCAGAGTCCATGCCTTCAGGTGGAGCCCTCACACATCGTCCCTGTAGGCCCTGTGATGCAGCTCCCATCTCTGAATCTCTCGCTGCTTAACTTCTGTCCCCGGCCACCTCTGCAGTTGCAGACGCAACCTAAGTATGGAGCAGACCTTCCGCTACACAGGGCAGTGTAGTTTCAGCGACCATAGTTGTCCTAATGCAGGAGTTTTTAATGAATTAATAGATGGGTCGATGGAGCTCTCGGTTTAGGCAGCCATCTTCGGGTCAGGCAAGCTCCACCCCCCCCAGTATGGGCCTTTGTTGCGGTAATAGAAGAACTGATAATCCTGCACTGAGTTGGTGTTGCTTTCACCACATCTAGCCCACCAAGTGTGTGATAAATAAATGGTGTAAATTGTTGAGTCACACCTCAATAAATCGCACACCCCGGGCAAAGGGGGATAGCGGTTTGGTGAATGAATGAGAAAGGGGATTTGGAGGAAGGTGTGACAAATACAAACACTACACAAAGACAATATTCACCTAGGCAATAAGCGGTCAATCATCATCAATCTGTTGTGGAAGGAATGACTATTACACAGTTAACTTACATGCAATGCAAAGTTTCCAAACAGTCTGTCAACCCCAGAAAGATACACGTTATATTACATTATTATAAATCTAAATGTTCTGTCACATAAGTTTGAAAAATAGTGAACAGAAATTAGGTAGGAGTGAAGCGAACAACACACACAGTTCAAAAACATTATTATTAAAAGAAAAGTGATACTGTATTGCCAAATTGGGCAGTGCCTCTGTATTCTTCTTGGGTTGTCCACCACTCTTGTGTGCCTGGCTGAAGCGGTCCAGTAAGGTAAGCATGAGTGTCATGGTGCTTTGGCTTTTTGTGCAGGAGAAGAGAAGGCCTGTGGATTGTAAAACAGAATGATATTGTAGAATCAAGGAGAAGGACAGAAGGTAAACTTCATGAGGATTGTACCAAGAAGACTCAGAGGCAGCGCAAGAGTCCTTTGCAATCAGACATTTTATGACTGATGTGTGATCAATTGAGTGAGAGAAATTCTATTACAACAACCAACAATCCCAGACAATTGTCTGTATGTATCGGGCTGATTCAAACTCGCAAATGTCATGATGATCATCATCATAACATTTAGCCTAGACCGTGCATAATGTGATGATGTGACTGACATCATCACATGTCTGTCTCCACTTACCAACAACATCAGCCAACCATCCCACCCACATAGTTTTAAATTTGTGCCAACCAGCACACTCTTTCATCAGCATTGCATTTCCCAAACAAAGGAATCAATACGCCTCTCCCCAGTCGACAGTCAGAGTTGAGTAGGCCTCTTACATTCAGCACCATGTTGGTTTCTGTGAAGTTGATAACTTCCTTCTTCTGGCAGTTGTTGAAGGAGTCACGACTCATGCCCTTAGTCCTTCCATCATTCTCTTGACTCCGAGTGACAAATATGTCCAACTCCAAAGTCTGTAATTACTCCAGTCCCGACTGGCCTACTCAAACGAGAGAGATTGACCTGTAGTATAGGGCAATGTTTGCTATGAACATTAAAAAAAACAAAGACACATTTTTTTGGGAGTACACTAGATTTGTGTTAGTTAGCTAAACAGGCTGGTCGGGTCTATGAGGATAGTGAACTAGAAAACTAAGCAGCGCAGACTCGGCAAACAAATCTTGCTGAATGTCAAATAGGAAGGAAAAAATCACCTTCAGGAAAACAATGATCTCCCATAAGGCCACCAATATTGTAAATCAACTCAAACACAATCAAGCTTAATATTTCGAGTTAAACACCCACTCTCACTGCCTGCCACCACACAAATCATCTCAACACACTCACAAACAACAATCACTTATACTATATAGCAACCTTTGGTGTATGCCATTTTGCTGTTCTAATTCAATCATGGTGGTATATTGCTGATCCTCTTTGATTCACAAAACCCAAATTGGTCAGTCTTGTGCATTAAATATTGTGGGGCAGTCCTGCTAGGCGAATAAAAACAGGATAATAGGCAAGGGATGGAGACTGGCATTGTCTCTCCAATGCGATCAAAGGGAATGGGGGGGGCTTCTTCACTACACAGTGGTCCAGCTCCAAGCCAGCCATACATGTGTCTAAAATGGTGGGCTCCATTAGTCAGTCAGCCACAAACAAACAAAATATCATAATGTTTCCGTGCTACATCCTTTTTGTTTCTTCAAAGGAGTTCGGTGATAGAAAGGTCTGTGGTGGCCCAGACCTACTCAGTAGTCAGTGAAGTAGAATTTGTCCTCACGCTCAGGTGGCTCATCCAGAAGAAGCTGGTCAGCCAACACACTACCATGACCTGAGAATGACCAATCACCCTCATACTCCTCCTGTCGTACTTCAGGTATGGTGTAATTTGGTGGTATAAAGTGCTGATTCATTTTGGCAATGGCAATCTCCGCACGTTTTGGAGTGAGAGACTGGTCCTTCTCACTATGACAAATGGCAGCAAGTGTACTGAAAACATGCTCAGGGGACACACTGGCTACCGAGCAAGCGAGATACTTTATTGCCAGCCTGCTAACCACTGGTCATTGGTGCCTCTTCCCATACCAATATACTAATGGGTTTGATCAAGATAGACCTCTGTTGGGTCATCCAGATAGGTCTGGACAATCCTCTCAACAGTCATTTTGGCTCCACCTTGCTAAACCTTTTTTGCTTTTACCTCTGCACTGGATTTAAGCCCTGCCTTTAGAAACTAATCCAATGCAGAGTTTGAGGCTGATGCACCTGTTCCTGTTGTTGCACATGTTCCTGTTGTTGATTTTGGCTGCTGTGAGCCAACAGCACTGATCCCAGGCACTGAAGTAGAGGGCTGCACCACAGAACTTGTGCCCTGGAGTAGCCCTCTAATTCCCAGCTGTTCTTTTTCTAGGTTGCTGGCTTGCTCAGCAATCCAAGTCTTATAGTTTGTAACCACACAATCTGAAAAAGGAATGAAAGTGCCCAGTAATGATCTGTACCATGGATTAATAATTGTGGCACATATATGAGTGCATTAACTGACATCCTATCATGAATGAACCTCAAATGCTCCGGGCTTTAAAAGAATGGCTGAAATGAGTGCTGTTTCTTCTGCAGGTGGACAGTAAGTTGCTGGCTCGATTCTCTTTGCTGAGAAAGTCCTGAGCAATGATGTTGATGCTGTGCACCAAACACAGGTCCCTAAAATAGTTACCATCTGCCATGAGTTTAACTATATTTTTGCCATTGTCTGTGGCAACAAATCCAGTGTCAAGCACTCTTGGTTGCAGCCATTAAAATACCTTGGGCCAGTTGTACAACCATTGGATTAAGCGACTCACAATTTGCGACAAATTGCGAGGCTCAAGTTGTGAGGCGCTAAATCCAATGTACAATATTGTCTGAGACACTGTTTGCAATTCCCAGTGGGGTCACAAATTGCGAGACTCATGAATATTAATGAGCCTCTCGCAATTTGTGAGCCCATTGGGAATGGCAGGCCCTCCCAGGTATGGTGGGCTACTGGGCTCAGCAGACCACCATGTCTGGGACTGCTTTTAAACAAAGCAGTTTTTTTTAATGCAGCCAGTTTTCCTTAAAGGAAAACAATGTGCATTTAAAAAAAAGAAAAAAAAACTAACGTCTTTGTTTCATTTTTTTAAGGGCAGGTAGTGGTCCCTGGGACCACTGCCTGTCCTTAAAAATATTTTCAGAGCCTGTCACAAAGAGAAAGGGGACCCCTTCCCATTTGCAACTCCATTATCACCCTCTTGGAGAGGGTGGAAATTTGTGACGGTTTTGTGACCGCAATTGCGGTTGCAAAAGATTCGTACATGGGTTAGAGAGTCGCTATTAGAAAGGGAACGGTCCTTTCAAATAGTGAGTCTCTAATCACGTTTATTCGAGTCGCAATTAATTTGCGAATCGCAAAATTGTGTTAGTACATGGCCATTCCAATTTTAGCATGGTCGCTAACCCATTGGTGGATGCCAAAATTGGTTGTACATCTGGTCCTGTGTTGTTAAATTCATCCTAGTTGTTTGCAGCAGTATGGGATTTCTCCATAGCAAACATGGCTACTATTGGATAATTCTGAGCACCATTAGAAATTTCAGCAGTGTCAAAACCTGAAGATAGCATTTCTCTAACCCTCACAAAAAAGATCCAGTGTGCAGTGATGCACATGTAATCAGTGGCTTGGCAACTGGTCCACAAGTCTGTCGTCAGGTGCAGAGTGTGTGAACATCACTTAGCTGCAATGCTTGTCTAACGAATCCCAGCACATCCTGTTGTAACATTGGATGCAACTCTGGCAAAATAGATCCGGCTGGGAACCTTCCATTTCAGGCAGATGGCCGCCACAAATTCTAGAAAACTCTCTCCTTTCAAAAATGAAAAAGGGAGGTGGGCCAGAGCTAACATTTGAGGCAACTTCGCGATGTACAAAGGTGCCCTTGGGTAGATGAGTTAGTACTATGCCTCCTGCCTAAACATGCCAGGAATAGGAACCTGGATTTTTTTCTTTTCTGGTGTCACTGGTGCAGGTGACTTCTTGAGAGTAGAAGCTGGTAGGACTAATGTGCGTCTCAGAAGGGCTGTCACTGTATGCTGTTGCCTTGGTGTCTTGACCTGACTCGTGTCATTGCAATGCTGCTGATGTGGGTGATACTACTGCACTGCTGGCGACTGGGCTTATTTGTGTGACAGAAATGTCCCCTGCTTGTTCACCTTTACCTTCCACCATGATTGGATTGGATTCCCTGCTATTACCCCCTGCATGAACACCACTTGCATCTTTTTGGCTGCTAAGGTGCTCCTCCCAGTGTATTGCGTGGTAGTTTCTCAAATGGGTTGTTTGGCCTCTAATACCATAGTTCCCACCAAGCTTACCCCAACTAACACTTGCTCCACAAATGGAGCATATGGCAATGTTTGGCTCCTTATTGCTAACCATGAAGAAGTCCCAAACTGGGTAGGTCCACTTTCTGACAGTGGTGCCACTACCAATGCTGGGAGAAGTTGACGCTTGCCTCTCTATAGTGCCTACTCACTAGACTCTCCTGTTGTGTCTCAGACTGAGGCGGTATCCAAGTGGAGTGTTGATCATCAGACAGGGGATTTAGGGAAGAAGGTGGCGGAGTATCCCTAACTCTTCATTTTTTTCTTGCTGGAGATCTGGAAGACAATGGACATTATGAAAGAGGGGCTTCTTCTACTTTCTCAGCATGAAGCCTTTCAGCGCTGCAAAAAGAAAAAAGAAAATAATAATAATGTGTTTTTTTATCCTTTTATTTTTCTGTGCTGAGGCAGTTTTGTGTGGCAGGGCTAGGCTGGGCAGCAGGGAGGAGGAGTAATGGGACCCTCCTAAGTGCACATTAATGTTTGACCGGTCCTCTGAGACTGGCCAAACATTCATTTTCACTTTACAGGTTCTCCACTCTCGCTGCATTACAGCCTGGGTGGAGAACCTGCCCAGGCTCCCATATCCCATCTGAGTGCTGAATCACAGCGCTCAGGCCAATCACAACGCTGCATTGTAGCGTTGTGATTGGCTTAGGGGAGCCTGGCTGCTTCCTGCTTCCTGTTCCAAAAGAAGCCAGGAAGAGGATGAGAGGACGGAAGAGAGGTGGCGGCCAGTCAGCCGGCCAGCCGTCAGGTAAGTGATTTTTTATATTTATTTTATAACACCCCTCCCTCCATTTCCCTCTTTCCCTCCTCTGCCCCCCTCCTGCCCCAATACTGGTTCACCGAAACAGCATCGACTGGTGGTCAGTCATGTGTCATGTTGTGCACAGGCCTTCTGTCTGGCAGTACTGTCGGCGATGCCTTTTCTCTTGGGCACCTAAAATCACCCTGGGTGGTAAAATCGGCTCTGCGCACGTTATTTGTGGAATTTTGGCAATTCCGCGCTCCGCGGAGAATGCATAATTACCCAAAATTCTACGATCCATGGCGTAGCGGAATTATTTCCTTGTTCGCGCTTTAAAAATGCGTTTTCGCATGCGCAATATCGACTTACCGGGATTCCTGCGTTCGCCAACGAGTTTTCCTATCCGTTTGCGTGCGCCGGGAGATTTTGGTAGCCTGCCACGCGATCCTGTGAGATTGTGCGATCAAGTACACGTCATTTGCCACGCCAACGGATACCATGAGAGTGTGTGATCGCGAACACATAATTTAGACACACCATCGGACATCTGGTGGAAGTTTGGTTAAGCTTGCGATGCCAAAAATGCAAAATTTGCAATCTTGACACACACTAAGCAGTGCACGGGTGGGGTGGGAGAAGTGTTCTAATTTGTTATTTTGTGCTGAAAGTGGAGTTACAGGGCAATCCAGATGTGGAAAGGTACTCAGGGGTACCCTCTTTATGAGCACAAAGGGTGCTAAGTCCAAGGTCCCCAGCAAGTCCCCGTGATGGACCCTGGAGGTGCGACAGCGCCCCGTTAGTCCTACGGGAGGCCGTAAGCCTGAGCAACCGGGCGTTGCCTGGAACCCTCTGCCCCTTTTGGGGCATGAGTAAGGGGGTGGACTGCCGGTCCACTGGTGGGAGGGGTTAGCCCCTTGCCCAAAATTGGTAAGCACCGATTGGCGACGGCCACTGTGTAATTTGGCTCATTAGGCGGGCAGGCGGCAGAGGGGTTGCCTGCCCTTGCCTGCCCGTAAGATAACCCACCATGTTGCCATATTTGGTATGAAAGAAAACCTGCAGCAATTTTCTCAACAAACAAGGTGTCATGTGTTTTATTTCCTATATTTCAATATACCTTGTCGCCATAAGCGCCCAATTGACTGTTGCCCTAATAGCTACTAAAATTGGGCCATGCCTACTTCTCTCCTTTCCTAGACCTTAAGTCTCAGGACTCCTGCTTTTCTCTTCCAAACTCAACCAGAATACCTCTAGCTTAACTCCCATCTTGTAGCAGCACTAGAACATAATCATGAAGTGTGACAAAATTCCATTTATCATGGCCGACATTCCGACCCTCGCCTGTATGTCAACCATCTTGGAATAGAGTTGATTATTGCCAAAGCAAAGACAATTTAATCAAACACCAACAAATTAATACATATCAAGCAAATTTCATTGTCAATCCCATTAGTTTATGAATATATTTTCCCAATTATGAGTAGCAGTGTTAAAAGTAAGCTGGAAATACCAGTGATGCGAAAGCTCCTGTTGTATGCATTCTTGATATGGTAACAGAACAAGGTGGCTCTGTGGAATAAAAGTTTCTTGCCATCAGACCTGCTGTCAGGGGGAAATGTGGTGTTTAAACAGACATAGTTCTGATTGCTCTCCAACATCGGCTCTTTAGATGGGAAATGTCATTTCGGACTATGTTAACGATCCTCCCGGGGCAAAGAGCTTCCTGACATAAGAGTCCAGAGAATGATTTCCATGTAGGCTTATAGTTGTCCCCACCCACCAGTGGGATCCATAGTAGCAGCGCAAACTACAGGAGAGGGAGAAGGCGGAGAAATACACTGTGTGGGTAAGCCCACTGTGACTGCTATAGATGTAGTTAATGCTAGATCCCCGTCCTGTCTGTCATAATTGTCGTTCAGTGTCGGGTGCCCTCAGTTTTGTTATAAACTGGTCCACTTCCTAGGTGTATTCCGCACAATACAGCTTACGCAGTAAAGTTAAACAAGCATTTGAAATGCAATAGGTCTCGCATTAGGAAAGTTTGAGCTATTGGTATTGTAAATGACACTTTTTTTATTTATGTGTTGATTTTGAAAGTAGCAAAATTAATAGCTTTGTCAGTTACAATGTCAATAGTTTTAACTTTTGCAAATGTGACACCTATAGCATTTGTAATGCAATGTGTGTTGTATTTACGTGACTTAGATGTATTGATATTACAAATAACAATGGCTTTTAATTTTGTAAATAATTAATACTTAAATAAAAGTTATTTTAATTTATAATGGCAATAGCTTAAACGTTTGTAAATAACCTTTGTGAAGATTATGTTCAGTGTATTTTATTGTGACGAAAATCCAAGAACATTGCATTTGCACCTAAACACACACAGAGCCACACACATATAGTTGTGGTGGTGGTGGATCTGGGGGATATGGTGGTGGTGGATGTGGTGGTGGATGTGGTGGTGGTGGTGATGGTGGATGTGGGGGTGGATGTGGTGGTGGATGTGGTGGTGGTGGAGGTGGTGGATGTGGTGGTGATGTGGTGGATGTGGTGGTGGTGGATGTGGTGATGTGGTGGTGGTTGTGGATGTGGTGAAAGTGGTGGTGGATGTGGTGGTGGTGGTTGTGGATGTGGTGAAAGTGGTGGTGGAAGTGATGGTGGTGGGTATGGTGGATGTGGTAGTGGTGGATGCGGTGGTGGATGAGGTGGTGAATGAGGTGGTGGATGTGGTGGTGGATGTGGTGGTGGTGGTGGAAGGGGTGGTGGATGCGGTGGAAGTGGTGGATGTGGTGGTGGTGGATGCGGTGGAAGTGGTGGATGCGGTGGAAGTGGTGGATGTGGATGCGGTGGTGGTGGAAGTGGTGGTGGATGTGGTGGTGGTGGATGTGGTGGTGGTGGTGGATGTGGCGGTGGTGGATGTGGTGGTGGTGGTGGATGTGGTGGTGGAGGTGATGGTGGATGTGGAGGTGGATGTGGTGGTGGTGGTGGATGTGATGGTGGATGTGATGGTGGACGTGGTGGTGATGGTGGACGTGGTGGTGGATTTGGTGGTGATGGTGGATGTGGTGGTGGATGCGGTGGTGGATGTGGTGGTGGTGGATGCAGTGGATGTGGTGGATGCGGAGGTGGTGGTGGATGCGGTGGTGGTGGTGGATGCGGTGGTGGTGGTAGTGGTGGATGGGGTGGTGGTTGTATTGGATGTAGTGGTGGTGGATGTAGTGGTGGTGGGTGTGGTGGTGGATGCGGTGGTGGTGGATGCGGTGGTGGTGGATGTGGTGGATGTGGTGGTGGTGGATGTCATGGTGGATGTGGAGGTGATGGTGGATGTGGTGGAGGTGATGGTGGATGTGGTGGTGGTGGATGTGATGGTGGATGTGGTGGTGATGGTGGATGTGGTGGTGGATGCGGTGGTGGTGGATGCGGTGGATGTGGTGATGGTGGATGCGGTGGTGGATGGGGTGGCTGTGTATATTGTCTAGAAGCCTTGTATCAGCAGAGCTGGGCATTATTGACATAACAGCAGTGGCACACAGGTGGGTAACATGCACGTGACCTGGTGACCCTGGAGCCGTGAGTGGTAGGACATTGTTACACCCCTACAGTGTGTGTCTGTGTGGTGTGTCCTGGTGCGTGTCTGTCCGTTTTCACGTGCATTTATTCTGGGAAGGTCTGTGTGTCTCTGTCAGTCTTTGTTAGAAAATGGTTGAAGGGACATCTGTTGTAGAAGTGTTTGTGTGTTTGCAACTGTTTCCATGTGAATGCGTGCCTGCGGGTGTTTATCATCATCTGTGGGAGTCTCTTTGCAAAACGACATGTATGTTGGTGTGTATGTGTGCTCGCACGTGCCTGCGTTAATGTGAATGTGCGTGCTATTGTGTGTAGTGTGCGTGTCCATATGCGTGCGAGTGTGTTTCTCTGTATGTGTCTGTGCGCGTGTGTTTGCACCATTGTGTGCGTGTCCGTGGCCGTGTGTGCGCAGGTAACGGCTTGCTGTGCACACGGTACATACTAGAACAAGTGTTCCCCTGGAGTGTAAAATAAATATGTGTACACTCTTCGCAAATATCCGTCCCGTTTGTCCAAATGAAGCCCGCTATTCGGGTGTATTTTGGGAAAAGGCCGTTTCCTGGACACAGTCTGCAGACGTCTCCCAACAATAGCCCCTTTGCTTTAAAAGAAGACGATGACAGATGCTGGGCTCCCGGACACTTGAGGGCATTTCTGTGGGGATGGGGGAGGAGAAATTCGACACAGCGGGCAGGGGAGGGGGTGAAGCGGGGAGAGGGTGTGAAAGCAGCAGGGGCCTTAGAAGTGAAGCTTCACTTCAAAGGTGTGGGAGGAGTGCGGCTGAGGGAACAGACGGCGATTTGGTGATGTGCACGCGCATTTTAGGTCAATGCGCTTGCGCATTGACCTAAAAGCCACGGGCACAGCACCAAATCGCCCAGCCCAAACACCCCTGCTTCCTTACCCTACATTGATTTTAAGCCTGCACTTCAGACAGAATTTTTCTAAAGTATGCACATTAGCCCACTGAGCTACATTATTATCCACTGCATTGATGGATTATGCTCAGGCAACTTGATGACTCACTGAGCAGTTTATGGTAAACTAGTACTCGGCAAAGATGCATTCATGCCACTGATTAGGCTATGTACGAACTGAGTTGCAATCCGCCGCTTTAAGTTAACACATTCAGCTTTGTTCTTCTGAAGGACACGTGTTTAACTATCATCTTCCACAAACTCGGTTAACCAAGATAAAAACAAGAGATTAAAGCAGTTTGGCAGAACGTGAAAAGAGCAGCAGAGCTAAAACAACCAACATCATCTGAATGAACACTTGCCAGTTGAATGGGCCTCTTGTTGTTTGGGTCTCTGCAAATGACTTCCTCCTTTCCTGGCACTTATTGTTTGCAATTATATCTTTCACTTGTGACAGCAGCTCCTGTTGCTTCACCTGTGGCAGCAGCTCCTGTTCTAGAGACTGCCTCCAAATTGTCCAGGGTTGCCACTTTAGTGGTGGAAGAATGTTTTTCTGGGTTGCACATGTGCCAGAAACAGATAAAACAACAGGTTTTGGAGTTGTGCAAAGCAACAATGCTTTGATATTCACTTGTATTTTCAATAGGCATGGTGATGCACATTCCATGGACCCTTTTGACGGGTGTGTCTACAGTGAAGTGTTTAGAGAGAATTACTTCGCGAACGTTCTGTTCAAGCTCGGAACTCGTATTTCAAAAAATAGAAATACATTTTTGCTCGACAGAAAACCGTGTGCATTGTTTGCGAGTGGCTGCGGGTTGATTTCTGGGGGTGGGGCTGGTGCATATAATTAAAGCTAGATGGCACGGCACACTTGAAGTATTTAAGGCATGTCCTGTTCACGCTCTGAACTTGTATTAGTGGGGTCAAAGTTATTTCAACATTTATTAGATAAGTGAAATGTTCACTCGGGAATCATGAAAACAATTAAAGGAAAATAATATAAAAATATACTTGTGGCTATGTACGTTGGCTATCACTATTATAAAAGCGTGTTAGTAACTTAAGACTTTGTGTCCAAGTGGTCGCATGCCACGGCAATGCCACCACGACCATTTCTAAAATGTACATGTTGACGCTACAAGTCACAGAATGGAACATACGGTTTGAGGAAGAGGTCATGAAAGAGCCTGACGCAAGGTGAGGCACATAACATGGGGCCTCTTGGCCGGTGTGTTTACAGTGAAGTGTTTAGAGACAATTGAAAGAGTTCTCCATCGCCAGCCTCGGCCAGACCCACACGGGAGGAGGAATGAGGGGCCATCACATGCCGGAATAGAAAGAAGCGCGAATGCCGATATGATAGCCCACAAAAATATTCAGTGAGTGAAATCACCTGGGAGAGAACCAGGCACCGAAAGGAGGGGCATTTACAACAAGCGCAGCAGCGAAGCCCCAAAAGTGAAACCATTTGTAACCTGACACAACACAGATGGCAGGCTGCGTGCACTGCTGACTTAGGAGCTGGAGAACAGGGTTCCGATCCTCGGCGTGGGCTGCATTATTTACTTATTAAACAAGGATTGCCTTACAAGTAAAGGGACATGATAAAAACAAGCCAGCGCTGGAAGGAAGGAGAAATGCGAGTCACGGCCGGAGGCCGGCCGTGAAAACAATGAGAATTTATATATGATAACACGCATGCTTTGAAGTGAAGCTTCACTTGTGTGTGAGAGGTGTGGGAGGAGTGCGGCTCGGCTGAGCCAGAGCGCACGCTATGGGAAGCTTGTGGGGCGGAGCTGCTGGGGAACAGATGGCAGATGGCTGGCGATTTGATGCTGTGCACGAGCATTTCACGGGCACAGCACCAAATCGCCAGCTAGTTAAACCTCTGTTTAAGCCCCTTTATATCGAGCTCCCGCTCAATGCGCATGCGCATTGACATAGGTCGCTCGACCTAAAAAACAAAAGGTGAGGCACTTCGCCCAGGGTCGGGGGTCAGTTTAGGGGTGGCAGAGCAATACTCGCCTGATTGCGGAACTCAATGGAGTTTTTCAGTAACTCCGCAGAATCCCGCAGAGTGAAACTCTGTGAGCTCTGCTACTGGAGCACACAGCTTCTCACCAGTGTATTCTAAATTCAAATAACAAATTGGAAGTGAGTCTAAGATTACCATTTTTTGCAAAAGAAAAGCCTAGGACTGGAGAACAAAGTCCTGCTCACATAGATTGTCTATGCTTCTGAGGAAAAAGTGGTAAGGGAGGAGAATCTCTAATTTAATGAATCCTGGAACCTACTGCCTACAAGCAGGGTTTGGGGGTACAGGGGTTCACTGTAGAGTTGTTGCAGGATTTCATCCTGTCAAGATGTCTGAGAAAGAAAGATCAAATTCAAGAGAATAATGGCAAACAAACAGGCCAGGATCCACTACTCTGAATTTACTTGGTGTGAGGATATCAGAGTGTACGGGACTAGGAAGGAAACAATGCTATTGAATAGCTGTTTATGGGAGATAAGGCCCAGAAGAATGAGTGGGGAAGGATGAATATGTACCATCATCAGTGAAGGAGACAGCTGGAGCCTTTGGACAGAATAGGCAAGGCATTACTAAAGTGAGAGCCCACATCCTTTCGCAATGGGATACACTGGGCTCTGGGGCCCGACAATGACTGTGAAGAATTTATATCGGCTATCAAAAAGAAATTATTAGTAGCATTCCACTCCCTGGGGCAAGTTCGGAGCATTACAGGTGGACTTTAATGGCAGTCAAAGCCCACTGACAAAGAGGGAAGTGCGAAAATCCTGCCACAGTTAGGACAAAGATCTCCAGAACACTCCAAGCAGGTGACAGATACATTATAGTGCCAAAGAAATAGTCAAAGGAGCATGATGCAAAGCGTGTTCCCTAAAACAAATTTCTGGGTGTGAAATTATCAAACATGGACCCAGGGCAAAGGAGGACCACAGAGGAAAATATTCCTATCACAAGAAGAACTTCATTGACCATGAATGAGTGCTAGGTGACTTGTGGACATTTTACATATATTTCACAAACATGATGATTGGGAAACATAATCATGCGTTAAGACACAGGAGCAAATTAGAAAGCCTAATGTGGTTCAAACTGAGAGCTTGTATAATCCCTGTAGTCACACCCACCCAAAACATAGCACTCTTTGATCCAGAGGCTTTTTAAAAATATGTTTCTAAAGCCAAGGGCAGAAAAGATTCAGGTAGGTTCCCAGGAGGTTCCTAGGCTCATTGAAACAGAAGGAGGGCAGCAGGGCTTCCATTAGGACGTCCAGGAGATGTTTGCCATATTAAATTCCAACTGCAAATCAGACCTCGTGTATACTTTGCCCAGTGATACAAAGGTGCTGGTAAGGCTGTCTTTCAAATTTATTTCACAATGAAATGGCATGCCAGAAGACCCTCTATCAGTTATAAAAGGCTAACCATGGGTAGGCCTAACTTTTACATTTATGTGAGCATATGGTGATATAGTAATGTCGGGCTGTCTGGATTGAACTCCTAATTGACTCAATCCTGAGACTGGGAAGAGTTATGGGGAGTAATATGGCAGGTTTCTGAACCAGTCTGGGAAAATGCATAGATGGAGGACATCTTTTGCTGCCGATATTATCTCAAGTCTGATCTATGTCAGTCAACTTTAGAGTGCTGGGCAGGGATAGGACCGCTTGTAATTTAACGTGTCCCTGTTTGCCCTATTTTTCTTTTCAGTAAACAGCCAGGGGAGACTGATACTATGTTTCAACCCGTAATATCTGCATGGATTTGTCCAGAGACTTATCTCAGCCTTCTGGCTGCAGTGCTGAAGATAAACTGTGAAACTATTATGCTTGGTTTTACTCCAGTGAAGGTTCATCAAGACGTGAGGAGAGACTTGATGAAGTGTTTCTGCTGGAGGGAAGGCAATTAGCCCTCAGAAAATGTAACCCAGTTGGATCTGAGGATGGCCTGAAACGATCCTTAGCCACTGCGGTTGTGTGCTGAGGATGGCCCCATCCTGGCTCCCCTCTGTTTTAGAGAGCGCTACTCACAAGGGGCCCCCGCAGCATGGCTTCATAGGGTGTACCAATGTAAGCGTTACCACTGCCACACCAAACTCCTCAAGGCAATCTGATGACTTCAACACGCACACGGCGTGCTGATCTCATCAGATGGTGCCAGGGACATGTTTGCTTCTAGCGCGTTCAGGAGAGAGGATGTGCAAAACTAAGTCCTTCTCTGGGGAGGGGTTTGCAGAACACATACATGAAGAAAGGAACATGCTTTCCTTTCCCCTGAGATTTTCTGTAGTGGATTACTGCTCCATGATCGCAGGTGGAGCCGAGATGGTGGATCAGGAATCCACTCTACAAGACCACCAGGGCTTTTTGTTGTTGTTAGGGGAGTGGCCTCCTGGGCAAGGTTTGCTCCCTTTGGGGGCAAATTAATAATCAATGTTTCATCCCCCTGGGAGGCTAGTTCAGAAGTTTGTTGGCCAATCAGAACCCTGGGGTGTCAAACCCCATCAGACAACAGGGATAATATTTGTGACATAATTGCGAGGGCGACCCCTTGGGCAAGGGTCGCTCCCCTTAGGGTATAATTTCTGTTTGTATTGTGCCCCTACCAGGAAGGCAGATTGGCTGTTTTTCAAGTCGATCTGCACTCTGGTGGTGGGGGGCAGAACCTCCCATGACACCAGGGAATGATCTTTAGAAGGGAGTGACCCATTAGGCAAGGCACACATCCCTTGTGCGGGGCTATACTTTTTTGTTCCCCCCCCCTGTTTTTAGGCTGATCTGCCCTCTGAAGGGGGCAGAAGCCCACTATACACCAGGTATTGAGTTTTGAAAGGGAGTGACAATAGGGGACCACATTGTACTTCTATTCTGCCTCCTCTAAAGCAGATTGTGCATTTTTAATTTGTTCTGCCCTCTTGGGGGGAAATGAAAGCCCACTATACACCAGGGATTTTGTATGGGAGCATCTCTTTGGGCATATTACTTTTGCAATCCGCTCTCCCGCTTGAGGGCTGATTAGTTTGGTTTTTTGATCTTTTTTTGAGAGGATTGAGCCTCAAGCTGGGTGGTCACACCTGAATCACCTGGGAATAAGGTTATGTATGTGGTGCGGTGATCTGCTTCTGGGGTAAGGTTTGCTTCCATCTGGTGGTGTTTTTTTCCCTTTTTTATGTCTCCTTCCAGGGGGATATCAGTGTACTTTGACTGATGTTTTATCATTTTTATTTGTGTTGTAATTTTGTTATTTTGTTATTAGGGAGCCAATCATTTTCCTTGTCTTGGAGGTGAATCATGATTGCGGATGCAGCTTTGGCCCATATGTAGTTTGTGGAGTTGTGATTGGTAAGCAACTCATTTTTGTAATCTTTTCATCTGATGTGTATACTTGGCCTGTTTGTATAATCTTTTTGACTGCTGTACTAATGTCATAAATAAACAATCACACTTGAAGTTAAAAATTCAGGGGGCTATTCACAGAACTAATCTTAGATAAAATCCTAAACGTACTACTTTTAGTTTTCACAGAAGGCATTTAGTGCTAGGAAAGTTAGGACTCCTAACTTTACTACCACTAAATGCCTTTCGTGAATACCGAAAGTTGTAAAGTTAGGATTTTGTCTCAGATTAGTAGTAAAGTAAGGAGTCCTAACTTTACTACTACTAAATGCTTTTTGTGAATACCGAAAGTCGGAAAGTTAGGATTTTGTCTCAGTTTAGTAGTAGTAAAGTTAGGAGTCCTAATTTCACTACTACTAAATGCCTTCTATGGATCCCAAAAGTAGTATGTTTAGGATTTTGTCTCAGATTAATTCTGTGAATTGTCCCTTGAATTTCTAGCTTTTTGTGTGGTTGTATTTTAAAGTAACATATTGATTTGTGCACATTCTATACTGCCTTATTATATCTGTAAAGCGTTATTTTGTTTAGTTTTTTCACATCCAGTGTGTCTGTGCAGAGTAGGTGCAGTTGATCCTCAGTCTTGCTGCCTCTGACAAATGAGTGGTATCGTTTTTAAGTATATGTGTTTTTTTTGTGTTTTGTATTGATTGACTTTCCCATCTAGATTACTATATGCCAGAAGTTTCACTTTCTGTTTGATAAAGCTACAGTTTGTTTGGTACTTGCTTTATACAGTGATGGTTATTGCTGACTTATTTGTTGTGTTAATTTATATTGGCAAGGATAATGGCTAACCACAGGTTGACCGCTGAGCAGGTTGTTGGTTTGCTTTTTTAATCTTCCTCTGACCATGGCTGTGAGATTGACTTTGCGTCTGAGTCAGAGGATGAAGCCCAAGATTCTGGCAGTGAATTTTCTGTCCAAGTGGGATCATCTGATGATGAAGCCACTACCATTGGGGGCGAAGTGCCTCTTTAAGAGGAGGACACTGATATGATGATAGTGCAGGAAAAGGAATTTATTGCAGCCTGGAGGTGAAATACTTCCCATTGGCAGTGCTGAACTCTGAGAAGCCCCAAACATATTGCAGCCTGTGCTGCCTGCCTTTACTGGTGTTTCAGGGTGTACAGTAAATATTAAAAACGTTGTGCCCATACATTTCTTTCAGTTGTTTATGAACCAGACTAATTTGTATGCTGCACAGTATTTGAGGGACAACAGTGCCAGACATAAGTTCCACTCGAGAGCTAGCTGGCGGACTCCTATAATTCTAGATGAGTTGAAGAAGATCTGGGCTAAAACTTTTTTGATGGCATGATAAAGAAGCCATTGCTCACATGAGTAGAGTGGGGTTGTTATCTCGCTGTTTCTCTGTCAAGGGAGTTTTATCTAGTCTTAAATATGTGTTTTTATTCAGTAAATTCTTGTTCTTTAAAGGACTTTGTGTTTTAAATTAGTAAGGCTGCTATTCATTGCTACGTGTTTCAGGGTGCACGGTTAGCCGTTCTCTTACCACTGCTCACCAATTGGGGAGGGAGTGCTGGGGCTTTCTCGGCTCTGCCACACAGCTGTCCAATTAGAGGGAGAGTTCCCATCTCTCTTCTCCTCAATCGGGACACCGGCTGGGTGCCATATTGGAGGTTGGCAGGCTAGTTGCTGATCGCCTGCCTGCCAAAGACCATTTAAAACAAGGGCTGTGGTGTGGACGCACTGCTGGCGTACAGAAGGTGCACCACAGGCAAGCCCGTCAACGCCCATACACATCCGGATCGCCACCAGCACCAGCCATGCTGCCCAAATCCACACCGACCACACTGTTGCCTGATCAAGAGAATTGCTACTAGCCTTCCACACCAACAAACGCCTTGGTAAGACCAAAGGTGACTTAACTAGAATACTGCTGCAAGGCCTGTAATTTTAAACTGACAAAAGTGGCTCGGTTATCAAGAGGTAACATGGCCTCCACGGGTCCCAGTGCCAACTGGCAGCAGGTAGTTAAAGTCTGCTTAATCAATTGTAGCTCTCTCCCGAAGCATGCGGTGTACATTTGCTTCTCCTTAGGCACGAACAACTGGAAACCTGGCTAAAGGAGGGTTCTAACCCTGACCTAGTGTTAGCCATCCCTCCCAGCTTTTGAATAGTGCGTGCCAACAGAGGAGAGAACAGGATAGGAGGTGGTATTGCCCTTGTCCTCAGAGATAAGTGGGAGATTACCTCAGAGAGAATGGGTCCCATAGGAAACATTGAAGCTCTCCCCTTTCATATAAGGCTCTCACCATAAACCTCCTTGGCCTCTAGGAAAAGATCCAAACCCTCCACCCCTTGGTTCTCTGAAGAACTAAGAAAGGAGAAGAGTGGCTGTAAGAAGTTGGAACAGATTTGGAGAAAGTCCTACAATTAGGTTGACAAGGACTTTTATAAAGAAGGCTTGAACTAATTTCACAGGCTTATGTGCCGTAAGATGAGGAAATATTTTTCCAACTGCATTGAGAGCAAAGTTAATCCCACAAAGGAAATTTTCAAAATCTTCTACCAACCCTACAGCCTTGGACCATTCTTTTCTTCCTTCTCTGAAACCTTGTTCAAACCTGTCGGATGTTTTTGAAACCAACATTCTTGTTACCTATTCCACATTTCCCCTTGAAGTGGAACCACCCCACTGTCACTCTCAGACTCTCCTGCCTCAATGCCAGATTTTGTCCCGCTGCCTTTGAGGAAAGACTAGTTGAACTAGTGAGGTGCAAATCAGGATCTCTAGGAGACCCTTGCCCTGCCCGCTTTTTCAATATGATGGCACATTGGTTAAACCCAATACCTGACCAGATTTGGAACACCTCCCTGAAGTCAGGCTTCTAGGTTTGGAAGCATGCCTTCCTACTCCCACTTCTTAAGAACCCAGTATCTGATCCTGAGGTCCTTAGTAACTTCCAGCAGCATTTGATACGATTTCACACTCAATCTTGCTCAGCAGACTCAATCAGGCCGGAGTGCGTGGTACGGCACTATCCTGGCTCCGATCACTTCTAGAGCAGTGCTCCCAACAGGTGTTTCTTTACCTTTTCTCTCATCACAGAAACTTCTGAGGTGCGAGGTGCAGCAGTGCTCAGTACTTAGCCCGTTGTTCTTTTTAACATCTACCTTGCTGTAATGGTAGAGGCACTCTTGGGGTCTGACACCCTGTGATGACCTTTGACTACCATTATTTTAATTGACTGTGGTGTGTTATTTTATCCTAGCCTGAATGTACGATGTCCTGCATATGCTTTCCTTCTCTCAAAGGTTTATTTCTTGTAATCTTGCAGTCTTTTAGTGGGAGCTGTCACAGTGTAGAACAGCTTTGCCAAGAACAGAACGTGTGAGATGTGCATTTGAAAGCATGAGAGAAAGAGTGAGGTCGGGAGCCCATTATACGGGCCTGTGGACTCCTTCGGGCCCGCACCGCATTTCACTGTATGCAGACGACCTGCTGCTCTTCCTCGAGGACCCGTTCGCTGCCTTACATGGAGCTGCGACGGCGCTCAGGAGTTTGGGGAGGTCTCGGGCCTCCGGGTGAACTGGACTAAGACCTGTCTTTTCCCGGTTCGCAGGGGCACCCCTGGCCCTGCTCTCAGCAGGGAGATTAGATGGGAACCTGACTGCTTTAAATACCTGGGGGTGTACGTCTATCATGAACCATCTGACCTCCTGGATGGGAACATTGCCCGCGGCACTCGAGCACTTCGAGGCAGCATGGACTTCTGGGCCACGCTACCGCTTTCGGTGGCAGGGCGGATCGCTTTGCTCAAAATGGTGGCGCTTCCCCGGTTGTTATATTATTTCCGGACGCTGCCAATATGGGTCCCACCGGCCACGTTTCGACTATTACGGTCTATGATGGTCGGATTCCTCTGGGGCTCGGGCCGCCGGCGGGTGGCCCTCAAGACCCTGATGAGGCCGAAGGATGAGGGTAGGCTTGCAGTGCCGGACTTTGAGAAGTATTATTTGGCGGCGCAGCTCCAGACCTTCACCCAGGAGATCGCCCGGGAATTCCGGGGCCCAGAAGACAGAAGGGGTACGGGTATAGCCAGGCATGTTCTCTCCTTCATAGCGCTGCGACAACGTTTGGCCTTACAGGACTTGTTGCTTGAGGAGCGGACCGTTCGCCTGTGTTGGAACCGAGCTCACGCCCGGGGCCACCTGAGAATACCGTATGCGCCCGAAATACCTTTGGGGATGCTGACGGCTCTGCCCCATGGCGGCGATTGGTCGCGGTTGGCGAACTGGGAGGACGCAGGCTTACAGCTGATAGGTGACCTATACGAGGACGGGGCGCTTTTGCCCTTTCAGGAGCTCATCGATCGCTTCGAGATTCCTCGCGGCGACTTTTTGTTGCACTCGGCCCTTATCCGAGCGATTCAGGCGCACTGGAAACATGGGCAGGAGGAACCCCCTTTATCTCCGGTGTGCCAATACGTGATGATGTCTACGGGCACGGTGAAGGCGGTCACTTGCCTTTATGGCTGACTGATCAATGAGGGGCTGGCTCCCCTCACTACTCTGAGAACCCGCTGGGAGGTGGACATTGGCAAAGAGATCCCGGAGACGACCTGGTCCCAGCTGGTGCGGCGAGCCTGGAAGGGCACACGCCACGCCCGCTTTCAATTGGTCCACTACTACGTGCTCCATAGAGCTTATCTGACCCCGGTGAAAATCAGGCGATATTTTGCTACGAATTCAGCGGACTGCCCCAGGTGCCCGGCCCAGGAAGCGGACCTTCTCCACATGTTGTGGGCCTGCCCGGGATTATCATCCTATTGGGTAGAAGTGGGGAAGACCCTGGAGGAGGTGACGGGGAGATCCTTATCGATTGACGCGGCGGTGGGACTCCTGCACTGGTTCCCTCATACCCCCAAGAACAAAATATCCAGCAAGTTCATCGATTTGGGGCTGCTCCTTGCTAAGCGGGAGGTGACCAGGAACTGGAAGGCACGAGCTGGTCCGACGGGAGGCCGGTGGCACAGAGAACTTTTGAAGTGGGCGGCGGGGGAGAGCACACTGAGATACCAGCTAGCTTGGAGGCAGCGTAATGAGAAGGCGCAGGAGGCAGCGCTGGAGTGGGAAACGTTAGTGCAGGCCCTTAGGGATTATTGCGCCCCCAGCGACTCTGACAGTGAGGATGCAGCTCGCCCTATGTCCCGTTAGATGATTGAACTTTTCAGCTCTGTTGTTTTCCCCATGGGTCCTTTAGCAGATCCTGTTGCGGTAGTTACCGGGCGCTGATGGCGGGGTTGGGTAGGGGTTTCTTTGGTTTTTAGTGTTTTGAGGGTGGGGTTTCCTTTCTGGGTTTATAGGCTTGTTTGGAAAAGCAGATGACAGACAGTGGATCATCCGGACCAGCTTTGACATCCTGCTGAGCCCCCATTGACTTTCGCCGCCCGACCCCAGGGTTGTGGGCTGAATGGCTGTGTACGAGAATTACGGCGGGGGGACGGAGGGTTGTGCCTCATTGATTTTGCCTATTTTATAATGCTGGTCGATTATGTAACGATTTACTGATTCCTGCAATAAAAATATATTTAAAAAAAAAAAAATGAGAGAAAGAGTGAGGTGTGGAATGTACTTTTTGGTCTCGAAGTACAGTGTTGTGAGCATTGGTGCACAAATGTGCTCTGTGTTGTACATTGAGAGATGCAGTATGTGATGCTATAAGCAGTGGTGCACAAATGTGCATTGTGTTGTACATTGGTAGTATTATGAAGTTCTCACTATTGGCTATGACATGGCCTCATGCCATCCTGAACTCTGCCTCTGCCTCACTTGAGCTTATCTGCTTGCACAGCCACGCTAGCAAGTTGTTTGGTTTACGACGTTCAAGGATTGCTTTTGTGAGAGATTGTTTAATGTACCCTGGAAGGCTTTTGTGAGCTTTGTAAAGTTAAAGGCTTGAACATGCGAGATTGGAAAGGGGACATGGGAACTCCTTCCTGCCATGGAATGCTTGCTTGAAAGCTGGCCTGTTCTGGTAAGATCCCTCTGGCACGGGGAGGAGATTCTCTCTAGTGTGTTTTGAGATTATAAAGCTGAGAGTTGTTGACTTAGAAACTGGGATTTTGCAATCTGAATGGGCACGAACGTGTCTGCTTGGGTACAGCAGAACCCTGGTTTCTGAGGCTCTTATCCAAGGCTGTTTAATCCCCCGGTCAGAAATGGGCTAAGATGCAGTGTTTGCACCAGGTGAAGTGATGAGTTTTGATTATTGCAATTGTGATGTTTGGCCAGTGAGTTTGATCATTTGAGGTGTTTGAGTTTTGATTATTCCCACTGTGATGTTTGGCCAGTGGCTTTGATCATTTGAGGTGTTTGACTTTTGATTATTGCCATTGTGATGTGTGGCCAGTGGCTTTGATCATTTTTAGGTGTTTTCTTTGTGATGTGTGACTGAGAGAGGTGCACATCCAAAGTAATCATTTGATGTATCAAGTGTGTATATATCTTTCTGATCTCTTGCAGGATGTCCAGCATATTATATTTGCTTGAGTCTTATCTCATATTATCTGCTGCTTGTTTATTAATGGTATTATTCATGCATTCAACTGTTTCATTTTTCAAGTGTGTTCTTATTGCTTGCATATAAACATATATATTTGAGTATTCTGCATTTGGCATCTAGGAAACCCTTTTCTGTTAGAGAGCATTTGTAAAATTAAACCCCAAGCCTTATTCTAAAGAGAGAGTCTTTGCATTTTGTAAAATCAAACCCTTTTCTAAAGGTGTTGTTTGTTTTGTGTTAATGTCTCCTGCTTCGCCGTGGGTTGAGCCACTGTGTGGGAGATTCTGTATTATCTGAAAGGCGAAGCAAGACACTCGCCAAATTGGCTACTCTGATTGAATCCTGTGGCATGAAAGTGGTGTCTTATGCAGCAGCACACAATTGGTGTTCTTCTTTATAGACCACTCAGTGGAAGGGCTTCACAATTTTTAGGCAAGCCTTAAAGACATCTCAGTATAAAATGCATAAGGAATGCCTGAAATTAAACGCAGAGAAAATGGATGTCTTGTTTTTTAGCTGCATGTCCCCTCCTCCACCCATTCTGTGGTGGTCGTCTTAACTGAACTCATCTCCACCTCAGTTAGAGTCAGCCAGGAATCTGGGAATCAGGCTGGACAAGGAGCTTTCCTTCTCCACCCACATATGACATGCCTCGTCCACTTATTTCTGGAAGATGAGGGCAATAAGGAAATTCTTACACTTTCTGCTGGAGGAACCTCGGGAGACAGTGGTCCATGCATTAGTCACGTCTCACTTGGACTATGCAAACAGCCTATACTTAGTGCTACCTACATGCTTACTGCGCAGGCTACAAATTATCCAAAACGCCATGGCAAGGCTTATCAGGCAGGTACCTTGGCATCACCCCATCTCTCAACACTTGAAGCAACTTTCATTGTCTCCCTAAAATCAAGAGGATAGAATTTAAGTGTCTGATCCTTGCCTTTAGCTCCACCAGACACTTGGGACCTAGGTAATTCCAAAAAAGGCTGCAGCAGTACCACCAAAAGCGAGGCTTGAGTTCCAATAATCTGCGACTCGTGAAAGTCCCACGATACCGCAAAGCAGAACTGGGTGGCAGATCTTTCACGGTACAGTCTTCTAAGCTATGGGACTCCCTCCCACTCCATCTGCATCTGCTAGAATCAGAAAATAATTCCGGAGAGCTTAAAAACCTGGCTCTTCAGGCAGTGACAATTGGCTACACGACCCACAAGTGAGCTCTCTGCTAGCGCCAGGACACCTCCACTGAGGTAGCTGTGTGCTCTAGAAATCCTCATTCATTCATTCATTGCTGTCTTCGTATAAGTCTACTTGTCCCTTGATGGCAACTGCTATATTTCCTACAATCATGAGTAGTGATTGGTATTTGCTTCTGCTTCAGATGCTGCATTTTGTTGAAAATGCCTCAACATTGACAGGGGGATCACCCTGATTGTGACAGTCTCTTTAAGATTTAGCCTATCATTGACCATTTTGTAGCTCGTTTGTCAGAGATCAATGCCAGAGGGAAAGAAATAGCAGTGGAGGAGTCTTTGGTCCTGTTCAAGGGACGTTTGTTTTTTAGGTAGTATTTCTAGCAAGAGGGCACATTCTGGAGTTAAGATGTATATTGTAAGACTTGGCCCTTTTGGCTAAAATCCCTAAACTTTTTGCTTTCCCCCTGGACTGCTAAACAGTGTAAAAGTGGAAGTGCTCTCTGCATAAAGTGTAATGGTAATTGGCTGTCCATGATTGGTATGTTTGCCTTATTAGTAAATCTCCTAGTAAAGGGCACTATGTGTGCCAGGTCTAGTAATGCAAAATGCTACTAGTGGACCTGCAGCACTATTTGTGCCACCCACACAAGTAGCCTTACAAAGGGAACTCAGGCCTGCCATTGCAGGGCCTGAGCGCAGTTTGTTAAACTGCCACGTTGTTCTGTCAAGTGTACTCACTTGCCAGACCTTACCCTTCTCTTTCTATGCACATCAGGCACCCCTATGGTAGGTGTACGGTACCCCCTGGGCAGGGTGCAGTGCATGTGAAAGGTAAGACATGTACTAAGGTGTGTACTATATCCTGACAGTGTAATAATCTCCATTTTGTTTTCACTGTGGAAAGGCCATCTTGCACATATAATATAATGGGAAGGCTATGTAATATGTTTTCCAGCCTATCTTCCCAAAGGCTTAAGATGGAAAGGTGAAGTTTAGTATGCCTGAACTCACAATCTAATAACACATCTTTTTATGAATGTGGTTTTTGCATTGGGTTTTTGTGCTCTAAACATTTCTGTGTGTCTCTGCCTGGCTGTGGATTGCCTGTCAGCGTTTGAAAGTGATAGGATCTGGGGAATGTCTTGACCCAGGGGAGGAGGTGAGACAGCAACAGGCTGACCTGCATCTGGAGTGTAGGGGGAGGAGAAGCCCCTAGAGGTGAAGAGGCCTGGGTTTCTGCCATAAAAACATTGTCCCATCTCCTGCTGATTGATTGAGAATCCAGACCCACACAGGCGTTGCTGTTGCTGTGTCCCCCTGCTTGAACGGACTTTGCTGTGTGCTGTGTCCTGAATTAACGTATCCCCAAGGGCCCTAGGTGAGCGGGCTCCCTGTTTGGAAAAACAGGAACACAAAAATTTCCATGAGAGTCTCAGCAGCGCTGTGTGTGCGTGCTTATTGCAGTCTAAGACCCTTGTAAAGGCGTGTCCTGTGATTGTGGGCACCTGGAGTCCAAGCAAGGATCAGTGACTCTGTGTGTGTGTGCTTTGTGCAGCCTGAACCCCTTTGTGAGGATTGTCCAGTGATCGTGTGCACCAGAATCCAAGTGAGTCTCATCGACTCTGTGTGCGTTTGCGTGTGCGTTGTACACCTTGAGACCTTTGTGAGGATTTGCCTTGTTATCATGTGCGCCAGAATCCAAGTGACTTGGAGTTAAAGTGAGTCTCAGCAATGCTGTGCATGTGATCTTCCTGCAGCCTGAGACCTGTGTGTGGAGTGCCCGAGTGCCCAGTGATCGTGCACCCGAAGCTTAAGAAAGACTCAGTGTTCTGTGGCAGCCTGAGATCTTCGCAACTGTAGCAGCCCGGACTGGCAGTCCCGCAGAAGCTGAGTTGCCGGCCCGAACCTGCTGTTGCCAACCCACAAAATTGCATTGGAGGCCCAGGCGCTAGATGAGGAGAGGAGAGTGGGTTTGCGCCCCCCAGGTGACATGTGTCAACTCCTGGGGGGGCGAGGGCTCGGAGGGAGATGCTCTCGGCCTCTCTCGTGTGTCGGCAGCGCAAGCCTCTGTTTCAGCTCAGATCACCGCCCTGTAGTGGGGCTGAGCCTTGCATTTATACAGTGTTAAGTTAGCATGAGTTTATTAGAAGTTTAAATGCCATTTTACCTTTTGCTGTCCTTTGCACACGGCACACAAGTTAAGTATTGTTTAGAGTTAGGCTGAGTGTTTTGCTTCACATGAGAATAACTTGTTTTTCTACATTGCTAGATTAGCTTAGTAAGCTTAGTCTGAACAGTGAGTGCCGAGGCCTTCAAGGTTATATCAACACTGTTGCTGTTGTTTGAACGGATCAGTGCACGTTCTAGCCATAACATATATGCAGCTGTGGCCAACTCAGATACTGGTGCCTTTAATAATACACTGTGTAGGCATGATTGAACACACTTGGGGAACATTTGTTTGCTCAGAGCTTGTGTAGAACTTGATGTGATTCATTCCTGCTAGTGCTAATCCTTGAGGTATGGGGTCACCTATGCAGGCCTAAGAGACCTTCTTTAGTTATAAGAAAACCTACTAGCAAGGTAGGGTGAAATATAGGTATATATTTAACCTGTTTCCATTTAGGATTATAACAATCTTTTTACATTTGTATTTTATGGAATAGTAACTATGCTGACAATCTTATTTCTTATCATATGTATTAGCTAAGAAGCTGCACCTGAGATCACGGCGTTAAAATAAACATTTTAAACTTGCTCGTCTCTCCCTTTACTTCCTGTTCTGGACTGGTATGAGAGTATAACGAAAGAGTGCTCATGTTTCCCATCTAACCTGAGGTATCCTAAGTCGCATGTTCTAGGTTGTCTTATCATTGGTGACTTTGCTATAGGACGAAGAGCTAATGAGACACTGATGCTAGTCTGGTAGCTTGCCGATGGTCATTAAACGTGTTCAAAATGAACACGGACCTGAGGCTGCAGTTGATTTGGGAATGAGACTCATTGACTCATTTGATGTAGTTTCCGATCTCGTCTTTTCTAATATTAAGGGAGATGCAGTGAACTTCCAAGTGTCTAATGCCTTGTGCGATTTCCCCGATGCCGATAAACCCCGCCAGTTACAGAGAATTATTACGGCGGCTTATAAAACCATAGGCCGTAATAGTTAGGTGTCAAGCCCTTTTCTGCTAAAGATAAAAAACAAACTTAAGGGTCGAAGTCTGAAAAAGACGATCAACCCAAAGCTCCAAAGCAAAATTGGAACAAAAATAAGAAACAGGGAAAACAACAACAGAAACAGGAGTCCCGGCCCACTACACCAGTGTCTGCGTCTACTGAGAGCTCTTCTGACTTGCGCGACCGCGCTACGATTAAGTCACCTAATCATTTTCAGGTTCCTGATCAACGTTCTCCTCGTTCTTCACAGGACACATCGGCCTCATCGTCCGGTGGTGGAGGCAGCGGCAGAGGCAGGGGTGGCCAGTAGAGTCGCGACCAACCCCGCCCAAAAAACAGAAAAGACCCCAGTTTCAGAAAAAGAAAGTTGCTGCTTTAACAGCGAGATATGCCACAGATAGTGAGAACGCAGCTTCGGAATCAATTGGAATATCAAGGCATAATTGAAACTTGTGTGTCTCCAATGAATACCCCTCTTTTTACTGTGACCACGCCTGACGGTTCTTACCGTTTGGTGTTGGATTACTGGCATCTAAACTCGCATTGCCGTACTTGTGCAGTACAGAATACCCACGGCTCTGCCTTGGTGGATGGTCTTGTGCGTAAAAGGTTTAAAACCACACTTGACATATCCAATGGTTTTTTTGCCCACAATCTTTCCGATTTAAGTAGTCAATGGACCGCTTTCACCAGTTGGCACAAAGGAGAAATTCAAACGTTTAGCAATGGGCTATAAGAATAGTCCAGGTGTGTTTTCTGCCGGAATAGTTTCTCTTTTAGAGAGAATCGACCCAGATGCGTGTTCTTATGTGGATGACATTTATCTCACAGACGATGAGATATGGGCGCATCTGTGCCGCCTTTACAGCATAATTTGCAATTTTGCGGACTTCGGTTACAAATTTAACTTTGCAAAGTCTCACATTGCAGAGTACACAGTGTTGTTCCTGGGCTATGAGCTCAACAATGAAGGTCAAGGATTGACTCCTCACTTCTTGGAGAAATGAGCACAACTGCGCGCTCCTACAACAATGAAAAAAATTACAATCCTTGCTGAGATTTTTGAATTTTGGGCGTACTTATATTCCCGAATATGCCCAGCGTATCAAGCCTTTATATGCTTTGATACAGCCAACTTTTACCGAATCGTGCTGGCTGCCTGAACATTCAGCCATTTAGCAATTCTTGTAGGCTGATTTGCTAGAATCTAAATTCTTACAGACTCGTGATAACCACACCAACCTGGTGATAAGAATCGTCCCTGGGGAGGTGGGTTTTACATACCTTACTTTTAACGAAGGTGACACAGTACCTATCGCTTACAAGTCACACTTGTACACTTCGGCTGAAATGCGGTTTTCCACTCTGGAAAAAGTTTTGACAGCAGTGCAAATGGCGATTCTGAAGTAACGCGCACTGTCGCAGGAAAAGTGCATGTTGGTTGTTACCCCGTATCCTGCATTGGAGGCAGTGACGAATGCCAGTGTACCTAATTCCAAAGCTTTGCACTCATGGTGGATACAATGGGCGACATCATTGACGTCTCTGGATGTCATGTCAATTTTTGACGCCTCCTTACGGTCCCAGGAGTTCTTGCAGTATGAACATCCTGCCCCTTTGACTATACGCCCTTTGGAGGATTCCCATTGTTTCATTTACACTGACGGTTCTGCGCAAGTCGTGCATGGGTCTAAGCACGCACACGTCTCAGCTTACGCTATTGTGGTTGGTACCATGGTGAATGGAGAATTCAAGTCCAATGTCATGCATACACAGACATTAGGGGACTGTACCGCCCAGTTAGCAGAGCTCCGTGCTCTGATGGTTGCATTGGAGTACGCAGACCCTTGTGTGACAACTCCTATTGTGAGTGACTCTTACTACTGTGTCCAGTCTTACAGTGACTATCTGTTCTTTTGGACTCAGAATGACTATAGTGACTTCAAAGGTAGCACAATAAAACATATAATGATCTGGGTTCAAGTGGCTGAACTTAAAGAGCAACTGCCACTCATGGTTGTAATTCATACTCTTGGTCATCAGCGTGTGACAGTTCACGCTGTTTGCAATAATTTGGCCGATGAGACCGCGAAAATAGCAGTTTCGACATATTTGGTTGCAGCAGTTGCACGTTCCAAAAGTAAGATTGATGATGACATCTTGGCAGCAATTTCCTCTACTGAGAAGATAAGTAAATATCCTACTGGATTTCCTTCAAGGTGTTCTTATCATTTAAGTCCTGATAAAGTTCCTTAAGTGAACATTCCAGACGTTGGTGACAGATTGATTCTCAACGCGGACCGCAGGTCAGCGCTGAGAAAAGCTGCACACGAGGGTGTTGCGTATGAACATGTGGGCGTTTCGGCTTCTGTATCTCAGCTACAACAGCGTTTTTGGTGGTGGGACTGTATAAACAGACGCGTGATTATGTCCTTCAATGTGACATTCGTCAGCAGATCAAGCCTTCAACTGCTACGCATCCGCCCCAGACACAGTTGTACATTTCCAATAAACCACTTGGTTGTGCTTATTTGGATAACTGCAGTCCTTTTTCTTCAGATCCTGCTATAAATATATCTTAGCTGCAGTTGATTCTTGAATGTGCTTTGTATGGGTATGGCCCCACCGAAGTGCTGATTCACAAACTGTCATAAGAGATTTGCGTGTCTTTGTGGGAATTTTTGCGTGTGGCACCTTCCATTCGGACCAGGGTCCAGCGTTCGGCTCTAAGGCGTACAAGGATGCAATGCGTTCATTGAGGGTCCAAGTCAAATTTTTGTCTCCATACCGACCTGAGGGTAATAGAGTTGAAATGTCAACTTGTAAATGAAATGAAATGTCAACTTGTAAAGCGTGATTGCTGCCCTGAAGCGTCCAAGCGCTAGCGGCCAAATATGAAGTTGCTTAAGAGTCAAAAAGAGTTTTAGAAATGAGCATTGAACAGAAAGGTCTTCAGCTGTTTCCGAAAAGTGGAGAGATTTGAATTGGACCTGAGCTGAAACGGGAGTGAGTTCCACAGCTTGGCTGCGTTGTAGGCGAACGTCCTCACACCAGCTCTTGCCTTTTTTTTCTGGGAACTGAGGCCAAACATGCCTGGCTAGAGCGAAGAGTTCTGCTGGGTTGGTACTGCGTTGCAAGGTCCCGAATAATGGCCAGTCCTGTGTCCCAAAACGCTTGATGGAATATACACATTGCCTCAAAGGCGACTCTCTGTCGAACTGGAAGCCAATGCAGACTAGTCAGCCCGGGTTTGGCTGACAGCCTGCGCGACAACTGGATTACAGCACGAGCCGCACAATTTTGCACAATCTGAAGTTTGCGCAGTGTATATTCCGGAACGCCGAGATAGAGGACGTTGTTAGAATCCAGGCGGGACTGAATCAGACCCTGAATGGCCACCTGCTTTGCCTCCATCAGCAGAAGAGGAAAAACTTTCCTCAACATCCTTAGGAGGCCAAAGCAAGTAGCCGCGAGTTTTGTGGCCTGAGTGTTAAAAGAAAGCGTCTTGTCCAACCAAACCCCCAGGCTTTTTATATTGTCCTTGGATACTGGGGCAATACCAAGACATGAGGGCCACAAGGGGTTGATCGAAGTAAGATTAGAGGGGCCCAGGAGCATCAGCTCTGTTTTGTCCCCATTAAGCTTAAGGAGATAGGACGTCATCCATACTTTAGCCTCCTCTAAGCATTTTGCCAGACCACCTGGGGATGGCGAGCCCAGCTCCTGCGCCAGGGAGACCACTAGCTGAGTGTCGTCCGCATAGGAAATGATCTTGATGCCAAACGGGCGTACAACCTCAGCCAGTGGTCTCATGTAGATGTTAAAAAGCGCAGGGCTTAAAGAGGAGCCCTGCGGGACTCCACACTTCAAAGGCCTGCTTGAGGATACTGAGTCTCCATCAAAAATTTGGAAAGACCTATCACTCAAAAAGGATTTGAGCCATAGCCATGCTCCGCCAACTATTCCGACACTCGACAGACAGCCCAGCAAGATGTCATGGCTGACCGTGTCGAATGCCGCACTTAGATCAAGGAGGATCACTGCCACTGACCCTCCCTGATCCAAGATCATTCTGGTTGCCTCAGTGACTGCCAGCAGGGCATTCTCTGTCCCATGCCTGGGTCTAAAACCCGTCTGGGTAACATCTAGGAGCTGGTTTTTCTCGAGGAAATGCATCAGATGGACACTAATGTGCCTCTCAAGAACTTTGCTTACCCAGGGGAGCAGAGAGAGTGGACGATAACTACTGAAGTCACCAGGGTCCAGGTTTTTTTTTTTTAGCAGAGCACGCACCATGGCCCGCTTCCAAGCAGGCGGCATGATACAAGAAGTAATGGAGGCATTTAAGAGGTTCAAGATGATCGGCAGGATAACCTGAGGTGCCAGCATCATGATTTCCGAGGGTGCTGTATCACATGGAGATCCGGATTTTACTTCGCTGGCTATGGAAGCTAGAGATTCAAGGTTTAGTGGGGGGGAAGTGATCTAGCGTGATGAGAGAATGGGAAGGCGTATCCCTCAACATTGTCTGATCCTGGGCTATAGGCTGTAGTGTTGTAGAAGGAAAGAAAGAGTAAATGTGGGTGATTTTCTGGTGGAAAAATTCTGCCAAGTTATTACAATGGGCTGTGGAGTGCATGATGGGAGAGGGAAGTTTGGTCAGTTTCTTCACTATTTGGAAAATCTCCTTGGGCTTGGATTTAGCTTGTAAAATTTTGTCAGCAAAATATGTAGATTGGGCAGATTTAACCTCTGCTTTATAGATTTTAATTGCCTCTCTATATTGGGCTTTGTCGTCCGGTGAGTAGCCTAAACGCCATCGTCTTTCCATTCTCCTACACTGGCGTTTCCTATCCCTAAGGAGTTCTGAGTACCAGGGGGCAGTTTTTTGAGGACGTTTCAAAGTAATTTTGCTAAGGGGTAGGGTGTCGTCAATAGACTGTGCAATCCAGTCTTCAAATTCTTGGTTGGCTACACATGGATCCTCATTGTAGGAGGGCTGGCCCATCCCAAGTCTACTGGTCCATGAATCGAATGGTAGTTTTGCCCAACTTCTAGCCTGCCTTACAGTAGATCTAGAGGGGGGTGCCTTGGATATTATCCAGCTAAAAGGCACCAATAGATGGTCGGTCCAAGGGAGGGGAATTGGCAGTCCCACTGCAATCTCTGGGCAATTACTAAACACAGGGTCCAGCAAGTGACCTTTAATATGGGTGGGGGCCTGTACTCGTTGGGTTAGCTGGTGGAGCAGATGAACCGTGACTTAAAGCAATCATTGACAGCTTGGGTTATAGGTACCGGCAAGAACTGGCTAGCCCATCTCAATAGCGTACAGCGTGCACTTAATAATCTACCAAGAAGGTCTCTAGGTGGGCGGACCCCATACAAGATGCTCTTTGGTATCAAAATGTTTGTCCCGGACCTTGAAGGTCTGGACCAGGCGGCGGCTGCTGCCCCCTTTGACATAGATGAACATTGTAATGTTTTACAGAATCTACAAGAGACGAGAGACAGTCTTGCAAAGGAACATTTACCCTCCACATCTGAAGCTGCGTTGCAGATACCGGTAGTTGGCTGGCTATCCCGAGTTGGAGAACTGGTCCGAGGGAAGATCAAGAACAAGAAAGAGTTTGGCTCCTCATATCGAGCTCTAGTTCCTGTACTTGGAGTGCAGGGCACAAGAACAGTCGTTTTACCACCACTTCCAGGCCGTAAGGAAAAAAGGTACATCTCCATTGACAATGTCAAATTACACAGAGTGGCCGATTCTTCTTAGTATGACACCTGCGGTCTCCTGTCAGTCGATACTGAGAAATTCTGTTTTGGCTCTGGCTCCTAACAACAGGCCTGATGTTGCCTTCGAGATGCCTGCAATTTCGAGTCTTTATTGAATACCCCACCTGATGCTCATCTTGATGAGACTGAGTATACTTACCCCACAGACTTATTGATGCCCGATTTACAAACCTGTTTCACAACTGAGTCCAGATTTTCATTTGACACTAACTCTACCACATCAAAGTCCCCTTCAAAACTTTCTGTTTTTGCAACATGGTTTAAAAAACATTTTTGATTACTCCTTGGACTTACATTTGGTTGGTGCATTTTTCAATCTTTTTGTTTATGTCAATTGGCTTTCTTGTGTATTTTTTCCGCCTTGTGAATGGACACTACGTTGAAGAGAGGACTACTATTCGACTAATTAATGGAACATTTGCACCCCATTCCTCATCCCACAGATGGAAGAGGGACCGGACTTTTGTAAATATTACTGCTTGGCCCGTCCTAGATGGGATTGTATGGGATGCTGTTAAATTTCAAATTCATGGTCCCACAGAGGTTATACATGTCCCCGAACGTACTAAGAGTTTCTATGGGGGATGTGATTAAACAAAATATACGCTCTGATGATTGGGATGTTTAAGCCGTAGAGGCTTTGTTTTTAGATTTGGAATATTATGCTGCTTTTGATGCTGAGGAATTATATTTAGATTCAGCAAATTATGGTGATTTATTCTGTTATTAACACTATGGCAATCACTACCTGCATAAGGTAAACACAAGGAGGAATATGGTGAATTATACTCAATAGGAACATTGCCCCGCTCCTGTGGAAGGCAGCTCAAATGCTCTTTTAAAGAGATTCACTTATTTTACTGATTTCAATCAGTCAAATCCTAATGCATTTTATTTTAAGATGAACCAAAAGTCCTATCCCAAAGTTAGACTGACCCACACAAAGTTATTATATTCCAAGTCCTTTCTTGACCAATTGGCTATTGGGGGCTATGAACTGTGAAAAGATGCTATTGATCTTAAATCTGTTTGGGGTTCTAAAAGTTGACAAGTGCAAGGCACAGAGGCTTTGCATCGTGCATCCCAAACCATATGTTGTTTTTGAACTCGACTATTTCACAAACCACCTACTTTGGATTGGCTACTACTAAAAAATTAAATGCTCCTTCTTTTCCAGAATTGGAAGAATACCCCGGTTGGGATAATAATACCAGTATTAATATCAGAGAATTACAGGCCCTGTTGCTGAATTCTACTTTTAACATATCCAATTTGAATCCTAAGGGTTGGATATTGTGGCACAGAAGTGCAGATTCTTGCCAACATCGTTTTCTGGGTTTAGTCCCTGGCTACACAAAGGTTAGGGTGGATCCCCGTTTTGAGAGTGACCATTCTGTGACTACCTTTTCCGTAGGCAAGCTGTGTCAGAATTGGCTCAAACACTCCACTTTAGCGTCAGTTAAGCTTCATTTGTCTAAATTGACTGACGATGTTGATCTGAATGACTTTGTCAAGGGCCCTGCTTCTGGCAGATCCAAAAGGTGGATATATTCTATTTACAACGAAGTTTGGAAACTGTCCCAGATTGAAGCTGCTTCCCGCTTAAGAGCTATAGATCAAGAAAATTTTGAAAAAGTGCTAGCAGTTGAAGATAACAGCATTAACACGCTTTCTTCCCACATTTACATATTGGATAATATTGTTTTGTCTGTTGTTGATATTGTGCAGGAAGATGTCTCTGTTTTGTACCATGGCCAAAGCCAACTGCGTTCCATTATGCAGTTTGCGTGGACTTTACAAACGTTAAAGGCAGGGAAAGTGCCTTGGGACTACATGAACACGTCCTCATTATTTGCCCCTTTTAATTTGACTGACAAACAGCAATTTATGTCTATGAAAGATGCAACTTTTTCTATGTAACATATTAAAAAGTTAGAACCTTTGCCATTTTTTGCGGCCGAGACAAATTCTGCTGTGTGGCTCGTGCATGGACTAATAACATTACCTTTCCCTCTGTTCAAGTTCGAAGCTTGCATGAAGTACTATGCTATAGGCAGGTATGAACCTCTGGGCACTGCTTATCTCCTTGAAGCTTGGTCACTACCATTTACCTTTAGGTGCCTGAGGGAGGTGTTAGAATTGGGGGTCTCTGGTTGGCGCAAGTTTTCACTTGTGACAAGCAGGGACCCTCTCCTCTAAGTCAGGGCGAAGGATGACCCCTTAGAATTACCCTTGTACACCCTCTGGGTGCGTGGCGTGAGCAGCCAAGGCTATTCTCCAGGTGTTTGAGTTAAGCATTTGCAATAACACACACAGTAAATATACCAATCCCCCCACAAATGGACACCAGGCTGTAGATATATAAAAATGTGTTCTCTTTATGTGAAAATATATCTGAGCAGTTAAGACTTATCACAAGACCAATATAACGATTTTTAAGTATGCCACAAGATTGTAAATAGGCAAGTTCTCTTCTGTTTACAGTTCAAATATTTCTTCTTCAGTTCAATTCACTTAAAAACAGTTCTCCTTGTTCTTTACAAATGCTCTGAGTCCCTGGAGGCCTCTCTGGGGCTCCTGGGATGTTTCGTAGCGCTTCACGCGCTTTCCTGGGGGAACTGGGCCTGACCCTACCACGACTCACACATCTCGCGGTGCGGGTTGACTGGGAACCAGAGAGGGGCCTTGAGAAACCCTGGCCCTTTTCCGGAGGTGGGGGCCTTCAGCTGCAGTGAGGAGCATGGAGGCGATGAGAGGAGGTTCGGACAAACCCTGGGCCTTTTCCGGAGGTGGGGGCTCTCGAGCCTCGGAGAAACCCTGGACCTTTTCCGGAGGTGGGGGCTCTCGAGCCTCAGAGAAACCCTGGGCCTTTTCAGAGGTAGGCACGTACCTTTGTGATCAGGGGAAATAAAATGTTGCGGGCCCCGAGCCTGGTGAAGATCCTTGGGAGGAGGCGTCCGGACTTCGGGGATCAGTTCTCTGGGTCTTTGGGGTCCGGTGGGGGCTTCAGGCGGGAGCGTGGGGGGCACACCAGCGAGCCTCCAAAGGGGAGGTGACACAGCGATTTCCCACAGCGGGGGAAGGGCGGCTCGGCGGAGCGGGGCTCTTCTTCGGCAGAGACGGGGAAACACAGTTGGTCACGGCCTCGAGGAGGGGCTGGGGGGCACCAAGGTCACGGCTCCGGCGGGGACAGAAATCCTCATAGATACCGGCAGACGGGCAGAGAGCAGGTTGAGCCAGATGATCCTGTGGCTCAGGTCAGGGGGCAAGCTCTCTTCCAGGCCCTTGGAGAAAGTTTCTAGCACAAGTCAGCAAAGTCTTTTCAGCAAGTCTTTTCCTCTCCTTCCTCAGCAAGGCAAGCAGCAGGCTAGTCATTCCAGCGTCTTCTTCTCCTTCTAGTTGGGCAGAGGTTCTTGTGGGAAACAGGATTCTGATTTACAAGGGGCAGGGCTCCTACTTTTATACAGCATTTCTTTTGTCTTTTCAGGCCAGGGGGGCTTTGCATAGTCCATTTCAGTGTTGAAGCACTCTGTTGTGCAGTTCCTGGCTTTTCCTTTCAGTGTGAGGGGCAGGCACATCAGACGCTCCACAGGAGGTGGAGCCAGCATTGTGTGGACAGGGGCAGCCAGGAGTACCTTGTTGACAGTGCTTCGCCTTTCCTGGGCCAGGTGTCGGCTGAGTCATCAGTCGCTCCCCAGGGGGCGGAGCCAGCATTGTGGTGGCAGAGCACAGCCCTATTGAGAGTCCAGGGGCACTCCCACCTCCCACCAAGGTGTGATCCTTGCATTCACCACCTGTCATCCACCAGCCCTGTCACTCACATAACCCAGACAGTCAGATACACATCCTAGCAGAGGCGGGCTGAAATGGTTAGGCAAGAAAATGCTAGCTTTCTAAAAGTAGCTATTGCAAACACAGGATATTAAAATAAACTTTACTAAAAGATGTATTTTATTATTCTGAGTTCAGGCATACTAGACTTGACTTTCTACCATGTTCCCTGAGCCTGCTGGGATTATAGAGTGTAATAATTCCAGCAGCCCATCTTGGCCTAAGAGAACAGGTAGCCTTACAATAGTGAAAAACAAATGTGGCTGTAATTCACTATTAGGACATGCCACACACATCAGGGCTTGTCCTACCTTACACTTACAATGCACCCTGCCCTAGGGCCTACCATAGGGGTGACTAATATGCTGTTAAGGGAAGGTTTATAGGCTGGCAAGTGTGCGCACTTGCCCAGCCAGCATGACAGTACCAGGCTGCACGCAGGTTCTGCAATGGCAGACCCTAGACACATTTTCACAGGCTGCTTCTGTGGGTGGCGCAACCAGCGCTGCAGGCCCACCAGCAGCATTGGCATTTACAAGCCCTGGCACTCCTGGTGCACTTTACTGGGGACTGACAGTAAATCCAATGAACCAATCATGGAAATCAATCACATATACACTTTACATAGGACACCAGCAAAAACATCTGAGGCACATCAGCAAAAAGTGGAAGGGAAACTCACACCAAGGTGCCAGGTCTAACAGGAGGAAAAAGAGGTTTATTTGAATGGTGAAGATTGCAAACAACACCTGATCACTCGTTAGCGTGTAGGAATATCTAATTGCATGGCTTGTGTAATCAAAATGCACCTAATTTGGCCTGTGTCTTAAAAGGTGCACCGACGCCTGCTATCATACCCACATTCACATTACCAGCAAACGATAGTTATTTACTTTTAAATAATGAAGATTGTTGTGGGATGCTGGCTGGAATTTCTTACATCGTTACGGTCTCCAAACGTGTAGTTTGTTGTAAAAACTTAATGTTTCCTCCTCCACATGGGAAGCTTGATATTTCCATCTGGCCGTCGATTCCGACCTTGAAGGCAGAGTTCAACAAGATGAGTCGAATAAGAGCTCTTATGTCCCAGAAAGAGGTCGCCCTTACATCTGCCTGTAAATCATTTGTCCTTCACGTGGCTAACACCCGCACAGAAGTGCATGCTTTATTAAATACGGATCTGCTCCTGCATTTCGGGGAGTTAATTCACACTGTCTTTAATGCTTCTTCAACCACGGGCTGCCTCATTTAAAAAAAATTGTTAGTATTGGCCTTGTGACTTCTTTCCAAACTATATTTGGTGTGTTCACGGCATTTTTTCATTTGATTTTCTCCAGCCTCTTTAGTGGATTTCCCTTGATGTTTGCTCTGGTTGCTGGAGTGCTTCTACTGCTTTGTTTATTTCAGAATGGAAGCACATCCTGTGCCACGAGACGATTTGCCCCGGCTGTTGCTACTCCACAACCGAATGCTTGATTACAATGGAGCGCTGCCTCTGGCTACATTGAGTGCAGTTTATGGATTATCGTTTTGATTTTCCTTTTTCACATGCGTCCAGCCTGTTTATGTTGATTATGGCCTTTGCAGCGATGCATGGAGTCCTGGGACGTTGGAATATTTTTGCAGCGGTGCATGATTTCTTGGCACGCAGTTATATTGAAGTAAATCCGAGTTGTCTGATGGTACTCGAGGCCCCGGTTATTGAAGAACATGTATGTTCATTCCCGTTACTAAATTGGATGGCCGAGATGTTTTCAGATGAGAACAATGACTTCCTGTTGGAGGCTGTTGCAACGTACTGTGCATATACACTGTTGGAGTGAGGTGCATTTCCTTCTCTCTCTTTTTCACGACTGACGTTACATGTTGAACATCGGATGTAATTTTTTTTTTTTTTTAGCCTATTGGCTTTACTTTGCCCACAAGTGATTACTAATTGATTTTATGGTACACCCTAATTTCCTGATTTTTTTAAAATTCGGAGTTTGCTCCTGTTTTTCCATTATGCAAATTTGAACTTGATTCTATCTCTCGAACTTGAACTCTGAGTTCCTGCTTTGCCCCCATTACTTGTCCGTGCTCCGATCAAGGGAGGGTGTAGTGGGGCTGAGCCTTGCATTTATACAGTGTTAAGTTAGCAAGAGCTTATTAGAAGTTTAAACGCCATTTTACCTTTTGCTGTCCTTTGCAAACACGTTACCTATTGCTTAGAGTTAGGCTGAGTGTTTTGCTTCACATGAGAATAACTTGTTTTTCTACATTGCTAGACTTGCTTCGTAAGCTTAGTCTGAACAGTGAGTGCCGAGACCTTCAAGGTTATATCAACACTGTTGCTGTTGTTCAAACTGATCAGCGCACGTTCTAGCCATAACATATATGCAGCTATGGCCAACTCAGATACTGGCGCCTTTAATAATACACTGTGTAGGCATGATTGAACAGACTTTGAGAATACGCGTATGCTGAGAGCTTGTGCAGAACTCGATGTGATTCATTCCTGCTAATCATTGAGGTATGGGGTCGCCTATGCAAGCCTATGAGACCTTCTTTAGTTATAAATAACCTACTAGCAGGGGAGGGTGAAATATAGGTATATATTTAACCTGTTTCCATTTAGCATTATAACATGCTTTCTCCATTTGTATTTTATGGAATAGTAACTATGCTGACAATCTTATTTTTTATCATATGTCTGCTTGTATTAGCTAAGATGCTGCACCTGAGATCACAGCGTTAAAATACACATTTTAAACTTGCTCGTGTCTCCCTTTACTCCTTGTTCTGGACTGGTATGAGAGTATAACGAAAGAGTGCTCATGTTTCCCACCTTACCTGAGGTATCCTAAGTCGCATGTTTTGGGTTGTCTAATCATTGGTGACTTTGCTATAGGATGAAGAGCTAATGGGGCACTGATGCTTGTCTGGTAGGGGATTTTGGGTACTAAGGTGAGTTTATGGTACACCTTAATTCACTGAGGTCCTGAGTCTCTTTACACAGTTCTGTGACTGAGCAGAATCCCTGCAACAGCCCGTATTGCCAAGGGAGTGGCAGTGCAGGGGCCAGAGTGCAGAGCTGCACTTTTTGATTACATCGTACCCATGTTGGGGGCAACTGTTGAAAGGCTGACTGGAAGTCAGAAGGAGAGGCGGAAAGTTCACCTAAGACACAATAATCACTGCCTCAGGGCATTACACATTATTCAATTTCTGCATAACGGAGTACCTGACTGTCAAATTACACGTTGCATCATTTCTGCATAATGGAGTACCTGATTAGAGTATTATGTATTGCATTATTCCTGCATAAAAAACTACCTTATTAGTGTATGACGCATGGCAATTTATCTGCATAGCTACCTACCTGATTAGCATATTGTGCATTGCATTATTCCTGCCTAACGAATTACCTGATTAGTGCATTACGCATTGCCTTAATTCTGCATAACAACATACCTAGTGGTTGTATTGCGCATTGCATTATTTTACCTTGCAAAGTGCCTGATTGTTGAATTACCCCTTGCATTCATTTTACATTGTCTGATTGCTGCGTTATGCCTTACAGTATTTTTACAGTGCCTGATTCTAGCATTACGAACTGTGTAACAAGATATTAGGATTAAAGGAGAATGTTTAGAAGTGCTCATTAATACCGCCAGAACTTGCAAGGGTTCGCTGGCCTAACAACCAGCCAGGAGAAATAGTACACAACCTCATATGTTGAATTCATATTGTGTGGTATTATCGTATATCTTTTTATATAAAGTTTAAACTTGTTTTCATAAAACTTGTGTGGAGTGTATTTGTGGTATCATCATTGGGTTGTTGTGAGCGTGGTTGCAAATATTTTACACATTTGCCTTGAAGATAAGCCTAGTCCTAGAACCAAAAATAAATACCAAGCTCTCATTTCCTTCTATGCCACTGAATTTCCCTCCTTTTCACTGACCAAACACTGAGCACCTCTCTTTCATGCACGTTCCCCCTTGGAGCAACCTTCATCCCCCTCTACTGATTGAATTTATTATGATCTTTCGCCAAATACTAATTACATTAAATTACTTGGTGAATACAGTCTTTTGGTTTGTTACTTGTTTGCTTTTTATCCATTTGATGTTTAAACTATTGACTCAGGTTTAAGGAGCTTGTCCTAAATATACCTCTCAGGGTTCCACCTTAAATTAACGAATTATACTGTGTTATTTGATTAGCTGCTTCTTATGAACTAGGTTCTAGGACCATTGTTTTTTGTATCACTGAGCACCAAGGTCCAGGACTAACCTTGGGTAAACCCCATTTTTTTATACGGCCACCTTGTGCAGGTAATGCCTGTGAGGGTTTTTGTTTGTCTAAATGTATGTATATGTAGATGATTGTCCCACTGTAATTACTCTTGGTTGTATATGTTTTTATTAACCACACTGTATTAACCACACTATCCTACACCGAAGATTACATAGAGAGACTTTTACAAGAACAGGGGGTGGCTCTTTACTGGGTGGTACCACTACTAATTAAGACCTCACCTTAAATGAAAAAATATCCAAATTAGAGAGACTTGAGAAAAAACTTATCAGAACTAGACTCCACGGCCATACATTGGCCAAATACCTTCAATCCAATGTTATCCCTATAGGACTCCAGGTAAGAAACAAACCTGCAATCTTCCTGGATAATCCCAAATTTAAAGAAAACTTCTGTTTTGTCTCAAACAACTGTTCCAGGCACTGGATGGTGCTTGGGATTGAGACTGCTGTTGAGGAGGTACAACAACTTACTAAAGAAATTGCAGACCTCAGGAAGGAAATCATTAAGAGTAGAGCCCTCACCAATGCCAAAGAAGCCCTTGAGAGACTAGAAAGAACTATTAGAGACTTTGACCTCTATACCCATGCTACTAAATTTGGGAAAGTGTCCAGAGACATCAAGATTTATGATAAAAAAAACACACATACCCTTATCTCAGTGAAGGTTAATATATAAGGGAACAACAGGGCTCCTACTCAAGCAGAGGCAGAGGGGGTTATAGAAGATACCAGAACTTCTCCGGATCATCTGCAGGTAGTGGCTCGGACTGTGAGACAGACCATCTGGGTCCAAGCACAGACACACCATCCTCGACAAACACTTACACGGACCCACAGCCTTTTTTAGGAGAGGATCCTTGGTGGGGACAGAGAGGATGAGGATGCCCCTGAGCCCGCCCGAGGGGAACAAGAACTCAAACATGGAGTCCGGGCAGAGACAGGGGGAGGAGACAAGCCCACTTCTAACAGGAATCACATAGGGACATTCAAACCAGACGGCAGCAGTACAGATGGTAGCTTACACCCCTACGAATCCCAGTCAAAGTGTCAGACTACACTCTAAAGCCCAATGAATAAGAGATACTGGCTAAAGACCTGTCCTTTGTTCCTACATCAATGCCCAATAACTTTAACCTCCAAGTTGAACTCCATCAATTTTTTCGTAAGCTCAGACTCAAACACTATTTCCTCAAAATTCCCCCAAAACCTACTTTCTCAGGTAGCGGCCTTAGGCCACCATCTTAATTCAATCCCCATACTCACCTGATGCCACCCAAACTTGTAGCATATGAACAGGTTGTGATGAGGGATGTTACCAAGATACTAGCGGAAAGATAATACGTCAAGAACAATATAAGTAAGTCTGAACGAGAAGCATTGACCTCTTTAAAATCCAACACTAATATTGTCATAAAGCCCGCCGACAAAGTGGTGCTATTGTGGTTCAGCATACTGAGGATTACAAAAATTAGATAATATCCCAGTTGGGAGTCAGGGGTAACTATGAGAAGCTCAATAAATACCCTACTAAAGGCATTGGCAAGAGGATAGCATGTATCACCCAGAAGGCACTTGAAGATGGCTACCTAAGTGAGTCAGAAGTTGACTATCTTAACCACAAACACCCCAGGATGTCGACCATCTATACCCTGCCCAAGATTCACAAAAACATGCAGAACCCACCAGGTAGACCGATAATTTCGAGTTGTGGATCGATCCTGGAACCTCTTTGCAAATATGTAGATGTGTTCCTCATACCAATCGCTGAAAACACCTCGACATACCTCAGGGACACCATGCAGGCCATCCAACTTGTGGATGGCCACCCCTTTGACCCTGAAATCAATGTACTTGCCACCATGGATATCGCTGCACTCTACACCAACATCCAAAAGCAGCTGCACTCAAGTGCATGGAAGTGGTACTTAACCGCAGATCCACACCACACAAAGTCCCCACGGATTTTATCATTGGCCTACTTACCATAGCCATGACCAAAAACTTATTTTACTTTCAAGGCAAGTACTATGAACAAACTAAGGGCGTGGCAATGAGAGCGAGTTTTGCCCTCAATCTAGCCATCATTTACATGCATGAGTATGAACAAGAATTCATTCTGAGCACCCACAATCCATAACAGGGATGTATAAAATTGTGGCGTCGGTATATTGATGACGTGTTAATCATCTGGGAGGGTCCCACAGATCGATTAGAACAGTTTCATACCTGGCTCAATACATGTTCAACCGATATTCAGTTTACTCTAGAACTTGACAAAGCATCCATAAACTTCCTAGACATTGTGATTAAGGAAGAGTCAGGCATACTTCTCACCAGCCTGTACAGGAAGAGTAGCGAGCGAAACACCTAACTCAGATACACAAGTCACCACCCGTAACCTCGGTGACAACTTACCTTTTGGTCAGTTTCTGAGGTTACGGAGGAACTGTTCTAAAAAGGTGGATTATTTAAAAACAATCTGCAGGCCTCCCTACTAGACTACTGGAATGTGGTTACCCCATCAGACTCTTGAAAAAGGCACGGAAGAGAGCTTGGCATAACCATAGGGAATTTCTAATTGTCCCTAGAACTAAGACAAATAGTGAGGAACGTTTGGTCTGTGTCACTATGTTCAATACTAAGAGCAATAATATCAAAAAGGCCATTAACAAACATTGGCACTTGGTCACAGAAGAACTAGGCAATATGCCTCCCCCTGCATGCCTTTAGAAAAGGCAAAAATGTGAGGGACTATGTGGTCATATCATTACTACCACTACCAGGTACTTCAGGGCAAAACACCCTTTGGGGCCTCCCACAGGTCAAGAGTCACCATAAATGTGGCCTATGTAAAGCCTACCAGATGACCAAAGAACTGACGGAATTCACACACAATGCCAATACATATGCACTTAAAGACCACAGAAATTGCAACTCCTCTAGAGTAATTTATGCCATCATTTGCCCCTGTGGTTTTATGTATATAGGGCAAACGACACAGAAAATAAAATGCTGAATACTTCAGCACTGTAGTAGCATTAGATGTCAAGTCCAGGGTGCACCCTTAGTTGACCACTTCTCCTCCTTTGAACACGTGCCGGATAGTCTCAGATGGTGGGTCATAGAGAAAGTCAAACCCAACCCCAGAGGTGGCGATTTCTCAAGGATATTGAGCAAATGTGAGTGCAGGTGAATACACTCTCTGGATACCATCACAAGTGGTCTGAACCAATCCAAAGAGATAAACAGACAGGTAGCTGTTATGAATTACAACTAATCCTACCGACACCAGAGATCTCACACCAGGGTCCCCATTTTTCAGCATACCTCCTAGAATGCACACTTAGTACCATTCTATAGACAAACTATTACCACTGGCTAACACACATGTTCTTGTCGTGTATTGCTCCTTATGGATATGGTTTGCTTTTGAAATGGACACCCTTAACCTTCAATTTTAATTTGTCCGGTGGACATATTCAGTCATCTACAGGTTAAATTAGTACTGGTTGCAATGTGGCCTGAATACTGCCTCAATGTATATATATTTATTCACAGTAAAACCTGTGCACCGATTTTTTCACAAACTTTTTATACTGCATGTCCCTTGTAAATAATGCTTGCTATTGATGTGCTTGCACTCCTCAAATTAACCTGACCGTCTACACCACGTTGTATACCAACAATGATTGTGATGAGGTTTACATGCAGTTTAATCGTATACATGACTCTCTTGTTTCATTATATATACTGTGTACCTTAATTGTTTTACACTGTACAAAATTGCTTGTCCTCCTCCCGTTATGTCTGTAAATGTCAAGAACGCCACCCGTAAACACCACCAGCTGATCCGCACCACCAAAAGGACAACATTAAAAGAACGACTGGACAACAACACCCACAACAGCAAGGAACTCCTCAGCATCATCGAAGAGCTCACCAACCCCAGCGCCTGCAACAACGACATCACACCCTCACAAGACCTCTGCGACTCACTCGCCTCGTTCTTCCACCGCAAGATCGCCGACATACACAACAGCTTCGGCGCACAGACCACGCACCCAACCCCGAACCAGCACACCCAACAACCACCCTCTGCACCTGGACCTCGGTCAGCACCGAAGACACCACCCGCACGATGAACACCATCCACTCCGGCTCCCCTACCGACCCATGCCAAAACCACATCTTTAACAAAGCCGACTCCATCATCGCACCCCAACTCCGGGACATCATCAACAGCTCCTTCGCATCCGCCACCTTCCCGGAGAGCTGGAAACATGCCGAGCTCAGCGCCCTCCTGAAGAAACCCACCGCGGACCCCACGGACCTCAAGAACTTCCGCCCCTTCTCGCTCCTCCCTTTTCCTGCCATAGTCATCGAGAAGACCGTCAACAAACAAATCTCCGCCTTCCTCGAGACAAACGGTTCCCTCGACCCCTCGCAGTCCAGTTTCCGAGCAAACCACAGCACCGAGACCGCCCTCATCGCAGCAACCGACGACATCAGGTCCCTGCTCGACAACGGGGAAACAGCTGCCCTCATCCTCCTGGACCTCTCAGCAGCCTTCGACACTGTATGCCACCGCACCCTGATACAGCACCTCAGCAACACCGGAATCCAAGGAACGGCCTTGGAGTGGATCATCTCGTTCCTCGCCGGAAGAACCCAGAGAGTCCGCCTCCCACCATTCCGATCCGCGGCAGGGCCGGACTGGGAACCAGAACCGGCCCTGGCAAAGTGCTCGGCCGCCCCCCCCTCCGGGAGGAGGGGGAGGTGTGGCCGCGCTCTGTGCCAGGGCCGGTTTTCGGCCGTTTTTGTTACAGGGCCGTTTTTGCAGCATAACGGCCCTGTAACAAAAACGGCCCCCAGGGGGCCAAAACCGGCCCCCAACCATGCGGCCCACCGGGGGATTTCCCGGTGCCCGCAACGGCCAGTCCGGGCCTGATCCGCGGCCACCGAAGTCATCTGCGGTGTCCCGCAAGGATCCTCGCTCAGCCCCACCCTTTCCAATGTCTACATGAGCCCCGTCGAAGCCATTGCACGCCAACACAACCTTAACATCATCACCTACGCCGACGACACCCAGCTAATCCTCTCCCTCACCAATGACCCCGCCACCGCCAGAGCCAGCCTCCAGGAAGGAATGAAAAACTTCGCGGAATGGATGAAGCTCAGCCGTCTGAAACTGAACTCAGACAAGACGGAAGTCCTCATCCTGGGACCATCCCCTTCTGCCTGGGATGACTCCTGGTGGCCCCCTGCCCTGGGCACCGCACCCAAGCCAACGGACCATGCACGCAACCTGGGCTTCATCCTGGACTCCTCCCTCACGATGACCAAGCAAGTCTACGCTGTCTCGTCATCCTGCTTCAACACCTTGCGAATACTCCGAAAGATCTTCCGGTGGATCCTCACCGAAACCAGGAAGACGGTTACCCAGGCCCTCGTCACCAGCCGTCTGGATTACGGGAACACCCTCTAGGCTGGAACCACAGCCAAACTCCAGAAAAGACTCCAACGCATACAGAACGCCTCGGGCACGACTCATCCTGAACATCCCCCGTCACAGCCACATCCCCACCCATCTGAAAGACCTGCACTAGCTCCCCATCAGCAAGAGGATCAGGTTCAGACTCCTCACCCACGCACACAAGGCTCTCCACGACATGGGACCCAAATACCTCAACAGCCGCCTTACATTCTACACACCCACCCGCCAGCTCCGATCCGCCAGCCTCGCCCTCGCCACCGTCCCACGAATTCGCAAAGCCACTGCCGGAGGAAGATCCTTCCCCTACCTGGGGGCCAAGACTTGGAACTCCCTCCCCACCCACCTACGGCTGACCCAGGACCATCTCTCCTTCAGGAAACAGCTCAAGACCTTCCTGTTTGAGCAGTAGCCTTGAGACCCTTACGGGTGAGTAGCGCGCTCTACAAGTTTGTTTGATTTGATTTGATTTAAATTATGTGCCTTAGTGCTCGTTTTTCTATTAATAATAAAATGCCACACTGAATGGTGAATACCTCTTCTCCCCTCCCCCCCCATACCCGGCGGTCGGCCGCGTGAGTCTTTCAACTCTGGCCTTCGCCGCACGTTTCGCTCACATTTCCCGCAGTCCCGGTCTTTAATTAACAGTCGGACTGGGCCGCCAGCACTCATCGCGTGCAAGGAGACAAAATGGTTTATATGATTCTTGCTAACACAAGGGAACTTAATCCCCGTTTTCCATGCGGCTTAACTGTAATTTCTTTATCGCCACCTATGCCATCTTGTCAGTGTTTCTAAAGCCTGCCTTTTGCATTATAGATCACCGATCTATTCTACCGTGATTAACGCACGGACCTTGACGGTGTTATCTTCCTTAACTTCTGCACTCAGGATAAAAACACTGAGGTATGTGTTCACCAGCCTTATTGTTTACCTTTGAAGCTGGCAGTTAATTATTGATGCCCCTTCTAGACCTCATGAATTTTTTTGTCTTCCCCAGTGCATAACCCAATCATTGGATGATTATACCCTACTCATCTTGTTATGACGCATACATATGCTTGGCTCCCCATCACGCAAATTTACGGAGGGTAAGCCTTCTTCCTTCTTTTAATCACGCACCATTCGTTAATGCCAAGCAACAAACCTGACCTAATCCTTTTCTACCCCCCAGGTGACTTAGCCACCCTTCCCAGGTTGCCCTCCACCCCAGTCCTGAAGGAGATCCGCACAGCCGAGGCCCCCAACCTCCCTTGTGCCCCAAGTCGGATCGAAACGTCGACGCCCTTGGATAGGCCTAGACTGACCTTTCTCATTTGACCCTTATCGTGCAAAAGCGGAATTGGATTCTGCACTTATAACAACTTAAATGATTTGTATTTAATGTGTAGCTAGGCTATATATGACGGTGACTGACAACCGTACCTATTGTTAATAAAAAAATTAATACCAAGCTCTCATTTCCCTCTATGCCACTGAATTTCCCTCCTTTTCACAGACCAAACAATGAGCACCTCTCTTTCATGCACGTTCCCCCTTGGAGCAACCTTCATCCCCCTCTACTGATTAAATTTATTGTGATCTTTCACCAAATACTAAGTACATTAAATTACTTGGCAAATGTAGTCTTTTGGTTTGTTGCTTGTTTGCTTGATATCCATTTGATGTTTAAACTATTGACTCAGGTTTAAGGAGCTTGTCCTAAATATACCTGTCGGGGCTGCACCTTAAATGAACGAATTACACTAACTGTGCTATTTGATTAGCTGCTTCTTATGAACTAGGTTCTAGGACCATTGTTTTTTGTATCACTGAGCGCCCAGGTCCAGGACTAACCTTGGGTAAACCCAATTTTTAGGTCTCGCCAGAGCCAATGCGCTTGCGATTGCTCCGGCGAGATTATAGTAAGCGGAAAAGAAAAGTCTACCAAAATGGCAGCGGATCGCATACAGTTCATGTGATCCATGCACGTGCACACCATCGCCAGCCACATAACACACCACCATTTGTCTTTGCCTCAGCATCAGACTTCAAAGGCTGCTGCTCCCCCGCGTGCACATCGCGCACCACCATTTGTCTGTGCCTCGGCATCAGACTTCAAAGGAAGCCGCTCCCCCGCCCCCGCACCCTCCCCATCAGACTTCAAAGGAATGCGCTCCTGAACTTGCTGCCTCGCTCTCGTGAGACTTTATTTACTTGTTTTCATGGTCTGTTCTTCATCCAGCTCTCTCTCTCCTAAGCTCTGTTTCTTTCCCTCTCTCTCGGTTTCGACCTTGTTGTTTTAAATTGTTTGCCCTTGCTCTTCTCTTCCATACAGGCTCACTTCTGTTGCTCGCTGCTTTTGCTCCTATGAATTTTGTCCTATCTCCAACCTCCTCCCTCGCTGATCTTGGATCTGGGCCCCCTCCTCCTCTTTCCTCTCTCCCTTGCCTCTCCCGCGCTTACTGTTCCTGTCTCCTATTCATTCATCTTCCTCATCCAATTTACCACCCTCTCTTCATCTCGCAGACATACTTTCATTCTTGGCTAAGAAAATAATTGCAGTATTGATCTGTGCCTACTCGTCTCTCTTCATAACACATCCCATGCCTTGTTAATCAATGATATATACATAACAAGGGTTTTGTTTACAGGTCTATTAAGAGGATACTTCACTCGGGAACACCATGACATCACTGGAGGACACCACCACATCACTCAGGGACACCACCACATCACTCTAGGACAACAACACATCACTCAGGAACACCACCACATCACTCAGGGACACCACCACATCACTCAGGGGCAACACCACATTACTCAGGGACACCACCACATCACTCGGGAACACCACCACATCACTTAGGGGCACCACCACATCACTCAGGGACACCACCACATCACTCAGGGACACTATCACATCACTCAGGGACACCACCACATCACTCAGGAACACCACCACATCACTCAGGGACACCACCACATCACTCATGGGCACCACCACAACACTCTGGGACACCACCACATCACTCCTGGACACCACCACATCACTCTGGGACACCACCGCATCACTCTGGGACACCACCACATCACTCAGGGACACCACCACATCACTCCTGGACACCACCACATCACTCTGGGACACCACCACATCACTCAGGGGCACCACCACATCACTCAGGAACACCACCACATCACTCAGGAACACCAATACATCACTCAGGGAAACCACCACATCACTCAGGGGCACCACCACATCACTCAGGGACAACACTCAGGGACACACCACATCACTCAGGGACACCACCACATCACTCAGGGACACCACCACATCACTCAGGGACACCACCACATCACTCAGGGGCACCACTACATCACTCAGGCACCACCACATCACTCAGGGGCACCACTACATCACTCAGGGAAACCACCACATCACTCAGGGACACCACCACATCACTAAGGGACACCACCACATCACTAAGGGACACCACCACATCACTCAGGAACACCACCACATCACTCGGGGACACCATCACATTACTCAGGAACACCACCACATCACTCAGGGACACCACCACATCACTCAGGGGCACCACCACGTCACTCAAGGGCACCACCACATCACTCAGGGACACTACCACATCACTCAGGGACACTACCACATCACTCAGGGACACCACCACATCACTCGGGGACACTACCACATCACTCTGGGACACCACCACATCACTCAGGGGCACCACCACATCACTCAGGGGCACCACCATATCACTCTGGGACATCACCACATCACTCAGGAACACCACCATATCACTCAGGGACACCACCACATCACTCAGGGGCACCACCTCATCACTCGGGTACACCACCACATCACTTGGGGACACCACCACATCACTTGGGGACACCACCAAATCACTCGGGAACACCACCACATCACTTAGGGGCACAACCACTTCACTCAGGGACACCACCACATCACTCAGGGACACTATCACATCACTTAGGGGCACAACCACATCTCTCAGGGGCACCACCACATCACTCAGTGGCACCACCACATCACTCAGGGACACTACCACATCACTCGGGGACACCACCACATTATTTGGGACCACCACCATATCACTCTGGGACACCACCTCATCACTCGGGAACACCACCACATCACTCAGGAACACCACCACATCACTCAGGGGCACCACCCCATCACTCAGGGAAACGACCACATCACTCAGGGACACCACAAGATCACTCAGGAACACCACCACATCACTTGGGGACACCACCACATCACTCGGGAACACCACCACATCACTCAGGAACACCACCATATCACTCAGAGATACCACCACATCACTCGGGGACATCACCACATCACTCAGGGACACCACCACATCACTCGGGGACACCACCTCATCACTCGGGAACACCACCACATCACTCAGGAACACCACCACATCACTCAGGGACACCACCACATCACTCAGGGGCACCACCACATTACTCGGGGACACCACCACATCACTCAGGGACACCACCACATCACTCCTGGACACCACCTCATCACTCGGGAACACCACCACATCCCTCAGGAACACCACCACATCACTCAGGGACACGACCACATCACTCAGGGACACCACAACATCACTCAGGAACACCACCACATCACTCAAGGACACCACCACATCACTTGGGGACACCACCACATCACTCGGGAACACCACCACATCACTCAGGAACACCACCACATCACTCAGAGATACCACCACATCACTCGGGGACATCACCACACCACTCAGGGACACCACCACATCACTCGGGGACACCACCTCATCACTCTGAACACCACCACATCACTCAGGAACACCACCACATCACTCAGGGACACCACCACATCACTCAGGGGCACCACCACATTACTCGGGGACACCACCACATCACTCAGGGGCACCACCACATCACTCAGGGACAACACTCAGGGACACACCACATCACTCGGGGACACCACCACATCACTCAGGGACACCACCACATCACTCAGGGACACCACCTCATCACTCAGGAACACCACCACATCACTCGGGGACACCACCACATCACTCAGGAACACCACCACATCACTCAGGGACACCACCACATCACTCAGGCACACCACCACGTCACTCAAGGGCACCACCACATCACTCAGGGACACTACCACATCACTCAGGGACACTACCACATCACTCAGGGACACCACCACATCACTCAGGGACACTACCACATCACTCTGGGACACCACCACATCAGTCAGGGGCACCACCACATCACTCAGGGGCACCACCACATCACTCTGGGACACCACCACATCACTCTAGGACACCACCACATCACTCAGGGACACCACCACATCACTCAGGGACACCACCACATCACTCAGGGTCACCACCTCATCACTCGGGTACACCACCACATCACTTGGGGACACCACCACATCACTTGGGGACACCACCAAATCACTCGGGAACACCACCACATCACTTAGGGGCACCACCACTTCACTCAGGGACACCACCACATCACTCAGGGAAACTATCACATCACTCAGGGGCACAACCACATCTCTCAGGGACACCACCACATCACTCAGGGGCACCACCACATCACTCAGGGGCACCACCACATCACTCAGGGACACATACCACATCACTCGGGGACACCACCACATCATTTGGGACCACCACCACATCACTCTGGGACACCACCTCATCACTCGGGAACACCACCACATCACTCAGGAACACCACCACATCACTCAGGGGCACCACCACATCACTCAGGGACACGACCACATCACTCAGGGACACCACCACATCACTCAGGAACACCACCACATCACTCAAGGACACCACCACATCACTTGGGGACACCACCACATCACTCGGGAACACCACCACATCACTCAGGAACACCACCACATCACTCAGAGATACAACCACATCACTCGGGGACATCATCACATCACTCAGGGACGCCACCTCATCACTCGGGGACACCACCACATCACTCTAGGACAACAACACATCACTCAGGAACACCACCACATCACTCAGGGACACCACCACATCACTCAGGGACCACCACATCCCTCAGGGGCACCACCACATCACTCGGGGACTAGCCCACATCACTCGGGAACACCACCACATCACTCAGGGACACCACCACATCACTCAGTGGCACCACTCAGGGACACACCACATAACTCAGGGACACCGCCACATCACTCAGGACACCGCCACATCACTCAGGAACACCAACACATCACTCAGGAACACCACCACATCACTCATAGGCACCACCACATCACTCAGGGGCACAACCACATCACTCAGGAGCACCACCACATCACTCAGGGGCACCAACACATCACTCAGGGACACCACCACATCACTCAGGGACACCACCACATCACTCAGGAACACCACCACATCACTCGAGGACACCACCACATCACTTGGGGACAACACCACATCACTCTGGGACACCACCTCATCATTTAGGGGCACCACCACATCACTCAGGGACACCACCACAACACCTAGGGACACCACCACATCACTCAGGAACACCACCACATCACTCAGGAACACCACCACAACACTCTGTGACACCACCACATCGCTCAGAGGTACCACCACATCACTCAGGTGCACAAACACATCTCTCAGAGACACCACCACATCACTCAGGGGCACCACCACATCACTCAGGGGCACCACCACATCACTCAGGGGCACCACCACATCACTCAGGGGCACCACCACATCACTCAGGGGCACCACCACATCACTCAGGGACACTACCACAGCACTGGGGGACACCAACACATCACTCAGGAACACCACCACATCACTCAGGGACACCACCACATCATTTGGGACACCACCACATCACTCAGGGACACCACCACATCACTCAGGAGCACCGCTACATCACTCAGGCACCACCACATCACTCAGGGGCACCACTACATCACTCAGGGAAACCACCACATCACTCAGGGACACCACCACATCACTCAGGGACACCAAAACATCACTCAGGAACACCACCACATCACTCGGGGACACCACCACATCACTCAGGAACACCACCACATCACTCAGGGACACCACCACATCACTCAGGGGCACCACCATGTCACTCAAGGGCACCACCACATCACTCAGGGACACTACCACATCACTCAGGGACACTACCACATCACTCAGGGACACCACCACATCACTCGGGGACACTACCACATCACTGTGGGACACCCCCACATCACTCAGGGGCACCACCACATCACTCAGGGGCACCACCACATCACTCTGGGACACCACCACATCACTCTAGGACACCACCACATCACTCTAGGACACCACCACATCACTCTAGGACACCACCACATCACTCTAGGACACCACCACATCACTCAAGGACACCACCACATCACTCAGGGACACCACCACATCACTCAGGGGCACCACCTCATCACTCGGGTACACCACCACATCACTTGGGGACACCACCAAATCACACGGGAACACCGCCACATCACTTAGGGGCACCACCACTTCACTCAGGGAAACCACCACATCACTCAGGGACACTATCACATCGCTCAGGGGCACAACCACATCTCTCAGGGACACCACCACATCACTCAGGGGCACCACCACATCACTCAGGGGCACCACCACATCACTCAGGGACACCACCACATCACTCAGGGACACCACTACATCACTCGGGGATACCACCACATCATTTGGGACCACCACTACATCACTCAGGCACCACCACATCACTCAGGGGCACCACCACATCACTCAGGGACACTACCACATCACTCAGGGACACCACCACATTATTTGGGACCACCACCATATCACTCTGGGACACCACCTCATCACTCGGGAACACCACCACATCACTCAGGAACACCACCACATCACTCAGGGGCACCACCCCATCACTCAGGGAAACGACCACATCACTCAGGGACACCACAACATCACTCAGGAACACCACCACATCACTTGGGGACACCACCACATCACTCGGGAACACCACCACATCACTCAGGAACACCACCATATCACTCAGAGATACCACCACATCACTCGGGGACATCACCACATCACTCAGGGACACCACCACATCACTCGGGGACACCACCTCATCACTCGGGAACACCACCACATCACTCAGGAACACCACCACATCACTCAGGGACACCACCACATCACTCAGGGGCACCACCACATTACTCGGGGACACCACCACATCACTCAGGGACACCACCACATCACTCCTGGACACCACCTCATCACTCGGGAACACCACCACATCCCTCAGGAACACCACCACATCACTCAGGGACACGACCACATCACTCAGGGACACCACAACATCACTCAGGAACACCACCACATCACTCAAGGACACCACCACATCACTTGGGGACACCACCACATCACTCGGGAACACCACCACATCACTCAGGAACACCACCACATCACTCAGAGATACCACCACATCACTCGGGGACATCACCACACCACTCAGGGACACCACCACATCACTCGGGGACACCACCTCATCACTCTGAACACCACCACATCACTCAGGAACACCACCACATCACTCAGGGACACCACCACATCACTCAGGGGCACCACCACATTACTCGGGGACACCACCACATCACTCAGGGGCACCACCACATCACTCAGGGACAACACTCAGGGACACACCACATCACTCGGGGACACCACCACATCACTCAGGGACACCACCACATCACTCAGGGACACCACCTCATCACTCAGGAACACCACCACATCACTCGGGGACACCACCACATCACTCAGGAACACCACCACATCACTCAGGGACACCACCACATCACTCAGGCACACCACCACGTCACTCAAGGGCACCACCACATCACTCAGGGACACTACCACATCACTCAGGGACACTACCACATCACTCAGGGACACCACCACATCACTCAGGGACACTACCACATCACTCTGGGACACCACCACATCAGTCAGGGGCACCACCACATCACTCAGGGGCACCACCACATCACTCTGGGACACCACCACATCACTCTAGGACACCACCACATCACTCAGGGACACCACCACATCACTCAGGGACACCACCACATCACTCAGGGTCACCACCTCATCACTCGGGTACACCACCACATCACTTGGGGACACCACCACATCACTTGGGGACACCACCAAATCACTCGGGAACACCACCACATCACTTAGGGGCACCACCACTTCACTCAGGGACACCACCACATCACTCAGGGAAACTATCACATCACTTAGGGGCACAACCACATCTCTCAGGGACACCACCACATCACTCAGGGGCACCACCACATCACTCAGGGGCACCACCACATCACTCAGGGACACATACCACATCACTCGGGGACACCACCACATCATTTGGGACCACCACCACATCACTCTGGGACACCACCTCATCACTCGGGAACACCACCACATCACTCAGGAACACCACCACATCACTCAGGGGCACCACCACATCACTCAGGGACACGACCACATCACTCAGGGACACCACCACATCACTCAGGAACACCACCACATCACTCAAGGACACCACCACATCACTTGGGGACACCACCACATCACTCGGGAACACCACCACATCACTCAGGAACACCACCACATCACTCAGATATACAACCACATCACTCGGGGACATCATCACATCACTCAGGGACGCCACCTCATCACTCGGGGACACCACCACATCACTCTAGGACAACAACACATCACTCAGGAACACCACCACATCACTCAGGGACACCACCACATCACTCAGGGACCACCACATCCCTCAGGGGCACCACCACATCACTCGGGGACTAGCCCACATCACTCGGGAACACCACCACATCACTCAGGGACACCACCACATCACTCAGGGGCACCACTCAGGGACACACCACATAACTCAGGGACACCGCCACATCACTCAGGACACCGCCACATCACTCAGGAACACCAACACATCACTCAGGAACACCACCACATCACTCATAGGCACCACCACATCACTCAGGGGCACAACCACATCACTCAGGAGCACCACCACATCACTCAGGGGCACCAACACATCACTCAGGGACACCACCACATCACTCAGGGACACCACCACATCACTCAGGAACACCACCACATCACTCGAGGACACCACCACATCACTTGGGGACAACACCACATCACTTTGGGACACCACCTCATCATTTAGGGGCACCACCACATCACTCAGGGACACCACCACAACACCTAGGGACACCACCACATCACTCAGGAACACCACCACATCACTCAGGAACACCACCACAACACTCTGTGACACCACCACATCGCTCAGAGGTACCACCACATCACTCAGGTGCACAAACACATCTCTCAGAGACACCACCACATCACTCAGGGGCACCACCACATCACTCAGGGGCACCACCACATCACTCAGGGGCACCACCACATCACTCAGGGGCACCACCACATCACTCAGGGACACTACCACAGCACTGGGGGACACCAACACATCACTCAGGAACACCACCACATCACTCAGGGACACCACCACATCATTTGGGACACCACCACATCACTCAGGGACACCACCACATCACTCAGGAGCACCGCTACATCACTCAGGCACCACCACATCACTCAGGGGCACCACTACATCACTCAGGGAAACCACCACATCACTCAGGGACACCACCACATCACTCAGGGACACCAAAACATCACTCAGGAACACCACCACATCACTCGGGGACACCACCACATCACTCAGGAACACCACCACATCACTCAGGGACACCACCACATCACTCAGGGGCACCACCATGTCACTCAAGGGCACCACCACATCACTCAGGGACACTACCACATCACTCAGGGACACTACCACATCACTCAGGGACACCACCACATCACTCGGGGACACTACCACATCACTGTGGGACACCCCCACATCACTCAGGGGCACCACCACATCACTCAGGGGCACCACCACATCACTCTGGGACACCACCACATCACTCTAGGACACCACCACATCACTCTAGGACACCACCACATCACTCTAGGACACCACCACATCACTCAAGGACACCACCACATCACTCAGGGACACCACCACATCACTCAGGGGCACCACCTCATCACTCGGGTACACCACCACATCACTTGGGGACACCACCAAATCACACGGGAACACCGCCACATCACTTAGGGGCACCACCACTTCACTCAGGGAAACCACCACATCACTCAGGGACACTATCACATCGCTCAGGGGCACAACCACATCTCTCAGGGACACCACCACATCACTCAGGGGCACCACCACATCACTCAGGGGCACCACCACATCACTCAGGGACACCACCACATCACTCAGGGACACCACTACATCACTCGGGGATACCACCACATCATTTGGGACCACCACTACATCACTCAGGCACCACCACATCACTCAGGGGCACCACTTGATCACTCAGGGAAACCACCACATCACTCAGGGACACCACCACATCACTCAGGGACACCACCACATCACTCAGGAACACCATCACATTACTCGTGGACACCACCACATCACTAAGGAACACCACCACATCACTCAGGGACACCACCACATCACTCAGGGGCACCACCACGTCACTCAAGGGCACCACCACATCACCCAGGGACACTACCACATCACCCAGGGACACTACCACATCACTCAGGGGCACCACCACATCACTCAGGGGCACCACCACATCACTCAGGGACACCCCCACATCAATCGGGGACACCACCACACCACTCAGGGACACCACCACATCACTCAGGAACAGCGCCACATCACTCAGGGACACTACCACATCACTCGGGGACACCACCACATCATTTGGGACCATCACCACATCACTCTGGGACACCACCTCACCACTCAGGGACACCACCACTCCACTCGGGGACACTACCACATCACTCTGGGACACCCCCACATCACTCAGGGGCACCACCACATCACTCAGGGGCACCACCACATCACTCTGGGACACCACCACATCACTCTAGGACACCACCACATCACTCAAGGACACCACCACATCACTCAGGGACACCACCACATTACTCAGGGGCACCACCTCATCACTCGGGTACACCACCACATCACTTGGGGACACCACCAAATCACTCGGGAACACCGCCACATCACTTAGGGGCACCACCACTTCACTCAGGGACACCACCACATCACTCAGGGACACTATCACATCACTCAGGGGCACAACCACATCTCTCAGGGACACCACCACATCACTCAGGGGCACCACCACATCACTCAGGGGCACCACCACATCACTCAGGGGCACTACCACATCACTCGGGGACACCACCACATCACTCGGGGACACCACCACATCATTTGGGACCACCACCACATCACTCTGGGACACCACCTCATCACTCGGGAACACCACCACATCACTCAGGAACACCACCACATCACTCAGGGGCACCACCACATCACTCAGGGACACGACCACATCACTCAGGGACACCACCACATCACTCAGGAACACCACCACATCACTTGGGGACACCACCACATCACTCGGGAACACCACCACATCACTCAGTAACACAACCACATCACTCAGAGATACCACCACCTCACTCGGGGACACCACCACAATACTCTGGGACACCACCGCATCACTCTGGGACACCGCCATATCACTCCTGGACACCACCATATCACTCTGGGACACCACCACATCACTCAGGAACAGCGCCACATCACTCAGGGACACTATCACATCACTCGGGGACACCAGCAATTCACTCAGGGACGCCACCACATCACTCAGGGATGCCACCACATCACTCAGGGACACCACCACATCACTCAGGGACACTACCACATCACTCGGGGACACCTACACATCACTCAGGGGCACCACCACATCACTCAGGGACACCACCACATCACTCAGGGACACCCCCACATCAATCGGGGACACCACCACACCACTCAGGGACACCACCACATCACTCGGGAACACCACCACATCCCTCAGGAACACCACCACATCACTCAGGGACACCACCACATCACTCAGAGATACCACCACATCACTCGGGGACATCACCACACCACTCAGGGACACCACCACATCACTCGGGGACACCACCTCATCACTCTGAACACCACCACATCACTCAGGAACACCACCACATCACTCAGGGACACCACCACATCACTCAGGGGCACCACCACATTACTCGGGGACACCACCATATCACTCAGGGGCACCACCACATCACTCAGGGACAACACTCAGGGACACACCACATCACTCGGGGACACCACCACATCACTCAGGGACACCACCACATCACTCAGGGACACCACCTCATCACTCAGGAACACCACCACATCACTCGGGGACACCACCACATCACTCAGGAACACCACCACATCACTCAGGGACACCACCACATCACTCAGGCACACCACCACGTCACTCAAGGGCACCACCACATCACTCAGGGACACTACCACATCACTCAGGGACACTACCACATCACTCAGGGACACCACCACATCACTCGGGGACACTACCACATCACTCGGGGACACTACCACATCACTCTGGGACACCACCACATCAGTCAGGGGCACCACCACATCACTCAGGGGCACCACCACATCACTCTGGGACACCACCACATCACTCTAGGACACCACCACATCACTCAGGGACACCACCACATCACTCAGGGACACCACCACATCACTCAGGGTCACCACCTCATCACTCGGGTACACCACCACATCACTTGGGGACACCACCACATCACTTGGGGACACCACCAAATCACTCGGGAACACCACCACATCACTTAGGGGCACCACCACTTCACTCAGGGACACCACCACATCACTCAGGGAAACTATCACATCACTTAGGGGCACAACCACATCTCTCAGGGACACCACCACATCACTCAGGGGCACCACCACATCACTCAGGGGCACCACCACATCACTCAGGGACACATACCACATCACTCGGGGACACCACCACATCATTTGGGACCACCACCACATCACTCTGGGACACCACCACATCACTCAGGGACACCACCACATCACTCAGGAACACCACCACATCACTCGAGGACACCACCACATCACTTGGGGACAACACCACATCACTCTGGGACACCACCTCATCATTTAGGGGCACCACCACATCACTCAGGGACACCACCACAACACCTAGGGACACCACCACATCACTCAGGAACACCACCACATCACTCAGGAACACCACCACAACACTCTGTGACACCACCACATCGCTCAGAGGTACCACCACATCACTCAGGTGCACAAACACATCTCTCAGAGACACCACCACATCACTCAGAGACACCACCACATCACTCAGGGGCACCACCACATCACTCAGGGGCACCACCACATCACTCAGGGGCACCACCACATCACTCAGGGGCACCACCACATCACTCAGGGGCACCACCACATCACTCAGGGACACTACCACAGCACTGGGGGACACCAACACATCACTCAGGAACACCACCACATCACTCAGGGACACCACCACATCACTCAGGGACACCACCACATCACTCAGGGACACCACCACATCACTCAGGAGCACCGCTACATCACTCAGGCACCACCACATCACTCAGGGGCACCACTACATCACTCAGGGAAACCACCACATCACTCAGGGACACCACCACATCACTCAGGGACACCAAAACATCACTCAGGAACACCACCACATCACTCGGGGACACCACCACATCACTCAGGAACACCACCACATCACTCAGGGACACCACCACATCACTCAGGGGCACCACCATGTCACTCAAGGGCACCACCACATCACTCAGGGACACTACCACATCACTCAGGGACACTACCACATCACTCAGGGACACCACCACATCACTCGGGGACACTACCACATCACTGTGGGACACCCCCACATCACTCAGGGGCACCACCACATCACTCAGGGGCACCACCACATCACTCTGGGACACCACCACATCACTCTAGGACACCACCACATCACTCTAGGACACCACCACATCACTCTAGGACACCACCACATCACTCTAGGACACCACCACATCACTCAAGGACACCACCACATCACTCAGGGACACCACCACATCACTCAGGGGCACCACCTCATCACTCGGGTACACCACCACATCACTTGGGGACACCACCAAATCACACGGGAACACCGCCACATCACTTAGGGGCACCACCACTTCACTCAGGGAAACCACCACATCACTCCGGGACACTATCACATCGCTCAGGGGCACAACCACATCTCTCAGGGACACCACCACATCACTCAGGGGCACCACCACATCACTCAGGGGCACCACCATATCACTCAGGGACACCACCACATCACTCAGGGACACCACTACATCACTCGGGGATACCACCACATCATTTGGGACCACCACTACATCACTCAGGCACCACCACATCACTCAGGGGCACCACTACATCACTCAGGGAAACCACCACATCACTCAGGGACACCACCACATCACTCAGGGACACCACCACATCACTCAGGAACACCATCACATCACTCGTGGACACCACCACATCACTAAGGAACACCACCACATCACTCAGGGACACCACCACATCACTCAGGGGCACCACCACGTCACTCAAGGGCACCACCACATCACCCAGGGACACTACCACATCACCCAGGGACACTACCACATCACTCAGGGGCACCACCACATCACTCAGGGGCACCACCACATCACTCAGGGACACCCCCACATCAATCGGGGACACCACCACACCACTCAGGGACACCACCACATCACTCAGGAACAGCGCCACATCACTCAGGGACACTACCACATCACTCGGGGACACCACCACATCATTTGGGACCATCACCACATCACTCTGGGACACCACCTCACCACTCAGGGACACCACCACTCCACTCGGGGACACTACCACATCACTCTGGGACACCCCCACATCACTCAGGGGCACCACCACATCACTCAGGGGCACCACCACATCACTCTGGGACACTACCACATCACTCTAGGACACCACCACATCACTCAAGGACACCACCACATCACTCAGGGACACCACCAAATCACTCGGGAACACCGCCACATCACTTAGGGGCACCACCACTTCACTCAGGGACACCACCACATCACTCAGGGACACTATCACATCACTCAGGGGCACAACCACATCTCTCAGGGACACCACCACATCACTCAGGGGCACCACCACATCACTCAGGGGCACCACCATATCACTCAGGGACACTACCACATCACTCGGGGACACCACCACATCACTCGGGGACACCACCACATCATTTGGGACCACCACCACATCACTCTGGGACACCACCTCATCACTCGGGAACACCACCACATCACTCAGGAACACCACCACATCACTCAGGGGCACCACCACATCACTCAGGGACACGACCACATCACTCAGGGACACCACAACATCACTCAGGAACACCACCACATCACTCGAGGACACCACCACATCACTTGGGGACACCACCACATCACTCGGGAACACCACCACATCACTCAGTAACACAACCACATCACTCAGAGATACCACCACATCACTCGGGGACACCACCACAATACTCTGGGACACCACCGCATCACTCTGGGACACCGCCACATCACTCAGGGACACCACCACATCACTCCTGGACACCACCATATCACTCTGGGACACCACCACATCACTCAGGGGCACCACCACATCACTCAGGAACACCACCACATCACTCAGGAACACCAATACATCACTCAGGGAAACCACCACACATCACTCAGGGGCCCCACCACATCACTCAGGGACAACACTCAGGGACACACCACATCACTCAGGGACACCACCACATCACTCAGGGACACCACTACATCACTCAGGGACACCACTACATCACTCAGGGACACCACCACATCACTCAGGGGCACCACTACATCACTCAGGCACCACCGCATCACTCAGGGGCACCACTACATCACTCAGGGGCACCACTACATCACTCAGGGAAACCACCACATCACTCAGGGACACCACCACATCACTCAGGGACACCACCACATCACTCAGGAACACCATCACATCACTCGGGGACACCACCACATCACTCAGGAACACCACCACATCACTCAGGGACACCACCACGTCACTCAGGGGCACCACCACGTCACTCAAGGGACACTACCACATCACCCAGGGACACTACCACATCACTCAGGGGCACCACCACATCACTCAGGGGCACCACCACATCACTCAGGGACACTACCACATCACTCGGGGACACCTACACATCACTCAGGGGCACCACCACATCACTCAGGGACACCACCACATCACTCAGGGACACCCCCACATCAATCGGGGACACCACCACACCACTCAGGGACACCACCACACCACTCAGGGACATTACCACATCACTCAGGAACAGCGCCACATCACTCAGGGACACTATCACATCACTCGGGGACACCACCACATCATTTGGGACCACCACCACATCACTCAGGGACACCACCACATCCCTCAGGAACACCAGCAATTCACTCAGGGACGCCACCACATCACTCAGGGACACCACCACATCACTCAGGGACACCACCACATCACTCAGGGACACTACCACATCACTCGGGGACACCTACACATCACTCAGGGGCACCACCACATCACTCAGGGACACCACCACATCACTCAGGGACACCCCCACATCAATCGGGGACACCACCACACCACTCAGGGACACCACCACATCACTCAGGAACAGCGCCACATCACTCAGGGACACTATCACATCACTCGGGGACACCACCACATCATTTGGGACCACCACCACATCACTCTGGGACACCACCTCATCACTCAGGGACACCACCACTCCACTCGGGGACACCACCACATCACTCAGGGACACCACCACATCACTCAGGGACACCACAACATCCCTCAGGAACATCACCAATTCACTCAGGGACACCACCACATCACTCGGGGACACCACCACATCACTCAGGGACACCAGCACATCACTCAGGGACATCACCACATCACTCGGGGGGACACCACCACATCACTCTGGGACACCACCACAACAGTCTGGGACACCACCACATCACTCTAATACACCACCACATCACTCTAATACACCACCACATCACTCAGACCAACCACATCATCACTGGGGGACACCACCGCATCACTCAGGGACACCACCACACCACTCAGGGACACCACCACATCACTCAGGAACACCACCACATCACTCAGGAACACCACCACATCACTCAGGGGCACCACCACATCATTCAGGGCCCCACCACATCACTCAGGAACACTACCACATCACTCAGGGACACCACCGCATCACACAGGAACACCATCACATCATTCAGGACACCACCACATCAATTGGGGATGCCACCACATCACTCAGGGACACCACCACATCACTCGGGGACACCACCACATCACTCAGGGGCACCACCACATCACTCAGGGGGAACCACCACATCACTCAGGGAAGACACCACATCACTCCGGGACACCCCCACATCACTCGGGGACACCCCCACATCACTCGGGGACACCCCCACATCACTCGCGGACACCACCACATCACTCGGGGACACCGCCACATCAGTCAGGGGCACCACCACATCACTCAAGCACACCACCACATCACTCAGGGACACCAACACATTATTCAGGAACACCGCCACATCACTCAGGAACACCACCACATCACTCAGGAACACCACCTCATCACTCGGGAACACCACCACATCACTCAGGAACACCACCACATCACTCAGGGGCACCACTACATCACTCAGGGACACCACCACATCACTCACCACATCACTCAGGGACACCACCACATCACTCAGGAACACCACCACATCACTCGAGGACACCACCACATCACTCAGGGGTACCACCACATCACTTAGGGACACCACCACATCACTCAGGGACACCACCACATCACTCGGGGACACCACCACATCACTCATGGACACCACCACATCACTCAGGAACACCAGCACATCACTCAGGAACACCACCACAACACTCTGCGACACCACCACATCACTCAGGGGCACCACCACATCACTCAGGGACACCACCACATCACTCAGGGACACCACCACATCACTCAGGGACACCACCACATCACTCAGGGACACCACCACACCACTCGGGGACACCACCACATCACTCAGGGACACCACTACATCACTCGGGGACACCCCCACATCACTCAGGAACACCACCACATCACTCTTGGACACCAGCTCATCACTCAGGAACACCACCACATTACTCAGGAACACCACCACATCACTCAGGGGCACCACCACATCACTCAGGGACACTCCCACATCACTCAGGAACAATAACACATCAATCGGGGACACCACCACATCACTCAGGGACACCACCACATCACTCAGGGACACCACTACATCACTCGGGGACACCAGCACATCACTCAGGACGCCACCACATCACTCGGGGACAACGCCACATCACTCGGGGACAACGCCACATCACTCGGGGACACCACACATCACTAGGGGACACCACCACATCACTCAGGGACACCACCACACCACTCAGGGACACCACCACATCACTCAGGGACACCACCACATCCCTCAGGAACACCAGCAATTCACTCAGGGACGCCACCACATCACTCGGGGACACCACCACATCACTCAGGGACACCACCACATCACTCAGGGACACCACCACATCACTCAGGGACACCACCACATCACTCTAATACACCACCACATCACTCTAATACACCACCACATCACTCAGCCCAACCACATCATCACTCAGCACCACAACAGCACTGTATTTTCTTGCTACCATCACGCATTGCCATAGCAATAGTACTCGCATTAGGAAAGTGTAAGCTATTGGCTTTGTGAATAACAATGCTATTAATTTAGATATTTTCCAAGCCAACACAGATTAAAAAAGATTGTAATTTACAATACCAATAGCTCACACTTTCCTAATGCGAGACCTATTGCATTGCAAATGCTTGTTTGAAATGGCTTGAAGATAAGCCTGGCTGCTAATGCGAAACTACCAAGGGGTGAGCGGGGATATCTAAGAAGTTGACCTTCCTTTCCCTCACGTAGGAACGTGAATCCCTACTTGGCGTAAGGTACCTACGTCAGCCAACCAGGGATCCCAGGTCTAACATATATGCTGTCGAATAACTTCTACACTGGTGTGCATTTGTTCAAGGAATTGTTTAAAGTGGACACTGTTGCATGTGGCACAATACGCTCTAACAGTAAAGGTTGCCCTAAATAAGCATGGGCGAATTTTGCGAATCTGGCGTTCGCGAATTTGCGTATTTGCGAACTCGCAATCTGCAAAATCCACGAATTCTCGCGAATTTGCGGATTTTTTTTGTTTTTGCCAGTTTGCGAGGGTTTTGTACCAGTTCGCAATTGCGAACTTACTTGTCGGTTCGCAACGGTCGCGACTATGTTGTTTCTACGTCTAGTTCATCATCACTGGTTCCCAGCACCCTCTGTTTCACCACTGCCACCCTCTGTTTCACCCATGCCACCCTCTGGTACATCAATGCCACCCTCTGGTTCATCACTGTAGATTATGGGGGGGGAAACCAAGCACACCTGCCCTGCTTCAACTGACATGAATTAATTTGGGGTTGATTTATTAATGTGTCACTGTTTTAAAATTCCAGTCTGGCACCTGCTTCCTTATCTGTAATTTGCTTTCTGTTGCAGTGCATTTTTTTTTCCAGGACCTTTGTGGCCTACTTGTAGCTATTCTATGAGCCTGCAGTGAGGGTCAGAGCAGGGTCATAGAATTGTTGCAACTAGCAACTGAACTCTGGAGGGGCCCCAGTCAGGAAGCACTACAGGGAATGGTTACTAATGATGAGTTTGAACTTTTGCACCTGCTGAGTGCTTTCAGTTTTGCAAAACTCGTTTTTCTGCAGAACAGCAATTGTAATGCCCCAAACAAACATAGGCAACTTAACTCTGGAGGGGGCCCTCAGGAAGTACTACAGGGAATGGTTACTAATGATGAGTGAACTTTTGCACCTGCTGAGTGCTTTCAGTTTTGCAAAACTCGTTTTTCTGCAGAACAGCAACTGTAATGCCCCAAACAAACTTACTTGTGAAAGTTGATTTCTAATCCAAAAGTGATCCAAAGAAAGTCAAAAGTCCTCAAATCCAAAAAAGTGCAGGCAAATGTCAACCTGAGGAGTTATTCTGATAAAAATCATCATTTTCAGAAGGTCTATGCTGCTTGCTAGTGGATTTCTTGTGCAGAATTGCAAATTTTGTAATTTCGCGAGTGCGAGATTGTTGCTGCCCGCCGCACCTACATGTTCGCAATTGCGAACTCTCGTGATACGTCGCCAAACTCCCGCGGGATCCCGCAGCAAGATTCAAAATGGCGCAGCACTCGCAAAATATAGAGAAAAACAACTTGGCAAACGCTGAATGACGGTAAGTGAACGCCGCACGCCGCAATATTGTATCACAAAGAAAAAAAATCTGCGGCGTACGAATTTGCGGATTTTCGGTAAATTCACGAGATTTCGCGCATTGCGAATTTACCGAAAATCCGCAAAATCCGCGAGCGGAACGGATTTTCCGCCCATGCTTAGCCCTAAAGAGCTTGTATTTGAAAATATTCATAGAGGAGAGAGCAGTGCCTGCTTAGTGATGAACATTTAGATGTGAAATCCTCAGGTATGAGAGATGTCCACATGCTAGCAATCATTCATGATGAAAGTACTTCACCTGTGACTGGGGTCAGATCCCTTAAATGCACAAACCTGTGTGATTTTAGACTACAATAAGAACATAGAGTTGTGTAGATGAAGTAGATCAGAGCCTTACAGTGCTGTTAGGTTGTCATATTTGGTGTAAGAGGTTGGCTGGTCATTTGTTTCATTTGGCAACCTTCAACGCTTTTGTTGTATTCAAGGACTGTTCTACAGATTCAGAGATTACTTTTGTTCAGTTTCATCAGTCTGTAATAGGCACTGTTGTTGTAGTTGAGCAGGCAAATGTTTCTAGAGTTGGAGTGGTGAAGGATAAGGGTAGATTGAAAAATAGCCACTTTCCTGACTAAATTCATCCCACACCCAAAAAACCTTTCCCTGTAGGAGATGTAGAGTCGATGGACAAGGAAGCGTGAGAAACAAGAGTTGTATGTACTGCCCCAAGTGTCCTTCTAATCGTGGGCTATGCGTGCCCACATGTTCTAAATCATACTACGCTAAATTCATGTATTGGGAGCAACCTTGCAAGTAAAAGTGAACTGACAGATCTGTATCATTTTATATTTTTTCGTCAGTTTCATGGTTGGTGTTTGTTTGATGTATTTAGTTAGACCTGTTGTGTTTGTAGTCATAGTTGGTTTTTCATCTCATTCAAACTGATTTGTGTTTTCTTGTTTATTGAAAGTTAATGTGTAGACTAGCACCTTGTTGGTGGTGTGTGTAAATTGGAGCTTGACTATAGGAGTTCATAGACTGGCACTAGGCTGGTGTTCTGTGTGGACTGGCATTTAGATGGTGGTTTCTATGGCTGGCAGAGGTGTGGCATGGCATTTGGTTCCTAGTGTGTGTGTGTGCTGTTTCTGGAAGCAAGTCACTTTATACACACACTGCCACCGAAACCCCAGTCCACTGATCCCACCAGCATCCAGGTGGTGTTATTGTTATGTCTGAAATGGCATCTGGCTGGTGGTGTGTGCTCTGGTGGTGTGTGTGGCTGGCCTCCAGCTGGTGATGTGTGTGAGCTGGCATTTTGCTGGCGGTGTCTGTAGTCACTTGCTACTGGTCACTAAACACACTTTGCCAGCCAGACGCCAGCCCACACACTCCACCAGCTACCAGGCATTGTGATTGCTGTGTCAGTACTGTGGGCCTATGAAAGTGATGGGCTCTTGAATGGCACTGTTTGTTGATCTGAGTGTTGTAATGTGCTGGGTCCTTGGCTGGCTGTGTGAATGGTATTTTGTGTGTGATGCATAAATGGTGTATGAGTGGTCTAGAAGGCGGTTGATTCCTTGTGGTGGTTTTATAGCTCACAAGCTGTGAGTCACTGGTTCAGTATTCTGAACTTTCAATTATATTAGTAAATGGTTGTACAGTAATATTTGTCTTTTCTGTCTTTCTCTGTACTTTGTCTCTAGAGAAATCTACCCACTGTAGATATTTTCATAAACTAGACAACAGGGAGAGTGGCTTGAAGGGATCCCTCAAAGTACTGGAATCTGCTGGAAGCCTCAAATTTCTTTCCACCTTGAGTTCCCATATATCTCCTGATAGAAATGGCAACTCACCTGTGTGGGTGTCCCTAGTTCTTGCAATAATTCTGTGTCCAAGACGCAGTGTGGCAACATTATCAAAAGGGGTAGCTGCAGTTTTTTGGCCTCGGTTCTGTGGCATGCAGGAAAACCTACCAGACCATGGCATTTCTGGAAACTAGACACCCTGGGGAATAAAGGGGGGTTTCTCGGGAGACTAGGCGTAATTGTAGGGGGTAGGAAAGTAGTTGCTCCATCCAGATTCCAAAACATTCCATCACAGAAATGTGAGGAAAATGTGTTTTAGTCAAAGTCAGTTTTGCAAGGACCTCTGGGTAGAAAACCTGGTGAAAGTCACACAAGTCACCTCACCATGGATTCTCCAAGGTGTCTAGTTTAATAAAATCTACAGGTTTGCTGGTTTCCCTAAGCAGTGGCTGAGCTAGGTCCCAAACTCTACAGCTCAGCACATTGCAAAAAAGAGGTCCATTTTCAGTGGAAAAGGGTGATGGGTCCATGCTGCATTTTGGCAACTTTCCTTTCGCGGATAATAGCCTTACTCACATAAGTGAGGTACCATTTTTATCAGGAGAATTAGGGCAAAAGTAGTTGGTAAGAAAGTAGTTGCTCCCTGCAGATACCAGAATTTTCCTTCACAGAAATTTGAGTGAAATGTGTGTTTTTTTTAATTTATTTTAATTTTTGTTCGTTTTCCAACAACATTGCATCGGTACATATTACACATCTGAACCATATTCACATTGTTCATACCTGTTTCAGAGAGCTTTGCATCCATCTCTGAAGTAAGCAAGTTGTGTTGCAGTTCACCGTTCCTGTTAAAAAGGTCAACCCAGTGCATTAGAAATTACCGAAGAAAAGGTTGTACAACATGACATATGGAATGACATAAACAGGCGTTAGAACATCTGCTAATTGGAAGGAGGAGGAGACACTACCTCTGCTGTCAACTGGGCCATCAAAGTTTGCCATTCTCTCCACATCTCTTCTGTAGGGAAAATGCAAATGTCTCCTCTGTATGTGTTCCACTTCCCCCATTTATGGTCCCTCTTCCTAGGACAGCCCCGTCCCTTTAACGACGTCTCTTCGTCAATCATAGCTGTGCCCATGTCTTTTGCCCACTCACCCACAAGCGGGACCATGTCCACCCCCAATTTCTGCGCTATGTTGCACTTAGCAATGATAAAGCTCATCGAGGCCCAACTCTGTTCTGCCTGGGAAAGGTCTGTCGCTCCTCAAATATTAAGAAGACAGAGCTGGGAAGACAATCGTAGGGGCTTATCACACGTCCTCTCAAGTTAGCGGGTGTTAGACCTGGCACCTTGGCGTGAGTTTCCCTTCCAATGTTTGTTGATGTGCCTCAGATGTTTTTGCTGGTGTCCGCCGCTCAGGGCACTGCGCCATGGCCAATCTGTGCCGCAGTGCAAGTGCTCCCTATGTAAAGTGTATATGTGATTGATTTCCATGATTGGTTCATTGGATTTACTGTCAGTCCCCAGTAAAGTGCACCAGGAGTGCCAGGGCTTGTAAATGCCAATACTGCTAGTGGGCCTGCAGCGCTGGTTGCGCCACCCACAGAAGCAGCCCTTTAAAATGTGTCTAGGGTCTGCCATTGCAGAACCTGCGTGCAGTCTGGTACTGTCATGCTGGCTGGGCAAGTGCACCCAATTGCCAGCCTCTAAACCTTCCCCTAACTTCATATTAGTCACCCCTATGGTAGGAACTAGGGCAGGGTGCTTTGTCAGTGTAAGGTAGGACAGGCCTTGATGTGTGTGGCATGTCCTAATAGTGAATTACAGCAAATTTGTTTTTCACTATTGTAAGGCTACCTGTTCTCTTAGGCCAAGATGGGCTGCTGGAATTATTACACTCTATAATCCCAGCAGGCTCAGGGAACATAGTAGAAAGTCATGTTTAGTATGCCTGAACTCAGAATAATAAAATACATCTTTTAGTAAAGATTATTTTAATATCCTGTGTTTGCAAATGCTACTTTTAGAAAGCTAGCATTTGCTTGCCTAACCATTTCAGCCCGCCTCTGCTAGGATGTGTATCTGACTGTCTGGGTTATGTGAGTGACAGGGCTGGTGGATGACAGGTGGTGAATGCAAGGATTACACCTTGGTGGGAGGTTGGAGTGCCCCTGGGCTCTGAATAGGGCTGTGCTCTGCCACCACAATGCTGGCTCCGCCCCCGGGGGAGCGACTGATGACTCAGCCGACACCTGGCCCAGGAGAAGCGAAGCACTGTCAACAAGGTACTCCTGGCTGCCCCTGTCCACACAATGCTGGCTCCACCTCCTGTGGAGCATCTGATGTGACTGCCCCTCACACTGAAAGCAGAAGCCAGAGTGCCCCCAACAAGTGCTCAAAGACTGAAAGGAATTATGCAGAGGCTCCCCTGGCCTGAAAAGACAAAAGAAATGCTGTATAAAAGTAGGAGCTCTGCTCCTTGTAAATCAGAATCCTGTTTCCCACAAAGAACCTCTGCCCAACCAGAAGGAGAAGAAGACGCTGCAAGGACTGGCCTGCTGCTTGCCTTGATGAGGAAGGAGAGGAAAAGACTTGCTGAAAAGACTTTGCTGATTTGTGCTTGAAACTTTCTCCAAGGGCTTGTCTGAGCTTGCCTCCTGACCTGAGCCACAGACCATCTGGCTCAACCTGCTCTCTGCCCGTCTGCCGGTAATTACGAGGACTTCTGCCCCGCCAGAGCCGTGACCTTTGGTGCCCCCAGCCCCTTCTTGAGGCCGTGACCAAACCGTGTTTTCCCGTCCCCGCCGAGGAAGAGCCCCGCTCCGTCGAAACGCTCTACCCCCGCTAAGGGAAATCGCCGTGTCACCTCGCCTTGGAGGCTTGCTGGCGTGACCTTTCTGGTGCCCCCCAGCCCCTCCTCGAGGCTGTGATCGAACTGTGCTTCCCTATCCCCGCTGAGGGAGAAGCCCTGCTCCGTCGAGCTGCTCTCCCCCCGCTGAGGGAAGTCGCTGTATCACCGCCATTGGAGGCTCGCTTGTGCACCCCCCACGCTCCCTCCTGACGTCCCCACCGGACGAAACAGACCCAGAGACCAGACTCCTTGAAGCTTCGGGAGCCTCGGATTCCAGCCTCGCTCTGCTGAGAGCCGCCGTGTGCCCCGCACCCGCCTTCACGGAAACCCCCAAGAGACGCCGCTCCCCGGCGCACAGTGCTCACCACGGGCTAGGGACCCGCAACGTTCTTCTTTCCCCGCGAGAGCACTGTGCGCGGCGATCGCCTTAGTGCACTGGTCTCCCCGCCTGAGCCGGTCCTTCAGCGGACAGCGCTCACGGTACGAATCGAACCCGTGCTCATGCCGGATGCGTGAGACGCAGTAGGGTTCGCTGTTCGCACCGGGAGGAGCACACGGAAGCGCAACAAAGCGGCTAGTGAGTCCTGAAAGGACTCAAGGACCTACGAACTGTTCAAAGAGACTAAAGTAAGAGAAAGCTTGCGATACCAAGAGGACAATTGCCTATTTACAACCTAGTGGCTAAGAAAAGCGTTACCTATGGTCTTGTGATAAATACTGGCCTGCATATATATTTTTACATGAAGAAGACATATTTTTATATATAACCACAGCCTGGTGTCCATTTGTGGGGGGATTGGTGTTTTTACTGTGTGTGTTATTACATATGCTTAACTCAGAAACGCCTGAAGAATAGCCTTGGCTGCTCACGCCACGCACCTAGAGGGTGAGCAAGGGTAATTCTAAAGGGTCATCCTTTGCCCTGACTTAGAGGAGAGGGTCCCTGCTTGTCACAAGTGCATACTTGCGCCAACCAGAGACCCCCAATTCTAACAGCGGGTGATCTCCACCCAATACTGCTGGATTTGTGGACAATCCCATATTATGTGTACGAAGATACCCACTTGATTACAGTGCCGGAGACAGAGCGGGTCATGGCGTCTGCCAATTCTAAACAGGAGCTTAGCATCAAAGTAGACCCGATGGAGCACTTTCAGCTAAATGAACAGTAGGCGTATGGGAATGGCCACTTCCCTGGAGGAGGCCAGTGTGTCTCGCCAGTCGTCATCTTCCATGCTTCCCAGGTCCATTTCCCAACTAACCCTCACTTTTAGCATTGGATCTGCAAGGTTATTTACCAGTTTCCTATAAATGAGCGATATAGTCTTGTTAGTCATGGGGCCCAATAATAACCGATCTTCCAAAGGGGAAGAGTCAGGGAGTGGAGTATCCTTTCGCAGAGCAGACGAGATTGCGTGACTAATCTGCAAGTATCTAAAGGCCTCGGATGGAGCCACTTGGTACTTTGACTGGAGGTCAGCGAATGAGGCGAGCTTCCCTTTAACCCACATGTTCCCAACTGTGTATATACCAATTGTGTCCCACTTATCAAATCCCGGGCATCGACTAAGGATGTCAGGCTCCCATAGTGGTGTCGCTTTAGTCAGTCGTCCCTTCCATCCCAATTTACCAGTAACTACATGCCAAGTCTCTACCACACGGTCTGTAGGTCCAGTTAAATGAAGTTTACGGGGATTAGTATATAGCACCCTATTATAGCCGCTCGTCCCATAATACAATGATCTGTGCGGAAGCTAGGCTCATCATGCGGACCAAACATCCACGTATTGATTGGAGTTAGCTGGAAGGCCTGATAATGTAGTCGTAAGTCTGGTAGCCCTATACCTCCATCATACCAGCCCATGCTAAGCATAATCATCGCGATTCGTGGTGTACAGTCTTCCCATAAGAGGCTCCGCAGTGTGCTATCAATTTGGGCAAAATAGGGGTCAGGAATAGGATTGGGAGTGTTTTGTAACAAGTAAAGAAAATGTGGAAGTGCAAGTGTCTTGAACAGGGATGCACGCCCCAGGAGATTGCGAGGGAAGGTTCGCCAGTAAGCTGCATCAGATTTTCAGACACTGGAGAGGCCCCCAGCAGGTTACGTTCCTAGAAGAGGATATCGTCTGGGGTTACAAAAATGGCCAAATAACAAAAGCCTTTGAGTGCCACCGGGATCTCATAGCCCTGAGGGCTAGCTGGCGGAGTGTCCCATAACACATACATCTAGGACTTGGACCAGTTTATCTTGTATCCAGTTTGAGCACCAGTGTGAGCACCATAAACATGGAAAATGTGCAACACCTGCCACAGAGACCGTGCTGGAGATGCCCGATACAAGAGGATGTCATCCGCATATAGCGAAATGCGGTCCTTGTGATCAGCGGTCCATTTGACCCCTCAGATCTCCAGATCTCCCCTAACCCAGAAATCAAGTGGCTCCAACACCAGGGCAAATAGTAAGGGAGACAAAGGGCATCCCTGTCTCGTGCCCCGGTGAACGGCGAAAGTGTCCGAGCAGTGATTGTTGACAACAATGCGCGCAGTGGGTTGTGTATATAGGAGCCTAATCCAGGGTACGAGCTTGGTGTCAGGCCGTAGAACCGGTTAGGCGCTGTCTACGGGGCAAAGCGGCCAGACCCGAGAGAAAAGACTACATTTCCCTGGGGACTTAGCACCAGTCACGGTCCACGTGAAGTTTCTGCTCGCAAACCCTGATATAGCCACCTTAGGAACAGGGAACGTTGCCGATTATTCTTTGTTCATGGCCAGTGGGTCGGACCGTCTGGTTTCCTGTTTTGCGGCTCTTCAAGTTCCTGTTTGTTTCCTGCTTGGGCGCCGGAGATTTTGCCCGTTTGTTGATTGGATTCATTTCGGCCGAGCGCATCGCTCCTCTGTTGGCGAGACAGCCCGTAGGCGTCTCTTGCAGAGGAGCGTCTTTGGTTTGTTTCTGGTGTACTACGCTCCTCTGTTGGCGAGACTGCCCGTAGGCGTCTCTTGCAGAGGAGCATCTTTGTTTTATTCTTGCGGGCACCGGTCCTCTGTTGGCGAGACCGCCCGTGGGCGTCTCTTGCAGAAGAGCGCTATTAGTTCTCTGCTTGGCGCTTCGCTCCTCTGTTGGAGAGATCCTAGGACTGAGGTCTCAGGCAGAGGAGCGTAATATTGAAAGAGGATTCTGCTCTTTGATTTGGCACAGAGCACTCAACTCTACAGAAGAGCGTGTTGTTACTCGTATCTTGGAGAAACAACCCAGAAGTAAGGTATCGGTTCGGGATTCTTCACAGTACAGTTTCCGATCCCTTTTTGTTCCTATCTGCTTCTAGTTTGACCACTCATTGATATCCCTAATTGTGGAATACATTTTCTATGTGAACCTTCTTTGAATGCTGCGGATTTTGGGATCACTAACTATGAAGTAATATGATGTGTGATCCTGTCTGGTACAAGAAGACATTGTGCTTCCATTTGTGCGCATGAACTAAAGTTGGGTTCTGTTCTTTATTGTTTATCCTAGAAGAGAGATAGAGTCGGCATTAATGTGGAACCACTGACATATTTAGGGTATGTAGGAAAGGACAACACTTACCCCACATAAGGAAGAAGAGAGAGTTATATATTTTGCATGCGTGCAGATGGATTATTGTGTATTCTTTTTTTACATGCAGAAACCCGTTGAAGGCTCTCACCTATTCTCTCCTCTCCTCTTCTGATGACGTCATTCTTATTTTACTTTACAGGTAGAGTGTTATTGAGACCATTATAGTATACAGGGATCACTGTGTTGTTTGCCTTCTGTCAATATCATTAGGAAGTACTAACGGTGCGCTACTTGTCTCTCCATAGGTCTTCCTCCATGCTGTCCCTACCCTTTCCTTCCCTCGCTTGACTATCCTACGGGTCTGTGTATATTATATTCCGGACTTGGGGGCAGTCGAGAGGTGGACCCCATTGAGCATGAACGCAACCCTGAGGAACCGAAAAGGTGGAACCTGAAACTTGGGTCCAAATCCCATATAGGCCAACACCGCGAAGAGAAAGTCCCATTCTAAGGTGTCAAACTCCATGGCGGCATCTAAGGATAACAGGATCACGTCTTCCTCAATTGTATGAATCCTACCGAGGGCCCTGTGTAACCATTGCAGATTTCCAGCCTGGCATGAATCCGCACTGATCCGGATGGACCAGGTTGGTAATATAGGGAAGGAGGCGATTGGCCAGGGGTTTGGCAAGGATCTTAGCCTCAACGATCAAGAGCGAGATGGGGAGATGGGGCGATATGATTTACAGTCTTCCTCCGGCGTGTTTGGTTTTTGTTCGACTACTATAGCGCCCGTGCGGACATCTGCCGGAAGGAGACCCGACACAAAACATTTGTTATATAGATTCAACAGGTGGGGAGCTGGTATTGTTATCATAGGTTTAAAAAGCTGGACAGGAAGCCCATTTACACCTATTGCTTTGCCGGTTCACACATCATGTATGGCCTTCTGAATCTCTGTCTCCATGATGTCCACCTCTAGGGCCTCTCTATCCTGTGGAGAGATATTGATCACATTAAAAGTCGCAAGGAGGTCGGCCGACATTGGGGCCTTAGACACCTGTGGAATGTTATAAACTTCCTCAAAATAGGATGCAAAGGTATTAGCAATCAATTGAGGGTCAGTGAGAAAAGTATCATCTGCATATTGCACATACCCACCGTGACTCCTGCTCTCTGCGTTCCACCCATGCCGAGAGTTTGCCTGTCCTTTCCCCTTTCTCATAGATCCTATGTCGGGAAGACAGAGACTGCAACGTGGCTTCTTCTAAAATAAGTTGTTTATAATCGTGATCGTAAGGCTATGTTAGTCAGCCTGGTTGATGGTTCGCTCCACCACATCCTCAAGTTCCAACATGTCTGCTTCCAGCTCAGTGTCAAAGCCCAGCTCACCTGAGTTTCTGTTCAGTTCTGATGAAGGTTGAAGACAGTCCGACCCCACCCTGAAACTGCTTGTTCCAGCACACTAGTTTTAAAACAGTGCACTAAGAACCAGAAGCTCAAGGGAAGAGGGAAGTGGATAAAATAAAAAAAGAGAGACAACACCGGTCTTGCGTTTCCACTGTAGAAGAGCTGCTAAAATCTGCGGCCCTTTCTGACTTCTGTAGAAACTGGTGCCTAATGAAACATAAACAAAGAACAGATAAGTGCAACCTATCCCTAAATGTGTTCCTGACTAAACCTTAATCTTATTAGAAATTCTCTTCTAAAAGTACCTCCAGGATCCTGGTCTAAAGATTCCAGGTTTGGAATGTGTTACTGTTCTGGGATGTGCTTTCTATTACTGTAAAACTTCTGTAAAATCAAACGAATATCATTATCAGAATTACCAACGTCTAACATTCACCTTAATATAACTAAAGCCTAAATTCTTAATAGCAAACTCCCTTTTCACACATCTCCAGACTTTTTATAAAACAAATTCTTTACTTTTACATCAAAAAACAGCAGGTTAATTTGTGCAGGTCCTTGATTTACTGTTTGCCTTGATGTCAATGGTTTCCTCTGTTCGATTCTTAAAAAAGTTCCATGTAAAACAATGTTTATTCCACAAAGTATTCTTGTAACAAAGGGTTTGAACCACAAAGTTTGTGGGAGATATCTTGTTCCAAATTGTCTTTACATGAATCCAGAAATCGCCGATAAAGTCCTTTCAGGTAATAAAAGGTTTGGAAACTTACTTGTTGCTGAAAAGGGATACTGATCAGTCTAACCTTGACCTCTTTCTCTTTTGCAGGTCGATTGCAGTGGACAGAAGAGGGGCTGAGGCAAGAAGTATCCGGAAACCAGAAGAAGGAAGAGCCGGAAGCCGCGCCCGTTGAAGTCAATGAACGTCTGGAGAGAGCAGGAGTGCCAGCGCCGAAGGATCTGTTCTCAGGTAAGTGGGAGGTAGACGAGCACAAGCACTGGGTGAGGCTCAGGGGCTGCCTTTTATAGACAGGGCTGGGTGTGGTTCGAAGAGCTGGGTGTGGTTCGAAGAACTGGGTGTGGTTCGAAGAACTGGGTGTGGTTCTCACATGCAGGTGTGCAGAGCTTCAGTTATTATGCTAATGAGTTGAAGTAACACATGGCCTAGGGAAGAGTGTTCTAAATAAGCCTTGGTAAAAGAAAGGTCCAATGTTTTCTAAATAAGCCTTGGTAAAAGCAAGGTCCAATGTGCAAACAAGACAGCAATGTCCAAACTTGTGAATACATTGAGCAGCATACACAGAGGTCTTAGGGAGGGGCTGAGATAACAAGAAAGGCTTTCAGTAGTATGTTTAAAGAGAGCTATTACAGAGACCACTAGTGCAATGAGAGGGGACATGCTCTTTGCTGTGCACAAACCCTAACACTCAGCCACCCTCTTGGCTCGCTCAGCCCAAAACCCCACAGTCAACAACAACGCCCTGCCCCTTATGACAGCTCCGAATGCTCCCCATATTGTCACAGCTGAGTCAACAGATCCCACATTCTCAGAGAAATAGTATTCGGTATCTTTTTGGAGGGCCTCTCTTATTTGAGGTATCTTTAAAACCCACTGCTCTATTTTAATGGTACCGGGACGCCTGTTCTGCTGTATCCCAAAAGTCGTACGGACTGGAGAATGGTCGGAGATCCCTCGGGCCAGGTGGCCAGAGCTGATGAAGTTGTGGATATCCTGAGCGTGCGTGAATATGTAATCTATTCGAGATTGGCTACCATGCGCCCTAGATTGGAATGTGAAGTGTGTACGCAGCGGGGAAAGCCACTGCCATATGTCCACCACTCCCAGTGCGTTAACAAATTCTGAGAGCTGCAAGCCTCTAGGTGGGTCTTCCCGGGGCAGCAGACGGTCTTAAGAACCATCCATTGTGAGGTTGAAGTCCCCCCTAGCACTAGCACCCCCAGAGGCATCTCCAACACCAAGGTGCCTATGTCACGTAATGTCAATCGCTGTAACCCTGGGGGAGCATAGACAGAGACAACATTAAGGGCACGCCCCTCCCAGGAGCCCGTAACTGCTGCGTACCTTCCCTGAGCATAAGTCCTGGTATTATGGTTAATGTATGGACAACTCTTTCGAAGGAGAATCCCCACCCCCCTGGAGCCTGAGGTAAATCCAAAGTGAACTACCATGTTGCAACCTTTTCTATTCAGAGCCCCACAGGAGTTACAGACCAAGTGTGTCTCCTGCAGCATCACCATGTCAAGCTCCTGTCGTTTAATATATTGCAATACAATAACCCTCTTGATCTTATCCCAAGGCTGTTGACATTCCACATGGACAAATAAAGTGTTAAGCCACGCGTCATCACTCCAGTCGTTAAGCGATATGTGCAGGCAGTTGAATTCACCCGGTGGAGCGTCCCCAGGGCCTCCCTCCATCACATAGCAGAGTATCATTGGTCCCCAGAGGCAGCGGAAACGGCCTTTATAGTAACTAAATGCTGTGGACCAATTGGTGACATTGGAGTACCAACCGTTGTGTAGTACTGATACAAAACATAGAAAATACAACAAAAACAACCCCTCCCGCCTCAGGTGAATCCCCCCTCCCTGCATACGGGTCAAAAACCACCCTCTACCCCCAACTTGCAGAGTGCCTGTCGCCCACCCTTAGAAACTGCTGGAACGTGCCCAACCCCCATCCCTGAGGCAACAAACAGTAAACCAAATACCCAGCCTCGGCCAAAAGCCCCCAAGGGGGAAAAGTACTGCCTCATATTCAAGTTATATAGCAGCATAGAGGTATAGATCCAACATGTCAAACATCTTTGGATTTCAGAAGATTCGTGGCACGCAAGTATGTCCAGCAAACGACACAAGAGGGAAATATAATAGGAATACAACATTTAGTCCCTGCAACCTAAGAGAACCAGAAAGAACTCCAACCACTCCCGGAAATGGTCCATTGTTCGTTATCATCCTGGTGGGCTCCAAGACTCTGAATCAGAGGGAGGTGGGGAACGTCTTTGCTGGAGCCACTCATTGATATTTCCAGCCACAGGAGTAGATTTATCTGATCTCTTGCCCACTGTGTGCCAGCCATCGAGCCAGTCCCAAGCGTCCCCAGGCCTGGTAAAGAACCACAGTTTTCCATCTGCTTCAATTCGAAGTTTGGCTGGGAATAACATGGCATATTTAATCTCTTGGACCTAGAGTGCGCGTTTCACTTCCGGAATAACTTTGGTGCTGTTTCTGGACCCTTAAAGTGAAGTCCGGGAAGAATGAAACTCAAATGTTTTCCAGCGTCAGTGGAGGGGCAGCTCTCGCAGTTTGTAGGATCATGTTGCGATCATGAAAATTAAATATTCGGGCCAGAAGCGGGTGGAGGGGCCCTGGTTTCGGCTTACCCCCCATCACTCTATGGGCTTGTTCAATGGAGAAGCACTTGGAGTGTCCTCTTGGCTGGAGATGTTTTAAAATCAGCTCCTTGACAAGCAAATCTGCGGCTGGCCCCTCCACCCGTTCCGGAACAGCAAGAATTCGGACATTATTGCACCGCATTCTTCCTTCATAGTCATCAAGTCGTATCTCCATCGCCTCTTAGGAGTTGCACATTTTAGTGACCTGTGTCTTGAGGAGGGTGGTGTCAGTCACTAGGTCTGAAGTCGTACTCTAGATGGTGCTCACCCGGTCAGCTATTTTCCTCATGACCTCCCTCCTTAAGGACATTTCCTTGGCGACTGTCGATTCAGTTTTCAAGAGAGGTCCGCACCGTGGTTATAGTCGCTAGGAGATCTTTGTTTGAAGGCTCCAGATCTTCCACCTGAGATCCGGCCCTGGTTGGCCTTTCCTCCTGAGATTTCTGCCATGCGAATTTGTCCAGCTTCGCTTGTGTCGCCGTTCTCCCGCTACGGCCCGTCGCCATCTCAGCACTCTAGGGAGGAGTGAGGTTGCAGGGCTAGGGGGCACACACCACTTACCGCCGCCTGCCGTGGGGACCCACTTGGCCTGTCGGCTGCAGCACTCGGCACTCCAACCCTGGGTCGATGAAGCACCCCACAAGCTCTCTCTGGGGCTTCAGTCACTTGCCTCCAGCTCCAAGCGTGAAGAGCACCACTTAGGTGCGCGTCATGGCTCTCCAGTCCAGTTTCTCCGTGTCCGCCAAACACAAATGTATTAGGCCCAGATCTAATCCCAGCCGTAGTAATGCTTCACATCTTCCCCTTGCGTGGTATGCAACCGCTGCCTTTGCCACTCCTTCAATCTCCCACCAGGCCACAGATGCCCAAATCCCCCTCCAGGGAATCACTGCTGGGTCCTAGTACATGATGGGCAACAAGCAGTCCTTTAGTGACCCCACCGGGGGCCCAGGGTACTATGTTGGGTATTGCTTTTACCGGAAGCGGCCCTGTAGCAGTCAAGGGTCCCTGCAGTTCCAGAGCAAACCTCCTCTCAAAAGTAGCAGCAGCCCCTCGCTTGGTGTGCAATTTCTACCTTCGCCACTCCTTCAATTTCCAACAGGGCCACAGACGCTCCCAGGCCCCCTCAGGGAAGCACTGCTGGGTCCTCGCACATGACTGGCGACAAACAGTCCTTCAGGGTACCCAGCGTTCTATCCGGAGTATCGCGTAAGCCTGGAGAGGCCCTCTGGCAGTCAAGGGTCTTCGAAGTGTCAGAGCACGCCACCTCTCTAAATAAGCAGCGGCCCCCTGAATTGTCTAGTCTATTGTGGAGCGCAAGGGGTCACAGTCTTTATGGTCCCTAGGGTCTGCAGGGAAACTCCCGCCCGGGCATGCCACATCCCGATGGCGGAGACACACAGCAGTTCAGGGGGGTCCGCAGAAATCAACGCCGATAATAACCCCACCTGCAGTCTTCCTCAACCTGCATCAATGTCGTGCTGGCAGGCTCCGGGGTGATGGAATGCAGTCTAGGTGGGGGAACCACCCGGCCGGCTCTTCTGCTCCACTCGTGGACCTTGCCTCAGCCGCGTTGTTGCTCTGCACACTTGTCCCATGGCGATACTTCCGCACGGCGAGGCCGCTGCAGTTGGAGCCGGTGTCAGTAGCCGTCCCCGAACAGCAGTCGCGATCGGCCCCAAAGTCTGTCAGTGTCTCGGCAAGCATCCACAGCATACAGGAAACCCCTCGGAGCGATGTTTCGGTTGGGGCTGATCAATTTAGGCAGATATTTTGTGAGTGGCGTGCCGGAGCTCAGCTACCATGCGGCCATCCCTGTTGGCAGTTGGCCACGCCCTTGAAATTTATTTTTTAATTTAAAGTTTGAGGTTTGCAAGGGCGTCTGGGTAGGTAAATGCAGTGGGAGCAACACAAGTCACCCCACTCTGGATTCTCCTAGGTGCCTAGTTTTTATGTACAGGTTTGCTAGGTTTCCCTAGGTGCCAGCTGAGCTAGGGCCTAAAATTCACAAGTAGCTACATTGGAAAAAAAGGGTCAGCTTTCAGTGGAAAAATATGATGTGTCCATGTTGCGTTTTAGGATTGTTCTTATCGTAGGCACCAGACCTACCCACACAAGTGTGGTAACATTTTTATTGGAATACTAAAGGTAACACAGAAGAGTAGATTAAGTGTTATTACCAATTGTATTGGCAAATCTAAGGCAGTGTGTAAGAAAGAAGACATTTTGAGAAATTCCCTCTAATTTACATGGGTAAAGTAGCTGCTCACAAACTCAGAGATTTGAAAATAACCACTGTTTCTAAACACCATATCTAGTGCCCATTGCAGAAATGCTTATGTTTCCTTGACACCTGTTTTTACATCTTCATATTTTACCATATGAATTGCTCCATTCCCAATAAACAATGAAAAGCCATTGCAAGGTGCAGCTCAGTGATTAGCTCTGTGTACCTCAGCACGTCACTCCCCTCCTCCGCAGTCTACATTGGCTCCCTGTTTCCAAACGCTGCACTTTCAAACTGGCATGCACTACCTTCAAGGCCCTCTCGGATGCAGCCCCCATGTTCATCTCTTCGGCCTTGTCCCGTCACATCCCTTCTAGAGCTCTTCGCTCTGCATCACTAAACCTCCTCGAGGTCCCCAGATTCAAAAGAAAAAAGCACGGTGGCCTGAGCTTTTCTGTCCTGGCCCCCTCCACCTGGAACTCCCTACCTCCTTCTCTCCGTCTCTGCCCAAAGTACGACTGTTTCCGCAGACTTTTAAAAACCCTGCTCTTCCAAGCCGCTTATGACTAACCCTCTCACTTTGGATCAACGCTAGATGTCAATGAGCGCCAAGAAACCGATGGTGATAGTGCGCATTATAAATAATTTTTAATAATAATAATAATACCTCAGGTTCTTAGAAAACCTGCAAACCCTATATATTCCTGCAAGCAGAAAGGTCTAGCAGATGTAACGGCATATTCTTTTTGTAAATTGGCCAGTGTGAGAAGGAGTTACAAATAAAAACATTGTCACAAACAGATTTTTTTAATACTAATTTTCAATTCAGAAATATATAGCTTTCTGATATCCACTGTAGGTTTTACCACTATTTCAACCACAAACTAGAAGGAGGTTGAAAGCATACAAAATAGGAGAAATGGGCAATCTCCCAGTCAAATGTCATAACGGCGGTAGCTCATTTAGTTTTCTGTATAAACTCTGCCTATTCTGAAAGCTGGGATGATGATGATTTTAGCACTATGAGCCTTTTATTGATGCCATTTGCAGGAAAAAATCAGACACTATCTTCTGCAGCACTATTTCCCATTTTCCCCACAAAAACCCAAAATGTAGCTATGTTTTGGTAGGTTTCTCAGTCCCCTTCAAGGGAATCCATAAACCCTAGGTACCTTTAGAATTCTGACGATGTTGGAAAAAAGGGACACAAATTTGGCGTGGATAACTTATGTTGAATTAATAAAAAAGGGCCGAAGCACAAACTATCTCAAATAACCAAAAGCGTAGCACCAGTGGGGGAGAAAAACTAGTAGCGAAAGGGGTAAAAAGAACCCTAAAGACTCTCAAGAAATTGTTTGTTGCAGTTTAATTGCCCTTGTGTATTTGATTGAGACAGTAATTCCAGGAAAATTGATTTAGATACTTGTAAAATGGTGAACTCTGCCGGTCAGGTAAGAAGGTTTGTAGGGAAAAAAAGCTTGATGGACTCATCCTGCCTCATTTAATGTTTTAGTGTGTCAACTGTCCTGAATCTCTTACACCTTTCCCAAGTCATAGCAATTGGCACTTCCGCCCGGAGCCTCAAAATGGTGTCCCGCACCTCCAATTTGTGCACTATTCAGCTTCTTAAGCTCAACGTTTGGTGAGCGCCCTTCACACCATGGAATTCAACCCATTACATGACAACATTAATATGTCAGTGACACCTGGGTGGAGAAGGAGATGGTGAACATAAAGGTTTCCCCTACATCTGCCATTTGTGTATGATATATTTGCTTTGGCTAATACCTTCTGTTTTAGTTGGTTTATTATATGCCTTTTTATAATTCACCTTATTTTGCAAGTAGTGGTTCTTCTATCACATTGTTGCTTGTTAGTTTATGTTGTACTCATTCCAAGGGGTGTTTTGAAGTGATTAATGCCACTCCCCCTCATTTACTGTGCATAATTAAAGGCAGAGCTCAAATCGAGGGTACACACAGGTAGACAGCATCCATCCACTATTTTCACCCTGCCAAGAAGTTAGGCCCCACATAAATATGCTCAACTTGTACCAGTGTTATTTGCAGAAACCAGGACGCATTCAGCATGCCTGAACGTTGTCTACTTTCCATTCCCAGTAGCAACTTGCAGGCAGTGAGGGCGACTTCTTTATTTTCAGCTCCAGCTTACCCAAATTTAAAGGCCGAAGTTAAGGGGCCATTGGCCTCATTTCAATCGAGTATTGCAGTTGGACGAGGCCTGGAGCCTCATACTTACATGCACACTCAACAGATGGGAAACGAAAGCTCACAGCTTGACTTCACAGGTACTTAAGAGAGGCATGCTTTTGACACTTTTTCGTCCCTGTATTTTAGTGTATGCACTGTAAGAATATGAGATGTATTGGTTTGTCCCAGTATTTACACAAATAACAATATAAATGGCACTATTTTTTACATTTCATACCGCTACTCATCCCAATGCAGGGTGTCAGAGTGCTTTACGTAACATACACATTTCACATTGAGAATAACTCATGTAAGTGTATAAATAAATGTACAAGATGTTACATAAGACAGTAAGGGTTACATTGGTATAGGAGTCACATATCCTTTATAAATCTCTACTACATAAAAAAAATCACAAATTATGAACTGGAGGTAACAAAACAATTTGTATTGAAAGCAGTAACCCACTTACATAGCTACATAAAATAAAAATCTGTCATCTGCATGTTACACGATGTGCTTTTTAGGAGACACATTAACCATCTATACAACTTTGATTACAATCTGGGACTTCACAAAACAAAGTTCTCTCCAGCATAAGCATTACCCTTTTGAGTTATCCTATCATTATTACTATTTCTTTAGATTTACTGGACACACAAAGATCTCTGCAGCAGGTGCCTTCAACCCCTAAAATATTTTTCAATGCAGACATTGCAACCAACTAAGTAGACAGATGTACTACCATCCTTCTCCTTGTTGCCAATTTCTTTGTGGGAGAGTTTAGAAAAATTAAATGTATTAGCTGAGGCCCAGTGTTTGCGCCACTTTTTTGACCCAACCCCGAACCAAAATCTAATTTGTTAAATCTCGTAATGCGCTGAAATGTACTTATGAAGTGCCAGTGCTGATTACATTTATTCAATTATCACTCTTAGCATCCACACTAAGAAAGCTAATTCAAAATGGGGTATTTGCTTATTACTCGCAATTTTTATTTGAAAATTAACAATTTTTTACACAATTTTTTCTTTTTAAAAAAGAGAGAAGCATAGGAAATGAGGACACATCAACAAACCACATTGGATAGAAACTTCATGCATTCTACGCCTTCAATCATATCACAATCGCCGCGACATTCGTCACAATCATACCTCAATCAATCATACCACATACTACCACTATAGTAAAACAGAAAAACTACTGGATCAGCACAAATTTTACAAACATTTAGTGCTATTTTAAGAGGTCACATTCCTATCTGTTAGTGAGTTTAGAATCATACAATAGAACTCATTGCAGTCCAAGGTAATGTGCATAGGATGGTGAGAGATCTGGGAGAGAGATGCCCCCTAGATACTCTAGCAGACCAGTAGAACAGGGGCCTACGCGTTTCAAATCCCTTATTGGTCATCAGGGATTCTCATCAGGGCCTCAGGCACTAGAATCAAAAAGGAGAAAGAAGCATAACAGAGAGTGGTTTTAGAAAAATGGCGAAGAAAAACTTGTATAGAATCGCACATCAGCAGTCTAAAAACGTAGGCATACACCACTAAGGCACAAACAATGTCAATGAGCTGTTCAAACACATGGAAGTGGGGAACGTGGAGAAATAGGGGCCAACTGTAGTTTACAGGGGGGGGGTTGAAACCGGGTGGGAAAAGACTTACTAACCCAATGACTGGAAGAATGGTCTAATGGAGGCATAGACTGGAGGCTTCTCTGGAAGGAAAGGATCTAAAAAATAAACAACGACTAAGTGAGAACCCAGCATACATGCATTTGAGCAAAGAACTGTGGAAACTTGCAAGGGGTTCATGGATTAGTTATGCATAAGAGATCTATTCATACAAAGCTAGTTCTTGGGGATGTGATCTAGCATAAATAGGTCGCTAACAAGCCTATTTGCCAGGTGCTACACTGGTAGGCACTGATAATAATATTGGCGCAGATACCTTAATGAACGGAGGACAACCGCCGGAAATAACAAGGCTGTGGCTTGGATGGCTAATCCATGAACCCCTTGCAAATTCTTCCAGTCATTGGGTTAGTAAGTCTTTTCCCACCCGGTTTCAACCCCCCCCCTGTAAACTACAGTTGGCCCCTATTTCTCCACGTTCCCCACTTCCATGTGTTTGAACAGCTCATTGACATTGTTTGTGCCTTAGTGGTGTATGCCTACGTTTTTAGACTGCTGATGTGCGATTCTATACAAGTTTTTCTTCGCCATTTTTCTAAAACCACTCTCTGTTATGCTTCTTTCTCCTTTTTGATTCTAGTGCCTGAGGCCCTGATGAGAATCCCTGATGACCAATAAGGGATTTGAAACGCGTAGGCCCCTGTTCTACTGGTCTGCTAGAGTATCTAGGGGGCATCTCTCTCCCAGATCTCTCACCATCCTATGCACATTACCTTGGACTGCAATGAGTTCTATTGTATGATTCTAAACTCACTAACAGATAGGAATGTGACCTCTTAAAATAGCACTAAATGTTTGTAAAATTTGTGCTGATCCAGTAGTTTTTCTGTTTTACTATAGTGGTAGTATGTGGTATGATTGATTGAGGTATGATTGTGACGAATGTCGCGGCGATTGTGATATGATTGAAGGCGTAGAATGCATGAAGTTTCTATCCAATGTGGTTTGTTGATGTGTCCTCATTTCCTATGCTTCTCTCTTTTTTAAAAAGAAAAAATTGTGTAAAAAATTGTTAATTTTCAAATAAAAATTGCGAGTAATAAGCAAATACCCCATTTTGAATTAGCTTTCTTAGTGTGGATGCTAAGAGTGATAATTGAATAAATGTAATCAGCACTGGCACTTCTTTTGTTATTTGTTGTATAGGCTCTGCCTTGCTGATCAGAGCCAACCCCCATTTTGTTCTCACACGAAATGTACTTATGACATACCTGATAAACATATGTGTGAGGTCTTAATTTTTGATGTCACTTTATGTGGTGTCACTTCCAGTCAGGTCACTTCCAGCGACACCACGTGCGATTTCATGTGCCGTCATGCCATGCACTGTGATGGCACATGCCATGATGTCCCTTGCATACTGCCTAGCTTGATAAGTTCCTCCACTTCTGTTTTTTTTGGATGTATGCCCTGCTTACAGGTCAGTTGGCTTGCACAGGTAAAGCACACTCACTCACGGAGATACACCATAACCTGGGACTATTTTAGTAATTCCACATACTACCAAAGCACTCGGGCGACTGAACCCAGCTTGTCATTAGCTCCCCAAGACAGCTGGTTCTCCAATCAGACATCATCAGACAACAGGGTTGTGAGAGTACCTGTCGCTTTGTTCACAGATATCTAGACTGCCGAAAGCAGTCCCCACAGTCTCATCACTTTACAAACATCCTTAAACCCAGAAAGGAAGCACCTTATCCTGCAAGACACGCTGATGGTACAGGCCGTTGACATCCATGTATTACGTTGTAATGTTTGGTAATAACATTGCTTTTGTTGTACAGGAATAACGTTCACCTATGGCCTATCTCTGGGCTTGGAGTGGGCAAAGTAAACAGCAGGAAATGAATACATTAATGTCTGCGCACCCTCATTTACTAGTGGGAAGGAGAACAAGGGAACCCTACTCACTTGGAGCCTGGGTATAAGGTTATGGCAAAACAACAACAGCTCCAGTGGATAGATAAGGAACACATATAATAAGTATTTTTGCACAATGGCAATGTGGGTGTTTAGGGTGGACGTCAAATAAAGGAGCTGCATACACACTTAGTCAGTTGTTAAGATATTTCCATATTTTATACACACATAGACAGTGGGGATTATCAACACATAGTATACAAAACATATACATACACAGTATATCAAGTGAAAGTGTGTCCCAAGTGAATATTTTTAGAGAACCTATACTTCTATAGTGAAACATAAATAACATAAAAAGCGATTTCTGTTTCGTATTTGATTTTCTTCAGAAAGAGGGGACCAAAGTGAAATGTTTATAATAAATGTACAAGAGTTGGAAGTATGGGCAACTATTAGGCGTGGTCTGTCTCTTTTTAACTGTCGACGTCGAAATAAAAGGGTCCCTCAGGGCATTATAGATGTTCCTTCAAGCCCTGAAGGCAAATATTAAAATCTATTTCTGTTCTGGGGCACACCAGCTCATTTAAATAAGATTAACGGAGCGTGCAAATTGTCGAGAGCATCATTTCAAATCAAGAAAGTGTGAGACTTTAGTTTGAAAGGGAGATATAATATATATATATATATAAACTAGCATTTTGCATCATGGATGCATCACAAAAGTAGTGCGACCATGATGCAAAATGTGAGTAAATCTGCCCCTTTGTTCTTTGAAGCTGGGGGCCCTCAGCAGTGAGAGGCAGTATGTAGTGTCTGCCTGAGGCTGATCTGGGATTTTCGAGGCCCCCTTGTGTTGTTCAAAGAGTCTGCCTGGGGTTGTCCTGAGAAGTCCGAGACGCTGTGGTGTTGTTGAGACAAACGGCCTAGCTGGGTTATCTTAAGTTGTCCAAGTCACTGTTGTGTTGTTCAGACAAAGAGCCTGTTTGTGGTTGTCCTGAGGTATTTGAGGCACTGTGATCCAAACAAATAGCCCGCCTGGGTTTGTCCGGATGCTAATTCTGTCCCACACATGATTGTATGGAGCTGCCCATGTCCCATGTAAAATCAATGCCGCCCTTTGCAATCCCTGGGCATCCTCAACATGTCTGCAAAACAAGAATCCCTCAGACTCTATACCGCTCTGCAAGGGTGGAATTTGGGAAGGATATTTTTGAAGTGACTTGACTGACGCTTCAGAAAGAAGTAACTAGTGGGTAATTTATAACTTTTTTGAAATTTCCACTGAATAAGGCTTTGAGAGGGTGGTTTTTTTTATTTTGGGATACCCCTTTATAATTGTGATAATTAATGTTGAAAACAGTATCCAATGATCACCTGTGTCTGTTCTGCCACTCACCATTGTAAATAATCAGGTAATACATCTGACCCACATTCTATTTGTTCTTGATATCTAAGCAGGTATCCTTTTTTTTGAGTTTTTGTTGTTTAATGTAAGCAGGGCAGGAACACATAACCCCAGAATGAGAGACATATCAGGAGCCCGCAAAAAGCAAAGAAAAAGGAAGAGAAAAAAAAATCTTTACAGAATAGATAGGCAGGCATCACAAAGTTACATCGATAAATCTTTCACAGCAGATATGCAAAGCTGGGATCAAAAGGGTTACATACAGAAAGTATTTAAGTTAAACTAAAAGCAATATACAATCACTTCAACTCCCCTTGAATCCAGAGCTCTAAAGGCGCCCAGATCTTTGCACCAAGGGCTCTTTTTTTCCGACCCTTCGTCCTATAAATAGCCATTTCTACATTGTAAGTAGCTAGGAGTCGGGCTCTCCAAGTAAAGAAAGAGGGAGGATCTGGGCTTATCCCTTCTTGAGTGATACATGCCCGTAGTATTGCCATGGTAATAAATAAGAATTTTCTCTGACCATCAGAAAATTTATCAGATGTTACTCCAATTAGCACTAGTTTCCCTGTCAAGACAACTGTAGACCCACATAATAAAAGCAGAAACATTTGAATTGGGGATAAGAACGATGAAAGGCGGGGGCACGAAAAAACAATTTCTGATGGGGCACGGAGAAAAAAGTATAACCCAATGAAGTAAATCTTTTTAAAAAGCCAACATCACTAAGCCCAAATTGTTTTAATAAACCTACTAATGCTTTATAGTTTTTTTTTTAATCCAGTATAAAGCGAGTCTGCCCGAATATCAAAATTTCCTTCAAGATGTATGCTGAAATCTCCACAGAGTATTAGTGGGGCCGGCCAATCAGCTAATTCTATACTGAGCAGGTTTAAAACATCTGAATCATCCGAATTTGGACCATAGATTGAACAGATGGTCCAAGGGTTACTGTCGTTATGGATTTCAGTTATTATCCACCGGCCGTACTGGTGTGACTTAGTACGTTTTGAGCTGCCCAGGCCTCTTCTGATAAGAATCACTACCCCCTTTGTAGCAGGTATCCTAATTAGCCAAGTATCTGCTAATTTCAAGTAGCCAGAGCAACATATTTGGGCACTGTTTTACTATATTATACTCCATTGTGTATTATTGTGTTCTGAATAAAGAGAATAAGGCTCTGTAGCACCATAAGTACTTTGGTCTGCCAGCTCCATCTTGCATATTTTGCTGTCCCATAATTTGAAATTCCAGCTAATATGTGAAAATGAAACTAAGCTAAAGTGGATCGTCAATGAAAGCCTAATTCAATCACTGTCATTATAAAAGTCGAACAGAACTACATTTTGTTAGAAGTGAATATAGATCCTTGGTAGGTTGTATGATGTAGGCATCTTTAAGGAGATACAGCTTAGTTACAAGTTTCAGGTTTGAGGTCAAGCCCCACTAGGAGCAGCATCCTTGCTGCTCAGTCCACTCTAACTAACTGACGTTCACACCAACCGGGCACTCATCAACTTCTGTGACCTCACACACACTGGCTGAGCAGCAGGGAACGGGAAACAACAGAGAGGATGCATAGCAGCCATGACTAGTCAAAACACATCTCCCCCTTAAAGAAACAATTGAAAATATAAATATTCAATCAGCAGTCCCATAAATATTAATTCTCATAAAACACCAAATAAAAAGACAAAAGTTGGAAGAAATTATCAATCAGTCATATTAATATTAGACTCATAAAACATCAACAAATAAATCCAGTTTAACCCTACCTCACACTGTATGCCCTTAACCCTTAAAAAGAAGTACATTACTCAACGTCAGGGTGCAAAACACGAGCCTCTACAACACGTCATCCTTAACCACGTCAGGGTGCAACATACATGCCCCTACTACCTCTTAGGAAGATCACTACACCACACCCTTAACCCCGTAGGAAAGACTTTAAATGTAACCCCAGAACACAGGGCATCTTGTGAAAATAACAATTGGTGTCTTCCAATCATTGCAGTGTGAAATACAGCAGGCTCAATGCACATTTAGAGCCAACACCATCTCCCTAGCCTAAAACTACTAGACTAAACTACACTCACTTCCCTACCGGGCATTGGGTATTTACTCAAAATTAACCACAATCATGACCGCTGGACTCTTCAACCAGTACTACTACTAAGTTACAAAACTACATTAGATTCCACCATACAACATACATAATCACATATTTAAAATACTGTATGCGAGCATAGAAAGATACACTCCATCAACGTATGCTATAAAGTAATATGCATACTACATTATATTTAATGTTAAATATTCCCTGCAGAATAATCAAATCTTCCACACCAGTGAGCAACTTCTCACCCGAACACACTGCCATTCCATATTTTATTCCATTGAAGAAGCACTCACAGTTATTTATTCTCATACAAAAAATTGGCACAAAAGTTCTCCCTGCACACAAACTGTTCCCATTTGCCAAGTAGGTGCTCTAGTCTTCTTCTCAGAAAACCTCTGGCAACAGATCAGGTATATCATGACCTCGCTTGCAGAATAAGGGGTGGAGCAACACAGTAAACAGGATGAATGAATTTTACAGGGGTAAACGAATTCTCTCTACTTGTTATTTATTTTTTCTCAAGGCTTTGATCAAGTTTGCCAAGTCCCTAAGTTCTTAGTTGTGATGCAGTAGATCAACTGCTGAATTCGGTTTTGACATGTTTTACTGATTTTAGACACTTTGTGAAGAAAACGACAAACGTGCATAAAATGTGCTAACTATACATTGAAGAGACTTGGAAAACGACGATGAAGAAACTTACTGCATCGTAAAAGCAAGCAGAAGAGTGTAAAGTAAACAGAAATGCTCAATTTACTAACATAGCTTCGTGTTATACCAAACAGCAATGTTATTATTAATTTAAATATGTAACAGAAGGTTGAACATAATGTGGTAACTCACATATATCGAAATGTTATTGACCATCCTCCATTAAAAAGAATATTGTGTTAAAGATTTAATAAAACTAATGCAATTTAGGTAACATTATGTGTATTTTAGGAGGCTTGATTTAATACTCCATGTTCTGTTTATGTGAAAAATGTGCACCAAGTGCACCATGTAAGTGAAGAGAAACAGGTACTACACATTTGTACCAATTCCAGTTTTATTGAAACTTTCAGAAAATAATCTGCATGCATGTACTAATGAGATTTTATGAAAAATGATTTAGTTTACCTAATTTTGAAAGTAATATACATCAGTATTTTCGAAATGCAGTAGTACTCTACAGTTACACGTCATTTGCAATGGAAATATCTTTATGTGAAGCAGTCAAGGAGGTATTGGATGTAGGAGGCTAGGCTACGCTGGTAATGCTCGACCTGTCAGCGGCCTTTGATACCGTCCCCCACGAGGGTCTTCTCATCAGACTCAGTGAGATCGGTCTGCGGGGGACGGTGCTTAGCTGGTTCAGATCCTTTCTAGCGGGCCGGTCTCAAACGGTCTGGGCCCCTCCTTGCTTTGCTGTGGTGCCGCCACTGGAGGTCGGAGTTCCTCAGGGCTCTATCTTGAGCCCTACTCTTTTTAACATCTTTATGACCCCTTTGGTGGCACTGGCAGAGTCTTTTGGTGCCCAGATCGTGTTGTATGCCGACGACACCCAGCTTCTTTTTACCTGTGGGAAGGGGTCTGATTTTGACGGGGAGAGCATCAGAGGTTGCCTTGAGGCTGTCTTTAAATGGTTCCAGCAAAACAGCGTCAAGTGTAACCCAGACAAATCTGAGGTGCTCTTTTTCCGCTGTCGGTCTGACCCTAGTTGGCAAGCCTAGTGGCCAGTAAATATGTCTCCTCCAGTGGCTGCCTCCACAATGGCCAAAAACCTCGGAGTAATCGATAATGTTCTGTCGATGAAACCCCAGGTTCTTGGTTTAGCAGGAATTTGTTTTGGCCTCCTTAAAATGCTCGGCAAATTCCTTCCTCTGCTCTCGGTGGCACACAGGAAAATCACGGTGCAGGCCCTTTTTGGGTCACGCCTTGACTATGCCAAAATCCTGTACTTTGGTCTGCCTGAGTACCTTCTTCAACGTCTGCAGGTGGTTCAGAATTCAGCTGCGCGGGCCATTTATGGCTTCATTGGCGAGCCAGGGCTTCTGACCTCTTGCAGACTCTCCATTGGCTGCCCGTTCGGAAACGGATAGTCTTAAAGGCTCTCACTCTGGCCCATAAGGCTCTGCATGCTACCGGGGCCAAATACATTCAAAAGCGGTTGGCTTTCTATCAGCCCGCCAGCTCTCTGAGGTCAGAGTCGCTGGCTCTTGCCTCGGTCCCAGTCATAAGAAGAGTTCGGATGGGTGGCCGGTCTTTTCAGCGTCTTACACCTCAGCTGTGGAACACCCTGCCGGTCACCCTTCACAGGAATACCAACTTGCTGGCTTTCAGGAAATATCTGAAATCCTGGCTGTTTGTTCAGTAGGCGCACCCTTGCACCGGCTTGCCCTCTGTCCGCTGTAGGTTAAAATAAGTGGCGGGACTCTCCTCGGAGTAGCTGAGCGCTATACAAAACACCCCCTTAACATGAACATTAGCATTAACATTAACATTAACATGTGACCATATATGCACCACAAATGATATCTAAATGTCATAATTCATTATCAGCCACGGCCTGTGGAGGGAGTTTCGGTGGGGCGGAGAGGCGGGGCGGGGGAGGGGCAGGGTGGGGGGTGCTAAAAACCGGAGTATGGATAATTGAAGGTAAGTAAACACTTTAATTAATAAAACGAATTTCGTAGCGCGCCCTGCATCGCAAAATGTGATGCAGGGTGCGCTACGAAATTCGTTTTATTAATTAAATTGTTTACTTACCTTCAATTATCCATACTCCGGTTTTTAGCACCCCTCCCCCACCCTGCCCCTCCCCCACCCCGCCTCTCTGCCCCACCGAAACACCCTCCACGGGCTGCGGCTGTTTATAATAAAGGTGCATAGTTGGGTGCTTATATTCTTTCTGATATTAGCCTAAATTGAAATAGGTCTGTCTGATTTTCATGCATATTTTCTCTTTTTCCTCTTGCTTGACTCTGTCTCTGTGAGAAAATATTTTAGTATCTCAAATGTATTGCAATGGTATCCTGTGTCAGAGTTTCCCGAGAGTTTGGCCAGAACCACTGGATACAAAATGTGTTACACCAGGAACATCTTCCTGGGAAGCTGCCCTTTCAAACTTGTTCATGGGTTTTGTTAAAAAGTCTTTGTTTAAAGGTCCAACTCTACTGCATGATCTGATCATTTACAAAACCTGAAATGACTATTTTCCCTTCGATTGTGTCGTCTTTTTGTCTCATGACAATCACCCTGTATATTTTTAGCATAATTCTACGGGTTATATATATTCATGAATCTAATTATGAGTTTTTAGGTCAGTTGTCCAATTTTGGTCCTTATTGGATAATGGGAGTGGATCCTCTATATCCCACCCCTTGCAGCACGATTAAATGATTAATCAGTGGACCGAACATATGCCTCTGAAGTACAGTGCCAGGAATATTGAGAAAAAGAAAATGGGCCCTAGGCGCTACAGCAGTTGCATCTCCTGATGCCATGTAATGTTGCCTCTTCCGACACTCAGGTTCAAAAGAACCCTCACAAGGTGGTACTTACGTATGTTTACTGTGTTCATTTTTTCCCCTCTTCATGCTCGTCAATTTCTATCAGAGCTCAAAGTTGCAATGTGGTTGTAGAAATGCCTTCCTTGGCAATGCGCTTCAGTTGTACAGCTTTCCTCTCTAACGGCGACAGGCATCTGAAATGATTTGTCCTCAGCCGTTAGTCGATGGGGTTCAAAGTGGGGGCAGACTCACAATTACCAGCACGTTCGGAAACACGCACTTCTCCGAGGCTCAATAATTACCTCTGACTCAAAGTTTAAAGATACACACCTCAGGTTTCTTCACACACCACTAACGATTCAGCACACATGCCAGGCACTGTCTTAATGGTATAATCCTCCCGTGACCGGCACCCTTAAAAACTACGCACTTAAGCCTCATGCCCCTAAGCCTACCAACACAGGTAGTAAATAAAAAAAAACAGTACCTTTTGTTGGAGTTAGTGCCAATTAGAGCCATTCAGTATGTGCAGTTCAGTAGACCACTCTCTGCAGGCTGTGTGATGGGAAGGGACACTGGTGGAGCTCAAGGTGTCTACTTTTCAATTCATTCATCTTATGTTTTCCTTTTAAGGCTTCACTCACTTTGTTTTTGCAGTAGATTTTCTGTATTGTATCCTTTTTCATGTAGATTTGTTCTCCAGTCATCGCTGGTGTTATAAGTAAAGATAGATCCTTTGTAGGTTAATTGATGTATGTTTATTTAAGGAGATACCACTTAGTTACAGCTTACGGGTTTGAGGTAACCCTCCACCACCAGCAGCGCGCTTGCTGTTCAGCCCACTTTCACCAACTGACATTCACACCAACAAGGCACTCTCCAGCATTACTTGAACTCACACACATACTGGCTGAGCAGCAGGAAGCTGGAAACTATGGAGAGGATGCATAGCAACTATGACAAGTCATAACACATTTGAAGTCAGGTTGAGTGGGTATTTAGACATAATGTTAATATAGAAATTGATTTTCTGAGAGACTGAGGCTTTCATCGTCTGATGCCTGAAAATGCATTCCTGATCTACAGCTCTACAGCTACCTCATGAATTTGTTATCCCTACTTTGCACTTACCGATTTAGACCTTTCTGCAGAGTCTCCCTTCACCTATGAAACCACCTGGCCAAACCTCGCGATATAGTTGGCAATTTGACTAGAGCTAGAGCCTGTCTATGGGTCCTGATGAGGGAGATTTGATGACAGATCATCTCTAGGTCATAATAGTAGAGAACAAGGTTAGTAGAGGACGTTGGTGGCTGTCTCGAACATATTTATTAATTATATGTAACTTATTTTTGAGTTAGTCAAATGTTTCAAGTGCTCTGCGCTCATAGTAATTGGCCCCATTCTCTACTTGTGCCAGAATCCTTCTCAATTCTACTATGTGACTGTTCATTTGTACCACTTTGCCACACTGCGGATGGTCTTGTAGTTTGGGTTCTGTGCCAGGTGTCGACAGGCTTTGCAGTAATGAGTGCTCCAGTTAGTTTCACCCACAACACGAAGCCAGCGTCGCCATTCAAAATATTGCTGGTACTTCTCATCATTGGAGTCCAACAGTTTCAGGTAATCTGCCATTTCCTTGACAGTAGGAAAATCGTCCACATGGATGAAAGCTTCCGCGGGAAGAAAGCGTTCATAGTTCTCGCGGGTGGTGCCAAGGACGATGGGCACTGTTCCTGAGAGAAGTGCATTACTCCAAAGTTTCTCTGTGATGTAGTCTTCGTGCTGCGAGTTTTCAAAGGACAGGTAGAACTTGTACTGCGAAACAGTTGAGTATTTCTTGTCCCTAGGCAGAGGGATATGCCCCCGCCCAAAGACATCTACAGTGATGTGTTTCTGCAGCTCCTGAAAATACTGCACACGCTTGGACGATGGGTTCCAATTACTAACCACCCAGGACACCAGTTTCGACTTGGGTGGGATGGTGAAGTTCTGGGGCTCTTCCACTGTTTCTACCCAACCATAGGGAGTGAAAATATCAGAGTCTTGTCTGTAGGACATGGTGATATTAATGATGTTATCCATCAGGCCCAGCCTGGGGCTGTGGGTGGGTGACTCCAGGTTGAACCAAAGCCAGCGCTGATTGGGAGGCCTTGGATCCTGGGGCAGCTGCTTGATAGAATTGCACACATCTCTGTGATGGAAAACCACAGCATCTGCCTGCCCGTACCAGCTCCTGTTTGCTGTCAGGTAACAGCCAGAGATTCCATACAGCGCCTCACAATTGTCCAGGTCAAAGTGGCCCCCAAAAGGCCAGGTCCAGAGGAGGATGACCACCTTGTTTTTGGCTTCATTTCTAAGCTTAGGTGTTGTCGCTGGACATATGACGATGCTGGTGTCGTCGTAGATCCGAACATAGCTGAATATACAAAAGCCAACCAAGAACTGTATGAAGAAGATGAAGAATATATGTCTGGTCGAAGGCAGATGCGACAGTATCTTGTACTCCATGCCAGTGCCTAGAGAGGAGTAAGACGAAGGAGATTAGTCACCGAAAAGTAACATCAAAAAACAGCAACAAAGGGAAGAAGCTCAGATGGCCCGATAGAGTGACAGAACATGGGTAAGACATTAGTACAGGCACTGAAGAGAGGCGACAATTACAGCACTCCTAGGTAGAAACATATCGACATATGAGCAAAGAGATGTCCTGCAAAGGGCACAGCTTGTTAAGGTCTAACGATGACTGTGCATATCTCAGGCCCTTTATGAACATGCTGAAGTTCACTAACTTTCTGTGACCAATAATATGTCTGCAGTGACAAATTACACAGTTTCGGAGCAGGTCATGAGCCCTGCACACTGACTTTAGCTCTTAATTGACCGTTTATCTGAACAAGTTGGATAAAATAATCACTGTCTAGCAATATGTGTTCTAGTAAGGTCATCCTTATTCTTGCATTCCACTCTTTTTATGATTTAAACCAAATCAAATAAAGTAATTTACTTACGTCCTTGCATTCTTCAATCCATACATGAAACCCTTGCTAATATAATTCACAGGCATGTAGTTGTATACTACGTGTATGATAATGATTATTCCTTGCACATCAAATTAAACAAACACCAAAATATCTCTGCAAACATTTTCAGCCAGATGCATCAACAGATTGAATTGCGATTCCTAAATAGCGATTTTTAAGGAATCGCTATTTAGGAATCGCAAAAGCCTATGCATGTAGGAATCGCTATCAAAATAGCGATTCCTACACTTTCCTTAATTGCGACTCGCAGATTGCGAATCGCAATTAAGGAATACCTCCCCATTCATTCCTATGGGCCTAGAGGCCCATAGGAATGAATGGGAAGACATTCTCAATTTGAGATTAGCAATTAGCGAATCGCAAATTGAGAATGCAATTTCAAGGGTGCAGGGGTGTCCAAAGGACACCCTGTTGCACCCCTGAAATCTGCATATGGGTATATCTTGCACACACACATGCCCTAAGGGCATGTGTGTGTGTAAAATGGAACTTTAAAAAATGCACTTTAGTGCATTTTTCAATGTTTTTGTAAATTACCATGAAGTTCAACTTCATGGTAATTTGCTACTCCTATTTGCGAATTCGCAATTTATTTTGATGCATTGCATTTAAGGAATCTCAATTTGGGATTCCTTACATGCAATTGCAATTTAAGGAATCTCAATTTAGAGATTCCTTAATTGTGATTTTTGCATTTGGGATGATGCATCCCAAATGCAAAAATACCGGTCGCAAAGGGGCAGATTCTGAGCCCGTTTGCGACCGTTTTTCAGGTTGATGCATCTGGCTGTTTGCCTTTCCTAGAGTATGTCCAATTATAAATTCAAGAAAAAAAACTGCACTTCATTGATCAAAATATGAGATTCACCCATTTAGGCTTAGATGAACCCAATGCCTTCTCTTAACATTTGTTAGTTCTCCAAGTCCTTACTTCTCCACATTAAAAGACAAAGGACTTTTGTAAGATAACAACCTTTTCCCCACCCCCAATTCGAAACAATAATCAAAAACACAAGCTACCAATGTGCCCGACCAAAAGATAAGGTTCAAAATGCGTCTGGTGCAGAATCCTACAGCATTATCCATCGATCAGCATTTTAGAGTTGCATCACTCCCCATTTATGCTGGCAACCTATTGAAACCATAAACCCAAGTACTCTGCATCTGCAGTAGAGTTTTTGGAAGAAGAGGTCTTTATTATTTGCACACTAGAGATGGGCACCATATGCCTTTGAGTTCACTGTGATCAGGTTCTCTGTCATAGTCCACAATCCCATCATCTAGCAAGCCAGAGTTCGAGGGAAGTCACTGAGATACTTTTATGCTACTCAATGGAATTACTCAGTCTAACATCTCAAGAGTTTGAGGGACATGAAGCCATTCAAACAAAACTTTAAGATGCTTATTTTTAGGTATTTGCTACAGCAGTTAGCTAACTACTGGGGTTCGTTTTAAGCTGATATGCCTTGTCTGTAGAGCACCGCGATGCAGCCTTCGACAGCAATATTTCTACTTAAATAAATACAATTCTCCCTGTGCATATTACGGTGATGTATTTTCTCTCTCTCTTTGTCTCTGAATGGTACCAACTTCAAAGGAAAATGAGGTATAAATATTGGGACCCTGACCCCAGAACTAAGGAACCTGCCAGGAACGAGAGCTGAAAGTGCTGCCAGAAGGAGTACTGCCCCCTTGCTGTGTCTTTGTTGGGTCAGCCTGACTAATCCCGGCACGAGATTGATTCCGCCAGCTCCTGAACGCAAATCCATTGTGGGTATCCTGGAACTGACAGTTACCCCCTTCCCAGACTCACAGTGGACATTTCTTGCCCCTCCGGATACAGCCCGTTTCTGATCCATGACACTGTTTCTGTAAATCTTGTAACTAAGTCATGATGATGGCCTAACTTCCCTACTAGCCAGAAACGCCGTCAATTTCCACAGTGGAACCCCTGGCGCTTCTCTGTTGTGGATACCCCGCCCTAAATTTTTGTATTCATAAAGCATTCACTGTTGGGGTATCTCAAACTGTGTAAAGACCTTTTAAAGTTCACTTATTGTTTGTTTTGCGCCCAGCACGATAGCTGTATATACCCACTCACGTCCCACCTGCGTCGTCACCAGAATCTCACGAGCACTGACACACTGTATATTTTTGGTTACATGCCATTTAATGTAACACAGTGCTTCCTCTTCATGTGATTGTACATATGAATTACAATATGTCTAACATGAGTAACATTTCAAATACACTGCATTCTTGTTGATTTATTGTCTCCTTGGCTTCCTTCCCCCTGGATCCATTCCCATGTAAATTAACTGTACCGTGTATAACTGTTCGCCAATTGACACCCTTGCCTGAGACACTGTTGTCTGTGTAGAACACAGAGCACTGTCCCACTTCGCACAGCAGCCCTAGTCTCCCGATGCCTTGTCAAAGCTGACATTGACGCCACAGCCTGCACCGTGGGTTGCGGGCACTGCTCATAAGTTACATATTGCTGCGCTCCATCCAGCATCACAGCCTTGGTTCACCAATGCCAGCGCCATTGACTCGAGATCGTCAAACGACACCACTGCTTGCACCGTGACTTGTGGGCCCCACACAACACACTGCCCCATCTAGTACATCAGGCTTAGGTCGACCGATGACTGCACTTCAGCATTAAAGAAGCCGCTGCCTGCCTCGTGACCTGTCAGCACCGCAACAACACATCCCCACTTTGCACAGTAGCCCTGGTCTTACCGATGCCGCTGGACGACCGTCCCTGAGCTGCTGCCTGTACAGCGACTTGAGGGCACCACATGTCGCAAAGCTCAACTTGACACCACAGCACCGACGCCTGCCGACGTCCCTTACTACAAACTCATGGAGTTTGACCTGCAACGCATGTGACTTCACCTGACAACTCCTGCGCCTACTTCCGGAACTGACAACTGCTGACTCCTCTCCTCCAGATCCTCCTGCATCTCCAAAGGTACTGTTTTATGGGTCACACTGACACTGTAGCTGGGCAATGACCGGCCGGAACTGTTGGATTTGTTTGCTCACGATGCCATGACAGCCCCAGGTGGAACTATTGACTACAAGGAACTGTATATATAGTCTATTTTGTTCTTTTTGTATCGTAGATTAGTGTGTGATGGATTTTTGTCATTTTGGTCTTGTTTTACAAAGATAAATATTGGATTTTTTTCAAACTGGTCAGGTGTCCTATGCAGTGTTTTCATTGTATTACTGTTTGTTATATGCAAACGCCTTGCACATTGCCTCTGAGATATGTCTGAGTGTCGTGGCAAGCTACCAAGGGGGTGAGCAGGGGTGATTTCAATGTAACCTCCATATCCTGATTAGAGTGGTGGAGTCTTCCTGGTTTAGGTGCATACCCTAGCCACCCAGATAACCCATTTCGAACAGAAGGGGATGGCAAAGACGGGAGAGAAAGGTGAGAGATTGAGGGTAAGATGAGGAGAAACGTCTGGGAGGGTGAAATTTTGGGAAAATAGGGACGAGAGAAATGGAAGAGAGGAGGAGGTGAGGGAGAATGTAGATGAGGAAGCAGAGACAAGGAGGAGAGCTGAGCAAAGGAGAGTGATACAGAGATAGGAGAAGAGGAAGGAGAAATGGTTGGATGACCGGATTGAGGGGAGTGCGAGAGAAGGATGCAACAGGAAAAATGGACAGAAGGATAAGTATGGAAGAGAGGGCAGGCTGAAGAAAGGAGGAGGGAGAGACAGTGTTCAGGAAGGTGGAAAGGATGAGAGAGATTGGAGAGGAGAGAAAAAGGGGGAGAGGAGGAGGATAGGAAAAGGGAGTTATAACAGGAGATAACGAAAAGTAAATAGCCAGGTAACAGTGGTAGGAGGGAAAAGGTAGGAGGCATTGGGAAGGAGGTGATGGAGTGTTGTAAACAAATCTAGGACCCTAGTGTAATTTACCTGATTCATGCCCTTATATAGGTATACTTTGTCATATCCTTATATAGGCATAGAAATCACTACCATATTTGGCCTAAGCCATACAGCCCAAATACTGCATGGCTACTTCCACTAAGTACCGTGAATTAACAACAATTTCTTGGAAAAACTTGCCTTCAGCAGCTAGGGACTTCCCACTGCTTGAATATTAAGTTCTCCAAGAACTCCTGGCATTTTCCAAGAATGTTGCCTTTGAGTGACGTTATTAAGTCCAAACATGCGTCAAACTCGGCACCTTCAAAGTATAAATATGCCTAGGTTTGCCCAGACAAACACACAGTGGTTTGGAGCAGATCGACTATCTACTTGCCCGATGCCCTGCAGCAGCAAGTGCCGAAGGAAGCCGACCCTCCAGCTGACGCACTGAGAGAAACGCTGTCTTTTCTCTTGCCGAGAAATCCAGCTCCAGTGTTTCCAGCTTGCCCATGTGGGTATCTGGGAAATCGAGTCCTGAGAGTGAGATACAAGACCTCCTTCATTCGAAAACCAAGGTACGGAGCTGATTAGACCTCTTAGAGAATTCTTGGAATAGATTCCTGGCAGAGAACTACTAAACTTAGGCTACTCCTCACTTACTCCTTCCCTGGTACTAGACTTAGGTTAGGTACACCGGGGTAGGCGTATTTTAGAAGCACCAGTTGAGTACTTTTAGTCATTATTTATTACTGTATGTATTTTATACATTTTATGCACTTTATGGCTTAGAAACCATATCATGCTTTGCTATCAAGAGTTGGCACCATTACTACAAAAGGTAATTAATTCAATTATTGTTTCTAAACAAGCACCTTCCTCATGGAAAATTGCCAAAATTATATTTTTTCTGAAAAAGGGAAAACCGGAAAAAGAGTGTGGTTCGTATCGGCCCATATCTCTACTTAACTCTGATGTGAAAATTTTTGCTAAAATCTTAGCTAATCGGTTAGCTCCCTATATGCCTGACATTGTCAATCCTCAACAGCACGGCTTTGTAGTTGGTAGAGATACCACTTTGCATGTTAATACCTCAATAACAGCTTTTGATGTATCAGAAACCACAAACACCCCACTCGGTATGATAATGTTAGATGCTGAAAAAGCATTCGACCGAGTGGGGTGGGAATATCTGTGGACAGTATTAAGCAAAATGGGTATAAATGGCTCTTACTTAGATTGGGTTAGGTCAATTTACGATGAACCACGGGCCGTGATTAGTTATGGAGGCATAGATTCTGATAATTTTAAGATTGCAAGAGGTACAAGACAGGGATGCCCCCTCTCCCCACTATTGTTCGCCCTCTCTTTAGAACCTTTTTTAAATGCTTTAAACGACCAAATCAATATAATACCAGCTCACCATGGGGATATAACTCTCAAATTAACCGCCTTCGCGGATGATATAGCAATATATACATCGGATGTCAGTAAAGCTATGCCAGCAATTGTAGAAGAAGCACAAAATTATGGGAAAATCTCTGGGTATAAATTAAATGTCAACAAAACCCAAATTATACTCAATTATACTCCGGCTACACGTACTTACGAAACCTGCAAGAAGCCGTATACTTAGGTATTAAACTTACTGCTAAAGTGGGGAAAATTGTGGAAATAAACTATGGGTCATTCCTTAAAGAAACCGCTGCGAGTTTTAAAAAATGGCATAAGATACCCCTGAGTCTGCTAGGGAGACTCAATCTGATTAAGATGAAAATTTTACCCAAGCTTCTTTATTTGTGTAGAGCCATACCGTTACAACCAAATAAGCTTTTTTTTAGAAAGTTGGATGGCATCTGTAGTAGCTTTATCTGGGGGTATAAAAAGGCACGAAGGGCGGTTACATTTTTGACACTACCAATTTCCAAAGGGGGACTTACCTTTCTGGATTTTAATCTTTACTTTCTAGCTACTTTTCTTTTACGCATTAGGAGCTTATTAAAAAATACTCCTTCTTTATTTTTTCATCAGTATATGTTGGGGGCTGATGCCAATCAATTTCTATTACGGGTCCACGATCCAAACTACTTTAAAAGAGTAAAATTCAAGACTGCTAAGCATGCTATAAGAATCTGGGACAAAATTCTGCACATTAGTAACAGCTCATTTTACAACGCTGAATTAGACTATGGAATAATCCTGGCCTTCCGGGTATATTTTCGGACGGTTTGGGTAATCGGTGGATAAGACAGGATATAAATACACTAGGAGACCTTTACGGTACTAATGGTTTGATTGATTTTGAGAACTTAAAAATTACAAACGGGCTTACGGATGATATGCACTTTAAATATAGACAACTGAGAGATTTTTTTTGTAATAAATTGAGAATAACGGAAGTCAAACAATCTGATATTCTTGAGGGTATTTACTCTGATAAAACTAAATCATTAATCAAATTGGGATATCAATGGCTTATCAAGGATAAGGGAGAAAATACAACTCAAATCGCAGCCAAATGGTCCCGTAGACTAAATCAAAATATAAATTCAGTACAGATCGGAAGTGCCTTAACCCATCTAAGTGATATAGTTCATTCTTCTAATCTCAAAATGCAACTATATAGGACAATCACTGAGCTGTACTACACGCCACAAAAAATATCCAGCTGGGCGCAAGGTAACTCGATATCAGATAAATCTATGTGTGTTAAATGCAATACTGCTGCAGCTGGAATAGAACATATGTTATTCTCTTGTCCAGCACTCCCCAATTTTTGGAATCGAATATCTTATCATCTTCGATTTAATCAGATAAATTCACCGGATCTTACAGTACAAATGGTTTTATTAGACATCCAAGATAGGAACTGTCCCAATAAGGATCTTTTAACGATTTTGTTAGCATGTGCTAGATTAACAGTAGCTAGGGTTTGGATATCTAAAGAACCCCCTAAGGTTGCGGATTGGTTATCATTGGTTTACGAAATTAGAACTATGGAGTTCTCTTTAGCTAAACTTAGAGGTCCAAAAGCTCTTCTGAGAAAAGAAAGGATATGGAAGCATTTCTTTGAAGGTCAAGAAATGTGATTAGGCCTATACTTATTCTGTTCTTTTTGCTTTAGCAGCTCATTACTTCAACGGTAGAGCTAACATGAAGTTTTGCTTACAGTTTATTTTGTATTGTTTCCACTCATCTATTTTCTGTCTGTATCAATTGTATATGTATGTTTAGTATGGAATTGAAATGCAATGAATTTTGTCACTTCTTGCAACAATAAAAATGTTTAAAAAAAAAATAAAAAAATAAACCATATCATGCTTTTACAGTACTACTTTATAATACTGTTCTTATTATATGCAGTGTACTTTATAACCAGTATTACGATTGTAGCAGTTCATTTCCAATGCTTGAGAAAGAAGACTGTTCAATAAATACTTTTATTGAAAACGCCCGTCTCTCTATTTCTCTGCATCTCTGGTGAAACGAAGCATGCACGATTGACTGAGTAAAATAGTTATCTATTGTTTCCGCGACTCTAGTGATTGATTTCTTATTCTTGGGAAACAAATTGTCATGTTTATGCGCTTGTCAGAAAATAATCCCTTCTTGTGAATTCGAGAAAGTTTCTAGTGACCTCTGAGCTAGCTGGCACTCACTATTAAGTTTAATATATTCGGTAGAGACCTAGTCGACTTCAGTCCTACGTCTAAACTACAGTATATATTATTCCAATGCGCAGAGCCTATTGGGAATATAGGAACTACACTACATGGCGCCCAACGTTTGGTAAAGCGATAATTTAACGCTAGATACTAGAGTAACTCAGTCGTGCTTTTCACACAGACCCCTTTTTTCCCGTAAAATACTCCAATAGACATCTGGAGTGGGTAAAAGGATTATATCCGCCAGAACTGAGTAGGATGAAAATCCTATGTATTAGTTTTTGTTTTTTTCAACGTTGAAGGAAAACCATAACTATAAAACGTATAGAAAATGGGGTATCATCGAGAGGTGGTAAAGTTATATTTGTTATAGAGGCACATGAATATCGGCAGACGGATGTATTCTATTTATGGATTACTTTTCCACAAGCAACTCCAGTAACACAGGAGTTCCACTACTACAAAGCGGAGGAACCTCCAGCGGAATACGTTCCTTTCGAGGATGTTGAAATTCCACTAACTTACCAAGAGCATCAGCTCTGGTTTAAAGGCGCCCTACAACATCAAAATCACATTACCAGGCTCGGTCCACTAGGTAGACCAGGAGCTACATGGCCGATACTAGCCAGCTATACACCACATCCTGACATTAACAGAAAGACCGGTCCAGAACTGTTAGCTCAGCTGAAACAGTTAAATAAAATATACAGACAATTGGTTCAATATGTCATGCAGACCTTAACAGTCAACCTGCTATAAGGATTCCACAGCACACTCCTCACCAGGGGAACACAAACACAATTACACCACAGACTATACAGTCAGTCATTGGTAAATTACCCGCAAAAAGGGAACCCATTCCGTTCTGGTTAGCTCAAAAAATCACTCAGATAGAGGCAGTATTTCCTGATATTACACCTCATGAGAAACACAGAATTCTGACAATCTGTTTACCAAGGGGGATAGCACCACATGTGGAGGACTGTGTCACTTGGGGTACAGTCTTTGCTTCAATCTACACAAGAACACATGGTGTACCATCCATGGCGGTAATACCAGACGTTCTGAGACAGATTCAAAATTAATACGTCCAGAACCGGCCTTAAATCTAGGTATGAAATTACTAAAAGATTTCAAACAGGTCTCAGCTATATTATTAGCTAACATTAAACGTGAAGCAGCATCTGTGGCAATCCGCCAAAAGTTAAAAGAAACAGATATGACTGATCAACCATATGAGCTTGCTAGAATTATTGAAAAATCTTATGAAGAATTAGGAAGAGATAGTTTGGGTGGGAAACCAGTAAAACCTGAATTAACAGATAATCCTGAAAAGGTGTTTATTAAAAATAATCTCACTACTCCTAAAAAGAAGTGGCAAAATACTAAACAGACACTTCCTACAGAGAAAAGTTCTTAGTCCAGAGGAAGATCTCCCCAAAGGGGAGGTAGGTCTCCCCAACGGGAGCCCTCTGAAAAAAGGTATAACCTTAGGAACAGGGATAATTTGAATAAACCTGACAGATATCAAGATAATGATACACATCCCTCTCGATCTTTTCAGACTTCTTTGCAACAAAAAAAAAATGGGAAAGAAGAGGAGAGTCAGAACGCAAGGAAGAACTCGTCAAGTCCAAAGACAAAGAACCCGTTCACCAAAGTAAAAAAGCTCAATTTCCCAAAAAGAAGGTAGCAAGCGTAAAAATAAGACATGCCGAGGATCTTGAGGACATAACTCAAGAACGGGGAGTGGGCTCAAACAATGCAAGACAGCGCAGCAGAAGTCACCATAGTTCGCAGGATACTGAAGGATCATCTGGAGACAGTGGACTTGAATTAATGCATTCAGGTTGAAACTGCTGACACCAGGGTTAGTGTACCCCACAAGTTATATGAAGTAACACTCCGGATGGAGGGGGGCATAACTAGAAAAATAAGAGCACTCTTTTGGGAAAAGCTCTTTAAGGGCTATGACATTCTTCTAGCTGAACAAGACTGGCCGCCTGAATTTGTCAGGGAGTGCCCACATGGCGAAGAGATATTATGAGAATATTAATAGAGGTCCGCTGAACTCCTTTTGTTGTGAAAGGTAAAAGTGAGTTAATCCAAATTTAGAAGAAACAATAAAGTGAGGGTGCTCAGGGTGTTCACCTCCTGTCCACGAGGCACTGTAGATATATGGCAAAGAAAAACCTTACAGGTGTAAGGTGGGGACCTTGAGCACACCTACGTGCGACTGCACTTTAAATAATGGTAAACATGCATAGTCTTAGAAGTGAAACAACAAACTTTGTTGTTTCACTTCTAAGACTACGCATGTTTACCATTATATAAAGTGCAGTCGCACGTAGGTGTGCTCAAGGTCCCCACCTTACACCTGTAAGGTTTTCCTATGAAGAGATAAATATGCCAGCCTTCTCAAATCACATTCCAATTCATAAAAAATACACATTTGCCAGAAAATGGGCAGTGGCTCAGGCTCCAGTATTATATAAAAATCACGTAGGATGGGATGAGGACAATCCTCACCTTAAAATCCAGTTAAAAAATCAACCTACTGCACAAAGGCAGTATCCAGTTAAGCAAGAAGCTAAAAAACCAGTCAGGGAGATTTTAAATCAACTTGAATACCAAGGGGTGATTGAAACATGCCCCTCATCAAGGAACAATCCTTTGTTTCCTGTCTCCAAACCAGCTAATTCATATTGTCTAGTATTGGACTACAGACACTTAAACTCTTGTTGCAAAACTTTGCTGTGTTCCTTGCCTCCAGCAATGTACAGGCAAATATAAACCATCAAGCTAACTCTGGTGATTAATGTTTTTCCTGGAGAGAGATCTGAGTTTTGTCAAGTGGAAGTTTTAACTCATCCTAAGGCAGGTTTCTTCAAACTGTGAGGTGTGACCCCCCAGGGGGGCCGTGGAGCGATGCAAAGGGGGTCGCGCATTCCCAGTCACCCTTCTGCCCAGGCCCAAGGGCTTCATGCCCCCTCATCCCCCGTCCTGTGTCTCAGCCCGAGCTGCTGCTGTGCATCTCGAGCTGCTGCGGGCTCAGCTGGGCTGTGTCTGGATTCTTTTCTCCGGCACGCCCTTCAGAGTTTTTCACAGGTCTTTAAAGACCATTTGCATATTTACATGCCTTTGTAAACTGGTTACAGAGGCTTAGTGTTTTTTTCCTGGTTCCAGTACCCCCTGGGTCCCCACTCTGCCTACTCCTTACATTCGTATTTTCCATTTACTGCTGTAGTGTGAGAATGCATTTTATGAAAAGGAATATAAAGTAGGGTTTCCAATAGAAAAAGGCCTGCTGTATGTTGTTTAAAAAGCCTGCAAAGACCTCCTCTTGATACTAAATAGACTTATAAATAAAAAAGTATGTATTCATTCATTATGTACTGTTTCTGTCTTTGTTCTCTTTAATTATCAGTCATGGATCATTGAGGCAGCCCTAGAACACAATTAAAAGTGCTTTCAATTAATATTTGCTCTTTGAACTATGCACAGATAAGTGCTTAAAATACAGCTTTTGGTGACTGCTTATTTTTTTACCGACTGGGTCTTCAAAATAATGTACTGGCAACCCTAACCATAGGACTGGAAGTTTGTTGCAGGATCAGCACATTATTTATTTCCTCCACCCTCGATTCTTGATTGATTCCATGATAGCAATAGTTTAACTTATATCTGAAACCCTTTGCGTCCGTCAATAAAATGCTGAGTAACTTCAAATATCTGGGAATGCACCCTGCATACAGACAACTCACTCCTCATTTTCGCCCTTTACTTTCACGCTCACCCTGCATGGGGTAACCTACAGAGCATAGAGAAAGGTTTTTATAACTTCCTAAAGGATAATAGATTCTTGGTGGGGAAGCAAAGGAGGGTGTACATTCCATAACTGTGCGGCCTGCACCAAAACAGCAAAACAGACACTTTGTGCCTTCATTTTTTTGGGAACAATAAGCAGAGTGGCACAGGCTGAGAGGAGCATACGGGTCCCACCTGTGTGCTCGGTGAGGAGGGATGAGAGGACAGCAAGGGAGTGAGAGAATTTGATTGAAGAGGTCAGGGATGAGGAGAAATGTGAATTGCCGAAGAGAAGTGTGGACACGCAAGAAGTGAGTGTGAGCCAAAGGTGAGGGCTTCTGTTAGAACAAAGGGGAGATGTGAAAGATGAATGGGGGACTGGAGAGGTGTAAGATACAAATTGGCAACAATTTGAATGGAGAGACAAGGTGAATGAGAAGTGCTGGGGTGCACGGGAGGTGACGGGCTAGAGAGGCCATGAGATAAATGCAGTAAACTTTTAGAGATGAGGGCAGTAAAAAGACAGAATGGAAAGAGGTGATTAAAGGTGAAGTGAGAGGTTTAATGGGGAGAGTTCAGAAGTTGTAAAAAGGGATGAAAGAAAATGGCCTGCAAAGTGAAAGAGGGGTCCAGGGTTGGGAGAGGAGAGAGGGATGGAAGGGAGGGGTGAGAGGAAAGCTGCATGGGTAAACTGCTTAACTCTGCACAAAACCGCCAGGGTTTTCAGGGACCCCTGCTTCTACCGGCCAGGGTCAGGTGCGCTTCTAATGTGGCAGCACGTATTTGTGTGGAGTGGAAGGCCCTTCACAAAGGTTGACTACAACTCTATCTGATGTTAATTGCTGTTTTTTGGTTATAAACAGGTACTGTTTGGGTGAAATCTTTCCTCAGAGTTACTGTGTGTAAAAAATTAATTTCAAAATATTGAAGCAATGCAATCACAAAATACACAGCATCACATTACATCATTTACAGTTTCTTCTCACACAATTTAGTCAAGCCTGCCGCGTAATTTGGTCCTCACCTGCCTCATAATTCACGTAGCCCTGCCTACAGGTTTAGAATTTTTTTGTCAGGAGGGGGTCCTTACGCCTCAAAATGTTGACTGTCTCGGCATCCAAAAGTTTGAAGACCTCTGAAGTCAGGTATGACAGATGCCTGCTGCAAAGAATGTGTACTATGCAGATCACACGGTCCATCTAATGTAAATAGTTCAGCGGGTCACTGCTTTAGTCAGAGAGATTCTTTTGTTACCTGCAGTTTATATACGAAAATCCTAATTTAGAACAGTGAGCAATTCACTGTCTTCAAAGACCTGCATGCAAACTGCAAGTATAGATTAGAGCGTTATGATATTTCTCCCAGTCTTTCATTATCCTAAATTTGCAAAAAGGGTTCCTTTGGGTGGAAATCAATACCCATTATTTAAAAGAACCCCCGACTATGGTGTTATATTTTTCATTCTGAGTTTGTGTTTTTCCAGATCAAGCACCCTTAAACTATATTGCCTACCAGTAAGAATGACATGTGACTCCTACACCTCGTAGTCTTCCGTCTTCTGTAACATTTCCTATACACTGATTTACCCATGCATGATTGGTAGTCTGTGCAATGTGTGTGTGATGTAAAGTGTGTTAACACCCTACACTGGTATGAGTGGCGCTATAAAATGAATTAAATGCATCTGAGAGAGAGTGGTTATGGAGACTTGAGAGGCACTGTTAAAGGGTGGTAGTGATGGAATCAGTGTCAAAGATGGGCATTGGGGTGCCAACAAACATTGTCGCACCAGGTGTCGCCAGGCCAGCGTTAAAGCAGGCACTGGTTAACATAAAGGGTAATGATGGCTTCTTTTTCTATATAGCCTTTTTAGAGAGCTTTTAGGGTAAAATAACTAGCAAGGGGTTGTTTTGTATAACCTTTTTTAGCTCCATTCTGCATCCACAGCCACTTCCTTACACATTTCCGGTGACATTGATTATATTAAAACAGGCTTGACAATGCCGAGCCCCCTATGATGGCCCTGATGAATGCCACTGACCCTGCTTGGAGCTGCTAGAAATATGGCAATTGATCAATAATTAGGATATTAGCCGGAACAGGTATCCTAAATATCCACTTGTTGATGTGTTTAGCCATCAGGGACCTCTAATAAAAAGGCTCCTAGATAACCTGCATGTAATTTTATTTGACTACGGTATTCCAGACAGGTGGGGGTATATTTGCAAAACAATTGGCATTATCCCCATAAACAGATTTCAATCTAGAGCCCGCCTAAATGAAGAGAACCCATTGAGATAAGCTGAATGTTTGATTGTCCAACAAGGAGCGACCCTGATGATGTAGCTTGCCACATAAGTGGGTGAGGGTTTTTCATCTAGTAAATCGGAACTGAGCATTGAACGTAGTTGAGCTTTTTTCTTTAGTTAAATGTTGATGCAGTAATGACGATACTCGGAACGTAGAGGCAGGGTCCTATTAATAATTAACGGAGGAATCTTTATGTTACTTCCACAACAGAAGCACAAATTAGTGATATACACGCTATACGATCTCCTTCTCCAAGTCGTGCGGAAACACCACACCGTATGGGGGACGATGAAAGGGAGAAACATGCAAAACAATCTTTCATGTAGTTCCAAGATGTAAAGTGTCCGGTCCCTTTTTCTGAAGTATGAGGAAAACGTCGATAACAACACACACTCTCGTATAGTCAAAAGAAGCATTCGATAATAAGGAAAGTAGATTTGTTGTTGATAAGTCGTTCCTCTAGCGAGTGGTTGCTGGAGACAGATGACTATGCAGAGATAGATAGCAGGTGCAAAAAATGCTTGCAGTACAGTGTGTTTCCACGTTTTTGACCTTGTTTATTAAAATCAGGAACTTGGGGTCCGAGTGCAGCCCGGGCTCTGCTGGAATCACTGAGCCCTGCTCAAGGAATAGTTGGGGTCGGTATTCTTGTTAGCAATGTTGGAAGCCAAGTGGCCCTTATTCCGTTTATCCTTTGATATGTGTCTGCTAAGCATTCAAAATGTTTTTATCGCAGACCCACACCACCCGTTACCAGCTGTACTGTGCATTATTAGCCAGGTTTGCCTTAAAACTGTACTTATCTAAGAACTGGTCTCACGTACGGCCAAATTAAAGCTTTACTTCCCAAAGTTAAATAGGAAATTAAAAATGAACTTAATGGTGAATGGCGATTCCCTGGCCGCGGTCCCAGGGGCAGTCCAACCGGCCAAGTCATAATGGGGCAGTCGGACCACTGTTGCAGCGGTGGCTGGACCGCCACTGCTGCCTCATCTTGAGTCTGGGGGTCGTCGGATTGCTACAGGGGCACCTGCACAGGGCCACCAAATCCCAGAGGCCACCATGCCCAATATATATCCTTAATATAATAATCCTCTGAGGATGGATACATATTTGCGTGGTGGCCCCTGGCAGGGATTTGGCAGCCTCTGTTCCACTTCCAAACACCCTGACCCCCGTCGCCCCGCCCGGACCCCCTCTTCTGGGGCCCCCTACCTACGCTCCCTGCCCAGGGCCACCATGAGCCTAGACTCGTAATTAGGCCCCTAGTGATTCTTCAGACACCATTTCATGCAGATTTTTCGCTCACCTCGAGGTGTTGTGATGTACTTTGTGGTTTATGTAATTTTATTACATCCTACAGGCAGCCGCGCCCTGTGGTGGGAGTTCCGTTGGGCAGACAGGTGGGGCGGGGGAGGGGCAGAGGGGGTGGTAAACACCGGAATATGGATGATTGCAGCTAAGTAAACAATTAAATTAGAAAAACGAATTTTGTTGCGTGCCCTGCATTGCAAAATGTGATGCAGGGTGCGCTTCGAAATTCGTTGTATTACTTTAATTGTTTACTTACCTGCAATCATCCATATTCCGGTGTTTACCACCCCCCACCCCTCCCCCGCCCCGCCAGTCTGCCCCATGGAACTCCCACCGTGGGCCGTGGCTGCCTACAGGACATCTGTTATTTTGGGGTTCAGCATGATGAAAGCTGAAGCTGAAGTTATCCATATGCCAATCAACTGTATCATATCTATGAATGTGTGTGGATTCCTCTACCATGCGAACCTAAGAAGTGCCAGCGAGTGATAAGAGCGTACTACCTCTTCTACGATCTGCTTGGGAAACAACACCACACATTGGCTTCGCCACCAGTCTGCAAGGGTGTAAAGTTGTGTACAGGGTGTGGTGCAACTCTAGCCATAGATATTTACAGTGCCAGCATTGATCTTAAGTCAGGGAACTTCAGAAGGTGTCTGCAAGACGTTGATTCTTGGATGTTGGACTATGATCCATACATGAATTCTACCACAACTAAGTCCACTGTATTCAGTTCTTGCTGAGATTTAAAGTCTCAGGAGCTCGAGCCTTCTGATGAAGTTTATCAACTCCCACCTCGAATAGTACCGTATTAGATAAACATCTGCTTTCTCCCCTGTGTCATCAATGAGCTCTTGAGCTCTTGGCACTCACGTTGTCAAATCTTTAAATACTACATTTCTTTCAACCATTTACAGGCACATTGACCCTGTCTGGTTTATGCCCTCAACTGGAGGCACAGTGTCGAAAATGCTGTAGTTCACATTCTTTCCAATTAGCCTTACATAACATCTGCTGCAAACACCAACTCAGATCCATTGTTTTCATTTCTGATACTTTTTTTGTTTTATGTACACTCTTAACACAACTCTTCGAGTTAAGCTCTTGCTTCTGAGATCTGTGGGCAACTTGCACTTGAAAGATTTGAGTTCTAGCATGGCTGACTCAACTTTCTACAGTTCGAGCCCAGTTGCACAAGTGCAAGTTAGTTGATTACTATCAACAACAGCTCACTCCAGCACTGTGAACTGCCAATTCCCCAAGTTAGTTGCCTACTCAATGAAGCTTTTTTACCCAGGAGATGCTGGCACCTCTGGTGCCCTCAGGGTCACCTTAAAGTTAGGGCATGGTTTCTGGAACTGGAGACCAAAACTAGGCAAGGATTTACCTTTGTGTTTGAAATATGTACTCTTGCCCCATAATGTACGAAGCAAATATTCATGAGTGGATTAGTGACACAGGGCTAGACGTTAAAGGCACTGTTAGAGCCTTATGCAAGACACCATATTTGATCTGATGTCAAATGGGTACATTAGGCCCGGTTAAGAAATGGCATTCTACATACCTAAACACGATGACATTTGACACAGATTAATTTGCATGCACATATAGGATAATATTCTTTGAACTCAGTTTTGCTCTCACTATCACTTTATAGGCACTCTATCAGAACACCTAGAACATTCTTGGCAAGGGCTAATTACATTGAGCAAGATGTTGGTATCTGTTTTGACTGCTTGGCAAAAGAGATATCACAACAGAATAAGCAATAGCATCATGACTGGGGCTTCCACATGGTAATATGGAGAATGTTATTATATATAACATGTGTATTTGTATTTGTAAAGCACACGTTCACCCGTAGGTATCTTGGAGCTGATTAACAGATGTTCATCAAGCATTTGTTTATACAGAGGAGTATTTCGCAGGCACTGTAGGTTGATCCATACCAGAATTCCAGCTCAGTTGATTACTGTTTACCTAATGTGAGAGATGCAGTCCAGCTGCACAACAAGACAGGCAACTTGACGATAATAACCCACAGGTAATGGGGAGTTAGATCACCCTACATGGATTTGGCAGATTCCCTCACCCTAGACATGATAAGTTCGGAGATGCTAGGTAGAAGTACAATATATTATAGTACTTGTATGAAAGCATATATTCTCAGTAAAAAGCAAAATGTTTTAACTGTTATTCTTTTTCACCCTTCTTGTCATCCTTATCACAATAATATGTTTCTTTCAAATGATTATTCCAGTGCAAGTATATTACCCAAGAATCAGAAAGTTATCTTTGTCTAAGAATGCATGCAAGAAGAACCACACACCTTTTTAAAAGCCCCCTCTGCGTCCAAGACAATGATGGCAGTAGGTGAGTTCAAACGTTTAGCTTTCTGTAAGATGTGTCTGTATAGGTCAGTGTTATCACTGGAGAATCAATTAATCATAAACTCTGTTTGCCAGGGATGAATTGACTTCAGGGGGGAATGATTTACTTTGATACCTAAAATCTTGGCACAGATTTTGCAATTTATATTTCTTAGTGATATGAATCTATAATTTTGGGGCAAATCATTGTCTTTCCCTTCTTTGGGTAGAACAACTATCATGACTTCTACTGTGGTACTTCATACTTCCCCAGCGGTTTGATAATGTTTAAACAGGTTTAAAAGCGGATAGATTAGCTGTTTTTCGAGTATCATATACATTGAGCTGTGAAGCCTTCTGAGCCAAGAGCTTTGCCGGTATCTAAGCCTTGGATAGCCATACAAATGATATTACTTGTAATGGGTTGATCATGCACCATCCTCTGATGAAGTGGGAAGATAGGTGTTAGGTAAATATTATTTGAAATTCTCCAGACTGATGGATTGGTTACTCGAAAATTCATTTTCGTTAAGGCCTTTAAAGACTTTAGCAATCCTGTTTGGGTTTGTGTATATCGCACGATTTTCATCTTTGGTTGCAGTAGTGTATGGTATGAGTTGTTTGCGTTTTAAGTAGTTTACTAATTCACAAAGCTTTAGTGCTTCTTGCCTAATACAGAAACGTGCTCTGTTGTTTAAAGTCTTGTATTAATATTTAAATTTCCTTATAGAATAAAGCAAACAATTATGCCTGGCTCGCCTAAGTTTAGAGTCTAGTTGTGTATTTTTATTTCCAATTCCTCTAAATTATTTTTTCTCTTTTTATTGTGTTTAGACTGCAGACTTGTCAGAAACCCTCTTATGTGTGTGTTCCATAATATCGGAGATGGAGTTTTCTCGTTCATATTAGAGGTACCACATTTTAAACACATTATGATCACTGCATGGGCCGAGATCAGAATTGGTTCAATGTTTGTGTTAGCTAGATGGCGAAGTTGTTTTTTTCAAAAGTAGTAGACAATCAATCGTTATCACTAGTGTGGTGAGGAGAATAATGTATATTCACAAATGTCGGTTGTCTCTATATGTTACTCAAGCTCAGATACTCACACCTACTGCACAATATTTTGTGCGCTTTGACGGGTCAAAATGTACAACATCAGTGCCTGTTAAAGATGATAGGGCCTTATTTATGAAGGCCTTACCCCACCGGTGCGTCACTTTTTCCCATGTTAAAAGTGACTCACCGGTGGCGCAAGGCCTTCATAAATAAGGCCCATGGTTGGTAAATTCCGCCACTCAGAGGGTTTTTAGCAGAGTTTTTGCCCAACTTTGCCCTCAAGGCATAGTGTGGAGTAGACAAAACTCTGTGACCTCGGAGCGCACCGCTCACCCCTACTAACAGGTCAGTCATTTTTCGTAGTATTGATGGATATGTTTTCACAATGACTGGAAATAAGCATCACACTGAACATTTAGACACGCAGGGTGATTGCTTTTCTCAATTATGTTTTCAGTAGGGAAGCAATTCCGAACTGTATTAAAAAGAGATGGAAGAATGTTTGTCTATTAGAGATATTTAACATAAAAAATGTTCACCAACCAACGTGATGTCAGAGGGATTTAACAGAGTTTTCAAAGAATGTATTCACATTTCGAAATCTCAAAATAAGGATTGGAAAGAAGAGTTCACTAAGAGGGTTGAGATGTATTGTCTAACACCTCACACAACCACAGGTAGAGTCCGGCTTGATTTATTGGGGCAGAAAACCTAATACCGTGATGCAGCGTTCTGGATGGAGGGTAAAGTGCCTGTGAGTGCTTTACCTGATGTGGAAAATTTAGGGCATCAGCCGTGGTCCCTGCAGGTAACAGCGGTGGGGCTGTGTAAGGGGGGATTTCGAGGGACTATGCAGCAGGAAAATTATTTATTTATTTAATTTTTCTTCTGCATCGTACCTCGGAATTTCCCCTTACACAGCCCCAACGCCCCACCGTGTTTACCTACACCGACCGCGGCTGGAGTGCATCCCCATCAAGAAAACATCTGGAAAAGGAAGAAAAGCTTAGATAAAAGGAAAGTGGTGTGTCATACACTGGTAAATGTGGGTGACATGGTGAAAGTCAAACTGCCTCAAAAAATGCAGTTTGAAAGTTTTCTTCAGTTTTAAAATATGTTAAACTATTTCCTAAATCGGTGAAATGTAATGCCAACCCTATCTGGAACTTAAATAGAATTGTGGTGGTATCTCATTGCCCAAATAGTGAGAAACCACGCAAGGATGTGTAAATCACAATCTATTGAACATAGTGGATGGGTTGTGGTTTCAGCACAGTTTTTGAAAGATTATGTGTAATATTTTTGTTGTATAAAGGTACTTTGTTTTTCCTCTTGAGGTTGAGTTTAAGAAAAAATCTAAAATGGGAAAATGTGTGGTATCTATGTACTTTTGTATGAATCAATGCTTATTGTAATGTCTAGAGTAGTAAATCTTCTTTAAAGAATGTAGAACACAGTAGGTAGAATGTTAGTGGGAGAATTAAAATGGCAGTTGGCTCCTGCTGGTGTGGCGGCTGGGAAGATTTTTGTATCCTGCTTCTTTATATAAAATATTTAAATTGGATCACTCCCCTATGTGTGTGGACATCTTCATCACATGGACCCTCCTCTATGAGTCATGTGATCAAGATATAAGGTATGGAGGGGCCAATAACAGAGGTTATAACATAAGGTGTGATCTCTGTACAAGGAGCAGTTGCTCATGTCATATGGACTTGGACGAGGATCGGAAGAGGAAAACCAGCAGCAGCTCCTCCGCTAAAGCAGAGGTGCACCCCCCACAAGAAAAATAAAACGATAATAACATAATGTTATTAAAATTTTATTTTTACGGTTCTTGCCAAGTTTTGGTTAAGGGTGGGGGTGGGCTGCCAGCCAGCAGTGGGAGGAGTGGTATGTGCACTTAAGTGAGCATGACGTTTTGGCTGGCAGTTTCAGGCTGGCCAAACTGTTAGGCGCACTTTGCATGTTCTCCCTCCAGGGTGTATTAGAGCCTGGGTGGAGAACATTCCCCAGCTTCCACTGCCTGTCTGAACTCTAAACCATGGGTCCCGGACCAATCACGATGCTGCTATCATCAATGTCGTGATTGGGTGGGGGTGACTGAGAGCATGGGTGCTTCCTGTTCCAATGAAAGAATGGAGGAGAGGCGGTGGCCAGGTGAGTAGGATTTTATTTTGGTTTTTTTTAAGCTCCCTTCCTACCTGCCTTTCCGACTCACCTCACAACAACAGCCCCATAGCAGCCGTCACTGAGGAGGAGTCCCGACTGAGGTAATGGCAAGGGTAACCATTGGTGCAATGTAATGTAATGGAACGTTGTGTTACAAGTCCTTGTGAAGCACGTTGTTGTCAATTTCACCTTTGCTTAGTCTTCCCTGAAAGGCTGGATCGCTGAATGGGCAATTGGGACATATTACTAAAAATAAAATGAAGGCTCCACTCTATCTTTTCAGTACATTTCTGTTAATATGCAAGAAAAGTTAAGCCCAGAGCAAAAAATCTCTTTCATCTTATCTCCCATTTATTGTGCAATGTATTATTTAATCACTACTTCAATCAGTAGTTCTCCAACAGGTTTTTAATACATCCAGCAGTGATGGTTTCTTTATTGGGTTGTGGGGGGCGTTGCCCACCTGTTTGTTTTGTTTCCCACAGGCCCCATATTAAATGTTTTGATTGATTCCATTTTTAGCCGCAGTGTGAGTGCACTGCTTTTATTTTTAGCAAGGCTTGGGCAGAGTTTGTCCTTTTACATTAGTGAGGGCAGGCGCTCTGGTTGAATAATCGACAGACAGGTTGAGCTCGGCTTTGTGGTGAAGTGTGCATGTCAGGTTGGACGAGTGCCTTGCTGTGACCACCCTGACATGCGCACTTGAACACTTTCCCGCCTGTGCAGTGTTCGGAGCACTAGGTGACTCACGGCCACAGTCCTAAGTCCTCTAGGGAGCACTAGCTGCCTAATCAAGCCAGTCCTTGGGCTGTTCTCATTCTGTTTACTTACATAAACATGAAGGGAGCAGCATCTCGAATGGCTCGGGAGATGCGGGGTGGACTGTGAGTTGCCGAGCTGGTACAACTTCCATGAAAGCCCAAGGCAGCTCAAGTCACAAGTCTTTTTCCCCCTTTTCAGATCTGAACAGGAACTCTCATTCATTCACACTTCATTTGACTTGCAGCAGGGCAGGGTCATGAGTCCACTCACTCACATCTCGATCAGTGGGGACTATGAAATCATGTGGGGCCCACACGTTGACATATGGACGCAGCCGAACGCCTGGCATCTCTCACACGGTGAATCGTGATGAAGGCGTGGCTAAACACGAGGTCACCTGCCATCTCAGGGAGGGCCTGGCCACAGCTAGTGATGCTGTTTTGCCATTACAGTTTTCGTGCACTCTTGGAGGGAGACATGGCCGCCTGAAAGGGGTCTCAAGCGGACAAAAGTAGGACACTGACGGACGCTGAGTCACTATTGGAAGGTGTGAGTGCAGAGGCGGTCTCATTACAGGGTTTAATGCAGTGTGTCTACAGAGCACACATCACAAACTTCACTTATTAAACAAGGGCATCCATGTTTTAAATCTCTCACCATAATTGAAACTGATGTCCCCAGAAGAGCGTTTACTTCATCAGAATGGAGCTCAGGTGTTCAATAAGGGCGGGGCGTGTAAAGCATTCAGGGCCGGAGTGGCCATAGAGGGCACCGGGTATTTCTCCAGTGGGCCACCAGGGTTGAGGGCCGGTTGTGGGCCCCTGGGGGCCGATTTTGTTACAGGGCCGTTTTTGCCACAGCTGCAATATCGGCCGATGTAACGAAATCGGCAGAAACCGGCCCTGGTAAACAGCTCGGCCGCACCCACAAACCCCTGGGGGTTGGCAAAGCACTGTACCGGGTCTGGTTTTGGGTTCCAGTCCCTCCAGTCCCTCCCTGAAAGCATTGCTCGAATGGCATGTGCCCCTGCACGGTGCTTTACTTCTCAGCAGTGGTAATTTCAATATGTTTTTGCATTACGAGAACAATAACGTAATTTCCGTCTGCATGAAATGAAGGCTGGGAGCAGGTTTATGGACTTACCTGAAGTCTATCATTTTATTTTCTCTGCTGTGAATAACAGTAAGTCACTCTTGGAAGTTGTGAGTCACTTACACTGAGAAACCACTCCAGGGCCCCTCTGCAGCGTAATTGTACACCTCAAAGGCCCCTTTTCTCAATTTTCTGTGAAATAGTGCTGACAAATGAGGGCTACACACCTCCATACAGTAACGATTGTTTACAGGAACCAGCGACATGTGATCTTTGCATTGGTTGTATGCACTTGTTGCTTTGGGGCAGAGGATATATGAGAGGGGCTTAGAGTCAAACACCTTCTCTGGAAGAAAGACACCAACCATGTTTTCCTACTGTGAGCTACAATAAGCACGACTCAGTGTGTCATGGTGTACACACTGTTAAGCTGTGCTTTACATGCCCCATCCTCCCGAGAAAGCCGCTTTCCAGTATTGAAGGTTCCTTCAAAGGAAAACCATCTCTGATCTGAAAGAGTGGTAGACATAAAAAAGGAACTGAATCATTATAAAATGAACATCCAAGAGACAAGGTGAGTTCCCATTCATGTACATTCAGTTTCAGTGAAGGTTGGCTCCAGGGGTGGTCTCAGTATAGGGTTTATTACAGTGTGTCTGCACACATCACATGTTCCAGTAAGAGACAGATGCTCCTAACTATGCAAAACATTTCTCTAGCCTCTACATCGAGACTCAGATGGCCATATCCCCCCCAAAAGTTCAAAAATGTGTTCCCTATTCAAACCACTGTGCACCCGCATAATGCACCGCCTTTTAGCAGCATCAAGGGAATAAATTATGTCTCGTTCCCGCTCCCACGATGCGTGTCAGCACACTTATATAGATTGTGTTTAGTCAATTAAAAACATGGCATTTCTATGACCTGAAATTGTCAGTTGCAGACCCAGGCTTGCCTTGCAATCTATAGTCTTTTGGCAGAGAAGTCGTGATTCTCAGTAGTCAGTAGCTCTTGTGCAATATACAGATATAGTTGTTTTAATATGCAATCAGTTTAATGATGATTATAGCTAGATACATGCTACAAGTTTTCACAATCTCTGTCCACTGCTGTTAGCATTGTGTATTGTGCTAAAGAAGTTATAAAGGCACCCATCCTACCATACACATATCCATCCATTCAACTTCCATCAAAAATCCATCCATCCTTCCATTGGAGATCTATCCATGAATTCACCTCTTCCATCATGTTTTGTCCGTCCATCTTGCCACCAAAATTATTTGTTTGACCATCCATTCACTCATCAATCCATATGTCATCTTTCTGTTCACCAAGTTATCCATCCTTCTGCAACACCATTTGTTCTTCTATCCAGTTCATCCATACTTTCCTTCCTGGGTCCGTTTATTCACCTCACAACCTCATTCATCCATCCAGATATCCATAACTCACACATCCATTAATTCACCTAACAGCACATTTGCCCATTCATCCATCAATCCTACTCAAACTCATTTATCCACTCACTCACTCTAAATAGCGAATTTTAGGTAACGCTATTTAAGGAATGTTAAATGGTATGTAAGAAAATAGCCATTAGCTAATAGTGATTCCTTAAGATTTGCAATCACAAGTAGGTAATCTGTTAGGTAATACTGCTCCATTTGTTCCTATTGTCCTAATGGCCCATAGGTGCGAATGATGCTGCATTACATATGTTGCAATTACGTAATTGGTAATTGCAAATTAGGTAAATTAAAAACCAATGGTGCTCAAGTTCCCCCTGAAGCAGCAAAAAAAAATGATCACATGTAAAGCACACATATGTCCTTTTTTAAAATTGCACACGGTTACCATCTTTTTATTTAGGGAACTTAGAAAGCGCTCAAATACCCTTGGGTGTCTCAGTACTGCTGACTAGGCAGAGGGAGGGCTAGCGCAGGTAGTTATTGGTTGAAAAGCCAGGTCCTTAATTGGTTTTGAAAAGTGAGCAGGGTGGGACTCGTCTTGATGTGGAGGGGGAGCATGTTCCATAGTTTGGTGGTGGTGTAATTTGGCAGCAATTAGGTTAAGCATTAGCAGAAGACATCCTGTATTTAGAGACTATCTTGTAAGTTTTGTGGAATCCATTTTGTATTTCTGTCGGCCATTTAATTTGCCATGTGCTCGCAATGTGCTCTGTGCTCTGCCCTACCTTTCTGTTAACTGCTCTTGAAATCTGCCTAGAGACGAGAAATTTTTAGCATCTTCCACCTTCGCACATGCTCAGTTGAGCTTGCAGCTACTGTAGTCTGTAACTGTTAGGATGTGTCCACCAGAATTAGCAAACTGTTAGCTACTCCCACTTGTTGCCAGTACACTTTCTGTATGACCTTATATGTACCTAAAACCAGCATTCTGTACTTGTACCACCTTCATTTAAGCCCCTGAGTGGGTATAAAAGGACCAAGCTCCTTCCATTCAGTGTGCTACTTAATACATTACCGAAGGGTGCTGTGTGAATGTAGTTCCACCTCATGAGGTTTAATTAACTCTGTCTTTTCTATTCCAGTTTCTGTGCCAACTTCTTCCAATTGGTCGGAGGACTCCGTGCAGAGAAGGGAGAACCCCTAGCACTGGTAGGCCTTGCTGAGGCCCACTACTACAGTGGCGACCGTAAATGTTCTGTCTGCCCAGGAGGCTTTCTTTGTTCGGGGGACAATCAGCAAGTTCGCTGCTGATGAACGTAAGGGTCTGATAGGCTTGTATGGGCAGAGAGTTTTCCTGAGAAACTCCGGTCCGATGTTGTGGATTGCCATGTAGGTAATGCATAGCGCCTTGAACTTGGTTCTGCTCCTGATGGGTAGCTAATGGAGCTGTCGCACCACCTTGGATATTGGCTTCAATTTAGGGGTGGCTGTCAGAAGTCTGGCAGCTGCGTTCTGCACTAGTTGTAACTTATTTAGGACTCTTTCTTGGCATTGATGAGTAGGCCATTGCAATATTCGACTTCAGACATAACTAATGCACTAATGAGAGTCCTACCGGCGCTGGTTGGGAGAAAAGGTAGAAGTTTCTTTATCATCCTGATAGTCTATAAGGATGCAGAGATTACTGCGTTAGCATGATGTATGAATGACAGCTTGTCGTCAAACATAAAACCTAGATTTCTGACCTTTGTGACGGGGGACGGAGGTGAGCCTAACTTAGTTGGCCACCAAGTAGGGGACCAGGTAGGGGAGAGGATGCCCAAAATCATCACCTCCGTCTTGTCTGAGTTTAATTTGAGGCAGTTGTTTGCCATCCAAGCACTGATGGCTAGCATTCCGCCTCAGAAGTTAGCCGCAACTGCCCCTCCATCATTGTGCACCACTAGCACCAGTTGAATGTCGTCGGCGTACGACTTTAGGCCCATGCTGTATGTTTTGATGACCCTCGCCAGATCCGACACATATATATTAAACAAGGTTGGACTCAACGATGATCCTTGTGGCACACCACATGGGAGAGCAAATGACGGGGAGTTAAAGTCACAGAGCGTCACTAGTTGAGTCCAATTGGATAGGGAAGAGGCCAGGAGGGCCTTGGGTTTATGTGTGAGCCGATGGCTGCGAAATGGTCGATCAGGGTTGCGTGGTCGACCATGTTGAATGCCGCAGAGCGATCCAGCAACACCAGGACAGCAGCACCCCCCCCCCATCAAGTATCTTCCTGGTTTCATTGGATGCCTTGATGAGAGCTGTTTCAGTGCCATGGCCCTTTCTGAAGCCAAATTGGGTGTAGTCTAGTAGTTTGTTTTCGTCAATAAAGTGTGCTGGCTGTGTGTTCATGATCTTTTCGACGATTTTTGCTGGGAATGAGAGACAGGCAATTGGCCTGTAGTTTTTAGTTTCTGTGGGATTGAGGTTGTTTTTCATTAGTAAGGGCTTGATGACAGCTTTTTTACAGATGGAACGGTAAGTGCCTGTCCTGAACATTGAGTAGCAGATGTTTGCTAGGTTGGGGGTTATGATGTCAGGAATCAGTTTCAGAGTGGATGGCGGGCAAGGGTCATAGGGGGATCCGGATTTAACCATGGGAATTAGGTGAATGATCTGTTCCGGAGAGACTTGACTAAATTCCTCTAGGTTGGGAACGGTTTGATCCTCATTTGAGTTGATTTTGAGTGGGTAAGGAGGGTTTTTAACTTCACTGGGTGAGTCTGTGCGGTTGTCGGTATTCGTGTGGGTTGAAAAATTGGCATGGATTTGACTGACTTTTTCTTGGAAGTAGCTGGCCAGCGAGTTACAGAGCGTTTGGGTGGCGATTGTGGGGGGTTTGTCCCTTGTCCTGATAGCTTGGTTACTACCTGGAACATCTGTTTAGCGGAGTCTTGTGCTGATTCAATTTGTTTGAGGTAGTAATTACTTTCCTCAGTGATTAGGAGGAGTTTGTATTTGGTTAGTGCCTCTATATAGAGGATTTTGTCTGCGAGATCATAGTCGGGATGCCAACGTCGTTCTTGATTCCTGCACCTTTGTTTCTCTAGTCTTAGTGTCTCAGACAACCAAGGGGCGAATGGGGTCTTTCTATTGTTGGAAGCACTTTTGAGTAGGACCACAGTGTTCACTGCGTTCCAGAGCCATTGTGTGTAGTTGATGCCTGCAAGTTCGGAGTCGTGCGGCAGGTCTTGCTGAGTGGATTGCAGGTGAGTTTTACGGTCTTGCGGGCGATATTACCCCACGCCTTGAACTGCTTGGGGGGAAGGGAGCTGGTCTGGAAGGAAATGTTCCTTTTGGTCTAAATTTTGAAGAGGACTGCACAGTGGTCTGTCCAAGGCAGCGTGAGGACGTTCTCTAAGGAGATTTGCTGGATGTTGAAAAATTGCTCGTCCAGTGTGTGGCCGGCGGAGTAAGTGGGGCTGGTCACTATTTGTGAGAGGCCTACCGCCTCTAATTCAGCTATGAGGACTGAGGTGTCCTGGTCAACGTGGGCTTCTAGAAGGAAATTGAAGTCTCCCAGAATGGAGAAATTGGATTCTCCTGCTACTACTTCTAGTAAGCAGCCCATGGCCGAGAGGAATTCAGTTCGGGAGCCTGGTGGGCGGTACAGGAGAATACCCCTGAAAGGAAGGGAGTGGGTGAGCATGATTGTGAAGGTAAATGCTTCACAGATTTTAGAAGGGATTGCTGGTGTCCTGACTGAGTATTTGTCTTGGTGAATGAGTGCCAGGCCTCCTCCTTTTTTGATAGTTCTGTCAAATCTGCAGATGGGGAGCCATCAGGGTTGCTGTACAGAAGTCTGGCCCGGAGGAGGGTCCCCCCAGATTGCTGTTATGAATAGAAGGTCTAGTTTATAGTCTTCTAGGAGGGTCAATATTTCATATTTGTGTTTGGGGAGGGAGCGTGCATTTATGAGAGCTGAGTCGATTTTTCTGTGTTTTATGGACTGAGCTTGAGTGCGAGTGGGTGGAGAGCTGTCCAAGGTATCTAGTGTGAATGAACAGTTTGGGCAGCAGGCAGTGGACTGGGTGGGTATGGACTTCAAGTTAAAACAAGGGCGTATCTGTTTGTCTTTGCATGCGCGAAGTATGTGTTTAAGTTGCTTACTGGTGTAAGTTATTGTCTTGCTGTGAGGGTCTGGTTTAAAAGGGCCAGGGGGCAAGGCCCTGGACCCAGTCCAGACGTGGACTGGCGCAGACGGGCTTGCCATTGGCACGCCGGCGGTGCGCCCGCTGCGCGTAGCAACTGGCATGTGGGTTTTATGGGGGGAGAGATCAACTGCTAGACTGCTGACCTGGTTGGATTCACCAGAAGTTGTGATTCACTTCCGGTGTGCACGTCTAGCTTCCCTCCACTCAAACTGAATATTCATCGGTGGACCGTGAAAATGCGCAAGGCAAGCCAAGAAGGTAAAAACTGTTTAAAAACAATTCTGTGCAAGTTAAAAAACGAAATATTGTGGAAACAAGAGTTATTTTTTTAAATGAGCAAAAGAGAAAGCATGGGTGCCCTTTACCAGGCGCTCCTGCTTACAATACAATCAGCTTGTTAGCCTGTCCATCAGCGCGTCCGCTGCGCTTAGCAACCGGCATGTGGGTTTTATGGGGGGAGAGATCAACTGCTAGACTTGGAATCGATGGTAATAGCATTTGCTGAATGCTAATTTTGCATTTAGAAAATTCTCGGTAGGTGTGCTTAGGGAATCGTAAATTAGGATTCCCTATTTGTAATTGCAATTTTAGGTAATCGCAATTTTTGCATTTACCTTAAATTGCAACTACAAATCCTTTCATACATCTAGAAAGGCTATTTTGCATTTATAAATGGTCTGATTTAGCAGTTTGCACCGTTTGAGGATTCAAAATGGTTTCATACATGTGGACATTAGTTCCTGTTCATATTTCACATGTTTTACTTAACCTTGCATTCCTTAAGAGTGCTCCCTATTTCCAGGATGTTGTACTCCTGTATTTTTTTGTCTACCATTTTTCTCTTGCACTGTGCATACTTTGAACTGAGTCTTCTTCGGGCGTTTTGAATGGGCCACCATTGAGAGCTCTGGTGCAAAGGCTGAAGGCGGTGCAAAGTTTTCACAGTGCCAGTCGGTGGCTCAAAAAAGTGTTCAGAATACTTGGCCATCCAATCCTTGGCCTCTCTACTGAGCAATCAGAGGAATGGTCACCTATTCCAGTTGCAATTGTGATTCTCTGCAACTGTGTGTGAAGGAGGTACACAGTTGCCAAAATATTGAGAAGGTCAAAGTAAATTAAAATTTGGTGCTTACAGGTGAGTCGCAGTGTTGAGTGTATGAGGGTTGTGAAGTGAAGTTCTCTGGTTATACTGAAAAAGCAGCTACCTACCTAATTATCATATAAAATGTATTTAATTATGTCATCGCTACACTTTCACAATTACTTTATTAAACTTCTTTATTCATTATAAATTTGCTTGAAAATTCTCCATTTGCCTACACTTTTTTCAAAATGTTCCCCTGAGAGAGAATTCCCCCAAACCCCACTTATGTTGGTTAGGCTCGCTCTCTACGCTCACTCGCAACTGGACACTCATCCCACCCTTTTATGGCTCACCACTTTCAATGTGTCACCGGCCACCACTGACATCCAGTTTCACTTTTCTACATGCTTCCAATTTGTTCAATTGCAATATTTCATATTGCAAATATACCCAAATCTAATGAGTTAGCTAAGATGTGTTGACTACTTTTGTCAGTTTTTAAGGCATTGAAATGAACACTAAACATACCTTTAATAATTCACAATTGATTTAATGGGTTGGCCTGGTCTCAGTACAAGCGCCATGATTCTGCAAATTGGATTACAAAATCCAGAAAAAACGGTATACCAATCTGTTTTTTGATCTGGCGTTACTTTATATTTTAATCTGAGTGCCATGATTAAAACATCAGTTTTGGAAAAAACAAGCGAGTCAAGTTTTCAATATGGTCGGCTTTAGATAACTAACAGTGGATTGACCCCATATGTTTTAGGTATTTTATAGCCAATAATATAGTAATAAGGGGAGACTTTAGATCACCAGCAGTGGGTAGACCCCCACTCTTTAAGGAACCCTCCAGCCATCAATTTATAATGGGGAACCTAACGGAACCCAGCAAAGAGGCATAAGTTAATTTATACCGATACAGGCTAAGGTGGAATAGGCCCTGCTGTCGGATTTAATCAATCACCTGTCTAAACTGGTGCACGAAATTTAAGAAACATTTTATATGAGTGCTCTGCAAAAGAAAGGGGGAGTCAGTCGAAAGGTAGTAGGCAAAGTGGAATGTCTATGAGTTACTGATAGAAAAATTATTTTTACCAAAGTTTTTTTTAAACAATTAGCTATATGTTTATGCATGAAGGGTAGAATGGAAAGTATTTATTTTTCAACAAAGGAAACCGTAAAAAGGAGAAGATATCATGAGTAGTAGATGTATTATATATGGGGTAAATAATAATTTTTGAAATAAACTACATATTTCTCCCAATACAGTATCTTTGGATCCTATCAATTGAAAAACATTGGTCCCTAAACAGTGGAATATGAAAGGATCACAGGTCACTAATTAAACTATCTCTGTAAATGAAACAGGAGAGGATATGGATAAATTTGAGGGTACGTTTTAATTGAAGCATATCATTATACTTGTGTATAATCAAGTCCATACACAAATTTGCCTAATTATTAAAAGTATAAAAATATTTTCAACAGAATAAATACAATGCTCTTATTGGAGATTGCATCTCAAGAAGCCCTATTTAGTCTGAATAAATTCTACTTTTTCTCAAGTAAGTTATGGGAAGGGCTATTCGATAATTTGAATGGACCATTAGTAAAGTGACGCTAACAATGGGTTCATTATCTTCAGGATACTATGAACTAAGAAAACATATCTTTGAGAAGGAGCAACGCAATTTAAATATGTTGGGGTACCTGAAATTTCCCTGTTAAATGAAATGGAGGTGAGATTCCATGTTTACTCTCTTTATATTGAACAAACGTAAATACACTGACTAAGGTTTTCTACTTGACTATCCACCTGGTCTCCATAAACTTTTTACCTTTTACTTTCTACTTTAAGAAATTAACTAAAAGTACATTTGTGACTAAGGTTCTCTAATTGACTATGAAGCTTGGCCTCACTGAATAGTAATCAATGGTTTTTATGTTCCATGCTGCACAGTTTTATTCTGCTTTTATTGTATGCATATGAATTGTTTCTTTTATGGCAACAAAGCCGAAATAAAGAATCTTTGAATTGAATTGAAATTGAATAGTAAACTCATTAGTTACAATCATTATATCCTAACGTGAGAGTGTGCACTGAACCAATAGAGTCCATGTTTACAAAAAGATTTTTAATTATATATTTTTCTTAGCTTTTAGATGTATTTTCTGATTTTTATCAATTATATGAGAGTTGTGAAATATGAATGATTTCTGAGGAAGGTTGCAAGAAAATAAAAAGATACACCGAAACACTGCGTCAACACATTGTTCTCTGATAACTTTGTTATTTGATACCTTTTATTGACAAACTGTTCCTTAAGATATTGTTCTTAGATACAATCTTTCCCATGTTAGCAAAATGAATGTGATAATTAGACAACTGTATTGTTTCGTGTATGAATGAATATGCATTGTGATAGTCAGATGAATTAATATTAATAGAAAAAATTATCTTTTTTGTATTGTATGAAATAAAAAAATTATTGTATTCAAATAGCCTTGTTAGATATTGAGTACTGGACCTTGTGATTTGGTTCAGTTAATACAGCTTGTGGTCAGTAGCACGGCACATAAGGGAATCATGGGCCATATTATCAAGAACAGTCGATAAAATTATCGTCGCTTTATCGTCAGGAAACTGCTGCTAAAGCGGCGATAATGGGCTTGATAATATGTTATTGTGAATTCCCATAGCAGCCCAGGTTCTAGTGTTAACCTGGGCTGCTATGGGAATTCACAATAACATATTATCAAGCCCATTATCGCCGCTTTAGAAGCAGTTTCCTGACCATAAAGTGGCAATAATGTTATCACCTGTTCTTGATAATATACCCCCTTGTTTTTTGTGAGCTTGGGCTTTCATAACCAGCCTCCAAGGGCTCCAGCCCATCAGGTAAATGTCCAGTGGAATTAAAGGCCTATCCAGCCATGGCTATCAGTGGCGGTTTTACCATTAGGGCGTTTGGGCGTTGCCCCACCTATAATTATCAGGCAATTTATTCGAGCGGCGCGTTAATAAAAGTTTTATAAATTAACGCGCCGCTCGAATAAATTGCCCGATAATTATTGCCCTGCGGCCGTAGTGTGTGTGTGTGTCATGGACATGGACAGTAGTATGCACTGTCTGACACTGGGTGGCGCTGGACTGACTCTGTGCCGGCACAGTGCGCACTCACTGCGCATGTGGTGTTTGCCCGGCAGGGCTTTTCCAACTAGTAAACTATGTGGCTTTAAAAAAAACAACGGATTAGGGGTTTGCCTGCCTAATGCAACGTATCCCAGTGCTGAAAAAACGAACGACGTTTTTTTAATGCTCAGCCCAATCCTGATGCTACTCTCTTTAGAGAGCAGCTCCCCTCTAAAGAGAGCAGCATCAGGATTGGCTACTACTGTGTCTCGGCAAGTTGGCAGCCATTACTAATTAGTCTAGGCGCCAACGGGACCCCAGAGCAGAGATGGTGCGGACCCGGTCAAGTGAAGACAAGGTAAGTTTTTTATTTTATTTATCCCCACCCCCCTGGCCCCCACTGTGAGCGAGCCGTGACTGGTCACGTTAGACCATACAGCAGATGGATGTGTTTGAGGACATGCGGCGGTGATGTACGGGTTCGGACTCCAGGATAAGGTGGGTGGGTTGTTATGTTGGTTATGAATGGGAGAAACCTGACAACTAAGTGTGAGTATCGCGCACGCATGTGAGCCGCCTCGAACACATGATTGTAGTGTGTGCTGTCTCGAAGTACAAAGCGCGCCGTGGCTGAGGCTCCCATATGAAGAAGGTACTTAGTGTTCTGCGTGTGCACAGTGCGTCTCTACTTCTATATTGGCAGCCTGGCTGCAACGTGAATGTTGGATGAATGTCCGACCTGCCTAATTACTCTGAGTGAGTATGTATTATTTTGCTGTTGTGTGTGACATCATGGCAAGAGCAGAGCTGCCTACTTTAGTGCTTCCAAAGTAGTCAGGTCTGCTCTGCACCTAACGCCGCCATTACTACAGTGCACACGTTGCACACAGACACTCCCTCCAAAGTCGGCAGCTCAGTTGTGCTTGCTCTAGCCAGCATTATGGCCATACTTCGATGTTTGATCATGGACTTAGCAAAATCCAATCGCCAGGATGTAAAGCAGACAACGGCTGCAGCTCTTAATATGTTCGGTCACGTTTCCGCTATATAAACATTAACAGTCTTTGAAGTGCAGAGTGACTCTGCACTTCCAAGAGTGTTGATGTTTATATAGCGGAAACGCAGACAAGCACAGAGTTGCAGACATTCGTAAATGTATCTGATGCTAGGCCCAGCCATCTCGAGTGCTCAAGAAATTACCTTTCCGTCAGCAATACAAGCGCAGCTGCGCAACATTTACATGCATTTTAGTATTGTAGGGGTATATACATTTGCAGTCGGATGTGAATAAACTACTAACTTTGATGAACAACAGTACATTACCGCAGTACATAAGATGTATAGATTTGAATAAGCACCAGCTGGGGAAAAGCGGATGGGGTGAGGTGTGGTTAGTACATGGATGAGACATGCACATCATCTCAACCTCTGTGTGGTGATAAAACACATTGACAATGTGTCTAGTACTGGTGGAACTGGCAGAATTTATATATTACTTTGCTTTCTCCTCCCCCCCCTGAGCCTCGTTCGGTCATTCTGGCTAGATCGCTATGCTTGTGCTCTGCGATTCGCGCCACCGCACATTTTACGCCCTACCACCTTCAAATGTCACCAGCCGCCACTGATGGCTATACATGCGATTTTCCATAGTTTTACGCGCTTGTGCTTGTTTTGTATGCCAGTCTCTTTTTTTAATTCTTAAACATTGCAGAAATGTATCTCACCGCAAGAGGGCGCAGTCAGACATATAACACATCTTTTTCCTGATTCTGTGGCTGTAGCGCGCGAGCTTTACTTGTACCTACGAACAAAATTGTGACAAGTTGCCCCTGCTCGCGGTATCATCACATTCCGATTCCGGGTGTGTTTGCAATCAACAGCGCAAACTACTTAAGAGACTGTCCTCGAACCCAACGGCCGAGGAGGCGGCGTCTTCCTGTCCACGAACCTGCCGAACTAGAGAATCTGGAAACGCGAGGATTCGTGCAAAGCACATGCCTTCTCCGCTCAAGGATGACTTTCAGTCAAATCATCGCTTGCCGCTCCCTCTGTAGACCACTCCTTCACAGTGCTCGCTTCTATGCATTGCTGGCTGCCTGGAATGTATGCCTGACATGTATGCGACAGCGCTGTGCACATGACACATGACATAAGGGGAACAACGAATACGTGGCATAAGTCACAAGTCTTTGTTAAGACTGTTCTTGAGTATGTTTTTTTTAAATGCATGTTCGAAAGGTTCGCACTTTCGAGTATGCACTGTTGTAGTTTGTCCTTGTTTAATAAAGTTATTTCATACAGTTAGGTTAATTTGCACTACACTTGTCAGCCCCCTGCTGTGGCTTTGTATTGTCATATAGAACCTTCTTCACTTGTCTAAAATACACGTCATGGAATGTTAGCTCATTCTTCTGCCTATTTCCCTACTAGCAATTCTCTTCATTGCTGGCTGCTTATGGGTCTTTTTATATTAATAAATGACTTCTTCGTACTACCGCTGACACTTGAAGCACTGAAAAATAAAGACATTTAAAAAAGCACATTGGTGAAAGAAAGGCAGGGAGGCTGGAACCGCTAACAGTGAATGGTGTTCAGCACAAGCAGTCCTTTCCTATGCTCTTTGGTGGCCGCAGCAGTTAAAAAGGGCAGCTGCAGGAGAACCTTTTAATGAGGGTAAGGGCAGCGATGCGGGGACTTATTCTTTGGTCGGACCCAGTTTATGACAGACCCAGTTTTGCCCATTGATGCGCCGCATAGTAAATGCGGCGCATCAATGGTGGCGGAGGCATGGCGAACAATAAGTGGCGCATCTCTGCTGATATGCAGGGATGCGCCACTTATTGTAAATCTGCCCCTTGGCGCTATCTTGGACACCAGCACAGGTGCCACCCTCCTAGGCTCGGTGCCAGGCCACTGCAGCTTCTGGAAAGGTGGGTGCAGAAATCGGCGCATATCACCAACATCATTTGATGGAGGATGTTCTTTACAACATATACAGGTGCCTTTTAGCTTTCTCTTTTCAGAGGTAGCAATTGTGAGCCGGTTTAAGGTCCTATTGCAGTGTAGTTCCTCGCCTTCTCGCTACGGCGTGTTTTGTTTCTACATTTCCCCGTTACGTGCAGCCTTGGGGCCCCCTTTTACCGATTCAGAACGTGTGGATTATTGCTGGTAGTATAGACCCTGTTCTTTATGTCCACTGTATCTTACATCAGTTTTTTTGCTGACGGTTTCTAAGTTGTATGAATGCGAACAATACCCTCGGAGCCTGGGAAGTTGGAGAGCTCTGTGTGAAGGCGGGGGAAGGAGAGGAGGCTCTGATGTCCCACCCACTGATGACATCCGAGGTGCCGAGTGCTCATCACCTGACGCCGCAGTTAGTGCCCAGGGCGTTTCTCCGAATTCCTCCGTGCCAGCAAAGGTTGCAATCCGAGGAGCTTTAGAGGAGTTTATTATTCACCTGTTAATGCATGGAAAGCCCTGCATGCATTATACCTGCGTCAGGTATAATGTATTCAGGGTAGGCGTTCCCATGCAGGAAAGCCTCATAAAAGTAACGCAGTGACATCTACTAGATTGCACTGCGTGACTTTTAGGACGCCACTGCATCAATACCTTAAGCCTGCTTCAAGCAAGGTTAAGGAGTAACTCAGGGGCAGATTTATGTTAACTGGCGCATCCCCAGGGATGCGCCAGTTAACATGCGCCACAGTGCGCCACAGCTACGCCACCCATGGTGCGCCGCATTTATGATGCAGCGCACCATGGGGCAAAAACGGCACAGATGCGTGACGCATCTGTGCCGGAAATGTGGCGCATTGCTGAAGTTGCGTCGCAAGCGCGACGCAGCTCCAGCAATGCTCTGGGGGGGCCTATTCTTTCAATGCTGCCTCAAGCCTTACGCCTGCTTCAAGCAGGCGCAGGGTTTTGACGCAGCATTGCCCTGAAAGTGACTGAGTGAAATCTCATAGATTTCACTCAGCCACTTTCAGGAGGCGTTCCTGCGCAGGAACGCCCCCCCCCCCTGCGCAGGAACGCCTCCTCATGGCGCAGTGCTGTACAACGTGACGCATCTCCTAGATGCGTCACGTTGTAAATAGGGCGCAGGGATGTGCCACGTTTCCGTGCCGTTGCGTCACGCAACGGCGGCGTAAACGTGGCGCAAGCCCTTCATAAATCTGCCCCTCAGTGTATTGGGAATAGGCTGCAACACGCATTGCTGGAGTTGCGTCGTGCTTGCGACACGACTCCAGCAATGCGTGATTGTTCCGTCAACAGATGCGTCAGAATTTCTGACGCATCTGTCAATCCTTGTGCCATGGTGCACCGTATTGAAAATAGGGCACATCCATGGTGACGCAAGGGTTTAGCACTGTGGCTCAGGGAAAGTGACGCATCTCTACAGATGTGTCACTTTCTTGTAAATCTGCCCGTGATCGCTATAGGTTAAGACTGCCCAACTGCAAATAATTGCCAATCTGTCATCAGACATTGTGACTCCTTTACTTCATGAGGAGAGCAATTTGCATTCCACCCTAAAATGCACTCACTTGGAAGTCAGTCTCGGCCTTTGAATGCACAGTAAATGTGACGTGATAAGAACAAGATTTACAGGGCTGGGAAAAATACTGGTAAATAAGGTTTTAGCACGGGAGGGATGAAATGATCCTGGAGAGTCTAAGCCAGCAAATGAAAAAGCAAGAAAACATGAGTTACAAACTGCAAAGCCAATGGCAAGCAACGGGCAGAATGCATTCCAGGGTCAACTTTTGAAACTGCACCCAATATGTATTTTGCATACCACACAGTTGCACTGTCTGGTATGCCACGACCAAAAAATTATCTCTGTGACAAAAGCAGTAACCACTTAGCTATCTTATAATAAAATTCTGTGATCTGCATGGGACACATTCTTTACCGGGCTATCTCCTTATGAGCCCAAACTGCCACTAAACAAATCTCTGATATCTTTCCAGAGGTGCATTGACCATCTGGGTTATCTTGACATTTCTATTGGCTGAATCTTGAAGGACACTAATGGAACTCTGCAGCAGGTGCTTTTAAACCCATAAGATATTTCAAAACATAGTTCCTACTGAGCTCAGCTGGTCACACCGCTCCAAAGCTGGCCATGAAAATATGGTCCATATATCAACTGTAGTCCCTTAGCGGCAGCAACAGGATTAGTGGCTCTGTAATCCATCTTACTTTGGAACCCTTTGTTGATGAAAGGGTTGCACAATACTCAATTTAGAAAAGTGTATTGTGTAATAATTATAATTCTGAACAGGAAATGTATTAACATTGCATAACAAAGCGTTTGCAGAGATCAAATACTAGTCAATAATAAGCATTGGCAGAGCAAATAGGTCTGGCCTTGGCATGCTGTTGCAATGGGTATTTTTTTCTTTTGTTGCAAGTATGTGCCTCAAAAATAAAAAGGAAAAATATATATATCATCTCCCGAACTTTACAATTTATGCTTGTAAAAATTATATTATATAAAAAAAATATTCACTATTGCAGCTGATTTACCTATTTTTTTTTAAATAAGCCTGTCAGCAGTGACATGCATTTTATTATTGTTATTTTTGATGGAGACAAGAACAAATCCCCAACTAGCCAAGCACCAACTTTTCAGGAAGCTACAATATTACAATGTCATTCAATACTTTAGAGCATACACTTTAAAAAAGCATTGGCAAAGCCAATAGGTTTCACTTATGCAAGAGCTACTGGCTTTGCCAATGTGTTTTAGCCATTGGAGAAGAGTGCAGCAGCATATAATTTATTGGTGTCCAATGCAGCATGTAGAATGCAGATTAGAGTTTTGTATAACAGACTGCAGTGGCGTAGAGTGCAGTAGTGGAGAGCGCAGTGGTGGAGAGTAGAGTAGAGTGACATAGAATAGAGTGACGTAGAGTGCAGCGGTGCAGAGTAGAGTGGCATAGAGTAGAGCAGCATGGAGTGATTCAGAGTACAGTGGCATAAAGTGGTGCAGAGTAGAGTATAGTGCCGTACAGTGCAGTAGCATATAGTGCAATGGCGTAGAGTGGAGTGCTGCAGAGTGTAATGGCACAGAGTGAGGTGATGCAGAGTACAGTTGCATAGGGTGCAGAGTGTAGAGTGCAGTGGCATAACGTGCATTAGCAAAGAATGCAGTATTGCAAAGTAGAGTCTCGTAGAATTCAATGGTATAGAGGGCAGTGTTGCAGAGTAGAGTGCTATAGAGTGCAGTGCTGTAGAGTAGCATAACGTGAAGTCGGGTAGATTGCAGCGGCATAGAGTAAAATGGCGCAGAGTACACTGACATAGAGTGGTGCAGAGTAGAGTAGAGTGCAATGGCATATAGTGTGTTACAGTGTAGTGAAGGGCTGCTGAGTAGAGTGTACTGATGTACAGTGGATTGATGTAGAGTGTTGCAGAATATAGTGGCATAGAGTGAAGTTGCATAGAATTCAAGGGTGTACAATGCAGTATCATAGAAAGCAGTAGTGTAAATTAGAGTGATTCATAGCAGAGTGCAGTGGCATAGAGTGCAAGGGGTGCAGAGTACAGTTGTGGTGTAGGGTGCAGTGGCATACAGTATAGTGGCATTGAATTAAGAGGCGTAGAGTGCACTGGTAAAGAGTACAATAGTGCAGAGTGGATTGACATAGAGTTCAGTGGCAGAGAGAGCAGTGTTGCAGATAAGAACATTGAAGAATGCAGTGGTGTAGAATGGCATAGAGCGCAGTAGAGTAGAGAAGCGTAGAGAGCAGGGGCAGAGACTAAAGTGGTTAGAATAAAGTGCAGCGAACTAGAGTACAGTGACTTAGAGTGCAGTGGCATAGAGTGCAGTGGTACAGAGTAGATTGTTTCAAAGTAGAATAAAGTGGGGTAGAGTGGAGTGGTGCAAGGTAGAATGCAGTGGCATAGAGTAGAGTGTCATAGAGTAATGGTGTACAGTGATGTACAGTCCAGTGGCATAAAGTGCAGTTGCACAGAGTAGATTAGAGTGGTGTACATTGGATTGGCATAGAGTGCAGAGGTGTAGAGTGAAATGATACTGAGTAGAGTGCATTGGTGTAGACTTTATTGGCATAGAATGCAGTTGTGTAGAGTGCAGTGTTTTGGAGTGGTTTAGAGTGGAGTGACATAGAGTGGAGTGTGCAGAGTGGAGTGAAGTGGCCTAGATTGGAGTGGTGTTGGGTGCAATGGCGAAGGGTGCAGTTGTGTAGAATAGAGTGATGTACAGTGCATTGGTTTAAAGTAGAGTGGTGCAGAGTTGAGTAGCGAGGTATAGAGTGAAGTGGCTTCGAGTGTAGTGTTATAGAATAGAGGTAGGCAGACAAAATACAATAATATCGAAGTTTAAATTTCGATGGTATAGAATATCGATGTCCAAAATATCGACAGACAGAATATCGTTTCTATGTTACTAATATCGAAATATACTAATATCGAAATTATGTTTAGTGTTATGTATTTTATTATGTTGTTTATATGTTTGTTAAATATGTTAATAAATGTATGTTTGAAATTTAGTAATTTACTTTACATTTTGCGTTTTAGTATCAGAGCGGGTTGTGGGTTTATAGGGGAATAGGGTGGGAAGTAATTTAATATTAATTAATTTAATTTATATATGTATTTAAATATTTTTAAATAATAATTAATTGGTTAATAATTAATAATCATTAGTTAATTAAATTAATTAGAGTTAATGTGGTAATATATTTAATTTATTGTTAATTAATATTTAATTGGTAATTAATTAATATTAATTAGTCAATTACATTAATTAGAGTTATTGTGCAAATACATTGAATATTTTCTTATTGGTAATTAGTAAATAATTGGTAATTAATTAATATTAATTAGTTCATTACAATAATTAGAGTTAATGTGGTCATAAAAGTAATTTTTTGTTATTGTTAATTAATCAATAATAAGTAATAACATATGATTAATTATTTAATTAAATTAGTTAGAGTTGATGTGCTAATATATTTAATATTTTTTTATTGTTAATTAATAATTATTTGGTAATTAATCATTATTAAGTGATTAAACAATATGATTTTTTTATGTGTAGTGGGTTGTGTCTTTATAGGGTAATAGGGTGTCATATAATTAAATGTAAATAATTAAAGAGATTGTATTTTATTATTGGTATTTATTGTTAATTAATTGATAATTAATATGTGTTAATTAGTTCAATTAAAATTACATCAATTTAATAATATTAATTGTTATTAATTGATTAATTGATATTTATATTAATTGTGTTTTTTGTCTGTGTACTGTGTTGTGTGTTAAAGGGGGAGTAGTGTATGAAGTAATTTTTACCCCCATGCTATCCAATGCTTTACCTACTGTTGCACCCTCTGGAGTGGGAATAGTAATTTTAACCCCTACTCTATCCAACGCTTTCCCTACTGTTGCACCCTCTGGAGTGGGAATAGTAAATTAAACTCCTACGCTATCCAACGCTTTCCCTACTGTTGCACCCTCTGGAGTGGGAATAGTAATTTTAACCCCTACGCTATCCAACGCTTTCCCTACTGTTGCACCCTCTGGAGTGGGAATAGTAAATTAAACTCCTACGCTATCCAACGCTTTCCCTACTGTTGCACCCTCTGGAGTGGGAATAGTAATTTTAACCCCTACGCTATCCAACGCTTTCCCTACTGTTGCACCCTCTGGAGTGGGAATAGTAATTTTAACCCCTACGCTATCCAACGCTTTCCCTACTGTTGCACCCTCTGGAGTGGGAATAGTAAATTAAACTCCTACGCTATCCAACGCTTTCCCTACTGTTGCACCCTCTGGAGTGGGAATAGTAATTTTAACCCCTACGCTATCCAACGCTTTCCCTACTGTTGCACCCTCTGGAGTGGGAATAGTAATTTAAACCCCTGCTCTATCCAACGCTTTCCCTACTGTTGCGCCGACTGGAGTGGGAATAATAAATTAAACCCCTACGCTATCCAACGCTTTCCCTACTGTTGCACCCTCTGGAGTGGGAATAGTAATTTTAACCCCTACGCTATCCAATGCTTTCCCTACTGTTGCACCCTCTGGAGTGGGAATAGTAATTTAAACCCCTACGCTATCCAACGCTTTCCCTACTGTTGCACCCACTGGAGTGGGAATAGTAAATTAAACCCCTACGCTATCCAACGCTTTCCCTACTGTTGCACCCTCTGGAGTGGGAATAGTAATTTTAGGCCCTACGCTATCCAACGCTTTCCCTACTGTTGCACCCTCTGGAGTGGGAATAGTAATTTAAACCCCTACGCTATCCAATGCTTTCCCTACTGTTGCACCCACTGGAGTGGGAAAAGTAATTTTAACCCCTACGCTATCCAAGGTTTTCCCTACTGTTGCATCCTCTGGAGTGGGATTAGTAATTTTTACCCATTTGCTATCCAACGTTTTCCCTACTGTTGCATTCTCTGGAGTGGGAATAGTAATTTTTACCCCTACGCTATCCAACGCTTTCCCTACATTTGCACCCTCTGGAGTGGGAATAGTAATTTAAACCCCTACGCTATCCACCGCTTTTCCTACTGTTGCAATATGTGGAGTAAGTATATATATTAATTTATATGTAGACTTTTAAATATTTTTTAAATGTATATGTATTACTTATTATTGTTTAAATATGTTTTAATATTTTTATTTAATATTTGTAACATCATATGTATTTTTAAATTATTTTAAATTATTATTAATACATTTAAAAAAACGATATTTTTAATTTCGATATTTTTGTAGTATGATATTTTTTTCCGATATTTTTGTACTTACCTTTATAAAGATATAACTCCGATATTTTTGATTTCGATATTTATGTGTCGATATTTTTGTATGTAGATATGTTGTCTGTCGATATTATGTCAGACATTCAGAATAGAATAGTGTTTTGTGGAGTACAACAGCAAAGAACTCTTTGCCATCATCAAGGAGTGTGCCAAACCCAACGGCGAGACCACAGAAGTCCCACCATCCCAATACCTCTGCAAATAACTCGTCACCTACTTCCCCTGCAAGATCAAGCAGATATATGACAGTGTATGGTAAAGGTAGAGCATGTACTGGTCCAGGTGACATGCTCTGGTAGTGAATTACAGCCATTTTTCGTTTTTCACTATTGTAAGGCTATCTTGCTCCATAGGTTAACATGGGGGATGCTGACTACAGTGGCTACCAGCATTTCTTCCTATAGGAACAAGATAGGACATAAGAGTCTAGTATCCTGAACTCAGAATTTAATAACACATATTTTAGGAAAGGTTGTTTTAAAATCCTGTGTTTGAGAATGGCACTTTTAGAAAGCTGCTGTTCTCTTGTCTGGCCCTTCTATGTGCCTTGGCCTGCTTGTGTATTGACTGTCTGGTTTGAGAGTGACAGGGGCTGGGGATTCCCCAGGAGGCTGGCTGAGTTAGCCCTAGGCTGAATGACTACATTTGCAACTTGAGTGGTGGGAGGAGATAGCACCTGGGCCTGAATAGGGCTGTCCCTGCCTTTCACAATGCTGGCTCCACCTCCTGCTGGGCGGCTGATGACTCTGTCCCTCACTCTTAAAGGAAAGGAGTAGCCAGGAAAACAAAGTGCTCAAGAAACACCCAGAACTGGTTCAGACCGGGCTCAGGGCCCACTTGCACAAAGAGAACAAAGACTTTTAGGGGTATAAGTACAGGACCCCTGACAACAGAAAATTAGATCATCCTGGAATCAAGAAGGAACCTCTGCCAAGGAGAAAGCTGAAACTGAAGAAGGAAAATTGTCCAGCTGTTGCTCTGCTGGATTGCCCTGCTGTTGCTTTGCTGCCAAGGAGAGGGGAAGGACTTTGCTGTGCTGTGTCCCCTTGCTTGAAGGAATCTCCAAGGGCCTGAAAAGAGCTGGCTCCCTGTTCTGAAGTCCTAGGAACAAAAAGACTTCACCCCCAGCTTCCCCTGAGCTCTACTGAGAGAGTTCTGCCCTTCCTGGAGTTCTTGGCCCATGTGTGGTGCCTCTGGAAGTTGTACCTGTGTTGGAAAGCTGGAAACTAAGCTTGAGAGATTTTGCTAAAGAAAAGTAGACAACACCCTCAAGACCATGAAAAGCATTCATTCCAGAGCCACCACGGCTATTTCCCCTGGACTACTCCACACCATCAACTGCTCCATCAAGACTGCCACCTTCCCCAGTGCCTGGAAACACGCCAATATCAATCCCCTGCTAAAGAAAACACCCGCCGACCTGACAGAACTCAAGAATTTCAGACCCATCTCCCGGCCAAGGTCATCGAGAAGGTCATCAACACACAACTGTCCGAGTTCATCGAAGCCAACCACATCCTGGACTCCCCTAATCCAGTGTCTGAAGCAAACACAGCACTGAGCCTTCCCTCTGCACCACCACCAATTTGAACTTGAAGCGGTGATCACTGCTACCCCATATCAACTGGAGAATAATGTGGATCATAATGTTGAGATCCTCTCTGGCTGGCTTAATAATGTGTTGGATAAGATAACTCCTATCAATATCAAAACAGTAAAAAGAAAGATGTCCCAACCCTGGTACAATGAGAATCTAAGACTATCAAGACCGGAATGTCAAAGACAGAAACAAAGATGGAGGAAAAACTATGAGGTAGAATAGAAAATCACATATAAAGCCAAACTTGCAAGGCATAAGAAAGATATCATAGAAGCAAAAAGTGAATACTTCTCTAAGCACATAAATAATGCTTGCAACACTAATAAAACTTTTTTCTCGGTTATCAATAAGCTAGTAAAATCTAATAAGGCTAGTCATACTGAATCAAATCAAGACTTTTGAGGACCAATTAAAAGACCTTATTCTGTCAATCAAGTCTGGCTCCCCATACAACCCCGCCCGCCCAGCATAATGCATTTGATACCCACCCAATTGGCAGTGCATCTGGGGCAAATTATTAATGAAGTGTTTTTCAGCTGATTTTTCCCTTTCAGTGGAAACGTACTTCAATCCTTCCACTTCTAAAAAAAGACAATCTGGATAGCACTGAACCCTGCTATTACCGCCCTAATGCAAGATTCCCTTCTGCCGCCTAACGTATAAAAAAATGAATGAACAAACAAATCACAAAACACATTGAAACACATTTATTACTAGATGAAACACAACATGGTTTCAGGAAGTATCATAGTACTGAATCTGCCCTTATCATAGCAACTGAGGATATCCGTGAAATTCTTGATGGAGGTGGATCGGTGGCATTGGTGCTGCGTGACCTCTTGGCAGCCTTTGATACTGTCAGCCATGAGATCTTGGCTGACCGTCTCCAGGAGGCAGAAGTAAAAGGCACAGCATTAGAGCATATAAAATCATTTTTAACAGAGCAACAGCAAAATGTGGCAATTGGAACAGCGATCTCTAAGCAGTTTTCCCTACCATGTGGAGTTCCTCAGGGCTTAGCCCTGAGCCGCACACCCTTTATCTTATATGTAGCGCCCCTAGCCCTGATTATAAAACAGGTGGGTTTCTCCTTAGCTTCATACACTGACGACACGCAAATTGTGGTGTCCCTAACAAATGGAGAAAAGAACCTGGGAGAGGCTAAGTGCATGTATGAAGAATGTGAGTGAGTGTATGGATGGAAACTGTCTGAAGTTGAATGCATCAAAAACAGAAGTTATTATCTTTGGTAATAAACCCTTCCTCCAGATGCCCAACTGGTGGCCACCAGTACTGGATGCGTTGCCCACAACCTCTACCAAAACAAAGGGCATCACCATCGATAAGGAACTTAAATTCAAAGTACAAATTAGCAAAATCACTTCTGTTTCCTTTTGAGCTATAAGACTAATCAATAGAATTATGAAATACATACCAGGGGAAGTCTTGAAAACAGTGACCCTGGCAATGGTCCTCTCACGTATAGACTATTGCAATAGACTTTATCTTAACCTCAATTCAGGTCTGGTCAACAGACTCCAGATCGTAAAAAATGCTGCAGCCCGTCTCATTTTTAAGATCCCTAAAAATGTTTCAGCAAGAGAAGCTATAAAAAAGCTTTCCTGGCTGCCGATTAGACAGAGATGTAAGTTTAAAGGCCTCTGTATGGCTATTAAATCTTTGCAAGGTCAGGGACCAGTGCAGTTTAGGAACAAACTAAAGTGGTAAGTCCCCAGCAGAACCTTTCGGTAAGGACTGCCTAGGAATATGGTAGTTACTCCCTTCAAGAAGGCTACCTGGGAGGCAGGAGCCTCTTCAGATCAACAGCGATGTTTTGGAAAAAATTACCTATTACCCTAAAAATAGCTTCATCCCTACTGAGTTTCAGGAAAAGCTTAAAAACATGGCTATTTACACAGACCGCATGAGTTAACTAATTTATTCTTTTGCCTGTTCTCAGCACTAATGTCCATTCTGTCCTCAGTCTTTAAAGCGCCAAAACGCCTTTGGGCAGTAGCTGCGCCTTATAAATCCGATTTAGAATTACAATTAACAATGACATCCGCCGCCCTCCTTGACAGGGGAGAAAAGCAGCACTTATCCTTCTGAACCTCTCAGCTGCCTTCGACACCATCTCTCACCACACCCTCAGCATGAGACTCCACGACATCGGCATCTGCAACAAAGCCTTGGACTGGATCTGTACCTTTCTCACTGGTAGAGCACAATGAGTCAGACTTTCACATGCCTCTAAGAAACCCTCGGAGATATGCTGCAGAGTCCCTCAGGGCTCTTCCTTGAGCCACACCCTCTTCAATGTCTAGATGGTCCAGCTCGTTGCCATAGTCAGGACCACAGACTCAACATGGTCTCCTCTGCCGACGACAACAAGCTGATTCTCTCCCTCACCAACGACCCCACAATTGCCAGAAACAACTCCCTCAATGGGATGAAGGCCATCACCACATGGATGAGAGACAGATGCCTCAAGCTGAACTTGGACAAGACTGGAGTCCTCATTCTGGGGCCCAACACCTCTGCTTAGGAAGTCTCTTGGTGGCCCCCCATGTTAGGAACTCCCCCATACCCACCAACCTTGCACCAAACCTCTGCATCATACTGGACTCCTCGTTCAGTATGAACCACCAGATCAACACCCTCTCCTCATAATGCTTCTATACTCTTGGTCTGCTTCAAAAGACCTTCAGATGGATCCCCACTAAAGTCAGAAAGATGGTCAACCATGCACTCATCAGCAGACTCAACTGACGGAACACGCGCTACGCAGGCCTCACCCAGAAACTCCTCAGGAAACTAGAGAATGCTCAAAACTCCATAGCTGGACTGGTCCTCAACATCCCCCGCCACAGTCACATCTCTGAACACCTATGAGAACTCCACTGGCTCCCAGTCAAGAAAAGAGTCACCTTCAAGCTCTTCTAACCCATCTACAAAACCCTCCACTATACTGGACCATCATGCCTGAACCACCATTCCACGTACCCACTAGACACCTCCGCTCCGCCCAACTGACCCTTGCCACCATTCCTTGGATCTGCAAGACCCGAACTGGAGGGAGATCCTTTTCCTACCTCACCACCAAAGCCAGGAACACTCTGCCTCTCCACCTCATGCTATCCCCGTCACTGACCCAATTCAGGAAGGATCTCAAGACCAGGCTCTTGGATGGAACCTCAGCGACCCAATCAGACCTGCAGCCCTCCCCAGGGCCTTGAGGCCCTACTGATTGACTGATTGATCGATTGGATTAGAGTGCAGTTACACAAAGTTCAGTGGTATTGTGTAAAGTGAAGTGGTGCAGAGTAAGGTGCAGTGGTGTGGAGTGGTGCACAGTAGAGTAGTGTGGCGTAAAGTGGAACGTACGTGGTGTGGTAGCACACTGCCATTACAGACAACACTACTTCAATTGAAATCACCATTACATTTGTACAGACATGCAGTTTCACTGAAAAAGTAAACATCCTTCAACCGATAATGTTATCGACTAGTGTATAGATTTGTTGTGATCGTTCTAAAATATTTGTTTCTCCACCCACGGAAATTACCATAAATTTGGTGTATTTGGGCTGCTATAATTCTGAAATACTTGCCCATTCATTTACAGACATTTAAATGTTGGTGTGTGCTAGAAAAAATAACATTGTGCAGCCTTCATCAAGCACTCCCCAGTGCCAGCATGATTGTCACAGATATCTTTGCACTTTGCAATCAGAGAAAGAAAAGTAAACACCAAGCTTCCTGGAAGAAAGAGACTGACATTTGACTTCTGTCTTTGAAATCCCAGCAAATGTGACAAGACAAGAACAGGATTTAAAGGCCTGTTTACAGAAATTGATCACTAATGGACGAATACAGTAAATAGGGGTTGGGCAGGGAAGGAACAAAATCAAGCTGGACAGCCTAAAACAAACATAGCCAGCAAATAGAAAGCAAGCAAATATGAGTACGAACCACAAAGCCAATTATAAACAACAGGCAGAATGCATTCCCAGGGAAACTTTCTGAATTGAAATGCAATAGGTCTCGCATTTATGAGAGTGTGAGCTATTGGCATTGTAAATGACCATGCCTTATATTTATGAGTTGTTTTTAGAACAGATAAATAAAAGGCATTGTCATTTACAATGCCAATAGCTTAAATTCTCACAAATGCGACCCACGGTAACCATTGTTGTATAGATTAATTCTGGTGTGACTCAAGTTTCTTGCTGCTCCCACATCTTAGATCTAGCGAGATAAGGGTGGGTAGAACGTCCGCTTCCTCTGTCCCTTATTTTTAAGCCTTTTCCCTCGCAGTATAGGCAGCTCCCAGCTACCACGAACCCGGTACTTTAGAGTGAAATACAAAGTATAGGGAGCTAAATGATTCATAAACAGCTTTCACAATTCTTGGAAGAAAAAGTACTACTTCACAGAATGCAATCTGGGGGTTCTGCCCGATTTCAGTACGGAAACAACTCTACTTGAATAGCTGAGTTATAAGGATTACTTTAATCCTGGGCTCACCGGTGGTGGCATTGTGTCCCATGATAATTTGTTAGAAGTCGGTATACATGGACTATCTAAATAATTGTTGCACCATTGGTGAATCTTCTGCTAAGGTGAAGGAGTGTCACCCCACTGCTTTTCGCAGTGGAAAAAAAGGAAAAATAAAATGATAATAACTCTTATTACCATTTTATTTTTCCTGCAGTGGCGTCCGGCGGGCGGGGTTGGGGGAGGGAGATCTGCCCAGCCTCCCATTTCCTGGCTGAGCCGGAAACAGAGCACTCAAACTAATCACAACACTGCATTGCAGCATTGTGATTGGCTATCGAGAGGCTGGGAGCGATGTGCTTCCTGCTTTCTTGCAGAGAAGAAGCGAGGAAGAGGACACAGGAAAGGCAGAGGCGGCTGGCCAGTTGGCCGGCCAGCAGTTTTTTTTTTTAACCCCCCAAATTCCCCTCGTCCCCCCTCCCTGCCCTACTGCTGCTTCGCGGGAGCAGCCCCTTCTGTGTTGCACTCCTTCCCACTGGAAAGATCACAGGTGGCACGTCTCCCTCCATTTACAACGGCCCCTTAAGATTTCAGATATGGTGTTCCACATCTTAGCTTGTAGCCCAACAATGTTCATTATATACATTGTGCTGCTAGCAGAAATTTTGAAATACTGGGACTTAAAGTGGTGTCAGATGCTCATAACACACAACTAATGGTGTCCTTTTAGCAAGCTAATCATGAAGTCTAGGCAAGTTTCCACAGATGACTAAGATCAGTGGCCAACTGGATGCATCATAGTTGCGTAAAATTTAACATTGAGAATTCTGAACTCTTGTTCTGTGGTAATAATGTATCTCTTAAGTCACATAATTGGTGGCCGAAGGTATTGGGCAAGCTGTCTACTAGTCTACATGGTGAGGAACCTAGATATCGAAATTGGGAATTATCCTTTACACTGCAGATAGATAGAGTCAATCAATCACATCATTGTGTTTTGTCTTACTAAAATGTCCAAAAATATTTGCTGAAGTTGCTCTCTGACCACTCGAAAGACAATAGTGCACTCTCTTGTAACTTCCAGTTTGGACTGTGTGGGACTTTATCTTGGCTAACCTGTGACCCTCATTCAAAGGCTGCAGTTAGTTCGATATACCCCGAGATGGCAGTCCAACTCCCCTCATTTGAGGCAGTTGTATTAACTTCCAGTCGAAAAACGAAGATTGATTTAAGGTCTTAATGATGGCCTTTAGAGCAGTTCACAATAAGGACCTATTTGAGAGATAGATTCTCAGGATATATGCCTACCAGATCGCTTCGATGTGGTAATCAGGGCCTGCTGACAATTCCTAAAATCCTTAAAGTTAGAAGGGGAGGGTATTCCTTCTCCCAAATGGCGACCAAATTCTGGAATGATCTACCCACCAAGGGCCAGATGTAGGTCGGTCGGTAACGGCCGAAAATCGGTATTTTCGGCCATTACCGACCGGTATTCAAGAATTGGCATGCAGGGGCACAATTTTACAGAATCGGTAAATTTACCGAATCTGTAAATTTACCGATTCTGTAAAATACCGAATCGGTATTTTTACCGATTCGGTAAATCTCAGATGTAGGTGGGACTCTTCTGAGTCCCAAAGGCCCTACAAAATCGGTATTTTACCACACAATCCTATTGTGTGGTAAAATACCGAATTCAGGTGTGCATGCACATGTGTGCATGCACACCTAGCCATGTGACAGACAGACATGCCCTTAGGGCATGTCTGTGTGCCACATTGCGCACTTGCCTATTTGTGGGGTGCCAGAGGGTGTCAAAGTGACACCCCCTGCACCCTTGCAAAATTCTGTATTTACCGATTCTGTAAATACACAATCGGTATTTCCCGTTGATTCCTATGGGCTTCAAAGCCCATAGGAATCAATGGGAAATACCGATTCTGTATTTACAGAATCGGTAAATACAGAATGTTACAGATTCGGTATTTCCACATCTGGAAAAACCTACATATCCACCCCTTAGATTTACCGATTTTTAATTACCGAATCGGTAAAATTCGGTAATTAAAAATCGGTAAATCTATTTTACCTACATCTGGCCCCAAGTTATGGAAGTTAACGGTGGAAAATAACTTTTGAAAAGAGCTGAAAAATTCTTGTTCCACTAGAGACTAGCTTTTCACATCTTACAATTACAGCATCGCCAGGACACTTCAGTGGAAGCAGCTTTGCGCTATACAAAATATATTCATTCATTTATTCATACATACAAAAGTACTAATAATACTGGATACCAAACCTATACTGTAACACAAAGGGAGATATTTACAAGAAAATACCGGAGCAGTGTGTTCTGCAAACTTTGGCAACAACGCGTTCTGACATTTCCAAAATGCAGGGATGTTCAATTTTGTACTAAAATGTGGTGCACCCCTGTGTTTCCCATAGGACTGGCGCTAAGAATGCTGCCTAGTGCCAGTGCAAGCCCTCTTGTGCCATGTTGCAAGGGTGCCTGTGCTGCAAGGGCGATTTTTTATGTGCAGGAAGGTACACCACCCGACACATAAACAATCAATAATTGCGATTTGCTAAAAAAAAGGATAATGTAATCATTTCTCCTCGTATCGCTATTCAAAGACCAGGTTTGACCTGTGCTTCGTTTTTGGTGCTGCTCCTGCTTTGTAAATCTGAGGCAGCATCAAAAAGCAATGGGTGTTGCGGTTGAACTCCCACAGCAACACCGATTGCACCCCCCTTTGCCATAGAAGAATGTGGGGGAAGGGGCATATTTACAAGGTGGCATTAAGCCATGTTAAGTGGTTTAGTGCCACCTTGTAAATATGGGGAATGGTGCAATGCCACCAGAGCGTCAAACAAAGTTCCGGTGGCGTTAGGGGCTTTTAAGTATGCCCCATAGTTTTCTACTGAACAAAACACATTAAGTTAACCAAGACCGCGATCTCATATGGTCCAGACAGCCCTTGAAACAAACGTATGCATCAGTGGTCTCCAGAGCACTGGTTAGGTAGCTGATCATAAGGCTAGGCTCCACCATAAGGATCATTCCCCAGCACGACATCCCACAACCTGCAAATGACACCTACGAGTAAGGTGGAAGGTTTTAAATGTCTTTCCCCATAGTATCCTCCGCCCACGTGGAAGCACTGCAATGGGCAAATTCTCAACCTGCTGATGATCCAGAGAGTTTCTCAACAGAAGCAAAAGAATAAAGCACCTTTCAATAGTGATCTGTTCGAAAAACCTCTGCAACATTATGGAACATGTAGCCAGCACCCCCTAACTAGAGTGACATACAGAAACACAATATAGCAACACAGCACATGTAACATTCAGTTACTCAAGACCACCCCCTTCCCCCCCCAGGAGTCAGAGGAGAAACTAACACTGAATGTGCAACTCAGTGCATATCGAAAACCCCTTCATACAGCACACGAGAACAGTGATGGGAGAAGGGCCTGTACGCATTGTTAGGTTCTAAAGCCTCTATGTACATTGTGTCGCATGTATCCCAAAGACTGCTATTACCCATACGGATGGCACATTTCGGCATGTAGCCTTTCTGCTAGTACAGTTTATAAATATACAAATGTCCTTAGACTGGGGACTGCTTCAATATACACTTGGCATTGCATTTACATTTATGTAGTACTGAATCTGTTTTCATTCTTTTTTTAAAGTAGAGTGGCTACCATATTTTCTTTTGCACAATGGCTAGAAAGTCTAAAATAATTCAAATTTCTCTTCAAAGTCTCTTCAATTTATTAACAAAGTTCCAAGTGCATGAACTTGCAACTTCCTCTTCATACCCACACCACTCAGCACGGATCAGTGCAAATATGTACATTTATGTTTGTGCGTCTGTCCGGTATCGTCTGTCCTCTCCGTCCACATAAAAGCGCTTGCATCTACACCAAAACGATAACCCTGGTTGATGTCCACCAGCCTGCCATCCATTAATCAGTTGTTGTATGTAGCCTATTTAAAGTTACTAATATAATGCACAGTGATTCTGCTCAAAATGCTATTGCAAAATACTTAAACATAATATACTTAAACGAAGCATACATTTTCTATCAGCAGTGTCGGTTCCCACTGAATATATTGCCCCCTTTGTTGAAAATATTTCAGGAAATGATTGCTTAATTTTGAAGTAAAGAAATACTTATTATTGATGCCTGGTGGGGTTATTTTTCATTTAAACGGGTGCTTTCGATAAACCTTGTTTCCCTTGGTTAGAAAGGTCAAATATAATCCCAATTTCCCTTGAAATGTTTCAGTTTAGACCATTCATTGCATGCAGGGCAGGCTCTAGGGCGGTGTGATCGGTTCCATCGCACCGGGCGCTGACTTGGGGTGGGGCGCCATGTTTATAGTTTTAGAGGCAGCTGGTGGCCCGCTCTGAGTTCCAGCAATGCAAATGTCAAGATAACTCATCTGATTAATGTTCTTCCTGGAGAGAGACCAGGGCTTTGTCTAGGAAATGTTGACTCACAGTGCAGAAGGTTAATATGTCTGCTGCAAATAACGTGCCCCATTTATATCACAAGGTGCATAAAAAATTAATTGGTGAATGGGTAACCACTTTTGTCAGAGTGACCCTGTTGTTACTTGTATAAGTTCAAATCCTAATATCTCAAATGTCATCAAAGAGCTGCATGTAAACTGCAAGGAATGTGTTAAGAGCTATGTTTGTTTTTTTGCCAGTCTTTTGTTATCCTAATATTGCAAAAAGGGTTCACTTATGTAGAAATCAATTCTTATTATTTACGAAAACTCCCAACATTGGTGTAACATTGAAAACAAAAAAGAATTTGTGTTTTTACAGACCAAGGACTCAAACTATACTGCCTACCAAAATGGATGACATTTTACTCCTACACCTTGTAGGCCTTTGTTTTACGTTACTTTCCTATACACTCATTTACACATGTATGATTGTCTCTGTGCTATGTGTGTGTGATATAAAGTGTTCTGACACCTTAAACTAGTATGAGTTGCGATATAAAACAAAATTAATCTAAGAGACAGTGGTTATTGCGACTTGAGAAGAACTGTCAAATGGTGGTAGTGTGGGAATCAGTAACGGACGTGGTCATTAGGGAGGCGCCAAAAAACATTGTCGCACAGGGCACCACCAGTGCTAAAGCCGGCCCTGACTGCATGCATACATTGCTTGCAAGATAAGTGTAAAAAGCACTATTGGAGTTATCCTACTCAAATTTAACATACTTTTACTCTTACACACAAACTATGTAGGATTAAGAGCATTCCTGCAAAGCCACATTTTCAGGACTACTGTTGCACCAGTCATGTGACTTTTTTAAAGGTACCTATACCACCAGTGTGGAATTGTACATAGTGTTCAATTCCACACAGTAGGATGGACATCCAAATCGGACTAGCTGCTGGGCCTTTCTAAGTAAAGAATGGAAAACCAAATGGTTTTAAAGTATGCTTTAAAACCATTTGTTTTGATTTCTTTACTTAGAAGCAAATGCAGGTCCCCATCAACATAAATAAGCCCCCACTGCAGTAAAATCGGGCTTCAGCTTGGCAGTCAACCAAAAAGCCTGGTAGCCAGTCTGACCCTGAGCCAAATGTGCAAATGCACATTTGTTTCCTCCCTCCGCCTCCACCCCCCCCCCCTCCTTCCCCTCCAGCATAGCAATCATTTTTTTCATGGAGAAAGCCATTTTCAGCCACCCACAGAAAGTCTGTGGGAGGATGCATACCCCTTCTGTTAGAACTTTGGTTTCTGGTTGGCAGAGGTATACACCCTCTACAAGAAGGAACCACAATCCTAGTCAGAGTAAGTCAGAAACACACTTTAAATTTAACCTGTGCTCACCCTCTGGTAGCTTGGCACAGAGCAGTCATGCTTAATTTAGCAGAGTGAATGTGTAAAGTATTTGTGGAACACTTCAAACAGTAGCACATTGAAAACACCATAAAAATACTCCACATCAGTTTGGACCAATATCTTATATTTTTATGAGTAAAACAAGACCAAAACACACAAATCAAATAAGAAGAAGTCACATTATGATGTTTAAAGAATAAACTATTTTATAGTGCTTAGAAACAAATAGTGCCAACCAGGGATATCTGTTCACACTTGACTGGGTCAAATTCAAAAGTTCAGGCGGACCATGATGGAGCCCAGGTCGGATACAGGGGGCCTACTTGGTCCGCTGAACAGTACCTTGGATGTGTCGATATGTGTTATTTACCATTTCATAGCAGTTCCATGTGGTCGGCTTTTGGTGTCATTATTTGGGTTTGTCTCTGTCTGCTATATGTGCCTTAGTGTGTGGCTAAACCTCCTGTTGTTACCCCTCTCTCTCTCAGTGGCTGACAATGGCTGTCTCTGATTTGTGTCATATCTGTGTGTATTTAGCTTTGACTGTCTCTGCCTTTGAGTCTAACCCCTTGCCCTGCCCTCGACCCCCTGCTGCTTCAGATTACCTCTCTGAAGCACTCTCCCTCTATTACTGACTTTGTGTAACAGCCTGCTGTTGCTGCCCCTGGGCGTCTCTGTGACTGCAATTGAGCCCCCCTCTCTCTCTTTCTCCCTCCCTGTCTTCATTGGCTTTCTATGTATAACTTTCTCTGGAGGACCCTCTATATTGCTTTCTTTCGGTGTCTCTTTTTTAGCTGCTTCTCTGTTTCGCCATATGCCTGCATCTGTGCTGCTGCTGCTTCTTATTCATTCTTTCTCCCTAACTTTCTCCCTCTTTGCCTGTTTCTCCATCTCAATCTCTTCCTGTTTCTGCATTTCTCAGTTTCAGGGCAGAGGGACTCGGTCCAAGCTTTAGGGTCGACCTCTGCATGACAAGCTGAACCAAAAGGGAACATCCTGCAGATATTGTTGTGTACACTGCATTTTATAGTGGATAATTGCAACAGCTTGATAGCTCTGGTGGTTAATTCACCTGACGGGGAGATCTGAGATTTATCTAGTCACAGTTTTTACTCACGACAAAGTAGCATACAGGGTTGATGCCTTCCGAAAAAAGAACATGTGACATGCAGATCACAGGTTAGTATTTTATGTAGATAGTTCACTGCGTTATTGCTTTTGCCACATAAATCCTTTTGTTACTTGAAGATCATAATTTACAATCTTTCTAATATAGCTCATTGATCTATGAACTGGCATCAACGTGCTACAGGGAACATCCTTTACGACGCAACTATTACCCAGCACTACCATTACAACCATTACAACGAAAGTCGTTACACCGACTTTCGCTGGAGGGCACTGTCGGATGGGGAATAGTTTAATTTTCTATCCAACACCTTCCCTACTATCCACGGGGACTGGAGTTGGAATCGAAAATTAAACTATTCCACTATCCAGCGCCCCCCAATGCAAGTCGTTGTAACGACTTGCGTTGTAATCCCCGCGTTGTAATGGCATGCGGGGTAAAAGCATGTGTTGTACTGACATACAACCACGTGCTACATGCATATTGAAAGGCATAGGTTTAGAACCTTTTTGTTTTTTTCCCCTCCAACTTTTCTTATTCTAAGGTTGCTAAAAATGTGAATCTTTGGGTAGTTATAAAAAATATTATTAATATGACACCTCAATCATTAAAAATCCTGAGTTAATGGGGTGGTTTTACAACTACTTAGCATCTGGTCTGCATCACAAAAGCAACGCAAACCTGGTGCAAAGTGTTATTTTGGGGCTTACTTTGTAGAGTAAATTCTGAATTGCGTTTGACAGTAGCCCTACCATAACTTAAGGTACATCATGAAGGCATGACAAATGGACGTTTGACAGTAACCACTATCTACTAACTGTGAGAAAAGGGGATTTAAATGAAAAAATTCCACCTCCTTATGGTGTAAAGTTGTAAAATAGATTTCTTTTCCTCAAACCCTTGCAACTTTGCATGTGTTCTGTACCGTACAGCGTGTACACAAAGTGGTAAAGTTTTAAACTTTGTGAAAGCATAGACTTTTTCCTGGAAGGATACCCTTCCAGTATAAATCATGCACACATCCTTGCACTATAGTGCAAAAGTTTATGCATTAGCGCTAGGCAGTTTTAGATATGTCAGCACTAGAGAGGACAGCAACAATACCATTTTTTAGCAGATATGATGCTGCTGTGCTCTCTCCTTTTCTCGCAACGCAGCACAGAATCTTTTGTTACTGTGCATCGTAAAAACGTACTCGATTTGCCCCTTTGATTTTAAAGAACAAGCACCTATCATGCACACCAGTATGGATGACATGTAACTCTTACACCTTGTCATCCTCACTGTTCTAAGTAGCATTTCCTGTACTTTCATTTAAACATTTGTATGACTCTTTGCCTCAGTAGGATATCTTTGTAACGTAAAGTGATCTGAGAGTCTACAATGGGGTGAGTAGAGCCTTAAAAAATAAATAAATGTAAGAGAGGGGCTAAGGAGAAATGAGGGGCACCATTGGAGGGTGGTAGTGAAGAAGAATCCGTGAAGAAGGAGGGCATGGGAGAGTGCAAACAAAAACTGTGGTTCCGTGCCCCACCAATACTAAAGTCAGTCCTGCTGTCTCTCACTCTCTTTCCTTCTGGATCTCTTTCTATACTCACAAAACATAGAGATCCACTCTCAGATAAATGCTGAACCGTGTCCTCCCAGACTAAGTGTGCTTCCTACAGTGCTGGGAAAAACACACAGTTTTGCTAAAATACCCCTCACACACCAAAAGGGTCCTTGGTGTCATGCTTCATCATACGGGTCTTCCCACCTGTTGTGGGATGGGGCATGCTACGACCTACGACTACGTAGGAGCACGATTTTTGAAACAATCAGACTATGTGTCGTGTAGGAAAGGGAGTGGAAGGTTCAGGGGTGAATGAAAGAGTGAATTAAAAAATACCTGGGTCTTTGGACTAAAAAACGTTAATATTCCTTTGAGCTGGCATTATTAAAAGTGGGGAAACGGGGTTGGAGGTATATTGCCTTTAATGAGCAGTCCTTCCTATGTCTGCCTACATGTTTCGAAACCCTCCCCTGGCTTCTTCTTCAGGACCAAGATGATCCCTTCTACACTCACCAAATATTAAGGAGCGATGTCTATAAGTTATCTAAAAAGTAGTGTGTGTACATGTAGTATTTACTACGTGATGACCATGCTAAATAACCATACACAATATACAATACCTAAATTGGTATACTACTTTATGATTTGATCCCTAAGGAGATAATGCTCCATGAGCCTTTAAACCGGTGGGAAGGTGCCTATTGTTCACTTACTCCAAGGACACTACCTCACCCTGTCAAGCCTCTCGCGGCTTCGTCTTTCTATACTGTCAATCTTTGTAGCTGCCTCATTAGGTCTTCCTTTGATTTTTGGGGTGAGGTCATGGAGGAAGCGGTCTGTAGCTTGTGATTGTCTCTCATTATGTCTCTTGGCTCCTCTCTGTGTCCACCTCTCTCTCTACTTCTCTCTGCTATCTCTTGATGTCTATTACTTTAACCAACTGCATTGTTCTGTTGTTTTGGGTGACTACCTGGATGTCCCTGGCTGCCTTCTGGTGGCTCACACTTAAGGTATCTCTGTGTGCCTTTCCATATATTTCTATATACAGCTATGTATCACTGTCTCTGGCTGCCTCGGTCTGTGAAACTGTCTCTCTCTCTCTCTCCTTCTCTCTCTCTATCTCTTGGACCGCTTCGTTTTTAGGTCTCGCCTGGCGTTGCAACGTGCAGTCACTGCTCGCTCTGCAAAGGCTTCTTGGAATCAATATGGTGTCTGAAGTCGTTTCTCGGCTCCGCCTGTAATTTTCATTGGTGTGCGTCATTTGGAGTCATTGATTATGCTGAATAAAGTTTGCTAATTGTACGGGAGGCTTTTTAGTCCCTCCTGGTTGCCATCCTTTCCTTTTTTGGCCCACCCACCCAGGCTGAATCTTTTACTTGCGGCGGTAGACAGTGTCTCTTAATTAGGCGCTAAGCACTTTTTTCTTGTATTAGAACTTTTATCTTCAACAATGGCTGCTGTGCATTTCATTTCTCTGGTGAGGCTTGTTCTATTATGAAGATACCTATAGTAGTAAAATAAAGTTTAACATTTTACTTTCAACACTAGGTCAACATCCCCCGTGTGTTACTTACTACGAATGTCTTACAGTATTTCAAGAAAATGCCCCACACTAGCTGATTGTGTCCGCACCAGCTGTTCTTGTGGACCCAGCCGCACTGAGTTGCCTCCCTTCCCAGAGGCTGTGGCCAACCTTCCTCCCAACCCAGCCCCGTGGTTTTTGCAAAGCTCCCTCCCATCTTGGCTGCCAGGTATTAGCTGCCTCCCACTCCTAGCCCTAGGACCTGCAGCTCTGCTCCTTCCCAGCGCTGGGATACCAGGACCCACTTCCAGGCACCTCTAAGGCCCGTCAGACTTCGGAGCTCGCCTCTCTCCGGCAGTGGTGCAACAGCGTCTTGTTAAAACTTTTTCCTGCTGCTGGCCAAAGGTATAGAAAATGGCCAGTTAGAAGAGTGAAGTTTCCTGCCAGTTCCACCACCCTCCCTGCCTGCGCTCATGTGATGAGGAGCAAAGGGTTGAGGGTAGTCAGTGACTCCCAGATAACACTTCCAAAGAAAGGGGTACCCCACCGAAGATCTCCCTAAAAATGACTCTATGGGTCCCCACCAAGAAAGAGGAACAAAATACGCTGTGGGTGAGTAAGAGCACCAGTTCTTTAGTTTGCTTTTCCATTTTTTCTTTGCTTCTTTCCATTTTGTTTTTTGGGACTGCTTGCACCCGGTTAGTGGGAGACCAGGCAGTATGTCACTACGCCCGGGAGGTGCTACCCCCGCCGTCAGGCTCCATTCGTATAAAACATATGTTCGGGAGGTATTGCGTGTGTTTAAATCACAGCACTAAAATAAAAGCAGACCGGGTTTTGGTTAATCGCCAGGCACTGTCCTCATATAATCAAACAACATCTGCGCTGATTTGGAGATTCAGGAATTGTCTCTATTTTTGTACTATGTTTTAAAAAACAAATCTGGATTACTTATTTTAAGACGATGGTCCTCGCATCCCCAAAATGGTAAGGAAAAATTCAATATTGGTGGTAGCTGTTGGTCAAACTTGCCTTAATGGCTTTTCAGAGCTTGCCGATACTTAGCACGGGCACACCATGCTCCCTTAAACGCCAGTGGCTGAGGCGTGTTTACATTCTCATGCTACAGATATGAGCGCTCAGATGCCAGTGTTGTGGGGCTGGAGCACTGTTATTGTACAGCGTGTGTGGGTTTGTCTAACAATCCCACAAGCTGCACCTCTCAAAGGAATGAGAGAGACTTAAACATTGCCAGGCATTTACAAGAAATTCTTGTTAGTTAATGTTTTTTTGGGCCTTGCACACTTGTAATGCACAATGGCTGCTCCTGTGGCTCTCCTCAATTCAGCACCTCTCCTCCCTTGCGCTGCCCCCCTCTCGTGCCGCCCCTTCCCCCCTTCAGCACTTGTGAAATGCTACATATAGAAACGGGCTCTGGGAGAGCTTTCTTAAGCCCCTGGCAATTCTTTTGAGCATTTCTGCTGAGACTTCGAGAGTGTGGGTTTGGGGGATACGGTACTCAACTGGTGTACCGCCTTTTTAAAGGACCGCCAGCAAATAGCGTGGGCTCCACCTTTTGCTGCCCCTATCCCCCCTCTTGAGGAGGGTGTGCCGCAGGGCTCGATCTTGAGCCCCATCCTTTTTAATCTATATATTATACCTCTCGCAACTCTGGCTGAGAACCACAGTGCAAAAATAGTATTGTACGCCGACGATACGCAGCTGCTCTTCACTTGTAACAATGACATGGATTTCAAGGGAGATATGATTGACAGCTGTCTAATAGAAGTGTTTTCCTGGCTCCAGTGCAACCAGCTTAAATGTAATCCTGGTAAATTGGAGATTATCTTCTTTGTCCACCGCCCCAGCAACCTCTGGCGCAGTTGGCAGCCTGCTGACATGTCTCCTCCCACGTCCCCCGTAAAGATAGTGAAAAATCTGGGGGTGAATCTGGATGAAAATCTTTCCATGCAGGCACAGATCCAATCAGTGGTGGGTTCTTGCTTTGGCCATCTCAAAATGCTGAAACAGTTCCTGCCCCTCCTGTCTATCACCCACAGGACTACATGAATGTACTCTACCTGGGGCTGCCTGAGTATTTACTGGCAAGACTGCAGGTGACCCAAAACGCTGCAGCAAGAGCAATGCTCATGTTCGGCCCCAGAGCCTGCATGTCCACGCAGCTGTAAACCTTGCATTGGCTCCCTGTTTGCATAAGGATCCATTTCAAGGCAATGGTTTTGGCTTTTAGGTCTCTGCACAACTTAGGGGATGGGTACTTTGCAAAGAGAGTCCAATTTGACCACCCCCATCGTGTACTTAGGTCGGTAGCACTTCAGCTGGCTCGAACCCCCAGATACCTACGGGCATGCATCGGGGGTCGCTCCTTCCAAGTGCAAGTGGCAAAATTGTGGAACAATCTACCGGTGGACTTAAGGTTGACACATGATCTCCTTGCATTTAGGAAATCACTGAAAACTTGGTTGTTCCAGCTTTAAACATCCAGCGCGGGGGTCACCCTGCTTGGCTAGGACTTCATCCTACTTCAGCGCCGGGACACTCAATTGAGTAGCTGTGTGCTCTGTAAATAGCCATTTAACATAGCATAACATAACATGTGTGAGAGAAAAGTGTTTGTCCGTCGGTTAAGAGAGAAGTGTTTGTTTGTCGGTTAAGTGGGCGCACAATTTCTTTTGTTATTTATGTACTCTAAAGTCCACATGTAATGCAACTAATTCTATGGTAAAGCCCTCTGACACCTTCGTGTAAAGTTTGTACTATATAAAAGCACATTAAATAAAATCCCTGGGCGGCCCCAACCCGTCATCCTCCTCTCAGTTGTATTTTTATTTACTGTTCCCTGTATACATTTCCAGCACTCTGTCTTCTTCTTTCATATACCAAGCATTTCCAATACAATGGGTCTCACATATTCCTGCTGGCCATTAACAGGGGGGCGCTCATGGAGGGACTGCCGCTGAAAGGCAGCGTCCATTGCCGGGGTTGACGCCAGGTCAATTCTGCCATCTTTTGCCTTATTTCCGCTTTTCATTACATTTCCTATTAACTCCCCCCTCCTTGTTATCTAAACCCCTAAAATGGGTGTCCTGGTACCACTCCTTTCATTCTACCCCATAAACACTTTCTTGTGGTGTCAATGAAGTGCTATACTATATACTCATAGCCAATTATTGGTGGCAGGGGCATGTTAAGGAGGAAGGTAAGCAGAAATGTCGCCTCTACCACCGCAGCCAAAGTCCATTTCCTTTTTATGTTACTTTCAAAGAATATTCTCTTCTTTTCAATAGGTATTTGCTACATTACCTTCACTTTTATTTCATGTTTGCACAATGTTCCCTGATGATATTTAATGCTTTGGGCATATACGCTCCCCTTTCAGTCTGCCTCTAAATAGCAGCTCCTAAAATTGTGCTGTGTGCGTGTACACAACTCTGTATTGAATATAGTGATTTCCAGTAAACCGGTCCCCTCACGGTGCTGACACGATGTTCACGGAATCACTCATGCCAGTTAGATCCATATGCCTCATACTACTCTCATCCACACTCACAATCCTTCTGCCACACACTGCTTTTCTCCATCACACTCTCCATCCTTGTACTTCACACTGCTCCTACTCCCATCCCTCTCAGTCCTTCTGCATCACACTGCTCTAACCATCCTACTTCTACTACAATCTCCCTCACACTGCTCGTCTACACCTATCTACTTCCTTGTGCCTAATACTAATCTAATAAACTTTCCTTCCTTCCACCTTCCACTGCTCTTCTACTTCTCACACTCCTGCTACTCTTCTACTCCTGTCTCCTTCCTTATGCCTCATACTAATCTACACACTTCCCTTCCTTCAAAATCACGCTAATCTCCTCCTCGCTTTCTTCCTTCTCCCTCATACTGCTCTCCTCATTTCCCCTTTTTCTGCCTCATGCTACTCTCCTCCTCACTATGCTTCATTAACCCTCATGTTATCATTCTCCTCACTCTCCTTCCCAAATCTTAAACCCTACTCTTCTCCTCCTAACTCTATGCTTTAAACCACTACACAGCTAACAATTACAATTCTAACAACATAAAGCCACAACATGGCACATACATACACTCAATACAACATAGCTAAAATACAATACCATTAGCAAAGCAAATAGCTTTAACTTAAACAAAGGCGAGGCCTATTGCATTTTCAATGCTTGTTTTGCCTGTGGCTGTCACCTCCCTCCATTCTGTAAATGACTGCCTCCAGTCTGTGGCTGTATCTATGTGTATCTTTCTGTGGCTGGCCTCAAAGTTGGATGTGTGTATGTTTGTTTCTGAGTGTCTCTCCCAATCAATAGCTCTTTAAGACTGTCTATAGCTAAAATAATCTCTCTCTCTCATTGGTTGACTCTGGTTGTCTGTGGGTGTCTCTACATGTCTCTTTCTGTAGCGGTCGCCGAGGGGTTGTGCCTTTAGGTGGATGCGTGCACCTGTTTCTGTGAGTGTCGCTCCCCTTGGCTCGATGAGGAGTCTATATCTAAGGTCATCTCTCTTTCGTTAATTGATTCTGGTGGTCTGTCTGTGGCTCTTTCTACGTCTCTTTCTTTAGTGATCGCCATTTGTTTGTGCCTATAGATTTGTGTATGCGACTGTTTCGGTGGGCGTCTTTCTCCATATCTAAATTGATTTCTCTATTTTTTTTGCAGTTTTTATAGTGAACTTGACCTGTAGGTATTGGAGCGCTTTACTTGAGCAGCAGTTACGTTACACAAAGACACATTCATTTTTGGTAGGCGCCGGGAAATTAAGTGATTTGTCCAGAATCACAGGATGTTGAGTCGACGCTGAGACTCTAACCTGGCTCCCTAGCTCCAAAGTCGACACCTCTGAATAGGTGTTTCCCTGGGGCTGTGCATCTCTTTATCTGTCTGTCACTGGATTTAGAGATCTATTCTTTTGGATGTCTCTGTGTGACATTTATTTGTCTGTTACTCTCTTTAAGATTTGTCCCTGTAATGTTTATTAACAAGGACTGTATGCAAACAACATCCATTAAGGATGTGAAAATGTGTTCTTTCGATTTCCATGTTTTGCATCGTTTCTAATGTTTGCCCTTTGAGTAGGTTGCCGTGCTGCAGTTTTTCTCCAGACAGGGAAATATTTTTTTCTGTGCATAGCATGATCATTTTTACTTTAATGAAATCCGATTATGCTTGGGAAAATATAGAATATTTCTACTAGCAACTTTACCCTTTTCTGCGCTTGTATAATCACAATTGGAAATGTATGCACGAATTTCCTCCGTAGGATTGCCTTCTCCTGAGCTTTTCGATGCACATTTACATCGTGCAGGAGAAACAGTGACCTGATGTGTATCTTATGCAAAATCCCTTTTGGTGACGTTAAACAAAGATACATACAGCATAAATTGCTGGAAACTCTTTTCCATAGAACAGAGCTTTGTGAATGTTGAAAAAAACTTTTTTCACGCAGTATCGCAGGCGGATATTAGGTACCCAAAAAGTACTGGCTTTGAGGAGCAGCCAGCCAATGAATACAGCTTGCGAAAAGTAGCCAACTGAAAGGTACTTCAAGCGAATAGCAGCCATCTAAAAAGTACCCCTTGCAATATCAGGCACCCTGTAAGTTCTCCACGCAAGTATCAATTAACCAACAAGTACTCTCTGTGGAAAGCAGCCAGACATGAAATACAGCATGCGAACAGCGGACAGTCACAAATTACACTATGCAAATAGCAGCACCCCAGAAAAGAACCCGTGCAACCAAGAACCACCTAAGAAGTAGTCACTGTGAACAGCAGACAGACATGAAGAACGGCATGTGAACAGCAGCCAACCGCCAAGTATTTCATGCAGTGAATAGTAGTCCATGGAGGCAGGTAAATAATATATAGAATTATAAAAGGCAGTGAATAATTTGAGCCAGTGGTTGCCGGAGCGAGGCAACAAACTTATTTTTGCAGACCAACTGCTATTTTTCTGTATCAGATCTTTGCAAGAGAAGGAAAATCACATGGATTGGAAAGATGGATAAATCAAAATATGGCACAACTGTAATAAACAGAAAGCAGGAACCTGCAAGAGTGGGAAAGAGGGGCACGGAGTATATGGTAGTGAGTTAAAGACTAGCGGACTTGTTATTTGGTGCGCAAATGTTCAACTACACCAGCCGCTGGCTTACCAGCACGCTTTCTACCACAAATTAAACACTGTAAGATAGGTAACAGTGAATTAAAGTGATAATTTTCACAGGGGGGGTTTGAGTAACATCAAATAGACAATCAGAGCAAACTTCAAGTTGTCTATGTCACTCAGAACCCCGAGGTGAAAACCAACACCATAATTCATTGTATACCCATGTTTTTCTTGTTATGTATAGTTCCCCAAACCATCCACCTCAAAGTTCAACTGCTATGCAATGGCAAAGGAGTAACAAGCATTTGCAATGCAATAGATCCCTCATTTACGCGAGTTTAAGCTATTGGCATTGTAAAAGACAATGTCTTTTATTTATGCTATAAGGTCATATGCTTCCAAATATCAAACACTTTGGCCAAACGTCTATTGAACTTGCTGTCCAAATATTCAGAGTTATGTGCCAAAATATTTCTGCATGCAATTGTGGTGTTGTAAGAAAATCTAAAGACACACAAATGAACCAATCAAAAACACATTCTCTCCAATATACATCAGTCTAACCATTGAGCCTCTATCCATTAACATACTGTAATTATTCCATCAGAAGGGTAAAGATAGGGTCAGAGGATCGCAATTCTAATCTTTAAAAATATTATGCTCCAACTCATCCTATCCATGTCTGTTAGTTGATATATCTAGTTAAATAATAGTATATCTCCATAACTGAAAACTGAAAAAAATTGGCATTTACACAAGCCTTGGTTGTACATAAGACAAAAGGGTTTTTAAATGTGAGTCTAAGCAACAAACTTACTGACTTGCCATTTATTGGGTGGGATTTTAAGCAAATTGTGTACACTAACACTGAAATCCTATAAAACATGGAACATGGTCTTCAGAGAATGTTAAAATGTAACTTAAATATCTTTGGGATATATTGTATACTGTTGCATGGATACAGTATTATATCAATAACATCTAACATCTATTCAAATGAGTTGGGTTAGGAAAAGTAAAGATAAATGTGAAATATTGCATAGTCAGCACCCTTACAGCCAAGATCTCACTTGACATTTTGAAGGTACCTCTGATAAAAATAGGATTGTTCTTTTTTACCCCAAAGGATTACTTATATGTATTATTTTCAATATAAGCATTGGTTGGTGACACATAACTGAGAATCTCCAAGTGAAATAGCCAATGAAAGAATGTTACTAAGATGTCTTCTGTTAGATGTCTTGTGAGGATATTGAAACTTAATCTCAACAATATTGACTAGTGTGAATAATAAGAGAGATATGTTTAAAAGGGTCATCCAGCAAATGGTGTTCAAATACATTGCAAACCCCCAGCTGATATCATCAAACAAAATAATATTCTAGAATGACATAATGTGTATTTACAAAGTGCACATTCATCCAAAAGAGTATCTTGGTGCTGAATATCAAATGTTTATTGTAATGCAACATAATGACCTCAGAAGGCTGAAAGGCTGAGTGGACCCACCAAGATTTGATAGTGTGACCATGAGGTCAAACACAGGCACCTACATTGGACGGATAGTCCACTAAGTGACCAGACCCGGCTAGAATGCTTGTTGTTGGTGATTGCTAGAGCTGTATGGCTGGACAATGAGAACTGTGTTTTTCCTCTACATTGGATGGCCATTTAAGTAGTATGAAATAGGCGAGTGAGACACAGTATGCCACTCACTTCCTACTTTTTACTTGGAGAACTCAAATTTGATTTATGTTCATTTAACTCTGAATGGGAAACTTGCATTGAACAAGGCATAACCAGAAGCTGGTCGTGAGTGCGGAAATTAAGATTGCTTCCAGTTACAGAAGGATTAGTTATTGGACAATTTAAAGTGAAACAGAACCTTGAGGACTGCACCCAATTAGTTAAGCAAAACAGTACATCTCTCTGAATCTCTCTGGAGGGTGATAACCTAACAAAGATATAAGTGACACACCCAAAATCTCAAAGTTCCAAAAGTATGACAATGTAAGATATTTCAAAAAGTATAAAAGAGATAGAGACCTTCACTTAAATGCACCTACTCCCAATACTAAAAGGGCAAGGTACTTAGAAGACATTGGCATATTATATTGCGATCCTCTCCTAAGCTAATGTGTGGTGTGCTTAGCAGAGGTGTGAGCGCATGTGCTTGTGTGCGTGTGTGTCTGAGAGAGAGAGCTTTGTTGGACTCCTTCAGAGATGGTTATCGCTGCCTGGTAGATAACACAAACACTGGGGGGCAGATTTACAAGACCCTTGCGACACTTTTGCGTCATTTTCCCCATGCTAAAAATGATGCAAAAGCGGCGCAAGCCTATGAGGATGTCAGCACTGCCTAGTTTCACTTTCTTTTGTAGAAAAGTTGCACTGATTTTGTGAATTGGAAGAAGACTACAAAACCTAAAACGTTGATTGAGGTTTATATGTTCTTTCACATCAGAACACATTACATGAACAAACCATATCGGCAGAATAGGATTTGACAGCAAAAGGTCTTAACTATAAACCTTACTGTGATCTTAGGATGGAAATCTGCTGTTTAGTATGCGGTTTTGTCTACCTGATTGGAGCATATCATTAATCCAATCAATTTCCTTTCAAATATCACCAAACCAACCATGCACACACCCGTACAAGTGGAATATATCAATATGGCCGGGAGTTATCTAAATTGAGTTATCACTCCATATCGATCTCAAAACATCGGCTAAAGTCAGAGAGTCTTACTTTTGTTGGTGGTTGCTTGGCCATTGCAGTGGTTATCTGCATGAAGAGTTTAAATGTCTGAATGGTGTCTGTTTCCTGTTGGCATGACAAGCAATCCCATAAAAACAGATGTCCAAAATAGAAGTGTATTTCGTACTTACCTATAACCTGGTACTGATTCATTCTCTACTGGTCCGTCAGTGTGCAGTGAGTACCAGACTGCCCGGCTCAAATTTGATTGGGCCATGAATCAACTTAATGCCTTAATTCAGATGCTGAGATTTAGGTCTGCGTGGTACAGTGAACCATCATCTCAGCCTCACATGTGCATTGTGCGGGCACAAAGAGTGGCTTACTGTGAGTGTGGCATCAGGAATAGAATACACCCATGGGTAGAACCCTTGCTGCTCCTAGAAATGTCCGCAGACTGCTCATCCAGGTGTCTACTGCCAGAAGTTGACAGCTTACACTTTCTGTATGATGCTTAGCTTGCATGTTCTCAACTGTGTAATTCTTTGTGAGTCTCAAGAATGGGAGAACATTCAGTTGACAACCCGTCACACCCACTGCGACTCACAAAGACTGACTGTGTGCACTGAGGTATGGAGAGAAAAATAGCAAAACTAGAGAAAAGGGCTGGTAGATAGCTGCCTACCCTGTGTGGGCCTATTAGAAAAAAACTTGCATTAAGTGTGTGTTACTATTGTAAGGAGTAAGCCATAAATACTACAAGAGTAAGTAACTGCAAAACCTTTGAGAACTGGAAATCTGAGTGTGTGAGGAGTAAACATTAGGGAGTGATGGAGCAAGTGAAGTAAGGTCTCCAAAAGCCACCTAACTGAGAGTAATGTTGCAGTTATTATGTTTCCCCCTGGTGAGATGGTCATCTGAAGGAAAGGATGCTGTGCTACTCCTGTGCACCCCTATTGGCCTCATGAGGCATAGTACCGGGTCCAGTTTCAGAGGTCACGAAGGGCAAAGATCTCAGAAAGACCAGAGATGGGTAGTCAGTGCGGTGCAAGGTTCAAACAGTGAGCTATATAAGGCGCTCAATAATGAAAAGAAGGATACCCTACAGAAGATAGAAGTGTTGGCATTTCTAAATTAGTGCATAATACTGGAGGGGTGAAAGCCCCAAGCAAGTTATAAAACTCCATTGGTGACAGAGCAGTAGATGAATGGAACTGCCTTTCACAAGAATGGGAGGGGGAGGCCGCCTCTAAGAGGTCTACAGACCTGGCAGAACAATAAGTAAAGAAGTAAGTGTGACTCTTGGAGATTACTGCCCTGATTCACAAACATTCAGCTGAAAGTGCGATCTAATTACGGCTGCCTTATTCCTGAATTCCAGGAGTAAGTTTGGAGTGCTACCGGCTTACTCCATGACTGCAGGAGTAAGTCAGTAGTACTACGTAAATGTAAAAAATGTAAACTGATACTTGTATAGCGCACTACTCACCCGAAAGGGTCTCAAGGCACTTGTACGAATACCGCTGTGGAACCCATCCTGGCTTTCCCTCTGAGGCGTCTACTCCTGGGCACCCCCAAGGTGGATGCCAGGCATCCTTAGCGTTGTGGGGGCCGTTGTGGAGATTAAGCAAGCTATTGCCCAGAGTTGCAGAGTGGGACTTCATGATTGGAATAGGCACCGAGGCGAGAATTATCAGGTCCGTGGAATTTTGAGCCCAAGACCCGCCGAGGCGGGGAATTGAACCCTGGCCTCCTCTCTATGTATTCTCTAGGAATAAATGGTATTCAGGGAAATGGGCGCATCTGATGAGTGTTGAAATTACTTTCGCCATTGCTTGGCCTCTCGTATAGACACCGCACGCCTGCAGTTTTGATGCGCTGTAGATGTTTTATTGCGGAAGCGGGTGGAGACCTTGTGCTGAGGCGTGGATGAGAAATAATACATCTGCATCACCTGATACCATAAGAATGAACCGAGAGGGGCGAGCCTGGACGGGCGTGTCAGCAACTGTGCCGTGAAGGCTGCGGTGCGGATGTACCGGAAGCCTGGAGCAGAATCTTAACAAGCCCTCCATTGGGAGATCGCATGATATGTGTATCACTAACTAACATTTACAAGGAACGTTTACATCATATTGACATAGAAGGAAAATCTTCTATGCATTGCTCACGTGCAGCTTAACCCTTATGGAAAGAACCATATAAAATGAATTTTTTAAAAGTAGAACATTTGCCTTTGAACATACCTATATGAAGCCTTGCGTCGACGCATCATCACGGTTGGTTGTTGTGGACATTCATTGTAGCGTGGCGCAGCAGCAGCCACTCTGTCTGTGAAACTGCAAGTATTTAAGCTGATTTGCATACACTTACCTTCTCCTCACCTCTACTGTCCTCACTTTTGTAATGAACACCTGCGTGTAGTCACACAATGTGGTCTTCTTAGTGATTAAATTACTTCACGTACCTGAAACACTGAGCGAAAGCTAGAGGGTTGAGCAAAGCAACATACAGATACTTGGAAGATGTGCAGAAAGAGACTACGAGATACAGAAATAAAGCTGAGCCAGGGGAGGGGGAAGCCGGAGATGAGACAGAGATGACGACAGGGGGAGACAGATAAAGACCCATTAAAAACACGCCATAGGGCCAGAGGTAAGGAGACAGGCAGGATACGTGGTTAACGAGACAGACGGGGTAGTGTGTGTGCGTGGGAGTAGTGATCATGACGCGAGAGAGACTCGGAAAGCGAAAGACAGGCAGAGATAGAAAGAGAAAGAGATGGACTAAGAGGAAAGAGGGAGAAGAGAGAGAATGAGGATAGAATCAAAGACAGCTAGAGATTAAAGAGGGTTAGACAGAAGGCATATAAGATGATGCAAAGAAAGAGAGAAATATTTTTTAGGTCTCGCTGAGCCAGTGCATGCGCTGCTCTGAGAGACATTTAGTTAGTTGATTTTTAAAATGCTACCAGAGGCTTTTCCTGGCCTCAAGCTTGTGTTCACGAGCGCGTGCACGTGCGCAGCCGCCATCTGTCTTTCCTCCATCTGGCCATCATGGCTCATAAAGCCTTACAGTGCTCTCCCAAGTGCCTCGCTCTGCCCCTCCCCCACCACAGAGCGCGTCCCTGCGATCAGTTTCACAGATGCGGCCATTTAGCTGTATCTTTTAGTTTTTTTCTATTATTGCATTTTTATATACCGCAAATTTACACAAATGTCATTAGAGCACTTTACCCGAGAACAAAATTACATTCCAGTGGGGAGATTAAGTGTTTTGCCCAGAATCACTGGGGGTCGAGCTGAGGCCGGGACTCGGACCTGGTTCCCCAGTTCCAAGGTCAGAAGTGAAGGCCATAGGCCCAGCTGTTGCCGGAGCCTACCCTGCACTCTGCCTACGGAGGCCCAAACTGCAATCATACACCTCATTTCTCAAGGATGATACACTTTCTACAGAGGTCTCAACTTGGATCACCAGGGGGCACCTACAGCTGTGAAACGTAGTGCACTAAAGCTCATGGGGGCGAGGTGCCCCGTGGGAGGCTTGCTTTTACTCCATCGCACTATTATTAACAACCTGTAAACCCCCTCCCAGGGGGGAGTCGCTGTATCCTGTGTCTCCCATATGTCTTGTTCTGGGATGATCCCCGGTGGTGGGGGGGTTTTGGCAGAGGGTCGGCCTGCCAAGACCAACCAGAGGCCTGTAGACCCTTGTACATCGCTCACTTTAGTGTTCTGTGCGCTCTGGCGCCTAGAAGTTGCCCAGCTCCCAGAGTGTGTTATGCGCTTACTTCCAGCACACTGGCTCGTCCTCTGTAAACCCAGCCTCCCGCGCGAGCCCGGCCCAGGATCACATCCCCACGCTACTCTGGTCCATGCTTTAATGCAATGTGGTTTATCCTCAGTCAATTTTTTCTAGTAATGTGTATTGATGCACCTTGTAATCCACAATAATAAAAAATAAGCACGTAAATACACTGTCATAACTCCCAAACTTAAAACGCACCACATTCCTGCTCAGTGCTTTAAATGGGAAAAAATAAGTGCAGGTACTCCTAAATTGATTCATTGATAGCAAGTGGGCGGGGCTAGGGGTGGGGCTAAGGACAAGGCATATAAGACAATTCTACTATGTCACCGAATACTTATATATTCTTGATTGAGCACTCACATAAACAAGCAGCAATGCTCACACAAAGCATTTCAAGAATGTCCTTTAAAATACCCCCCTAGTGTCTGGATTCTCTCTCTCTTTCACTCGCTTTTCTCTCTCTCTCTCTCACACACACACACAAACACACACAAACATGCGCACACAAGCAGGCAAACATCCAGACAGAAGCAGACACTCACACAAAAGACTCAGTTGGAATAAAGGCCATTTTACACCTCTTATCTCCGGTGGCTTTCTTAATTGCTGCAGTCAGCGGGATGCCTGGATTCGAGTGTGCACAAATGCACATCATCGTGTGAAGGTGATTGACAACGCAGTGCCTGAATGGACCCTGCTCTGTCAAACACAGCTTGGCGGTGAACACCGGACATTATGCAGATGAGCCCTGCTGAATTATTTAGAGGTGGCTCTTCTTGGGCTAGAGGCGCTTTGGCTGTCAGACAACCTCGTTCGTGCGCGTGAGCCAAAGCAACAATGAGCTCACCTTTGATGAGTACCGGTACTCTCCTTGGCAGCAGAGAAGTGCTGGTACTCAGAGCGGTAAAATGAGAAGTGCCAGTACCCAGTACCGATGAGTACCGGCCCATTTAAAGCACTGTTCCTGCTGCATTATTATCGTAATCAATCAATTATGCATAATACAGGGCTGGATCTGGAGCGGTGCATTGTGGGAGCTCCTTGGAAGTAATTGGTGTCCGTCAATGTCAATGCTCGGTACAGCCGCAGACACCGGGCCTGGGTCGCACCCAAGTTTACCTCTAGATAACGGGTCGTGACCTCGGGAGACAGGTGTGGGGTGTGCCCAGGCGTCAAAGGAAAGATAACTCAGTAGGCTGAGCCCCCGCCGCAAAGCCCCGTGAGCGTCTGTCGTAATTCACAGGCGTGAATCCTTCCAGGACTGACTCAGTCCTTTATTCTTCTAAGTTTGAAACAGAAATAAAGAATCGGGTTATAAGAGCACTGATAATGTAAGTGCAATAAATAATTCAGATTGTGGTGTGCGCTATAAATATGCTGATTTCAAGCGGATTGTGTGCAGATCACATTATAAGAGTACTGATTATCGAAGCACCGATAAATAATGCAGTGTGTGTTGTGAGCTAAATGTGATTAAATTAGATTAGTGTCAATGTATTGCTATACATTGGAAAATTACTTAAGAAAAATTAAAATAAACCTGAACGTAGCTGTCAAGAGGGCTCAGGTCATGTTTGACACCTTCAACTACTTCTCGCTTTTCAGCAAATTGCCCTTCGCATGACAGTATTTGTAAGACCATGCTTCTGACGAGAAAAGCAGGGTCACAAGTGCCTGAATGCAAAGTGTGTTCGGCTGGAAAACCAGGAGTGGATGTGGTGAAGCTATGCCACGCAGCTGCAAAGAGTCCAATGTAAAGCCACTCCTAGCTGCTCAGTGCACGTTTGGTCTTTGCATTCTGGGAATTGTAGTCCTGGTTTTATAACAGGAAAAAATAAAACGACAAGTCTCAGAATAGAATGGATTGCAGAAGTTGTCATGCACGGACCTGGGAATCATGGCACGGCCGAGATTGTGAGATGAGGCTGTCTTCATTATCTATTTTGAGAAGTGGGTGGCTTTGTACCAGAAGGGTCATGTGCCAGGATTCCACGGAATCTGCACAGCTGCCAAGTTTCCCAGTTCTTGCAAGAAGAGGAGCTGAATGCTGGGACTTGTAGGCCTGGATTTAGGACGAAAAGTCCCACAATTCAAAGAGAAACCGGAACTGGTCTAGCTACTCAACTCTGGACCTGGGAAACCTGGCAGGGCTGATTAGATGCTCATGTAGATGGGCAGCGTGCAAATAAAACCCAGTGGTGGTCAACCTGCAGAGGTCCCAAATATCTCAAGTTTATGCACGAACAGCTTATCGAACCCAGGTACTTTCTTTGCATGTAGGCCTTCTTAACCCATTATAAAATCAGCACTACAAGTCCCAGCGTGCAAAGAAAAATACTGGGCTGGAGGAACTACTCACACATGGACATGGGAAAGTTTGGGTGCCATGCTCCTGGCACCTGGGGGGCAGAAAATGTAGAAATCTTGTGTAGGGTGGTGACAAAACTCAACCCATCTTGTGATCCAAAACCGCAGGACCGTAAGCAGCTAACACTCCAGGCCAAGTTTTTTCTCTGCATTCTGGGACGTGTATTCCTTGTTTGTCATGCTATAATCCGGACTACAAGTTCCAGAAAGCAAAGAAAAACTTGGACTGGCACCACTAGTTGGGCATGAATCTGGTAATCTAGGCAATTTAGCAATAAAGTGTAAGTGACTTTCTATCAGAAGAAGATGTTTATAGTTTAATATAACATGTGCATGATATTCACAAATAAATCTTCTCGTCTGGATAACCGGTTGCAAACAAACCCTTGAAAATAAACAAACCCAAGGCTCTTCAGAACTCGAGAGTCCCAGCGCACACTACAGGTCCAGGTTTTTTGTTTGGATTCTGGGATCTGTGTTCCTGTTGATCTAATATGAAAGTGAGGACTACAAGTCCCACAATTCCGAACAGATTCCTGAATTGGATGTGCTACTGATGAACACACCTGGGAGAATCAGATCTTTGATGAAGGGAAGGAAAAGAGAGATTTTTGAGGAATGTTAACACTTTATTTTGATACCGTTACTGGAAGGTTAAATAAAACAAGCATTGGCATAGCCAATAGGTCTCCCTTTTGGGACCTTATAAGTATTTAGATATGCAGCACAATATCCTTGGTGCAACAACATCACCTGTTGCATGGCTAAACACATGTCATCCATACTGCCAGACTGTATAGTTTAAGAGTGCTTGGTTTGGGAAAGCATTAACTCGGAAATTAAAACATAACATCATGGTAGAGGCTTGTCTTCACTATTAGAATGGACTTCTACCCAAATTAATCGCTTTTGCGACATTAAGATAATGAAAGACTGGGTAAGAAAACAATGTTCTAACCTATACCTTGCAGTCTGCAGGCTGCTCTTTGATATCAGTTATTAAGTCACTGTTCTACGTTAGGATTTTAACCTACAAAGTGCAAGTAACAAAAGGATGTCTGTGACACAAGCAGTAACCCACTGTACTATTTGCATGCACTTCTGTGATCTGTATAGTAGACGCCCTTGCAGAAAGCATATTAACCCTCTAGGCTACCTTATGATGAGTTAAAACTTCCACTGGACGAAATTCTGATCTCTCTGCAGCAGACCCATTAAACACCAGAGTAATTTTTACATTTTTATTGTTGCCTGGAAATGGCTGGAGGCAAAGAAGCTGCAGCAGGTGCTTTTACATCCAGAATATATTTGAAAACACGGTGCCCCCAAAGCCAGCACCCGTTGCCCTGGTACTGTTTGCACCGCCCTAAAGCTGGTTGTGGAAGTGTGGTCTCCTCGAGAGGCAAGGAATGTTTCAAGGACGCAGTTAAAGGCTTGCTCATGACAGAGGCCCTCCGTCACCCCTACCGCCCATGGTCAACTGTTGCAATGTGAAATAAGCTGAATTATATCACAAGGCTTTTAAAGGTCAACGTGGTCAGTTGCATCAGTCTGGTGCATCCTCTTCCCTAGGCTCTGCAGATTAAGTTCTCGTGCATGACTGGTTTCAGGACCTGGTCACTATGGGTCCCAGACTAGGTAATAATAAGAGCTTTGGCATAGCCAAGAGGTCTCGCCTTTGGGACCTTATAAGTGTTTAGTTATCCAGCACAATATCCTTGGTGCAACAACATCAAGTGTTGCATGGCCAAACGCTTATAAGGTCCGAAGGCGAGACCTATTTTCTATGCCAATGCTTGTTCAGAGAAGTCTTGTTGTTAGGTGTTTCAACACCATGCAACATCCATAAAAAGTTGATCAAAACATGACCTCACGTATGAGAAATGGCAGAGGGCAGCAGAGAATATTTGCAATAATATTCTTGAGCTGCTGCTATATTACAATATTGAAAACACCCATCAATATCCCTGAATATTAGATGGAAATACATTTAGAATTTGGACCAGCGTGTCTGTGCAGTGTCAATGACACAGTCAACGAGGGCATTGAAAAAGCTGACGTTGGAACATAAATTCAAAGCTGTTCAAACATGGGCCAAAATACGTTTGGCACACGGCTCTCAAAATTCTTAAAATGCCCCTGCCTTCACATCCTCGAGAGGCAGAGGAGCTTCAGGCAGAGGTTTCTTCCCTTCCAACTGCCAGTTCTACACTCAAAGAGGAAGAGGTTACCGCAACAGAGATTTCTCCTCCTGTGGAAATCCCAACACCAACCCTCCAAGTAAGTCTCTCTCCTTCCCCTCCCAAGGTCAGGGGAAGACTCAAACATTTTTACCATGCTTGGAAATCTTTAACTCAAGACCCGTGGGTTCTTGAGACAGTTCAGGGTTTCAAAATAGAGACCAGTTATAAACCTACGAGAAGTAAACAAGTACCTAGTGTACAGACACTTCAAAATGGAGGGCATTCACGTCCTCAGAGACCTTCTTCTTCAAGGAGATTGGCTGGTCAAACTAAATCTAAAAGACGCCTATTTTACCATCCCTATGGCAGAAGACCACCAGCCCTTCCTGCAATTCATCTGGGACAATCACCTCTTTCAATTTCAAGCCCTCCCATTCGGGCTGTCGTCCGCCCTTTGGTGTTTCACCAAGATCATGAGAACTATCGCCTCTCTCTAGAGAGAAAGGGGGATTCACCTAATTATCTATCTAGACGATATCATCATCATGTCCCAACTTCACTCTCAACTCTTGGAAGATCTCAAGACCGCCAAGAATCTCATAGAGAGTCTCAGTTTCATTATAAATCAGGAAAAATCCATCCTTACCCGCTCGAAATATCTAGAATTCCTCGGGTTCACCGTAGACACCTCAAAATGTCTCCTTCTTCTTCCCAACAAGAAGATCGCCAAGATTCGGACAGAGATCAGGTTTGTTCTAAAACAGCAATCCCTTACTCGTCGAGAATTAGCCAGACTTCTGGGCTTGCTCTCTTCCTCCATTCAAGTCATCTTTCCGGGACCTCTCAACTATCGTGCCCTCCATATAGTGAAAGCCAAAGCCCTTAGATCTGGTCTTTGGTACGGAGACCTTGTAACCCTAGATCAACAAGCCAGGTCGGAACTCTCTTGGTGGCTGGACAATTTGGATGCATGGAATGGAAGAGCCATCTTCGGCTCGACCCCGGATTTCATCTTGGAGTCAGATGCCAGCCCTCACGGTTGGGGCGCCCGCCTCCTCGACCAAGACACGGGTGGTGTTCGGTCTCAAGCGGAGTCCTCCTATCGTATAAACTTTTTAGAACAGACTGCCGGTCTTTACGCCCTAATGAGTTTTAAACACTCTCTTAAGGGCAGATCTGTTGTCCTGAAAATGGACATCTCCGCAGTCTCCTATATCAACTGCCTTGGTGGGACCAGATCAGCAGACATCTCCAATTTATTTAGCCAAGAGACTCTGAATGTTTTGTTTAGAACACAAAATCTCCCTGAAGGCAGAATATCTCCCCGGAAAATTGAATCTTTCCGCAGATTGGAATTCAAGATTCCTTTTATGCTTCAGAGATTGGAAACTCAATGTGAACGTTTTCAAATCCCTGTTTCATTTTTGGGGCCCTTTCGATGTGGACCTATTTACGAGCAGATTGACCTTTCAACTGCTGAAATACTTCAGCTGGATGCCGGATCCAGGCGCTCTTGCCGTGAATGCCCTTTTCCAGCCCTGGTCTCATCTTCAGCCTTACGCCTTTCTTCCCTTTGCCATGATCCAGAGGGTTCTTCAGAAATGGACAAGACCAGTGCTCCCTGGTCCTGATAACTCCCTTCTGGCCCTCTCAAGCGTTGTTCTCCACGACCGTGGAGCTGTTGTGCGACATACCCTTCCTAATTCCGGTAACGAAAGGCCTGCTTTTGAACGCAAATGGCGAAGATCATCACCTAATACTTTCAGGGAATTTTAACCTTCTTGCTTGGAAGGTATCAGGCAATCTAACGAGTTGTTTGGACTTTCTTCATCAGATCTCTCTCTCCTCAGAGAGTCCTAGGCACTGGGGACTCACTACAAGTACAATACATTTGGAGAAAATGGTTTTGTTGGTGCATGGAGAGGAACTTGGATCCAGTGGAGGCTCCTATTGTTAATACACTTAATTTCCTTGTTGAATTATTCGACAATGGCCTCTCTTACAGATCCATTAATTGTTACGGATCAGCTATCTTTGCTGGACATTCTCTCGCCAGCGGTAAGACGGTAGGTAAGAACGTTATTATTTGTAGAGTTTTAAAGAGTATTAGACTAATTAGACCTCCTAGACCCAAATACCAATTCTTGTGGGATGTTAAACTTCTCCTAGACTTCTTTTCCTCATGGCCTGATAATTCTCTTCTTAACAGGAAATGTCTTTCCATTAAACTTGCTACTCTCTTATGTTTGATTTCTTCTCGTAGGGTATCTGATTTTAAATCTCTTGATATTTCTAATAGATGTTATGACATGTATGGTGTTAAGTTTGAAATCCTTAGGAGAACTAAAACCATGTCACATTCTATCTTTTACCCTCGCTTTGACTACTGCAAAAAACTTTGTGTTGTTGATTGTATGAAAGAATACGATTCCAGATTGAAAGACCTTCGCCCTCAGGATGCCAATCAACTTCTCATTTCTTTTGTTAAACCTTTTAAACCAATCTCTTCCCTCTCTATCGCCAGATGGGTCAAGTTGGCTATGAGCTTCGCTGGCATTGACCTTTCTAAATTTCAAGCCCACTCTCTCAGAGGTGCTATGGCTAGCAAGTCCTTTTGGTCTAGTGGTAAGTTAGATGATATCCTTAAAGCTGCTGATTGGTCCAATGCCTCCACTTTTGCTCGTCATTATTGTAAACCTATTTAACACATGTCCGATGTTGTTCTTCAAGGCTGCCAACATGCATAATGTAGCCTCCGGTCTTGTAATGAAATTGCGATTCTCTTATTAACATGACCAGAGAATCTGGATTTCATTAAAGACACGGAGGGTAACATTATCCCACCCGTCCCTCCCTTGGACTGAGTACCTATTCTTATGTTATTGATTATTTACATTCATATGCTGTTGATTCTTGGTCTTGTTCCTTTACTGTTTACAATATGCATTTTGTCTTTGATGCAAAGGTTCTTTCAACCTTTTAATTTTACATTCTTTTTTTCAGATAACTCGACCTAAAGGATCGTCTCCTGGACTTCTATTCATTTCCTTCTTCGGAATTTCCCTTTCTTCATCGCTCTCTAGTCCAAGTTGCACCTCGGACTTGCAAACTTTTTCTTTTTGCTTTGTTGCATTTAAAAGAGGCAGCTCTGTTGTTGCTCATGCCTTATATTGTTATGTTGTCACTGCATTCATTTTTATGGCAGCATAATTAGCTAGTTAGTCAGACACCATCTAGTTCAACATTACACGTTAGAAAACTCTTCAGTTAACTGAGACGTTTTAATATTTACAGACCCCATCATCTCCAACTTGCAACAGGACAATATCGATTTAAATTAAGATTCCTAATAACTTACCTTCTACTGGATCCCCGCTTATCCGGCATACTTATATCATAAACAGGTATGTTACTCTCCAGCAGTCGCCTTCATCAACACTAGAAGCACTTATTATTATTACAGAGAGGACATGAGTTTGGTTTATTTGCAATGTTTCAGATCATTATGGGTGCTGAAGACGAGCACTAGAAATCACCAGGAAGGTTACTCCTACTTTTTAAATCTGGAACAACACAGAATGTCCTTTACAGTCATCTGATCAAGTAGGTAAATCTCCACGCTGTGCCATTAGTTATAAACCTTGTGCAGTTGGGGACCCATTAAATACAACCAATGATTTTGTATCCATAGCTTTTCTGAACACATCAACTCCCTAGAACAACACAGTTAACATCGTACAGGTCGTACCTACAGGGTGTTTCCAGCTTATAACAAAGGTCTGTAGAATATATATCATCTTCAACCTCACTGAAAGGCCATTTGCTTCCTTTATTCGACTTTTTCTCTACAACGCATTAGTTTTTTTCTCCATGACCTTTGGGGAGTATGACTCATGCTGATGTACACACAGATTCACCTCTATCCACTGATGAGTTCATAAGATGAGACACTAGCTGAAAAAGTTTTTATTTTAAAATGCATCTTGTTTTGTAAATATTGTATATAATGTAAATATGTATATGTTTAGTGAGATGTAAATTTTGAATGTGAATAGGGGTTTAATACAGTCAGATATAGGCATGTACTAGTATTAAAATCAGCCAGGTTGATTAGACACATGACCCTTTGGTGTTAGAGAAGCTCCCTATACAAATATCAGTCCTATAGATAATCAAAGTGAATGTAAATAATGTAATCAGTGAGACGCTGTGAATTGAAATCAAATCTGTAAGATTAATGAACTAAAATCAGTTTTTTTTCTATTTTAGTATCAATGTGTTATAGATAGCAAATACAGAATTCCTGAGGAAGGCGAAACGCCGAAACGCGTTGAAGAGGAATTGGTTCTGTATTTCAACAAAAGACTGATCAACTCATTGAAATTTATCTGTGTTTGTAATTTATTGATTTGTACATATGGTCATTGGTAATAGGATGCTTTCTGTATAGTTACAAAATATGTAATGTTTTTATATATAAAACAAATATATAAAAATAAATAGGTGAACAAACTTTTTGATACAACTCAATAAAATTAAACAAAAAATAGTTTATATACAAATTCACTAGTACCTGAATCTTCTTTCAGCGTCTTAACTGGGTAATTTAAATCCTTGCACATAATCCGGTGCAAATTCCTTTTTTCCAAAAAGTATAGATTCCCTGCTAGGGTTTATCCTGTAAGGTAGGGGCCCTTCAATTTTCATACTAAGTCACTGCATTCTACTCCTTTCTATCTATGATGTATGAGCGGCTGCTTGTGACTGCATTAAAGGATTAATGCATATTGTTAGCCTCCGTGTCTTTAATGAAATCCAGATTCTCTGGTCATGTTAATAGGAGAATCGCAATTAAAGTACATCCAAGGGTTACATGTACATCACCTACATGGACACTTAGCTCATCCTGTGTATTTGTGTGACCGGTTTCTGCACGGTTACTCACAATCCCTCCTTCTGGCTCTTTTCCTCGGCATAGCTATCAACATCACTTCCATCACCTCCTATTATGTTTATTGCTCTATGACAAGCCAGCAGAATGTTGATCAAAGCCCATTTGAAGCTACCAACCACCAGCTCCATACACTTTTCATATGAGTTAGAACAATCAACATATTTTCCATCCATATATACATGCACATGGAAAACCTTCTGAAGGTGCTGTAATGGTGCTTTTAAGAATGTGCTATATAAATGATCATGACTTTTTAGTTTCAAGTCTGATTATCGCAAAGCTTCATCTATTGTCTTGGCGTATTCAATTGTATAAGCAAGAAGGGTTATGTGTTGGCTGTTACTGAATTACAGGTGATTTCACAGGTCCTGAACATTAAGGGAGCATATAGGGTCTGCCAATGTGGTTGCACTAAACTAGAAATGATGAGGTCCTATTTCTTTTGGACTTTGCTGACTTGGGATTTGGTATGCAGAATGCTTTCCAGTGGAGTAAAGGAAGCATTAAAAACATTTGCAAGTAGGATAGTGTCGTAAAACCCATGGTAAATGATCAGGGTTGCACAGTGGCTTTAAAGGTACACTATTGTTTATTGGAAGCTTAAGATAAAGCTAATACAAGGCCATTTCAGTTTTCCTACAATATGAGTTCCATCAAGAGAGGTTATTATGAATGGTGAATCCTAGTGATTTTGTGATTGTGGAAAATATGAGTGTGAATTCAGCTAACTTTATGCTCCAGAGGCATTGCTGAGACTTGCTTTTTGCTGTTGGCAATGAGGGTAAATTCAGGCGTTGTTGAGTTCAGTTTGAGACAGACTTCACACCCAAGTTTGGATAAGCATCATGTCCTGTTTTAGCAGATCAATGGAGGTGGAATTGTGGATATTTTTTAAATAGTGCTGAATATTGTTAAAGTACAGATGGGTTCATATTATGTGTCTTATAGACATAATGTATCTTTGGAGTGCTTTAAATCACCAGTAGCAAATGGACTGGAAACTGGAGGTACCTGTATGGATGAGCTGGTTTTCAATACTGTTCATCCATATGTTATGGATCGATTGTTGATTAGATGTTTTGGGTTCATGTCTGCGTTATACACTGGTTGAAAGAGCTGTCGATTTCGAGGGCACCAGGGAATATGCCTCACATGAGAATTGTATTGACTGTGTTCAGGAGGAGTCAGTGTACTTCCACAGGGAGGGATTTTACAATTAGGGGTAGGACGATGTCATCGAAGAATCTAGCGACTTTGATACTGGTGAGAATGTCCGCATGATATGCATTTGTGAGCAGTTTGGACGCAGTTATTTTGGTGTGCTGTGTGGGATGATGAAAGAGGTAGAAGTATTTAGCTTTTTGTGGTCAGTGCTGTCCTTGAACGTGCCTATTGTTGCAGTGAAAATTGAATTATACTGTTACATTTGTGTGTTAAATGTGGTATCGATGGATTGAAGACAGGATGGATACAGAGCGTGAGAGCTTCGTTAAGAGTTCTGCTTCAATAAGAGGCGAACACAAAGGGTGTAATAACTGGAGTTGCCTGTGGTGGTGATTTTTCTACTTAAGGAGCAGAAAGTTTGGGTTTGATGTGGATAGTGTATTATTTCTAAGCTTTTTTTTTTGAGTTTTCTATAGCGCAAACTAGACCCGAAAATATTGGGCATCAGAGCGCTTTACATAACACCAGTTTCGTTACACAAGGACACATTAATTTCTTTTTATTAGGCACAGGGAGATGAAGTGATTTGCCAAATATCACAAGATGTTGAGCGTTGTTGTCGAGACTAAGCCGCTTCTCCAGCTTCGAGGTTGACCACTCTAGCCGTAAGGCTACATTCGCTCTTCTAAATTTGCTGGATAATGTGCTGCATGACTAAACACTTATAAGGTCACAAAGGCGAGACCTATTGACTATGCCAATGCTGGTTTCTTCTTAATGGCTGCAACTTGCTTCTTTGCTGCTAATAAAACTGCCCAAATCGACGAACTGTGGTAGCAAGACCTCACTTATAAACAATGAGGATCACAGGATGTAGGGTTCACACGTAGATTTACGGAAGATTAAACTTGCAGATTCAGTGTAAAACAACCATCACACAAGAAAGAAGATTTTCACTATAGCTCAGCCTTTGTACAACTCATTCCCCAAAAGACCAGTATAGAGCCCAGATGGTTACAGACCTCAACAATGTGACCACTTGAGAGAGGAAGATCTATAGGACAGGCATGTAACAGCAAACAACTGTTGCCCAAAAGGTTATAATGGGACTGTAGAAGGTGCCAATGATTCTTGTGTCTCAGCAAGATGATGAAAGTGGCAGTAGTTCCTCTTGACTCAGAGAACTGTTTCTACACAAAGCTGTGAAGAAGTAATGCATCTTGTTAAAGGGCATCACTATCACCTACACTGCAAATTCAAAGGTTACAGAAACAGATACAGCACAAACCACACAGGAGTTAACCAGACAGGTAATAACAATGTAGGCGGAACATTCTAGTTTGCTATTCAAAATGGGCAGTTACACATCTTGTATTGCTGGATGCTTAGTTTTAGTGCCCACATCACATGCCAATGAAGCTTCAAGTACGGTTTAGTGAGAAACAAAAAAAGGAAAGCCACATAACATGATGTGCAAATTTTGGATGACGACAAGTGATGGCAAGATATAAACTTCCAAGTAACTGGTTATTCAAGTTCCTTATAGTTAGATTCTTTCTGATGTGTACAACAAGCATTTTTGAAGTCCAGGTAGTCTGCCAGATTGACTTATACTAATTTTGCTGATGATCTTTTATTCTCACTGGTTTACTCATTTTGTTTCTAACTTTCTGAAAAGATTTCGTGATCATTGCCAGGAAGATTTACTATGTGATTTCTATTCTTCGCAAATCACTTTTCTTGAACATTTTTAACATCATGTACTAATTTAAATCTGAAAAAAATGCCCAAAGCATTCACCATCTTTGTAAAATAAAATAAACAAGGAAGTTAAACTTCCCTGACTAAGCTAAAGACTGTGGGCCTGAATTAGATCTTGGCGGATGGGTTCCTCCCTCACAATGGTGATGGAAATCCCGTCCGCCGAAATATAAATCACATAGCACATAATGGGATTTATATTTCTGCTGACAGGATAACCATCACCGTTGAGAGTTAGTAACCCATCTTCCAAGATCTGCATCAGGCTCTGTGTGTCTGGAAAAATTGGCCAGAAATTAAGGATTTGCCACTTTGTAAAATTATGTGATCCTAGGCAAACAGCTTTACAACACCATACCTGATTGTCTTTGAGTGCAAAAAGTGGAAAACCAATAAGAGTCAGCCGTCTGGAAAAGCAAACGCAATTCAAATATAATTTAATGAAGTAGGGTGTTGCTAAATATATATTAGTATTGACTATACTTCGCCCATCACAGATGTCCCATAGTCCATGCAAAGCACCCCAACGTCTTATAAATTTACTGTTAGAAACTCTAAACTGTAATAAATGTTCATTGATGCATTAATCTAAACAAAGTATTAAATAGAAGTATAATTTTCAATTTTACAATGCAAGAAATTCAAAATATTTATTGAAAATGTGCCACACTTAATTTAGCATAATTTTTTGTATGGGGCTGTTCATTCATGCAGAAAAATAACTTATTGGAGCATTTTCTTCTCAAACCTGTCTCTTGTGGGTACAAGACAAATAACGTTCATGAAAATTGTGCACTCATGATACAAATGCCCTGTGAGATACCTGGGAAACACATTTGCTATAAAAGTTTATATATGTAAAATATTCAGAGACTTTTCAAAACATTTCATGAAAAAAAACGTTGTGACTTTGCACCACCATTCAAAAGACAGAGGGACATATTTACAAGCCTCTATTGCCACCACAATGTCACTTTTCTCGACATTGTGGTGGCGCCGCCTTAGTCACTAGGCGGCGTTAAGCCATTTAATGTAACTTATCGCCGCCTTCTAAATAAGGCATCCTTTCATGCAATACTTCCTGTAAAAGGGGCGTCAAAGCATGTTGTGGTGGGTGTTCCACCGCAACACCCATTGATTTTGATGCTGCCCCATATTTACAAGAGTGGTGTCTATATAGGAGGCAGCCCCAAAATTAAGACCAGGGAAAATCTGGTCTTACCCTGGAGCTACGAGGAGCAATGTTTAATTTCTCCTCGTTTTTGCTCTTTCCATGTGTGTTGTGTTGTGCAGCACACATAGAAACAGCAACATGCAATTGATTGTTTCTGAACAGGAAGGTGTCCCTTCCTGCACATAAACAATCTTTTTTTTTTAAATGACATTTTGCAACTTCTATGTGTGTTGCATTAAGCAGCACACATACACGTTTGTTTCAAAACGCCATTTCAGATTGTTTATGTTCAGGAAGGGACACCGTTCTGCACATAAACAATAACTCTCCTCAACACAGGAATCCTTGCACTATGACATTGTGCAATGGCATAATTTCAGGCATATGAGATTATGCTGGCGTAAACAAACGTTTGCTTGGGCTTAATCCACTTTTTAGGTTGAGCCTAGGCAGTGCATGCACTGCATGCGCTTTCTCTTCGAGACATGCTGGTTATACATTGTGAGCTTTGAACACCTCCCATCTTTTTGATTGGTTCCTGTTAGTGCTCTTCAAAAGTGCCTGCTTCTCTTTGGTGAATTGCTTAATAGTGAGAGAGCGCAAACTGATCAAAATGTAGAAGTGCACCACACTTACACGTAGTAAGCATAAATCATGAAGAGAAATGCCATGAGTGCTGATAGTAACTACATCTATATTCTGAAATATGTAGTTAACTTAGAGAATGCATATAGAAGTGGAACTAATGAAGACATGAGTGCAATGTATAACTTTATTAGATGTGATTAATCATGGTTCATGTTAAATGTAGCTGCTAATAGGAAGATGGCGTGCTGCGAGCACAGAAAGAGACAGGCCTCATGCATGGCCATGACAGAAGGAATCAGACTGGTATACCTTTCATTTCTTGGACCGCACTCATGTTATGATTACATTATATTATTCAGGAGAGCTATATTATATAGATGTGAGTTCTTTTATTAATTCACAAAATGTGATACTATGTGATTTTATTCAACGTGAATATTCTTGAATCTATGTTGTGCAGCTGTTAAATGTAAGATGGCATACGGAAACGTAGAACGTGGTAGGCCTCAGGGCCAGAGCTAGGAGGGAGGGGGAAGGCGATTAAATTGCATAATGTGGATGGCACTAATGTTTAGTAATAATGAGTAGGGTTTGATTTATAGATGTGTTTACTTAATCAGTAGAATAAGAGTATTAACATGCTAACAATTAAGAAGAAGTTGAATATTATAAAACTGTTGTAGAGCTGGAAAGCCTTAAACGTTGATTTACACGTATTAGTCTGGGACGGGGAATGTTGCAACGCAGTTGGAAAACCATAAGATTTGGGATTTGGCTCCAAATGTCTGTCTGGAAGAGAAAAGGGGGTATTCAATAATTAAATATGAATAGAAGCCTGTTCTTGAAATGGACCAGACATGGAGGAGGGTTCCGGAATGTTTAAGGGGTATCAGCGGGCCGGAGAAGCGTCTGAGAAGCAAGGTCGACTCTAACCACAAGGCCTCATCATGGAAAAAGCCAGAAGCTACACCACGTGAGGGGCGTCTCGCGAGGGGCGTCCTAAATGTTGTTGTGATTTTGTATTAGGGACAGCACCCCTGGGTGGAGTTAGAGCAGAAGCCTGAGGACCCTTTAGAGAGCGGATGGGTAGGCAGAGAGGGGCCATGATTGGAGGACTTTAGGTTAACACCAAGAGACTGAGAGTGGGTGACTTCCTTTGGGGGTCATTCACTGCTGACACCTTTTGATAGGTTGGGACCTGATTAAGTAGGGATACCATCTAGATCAGGGTAGGGAAAGCCTAACCTGTATTTTCCCTCCGCCTGTAATGACCGACAGATTTCAATATGTGTCTATGCTAATAGCACTATTGTTTTTAGAATTGGTATTGGTAATTTCCGTTGTTCGTCTGAGGGCTTTCAGAGAACACATGTACGTAGTTGGGCCTGTGTATCTGGTTAATCTCATTTTGAGATGCTTGTATCTACAACTTATCTTGACTTTATAATAAACCTTTGAAAGCTAGAAGTTGTTTGTGATCCTTTGAGCAGAGTCCTTTATTGGGAGAACTAACTTGGTAAGAGATGCACTTTCTTTCCTCAAAGACAGGCAATAAAGGTTCAGTCGACCAGATCGGGGTTTTAGATCGATAGTGATAAGGTATTGATCAAAATCTCACCCTTCCAGTTGGTAGCTATAGAGAATGGTTGCCTTCTTGAGGAAGGTGATCTAGGCCAGGTTAGATTACCCCCAGGCCCCTAGAGATCGATGATCGGAAGAACCGCCCGCGGAAGAAGGACCGGATGACGTGAGACAGAAAAGCAGCAGTATCGGTCGAGAGTGAGTATAAAGGGTCATGCGTGTTAAGATTGCGGTGTTCTGTATTGTATCTATGTTGTAATGTCTGGCGGAGTTGAATGACTGTAGAGAGACTGTGGAACAGGTTGTGAGCGCGCGCAACCGGTGGAAATCTTAAGTTCAAAGAGAGCTTAAGTGGTTCGGGGGTATCGGACGCCCAGAGTAATTGTTAACTAGAGTGAAGGGGGTCATGAGGTACCAGTGATCACCCGAAGGACCAGATAGGGGGAACGTAAGAGTGAGTGCGTGAGTAACGGACGCTGGTCGGAAGTTACTGAGTGTGAAAAGAACCTATCAGAGAGACGATAGACATCTCGTCAGTTAAGTTGACAATTATAGATAGACTGTGGACGTACAGTCGAGGGAAGTGACCGCTTGGTCGGAAGTAGTCATTTTTCGGTGTATGAATGGGACGCATGCATGACCGCGAGGAGAGCTGAGAAAGGAGGGGTGCTGCTGCGAAGCGGAGACTAGTGACGTCAGAAAGTGCCGCGCTGGGATTGGCCGGCCGGTGAAAGACCGCGCTGCGATAGGCCAGCTAGCAAAGCCGCGCTAGGATTGGTGGATTGTCATCAGGAAGTAAACAAAGTATTCAAGCTGGAAATTTTGCGCATAATTATGAAGTGTTTTAAATGGTTAAGAGCGCTGTTTAAAAGAGAGCGCAGGGGATCGTATGAAGGGGAAGAAGCCCCGCCAGAGGGTACGCCAGCGCATTTCATGGGAACAAATGTTGGGTTGCACACGATTCTGTGGATCTCAGAGTGGAGTAGGATGACAGATGGAAATGAGGAACTCACGTTCCCGAAGTACGGGACGTTCAGATTAGAGGTGTTGCACAGATTAAAAGCAATTATGACCGCAACTAGACCCTTGCCTAGACCAACTCAGTTTGAAGCCCTTAATGCGTGGATTAGGGCAGCGCATGAAAAGAACATGAACAAACGGCAAGAAAGAGTGAAACGTTCGGTAAGGGCAGTACAGGACGCCAAGTGGGATGAGGATGCTAAAAGATGGAGGGTGCATAACATGGAAGTAAATAAATTGTATCCAGTGTTAGAGATGCCCGGGAACAAAAGCCCCCTAGAAGAGGATGACGAGAGCGAGACAGAGGACAGCCTGATAAACAGATTATTGACAGACAGGCCACCCCCGTATAACAGAGCAGGGGGAGATGCCGAGAACGGCGAGAAAGGGGGGGGCAATGCAGGAGAGCATGGGCCGCTTCCCAGTTCCGATTGGGATCCCGCTGCAAAGAAAGAACTGTCCCAGCCTAGCCAAGTGCAACAGGTGGTCGGGAGGTTTGTGGTGCAAAGAGCGCCAGAAACGGTGTGTGCCACATCCTACGCATTACCTGATGCACTACAGGTACCTGTTACCATAGGTCCTATAGTGTCGGTATATGACCCAGACAGGGCTAGAGGGGAAGAACGGGTACGAAGGGACAGAGAGAGAGCAGAGATGGCAAGAAGGAAAGATATGATCAATTCCCCAAGTCAGTTGCCGATACCAAGAGATTGGAGCACCCCAGTACACACAACAGGCGATCTGGGGGATATTAGATGGCCAGAAGATATGAGGGGACCAGGACGGAAGTCTTTTCAAGAGTTCAGCGAGTACATGAAGAAATGGGATGAGGCAGTCGAGGCTCAAAAGAACATCATAGCGGCAGAAGCTGAAAGGGAAAGTCAGGACAGCAGGGCCCGGACTCACTGCGGGGCTGAAGAGAGCAGTCCGGAGTGGGACGGGAGGGAGAAGGACAGTAGGAGATACACCCATTGGGCCCGGAGTGGAGATAGATCGGACTTGGAAGATGGGGGCCCAGAGAACGGGGGGGTGTCTCGCCCGATACATAATGGAGAAGACAGGAGGGCTCGGGAGTACAGGGACAGCTTTAAGTGTATCCACTGCGTGCCCGGCAGGAGAGAACAGAGTGGGGGTTGCGTGGGACCACACCATAGTCCTTGTGAAGACGGACATGAGCGCAGCCCAGGGAAGACGGGAAACCAGGAAGGATCGTATCAGATACTGAGTGATACAAGGCTGAGGGAGAATGGGGACCGAAGGGAGAGTAGCAGAGAGACTTACTGTGAGAAGAGAGAAGAGAATGGGCAAAATGAAAAGGGGGGTAACAGGCCCGTGTTCCACCACCTTCCAAGATCGGATGGCCGAGCATGGGATCTGGAGAGATGGGAACAAGAGAGAGCACTCCCCAACTCTCCAGGACCCAAACGTAGGGCCCGAAGTTGGGATGGGAGAGACACCTGTCAACCTCCCTCGAAGGAATTATTGCGAGCAGAAATAAAAGCCAAAAGACTCGATGTCTCCAGTTTAAAGTCAGATCTGGATGACATGGTAGACGGTACCCTGCCCTTAGAAAGAATGGACATGTATGAGCAGGATGAAATTCTGTTCATGGCAAAGGACGTAACTCGAAAGGCGAGAGCAACACATGAGAAATTGGTCGAACTAGCAGGCAAATATATGGTAGACTTGTCAAGAACCAAAGCGTTACAGGGTAACCACAGGCTACATTACACAGACCGAGATCTAGATGAGAGGAGGACCATCGGATTGAAAACACACATAAGGGAACTGATCACTGGAATAAGGACATGGAGGGCCCTAGATAAGTGGGAGGAGAGGTGGTCCAAGAGAGGGACCGTTAGGAGAAGTACACTTGGGATGACACCAGGAGGACAGCAGGGAGTAGAGACGTACCCTTTGAGGGAAGTCGCAAATGGGACCTATGTTCACGTCCCTTGGAGTAGGGGGGATTTGGCTGCTTTTACCACCTCTTTCCCCAAACTGCGGGAAAACCCTGTGGAGTGGTATAAGCAAGTTGAGAGATTCGTAAAAATCTCAAAGGTCCTATGGATAGATTTGAATACGCTGTTTGACATAGTGGTGCCAGGAGATTTGTGGACCGCATGCAAGGTTAGCGCTGAGTGGCCCATCATAGAGCCAGAGAGAGACGCAAAGACTAATGGGCCGTCCGAGAGTGTGATGGCAAAATTCGAAAGAGTAATGACGTGGCTGAAAGAGAAAGTGCCAATGCAAGACATAGATTGGGTAAAAATTGACCGAACGAGACAGGAACCCAAAGAGACAGTACATGAATACTATGAGAGATTGCTGAAGGCGTTTAAACAGTATAGCGGTCTGGATGTCATGGATCCGAGGGACATAGGGCAGTTTGTGTCCAAGTTTGTCCTAGGCCTGAGACCGGATATTAGTTTAATGATCCAGCAACACTTGATTTGTTGGCAAAATAAACCCCTGGATGAAATACTGAGGTATGCCAGGTACTGCTGTGATGAGATAGATTCTAAGGCTAAGAAACTAAAGGAGAAACTGATGGTGGTACAGATGCAGGCAGCAGGAAAGGGGGGACAGCAGCAACAACAACCAGGAACCGGTACTGGAGGAAGGAAACAATACAGCCAGAACAAGGGCAATGAGGAGAACTCCACCTTTAGACCTAGGGTAGATATAGCTACCTTAAAGAAAACGACTAGGTGCCACCAGTGTAACGAGCTGGGGCATTGGAAACGCGAGTGTCCCTATAATATTGAGATAGGAGACCAAGAGGTGGAAGAGGAAGAGACTCAGAGTGCGCCTACAAGAGGGATAACGCAATACCAGGGAAAGGTGCTCAAAGGGGGGCCTCCTCCCCGAGCCCAGTTCCCGCAGGCACCCAGAGTAGGGACTATGGGTAGGACATATAGACAGATGCCCCTGTTTGTAGGAGGAGAGGAATGCTATTATGTGGACCCACTAACTGGACAGAGAGTGGAAAGAGATGACTGCATCCTCGGGGCAGCTCTGGAAGTAGACCAAAGGGGACCCTATGTTGAGGCCGAAGTGGCAGGGTTCCCCACGACATTTCTAGTGGACACAGGAGCCACTCGATCCACAATCAGATCAGCCGCAGTCCCAGGCCTGCCCATGTCGGGGGAGACCATACAAGTGGTGGGGGTCGCTAACAAGAGAATGACCAGTCCCTTGACTGAGCCCGTGCAGGTGAAAATAGGGAAGTACAGTGAGGAGCACCAGTTTGTGGTTTGCGATTCTAGTCCTGTATGTCTGCTAGGAAGAGACCTTTTGTGCAAATTGAACTGCACTATATACTGTACTCCGCAAGGAGTGGAGGTACTGACAAATGATGATGATGCAGACTTTAAAGTCGCGAATTCCAGAATATGTGTGGAACTGTATCCCACTCTGACAGTAGACGAGCTCCCCTGGGACTTGAGGGAGACAGTCGCTCCAGAAGTGTGGGATTTCACTGGGGAAGAGATTGGGTTGGTCAAAGGGGTAGACCCAGTGAAAATTGTAGTGAAACCTCATGCTGAGTTTCCAAGAACCCCTCAGTATAAATTGACTCCAGAAACGATTGCAGGCATAAAACCCGTGATTGAGTCCATGATTAAGCAGGGAATACTGAAGGAAATCGTAGGTAGTCCATGTAACTCCCCGATTATGGGTTTGCAGAAACCAAATGGGAAATTTCGGATAGTGCAGGACCTCAGAAAGATTAATAACATAGTCGTTCCATGTTGTCCAGTGGTACCGAATCCATCAGTGATACTGTTTCAGATACCGTTCCAAGCAGAATGGTTCACTGTGATTGATCTTTGCCAGGCTTTCTTTTCGATCCCTTTGGACGAAGAAAGCCATTTTCTTTTCGCATTTAAGCTGGAAGGTCGCGTCCTAACATGGTGTCGTATTCCTCAGGGGTATACAGAGAGCCCATCGATCTTCAACCAGCTCCTGAAGAAAAATCTTGAAAGTCTAGTGCTGCCCCAGAGGTCAGTTCTGGTCCAGTACATAGACGACCTCCTTGTGGCGTCAGGAACAGAAGAAGCTTGTAGGGAAGACTCTATTGCTTTGTTAAATCACCTAGCTGAAAATGGGCATAAGGTATCCCCGGGGAAATTGCAGTACTGCCTGACAGAGGTACAGTACTTGGGACACAGAATTGAGAAAGGTAAGCGAAAGGTGTCACCAGACAGGATAGAGGCCATCATGAAAATGAATGCGCCTAAAACACAGAGAGAAGTCAGAATGTTCCTAGGAATGGTGGGATATTGCCGACAGTGGATTGCAAACTTTTCACTGAAAGCAAAGCCCTTGCAAAAACTGACGCACAAGGAAGTGAGCGATCCGGTACCATGGGACAAAGACTGTTTGATGGCGTTCCTGCAGCTGAGAGAGGACTTGTGTCGTGCTCCGGCTCTGGGAATGCCGGATTACGATAAACCATTCTTGCTTTACTGTTGTGAGAGAGAGGGATGCGCGCTGTCTGTGTTAGTCCAAATCCATGGGAATGCCCGTAGACCAGTCGCTTATTTCTCGGCTACTTTAGACCCAGTAGCCGCAGCGTTGCCCGGATGTCTCAAATCCGTTGCCGCAACAGGTGTCAGCATTGAGAGGTGTGAGAATATAGTTATGGGGCACCCGTTAGAGGTACATGTGCCCCACTCTGTTGAACTGTTGATGACCAGGACCAAAACACAGCATCTGACAAACAGCAGGCTCACGCGCTATGAGCAAGTCATTCTTGCTGCAGAGAACATGACCCTCAGGAGATGCTCTGTTTTAAATCCTGCTACCTTGATGCCACTTCCAAACGATATTGAAGATGATGATGAATGTACAGACCATGACTGCCTCGATGTGACTGAACTATGCACCAAACCAAGACCCGACATCGTAGATGAGCCACTGACCGACCCAGATGAAATTTTCTTTGTCGATGGCTCATGTGTAAGAGACGAAGTTGGGCAGTTGAGAGCAGCTTATGCTGTTTGCACAATTACTGGAGTAGTGGAAGCTGGATGCCTGGAAGGAGTACACTCCGCTCAGGTAGCCGAGATTATTGCCCTGACACGTGCCTGCCTGGCAAGCAATCAAATTCGAGTCACCATATACACTGACAGTCAATATGGTTACGGGGTAGTTCATGATTACGGGCAGTTATGGTCTCAAAGAGGGTTCATGACCTCTTCAGGCTCTCCCATTCGCAATGGAGAGTTTGTGCGCCTGCTGTTAGAGGCATTGCAATGTCCAGCAGGTATTGCAGTTGTGAAGTGTACCGCGCATACCAGAAATATGGACTTCGTGTCACAAGGCAATAGATATGCCGACGAAGTCGCACGGTATTGCGCGGAGACAGGATACTCTTTCACAGAGGTGGAAGTGGGTGGAATAAATGTAAGGACTGAATTAGCTATGATATTGGAAACTGTTGATACTTGGGACGAACTAAAGGAGATGCAAGAGAATGCTCCTGACGGTGAAAAGGAAACATGGCAAAAGGCAGGATGTGTGGTGGGTGAGGCCCATTTCTGGGTCTCAGCAGATGGCAGAGCAGTGTTGCCCAATGAGATGGTGAGCCCAATGGCCCGACACATACATGGTCCTGTCCACTTAGGAAGAGATGCTATGCTGAGAGTGTTTAGACAGACCTGGTACAACCCCAAGTTCAGAGTAGCAGCCGAAGCAGTGTGCCAGCGTTGTGTGACGTGCCAGCAGTTGAATGTAGGGAAGAAGACACCCGTTACACTGAGCCACATAGGGAGGTCAGGAGGTCCATTCAATAGAATGCAGATAGATTTTATCGAAATGCCAAGGTGCAGCCGCCTCCGTTATATCCTGGTGGTTGTCTGCGTTTTCTCCAGATGGGTTGAGGCATATCCTACACGCAGGTGCGACACCCTCACAGTGGCTAAGTTACTGCTTAGGGAGCTTATACCGCGCTTCGGGGTGCCGGCCTCTTTGGAATCAGATAGGGGAACGCATTTCAACAGCTCGCTTGTAAAAATGATTTGTGCCGCTTTAAATATAGACCAAAAGCTACATTGCAGTTATCGACCAGAAGCTTCAGGAATTGTGGAGCAAATAAATGGCACCATCAAGGCCAGAATTGCAAAGGTGTGTTCATCAACATCCTTGAGTTGGCCTGATGCGTTGCCATTGGTTCTTATGAGCCTCCGCAGTACCCCCGACAGAAGAACGGGGCTGTCACCACATGAGGTGTTAATGGGAAGAGCAATGAGGTTACCTTCTGTCCCAACTGCTGCACTGATTAGCATCACAGATGATATGATCCTGGACTATTGTAAGGGGCTGTCTGACGCCATTCATTCTGTGTCCCTTCAGGTGCAGGCTGCCGAGGTACCATCGTGCCAGGACCCTTGTCACGACTTGCTTCCTGGAGATTGGGTCCTGGTGAAAAAGCACGTGAGAAACAGCTGCCTGGATGTTCGTTGGCGTGGGCCTTTCCAGATCATCCTGACCACAAATACGGCAGTGAAGGTGGGAAGCCTGCCCAACTGGATCCACGCGTCGCACACGCGGAGAGTTCCAGCACCTCTGGAAGAAACAGCTCCTCTCTCGGATAGACGTCCAGCTGCGGACCGAGAAGCCATAGAGGGGGCTAGCCAAGCTGTAGAGGTGCCAGCGGAAGCAGGGAACGAATCTGACCAAGCTGAGGACGGTCAGTACAACAGCGAGACAGACGACGCTACTGAAGGGGAAAGTAGCTGGGAGTACGAGTCAGACGCTGACAGGTCTGACAGAGAGCGGGAAAGAACAAGAAGAAGACGGAGTAGAAGGGTACGTGGAGAAGCTGATTGGCCGCAAAGAAGGAGCTCTAGCCTAAGGTCAACTCTGGAGAGAACCCTTCCTCCGATATCAGAAGACTCAGACCCCGAAGAAGGTGCTCAGGGCGCTGAAGCACCGGAGTTGAGGAGGTCAAGAAGAGTGCGTGTGCCTAACAGAAGATACTCCACCCCTGAGTGGACATACCTGGCGACAGATGGCTTCGAAGCCAGTGACAGGGAGGATCCGAGCGGTGGTGGTGTCCAGTTCTGAGCCCATCGTAACAGTGGAGATACGACTGTTAGTACCCGGAGTAGAACAAGAAGGGTCACTGACATTCATGCTTCCCCGACCTCCCCGCCTCAGCAAGATAAAGGACATGTTTCTCACAGAATTGCAATTCCCCGATTTTGGTACAAAGATATCAGCAGCAGAAGAGCACAATCTTCGTCTGGAAATATTGAATTTTGCTGTTGAAGCTGCAGGCGAGCGCCTGATAGTGGATGCTTAAAAGACTTTGTAAATAAGCGTGAAGAAAAGAAGATTACCTAGCGCCTAGGAAGCAGAGATTCTTAGGGATACTCCCTGAGATGATGGAGAAGGGCTAGGGTTGTCTGTATTTGAACTAAAAGGAACTTTGGCGGAAAGGGTTGTCAGCTTCCAGTTGCGTGGTTCTCAGGACAAAAGGAGTAAAAGAGACAGTAAAGGAACGAAAAAGAAAGGAACTTTGTGCTGAGTTAAGAGAGAACCACACTATCTGACGAAATGGAGGCCGGTACCCAGAACCGCAGAGCGAAATGTATAATAGGTACACTAATAGTAGGAGTGATAGTACTAATAGCTTTAGTGGTAACAGTCTCTTATGTAAAGGGACGTGAGGAGGAGGCAAAGGTAACTGATGTGGCCTCTGTAGAAGCGCTTACACCCACCATTGCTGGTGAGAAGGGGGAAAACACACACGAGAAAGCGTTATTGGCTGCAGAAGCCCGCAGGTTACACGTGGATGAGTCCCAAGGTGACTTTAGGTCAAATGCTTATGCTAAATTATTATATGAGTATGTGGAGGCCATGGAGGTGAAGGACTGTTACGTCTGCATGCAGTTGCCGGCGTCTGTAGATGAAGGCATTCGATACCATCACCTCCCGCTGACATATGGCATTACTTGTAGCTTGTTGCTTAGTATATTTTATGGGAGAGATAGTTTTGACTATTATTTCTCCAATTATGATGCAGTGTTACCAGAAGTCCCAAATTATAAACAGATGAACAAATGGGACTACTGGAAGAGTGAAGACAGGTTGGCAAAATTTTTCATTCCTTGGATTACTTTAGATACTTCACATGCCCGCAGAAATAATCTGACATGCAAGGTGTCAGAAGTCGAGAAAAAGTTTATAGGGCAGGTGGATGATCGGAATAGGAGACAAAAGATTTTGAAAAAATCAGGACAATGGAAAACAGATTGGACCGAAGAAGAGAAGGCACACAAAAGAAAGGGTAGTAGTGGTCCAATAGCTTTAGATAGAACGCAGAGAGGAAAGTTATGTCTTCATAGAGCCAAAACGTATTATGAAAATGTATACGTGGGGGAGGTTAGCTGTGAACATGCCTTCAATTTGGAGTATTACACCAAAGACTTCCTGAAGGGAATGCAAGTGATTCCTAACGTATATTTTGTATGTGGGAGAAATGCCTACGTGAGGCTACCTGATAATTGGTATGGCTCATGTTACTTGGCAATTATCTTCCCTAAAATATATCATGCCCAAGACTTAGAGATCATTGAGGGCAAGACATCATCAAGAGGAAGGAGAGATGTGAGTGCAGAAATGGTTGGAGATGTCTTTGGAGCTGTGTTCCCACTTCTGGGATTAGCTCTTAATGATGTTAAAATTAGACGGCTAGCAACAGTCGTAGACAGGTTGTCTGCCAGCACTGCTCAGTCCTTAATGCTAGTAGAAGGGGAGATGCAATCGATAAGGGCTATGGTTCTTCAAAACCGCCTTGCGTTAGATGTCCTATTAGCAAAAGAGGGCGGAGTCTGTAAGGCTTTGAAGGTCCAAGAATGTTGTACTTACATTCCAGACAATTCGAAGCCCCTTGAGAAAGTTATTAGAAATATAACTGATATTCACAAGGAGATTGAAGACCTGAGCAGAGAAAATGTCTGGGAAAAGGTGGGCCAAGGAATGAGTGAAGCTGGAAGCTGGCTCACCGCCTTAGGCAAAAGCTTTGTGTGGAAAATACTAAAACCTATCATCATAATATTGATCTGTGGAATCGTGTTATGGGGTTTGGTGAGGGTATTTAAATGGAACAGAGCCAGAAGGTCAGAGAGAGCTCAGAGAAAACAGCTGCAGAGATTGGCTGCCATACAAGATAGTCAGTACCGGAGTCTGAGGGCTCTGGAAACACAGAAGCGAGTTATGCTAGCAATCACCGCAGTTTAAATATTTAGTGATGACCCCGAGAGGTCATCAAAGGGGGGAACTGAGAGAGCGCAAACTGATCAAAATGTAGAAGTGCACCACACTTACACGTAGTAAGCATAAATCATGAAGAGAAATGCCATGAGTGCTGATAGTAACTACATCTATATTCTGAAATATGTAGTTAACTTAGAGAATGCATATAGAAGTGGAACTAATGAAGACATGAGTGCAATGTATAACTTTATTAGATGTGATTAATCATGGTTCATGTTAAATGTAGCTGCTAATAGGAAGATGGCGTGCTGCGAGCACAGAAAGAGACAGGCCTCATGCATGGCCATGACAGAAGGAATCAGACTGGTATACCTTTCATTTCTTGGACCGCACTCATGTTATGATTACATTATATTATTCAGGAGAGCTATATTATATAGATGTGAGTTCTTTTATTAATTCACAAAATGTGATACTATGTGATTTTATTCAACGTGAATATTCTTGAATCTATGTTGTGCAGCTGTTAAATGTAAGATGGCATACGGAAACGTAGAACGTGGTAGGCCTCAGGGCCAGAGCTAGGAGGGAGGGGGAAGGCGATTAAATTGCATAATGTGGATGGCACTAATGTTTAGTAATAATGAGTAGGGTTTGATTTATAGATGTGTTTACTTAATCAGTAGAATAAGAGTATTAACATGCTAACAATTAAGAAGAAGTTGAATATTATAAAACTGTTGTAGAGCTGGAAAGCCTTAAACGTTGATTTACACGTATTAGTCTGGGACGGGGAATGTTGCAACGCAGTTGGAAAACCATAAGATTTGGGATTTGGCTCCAAATGTCTGTCTGGAAGAGAAAAGGGGGTATTCAATAATTAAATATGAATAGAAGCCTGTTCTTGAAATGGACCAGACATGGAGGAGGGTTCCGGAATGTTTAAGGGGTATCAGCGGGCCGGAGAAGCGTCTGAGAAGCAAGGTCGACTCTAACCACAAGGCCTCATCATGGAAAAAGCCAGAAGCTACACCACGTGAGGGGCGTCTCGCGAGGGGCGTCCTAAATGTTGTTGTGATTTTGTATTAGGGACAGCACCCCTGGGTGGAGTTAGAGCAGAAGCCTGAGGACCCTTTAGAGAGCGGATGGGTAGGCAGAGAGGGGCCATGATTGGAGGACTTTAGGTTAACACCAAGAGACTGAGAGTGGGTGACTTCCTTTGGGGGTCATTCACTGCTGACACCTTTTGATAGGTTGGGACCTGATTAAGTAGGGATACCATCTAGATCAGGGTAGGGAAAGCCTAACCTGTATTTTCCCTCCGCCTGTAATGACCGACAGATTTCAATATGTGTCTATGCTAATAGCACTATTGTTTTTAGAATTGGTATTGGTAATTTCCGTTGTTCGTCTGAGGGCTTTCAGAGAACACATGTACGTAGTTGGGCCTGTGTATCTGGTTAATCTCATTTTGAGATGCTTGTATCTACAACTTATCTTGACTTTATAATAAACCTTTGAAAGCTAGAAGTTGTTTGTGATCCTTTGAGCAGAGTCCTTTATTGGGAGAACTAACTTGGTAAGAGATGCACTTTCTTTCCTCAAAGACAGGCAATAAAGGTTCAGTCGACCAGATCGGGGTTTTAGATCGATAGTGATAAGGTATTGATCAAAATCTCACCCTTCCAATAGTACCTCCTTTTGGTGTTTGGGAACCTCCCATGGAGATTGCTTCTGTTACACGTGGACTTACCCTTTTTATTATTTATATTACTTTGTGTGCACTATTTTTTTAGTTCTAGCCTATGTAGTACTGAATCTGCTGCTGTTTTTGTTTGGATTGTAGTGATAAGTGTTTGCGTTTTGTTTACTGTGTGCGCCTGGTTGTTAAGGGAAATGTTTGCTGAAGCTTCATTTGCCACGCTTCAATAGGCATGTAATGGGGATAAGGAGGAAGATGTTTATCATTGAAAGCCATAATTAGCTTATATTTCCCCTGAGGCAAAACTACTTTCTGCCCGCTCACTACAGTAATGGCACCTACCTTTGTGTGCAGGGAGGACGAGCTGGCGGAACTCCGGTCACTGCAAGAATGTCTTGCAGAGTGTGACTAATCAACCCCCACAAGGAACCCTGTTGTTAATTAAACTAGATTCTTCTGGCTCCTATCAAAACACAGCAGTCTTTAGGACCAATTCATCTCCATTTTATGAATATCAAAAATGTGGTTAGTGAGAAAAATGCCTCAGTAAATACTGCCTCTTTCATCGCAGAATCCTTCAGTGACTAACTGCTACCAAGAGCACAAAAAGGCATAATGTGTGAACAAACCAAGAAACAAAAAGACAAACATTTTACCTCCACCCACACTCTGCACCAAAACAACTAAATTGCCCAGATGTTTGGTTTCAAAAGGTTTGTCTAATTTCTATAATTAGAGGGTGGTTCACCTAATGTATCTCTTTGTTGTACGTTCCTGTAACCCACAGAGATGTAACAAATAGCCCCGCCTCTAGTCGCCCCTCCCTTAACCATTGCAACTTAGACAGATCATTGGAATGTCTGTTTAAGAGGTGTACGAGGTTGAGGTTGAGGAATACACACATCTAATGGGCGAGTGTATTTCTTAAAGAAGGGCAAAATGCACACCATGTACCTAAATTAGTTTGATGCATTATATCAGCTAGATGCCCCCATTATTCTGCTTTTGAGTGTTAGAGAGGCTTCTGCTGCCATGAAAAATATTGTCTGTTAAAACATTCGGCTTCTTCTTGGTGCTAGGAGTGTGTGTCATTCTACATAATCTAACCATTAAAACATATATATTTGTGGCAGGGCTGGGTTCCTCTAAGAATCAGATAATAACTATTTACTTGTGTTTGTGTGTGCACACGAGTGAATAAGAGTGTAACAGGAAGCGGGAGAGGGGAAGACGTCTTTTAATACAAGTCCTATAGCTAGATTCTGCAGAAGCCAGCCACAATGGATTGATGCGGCCAGAAAGAGGGAATTTTATATAATCTTGCAAAAGTAAATTCCACTTTGTCAGTTTCTCCACCCTCACAAATGTGATAGTGGCAATTGTTACATGGGGTAAAAAGCAGTGAAAGTTCATATTAGCACTTGAAAAAGCAAACAGATATTAAACCTGGCTAAAGAATTTCCAGCAGGGGAGGAATGCACAGAACACCATCTGAGAAAATATACTGTATTTTTCATTTTAACATTTAGAAGCAAACAATATCATTTGTAACTAAATAATTTCCCAAAACTGCAATTTGAGTCCCTGAATCTTTGATCACTCTTGTAATTCACAAATAAATCTTTATTTTATTTTGTTGCATTGTTGAGGTGTTTTTTCTTAAGGTATTGCTTTGCCAATGTCAGGGGCAAATGTTCCATTAGGGCTGCAGGTGCAGTGGCACTTTGGGTATTGAGTTTTCAAATTAAAACTCATATTGAGGTACCTTTTACTTGCTTGTTTTAAGGTCCATGACCTCATTGTTGCCCCTATAGCGTCATTTCTACTATACTTCCAAACATAATCTACGTGACTACTAATGCAACGTGGAGTAGTTTTGACAAGGAACCTGTTTTGTGTTACCTCAAAGGTAGTAACAGCCATGCACTGCATTGTAGTCTGACAACCCATGTTTATGCGTACCACTGTACCATACCACAGAACTTGGTGCTACCCAATGGCAGCAGAGGTTCACTGTGGGAAACTGGGTTCTTGTTGCAGGTTCCCCCATTTTTTGCCTGGTTTTTGATGCAACTTTGAACAAGGTGTGCTGGGTCCCTGCTAACCTGGGTCCCAGTACTTGTGTACATTCTCTAAAAATGTACCACAAATGGCACAACTTCAGCAACTCATATAAATCCCTAGTAAATGGTGCCCCTGGTAACTAGGGCTTTCGGACTGAAGATGGTCCACTAGGGTTGCAGCACAAACCGTGCCACATAAGGACCCCCCACCAAGACCATCAAACTGCCATTGCAAGCTGCATGTCTTGGTGCAGAGAAAACTGAAGAGTGAGTCAATGTGGCAAACATCCCTGTGTGTCATGCCTACAAACACTTCATGAGATATAGGTGTGTCAACCATAATGCAGGCCATACATCCCTAAGGCAGGGTGCACAATATCCATTGTGTGGTCATATCTGCATGCCACAAAATTCAGCACCACACCACATAATAAAACACTAATGCATACCACTCCACAACACACAATACAAATCCACATAATTCCACTTCATACTCAATACCACATAAATGCTATCCACATAATTCCACTGCGCACCATGCCACATAATTCTACTACACAAATCAACTCCACACCACACTATTCCATGCCTGCCACACAATTCCACAGCTAACTATTTCAATCCATCCCACAGAATTCCACTTCAAACCACATACATCCACTTCATTTTTAGGTCTCGTAAAGGTCAGCGCATGCGCTGCCTCCACGAGGCATAAAGCAGTCAGTATAAGTGGTGAAACTCCACCCATTGAGTTATATTTGTGTTTTAGCTTGCCATTGGTTAAATCGGGCATTGGTCTTTTTATGTAGCTAATTCATTGGCTGGTGGTCCGAAACGTCACTTCCCTTTTGCTGCCTTCCGGTCGAGGGAAGACATGGCTTAGCAGTTCGGGCTGGACTGTTCCCATGAGGCATAGGGTCAGACTGATTTGCATATGGCCATGTCTGAACTGGGGTGGCTGAGTGAGCTAAAGAATGGTGTTGAATTAAACCCAGATCAGTTGACTGGGGGTGAGTGTTTGATTTGCTCAAACGCTCCGTCCATCATCCCCTTTTGTATCGCTTTGTTTGCCCTAAGTTGGCAGGGTATGCTCAGACGTGAGTCCCTTGCTCACTTGGCCACTGGATTCAAGATAGCCTGGCTGATGAGGATTATGAATCCGAAACTGGTCCCAGGATGCTTGTTTCTGGTCCAGGGAAGACATGGCTTGGCAGTTCGGGCTGGACTGTTCCCATGAGGCACAGGGTCAGACTGATTTGCATATGGCCATGTCTGAACTGGGGTGGCTGAGTGAGCTAAAGAATGGTGATGGATTAAACCCAGATCAGTTGACTGGGGGTGAGTGTTTGATTTGCTCAAACGCTCTGTCGATCATCCCCTTTTGTATCGCGCCGTTTTGCAGGAAGCAGCACTGACCAACTACAGTTTAGTTCCGCTGCTCCACGTTATCTACTCATTTAGGGACTACTTCCTTGTTTATTTTCCACCGCCGTTCACCACTAGCTGCTGAGTTTGGAACGGACGACCTCCTGTTCCGCCCCCCTCCCATTGGCCGTGTACTCCATCCTCCTGCCCCCTTTCCCATTGTCAGTGTCTCCGTTTCCTTTGTTCCCGCCCCCTCCCACTGTCCGTGTCCCCGTTCCCTTTGTTCCCGCCACCCTCCATTCTTGCTCACTTCAAGCAAACCCCTGTGTGGGAATCATTTTTCACTACCGAGCTCAACATCGCTGTCAGGCTGGCAGTGCAGCTGTTTATCAAGTCCTCCCACACGGCAACTTGAAATGAATCTCCCTGCAGCTGGCGGGCCTTATTTCAAGTCTACACCACAGCCATTGTGAGAGGTGAGCTATCACGGGCGCTGCTTCCGCAGTTGGGCTGATTATAAATAGGTTGGCTTATAAAGCAGGACAATCTGCTAATTCAATCAGAAGGGCTCTGTGACGATTGTTTCACAATAACACTGTCAGCGTACTCTTCCGGTGGAAACAGAAAAGGTTTACCATGCAGGCTGTTCCTAAAACAGGGTCCAATGCTGTGTGCAAAATCAATGGTTTTTGGCCCAAAATGGTGCTGCAGTGGTTAAATGCATACCTGTACTGTCTGGTTTGGTCTTATGTTCTTACAACTACGAGTTATTTTTTTACACTGTGTTGAATTAGCAGGCTGAGGCCAGCTGACTTCAGACCAGCAACGATACAGGCGCAGCCACACTCCGCCTCCTGTCAGGTGAAGCACCGCATCCGGGGGCTGCCAGCAAATGCTTTGTTTTTAGACCTGAGCATACCTTCTCGAATCCTTTTTATCTTCATTCTAAAACGTTCATTGACAGACCAGTCTACTCTCTCATACGCCTCCTTATAATTATGTTGTGACATCCTTAGTTTTGTTTCTTTTGTTTTACAGAAGTTGACCATGGTTTGTAAGAAACTACAGCTGCCTGCAAGCCTAGGCTGCAAATATTTAACTTGATGTAAACCCCGTCACCTCCTCCTCCCTCCCACATGGGATCGGAACTGTTGCGCCATCACATCTCAATAATTATCGCTAAGGGAGAACATTTGATGTATTTAAGACAGGGGCGGATTGGCAATGAGGGCACTCGGGCATGGATCGAAGGGCCGGAGTCTCAGGGCACTCTGTGGGCTGTTTTTTTCCCCCTTTACCAGTCCACAGAGAGCACTGACAGGGAGAGGAAAGCAGCTTCCCTGTGCGGCCAACCGTTCAGCGATGATCAGCTGTGGCCTCTCCTTGACCCCCTGCCCTGCCAAGCAATCATGCTGATGGTGGGCTGGGCAGGGGGGATTGTGTGCCAGAATCGCACTCCCCGGGCGCCAGGTGTTGTTCAGGCTTATGAGCCATTTTCACCTCAGCCCCCCGGGGCCCACACAGCCCAGAAACAGTGCTTGCATTAGTCCTCGCCCACAGCCCTTCTCATTCAGGGCATAGTGGGCGAGGAAGAAAAGGTCTCACTATGGGGGCGAGGTGATGTGGGGAACTCACACCATCTTCACCTCAGCCTCCCCCCCACCCTCATTGATGGCCCAGAAGCTGTGTTTTTGCTTTAGCCCCTCTCCTGGCCACGCCATTGCCCCGAGGCAGTGGAGGGCTGGGGAGGGCTGAGTAATTTACAAATAGCTGGGGCCTCGCTATTTTCAGGTGCTCCTGCGCTGGAGGGCTGGGGAATAATTTTTTTATAGAAAGGGGCCTTGCTGTTTTTCAGGTTCTTCTGCGCTGGAGGGCTGGGGAATAATTTTTTTATAGAAAGGGGCCTCGCTGTTTTTCAGGTTCTTCTGCGCTGGAGGGCTGGGGAATAATTTTTTTATAGAAAGGGGCCTCGCTGTTTTTCAGGTTCTCCTGCGTTGGAGTACTGGGGAATAATTTGGTAATAGAAAGGGACCTTGCTGTTTTTCAGGTGCTCAGCTTTTAGGACATTGTCACCTTGGCCCTGTGTCCTTCCCAAGAACAATATCCTCCCACTTACATTCCTTGTGTATTATGAAAGGGCACACCCGCAAATGTGGGCACGCCCCGCGAATTTGGGCCACGCCCCGCAAATGTGGCCCATGCCCCGCAAATGTGGGCCACTTTTTTCGTAGGGTGCCCGGGCCAAATTGTGATCCCAATCCGACCCTGATTTAGGGCATACCCCCAGCTTGGTTCAATCAGCTCAGAGACGCGAGAACAGGTCTCCCTCTTCCTGGGTAGTGGATTTATTTGTTGCAGAGATGGATGGCCAATCATTTTCTTGTTTAATTAACCCCACACCTATACTTCACGCTACCCTCGTGAATTACAGTTTCCGTGCGCTGGTTTTCTAAAATATCTCTTATTTACAGGCACAGGGTACAAGAACGGTAAATGCTGGATCTAAAGACTGCAGTTTGCTCCATAAACAGGATTAATCATATCCGCAAAGAGTAATGTCACTTCCTGGGCTGTTTTATCTTTAGCGCCTTTCCAATCATGTCTTGAAACCTCCTGCGCCCGCCGCGCAGACCTGCAGGCAGCAGCGTTGGTTGTGGATGGCAGGAGCCAAAGGTCAAACCGGACCCTGCATATATACATGCAAGTCCAATTATTTTTATGCGCGCTTCAATTTGGATATTGCATTTTGCACTATTCTATATGAATTCAGAAAATAAGCCTGTCATAAAATACTTAGCCAGCAGATCTGTCTGAGCAGGATAATGTATACTGCATTCTATGCCATACTTGATCAGGTTTCATATATGTGCTATTCCGCCTTATTTTATTATCCCCTTATTTTATTATCTTTAATATCTGCCCATCCTTTAACCAGACAGGGCTCTCATTCAAAGCGCAGAGGCACAGTCCTCTAATCATAAGTGACAAGCCATATACTTTCCTTCATCCATTACCCGATAGCCTAGAGCAAAAAGCCCTGTTGCTTTGTAAATGTTTGAAATTGGATTATTTTTATTGAAGTATTAAAATAATTCTTCAGTGTTAAGGTTATATTTAAGTACTCCTGGAGAATTAAATAAGCTTTCAGTTCAGTAGCCAGTGGTAGTTGATCAAATAATATTTTCAATGTTTCCCTAATCCGAAATCGCAAACACAGGTAAGGAATACAAATGTGCAACATATTACAATTATTAAAATAAATAATATTTAGAGGCATTAGTTTAGGCAACGATTGTAGCACAGTTATTGAACTGGTTTCTTGTAGAGTTAAGATTGTGGTGTCAGATATCATATAAGGGTGCCACTTCCAGAAAACTATCAAGCTGCCTCGCTTGATATAAGCTAGTTAAACACTGTGACACTATTGTTCATTTTGCTGAGTGCGCATCTTGAGGTGAATTAAATTGCTGTGTACCATATATAAACATTCGTGCACACTAGTACATGCACCATATATTCGAACACTTAGTGCAGTATTCACAAAGATGCCATTGGTTCTTACTCTTATTTTTGGTGTTCCTCGTTATGTTCTGATGTACTGGAGGAGATGGAGCAATGACCTGATCCGATCAGAAGCGGTCGCTCCTCACGCTGCTCCCAGCTCCCTGCTGATTGGTATCGTAGCGCCAGACTGCCAAATTCATACCTGCTAGCTCGCATTGCTCACGAAATTAATAGTGCCTGACTGCTCATTATATTTGTATAATAGCGCTATACTGCGAAAGTGCGCTTTCAATATCATTGCACTGTGCTGTGCTGCCTTTGCCTAATTATATGTCTTGTGCCTGATTGGGCCGGTGCCATTGCCAATTTGTTCGCGTTTTAATGTTTGTGCCCCAATCCTCTTTCGCCTTTGGCTCACAGCCATTCATTTTGTTGTTTGTTCTTGTGCCTCCCTACCCGGCTCTCCACCCTGCCCCCGCCTCCCAGCTGCTCCTCCCTCGCCCTTCCCCCTCCACCATCCACATATGGCAGATGCCTTTGCGCACAGCGTTCACGCGCAGCGGTCGCGCCCCATGCGCGCCGAAGGTGCACCAAAGGTAAGCCCGTCTACGCCCGCCGCGCCTGGACCGCGCCCAGCGCCAGACCCCCTGGTCCTCGCAAAACCCACTCCACCCGCATAACATACAACGCCGCAACCCTCTGAGCCCTGAACCCCAGCCGCACACCACAATGCTACCAAGCTGCCCCAGGACACACCCATGGACCTTTCTCCTGCCACTCCTGCAAATTCGACTGCATCAGGACCCACACTAAATCCTCTAACTCCAGACATAATTCTGACTCTAACCACCTGAAGTGCATCCTGTTGAACACCCGCTCGGTCCACAGACACTCCATTGAACTCTGGAACCTACTCGACACTACTTTACCGGACATCACCTTCCTTACAGAAACCTGGATGAACGCCTCATCAGCACCCGACATCGCCATAGCCATCCCGGATGGCTACAAGATCATCCGAAAGGACCGCATCAACCAAACAGGAGGAGGCATCGCCATCATCCATAAGAACACCATCCGCATCACAACCAGCTCCGACGATAACCTTGTTAACGCCGAACACCTTCACTTCCAGATCCACACCAACCCCAAGACCACACTCAGAGGCACCCTCATCTACAGACCACCAGGACCCCGCACACAATTCAGTGAAGACATCACTGACTTCATCAGCCCACATGCCCTCACCTCCGAGGACTACATTCTACTGGGAGACCTCAACTTCCATTTGGAAAAGAAAAACAACAACAACACCACCTCCCTTCTGGACAACCTGGACAATCTCGGACTCAAACAACTTGTTGACACCCCCACCCACCTTGCCGGACACACGCTCGCCCCTATCTTCACCTCCAGCAAGCACATCTCCTTCGACCAGACCACAGCCCTCCATTGGACTGACCACAGCTGCGTTCACGTCAGCTACAAAAAGACCACGACCCACAACCCCCCACATCCTATTCCTCAAAGAAATTGGAACAAAATCACCACCAACCAGCTCTTCACTTCACTCCACCAAAACCCCCCTGCCATATCATCGGACCCAAACCAAGCAGCCACCAACCTCACACAATGGATCACCCACAACGCCGATGAACTAGCACCCTTGAAGAACCATCTTTTCAAGCAAAGTAGCAAAAAAGCCCCCTGGTTCAACGATGACCTTAAGAAATCCAAGAAGATCTGTCGTACTCTCGAGAAAGCCTGGAGAAAAAACCCAACCACTGACAACCTGGCCACCTTCAAGAACGCCACCCGCAAACACCACCAACTGATCCGATCCACCAAGAAATCAGCATTCAAGGATCGACTTGACAACAATGCCCAAAACAGCAAGGAACTATTCAACATTGCCAACGAATTTACCAACCCCACCGCCGGCACCAACGACATCACTCCCTCCCAAGACCTCTGCGACTCTCTATCCTCATTCTTCTACAACAAAATCGCCGACATATATAACAGTTTTGAAAACCTGTCCGAACACCAGCCCACTCCACCCACCTCCGAACCAAAACTGCACTCTAACAACCTTTGCGCCTGGAACGCAATCACCACCGAAGACACCATCCGCCTGATGAACTCCATCCACTCAGGATCGCCAACCGACCCATGTCCCCACCACATTTTCAACAAAGCAGACTCCATCATCGCACCCCATCTCCGCGATGTCATCAACTGTTCCTTCAACTCCGCTACCTTCCCGGAAAGCTGGAAACATGCCGAACTCAGCGCCCTTCTGAAGAAACCCACAGCAGATCCCACTGAACTTAAGAACTACCGCCCCATCTGGCTCCTCCCATTCCCTGCCAAAGTCATTGAGAAAGCCGTCAATAATCAGCTCGCCGCCTTCCTTGAATCCAACAAATCCCTCGACCCCTCACAGTCCGGCTTCCGAGCCAAACACAGCACCGAAACTGCCCTCATCGCAGCAACAGACGACATTCGAACACTACTGGACAACGGAGAAACAGTTGCCCTCATCCTACTCGACCTCTCCGCAGCCTTCGACACAGTCTGTCATAGCACCCTCATACAATGCCTCAGCAACATCGGAATACAAGGGAAAGCATTGGACTGGATCGTCTCGTTCCTCGCTGGAAGAACCCAAAGAGTCCACCTCCCCCCTTTTAGATTAGAGGCCACTGAAGTCATCTGCGGCGTACCACAAGGATCATCACTCAGTCCCACCCTCTTCAACGTATACATGAGTCCCCTCGAATCCATTGCATGCCAACACACCTCAACATTATCTCCTACACAGACGACACTCAGCTGATCCTATCCCTCACCAAAGACCCAAACACCGCCAAAACCAACCTACACGAAGGGATGAAAGACGTAGCAGAATGGATGAAGAACAGCCGTCTAAAACTAAACTCGGACAAAACGGAAGTCCTCATCTTAGGATCATCCCCCTCTGCCTGGGGTGACTCTTGGTGGCCACCGGCCCTGGGAACCGCACCCAGACCTACGGATCACGCACGTAACCTTGGCTTCATCCGGACTCCTCCCTCTCGATGACCAGACAAGCCAACGCCGTCTCATCATCTTGCTTCAACAGCCTCCGCATGCTCAAAGAAATCTTCCGTTGGATCCCCACCGAAACAAGTAAGACGGTCACCCACGCACTGGTCACCAGCCGACTGGAATACGGAAACACCCTCTACACCGGAACCACAGCCAAACTACAGAAAAAACTCCAACGAAACCAAAACGCCTCAGCCAGACTCATATTGGACATCCCTCGGCAAGCTCACATTTCTGACCACCTAAAAGACCTCCATTGGCTCCCCGTCAACAAGAGAATAACGTTCCACCTCCTCACCCACGCACACAAAGCCCTCTATGACCAAGGACCCGAATGCCTCAACACGCGACTGTCCTTCTACACCCCCTCCCGCCAACTACGATCGTCTAATCAAGCCCTCGCCGCAATTCCGCGCATCCATAAATCCACCATGGGGGGAAGATCCTTCTCCTACTTAGCGGCCAAAACCTGGAATTCTCTCCTCACCCACCTCCGCCTTACACAGAACCACCTCGCCTTCAGAAAGCAACTAAAAACTTGGATATTCGATAAGTAAAGCACCCCCCTCCCTCAAGCGCCTTGAGACCCTCTGGGTGAGTAGTGCGCTATACAAATCTCTGAACTTGAACTTGAACTCTTAAGAAGCTACAAAAGGCCTGCTTTAGGTTGAAATAACCCAGCTTCTGTAGCTCTGCTCCCTGTTTGCTGTGCTCTTCCCTGTGTGCAATTAAGAACCCATTGATTCACAACTAACAATTCCTATTCAAACTACTTAATTCCGCTACAAACATACATCCTCTCCACTGCATACAAAAAAAACATGTGAAAAACATTGTGTCATTTGCATTGTCATTGTCAGCACCTCCACAGCATCACTCAGCGCCACAACAGCATCACTCGGCGCCACCACAGCGTCACTCAGCGTCAGCACAGCATCACTTAGCACCACAACAGTGCCACTCAGCGGCACCACAGCGCCACTCAGCACCACCACAGAGTGACTCAGCATCACCACAGCGTCATTCAGGATCACCACAGTGTCACTCAGCACCAACACCGGATCACTCAACGCCACCACAGAATCACTCAGCGCCACCACAGCATCACTCAGCGCCACCACCACATCGCTCAGCATGACACCAGCATCACTTAACACCACCACAGCATGACTCAGCGCTACCACAGCATGACTCAGCAGGGCCACAACAATATCACTCAGCACCACAACAGCATCACTCAACACCACCACAGCATCACTCAGCGCCACCAGAGCATCACTCAGCGCCACCACACCATCACTCAACGCACCACAGCATCACCGCTCGTCACCACAGCATCAATCTGTGCAACCATTCAACAACAACTTGTTCAAATATGTTCTCTCAATGTTTTAAGCTTTACTACAAATGTCACAAAAATATGTTAATATTTCACTTCTGTTCTTGGGTTTTCGTCACAATAAAATACACTGAACATAATCTTCACAAAAGTTATTTACAAAAGTTTAAGCTATTGCCATTATAAATTACAATAACTTTTAGTTAAGTATTAGTTATTGAAAAAATTAAAAACCATTGTTATTTGTAATATCAATACATCTAAATCACGTAAATACAACACATGCTGAATTACAAATGCTATAGGTGTCACATTTGCGAAAGTTAAAACTATTGGCATTGTAAATGACAAAGCTATTAATTTCGCTATTTTCAAAACTAACACATAAATGAAAAAGTTGTCCTTTACAATACCAACAGCTCAAACTTTCCTAATGCAAGACCTATTGCATTGCAAATGCTTGTTCAACACATGGGTAAAAGACATTATCATTTATAATGCCAATAGCTCTAACTCTTGCAGGCACTCTTCTCCCCTCTCTCATTTGGTTGACTTCAGGTGCTCAAGCACAGTTTCTTTCCTGTGCCTTTTCATGGTTTCCATCCCTAAATGCCACACTCTCTTCTTGGGTTGTCTTCTGTGTACACAGGTGATGCCGCTTTATTCTTTTTTTGCCTGCTCTCCCCTTTATTCTCTCTATCTCACACACTCTTACTGTTACTCTGTCTGGAGTTCATTGAGTACTTTGTGCACAAACTGCCCACCCCTCTCTGTCTATCTATTCTGTGCTGCTCCCACCCCAATTATCCGCCATGCCACATAATTCCAATACACAAGTCCACTACATACCACATAATTCCACTCCACACAATTCCACTACTAACAATTCCAATCCAATCTACATAATTCCACTCCACACCACTTATATCCTCTCTACTCAAAACCAAAGTACTTGGGTAAAAGCCATTGTAATTTACAACACCAATAGCTCTAACTCTTGCAAATGTGAGACTTATTGGCATTGCGCCTGTTTGTATGCTCATGCAAAAGTCTACCCAGTAAGTGCAAATACACTATGCCCATTGTAGGCCCTTCATTTAAGGAGCCAGCACAATATGTCTGTTGTACATTAACAAAAGCAAATGGACTAAAATTCTATAGTCCAATGATTTGTAGGAGGAAAACACTGGACTGAAATGTGCCACCTGATCCAAAATAGCCTTAAGTCATTGGTATCCTTGCCCAGACACTTTGTCAAGCAAACCAGTTTTGTAGGCTGCATACGGCTCTCACATATAGTGCCTTACTGATGGGGTGTGGAATGCACACAGTTAAATAGGCCAAGGAAGGTGTCATGTTGCAATCCTCTAGCCCAATGCTTATGCCATAGCTATGGTTCCATATCTGGAGTTTCAATAGGCATTCGGAGTAGTAAATGCGTGTGAGGTTACTGCCGGTCATTTCTTCCACTGGATTCTTCCCAGCTCATTTTACCTTTCATTGAGCACTCCTGCAGGGATCCACCCTTGTATTGAACCCATTGCCCCTCAGCCTGCATTCTGCACATTGCCCCTTCAAGAAAGGGGCATCGTGTGGGACATTTCTGTATTTGTATTTGTATTTTTGGCATTTATGGAGCACGTAGCTACCCGTAGGCGTCCCAGCGCTGAAGGAATACGAAGGACGAAATGGAGGGAGTCTATATGAATAGACAGGTCTTCAGTTGTTTGCGGAATTTTAGATGATCATGCTCACTCCGTAGGTGGATTGAGAGGCTGTTCCATAGTTTGGATACATTGAGTGAAAAAAGCCTACCTCCACTTCTGGCCTTTTTTATTCTGGGAATGGTTGCAAGGTGGAGTTCGTTGGAGCGAAGTGACCAGTTGGCTCTGTAAGGGGTAATCATGTCTCAGATGATTAGGGGTCTTTGTTTATTCAGAGATTTATGTGCAATGCAGAGGGCTTTGAAGTTAATTCTCTGCTGGACTGGTAGACAATGCAGAGAATGTAGGGATGGCTTTGCTGAGCAGCGAGCTGGGGTATTGGTGAGCAGCCTTGCGGCCCATTTCTGTATAATTTGTAGCTTGGAAATGACTTCTTTCGGGGCACCTAAATAAAGGGCATTGCCATAATCCAATCTGGATAAGATGAGGGCCTGAGTGACTAGTCTTTTTGCGAGTGGGGGGAGGAGGGGAATGACTTTCCGAATGATTCTGATCAGGCCATAACATGAGCCAGCTGTCTTCCTAGCCTGGGTTTTGAAGTGAGGTTCTTGTCTAGCCATATTCCTAGGCTTTTTATTTCTGTTTTGGGGGTCAGTGGTAATCCCATAGAGAGTGGCCAGAGTGTGTTTAGATCGATACTCGAACGGCCGCCTAATATCATGAGTTCGGTCTTCTCTCTGTTAAGTCTCAAATGGGAGAGACTCATCCATTTCACAACTTCCTCCAGGCATGATTGGAGGTCCTTGACTTGTTGGCCGGGGTGGTTCAGGGCTACTACCAATTGCGTGTCGTCAGCATAGTTCACCACGTGGATTCCGAATGGGGACACTATCTCTGCCAGTCGGGCCATATAAACATTAAAAAGGGTGGGGCTGAGGTAGGAGCCCTAAGGCACTCCACACCCTAAGGGCAAATTTTGTGACGTGTCATTGTCTTGGAAGACCTGGAAGGTCCTGCCCTCAAGGAAGGACTGCAGCCATTTTAGCGCTGTCGCCGGACACTCCTGCCCTCTTGAGGCGGTGAACCAGGAGGGGGTGGTTGACCGTGTCGAATGCCACGCTTAGGTCTAGGAGGATGACTGCGGCTGTACCTCCTGCGTCCAGGATCTTCCTTGTTTCCTCCACCACTGACAAAATTGCAGTTTCTGTCCCCTGGCCGGGACGGAAACCGGTTTGAGAGGGCTGGAGGACACCATTTTTTTTTCGAGGAATGCTGAAAGGGCGCGATTGATGTGTTTTTCTGTTATTTTGCTGAAGCAAGGCAGTAGAAAGATGGGTCAAAGTTGGTCAGATCTGTGGGGTCATGGTTGGGTTTTTTCAGGAGGGCGCAAATGAGCAATGGTAGATCCAGCCAGTGCCAGTATGTTGGGGGGAGCAGGGTCAAGGGGCGAACCTCTTTTTAGCGAGGATAGTAGGGTAAGAAATGAGTTGTGGGTTACTGGGGGAAATTACCTAAATTCTGGTTTATCGGGTTGCGAGTCCTCGATCATGTGTCCCTGAGGGTTCATCTGGACTTTTTGAGGAAGGTGGGTGAGGAAGATCTGAATTTTTGAGTGAAAAAAGTTTGTCAATTCAGTGCATCGATAGTTAGAGGAGTCCATGGGTGCTGGGGGGCCAGGGTTCTTCATTAGTTTGGTGGCAATATGTAAAATTTCATAGGGGGAGTTGCTAGCTGCTAGAATCTTTCCCTCGTAGAAGGAGCATTGTGCAGTTTTAATTTCTGATTTGTTGTGGCGAAGGGTCGATTTATATTCTAGTTTTTTTGTGGGTGAAAAGTCTCTTCTCCATCTTCTCTCTGCTTTTTTACAAAGCTGCCTTTAGGGTACGCAGGTTGGGAGTGTACCATGGAGAGCGGAGGGAGCCCGTTTTCCTTTGGGCTGATACTTTAGGGAGCACCTGGTTGAGAGAACCCTCAATCCAGTTGTGAAAGTTTTCATTGTTTATCACAGGGTCGGTGGTGGGGCTGGATTGTAATCTGTTCAGTTCGTGTACCCATTTCTCTACAGGTAATTTGGGCCAGGGTCGAAGTAAAGAGCGCGGCTGGGAGGCAGAGTGTGGTATGGGGGTGTGTCCAGAGTAGAGGGATTAGGAAATGGTCAGTCCATGATAGAGAGGACGGTGTGAGCCCAAGCAAATTTCCGAGGTTAGAAAAGATAGGGTCGAGCAGGTAACCTTTTCCATGTGTGGGGAGTAGGACCTTTTGGAGAAGTTGGAAGGATACTATGTCCTGGGCAAGTTCTGTGGGGAGTGAAGTTACGGGTCATTGAAATGAAAGTTAAAATCCCCATGACCGGTAAAGTTTGCCGAGCGGCTCGCGAGGGTGCCAATAGTTTCTAGTAGTGCTTTTGCAAACTGTCCTGTAGTTCCTGGGGGCGATAAACTAGGATGCCTGTAAGTGTGAGGTAGGGGGTAAAATTGATCACAAAATGGGTGTTTTCACAGTCCGATAGCGGGCGGTCAATCAGACGGCAGGCTAGGTGATTTTCATGTATGATGGCAATTCCTCCCCCCTTTCCTGACTCTCTATCTACCCTTTGGATGGAGTAGTCTGGGGGTAGGGCTTGGACTATGTCTAGGTCTGAACAGGTGTTCAGCCACGTTTCGGTAAGAAAGAGTACATCAGGGTCCTCTTCGCTTAGCAGCATTGAGATTTTGGTTCTGGGTTTTGGTAGGGATCTGCAGTTGAGCAGGAATAGTTTGTGGATTGTGTTACACCGGGAGTGAGGGGCCCGAGGAGAGGGAATCTCATAATGACAGTGTGGGCAACTGTTATGGGATCTTTGGATAGATATAGAGTGTAAGCATTGTTGCTCCGGCCGTTTATTAATGGTTTTCAGCAACGTGCTGGAGTACTTGTACCGGTGGTGTGCTGCGGGGGCAGAGGTTCCGGCCCTTGGGCCTATTTGGGCGTGGACGGGCTGGCCATTGGCGCGCCCGCTGGGCTCGTCCGCTGCGCCCTTGACAAGGCATCTGTATTTATGTTGATGTGAGTGAGTTTGGCACTAGACCACCAACTCACGTTCCACCGGAAGTGTGTCGGGCTAGGACTCCCTCCACACAAACGAGACTTCTCACGGTGGACCGGGGAGAGTGCCCTTCGTGTAAGCAGGTGAGTGGAATTACAAATGTGCCAGAAGGTTAAAACTAGTAATCAGTTTTTTTTAAAACATAAAGATGACACAAATACAAATTTTAAAAATGCTGTTGTGAGACTCGTAATCAGTCTCAGGAGCTAAGCTGGAGGAGCCGGCAGATTTTTCGAGCGTTATTTGGCAGTAATCAGATTCACTCACGCATGTACAGGGCCAGGCAAGTAGGCAGAGTGGCAGTGTGCCCTTCGTCGTGCACCTCACTTCAGCCTTCGTACCTTAACATTTTACTTCCTCATAAAATTTGGAGAAACATCTGGAAGTGTAGCAAGAAGTACAAGTTCTTGTTAACTCTATTCCATGATGTGTGATCTTGGGCTTGGCACAAAGGTATAACATCTTGTGCCGCGGCCTTATAAAGATACATTCTTACATTCTGAGCGCAAGCATTAAGCAGTAAATAAAACCGAAAGTATATGCACATAATGTAATGCACTTTTGGTTGAAAATCAAGCAAATAGCGAGCCATTGACTAGCCGGGCTCCTATCCATTCTCCATGTCTTATTTTGCTTTGTAACATGCAGTATGATAAGGGCACTGAGGTGAGGGTGTCCAAGAGCCTGGTTCCAATTTTGAATGAATGTCAGGGCCTTTAACCGCACAGCAGTGAAGTGGGTATCCTGGTGTGTTGGTCTCAGACATCAAGCAACGAAAATACTACCGCCTCTTGTGCCCCTGCACCCTTGGGGTCTTCTGAGCTGATAAATATATTGGAAGAGATTCTGTGAAGCTGGAAATTTCCATCCAGAGAGACTCACGGTCCGCGTTTCCTCAGGGCAGGGCTGGCTCTAGGGCGATGCGATTAGTGCCACCGCGCCGACTTGGGGTGGGGACTCATTTTTGCAAGTCTATTATAATTTTTAAAGCACCTGCTTCTGCGTTCTTGGCCTCCAGTAATTTTCAAGGATCAATTAAAATGGCAAGAATAAACCGGTGATTAATATTCTTCGTGGAAAGAGACAACAGGTTTGTTCAGTCGAAGTTTTGACTCATGCTAAGGTAGTGCTGAGTGTTAAAATGCCTACCGCTAAGAACGTGTACCAGGCAGCTAACTTAGTGCATATAATGTAAATAGATCAGTGGGTTACTGCTTCTATAAGAGAGCTCCTTTTGTTACTTGTCATTTGTAAATCAAAATCCTAATATTGAACATTGAGCAATTAACTGTCATCAAAGAGCTGCATGCAAACTGCAAGGTATATGTTACTCTTAGAGCTATATGTTTTTTGCCCAGTCTTTCATTATCCTAATTTCTTGCCAAAAGTGTTCATTTGGATAGAAAACAATTTTTATTATTAAAGAGAACTCCTAACAATGGTATTATGTTTTAAATTCTGAATGTGTGCTTTAAAGAATAAGGACACTTAAACTATATGACCTACCAGTATTGATGACATGTCACTCCTACATTACACCTTGTAGTCCTGTCTGATATAACATTTCCTATACACTGATTTACACACATATGATTGTCTCTGAGCAATGTGTGTGTGATGTAAAGTGCTTTGACACCTTACACTGGTATGAGTGGTGCTATAAAACTAAATGAATCTTGGAGACAGTGGTTATGAAGAATTGAGGGGCACTGTTAAAGGGTTCTAATGAAGGAATCCATGTCAGAGGTGGTCATTGAGGGGGGGCACCCACAAGCATTGTGGCATAGGGCGCCCCCAGTGTTAAAGCCGGCCCTGCCTCAGGGTCATGCTTGCGGGCCCAATACAAACGTGTGCGCCCAGAATGGATGGAAGCAGTGCAGCAGTGGACCTCAACTACGCCAAACCAGGGTGAAGAATAATATCCACACCACTCTCCTCCCCATAACACACCAGAAAATCATGAGGTTCCAAACAGCGAAGAAAAGCCATGCGAGTGCACACTTCATCATAATCTCTTCTTTGAGGGCACTGGATGGCACCCCCATGTCCACGTCTCTCCTAGAGGTGAAAGAGCAGCTCTGGTGATGTTTAACACCCAGACTGCCGAATAAAGGCTGCTTAGTCTCGATTCTACTTTATACCTCTTTTTTCCACTACCCTACATTCAATATCTGTCATTTCTCTCTTGCGTGTCCCTTTTCACCCCTGCTTTTTCCCTTTCTGCCTTTCACTTCCCTCTTTCTCCCTTCTCTCTCTCATATGCCGGGTCAAATTCTGATGATGAGACGTAAGTTTTGGTCCCAGAAAAATGCCGCTAGAGGCCCGTTGGTGGCAGCTTTGGATGAGCCTTCTTTTGCTGCCTATCTCGCAGAGAACACAAGTACTATAGCTGAAGTCAGTGCTTTAAATGGGAAAGAATAAGTGCAGGTATCACACCAAGTTGAGCGGGAGGTGGGCATTGGGCGGGGCTGGGGCAGGCATGATTATATAAAGACACTACTGCCATCTGTCAAGTTTTCATTTTGCCCTTGGGTTGAATTATCCCTATTATTAGTCTCAAATTTCCTGCATGTGCAAATTCCTTCTGCACCTGTGGGCAAGGCATATGTAGACAATTAATATCCTGCCTCCTACTATACCCCTTTCAAATGCGCAAGCCGCTTATTACCCTAAAAGGGACATGTTATGTAACTATGGAGAAGTAAACACACTGAGAATGTGCACCTCAATGTGCATGCTCTCACTGCAGACCACAGAAAAACAGACTGCCTGCACAAGGCCAGAAAACAGAATCCGACAGGGACCCGGTTCGAGGTTCCCTTTTAAAAACTGCCAGTGCTCAGCACGGGTGGGACCCGGCCCACCTAAAGCCCTGACCTAATCCTTCCTAGGGCTCACATCCATGGTCCAGTGCTTAGAAACCTAGGGGAGTGCCTCAAGGGAGCCCCTCTGCCTACTGTGCTTCACAGCACTACACTGTGACTGTGAGGCACAGGAGATGAGTCCCATGGCTGCAGCCCTGGTGCAGTGAACCTCTGCTGTCCCTCCTCCTGTTATAGTATAGTGGTTCGAGACACAGGAGAGGAGGGTGGGGCTTCTCAGGGCCTTGCATCTATGATGTAGTGCTACTAGGATTACCACCTATCCGGTTTTCAGTCGGCTCCACCGGTATTTTAGTGTCCTGGCAGTTAAAAACAAGAAGCAAAATCACTTCAAGACGGTATTTCCAGCACTTCTCTATAAATACTTCAAATAGCAGAAGTAAATAGAAAACACTTTTAATTGTGTTCTAGAACTGCATTAACGGCCCCAGACTAGTAATTAAAGTAAACACAGACAGGAAAGTCATGCTACAAATGATTACATATGATTTCGTTTAAAGTCCTTTTTAGGTTTTGCCTGGGGCCGGAGCTCCTAGCTCCGCCCAGGAGAAATCTTATGTCCCTACAGTGTGAGGCTTAGTCCCGCCTCTGCTTCCATTGGTTAGCTCCATAAATGGAGGCTATCCATTGGAAGCCGGATCTGTCCGTCAAGGCCGGACCAGATTCGGGGCCTTTCCGCGATTTTATCCCTCTCCGCCTCTGCGATGTCGTCATCACGGCCGTGGGTGGGGCTTATTTTTGTTGTTGTCCAGGTTTGTGTTCGTCATTCCGCGGCCGACCGCCGCCCGAGGAAATCCAGGTGAGTGCGTTCCTTTCCCGCCCCCCCTCCCGCTGTCCGTTCCTTTCCCGGCCCCCCCTCCCACTGTCCGTTCCTTTCCCGTCCCCCCTACCGCTGTACGTGTCCTCGTAGGCCCCCCTCCTGGTGTCCGTGTCCTCATATGCCCCCCTCCCGGAGTCCGTGCCCCCCCTCCCGCTGTACATGTCCTCGTAGACCCCCTCCCGGTGTCCGTGTCCTCGTAGGCCCCCCTCCCGCTGTCCGTGTGCCCGCCCCCCCTCCCGCTGTCCGTTTGCACTTTAGCTGCTGGAATCTCCAGCTAAAGGCCCCATTCCATGACGTTTTCGTGACTCACGCTGTCCCCCGGGATTTTACTATACTTCCTGTTACCTGGCATGGACATTGAGCGTCCAGCTTTTCCAAGCCCTTACTGTATATTAACTTTTGTGATTTATACTCACACCGACCTTGGGGTTTAATAATATCTCACTACTTGCCGGCTATTTATAGCATTCACCCCGGCACACCAGGCACTGATCCCCGCATTCCAGTATGTCCGCCAGAATGTTGAACCTTTTTCCCTGTGTACGCTTCACTCCCCGTCGTCCATGACGTATTCAGGATGCACGTTGTCCCGCGGGATTTGGCGCGATCTCCATCTCACATTTAAACTGCGGTGCCACATACCAGGGATAGCCCCATCTACCCGGACATGGCACGTGGGTAGGTTGCCAGCGCTAGTTCTAATTAGAACAGGTGAGTGCTTACACGATACTGGGTGGTAGCAGTATTACCCTGGACTGCTCCCTGAGTCTAGGGGTTACCGACGCGGAGCCTACACTGCCTATGGACTAGCAGAAAGTGTGGGCTTGTCTCTTTCCAAGTGCCCTTGGCGTGCTTAATTACTGCTCGAGGGGGACTCTGCCATAATGCCACCATCTACTGCCTGCGCGGCGGAGCACGGTTTGGGATGTATCCTGTCACCAGTTGGGCATTGGCCTGATTCGGCTCCGGTGTGCCGGTCTCGATGTCGGTATTTTTTTGGACTACCCTTACTTGATGTAAGGAACCACGCCCTTTGGATACTGTGGCGAGTGATTGAGCCACACGCAGGTGACCCCTTTGGGCTTGGCACCTCCTTGCTTTTTCCTTCCCCTGACCTCACAGGGTCCAGTGAGTTGACCTTTAGGGTCTCCCGACTCTCTCCCTTACCAAGTGGGCCACTCCTCCTCCCCCACTACTTTTGTTTGTAGGTGCATCTCCATGTCTTTCTCTCTCCCTTTCCCTACGACAACCACCTGGAGGTGTCCTACGCCGGGGAGACAACAGGAGTAAGCGTACCTTTTGTTCTAGGTAAGTGAGGCCTAACGACAGTACGCTTCATTTGTGTGTTGTTAACCAGCCATGTTTGGCCCCCTCCCGTTTTTAACTTGTCCTCCCCACCTGTGTATCCTTACTATGTAGACTGTATAACACACTGTCTCTTACTGTGATGGATGAACCTTACTATGTTACTAAGTAAGCTATGACATAACTGACCCCACGTGCAGCTCTTGGAATTATGCTCTGGGGCTCTGTGTGTGTGGGTGTCTGGCTCTGTGTGGGTGTCTGGCTCTGTGTGTGTGTGTCTGGCTCTGTGTGTATGTGTCTGGCTTTGTGTGTGTGTGTCTGGCTCTGTGTGTGTGTGTCTGGCTCTGTGTGTGTGTGTCTGGCTCAGTGTGTGTGTGTCTGGCTCTGTGTGTATGTGTCTGGCTCTGTGTGTGTGTGTCTTGCTCTGTGTGTGTGTGTGTCCGGCTCTGTGTGTGTGTGTGTAGTTGTGTGTGGGGCTCTGTGTGTGACCAATACCAATAGCTCACACACAGTGTAAATGCTTGGTAGTATTCTCTTGGGTCGATGCATCCTCTTACAACAACACATGTCCGGATTTTTTTCTTTTGGAATATGGCAAACCTAAGCGCTACGCGGCCTGATCGAGGAGCTTCCTTCCCTGTACCTGCATGGAATACAGCCTGGAGGCACAGGGAAGGTGTGTCCTCTGGTGCCTCCCAGCCACAATGCCTAAGACAATACAAAATGAGTCCCGGGAGCCACTGAAAGCACTCTTGGTAGGAAACGGCTCATAAAAAGGTGCACAAATCTTACGTCTAGTTTTTCAATCTAAGCACTGCTCCGGCCTCCGGCCCTCGCTTCCTGAGCTGTTGATGGATCACCCCCCCACACCCCCTCTGCAACCCACCTCCCCATACCCATGCAAAGTCGCCATGCCCTTAAATGTGTGAGGTGCGAGGCCCATACACACCTTCACACCTTGCTTTCGAGTGGAGAACAGATGAGGGAGGGGGCATGACCAGCAGGTGCACAAGGCCAATTGGGCGCAAAGGGCTTCAGCCCACCACCCCCTGTGTGTCAGCCCAGGCTGAGACAGCTTCCTGGGCTGGTGACCGTCTTATTGCAGCCTCACCCCCAGTACTTCACAGGTCTTTAAAAGACCATTTACTTGCTCAGGAGGCTTTGTTGTGTGTTCACCCCTTCTTAGAACCCCTGCAGCTCCCCTCTGCCCACTCTGCCTACTGCTGGAAGACTTGCCCCCCCCCTCCTCGAAATTTGTATTAGCCCCCCCCCTCCTGGTCCTGGGAGACTGAGGCGAACTTGGGGGTGCCTGTGATCAGACGTGTTGCTGCATTCTGCAGGATTTGAAGTTTATCTAGAAGTCCCTGCTGGGCATTCAGAAGCAGAGCGTTGCAGTAATCTAACCCGGCCATCACCAGTCCTTTCACTACTGTCTTCTTATGTTCCACCGGAAGGAAAGGCATGACTTTCTGGATAGTTTTAAGCACGTAATGGGTAGCCGAGGACAGTGCATTGATTTGTGGCCTGAAGGACAGGGAGTCACTGGAGAGGAATGCTGAAAGGGAGCAATTGACGTGTTTTTCTGTTATTATGCTGATGCAAGGCAGTAGAGAGATGGGTCGAAAGTTGGTCAGTTCTGAGGCGTCATGGTTGGGTTGGGTTTTTTCAGGAGGGCGCAGAACATTGCTTTTTTCCACTCAGTGGGAACCGTACCAGAGTTAAGGGAGGGATTAACAAGCTCAGTGGCCAAAGGATCAATGGTAGATCCAGCCAGTGCCAGTATGTTGGGGGAGCAGGGTCAAGGGGCGAACCTCTTTTTAGTAAGAATAGTAGGGTAAGAAAGGAGTTGTGGGTTACAGGGGGAAATTACCTAAGATCTGGTTTATTGGGTTGCGAGTACTTGATCATGTGTCCCTGAGGGTTCATCTGGACTTTTTGAGGAAGGTGGGTGAGGATGATCTGAATTTTTGAGTGAAAAAAGTTTGCCAATTCAGTGCATCGATGGTTAGAGGAGTCCATGGGTGCTGGAGGGCCAGGGTGCTTCATTAGTTTGGTGGCAATATGTAAAATTTCATGGGGAGAGTTGCTAGCTGCTAGAATCTTTCCCTCGTAGAAGGAGGATTGTGCAGCTTTAATTTCTGATTTGTAGTGGGGAAGGGTCGATTTATATTCTAGTTTTTTTGTGGGTGAAAAGTCTCTTCTCCATCTTCTCTCTGCTTTTTTACAAAGCTGCCTTTAGGGTACGCAGGTTGGGAGTGTACCATGGAGAGCGGAGGGAGACTGTTTTCCTTTTGGGCTGATACTTTAGGAAGCACCAGGTTGAGAGAACCCTCAATCCAGTTGTGAAAGTTTTCATTGTTTATCACAGGGTCGGCGGTGGGGCTGGGTTGTAATCTGTTCAGTTCGTCTACCTATTTCTCTACAGGTAATTTGGACCAGGGTCGAAGTAAAGAGCGCGGCGGGGGGGCAGAGTATGGTATGGGGGTGTGTCCAGAGTAGAGGGATTAGGAAATGGTCAGTGCATGGTAGAGGGGACGGTGTGAGCCCAACAAATTTCCGAGGTTAGAAAAGATAGGGTCGAGCAGGTGACCTTTTCCATGTGTGGGGAGTAGGACCTTTTGGAGAAGTTGGAAGGATGCTATGTCCTTGGCAAGTTCTGTGGGGAGCGAAGCTGCTGGTCATTGAAATGAAGGTTAAAATCCCCTAGACCGGTAAAGTTTGCCGAGCGGCTCGCGAGGCTGCCAATAATTTCTAGTAGTGCTTTTGCAAACTGTCCTATAGTTCCTGGGGGTCGATAAACTAGGATGCCTGTAAGTGTGAGGGAGGGGGTGAAATTGATCACAAAATGAGTGTTTTCACAGTCCTATAGAGGGCTGTCAATCAGACGGCAGGTTAGGTGATTTTCATGAATGATGGCAATTCCTCCCCCCTTTCCTGACTCTCTATCTACCCTTTGGATGGAGTAGTCTGGGGGTAGGGCTTGGACTATGTCTGGGTCTGAACAGGTGTTCAGCCACGTTTCGGTAAGAAAGAGTACATCAGGGTCCTCTTCGCTTAGCAGCATTGAGATGTTGGTTCTGTGTTTTGGTAGGGATCTGCAGTTGAGCAGGAATAGTTTGTGGATTGTGTTACACCGGGGGTGAGGGGCCCGAGGAGAGGGAATCTCATAATGACAGTGAGGGCATCTGTTATGGGACCTTTGGATAGATATAGAGTGTAAGCATTGTTGCTCCGGCCCTTTATTAATGGGTTTCAGCAACGTGCTGGAATACTTGTACCGGTGGTGTGCTGCGGGGGCAGAGGTTCCGGCCCCTGGGCCTATTTGGGCGTGGACGGGCTGGCCATTGGGGCGCCTGCTGGGCTCGTCCGCTGCGCCCTTGACAAGGCATCTGTATTTATGTTGATGTGAGTGAGTTTGGCACTAGACCACCAACTCACGTTCCACCGGAAGTGTGTAGGGCTAGGACTCCCTCCACACAAACGAGACTTCTCACGGTGGACCGGGGAGAGTGCCCTTCGTGTAAGCAGGTGAGTGGAATTACAAATGTGCCAGAAGGTTAAAACTAGTAATCAGTTTTTTAAAAACATAAAGATGACACAAATACAAATATTAAAAATGCTGTTTTGAGACTCGTAATCAGCCTCAGGAGATAAGCTGGAGGAGCCGGCAGATTTTTAGAGCGTTATTTGGCAGTAATCAGATTCACTCATGCATGTACAGGGCCAGGCAAGTAGGCAGAGTGACAGTGTGCCCTTCGTCGTGCACCTCACTTCAGCCTTCGTACCTTAACATTTTACTTCCTCATAAAATTTGGAGAAACATCTGGAAGTGTAGCAAGAAGTACAAGTTCTTGTTAACTCTATTCCATGATGTGTGATCTTGGCACAAAGGTATAACATCTTGTGCCGCGGCCTTATAAAGATACATTCTCACATTCTGAGCTCAAGCATTAAGCATCAAATAAAACAGAAAGTATATGCACATAATGTAAAGCACTTTTGGTTGAAAATCAAGCAAATAGCGAGCCATTGACTAGCCGGGCTCCTATCCATTCTCCATGTCTTATTTTGCTTTGTAACATGCAGTATGATAAGGGCACTGAGGTGAGGGTGTCCAAGAGCCTGGTTCCAATTTTGAATGAATGTCAGGGCCTTAAACCGCACAGCAGTGAAGTGGGGATCCTGGTGTGTTGATCTCAGACATCAAGCAACGAAAATACTACCGCCTCTTGTGCCCCTGCACCCTTGGGGTCTTCTGAGCTGATATATATATTGGAAGAGATTCTGTGAAGCTGGAAATTTCCATCCAGAGAGACTCAACGTCCGCGTTTCCTCAGGGCAGGGCTGGCTCTAGGGCGATGCGATTAGTGCCACCGCGCCGACTTGGGTGGGGACTCATTTTTCCAAGTCTATTATAATTTTTAAAGCACCTGCTTCTGCGTTCTTGGCCTCCAGTAATTTTCAAGGATCAATTAAAATGGCAAGAATAAACCGGTGATTAATATTCTTCGTGGAAAGAGACAACAGGTTTGTTCAGTCGAAGTTTTGACTCATGCTAAGGTAGTGCTGAGTGTTAAAATGCCTGCCGCTAAGAACGTGTACCAGGCAGCTAACTAAGTGCATATAATGTAAATAGATCAGTGGGTTACTGCTTCTATAAGAGAGCTCCTTTTGTTACTTGTCATTTGTAAATCAAAATCCTAATATTGAACATTGAGCAATTAACTGTCATCAAAGAGCTGCTTGCAAACTGCAAGGTATATGTTACTCTTAGAGCTATATGTTTTTTTGCCCAGTCTTTCATTATCCTAATTTCTTGACAAAAGTGTTCATTTGGATAGAAAACAATTCTTATTATTAAAGAGAACTCCTAACAATGGTTTTATGTTGTACATGCTGCATGTGTGCTTTAAAGAATAAGGACACTTAAACTATATGACCTCCCAGTATTGATGACATGTCACTCCTACATTACACCTTGTAGTCCTGTCTGATATAACATTTCCTATACACTGATTTACACACATATGATTGTCTCTGAGCAATGTGTGTGTGATGTAAAGTGCTTTGACACCCTACACTGGTATGAGTGGTGCAATAAAACTAAATGAATCTTGGAGACAGTGGTTATGGAGAATTGAGGGGCACTGTTAAAGGGTTCTAATGAAGGAATCCATGTCAGAGGTGGTCATTGAGGGGGGCGCCCACAAGCATTGTGGCATAGGGCGCCCCCAGTGTTAAAGCCGGCCCTGCCTCAGGGTCATGCTTGCGGGCCCAATACAAACGTGTGCGCCCAGAATGGATGGAAGCAGTGCAGCAGTGGACCTCAACTACGCCAAACCAGGGTGAAGAATAATATCCACACCACTCTCCTCCCCATAACACACCAGAAAATCATGAGGTTCCAAACAGCGAAGAAAAGCCATGCGAGTGCACACTTTATCATAATCTCTTCTTTGAGGGCACTGGATGGCACCCCCATGTCCACGTCTCTCCTAGAGGTGAAAGAGCAACTCTGGTGATGTTTAACACCCAGACTGCCAAATGAAGGCTGCTTAGTCTCGATTCGACTTTAAACCTCTTTTTTCCACTACCCTACATTCAATATCTGTCATTTCTCTCTTGCGTGTCCCTTTTCACTCCTGCTTTTTCCCTTTCTGCCTTTCACTTCCCTCTTTCTCCCTTCTCTCTCTCATATGCCGGGTCAAATTCTGATGATGAGACGTAAGTTTTGGTCCCAGAAAAATGCCGCTAGAGGCCCGTTGATGGCAGCTTTGGATGAGCCTTCTTTTGCTGCCTATCTCGCAGAGAACACAAGTACTATAGCTGAAGTCAGTGCTTTAAATGGGAAAGAATAAGTGCAGGTATCACACCAAGTTGAGTGGGAGGTGGGCATTGGGCGGGGCTGGGGCAGGCATGATTATATAAAGACACTACTGCCATCTGTCAAGTTTTCATTTTGCCCTTGGGTTGAATTATCCCTATTATTAGTCTCAAATTTCCTGCATGTGCAAATTCCTTCTGCACCTGTGGGCAAGGCATATGTAGACAATTAATATCCTGCCTCCTACTATACCCCTTTCAAATGCGCAAGCCGCTTATTACCCTAAAAGGGACATGTTATGTAACTATGGAGAAGTAAACACACTGAGAATGTGCACCTCAATGTGCATCCTCTCACTGCAGACCACAGAAAAACAGACTGCCTGCACAAGGCCAGAAAACAGAATCCGACAGGGACCCGGATCGAGGTTCCCTTTTAAAAACTGCCAGTGCTCAGCACGGGTGGGACCCGGCCCACCTAAAGCCCTGACCTAATCCTTCCTAGGGCTCACATCCATGGTCCAGTGCTTAGAAACCTAGGGGAGTGCCTCAAGGGAACCCCTCTGCCTACTGTGCTTCACAGCACTACACTGTGACTGTGAGGCACAGGAGATGAGTCCTATGGCTTGCAGCCCTGGTGCAGTGAACCTCTGCTGTCCCTCCTCCTGTTATTGTATAGTGGTTCGAGACACAGGAGAGGAGGGTGGGGCTTCTCAGGGCCTTGCATCTATGATGTAGTGCTACTAGGATTACCACCTATCCGGTTTTCAGTCGGCTCCACCGGTATTTTAGTGTCCTGGCAGTTAAAAACAAGAAGCAAAATCACTTCAAGACGGTATTTCCAGCACTTCTCTATAAATACTTCAAATAGCAGAAGTAAATAGAAAACACTTTTAATTGTGTTCTAGAACTGCATTAACAGCCCCAGACTAGTAAGTAAAGTAAACACAGACAGGAAAGTCATGCTACAAATGATTACATTTGATTTCGTTTAAAGTCCTTTTGAGGTTTTGCCTGGGGCCGGAGCTCCTAGCTCCACCCAGGAGAAATCTTATGTCCCTACAGTGTGAGGCTTAGTCCCGCCTCTGCTTCCATTGGTTAGCTCCATAAATGGAGGCTAGCCATTGGAAGCCGGATCTGTCCGTCAAGGCCGGACCAGATTCGGGGGCCTTTCCGCGATTTTATCCCTCTCCGCCTCTGCGATGTCGTCATCACGGCCGTGGGTGGGGCTTATTTTTGTTGTTGTCCAGGTCTGTGTTCGTCATTCCGCGGCCGACCGCCGCCCGAGGAAATCCAGGTGAGTGCGTTCCTTTCCCGCCCCCCCTCCCGCTGTCCGTTCCTTTCCCGCCCCCCCTCCCACTGTCCGTTCCTTTCCCGTCCCCCCTACCGCTGTACGTGTCCTCGTAGGCTCCCCTCCTGGTGTCGGTGTCCTCATATGCCCCCCTCCCGGTGTCCGTGCCCCCCCTCCCGCTGTACATGTCCTCGTAGACCCCCTCCCGGTGTCCGGGTCCTCGTAGGCCCCCCTCCCGCTGTCCGTGTGCCCACCCCACTCCCGCTGTCCGTTTGCACTTTAGCTGCTGGAATCTCCAGCTAAAGGCCCCATTCCATGACGTTTTCGTGACGCACGCTGTCCCCCGGGATTTTACTATACTTCCTGTTACCTGGCATGGACATTGAGCGTCCAGCTTTTCCAAGCCCTTACTGTATATTAACTTTTGTGATTTATACTCACACCGACCTTGGGGTTTAATAATATCTCACTACTTGCCGGCTATTTATAGCATTCACCCCGGCACACCAGGCACTGATCCCCGCATTCCAGTATGTCCGCCCGAATGTTGAACCTTTTTCCCTGTGTACGCTTCACTCCCCGTCGTCCATGACGTATTCAGGATGCACGTTGTCCTGCGGGATTTGGCGCGATCTCCATCTCACATTTAAACTGCGGTGCCACATACCAGGGATAGCCCCATCTACCCGGACATGGCACGTGGGTAGGTTGCCAGCGCTAGTTCTAATTAGAACAGGTGAGTGCTTACACGATACTGGGTGGTAGCAGTATTACCCTGGACTGCTCCCTGAGTCTAGGGGTTACCGATGCGGAGCCTACACTGCCTATGGACTAGCAGAAAGTGTGGGCTTGTCTCTTTCCAAGTGCCCTTGGCGTGCTTAATTACTGCTCGAGGGGGACTCTGCCATGATGCCACCATCTACTGCCTGCGCGGCGGAGCACGGTTTGGGATGTATCCTGTCACCAGTTGGGCATTGGCCTGATTCGGCTCCGGTGTGCCGGTCTCGATGTCGGTATTTTTTTGGACTACCCTTACTTGATGTAAGGAACCACGCCCTTTGGATACTGTGGCGAGTGATTGAGCCACACGCAGGTGACCCCTTTGGGCTTGGCACCTCCTTGCCTTTTCCTTCCCCTGACCTCACACGGTCCGGTGAGTTGACCTTTAGGGTCTCCCGACTCTCTCCCTTACCAAGTGGGCCACTCCTCCTCCCCCACTACTTTTGTTTGTAGGTGCATCTCCATGTCTTTCTCTCTCCCTTTCCCTACGACAACCACCTGGAGGTGTCCTACGCCGGGGAGACGACAGGAGTAAGCGCACCTTTTGTTCTAGGTAAGTGAGGCCTAACGACAGTACGCTTCATTTGTGTGTTGTTAACCAGCCATGTTTGGCCCCCTCCCGTTTTTAACTTGTCCTCCCCACCTGTGTATCCTTACTATGTAGACTGTATAACACACTGTCTCTTACTGTGATGGATGAACCTTACTATGTTACTAAGTAAGCTATGACATAACTGACCCCATGTGCGGCTCTTGGAATTATGCTCTGGGGCTCTGTGTGTGTGGGTGTCTGGCTCTGTGTGGGTGTCTGGCTCTGTGTGTGTGTGTCTGGCTCTGTGTGTGTGTGTCTGGCTCTGTGTGTGTGTGTCTGGCTCTGTGTGTGTGTGTCTGGCTCAGTGTGTGTGTCTTGCTCTGTGTGTGTGTGTGTCCGGCTCTGTGTGTGTGTGTGTAGTTGTGTGTGGGGCTCTCTGTGTGACCAATACCAATAGCTCACACACAGTGTAAATGCTTGTTAGTATTCTCTTGGGTCGATGCATCCTCTTACAACAACACATGTCCGGATTTTTTTCTTTTGGAATATGGCAAACCTAAGCGCTACGCGGCCTGATCGAGGAGCTTCCTTCCCTGCACCTGCATGGAATACAGCCTGGAGGCACAGGGAAGGTGTGGCCTCTGGTGCCTCCCAGCCACAATGCCTAAGACAATACAAAATGGAGTCCCGGGAGCCACTGAAAGCACTCTTGGTAGGAAACGGCTCATAAAAAGGTGCACAAATCTTACGTCTAGTTTTTCAATCTAAGCACTGCTCCGGCCTCCGGCCCTCGCTTCCTGAGCTGTTGATGGATCACTCCCCCACACCCCCTCTGCAACCCACCTCCCCATACCCATGCAAAGTCGCCATGCCCTTAAACGTGTGAGGTGCGAGGCCCATACACACCTTCACACCTTGCTTTCGAGTGGAGAACAGATGAGGGAGGGGGCATGAGCAGCAGGTGCACAAGGCCAATTGGGCGCAAAGGGCTTCAGCCCCCCACCCCCTGTGTGTCAGCCCAGGCTGAGACAGCTTCCTGGGCTGGTGACCATCTTATTGCAGCCTCACCCCCAGTACTTCACAGGTCTTTAAAAGACCATTTACTTGCTCAGGAGGCTTTGTTGTGTGTTCACCCCTTCTTAGAACCCCTGCAGCTCCCCTCTGCCCACTCTGCCTACTGCTGGAAGACTTGCCCCCCCCTCCTCGAAATTTGTATTAGCCCCCCCCCTCCTGGTCCTGGGAGACTGAGGCGAACTTGGGGGTGCCTGTGATCAGACGTGTTGCTGCATTCTGCAGGATTTGAAGTTTATCTAGAAGTCCCTGCTGGGCATTCAGAAGCAGAGCGTTGCAGTAATCTAACCGGGCCATCACCAGTCCTTTCACTACTGTCTTCTTATGTTCCACCGGAAGGAAAGGCAGGACTTTCTGGATAGTTTTAAGCACGTAATGGGTAGCCGAGGACAGTGCATTGATTTGTGGCCTGAAGGACAGGGAGTCACTGGAGAGGAATGCTGAAAGGGAGCAATTGACGTGTTTTTCTGTTATTATGCTGATGCAAGGCAGTAGAGAGATGGGTCGAAAGTTGGTCAGTTCTGAGGGGTCATGGTTGGGTTGGGTTTTTTCAGGAGGGCGCAGACCATTGCTTTTTTCCACTCAGTGGGAACCGTACCAGAGTTAAGGGAGGGATTAACAAGCTCAGTGGCCAAAGGAGCAATGGTAGATCCAGCCAGTGCCAGTATGTTGGGGGAGCAGGGTCAAGGTGCGAACCTCTTTTTAGTAAGAATAGTAGGGTAAGAAAGGAGTTGTGGGTTACAGGGGGAAATTACCTAAGTTCTGGTTTATTGGGTTGCGAGTACTTGATCATGTGTCCCTGAGGGTTCATCTGGACTTTTTGAGGAAGGTGGGTGAGGATGATCTGAATTTTTGAGTGAAAAAAGTTTGCCAATTCAGTGCATCGATGGTTAGAGGAGTCCATGGGTGCTGGAGGGCCAGGGTGCTTCATTAGTTTGGTGGCAATATGTAAAATTTCATGGGGAGAGTTGCTAGCTGCTAGAATCTTTCCCTCGTAGAAGGAGGATTGTGCAGCTTTAATTTCTGATTTGTAGTGGCGAAGGGTCGATTTATATTCTAGTTTTTTTGTGGGTGAAAAGTCTCTTCTCCATCTTCTCTCTGCTTTTTTACAAAGCTGCCTTTAGGGTACGCAGGTTGGGAGTGTACCATGGAGAGCGGAGGGAGACTGTTTTCCTTTTGGGCTGATACTTTAGGAAGCACCAGGTTGAGAGAACCCTCAATCCAGTTGTGAAAGTTTTCATTGTTTATCACAGGGTCGGTGGTGGGGCTGGATTGTAATCTGTTCAGTTTGTCTACCTATTTCTCTACAGGTAATTTGGACCAGGGTCGAAGTAAAGAGCGCGGCGGGGGGGGCAGAGTATGGTATGGGGGTGTGTCCAGAGTAGAGGGATTAGGAAATGGTAAGTGCATGGTAGAGGGGACGGTGTGAGCCCAACAAATTTCCGAGGTTAGAAAAGATAGGGTCGAGCAGGTGACCTTTTCCATGTGTGGGGAGTAGGACCTTTTGGAGAAGTTGGAAGGATGCTATGTCCTTGGCAAGTTCTGTGGGGAGCGAAGCTGCTGGTCATTGAAATGAAGGTTGAAATCCCCTAGACCGGTAAAGTTTGCCGAGCGGCTCGCGAGGCTGCCAATAATTTCTAGTAGTGCTTTTGCAAACTGTCCTATAGTTCCTGGGGGTCGATAAACCAGGATGCCTGTAAGTGTGAGGGAGGGGGTGAAATTGATCACAAAATGGGTGTTTTCACAGTCCGATAGAGGGCTGTCAATCAGACGGCAGGTTAGGTGATTTTCATGTATGATGGCAATTCCTCCCCCCTTTGCTGACTCTCTATTTTCCCTTGGATGGAGTAGTCTGCGGGTAGGGCTTTGACTATGTCTGGGTCTGAACAGGTGTTCAGCCACGTTTCAGTAAGAAAGAGTACATCAGGTTCCACTTCGCTTAGCAGCATTGAGATGTTGGTTCTGTGTTTTGGTAGGGATCTGCAGTTGAGCTGGAATAGTTTGTGGATTGTGTTACACCAGGGGTGAGGGGCCCGAGGAGAGGGAATCTCATAATGACAGTGTGGGCATCTGTTATGGGACCTTTGGATAGATATAGAGTGTAAGCATTGTTGCTCCGGCCATTTATTAATGGTTTTCAGCAACGTGCTGGAATACTTGTACCGGTGGTGTGCTGCGGGGGCAGAGGTTCCGGCCCCTGGGCCTATTTGGGCGTGGATGGGCTGGCCATTGGGGCGCCCGCTGGGTTCGTCCGCTGCGCCCTTGACAAGGCATCTGTATTTATGTTGATGTGAGTGAGTTTGGCACTAGACCACCAACTCACGTTCCACCGGAAGTGTGTCGGGCTAGGACTCCCTCCACACAAACAAGACTTCTCTCGGTGGACCGGGGAGAGTGCCCTTCGTGTAAGCAGGTGAGTGGAATTACAAATGTGCCAGAAGGTTAAAACTAGTAATCCGTTTTTTAAAAACATAAAGATGACACAAATACAAATATTAAAAATGCTGTTTTGAGACTCGTAATCAGCCTCAGGAGCTAAGCTGGAGGAGCCGGCAGATTTTTAGAGCGTTATTTGGCAGTAATCAGATTCACTCATGCATGTACAGGGCCAGGCAAGTAGGCCGAGTGACAGTGTGCCCTTCGTCGTGCACCTCACTTCAGCCTTCGTACCTTAACATTTTACTTCCTCATAAAATTTGGAGAAACATCTGGAAGTGTAGCAAGAAGTACAAGTTCTTGTTAACTCTATTCCAAGATGTGTGCTCTTGGCACAAAGGTATAACATCTTGTCCCGCGGCCTTATAAAGATACATTCTCACATTCTGAGCTCAAGCATTAAGCAGCAAATAAAACCGAAAGTATATGCACATAATGTAATGCACTTCTGGTTGAAAATCAAGCAAATAGCGAGCCATTGACTAGCCGGGCTCCTATCCATTCTCCATGTCTTATTTTGCTTTGTAACATGCAGTATGATAAGGGCACTGAGGTGAGGGTGTCCAAGAGCCTGGTTCCAATTTTGAATGAATGTCAGGGCCTTAAACCGCACAGCAGTGAAGTGGGTATCCTGGTGTGTTGGTCTCAGACATCAAGCAACGAAAATACTACCGCCTCTTGTGCCCCTGCACCCTTGGGGTCTTCTGAGCTGATAAATATATTGGAAGAGATTCTGTGAAGCTGGAAATGCCCATCCAGAGAGACTCACGGTCCGCGTTTCCTCAGGGCAGGGCTGGCTCTAGGGCGATGCGATTAGTACCACTGCGCCGACTCGGGGTGGGGACTCATTTTTGCAAGTCTATTATAATTTTTAAAGCACCTGCTTCTGCGTTCTTGGCCTCCAGTAATTTTCAAGGATCAATTAAAATGGCAAGAATAAGCCGGTGATTAATCTTCTTCGTGGAAAGAGACAACAGGTTTGTTCAGTCGAAGTTTTGACTCATGCTAAGGTAGTGCTGAGTGTTAAAATGCCTGCCGCTAAGAACGTGTACCAGGCAGCTAACTTAGTGCATATAATGTAAATAGATCAGTGGGTTACTGCTTCTATAAGAGAGCTCCTTTTGTTACTTGTCATTTGTAAATCAAAATCCTAATATTGAACATTGAGCAATTAACTGTCATCAAAGAGCTGCATGCAAACTGCAAGGTATATGTTACTCTTAGAACTATATGTTTTTTTGCCCAGTCTTTCATTATCCTAATTTCTTGCCAAAAGTGTTCATTTGGATAGAAAATAATTCTTATTATTAAAGACAACTCTTAACAATGGTATTATGTTTTACATTCTGAATGTGTGCTTTAAAGAATAAGGACACTTAAACTATATGACCTACCAGTATTGATGACATGTCACTCCTACATTACACCTTGTAGTCCTGTCTGATATAACATTTCCTATACACTGATTTACACACATATGATTGTCTCTGAGCAATGTGTGTGTGATGTAAAGTGCTTTGACACCTTACACTGGTATGAGTGGTGCTATAAAACTAAATGAATCTTGAAGACAGTGGTTATGAAGAATTGAGGGGCACTGTTAAAGGGTTCTAATGAAGGAATCCATGTCAGAGGTGGTCATTGAGAGGGGGCGCCCACAAGCATTGTGGCATAGGGCGCCCCCAGTGTTAAAGCCGGCCCTGCCTCAGGGTCATGCTTGCGGGCCCAATACAAACGTGTGCGCCCAGAATGGATGGAAGCAGTGCAGCAGTGGACCTCAACTACGCCAAACCAGGGTGAAGAATAATATCCACACCACTCTCCTCCCCATAACACACCAGAAAATCCTGAGGTTCCAAACAGCGAAGAAAAGCCATGCGAGTGCACACTTCATCATAATCTCTTCTTTGAGGGCACTGGATGGCACCCCCATGTCCACGTCTCTCCTAGAGGTGAAAGAGCAGCTCTGGTGATGTTTAACACCCAGACTGCCGAATAAAGGCTGCTTAGTCTCGATTCTACTTTATACCTCTTTTTTCCACTACCCTACATTCAATATCTGTCATTTCTCTCTTGCATGTCCCTTTTCACCCCTGCTTTTTCCCTTTCTGCCTTTCACTTCCCTCTTTCTCCCTTCTCTCTCTCATATGCCCACTCAAATTCTGATGATGAGACGTAAGTTTTGGTCCCAGAAAAATGCCGCTAGAGGCCCGTTGGTGGCAGCTTTGGATGAGCCTTCTTTTGCTGCCTATCTCGCAGAGAACACAAGTACTATAGCTGAAGTCAGTGCTTTAAATGGGAAAGAATAAGTGCAGGTACCACACCAAGTTGAGCGGGAGGTGGGCATTGGGCGGGGCTGGGGAAGGCATGATTATATAAAGACACTACTGCCATCTGTCAAGTTTTCATTTTGCCCTTGGGTTGAATTATCCCTATTAATAGTCTCAAATTTCCTGCATGTGCAAATTCCTTCTGCACTCGTGGGCAAGGCATATGTAGACAATTAATATCCTGCCTCCTACTATACCCCTTTCAAATGCGCAAGCCGCTTATTACCCTTAAAGGGACATGTTATGTAACTAGTGAGAAGTAAACACACTGAGCATGTGCACCTCAATGTGCATTCTCTCACTGCAGACAGCAGAAAAACAGACTGCCTGCACAAGGCCAGAAAACAGAATCCAAAAGGACCCGTTTCGAGGTTCCCTTTTAAAAACTGCCAGTGCTCAGCACGGGTGGGACCCGGCCCACCTAAAGCCCTGACCTAATCCTTCCTAGGGCTCACATCCATGGTCCAGTGCTTAGAAACCTAGGGGAGTGCCTCAAGGGAGCCCCTCTGCCTACTGTTCTTCACAGCACTACACTGTGACTGTGAGTCACAGGAGAGGAGCCCCATGGCTGCAGCCCTGGTGCAGTGAACCTCTGCTGTCCCTCCTCTTATTATAGTATAGTGGTTCGAGACACAGGAGAGGAGGGTGGGGCTTCTCAGGGCCTTGCATCTATGATGTAGTGCTACTAGGATTACCACCTATCCGGTTTTCTGTCGGCTCCACCGGTATTTTAGTGTCCTGGCAGTGACAAAAAGAAGCAAAATCACTTCAAGACGGTATTTCAAGCACTTCTCTATAAATACTTCAAATAGCAGAAGTAAATAGAAAACACTTTTAATTGTGTTCTAGAACTACATTAACGGCCCCAGACTAGTAATTAAAGTAAACTCAGACAGGAAAGTCATGCTACAAATGATTACATTTGATTTCGTTTAAAGTCCTTTTTAGGTTTCGCCTGGGGCCGGAGCTCCTAGCTCCGCACAGGAGAAATCTTATGTCCCTACAGTGGGAGGCTTAGTCCCGCCTCTGCTTCCATTGGCTAGCTCCATAAATGGAGGCTAGCCATTAGAAGCCGGATCTGTCCGTCAAGGCCAGACCAGATTCGGGGGCGTTTCCGCGATTTTTTTCCTCTCCGCCTCTGCGATGTTGTCATCGCGGCCGTGGGCGGGGTTTATTTTTTTTGTTGTCCAAGTTTGTGTTCGTCATTCCGCGGCCGCCCGCCGCCCGAGGAAGTCCAGGTGAGTGCGTTCCTTTCCCGCCCCCTCCCGCTGTCCATTCCTTTCCCGCCCCCCCTCCTGCTGTCCGTTCCTTTCTGGCCCCCCCTCCCGCTCTACGTGTCCTCGTAGGCCCCCCTGCCGGTGTCCGTATCTTTGTAGGCCCCCCTCCCGCTGTCCGTATGCCCGCCCCCCCTCCCGCTGTCCGTTTGCACTTTAGCTGCTGGAATCACCAGCTAAAGGCCCCATTCCATGACGTTTTTGTGACGCACGGTGTCCCCCGGGATTTTACTATACTTCCTGTTACCTGGCATGGACATTGAGCGTCCAGCTTTTCCAAGCCCTTACTGTATATTAACTTTTGTGATTTATACTCACACCGACCTTGGGGTTTAATAATATCTCACTACTTGCCGGCTATTTATAGCATTCACCCTGGCACACCAGGCACTGATCCCCGCATTCCAGTATGGCCGCCCGAATGTTGAACCTTTTTCCCTGTGTACGCTTCACTCCCCGTCATCCATGATGTATTCAGGATGCACGTTGTCCCGCGGGACTTGGCGCGATCTCCATCTCACATTTAAACTGCGGTGCCACGTACCAGGGATTGCCCCGTCTACCCGGACATAGCGCGTGGGTAGGTTGCCGGCGCTAGTTCTAATTAGAACAGGTGAGTGCTTTCACGATACTGGGTGGCAGCAGTATTACCCTGGACTGCTCCCTGAGTCTAGGGGTTACCGACGCGGAGCCTACACTGCCTACGGACTAGCAGAGCGTGTGGGCTTGTCTCTTTCCAAGTGCCCTTGCCGTGCTTAATTACTGCTCGAGGGGGACTCTGCCATGATGCCACCATCTACTGCCTGCGCGGCGGAGCACGGTTTGGGACGTATCCTGTCACCTGACGGGCATTGGCCTCATTCGGCTCCGGTGTGCCGGTCTCGATGTCGGTATTTTTTTGGACTACCCTTACTTGGTGTAAGGTACCACGCCCTTTGGATACTGTTCAGAAAAGGGGGTGGTGATGAACAGAGTGTCTGAATTAAGCAGACCATTCTTACCCAGTCCAAAGATCAGGGCTTGATCCATCACCGTTATTTATCTCACTGCACCAGCCCAGTTCGGAACCTGGCTATATGCAAATCAGTCTGTCCCTGGCCCAGTGCATCATGGGAACAGGGCAGACTAAACTACCAAGCCAATTCTTCACCAGAAATGAGACAAGCTACCGGGGACCGGTTTCTGGCATTTCAGCCGTCGTCGGCCCGGCTTGCTTGAATCCTGATGGTGCAGTGAGAAAGGGACTCATGTCTGAGTATACCCTGCCACACCTATTGTGGCCAAAAACGATTCCGAAAAGGGGGTGGTAATGAACAGAGTGTGGTTCTGAGCTGGGATGGTGAAGTGAGCTAAAAAACGGTGATGGATCAAGCCCTGATCTGTTGACTGGGTATGAGTGTTCTGTTTAATTCAGATACTCTGTCCATCACCACCCCCTTTTCTGAATCGTTTTGTCCACCATAAGCGTGGAAGGGTATCCTCAGATGTGAGTCCCTTGCTCATTGCACCATCAGGATTCAAGCAAGCCGGGCCGAAGACAGCTGTAATGCCAGAAACCGGTCCCCAGAAGCTTGTTTCCTTCCCAGTATAAGAATTGGCTTGGTAGTTTGCTCTGCCCTGTTCCCATGATGCAATGGGCCGGGGACAGACTAATTTGCATGTAGCCAGGTTCTGAGCTGGGATGGTGCAGTGAGCTAAAAAACGGTGATGGGTCAAGCCCTGATCTGTTGACTGGGTATGAGTGTTCTGTTTAATTCAGATACTCTGTCCATCACCACCCCCTTTTCTGAATCGTTTTGTCCACCATAAGCGTGGAAGGGTATACTCAGATGTGGGTCCCTTGCTCATTGCACCATCAGGATTCAAGCAAGCCGGGCCGAAGACGGCTGTAATGCCAGAAACCGGTCCCCCGAAGCTTGTTTCCTTCCCAGTATAAGAATTGGCTTGGTAGTTTGCTCTGCCCTGTTCCCATGATGCACTGGGCCAGGGACAGACTAAATTTCATGTAGCCAGGTTCTGAGCTGGGATGGTGCAGTGAGCTAAACAACGGTGATGGATCAAGCCCTGATCTGTTGACTGGGTATGAGTGTTCTGTTTAATTCAGATACTCTGTCCATCACCACCCCCTTTTCTGAATCGTTTTGTCCACCATAAGCGTGGAAGGGTATACTCAGATGTGAGTCCCTTGCTCATTGCACCATCAGGATTCAAGCAAGCCGGGCTGAAGACGGCTGTAATGCCAGAAACCGGTCCCCGGAAGCTTGTTTCCTTCCCAGTATAAGAATTGGCTTGGTAGTTTGCTCTGCCCTGTTCCCATGATGCACTGGGCCAGGGACAGACTAATTTGCATGTAGCCAGGTTCTGAGCTGGGATGGTGCAGTGAGCTAAAAAACTGTGATGGATCAAGCCCTGATCTTTTGACTGGGTATGAGTGTTCTGTTTAATTCAGATACTCTGTCCATCACCACCCCCTTTTCTGAATCGTTTTGTCCACCATAAGCGTGGAAGGGTATACTCAGATGTGAATCCCTTGCTCATTGCACCATCAGGATTCAAGCAAGCCGGGCCGAAGACGGCTGTAATGCCAGAAACCGGTCCCCGGAAGCTTGTTTCCTTCCCAGTATAAGAATTGGCTTGGTAGTTTGCTCTGCCCTGTTCCCATGATGCACTGGGCCAGGGACAGACTAATTTGCATGTAGCCAGGTTCTGAGCTGGGATGGTGCAGTGAGCTAAAAAACGGTGATGGATCAAGCCCTGATCTGTTGACTGGGTATGAGTGTTCTGTTTAATTCAGATACTCTGTCCATGCCACCCCCTTTTCTGAATCGTTTTGTCCACCATAAGCGTGGAAGGGTATCCTCAGATGTGAGTCCCTTGCTCATTGCACCATCAGGATTCAAGCAAGCCGGGCTGAAGACAGATGTAATGCCAGAAACCGGTCCCCGGAAGCTTGTTTCCTTCCCAGTATAAGAATTGGCTTGGTAGTTTGCTCTGCCCTGTTCCCATGATGCACTGGGCCAGGGACAGACTAATTTGCATGTAGCCAGGTTCTGAGCTGGGATGGTGCAGTGAGCTAAAAAACGGTGATGGATCAAGCCCTGATCTGTTGACTGGGTATGAGTGTTCTGTTTAATTCAGATACTCTGTCTATCACCACCCTCTTTTCTGAATCGTTTTGTCCACCATAAGCGTGGAAGGGTATACTCAGATGTGAGTCCCTTGCTCATTGCACCATCAGGATTCAAGCAAGCCGGGCCGAAGACAGCTGTAATGCCAGTAACCGTTCCCCGGAAGCTTGTTTCCTTCCCAGTATAAGAATTGGCTTGGTAGTTTGCTCCGCCCTGTTCCCATGATGCACTGGGCCAGGGACAGACTAATTTGCATGTAGCCAGGTTCTGAGCTGGGATGGTGCAGTGAGCTAAAAAATGGTGATGGATCAAGCCCTGATCTGTTGACTGGGTATGAGTGTTCTGTTTAATTCAGATACTCTGTCCATCACCACCCCCTTTTCTGAATCGTTTTGTCCACCATAAGCGTGGAAGGGTATACTCAGATGTGAGTACCTTGCTCATTGCACCATCAAGATTCAAGCAAGCCGGGCCGAAGATGGCTGTAATGCCAGAAACCGGTCCCCGGAAGCTTGTTTCCTTCCCTGTATAAGAATTGGCTTGGCAGTTTGCTCTGCCCTGTTCCCATGATGCACTGGGCCAGGGACAGACTAATTTGCATGTAGCCAGGTTCTGAGCTGGGATGGTGCAGTGAGCTAAAAAACGGTGATGGATCAAGCCCTGATCTGTTGACTGGGTATGAGTGTTCTGTTTAATTCAGATACTCTGTCCATCACCACCCCCTTTTCTGAATCGTTTTGTCCACCATAAGCGTGGAAGGGTATACTCAAATGTGAGTCCCTTGCTCATTGCACCATCAGGATTCAAGCAAGCCGGGCCAAAGACGGCTGTAATGCCAGAAACCGGTCCCCGGAAGCTTGTTTCCTTCCCAGTATAAGAATTGGCTTGGTAGTTTGCTCTGCCCTGTTCCCTTGATGCACTGGGCCAGGGACAGACTAATTTGCATGTAGCCAGGTTCTGAGCTGGGATGGTGCAGTGAGCTAAAAAACAGTGATGGATCAAGCCCTGATCTGTTGACTGGGTATGAGTGTTCTGTTTAATTCAGATACTCTGTCCATCACCACCCCCCTTTTCTGAATCCCTTTGGATACTGTGGCGAGTGTGTGAGCCACACGCACGTGACCCCTTTGGGCTTGGCACCTCCTTGCCTTTTCCTTCCCCTGACCTCACACGGTCCGGTGAGTTGACCTTTAGGGTCTCTCGACTCTCTCCCTTACCAAGTGGGCCACTCCTCCTCCCCCACTACTTTTGTTTGTAGGTGCATCTCCATGTCTTTCTCTCTCCCTTTCCCTACGACAACCACCTTGAGGTGTCATACGCCGGGGAGACGACAGGAGTAAGCGCACCTTTTGCTCTGGGTAAGTCAGGCCTAACGACAGTACACTTCATTTGTGTGTTGTTAACCAGCCATGTTTGGCCCCCTCTGTTTTTAACTTGTCCTCCCCACCTGTGTATCCTTACTATGTAGACTGTATAACACACTGTCTCTTACTGTGATGGATGAACCTTACTATGTTACTAAGTACGCTATGACATAACTGACCCCACATGCGGCTCTTGGAATTATACTCTGGGGCTCTGTGTGTGTGGGTGTCTGGCTCTCTGTGGTTGCCTGGCTCTGTGTGGGTGTCTGGCTCTGTGTGTGTGTGTCTGGCTCTGTGTGTGTGTGTCTGGCTCTGTGTGTGTGGGTGTCTGGCTCTGTGTGGGTGTCTGGCTCTGTGTGTGTGTGTGTGGCTCTGTGTCTGTGTGTCTGGCTCTGTGTGTGTGTGTCTGGCTCAGTGTGTGTGTGTCTGGCTCAGTGTGTGTGTGTCTGGCTCTGTGTGTGTGTGTCCGGCTCTGTGTGTGTGTGTGTGTGTGTGAGTGTATTTGTGTGTGGGGCTCTGTGTGTGAGCAATGCCAATATCTCTAACTTTTACAAAGGCGAAACCATTGCATTGTAAATGCTTGTTAGTATTCTCTTGGGTCGATGCATCCTCTTACAACAACAAATGTCCGGATTTTTTTCTTTTGGAATATGGCAAACCTAAGCGCTACGCGGCCTGATCGAGGAGCTTCCTTCCCTGCACCTGCATGGGATACAGCCTGGAGGCACAGGGAAGGTGTGGCCTCTGGTGCCTCCCAGCCACAATGCCTAAGACAATACAAAATGGAGTCCTGGGAGCCACTGAATGCACTCTTGGTAGGAAACGGCTCATCAAAAGGTGCACAAGTCTTACGTCTAGTTTTTCAATCTAAGCACTGCTCCGGCCTCCGGCCCTCGCTTCCTGAGCTGTTGATGGATCACCCCCCCCACCCCCCCCTCCGCAACCCACCTCCCCTTACCCATGCAAAGTCACCATGCCCTTAAACGTGTGAGGTGCGAGGCCCATACACACCTTCACACCTTGCTTTCGAGTGGAGAACAGATGAGGGAGGGGGCATGAGCAGCAGGTGCACAAGGCCAATTGGGTTCAAAGGGCTTCAGCCCCCCACCCCCTGTGTGTCAGCCCAGGCTGAGACAGCTTCCTGGGCTGGCGACCGTCTTATTGCAGCCTCACCCCCAGTACTTCACAGGTCTTTAAAAGACCATTTACTTGTTCAGGAGGCTTTGTTGTGTTTTCACCCCTTCTTAGAACCCCTGCAGCTCCCCTGTGCCCACTCTGCCTACTGCTGGAAGACTTGCCCCCCCCTTCGAAATTTGTATTAGCCCCCCCCCCCCTCCTGGTCCTGGGAGACTGAGGCGAACTTGGGGGTGCCCGTGATCAGACGTGCTGCTGCATTCTGCAGGATTTGAAGTTTATCTAGAAGTCCTTGCTGGGCATTCAGAAGCAGAGCGTTGCAGTAATCTAACCGGGCCATCACTAGTCCGGTCACTACTGTCTTCTTATGTTCCACCGGAAGGAATGGCAGGACTTTCCGGATAGTTTTAAACACGTAATGGATAGCCGAGGACAGTGCATTGATTTGTGGCCTGAAGGACAGAGAGTCGTCCATCAAGACACCCAGATGTTTTACCTTTGCCACTGGAGAGGAATGCTGAAAGGGCGCAATTGATGTGTTTTTCTGTTATTATGCTGATGCAAGGCAGTAGAGAGATGGGTCAGATCTGAGGGGTCATGGTTGGGTTTTTTCAGGAGGGCGCAGAGAATTGCTTTTTTCCACTCAGTGGGAACCGTACCAGAGTTAAGGGAGGTATTAACAAGCTCAGTGGCCAAAGGAGCAATGGTAGATCCAGCCAGTGCCAGTATGTTGGGGGAGCAGGGTCAAGGGGCGAACCTCTTTTTAGTAAGGATAGTAGGGTAAGAAAGGAGTTCTGGGTTACAGGGGGAAAATTACCTAAGTTCTGGTTTATCGGGTTGTGAGTCCTCGAACATGTGTCCCTGAGGGTTCATCTGGACTTTTTGAGGCAGGTGGGTGAGGATGATCTGAATTTTTGAGTGAAAAAAGTTTGCCAATTCAGTGCATCGATGGTTAGAGGAGTCCATGGGTGCTGGGGGGCCAGGGTTCTTCATTAGTTTGGTGGCAATATGTAAAATTTCCTGGGGAGAGTTGCTAGCTGCTAGAATCTTTCCCTCGTAGAAGGAGGATTGAGCAGTTTTAATTTCTGATTTGTAGTGGCGAAGGGTCGATTTATATTCTAGTTTTTTTGTGGGTGAAAAGTCTCTTCTCCATCTTCTCTCTGCTTTTTTACAAAGCTGCCTTTAGGGTACGCAGGTTGGGAGTGTACCATGGAGAGCGGAGGGAGACTGTTTTCCTTTTGGGCTGATACTTTAGGGAGCACCAGGTTGAGAGAACCCTCAATCCAGTTGTGAAAGTTTTCACTGTTTATCACAGGGTCGGTGGTGGGGCTGGGTTGTAATCTGTTCAGTTCGTCTACCTATTTCTCTACAGGTAATTTGGACCAGGGTCGAAGTAAAGAGCGCGGCGGGGGGGCAGAGTATGGTATGCTGGTGTGTCCAGAGTAGAGGGATTAGGAAATGGTCAGTCCATGGTAGAGGGGACGGTGTGAGCCCAACAAATTTTCGAGGTTAGAAAAGATAGGGTCGAGCAGGTGACATTTTTCATGTGTGGGGAGTAGGACCTTTTGGAGAAGTTGGAAGGATACTATGTCCTGGGCAAGTTCTGTGGGGAGTGAAGCTACGGGTCATTGAAATGAAGGTTAAAATCCCCTAGACCGATAAAGTTTGCAGAGCGGCTCGCGAGGCTGCCAATAGTTTCTAGTAGTGCTTTTGCAAACTGTTCTGTAGTTCCTGGGGGTCGATAAACTAGGATGCCTGTAAGTGTGAAGGAGGGGGTAAAATTGATCACAAAATGGGTGTTTTCACAGTCCGATAGAGGGCTGTCAATCAGACGGTAGGTTAGGTGATTTTCATGCATGATGGCAATTCCTCCCCCCTTTCCTGACTCTCTATCTACCCTTTGGATGGAGTAGTCTGGGGGTAGGGCTTGGACTATGTCTGGGTCTGAACAGGTGTTCAGCCACGTTTCGGTAAGAAATAGTACATCAGAGTCCTCTTCGCTTAGCAGCATTGAGATTTTGGTTCTGTGTTTTGGTAGGGATCTGCAGTTGAGCTGGAATAGTTTGTGGATTGTGTTACACCGGGGGTGAGGGGCCCGAGGAGAGGGAATCTCATAATGACAGTGTGGGCATCTGTTATGGGACCTTTGGATAGATATAGAGTGTAAGCATTGTTGCTCCGGCCATTTATTAATGGTTTTCAGCAACGTGCTGGAATACTTGTACCGGTGGTGTGCTGCGGGGGCAGAGGTTCCGGCCCCTGGGCCTATTTGGGCGTGGGCGGGCTGGCCATTGGCGCGCCCGCTGGGCTCGTCCGCTGCGCCCTTGACAAGGCATCTGTATTTATGTTGATGTGAGTGAGTTTGGCACTAGACCACCAACTCACGTTCCACCGGAAGTGTGTCGGGCTATGACTCCCTCCACACAAACGAGACTTCTCACGGTGGACCGGGGAGAGTGCCCTTCGTGTAAACAGGTGAGTGGAATTACAAATGTGCCAGAAGGTTAAAACTAGTAATCAGTTTTTTAAAAACATAAAGATGACACAATACACATTTTAAAAATGCTGTTGTGAGATTCGTATTTACAAAAAGGGGTGGTGAGGGACAGAGTCTCTGAATTAAGCAGAAAGCTCTCACCCAGTCAAAAGATCAGGGCTAGATCCAACACCGTTTTTTAGCTCACTGCACCATCCCAGTTTCAGAACCTGACTGTATGCAAATTAGTCTGTTCCTGTCCCAGTGCATGATGGGAACAGGACAAACCAAACTACAGAAGCCAATTCTTACACTGGGAAGGAAACAAGCTCCCGGGGACCGGTTTCTGGCATTACAGCCGTCTTCGGCCCGGTTTGCTTGAATCCTGATGGTGCAATGAGCAAGGGTCTCACATCTGAGAATACCCTTCCACGCTTAGGGTGGACAAAAATATTTACAAAAAGGGGGTGGTGAGGGACAGAGTCTCTGAATTAAGCAGAAAGCTCTCACCCAGTCAAAAGATCAGGGCTAGATCCAACACCGTTTTTTAGCTCACTGCACCATCCCAGTTTCAGAACCTGACTGTATGCAAATTAGTCTGTTCCTGTCCCAGTGCATGATGGGAACAGGACAAACCAAACTACAGAAGCCAATTCTTACACTGGGAAGGAAACAAGCTCCCGGGGACCGGTTTCTGGCATTACAGCCGTCTTCGGCCCGGTTTGCTTGAATCCTGATGGTGCAATGAGCAAGGGTCTCACATCTGAGAATACCCTTCCACGCTTAGGGTGGACAAAAATATTTACAAAAAGGGGTGGTGAGGGACAGAGTCTCTGAATTAAGCAGAAAGCTCTCACCCAGTCAAAAGATCAGGGCTAGATCCAACACCGTTTTTTAGCTCACTGCACCATCCCAGTTTCAGAACCTGACTGTATGCAAATTAGTCTGTTCCTGTCCCAGTGCATGATGGGAACAGGACAAACCAAACTACAGAAGCCAATTCTTACACTGGGAAGGAAACAAGCTCCCGGGGACCGGTTTCTGGCATTACAGCCGTCTTCGGCCCGGTTTGCTTGAATCCTGATGGTGCAATGAGCAAGGGTCTCACATCTGAGAATACCCTTCCACGCTTAGGGTGGACAAAAATATTTACAAAAAGGGGTGGTAAGGGACAGAGTCTCTGAATTAAGCAGAAAGCTCTCACCCAGTCAAAAGATCAGGGCTAGATCCAACACCGTTTTTTAGCTCACTGCACCATCCCAGTTTCAGAACCTGACTGTATGCAAATTAGTCTGTTCCTGTCCCAGTGCATGATGGGAACAGGACAAACCAAACTACAGAAGCCAATTCTTACACTGGGAAGGAAACAAGCTCCCGGGGACCGGTTTCTGGCATTACAGCCGTCTTCGGCCCGGTTTGCTTGAATCCTGATGGTGCAATGAGCAAGGGTCTCACATCTGAGAATACCCTTCCACGCTTAGGGTGGACAAAAATATTTACAAAAAGGGGTGGTGAGGGACAGAGTCTCTGAATTAAGCAGAAAGCTCTCACCCAGTCAAAAGATCAGGGCTAGATCCAACACCGTTTTTTAGCTCACTGCACCATCCCAGTTTCAGAACCTGACTGTATGCAAATTAGTCTGTTCCTGTCCCAGTGCATGATGGGAACAGGACAAACCAAACTACAGAAGCCAATTCTTACACTGGGAAGGAAACAAGCTCCCGGGGACCGGTTTCTGGCATTACAGCCGTCTTCGGCCCGGTTTGCTTGAATCCTGATGGTGCAATGAGCAAGGGTCTCACATCTGAGAATACCCTTCCACGCTTAGGGTGGACAAAAATATTTACAAAAAGGGGTGGTGAGGGACAGAGTCTCTGAATTAAGCAGAAAGCTCTCACCCAGTCAAAAGATCAGGGCTAGATCCAACACCGTTTTTTAGCTCACTGCACCATCCCAGTTTCAGAACCTGACTGTATGCAAATTAGTCTGTTCCTGTCCCAGTGCATGATGGGAACAGGACAAACCAAACTACAGAAGCCAATTCTTACACTGGGAAGGAAACAAGCTCCCGGGGACCGGTTTCTGGCATTACAGCCGTCTTCGGCCCGGTTTGCTTGAATCCTGATGGTGCAATGAGCAAGGGTCTCACATCTGAGAATACCCTTCCACGCTTAGGGTGGACAAAAATATTTACAAAAAGGGGTGGTGAGGGACAGAGTCTCTGAATTAAGCAGAAATTGGTGAAGAATTGGCTTGGTAGTTTAGTCTGCCCTGTTCCCATGATGCACTGGGCCAGGGACAGACTGATTTGCATATAGCCAGGTTCTGAGCTGGGATGGGGCAGTGAGATAAATAACGGTGATGGATCAAGCCCTGATCTTTGGACTGGGTAAGAGTGGTCTGTTTAACTCAGACACTCTGTTCATCACCACCCCCTTTTCTAAATCGTTTTTGGCCACTATAGGTGTGGCAGGGTATACTCAGACATGAGTCCCTTTCTCACTGCTCCATCAGGATTCAAGCAAGCCGGGCCGAAGAAGGCTGAAATGCCAGAAACCGGTCCCCGGTAGCTTGTCTCCTTTCTGGTGAAGAATTGGCTTGGTAGTTTAGTCTGCCCTGTTCCCATGATGCACTGGGCCAGGGACAGACTGATTTGCATATAGCCAGGTTCTGAGCTGGGATGGGGCAGTGAGATAAATAACGGTGATGGATCAAGCCCTGATCTTTGGACTGGGTAAGAGTGGTCTGTTTAACTCAGACACTCTGTTCATCACCACCCCCTTTTCTAAATCGTATTTGGCCACTATTGGTGTGGCAGGGTATACTCAGACATGAGTCCCTTTCTCACTGCTCCATCAGGATTCAAGCAAGCCGGGCCGAAGAAGGCTGAAATGCCAGAAACCGGTCCCCGGTAGCTTGTCTCCTTTCTGGTGAAGAATTGGCTTGGTAGTTTAGTCTGCCCTGTTCCCATGATGCACTGGGCCAGGGACAGACTGATTTGCATATAGCCAGGTTCTGAGCTGGGATGGGGCAGTGAGATAAATAACGGTGATGGATCAAGCCCTGATCTTTGGACTGGGTAAGAGTGGTCTGTTTAACTCAGACACTCTGTTCATCACCACCCCCTTTTCTAAATCGTTTTTGGCCACTATAGGTGTGGCAGGGTATACTCAGACATGAGTCCCTTTCTCACTGCTCCATCAGGATTCAAGCAAGCCGGGCCGAAGAAGGCTGAAATGCCAGAAACCGGTCCCCGGTAGCTTGTCTCCTTTCTGGTGAAGAATTGGCTTGGTAGTTTAGTCTGCCCTGTTCCCATGATGCACTGGGCCAGGGACAGACTGATTTGCATATAGCCAGGTTCTGAGCTGGGATGGGGCAGTGAGATAAATAACGGTGATGGATCAAGCCCTGATCTTTGGACTGGGTAAGAGTGGTCTGTTTAACTCAGACACTCTGTTCATCACCACCCCCTTTTCTAAATCGTTTTTGGCCACTATAGGTGTGGCAGGGTATACTCAGACATGAGTCCCTTTCTCACTGCTCCATCAGGATTCAAGCAAGCCGGGCCGAAGAAGGCTGAAATGCCAGAAACCGGTCCCCGGTAGCTTGTCTCCTTTCTGGTGAAGAATTGGCTTGGTAGTTTAGTCTGCCCTGTTCCCATGATGCACTGGGCCAGGGACAGACTGATTTGCATATAGCCAGGTTCTGAGCTGGGATGGGGCAGTGAGATAAATAACGGTGATGGATCAAGCCCTGATCTTTGGACTGGGTAAGAGTGGTCTGTTTAACTCAGACACTCTGTTCATCACCACCCCCTTTTCTAAATCGTTTTTGGCCACTATAGGTGTGGCAGGGTATACTCAGACATGAGTCCCTTTCTCACTGCTCCATCAGGATTCAAGCAAGCCGGGCCGAAGAAGGCTGAAATGCCAGAAACCGGTCCCCGGTAGCTTATCTCCTTTCTGGTGAAGAATTGGCTTGGTAGTTTAGTCTGCCCTGTTCCCATGATGCACTGGGCCAGGGACAGACTGATTTGCATATAGCCAGGTTCTGAGCTGGGATGGAGCAGTGAGATAAATAACGGTGATGGATCAAGCCCTGATCTTTGGACTGGGTAAGAGTGGTCTGTTTAACTCAGACACTCTGTTCATCACCACCCCCTTTTCTAAATCGTTTTTGGCCACTATAGGTGTGGCAGGGTATACTCAGACATGAGTCCCTTTCTCACTGCTCCATCAGGATTCAAGCAAGCCGGGCCGAAGAAGGCTGAAATGCCAGAAACCGGTCCCCGGTAGCTTGTCTCCTTTCTGGTGAAGAATTGGCTTGGTAGTTTAGTCTGCCCTGTTCCCATGATGCACTGGGCCAGGGACAGACTGATTTGCATATAGCCAGGTTCTGAGCTGGGATGGGGCAGTGAGATAAATAACGGTGATGGATCAAGCCCTGATCTTTGGACTGGGTAAGAGTGGTCTGTTTAACTCAGACACTCTGTTCATCACCACCCCCTTTTCTAAATCGTTTTTGGCCACTATAGGTGTGGCAGGGTATACTCAGACATGAGTCCCTTTCTCACTGCTCCATCAGGATTCAAGCAAGCCGGGCCGAAGAAGGCTGAAATGCCAGAAACCGGTCCCCGGTAGCTTGTCTCCTTTCTGGTGAAGAATTGGCTTGGTAGTTTAGTCTGCCCTGTTCCCATGATGCACTGGGCCAGGGACAGACTGATTTGCATATAGCCAGGTTCTGAGCTGGGATGGGGCAGTGAGATAAATAACGGTGATGGATCAAGCCCTGATATTTGGACTGGGTAAGAGTGGTCTGTTTAACTCAGACACTCTGTTCATCACCACCCCCTTTTCTAAATCGTTGTGAGATTCGTAATCATTCTCAGGAGCTAAGCTAGAGGAGCCGGCAGATTTTTTGAGCGTTATTTTGCAGTAATCAGATTCACTCACGCATGTCCAGGGCCAGGCAAGTAGGCAGAGTGACAGTGTGCCCTTCGTCGTGCACCTCACTTCAGCCTTCGTACCTTAACATTTTCCTTCCTCATAAAATTTGGAGAAACATCTGGAAGTGTAGCAAGAAGTACAAGTTCTTGTTAACTCTATTCCAAGATGTGTGCTCTTGGCACAAAGGTATAACATCTTGTGCCGCGGCCTTATAAAGATACATTCTTACATTCTGAGCGCAAGCATTAAGCAGCAAATAAAACCAAAAGTATATGCACATAATGTAATGCACTTTTGGTTGAAAATCAAGCAAATAGCGAGCCATTGACTAGCCGGGCTCCTATCCATTCTCCATGTCTTATTTTGCTTTGTAACATGCAGTATGATAAGGGCACTGAGGTGAGGGTGTCCAAGAGCCTGGTTCCAATTTTGAATGAATGTCAGGGCCTTAAACCGCAGAGCAGTGAAGTGGGGATCCTGGTTTGTTGATCTCAGACATCAAGCAACGAAAATACTACCGCCTCTTGTGCCCCTGCACCCTTGGGGTCTTCTGAGCTGATAAATATATTGGAAGAGATTCTGTGAAGCTGGAAATTTCCATCCAGAGAGACTCAACGTCCGCGTTTCCTCAGGGCAGGACTGGCTCTAGGGCGATGCGATTAGTGCCACCGCGCCGACTTGGGGTGGGGACTCATTTTTGCAAGTCTATTATAATTTTTAAAGCACCTGCTTCTGCGTTCTTGGCCTCCAGTAATTTTCAAGGATCAATTAAAATGGCAAGAATAAACCGGTGATTAATATTCTTCGTGGAAAGAGACAACAGGTTTGTTCAGTCGAAGTTTTGACTCATGCTAAGGTAGTGCTGAGTGTTAAAATGCCCACCGCTAAGAACGTGTACCAGGCAGCTAACTTAGTGCATATAATGTAAATAGATCAGTGGGTTACTGCTTCTATAAGAGAGCTCCTTTTGTTACTTGTCATTTGTAAATCAAAATCCTAATATTGAACATTGAGCAATTAACTGTCATCGAAGAGCTGCATGCAAACTGCAAGGTATATGTTACTCTTAGAGCTATATGTTTTTTTGCCCAGTCTTTCATTATCCTAATTTCTTGCCAAAAGTGTTCATTTGGATAGAAAACAATTCTTATTATTAAAGAGAACTCCTAACAATGGTATTATGTTGTACATTCTGCATGTGTGCTTTAAAGAATAAGGACACTTAAACTATATGACCTCCCAGTATTGATGACATGTCACTCCTACATTACACCTTGTAGTCCTGTCTGATATAACATTTCCTATACACTGATTTACACACATATGATTGTCTCTGAGCAATGTGTGTGTGATGTAAAGTGCTTTGACACCTTACACTGGTATAAGTGGTGCTATAAAACTAAATGAATCTGAGAAACAGTGGTTATGGAGAATTGAGGGGCACTGTTAAAGGGTTCTAATGAAGGAATCCATGTCAGAGGTGGTCATTGAGGGGGGGCGCCCACAAGCATTGTGGCATAGGGTGCCACCAGTGTTAAAGCCAGCCCTGCCTCAGGGTCATGCTTGCGGGCCCAATACAAATGTGTGCGCCCAGAATGAATGGAAGCGGTGCAGCAGTGGACCTCAACTACGCCAAACCAGGGTGAAGAATGATATCCACACCACTGCCCTCCCCAAAACACACCAGAAATCATGAGGTTCCAAACAGCGAAGAAAAGCCATGCGAGTGCACACATCATCATAATCTCTTCTTTGAGGGCACTGGACGGCACCCCCATGTCCACGTCTCTCCTAGAGGTGAAAGAGCAGCTCTGGTGATGTTTAACACCCAGACTGCCGAATAAAGGCTGCTTAGTCTCGATTCTACTTTATATCTCTTTTTTCCTCTACCCTACATTCAATATCTGTCATTTCTCTCTTGCGTGTCCCTTTTCACCCCTGCTTTTTCCCTTTCTGCCTTTCACTTCCCTCTTTCTCCGTTCTCTCTCATATACCGAGTCAAATTCTGATGATGAGACGTACGTTTTGCTCCCCAGAAAAATGCCGCTAGAGGCCCGTTGCTCGCAGCTTTGGATGAGCCTTCATTGGCTGCCTATCTCGCAGAGAACACAAGTACTATAGCTGAAGTCTTTGCTTTAAAGGGGAAACAATAAGTGCAGGTACCACACCAAGTTGAGTGGGCGGGGCTGGGGCAGGCATGATTATATAAACGATTCAGAAAAGGGTGTGGTGATGAACAGAGTGTCTGAATTAAGCAGACCACTCTTACCCAGTCCAAAGATCAGGGCTTGATCCATCACCGTTTTTTAGCTCACTGCACCATCCCAGCTCAGAACCTGGCTACATGCAAATTAGTCTACTGCCATCTGTCAAGTTTTCATTTTGCCCTTGGGTTGAATTATCCCTATTATTAGTCTCAAATTTCCTGCAAGTGCAAATTCCTTCTGCAATTGTGGGCAAGGCATATGTAGGCATTTAATATCCTGCCTCCTACTATACCCCTTTTAAATGCGCAAGCCGCTTATTACCCTTAAAGGGACATGTTATGTAACTAGTGAGAAGTAAACAAACTGAGCATGTGCACCTCAATGTGCATGCTCTAACTGCAGACAGCAGAAAAACAGACTGCCTGCACAAGGCCAGAAAACAGAATCCGACAGGGACCCGTTTCGAGGTCCCCTTTTAAAAACTGCCGGTGCTCAGCACGGGTGGGTCCCAGCCCACCTAAAGCCCTGACCTAATCCTTCCTAGGGCTCACATCCATGGTCCAGCGCTTAGAAACCTAGGGGAGTGCCCCCGGACCCCCCCCCCTACTCCCCCACTACTGTGCTTCACAGCACCACACTGTGACTGTGAGGAACAGGAGAGGAGCCCCATGGCTTGCAGCTCTGGTGCAGTGAACCTCCGCTGTCCCTCCTCCTGTTATTGTATAGTGGTTCGAGACACAGGAGAGGAGGGTGGGGCTTCTCAGGGCCTTGCAGCTATGATGTAGTGCTACTAGGATTTCCACCTATCCGGTTTTCTGTCGGCTCCACCGGTATTTTAGTGTCCTGGCAGTTAAAAACAAGAAGCAAAATCACTTCAAGCCGGTATTTCCAGCACTTCCAGCACTTCTCTATAAATACTTCAAATAGCAGAAGTAAATAGAAAACACTTTTAATTGTGTTCTAGAACTGCATTAACGACCCCAGGCTAGTAATTAAAGTAAACACAGACAGAAAAGTAATGCTACAAATGATTACATTTGATTTCGTTTAAAGTCCTCTTTAGTATTCTCTTGGGTCGATGCATCCTCTTACAACAACAAATGTCTGGATTTTTTTCTTTTGGAATATGGCAAACCTAAGCGCTACGCGGCCTGATCGAGGAGCTTCCTTCCCTGCACCTGCATGGAATACAGCCTGAAGGCACAGGGAAGGTGTGGCCGCTGGTGCCTCCCAGCCACAATGCCTAAGACAATACAAAATGGAGTCCCGGGAGCCACTGAAAAAACATCCTAGCACCACTGAAAAAACGTCAAAGCAAACCTGGCAGCAAGAAGGCCTCATGGTTCAACTATGATCTTAAGAAGTCCAAGAAACTCTGCCGCTCCCTTGAAAAGGCCTGGAAAAAAGACCCAACCACTAGCACCAAGGACGCCTTCAAAAACGCCACCCGCATACACCACCAACTAATCCGAAAAGCCAAGAAAACAGCATTCAAGGATCGACTAGACAACAACGCCCACAACAGCAAGGAACTTTTCAACATCGTCAAGGAATTTACCAATCCCTCGGCCAACTCCAACGACATCACCCCCTCTCAAGCCCTCTGCGACTCCCTGGCTTTATTCTTCCACAACAAAATTGCAGAGATCCACAACAGCTTCGACAACCAACCCGAAGACCAACCCACCCAACCATCTGCTGAACGTTCACCCCCCTTGAACACCCTCAACAACTGGAACCCAATCTCCACTGAGGACACCATCCGCCTGATGAACTCCATCCACTCAGGATCCCCCACAGATCCATGTCCTCACCACATCTTCAACAAAGCAGACTCCGTCATAGCACCGCACCTCCGAGACGTCATCAACTGCTCCTTCAACTCCGCCACCTTCCCGGAAAGCTGGAAACACGCTGAACTCAGCGCCCTTCTGAAAAAACCCACAGCGGACCCCACCGAACTCAAAAATGACCGCCCCATCTCGCTCCTTCCTTTCCCGGCCAAAGTCATCGAGAAAGCTGTCAACAACCAGCTCGCCGCTTTCCTCGAAGCCAACAAATCCCTCGACTCCTCACAGTCTGGCTTCCGAGCAAAACACAGCACTGAGACCGCCCTCATCGCAGCAACAGACGACATTCGAACTCTACTGGACAATGGAGACACAGTCGCCCTCATCCTCCTCGACCTCTCTGCAGCCTTCGACACAGTCTGCCACAGCACCCTTTTACAACGCCTTAGAAACATCGGAATACAAGGAAAAGCACTTGAATGGATCACCTCGTTCCTCACCGGAAGAACCCAGAGAGTCCGCCTTCCACCATTCAAGTCCGAGGCCACTGAAGTCATCTGTGGCGTACCACAAGGATCCTCACTCAGTCCCACCCTCTTCAACGTATACATGAGCCCCCTCGCGGACATCGCCCGCCAACACAACCTCAACATCATCTCCTACGCGGATGACACTCAACTGATCCTTTCACTCACCACTGACCCCAGCACCGCCAAAACTAACCTACACGAAGGAATGAAAGAAGTTGCCGAATGGATGAAACATAGCCGTCTGAAACTGAACTCAGATAAAACAGAAGTCCTCATCTTAGGTTCATCCCCCTCTGCTTGGGACGACTCTTGGTGGCCGGAAGCCCTTGGAAAAGCACCCATCCCGACAGACCACGCACGGAACCTAGGCGTTATCTTGGATTCTTCACTTTCAATGAGCAGACAAGTCAGCGCCGTCTCCTCATCCTGCTTCAACATTCTTCGCATGCTCAAAAAAACATTTCGCTGGATCCCTACCGAAACCAGAAAAACAGTCACCCATGCTCTGGTCACGAGCCGACTGGACTACGGTAACACCCTCTACTCAGGTACTACCGCTAAACTCCAGAAAAAACTCCAACGAATCCAAAACGCCTCAGCCAGGATCATATTAGACATCCCGCGCAACGAACACATCTCTGGTCACCTGAAAAACCTCCACTGGCTACCCGTCAATAAGAGGATCACTTTCCGACTTCTAACCCACGCACACAAAGCACTCTACGAAATCGGACCAGAATGCCTCAACTCACGACTGTCCTTCTACACCCCCTCCCGCCAACTACGATCTTCCAGCCAAGCCCCCGCCACTGTACCTCGCATCAACAAGACCACCATGGGAGGTAGATCCTTCTCTTACCTGGCAGCTAAAACCTGGAACTCACTTCCCACCCACCTTCGCCTTACCCAGAACCACCTAGCATTCAGAAAGCAACTTAAAACATGGATATTTGACAAGTAATCCTCCTCCCCTCCCTAAGCGCCTTGAGACCCTCTGGGTAAGTAGTGCGATATATAAATTCTATGACTTGACTTGACTTGACTGAAAGCACTATTGGTAGGAAACGGCTCATAAAAAGGTGCACAAGTTTTACGTCTTGTTTTTCAATCTAACCACTGCTCAGGCCTCCGGCCCTCGCCTCCCGAGCTGTTGATGGATCACACCTCCCCACGCCCCCACACCCCTCCGCAACCCACCTCCCCTTACCCATGCAAAGTCACCATGCCCTTCAACGTGTGAGGTGCGAGGCCCATACACACCTTCACACCTTGCTTTCGAGTGGAGAACAGATGAGGGAGGGGCATGAGCAGCAGGTGCGCAAGGCCCATTGGGCTTAAAGGGCTTCAGCCCCCCCCACCCCCAATGTGTCAGCCCAGGCTGAGACAGCTTCCTGGGCTGGCGACCGTCTTATTGCAGCCTCACCCCCAGTACTTCACAGGTTTTTAAAAGACCATTTACTTGCGCGGTAGGCTTTGTTGTGTTGTCACCCCTTCTTAGAGCCCCTGAAGCTCCACTCTGTCCACTCTGCCTACTGCTGGAAGACTTAGCCCCCCCCCCCCTCGAAATTTGTATTAGCCCCCCCCCCCCACCCCGATAAGTGGCTCTAGTTGCGCCTCTGACGAGCAGCAAGCGGCGTGAGTAGAGAATGATACACAAGAGAAGTCTGTTGGTGCTGTGAGCGCGGGCTCTGGACAGCTGCCAACACTGCCCGTGGCAAGCGACGGCCGTGATACAAAATGAACAAGCAAACGCACAGACGCACGGAAAATGACACCGCACCATGGCTGGCGCAGATCAGAGAGCAGCACGCACAGGGTAACAGGCAGAGGCAATGAGGCTGACCAGATACATACTTCTACGCATACACCATCACTTTATGGTTTATACGGAACGTGAAACATTAGTTGTTCAGATAACTATTTTACTCGTTCACCTGTTAATGTATCGCCGCATTGATTTTAGCGTTATTTAATTATTTGCACGGGTTTGTTATCGCTGATGTTATATTTATTTATTCTAGCGTTTATACAATGCCAATTGTAGATGTGGACTCCTAGAAGCTTATATTTCTGGCACAGTTGTTCTTTTTAAATGAAATGCCCATATACATAAACTATCAATTATAATTTTACACGGTGAACGTGCTTAATTTGAGCCGGTGCTCCTGGTGATAGGCGGGGGCGGGGAATTTATTTCCGCGTCAGACGGACTAAGTCACAAACAGAAAGCAGGAACACGCTAGAGCGAGAAATTGTGCCAGGGAGTGCCTGGTAGTGAATTAAAGAATCGGGTCATTAGTTTCCTGAGCGACGTCGTTTAATTACACCGGCCGCCGGCTCAGCCTGAGCAGAATTTCGGCACCAACACCTTTTTCTTTCACAGATTAAACACTGCACCGAGATTACATAACAAATCACGCTTTGCACTGGGAAAGAAGCCAGTAATAAACCTTTGTTGGATATCCTAACAAAGAAAAACCCAGCACGAGGCGTAATTGTCAGCAAACCCTCAACCCAAGGCAACATGTAACGCAAATTCATACTCGTAGGTAAATCACACCACCTAAACCTGACTTCTGGCGACCTATAGCAGGGGACCGAACTCGACAGAGCACTCAACCATGGACACTGGGCAGCAGAGTGAACAAGGAACTATAAGGAAACAGCCAGCAAATATACATTGTCACGGGATAACACGCAGGAACAAAACCTTCACAATCGCCACATAGGGCAAATAACTCTTCACTGGTAGAATTACACAGAGTAAATAACTATTACAGGGCAGGAATCCAAAAGCTCTCGAGGTATACATGTTCACACATTGCCGCACTGGCGGTGACCTTGCCTAGAAAAGCCAAACTTTCAGACCCCAATAACAAAAGCAGCACTGTTTAACCCGGTTTAATGCTGCTGCAGTGCTTCACACCTGCACACTCGCCCACCCCTTGCAACGCCCCCACCCCCCGTCCGGTTCAATAAAATTGCCAGTGCTGTTTTTTGCTCTCAGTCCGCCCTGCCCGTGGCCTGCAGACCACCAGGGGAATATCAGAAAGGCGGTATGAAAATAGCCGCACCCTACCTTAAACAGCAGCTCATTGCACCAGAGAAGTACTTCACATTTATCACGCAGCAATATCCAACCTCACAACACAGAGCGGCAGTGCACGCACAGCCCTTCACAGGAAGGTGGCGATAACCCTGGAAAGGCTTCCAGAGAGGGCCCCGTCACACGCGGCATCAATAGAATGAACTCTGCCTCCCACAGTAAGTGTGGCGCACACCACATACAGCAAGTAAAAAGAACATGCTTACTTCTTGGGGAGTAAATTGTGGCTGTAGGTTCTGGGTGATTCGGAGTACAATCAGGGATAGACTGCCTCTGTGGCGCCCCTGAGTAAGGGATCAAATATGTCGCCTTGACCTGTCGAGACCTGGGCTGGAATAAAGCGCTAATGCCCGGGAATTGCAGCACAGGTGGAGGGAGGGGGAGTGGTCCCTCCAGGGTGGAACAGGTAGAGGAGACGCGCGGTGAGGCGCCCTGTGTTTTTTCAAGGAAGCTAATCTTTCGAGTGATGTAAGAGGGGGCAGGTCCGTAAGGTTACTGTACATGATGTACATGACATACAAGGTCCTCACGCGCACTGGGTCCTCGCTCGCGCATTTGTCACTTCATCCACACCTGGTGCACTTCCTGGTCTTTGGCACCAGCTGCCTCTAGACACGGTTGTGTGATGTTGGCGGTGCGTGTGGAGAGCTGTCACTGGGACGGCGGCCCGAGGCAACAGCGTGAACACGGGGGTGTTTTTTTACGTGGGTTGTGCGCGGTACCATTACCTGGGTGGATGCTGCCGGCACACCCTGCCCTGCACAGGTTCAGGACTCGGAGAGCGAGCGGCAGCAGTCAGCGTCCAACAATCCCACCGAACCATTGGATGCAGCTCAGGAGTACACCGGGGACAGCGGGCCCGCAACGCCGCCCTCACCTGCCCCATCCCAGCTTAGGAACGGGCTTTGGAGCGGGACAGAGGGCAAAGTCACCGGCCTCTGCGACGGCAACTCCATTCTTTTCTCTAAAACATCACGTCTCGGTGCTTAAAATAATTGTAAATTACTCCCGGTGATCAAAGCTCTGCTCAGAATTCCGAGGCTGGTGAAGTTAGATATAGGAGCAGCTTTTAAAACAAAGGAGGATTCTTACATCCACTTTATGTCACCGCACCTTCCTATATCTCGTTCTGTTTTTCTTTCTCCCTTAATTCATGCGTCTCTTTTCCGTACCTGTCCGCGTTCTTTATGCCGCTGTATCTCTACTATTGCATTTTACTGTTTCCCCAGCGAATCCTGTTTTCACAATCTGTAAAGATCGTTCATTTCTTTGTAGCATCAACCATTTATATATAATCAAGTTGTTCATTTTTTTTAGTTTTTTTCACACTTGCAACTTATTCCACACTATGCTTTGTTTTTTAATTTCTTTATCGGAGTTGCGGCTTTACCTTCTTGTTTGAAATACACAGTTTTATTTATTTATTTCTTTAAAGTATTATATAGCGCGAACTAGACCCGAGTCATCGGATATCAGAGCGCTTTACATGAGCACCAGTTTCGGTACCGGTGGACACATCAATGTTGTTAGGCCCGGGGAGATTGAGTGATTTGCCCAGAATCACAGGATGTTGAGCGCCGTTGCCGAGACGTGAAGCTAGGTGAACCCGGTTCCCAGCTTCGAGGTCGACCGCTCTAGCAAAAAGGCTACATCCTCCCCTACTTAAGCCTTTTATACATTTCCATGTGCCGCCTTCTTATTTCTTTCTCTGTTCTTTCATTTTTCTTTCTGTGCACTCTGTCTTCTTTGCTTTGAATTCAGACTTGTTTGCTCTGACTTTATCATGTCTAACTCTCACTTTGGTTTATTTTACATTGTGTTCCCCTTGTCTTGCTGTTCTGTGGGCTTTCGTTCATAATTTGTCCTTTCTCTTTGCTGTATTCTTTTTAAAAGCTCTTTTCTCTCATTCCCTTGGTTTTACATTCCTCCTTTTTGATTTGATTTGATTTGATTTATCTATTTGTAGAGCGCAGGAATGCCCAAAGGCGTCTTGGCGCTGAGATGTACTACTGGCTCTTGAAGATGTTGATTAGAGCTGTGCAGAGAAAAGACAGGTTTTAACTTCCTTTCTAAAGGATTTCAAGGATGGGCTGATTTTTATGTCTAGCAGTAGTTGGTAGTTTTTCACTTTTATTTCTTCTTTTTAGCTTTGGCCATTTCCTCGCATTTCATCCATTTCTTTCTATCCCTTTCGAAATTCCATTAGACTCTACCCTTCCCATCTCTGTTGGTCAGTGTGCCTTGATGCAGCTGGGGTGCGCCTATCGGCCCACCCTCCAACACACACCCAGCGCGGCACCTCCGCACCTGCTACTTACTACACCAAAGGTAACTTCTTACCTGCCTGTCAAAGTTTTCACACCCCATATTTTTGTTTGTATAGTGCTCAATTTTAAAAGGTTATCGCCGGGCTCCGTCTTCTTAAAACGTACAATTTAGACGTCAAAGCAAGCAAGCTTCATTCCGTTTAAAGGACTTATGCGTTTCTAGTTTCAGTCATTCGTAAAGCAGGCAGCCGGGCTCAAGGAACCACAGACAGAAATAGAAGATATGTCAGCCCCAGGGCAGTTCGCACTGTGGGAGTGGGGAGTGAAGGGTGGAGGTAGATGAGGGACGGTGCACTTGAACTTTTGGCCGAATAGGCTAGCATTTTTACGGAATTGAAAGTTGTAGATTTGGGTCCATGTTTTTCCCGGAGGACAGATTCAGAAATACTTTTGCGTTCACGTTTCGTTTTATGTTACGTTTTATGTTCCAACTATAGCGCAAGCACCCGCATCAACCTTTATGTTAAATGTCATATGGGCGCAGGAACTAGGGGCAGACACGAGAAGACTGTACAACCAATCTCTGAACCAGATGCAAGCACAACCACCACCGAAACCCGCAAGGTCCTATGCAATTGCCCTACAAACCTGCAATTTGTTGTGTGTTACTTTTGTACTCTGTAACATGTAAATACCAATAAAAAAACCAAAAAAAAACATCGCTTTGTTATGGATCGAATACAGTTCTCAACATTATTGTACACTTTCTCTCTGACATATCCAAACAAAACGTTTTCAAGTAAAATCTCGCAATTGTAATCTTAAAGTAATTAATCATAATTTAATTGATCTATGTGTAGAACCATAACCTATTTGTAAAACATTTTTTATTACTGTTCATATTTAATTTCAAAATTATTTTTCCTTCAAATTATGTCGATTACAAAAAACCGTCTTTTTCTCCCGAATTTTTCTTCGAAGAAATAACATTTTATTATAAAGAGGCCGGGAAAATCAAACGTATGTATACGTTTCTGGCACTCACTTCTATGAAAAGAACATGCTGTCCCTGGAAAGTGCTGACATCATCACCCCGTCGTCAATGCAGAGTGTCGTGAGAGAAAAAGCTTTGGACTGAAACATACAAAAGCACAGAAGGGAGACAGTGAGAGGTGTCAATGGCGGTGCTGTCATAACCACAACAGGTGCAGTGGCACCAGGCCCAGAGGTGTGATAGTATCACTGTACACCGAAGTATGGCTGTCTTTTATCACCCAATCCTAGTGGATGGGCCCATTTGCTTTGCTTGCATTAGGGCCCCTGGCACCTCTACTAACGAGTAAAGTCCAATAGAATCCATTATTCCTCTATCCAAGTCACCAGGACTGAGTGAAGTGCCTGGCTTGGGAACAGAGGGATGCAGCAGAGGGGTGATCTGAGGGGTCGGATGGTAGAGTGGCACACCTGGGGGGAAGGGTAGTGCCGAAGGGGGCGGTGGAAGGGGCAGACAGTAGTAGATGCCAATACAGGACGGAAGGCAGAGAGACTCGAGGCCCTGTCTTCAGCGTGCCCTAAGACAACTGCACGAGGCAGTGTTTGGTGGGGACTCTAGTGATGAGAAATAAGGCAGTGACGCCTCAGAGAATGTTGAGGCTGCGCAGCCCTGCACCTGCCAATGGAGACGCAGAGCTGAACTATTGATGCCGGAGGATGATGGATGTTGCAGCGTGCAGGGGGCGCTGGTTAGAACGCTCCATGTTCATGGCTGGCGAAGGAGGACTGGAGAAAAGTGAATGCATAGCCAGGGCTTGAAGTGGGATGAGAAAACTAGGGGGTTCTCTCAAAGGGGCGTAGCCTATGTAGTGACCGACGTGGCTTAAACATGTAAGCTAAACATTTGTGTTTAGCATGGATTGCCACCCGACTGGCAGTTTGCTGCCTCTCTTTATGCCAGAATCAGATACAATACACCCTCTGACATATATGTCTAGCTTTTGTGGAAAAAAGCCGACGTAAAGTATTTTTCATTGATATACACCTAGGGCTTTAGGTGGGATGAAAACACTGGGGGTGTCTCTCAAGGGGGCGTGGCCATTGAAATTAAGGGCGTGGCTTAAAACACATAAGCTAAAAGTTTGTGCTTAGAATAGTGTGTCGCCCCACTTGTATTTTGCTGTTTCTGCCATTGTATCCAGCTATACGACACAACAAGTAACATCATACCTACAACAAGTCAGGACTATTAGCTTTGTCAATGGTTGTTAGTTGCATGAGATAAATAAGCAGCAACTGTGCTTGTACATATATCTTCCACATGAAGCCCTGGTGACACCACAACAATGTTGCTGTTCCTGAGTTCCGAGAAGAGAAATCCAGAGAGAAAATGACTCCCTTCAAAGGATTTCCCTTCCCCTATAACGCTAAAAAAAACGGACCGACTGTGCCAGGGCACAAAAATAGAGCACAGGCACAAAACAGAGCCGAATAGAGACCCGTTTTGAGGTCTCTTTAAAAAAACTGTCGGTGATCAGACCCAGTGAGACCCTGCCCACTTAAAACCCTGCATACACTTACAACAAGACTAAGTGAAGGGTGGGGCTCTGCCCAGGGTTGGATTGGGAATGAAAATCGGCCCGGGCACACAAAAAAAAATCGGCCCACATTTGCATAAACACTCCTCATATCACTCCTTTCCGGATCTGTCCCTGACTCATGGAGAGGTAGTATATTAATTCCCCTATTTAAAAAGGGTGAACGGGACAATCCGGCAAATTACCGTCTAATAGCTTTATTAGATGCAATAGGAAAAGTGTTCGCTAAATATCTTTTAACTTTGATTAATAATTGGATAGATTTTAACTGTATTTTACCTTTGGAACAAACTGGATTTCGTAAAGATCATGGAACATTAGATAATTTAACAGCACTGCAGGTGATTACTGATAAATATGTACGTGTTCGGGGTGGTGGAATTTACGTGGCATTTATAGACTTCTCCACAGCGTTTGATAAAGTCGATCGACCAACCCTGTGGAGAAAGCTTGCAGCTTTAGGTATGCCATTACAGCTTCTTGAGCTTGTGAAGGCCCTTCACTCGAACTCACTGCCTTGGTGTAATCTTATAAAAAAACTTTAGGGGGGGGGATGCACGCGTTAGTTTACACTGGTGAGACAAGTGAGGCCACTTCTACTCTGGCCCCCTGCTCCCGCTGGGTACGTGCAGACATTAATGGGCCGGCCAGCGAGACAAAGGGAGTGACACCTTTGCTAAGCGGAGGTAATGAGCGCCCATCCTCTCTAGATAGGCCTCTCAGACACCCACTGGGCCGCTGACTGTATCAGAAGAACAGAGACAGCGCCCAATAGGCCCCCAGACTGCTCAAAATAGCAGCCCACAGCAGCCCTCGGACACCGGCCCCTCGGGCATTGCCCGAATGCCCACGTTACCAATCCGACGCTGGCTCTGCCGAGTTAAAAGACCTTTTTTTCCCTCACTTCGAGGGACCCCTCTCAGCATATGGCTTTTAGAACTGCCGATGCACCGGCAAGACCCGGACCATTTAAAGCCCTGAGCATAGTAGCCCTGAGACATTCAAGGTCCCGCCCTGCATCACTTTGGAACACTGGTAATGGGAAGAGTAGTAGATCGCTGTTTAAGAGACTAGGGACGGCCGGCTTGGCAAGTGGGGGAGTGGTGTGTTAAGGGACAGGAGTACGCACAAAGGGGTGATGAATGGACATTGGAGGGGTCTGCCAGACAGAGGAAGTCCAAGGGGTCATCTTACCAGCGAGGACAGACCACTAGGAATGTGGGAAAGGCGTACAAAATTGGACAGGGATGGAATTATGTGGCCAGATGTCTGAAACTAAAGTTTTATCATCTCTTACAATGAGTCTAAAACTGGATACCATACAGTACTTTGAGCGTCCCTTCCAAATTGCGGATCAGTAGTATCCATAGTTTGCCACCGGAATTCCAGTCACAAACCATAACAAGCACTGGCGTTGCCAATAGGTTTCGCATTTGGAAAGTTGGAGCTATTGGTTTTGTAAATGACATTTTATATTTATATATTGTTATTGACAATGCCAATAACGATATATAAATATAAAATGTCATTTACAAAACCAATAGCTCCAACTTTCCAAATGCGAAACCTATTGGCAACGGAAGTGCTTGTTTTGCTTAAGGCCTTTTTGGATTCCCACAGAAATCTAAGTGGCCCAGAGACTGGCGAAGAAGTCAAGACTGCCTCTCACCTGTACCACAGGCCGGGCAAGAGCTCCCGGGAGGGGGTGTGGTGCGTGTCAGAGCCTTCCTGTAGGGGAGGGGCCGAGGGGAGTGGTGGTTCTAGTGTGTAAAGCGTACTCCAAGGCCCCGCCCGTGAAATGTCAATAATATAATTATGTGCCTGCTTTCTGGGGCCGCACCGATGATGAAACCTGAGCCAGTGATGTTTGACTGGTTGTTGATTAGCATCTCAAACGGGAATGCGCTATAGCGCTTTGATCGAGAGTACATGATTCCCCTCTCTGGTGAGCTCATACGGGACTGCCTGTTATTTTTTGGTTGACCTTGACTGGATGAAGGGGTGGGATGGCCGTGCCTGGATTTGAACCCGGGACTTTCATATCATCACAATGAACGATTTTGGTTCTAGCCTCAAGAGTCAATGCTTAGAATGTCAGCATCATGCGTGTAGAGCGACCGCCCTCAATTAAGATTTTGTCACAAACCCACTCTTAATTTTGCCACGCACCTTGTCGCACATTTCACTACATAACAAGTAAACAGATGAGGTGCTGCCCGCTGTGGTTAAAAGTTCCTGCGTTAAGCTCCGGCGGCATGTGGTGATGCAGTCGGCCACTGCCGCACATTTCAAATACTGTTTCATTGGACTTGATGGCAAGGTAAATGTTCCTAGAGAACAGACTGCATTACAAGTCCTTTAGTAACCGTAATCAGGAGTCCCGCAGTCCCGCATCTGCGAGAGGGTGGGGTTACAACCGAGGTGCCTGGGGGCTTCACTGGGCGGGCATGCGTAGAATCCAATATGTTAACGGAGTACGACTGTGCCAGGGGAAGCGTGTGCAACCCCTAGCTCTAGTGAGAAACAGATGCAAACATAGATAGAAATGAGGCAGTCGCAGTACTATTTCTGTGTGGGTGGGAGTGCATAGGCAGTTTAAGAGAGATTACTAACTGCAAACTGATACGTATTGTAGCGATAGGAGTTTACATTGTCAAGCTGCGGGCGGGGGAGAGCTCCTGGCAAATGGCCTCGGAATGCTGGCAAATGGCCGGAGGGAAGCCGGATGGGGGCGGGAGAGTCTGGCGGGCATGCGTAGAATCCAATATGTTAACGGAGTACGACTGTGCCAGGGGAAGCGTGTGCAACCCCTAGCTCTAGTGAGAAACAGATGCAAACATAGATAGAAATGAGGAAGTCGCAGTACTATTTCTGTGTGGGTGGGAGTGCATAGGCAGTTTAAGAGAGATTACTAACTGCAAACTGATACGTATTGTAGCGATAGGAGTTTACATTGTCAAGCTGCGGGCGGGGGAGAACTCCTGGCAAATGGGCTCGCAATGCTGGCAAATGGCCGGAGGGAAGCCGGATGGGGGCGGGAGAGCCTGGTGGGGGGGCGGGAATGCGAGCAAGGGGAGGAGAAGTGGGGCAGGCGGATTAGGGAGATGCGTGGAGGGAAGCCGGATGGGGGCGGGAGAGCCTGGTGGGGGGGCGGGAATGCAAGCGAGGGGAGGAGAAGTGTGGCAGGCGGATTAGGGAGATGTGTGGAGGGAAGCCGGATGGGGGCGGGAGAGCCTGGTGGGGGGGCAGGAATGCGAGCGAGGGGAGGAGAAGTGTGGCAGGCGGATTAGGGAGATGCGCGTGCTTGTGTGGTCATGTGACCCGCTTTTTTGGCCACGTGACTCACATGCGCTGTGAAAAAACCGCAGTGGTTTGACGAGTCGATGGAGCACTTGAATTCTCGCCTATTACATTCGCAAGCGAATGATAATAGGCGAAACCTAAAAAAACGTTACTAACTCGGGAACCACTGCCAATCCTACTGAAACTGTTAAAAAATGAAAACACAATTTTTAAATTTTAGCACGCGTCTTTTAACCCCTTACGTGCTACCGTCGCAAGCACTACCTCCCTGGTGTTGCGAACAGCCTATGGCCGACGCAGCCCCGCCCACTCCGTGAAACGCCCGCACTGCGGCTAAATATTCGCAGAGGTGAACAGGTTAAGGACATTAGACAGTTTTTTAGTTCTTAAGATATACATTTGAAAATCATTTTTTTTTAGAAGAAAATGCAAATTTCCATAAAGAAAAGTATTGCAGTGTTACATATACGAATGCTTCAATTACTTACCGGTAATTGCATTACTCCTCTGAGTATGTTTTCACCGTAATTGATTACTTAATGGGGTCAAGTCAAGTCAAGTCAGGATATTTGTATTGCGGACATATCATGTCTAAAAGAGTCTCATGGCGCATGCAGACGATTCTGACTAAGCATGGGCGGAAAATCTGTCCCGCTCGCGGATTTTGCGGATTTTCGGTAAAATCGCAATCCGCGAACTCTCGCAAATTTACCGAAAATCCGCAAATTCGCATGCAGCGGATTTTTTTGCTTGGTGATACAATATTGCGGCGTGCAGCGTTCACTTACCGTCATTCAGCGTTTGCCGAGTTGTTTTTCTCGATATTTTGCGAGTGCTGAGCCATTTTGGATCTTGCTGCTGGATCCCGCAGGAGTTTGGCGACGCATCGCGAGAGTTCGCAATTGCGAACATGTAGATGCGGCGGGTAGCAACAATCTCGCACTCGCGAAAATTGCAAAATTTGCAATTCTGCACAAGAAATCCACTAGCAAGCAGCATAAACCTTCAGAAAATGATGATTTTTATCAGAATAACTCCTGAGGTTGACATTTGCCTGCACTTTTTTGGATTTGAGGCCTTTTTGACTTTCTTTGGATCATTTTTGGATTAGAATTCAACTTTCACAAGTAAGTTTGTTTGGGGCATTACAGTTGCTGTTCTGCAGAAAAAACGAGTTTTGCAAAACTGAAAGCACTCAGCAGGTGCAAAAGTTCACTCATCATTAGTAACCATTCCCTGTAGTGCTTCCTGAGGGGCCCCTCCAGAGTTCAGTTGCCTATGTTTGTTTGGGGCATTACAGTTGCTTTTCTGCAGAAAAACGAGTTTTGCAAAACTGAAAGCACTCAGCAGGTGCAAAAGTTCAAACTCATCATTAGTAACCATTCCCTGTAGTGCTTCCTGAGGGGCGCCTCCAGAGTTCAGTTGCCTACTTGCAACTATTCTATGACCCTGCTCTGACCCTCACAGCAGGCTCATAGAATAGCTAAAAGTAGGCCACAAAGGTCCTGGGGGAAAAAATGCACTGCAAGAGAAAGCAAATTACAGATAAGAAAGCAGGTGCCAGACTGGAATTTTAAAACAGTGACACATTAATAAATCAACCCCAAATTAATTCATGTCAGTTGAAGCAGGGCAGGTGTGCTTGCTTTCCCCCCCATAATCTACAGTGATGAACCAGAGGGTGGCATTGATGTACCAGAGGGTGGCATGGGTGAAACAGAGGATGGCAGTGGTGAAACAGAGGGGGCTGTGAACCTGTGATGATAAACCAGACGTAGAAGCAACATAGTCACGACCGTTGCGAGCCGACAAGTAAGTTCGCAATTGCAAACTGGTACAAAATCCTTGCGAACTGGCAGAAACCCTTGCGAACACACAAAAAAAGACGCAAATTCGGAAGAATTCGCAGATTTTGCGGATTGCGAGTTCGCAAATACGAAAATTCGCGAATGCCAGATTCACAAAATTCACCCATGCTTAATTCTGACCAAACGGGTAGGTAGCAAAGATTAGCAGAAAAGCCAGGTCTTAGGCTTCTTTCAGAAACTACTGTGTTCGGAGATTGTGCGCAGGCTGAGAGGCATTTTATTCCATAGGGATGGAGCCAAAAAGGAGAAAGCGCGACCTCCATTCCTGGCAGTTTGAATTCTCAAAGGAGTGAGTAGTGACTCAGTGCTTGATCTCAGCTGCCTCCTTGGCATGTACCATGTGAGTTTCATGGTCCAATATTTTGGGCCCCTTCCATACATATGTTGGTGTACCATACATAGTATTTTAAACGTGATCCGTTTTTTCACAGGGAGCCAGTGTAAGGTTTTTAGGCACGGCACAGAGGGGGATCGTCGAGGTAAGTCCAGGACGAGGCGTGCTGCCGTATTCTGCAGAACCTGCAGCTTTCTAATGTGGCAATCATTTGTGGCAAGTAGCAGTGAATTGCCATAATCAAGTCTGTTTATAATGAGGCCTTGTACTAAGGGCTTACGGGTTTCAGCTGGTATCCACTTAAAGACCTTGTGTAAGCTGTGCATGATGCCAAAACAGGTACCAACAATGTGGTTTACCTGAGCTTTCATGGAGAGCTTATTATCCATGTGGAGACCTAGGTTGCGGATCGATTCCTTGGGGACTGGGCATTCACCCAGTTGTGTATGCCATCAGTCCTGGGTCCAATGTCCAATGGCTTTGCCGAACAACATGACCTCTGATTTGCTGCCATTCAGCTTTAGGTGATTTTGACGCATCCAGCTTTTCATTTCCATCAGACAGTTCTTAAAACGGTCAGGGCCAAGAGTGGCTAGAATTTGAGTATCGTCGGCATAAGATATAACATCGAAGCCGAACGCTCTGATTACTTTGGCCAGGGGAGCCATATAAATATTAAAGCGCGTGGGGCTCAAGATGGAGCCCTGTGGCACCTCCCTTTTGACAGGCCGAGTACTGGCCAGGATTTTGCCTATCTGAACTGTAGTCGTCCGGTTAGAGAGGTAACTCTTGAACCATTCCAATACCTGCCCTCTGACACCACTCTCCCATAGTCTCTGAATCAGAATACGAAGGGAGATGGTGTCGAAGGCCGCAGACAGGTCTAAGAGGACAAGGATGGAAGATTGATGTTTGTCCAGGGCAATTCTTATGTTGTCTGCAAACTCAACCAGTGCTGTCTCCGTACTGTGAGCAGCACGGAAACCCGACTGTGAAGGGTCAAGTAGGTCATTTGTTTCAAGATATTTGACCAGCTGTCTGTTGACCGATGCTTCCAATATTTTCCCAAAATATGGGAGCAGGGAGATGGGTCGATAATTTACATGAATGTTTACGTCAGCTCCAGATTTTTTCAGTTTTGATCTTGTTCTCGCCGCCTTCCAAATCTCTGGGACATCTGCTTCAAGCAGAGATTTGTTAAGGAGGCTAGTAAGACAGTCTACTAGAGCCGGGGCAAGTAAAGTAAATAGTTTCGGGCGTAGTTGATCATACGGGGAGCCTGATTTAATCTTTTGCCCTATTGTAATGGTCGTATCCTTGTCAAACATTTCGAAAGTAGTCCATCTAGAGGGACATTTCTAGATAGTGGGATTGTGATCTTGGTACTGTGTAGGCAGAGAGTCTGGGCTTAAAGATTCACATATGGTTGTGATTTTGTCCTCCAAGAATTTAGAAAGTTCTTCGGTCCATTCTACAGTATCAGGAGTAGATGATGGATTTTTTATGATGATGGAGGTAACCGCGCCTCACAGACAGACCCAGTTCCCTTTCCAAAAAGTTGAAAACCACCTCCCCATTCAGAACCTCCTGTTTTAGTTGACACAAGCCTCCACCTAGTACAGTAGTCCTGGTCCCAACAGGGCAGGAGGGAGGGGTTTCTTAATTAGGGTGAAAACGTACTCAGAGTAAAGCAATTACTGTAGAAATTGAAGCATTGATTTCAGAACAATTAAAATTTCCTCTTCTGTTATGTCTAGTTGAATTTGTTGTCTACAAACCACAGAGAAGCTGGGGAGATTTGTCTTCTCAAAATATTCCTGGATTAAGTCCAGTCCAACCTCATAGCGAGTGGTATTATGCTGTTGATAATGCTCCATAAAAATTCGAGCTATGCAATCCTTATCCGTTAATTTATACATCGCTAGTCTTGGGATCTATGATCTCGGAAATACGGGCTGCTTCCTGTTTGTTTTTAGTGGCCCAGCTAGCAGTTTCCCAACCATTTGACTCTCCTCGTATACCCGCTGGTGATAGGTCCTAGAGCTATTTATCTCTTCTAATAAAAAAAATTCCCTTAGTACCTACTTTGCCTTTTCAATCCGACCCCCACCTCCCGCCTCCCCCTGTATATGGGTTTTTTACATCCTAAGTGCCCTATCCACTGCCTGCTGAAGTGTCGTAATTTTAGCCTGTCGTTTTTTGGACTGAACAACAGAAAAAGCAATCATCTGCCCCCGTAATGTTGCCTTAAACCCACCCACACAGAAAATAGTTCTGCTGTTCCTTCATTAATCCTAAAATACTCCACAATCCATTTTCTTGTCTCCGCTATCCACTGGGCATTTTGTAGTAGGAGACGATCCATCTGCCACCTGCATCTTGTCCTCCTTCCCTTCTCTATTGCCAGCTCAAGTTTTTCAAAGGAGTGTTTTGAGAATGCATTAGCTCCTATTTCAATACCCATATAATTCAGTGATCGAGAAATAAGAAAATAATCAATACGAGAGGCCAATTTAAATTGGCGAAAGGAGTTGGCCTAACGGCTAGGGTGCTCGACCTTGGACTTGGGGATCTGGGTTCGAGTCTCGGTAACAACGCCAAACATCCTGTTATTCTGGGCAAATCACTTAATCTCCCTGTGCCTAACAAAAATGAATGTGTCTCTTCATGTAATGTAACTGGTGCTATGTAAAGCGCTCTGATACCAAATTCGGTTCGGTGTCAAGTTTGCGCTATATAAAACTCTGCAAAAAAAAAATATGTATATTTATTTGTTAGCTAATTACTTTGTTGCAGGGGTCTAGCAAATGGAACTCCAGTTTAATAGTTTCTAGGACTTTTTTGGTCTTTGGTTTTTAACTGTTTCTTATTTTTACAAGAAGTGTCTTTCCTCAAATCTTGAATACAATTAAAATCCTCTCTCAAAATAATCAGCCCCGGTATTCCTCTGAGTAATTCACTGACTTTCACTAATGGTAGGGGATCTTCTACTACTGGACCATAGTAATTTACAAAATTTAGTATAGACCGTTTAATTTCACCTCAACCAAAATCCATCTACCCAATGGGTCTCTCCGAATTTGACCAAATTCCTAAGGCACATCTCTACCAAAGTAAATAGCTACGCCTCTTTTGGCCAGCTCAGCAGAGGCATAGAAAGCATGTGAAAAATCTCTTGGAAACAAAAGTTTTGGGGAATTAGTTTTTAAATGAGTTTCCTGAAGAAATACCACTTGCGGTGCAAAAGAAGCAGCCACCTTATAAGCCCTCCATAATTTTGTTTGATTAGGATTCCATTTACATTAACAGAAATAGTGCAGCACTTACTGGTCATTTCTAAAATGCTTTGTATCAACAAAAAAACCCTACAAATCCTGCTTACTTTACTCCATTTGCTATTGCTCTTTTTACTACTATACTCATGCCAACACCACCCTCCCACCCCAAGAAACTCCCCTCGAGAAATGTGGACAGCCTCGCTAGCCACCTCTCACCCCCGTGATTCTATGTTGGGTGTCATGGTATTACACCCTTGGTGACCCCTCCCCCCCAGCAATGAAAGCATCAACAGTATACATGTAGGTCCCATCAATTTGAGGGTGAAATCTCCTTAAAAAGATCCTGCGCATCTTCTTAATTTGTAAACATATGGAATTAACCTTTGACCAATACACAAAGCTTTGATTGTTGGGCTATTGTTCTGAAATCGATTCCCAGCGCAAAAGTGTGTGGTAACTATGGGCTCCCCATAGAATTTTGCAAGACCTTCTCAAAGGAACTGATCACCTTCTTGACAAAGTTATTTAATAACATTAAAAAGGGGGCTGTGGCCCCTCTAGTTTTAAAGAATCTGTGATTATAAGCTTTGTTAAAAAGGGCGAAAACCATAAAGACGCTAATTCTTATAGGCCGATCAGTTTCCTAAACGCCGATTATAAAATTGTCATGAAAGTTTGGGCCCATCGTTTTATTCCACTCATGCAGGAACTGATACATAAAGATCAGTCAGGATTTGTTGCCAGAAGGTCAATGTCCTCGAATACCAGATTTTTTAATTCAAGCTCTTGACTTTTTAAAGAATAAAACAACCCCCCCCCACTTAGTATGATGGTGGATGCTGTGAAAAGGAGTTTGACCTGGTGAATTGGGATGCTCTTTTTTTTGGTCTGGCCAAATTTGGGGTTCCTGCCCAGGTGATAGATATGTTTAAGAACATCTATCAGGGTGCCCAGGCCCAGGTGGTCATCAACGCAAATCAAATAGGAACAGTGAGCATTAACCGCTTAGCCACAGCGCCAATTCCGCCACGGTGCAGCGAAATTTGACACATGCGCAGAACGACGGCCCCATGGCTGTCCGACGCACACTCCCACCATTGCATCTGACGGCCGAGGGCTGTCTCATGCATCGAAGAGGTTAACTGTGGGACCAGACAAGGGTGCCCGATGTCCCCCTTGTTGTTTACCTTCTTTATCGAACCCCTGGTTGCAAGCATTCGTGGCAATGTGGAAATTAGAACCCCAAAACCAGGTGTGATGAAAATAAGTTGTTCGCTGATGATGTTATTCTATATCATATGGCCAGATTCATCAAAGTAAAATCGGCTCGCAAAGGGCCAGATTCTGAGAATCCGGCCCTTTGCGAGCGCTATTTTTGCATGTTGGCTTCATCATCCCAAATGCAAAAATCGCAATTACAGAACTCGCTAAATTGCGAAGAATCGCATTTAAGGAATCTCAATTAGAGATTCCTTAAATGCTATTCATGAACCTTTTAAAAATTGCGAATTCGCAATATGGGGCTGCCATTTACCGCGAAGTGTAACTTCGTGGTAAATAGCGAAAACTTAGAAAAATGCACTTTAGTGCATTTTTCTAAGTTGTATGTTACACACACACATGTCCGTTGGACATGTGTGTGCGCAACACCTGTGTACATTTGGATTTCAGGGGTGCTACAGGGTGTCCTTTGGACACCCTGGCACCCTTGAAATCGCATCCTTATTTGCGATTCGCTAATTGCTAACCGCAATTAAGGATTGACTCCCCATTAATTCCTATGGGCCTTTAGGCCCATAGGAATGAATGGGAAATCGCATCCTTATTTGCGATTCGCAATTTGCGAATCGCAAATAAGGAAGCAGTAGAAATCGCAAAAAATATTGCGATTTCTACATGCATCCCGTTTTGCGAGTCTGTAATAGTGATTCCTTAATAATCACTAATACAGACTTGCAAAAGGGGACCTTGATGAATCTATATGTAAGTCCTGAGAAATTGAATCTGGACTGGGTGTTATTAGAATAAAAAAAAAGAGTTTTCTTCGAGGTCCGGTCTAACGAGGGTCCACGCAGGCACCAAGCGGGTGCCTAGCATCAAGGTCGGTGTGCCACTTTCGCTACCACCCCCCTCCCGAGACCCATGGTGCTCTTAATGTTAGCACCTTCTAATAAACTCGGTTCCACTCCATTGTGACGGAATCTTGTTAAATTGTTTTTACATAAGATATTCTCTTTTCTAACACTAGTGACCCCAGGTTAGGGTGGGCCTTAGTGCGCCCATACCACGGGGTCCATCACTACACTTTATTTCACTGGTCCTGACGAATGCCTGTATAAGTACCTTCACATAGGCAGAAACATGTTGACCTCACAAAAAGGATAAACCTGGACTTCAAATTTTGGTCCTTTATCCTACACTTCTATTTTTATACATTTCCAATTGTCAAAACGAATAAAACTTTTTTTGGACACAATTTGGACATTTTTAAATCACTTAATTCACATCGTACACATAAAAAAAACAGCTCCGCAGTAATCTGGCGTTGCAGCACACTAGGGTAGCATTTGGCCACTCCTGGTGGGGCCCGATGATGAAGCATTTCACCAACCAGGTTGGTGAGTGAGGGCTTTCTGAACAACCTAAGGAGGTTTCTTCTACAGTTGATCCTGGACTGGGAATACTGTTACATGCTTGCTCTTATATTTTCTTTGGCATGACGCTCCTTAATTGTTTTTTTGATTTCTCTCGAGGGGAGTAGGAGCGTTGAGTCCGTTCCCTTCCTCTCTTGTTGTTACGAGTATTATTAGAATTTAGTCAGTTTGAAATGATTGGGGGCTATAAAATAAATCAAAATAAAACAGAGATTTTAATTTTAAATACGGACGTGGAGTTTCACCCCTCCAACCTTAAATCCCAGGCGTTAAGTACGGAATCAATACAATATCTGGGAGTATTTGTCTCAAATCAATATGAACAACTATTTAGTTTAAACTATCTAGCAATGCAGAACAAAATCTAAATATTTCTCGATAAATTGTCAATTTTACCATTACTGTTAATAGGCCTTGTAGCCCTTATAAAAATGTCCATACTTCCTTTATTAGTATTTCTTTTCATTAACGTACATTTGAAAATTAATGTTAACATTTTCAAAGAGCTGGAATCCATGTTTAGAGAATATGTCTGGAGTAAAAAGGCCTGCAGGGTTAAGCAGACAATACTCCAGTTAGATATTAAGTATGGTGGACTAGCACGGCCTAAAATGCAAATTTATTTTGAAGCAGCGATTTTAAATCTCACAGAGAGCTTTTTGGACCCAAAGGGGCAGATTTATGTTAACTGGCGCATCCCGAGGGATGCGCCAGTTAACATGCGCCACAGCTACGCCACCCATGGTGCGCCGCATTTATGATGCAGCGCACCATGGGGCAAAAACGGCACAGATGCGTCACGCATCTGTGCCGTAAAAGTGACGCATTGCTGGAGTTGTGTCGCAAGCGCGACGCAGCTCCAGCAAGGCTCGGGGGTGCCCTATCTGACCAATGCTGCGTCAAGCCTTACGCCTGCTTCAAGCAGGCGCAGGGTTTTGACGCAGCATTGGCCTAAAAGTGACTGAGTGAAATCTTATAGATTTCACTCAGCCACTTTTGCGAGGAGCACCTGCCCCGGAACGCCCACCCTGCGCCGGAACGCCCACAAGCGGCGCAGGGCTTTACAACGTGACGCATCTGCCTAGATGCGTCACGTTGTAAATCGGTCGTAGGGATGCGCCACGTTTACGCCACAGTTGCGTGACGCAAACGTGGCGCATACACAACATAAATCTGCCCCAAAGTGTTGAAATAGACAATTTTATCTTTGCCAAAATGGTACAGGAATCAGGTTCACAGATGTCAACATTCTTAAAAATAGCTAAACTGCTGAAAAGAACTAGATATAAGACGCTACAGGACTTTGTTTCTAGATTGAAATCTTTTTTTAAACAGGCCGGCTCCTCCGGATTCCACTATTTAAAGCTGATGGAATGCAAAAGTTTGGGTCTCCAAATTCATTCTAGTTGTCTGAAAAACTGGAAAGATTGTGGGTTAGAGGAGTTGGGATATTTTTCAACGAATAATACAATAATTACCTGGCAAGAGATGCAAAGTAGACATGGCGATCATAATAGGAGTGTTTTATTTAGTATATACAGATTACAAACTTTATTAAAAAATATAATCTTACATAAAGTGGCGCCCCAACAAGGCAGGTAAGCACCCTTTTTCGAGTCAAATTAAGTGGGGTAGGTAACTGGTGTTCGCAGCTGATGAAACTCAATGTGTCCCCGTGGTCGAGAAATTTTTAGGAAGAGTAGCAAGTGAAACTAATTGTACGTTGTCTAGTCAGGAGTGGGTGTTAATATCCCAGTTGGGCAGTAAGGCATTAAGAGCTGCCAACTTTAAAAGGATAGCCCTCCTGTCTCGTTAGCTGTCATTCTACACCCCTCAATCTCTCAGTAAAAGATACCTGGAAGTAGAAAATAAATGTTTCAGATGCCAATCAGAATGGGGAGGGGACTGGCTTCATACTTTTTTTACGTGTACAAAATTAGAGCTTTTCTGAGTGAAGATCTTCTCGGCTATAAGCCAGGCAATTCAAAAGAGGGTAGACCCTGAGGATATGGTAGCCCTCTTTGGCATTTCTAGAGTAAGGGAAGACATAACAAAATCAGAGGAGACATATTATGATCAGTTCTCTGGTTGCCCACTCCTTAAGCCTCCAGAATTGGAGGTCAGAGGATGTCCCCTCCTACTTGAAGTGGATAAATAAAATGAAACAAACAATGGTATTTGAAGAAGCATATGCTATGAGGGCAGGCACCACAAGAAAATTCGAGGCTGTTTGGAAGTATTTTAAAGAATTTAGAAACTATGGTGTGGATAGAAATTTTATAGATCTTGTACTATAACACTTTGACAGTTCAGCACGTAGCACTTTTTGTGTGCTGAAATAGCACACTTAAAAAGCACTATAGCACTTTGGTACTTTTCTGCACTTTTTCAAATAGTGTAGGGGGATCGTCCCTGAGTACTGTAGCACTAAGCGCATTAGCATTTTAATAGCAAAACGTATATAGTTGGAAGTAGTTTAAGATGCAGCCTTTTTACTGTTGTAACATGTTGATTTTTAATATGTTTTGATCCTTTGATTTTAATTGGATTAAAGCTAATTTAAGATTGGCTTAGTGAATGTAAAATGATTAGTGTAATATCCTGATGATAATTGTTTGTAAGATGTCCATTTTTGCTTTGCTCAATAAAAAAAAAGAGTAATTGGAGCATTACCTACTCATTACCTTTGCCCCCCTAATTAATTACGTAATGAGACATAGCAAGCAATAACATTGACCAGGACAACTGATTATTTATGCACCACTCAGTTTATTTAATCCTGGAATTAAACCTCCTATTACTTCATAGTAGACAGCGCTTTTCACCCCAAAACCTCCCCCAGGCCAGTTTCCTGCATAACTCTGTAAAGCTGTACAAATGTAGAAGGCGTAGCCAAAGTAGAAGCCCTACACATCTCAACCAAAGATGCTCCCTTAGCCTCTGCCAAGGAAGTGGACATGGCTCTAGTGGATCTACCTTCCACCCCAACTGGACACGGAACACCAACCTCTCTATATGCCAATGCAATCAGAGAGCTGATCCACCTACTCAGAGTCTGGGTGGAAGGTTTAGAACCCTTCCTAGTCGGTCCAAAATTCACAAACAAAGAAGAAGAAATCCCGAAATCAGAAACTCTGTCCAAATAAAGCAGAATAGCCTACTTGGCTTTCAAGGAATGTAGCTTCACCTCCTCTGGGGAGGAAGGATTAGGATGAAACGTAGTAAAATAACCTCCTCCTCCCTGTGAAATACTGAATTTACCTTAGGTATGAAAGAAGGACAAGGATGTAAAATGACCCTGTTCACGAATACTCTAAAGAAAGGATGCCTTACTGATAAGGAACCCAATTTCCCAGACCTCTTCCCTGAAGTAATTGCAACCAGGAAGAAAGTTTTCAAGGTGAGCAATCTCAAATCTACCTTCTCAAGAGGTTCAAAAGGAGACTTCTGCAGCACCTCCAGGACTAAAGAAAGATCCCAAGATGGGCATACTGGCCTAGCCGGAGGCTTGAGATTAAGAAACCCCTTAAAAAGCCTCTGGATGAGCCCATCTGCATCTTGTAAATTACCTGTAGATGGTCAGAAAGCCTTAATATCTGCCCATTGAATCTTAAGAGTAGAAAGCTTTAACCCTAAAGCAAAACCATCCTTCAGAAAATCGAGCACCCTCACCAGTTAAACTGACTGTGGGACTAAATGTTTAGTTGTACACCATTCCTGGAAAGTGGCACAGTGTGTAGAATAAGAAGAAAGAGTGGAGGCTCTCCTAAAAGCCTGAATGGAGGAAGCCTTCTTCTCAGAGACTCCCTTTACCTGTAACCCAACCCTTTCCACCTCCAAGCCGTCAGCCTGAGGGTACTTAATGGTTTGAACTGAAGGCAGGGAAATGCTAGGGGGGATGGAATTACTGGAAGAAGGAACCCCTAGATGGTACCAAGCAGAATGGGGCCATGCTGTCGCTACCAGTATCACCACCGAATCCTCTTGCTTCAACCTGATTAGGAACCACAGAAGAAGAGGAAGAGGCGGGAAAGCATAAATTATCCCCTTTGGCCAAGGACAAGACAGGGCATCCACTGCCATAGCTCCCTCATGCCTCACCCTTGAACAGAACATGGAAAAAAGTCCTGACAGGAAGGAATGTCCCCTGAATGTAAATCACTCTCAGCTCCATGACAGTATCCTGAGCTAAAAGAAAGATCTGATTGAAGATCCTCAACAATGCTGGAGATCTTGTCCCCCCCTGTTTGTTCAGGTAGGACTTGGATGTGCTGTTGTCTGTCCGTACCAGGATACTTTTTCCCTTAAACATGGGCGCAAATGCCATCAGCGCCAGATGAATCACCTCCAGCTCCCTCCAGTTGGAGGACCTCAACTGCTGCACCCTTGTTCAAAGACCCTGCAATGGCCATGCACCAATCCAAGCCCCCCAACCTGTTGAGCTGGCATTGGTTGTCAAGATGATGGGTGTCTTGGGGCATTAAGCTGAACCCTTTCCTAATGTGTACGGACTCCATCCACCAAGAAAGCTTCTCTCTCATCACCATTGTCATCAGAATCTTCACAGACAAATCTTGAGATCACGGGGAACAATGACCCAGAATGTGTCTCACCACTTTTTAGATGGAACCTGGCCTGGCCCAAGGCACCAGAAAAATGGTCGCTGCAAGGTCTCCCTGCACCTGCAGCCAGTCTGCTGCAGTGGGATTGGCCTGCCCAATAAATTCCAACAAATAATATTGAATCTTGTTGATCCTTTTTTCTGACAGCGAAACCACTCCTGTGCTGGTTAGAAACCATGCACCAATGAAAATCTGGACCTGAACTGGCATCAGATGGGACTTCTTCTGATTCACCAGAAACTCATGATGTTCCAGAACCAAAAGAGTTCTCGTGATATGAGACAGGTTTCCAGGGAGGATGAGAATACCAGGCAGTCGCCAATATACGGCAGGAGTGCGATGCCCTCCTGATGCAGAACTCTCATCATAGGAGGTAGAACTTTGGTGAAGACCCTTGGCGCTGATTTCAGACCGAATGGCAGCACCCGAAATGAAAAGTGCCAGGGACCCACATCAAACGGCAGACATCTATGGTGACGTCTGTAAACGGGGATGTGAAGGTAGGCACCCTGAAGATCGATGGTGGCCAGAAAGTCGCCTTTTGAAACCAAAGGAGTAACTTGCTGCAAGGATAGCATTTTGAAATGGACTGTCTTTACCCACCAGTTTACTCCTCTGAAGTCCATAACTGGCCTGTTCTCTCTGTTTGCCTTCTGCACCAGGAACAGACTAGAGTAAACTCCTTTGCCCTTTTCTTGTGCCGTAACCTCCATAATTTCCCTTTTCTTCGAAAGGGTGAGAATGCCAGACCACAAAGGCTCTCTCTTTCCTGGATCCCTTGGAATAGAGGTAGGGAGAATTCCTGAATCCGGAGCTGTTTGAATGAACTCGATCATATAGCCTCCCTGAAGTAGACTGAGCCCCCATTGATGTCTGATGGACTCCTGCCAAACGCTGCCAAAGTCTAACAATCTCCCTCCCACTGGGCCATCCCCCACCAGAAGGGGAGACTATTCTGGAACGATTCTAGCTTGTTCCCACCTGTTTACCAGAGTCCAGCGACCTGGAGAATTTCCTAGGCTGAAATTGCAGCTGGAAGAACAAACCTTTGCATCCTTCCTAGAAAAATCATTATGATCCCTATTCCAAGACCTATAGGATCTAGAGGCAGCCCCATTATAGGAAAAATATGCTTCCTATCTCTGCAAGACATTGTTATGGTTGCATCCAGCTAGGAAAACCTTTTCTGCATAATCCGTCTTCCAGTCCTGTATCCACAAATGGCAGCGTGCCGGGATGCATGCACCAGAAGCCACTGCTGAGGATCTCGTAATATCTGAAGAAACATCAGCTAACATCTTTGCCTCCTGTTCCATTTGCAGCAGTAAATCAGATCAGTCTAAATTCTCCCGGATGGCAACAGAAAGAGACTCAAAGTCCTCATCTAAAGACTTTGCTATGTATGCCGCAAAAGTAGCCGTCTTCATGGACACAGAACTGGCAGCAAAAGATTTCTTAGTAGCACCATCAATCTTGCGATCCACAGCATCTGCAAGAGAGAAATCTTTTGGGTTAACCTCCGTCCTGCCAATCAAAGGTGCCAGAATAGAATCCACCTTAATGTTGGGCAGAAATACCTCCTCCCCTTCAGTTAGGGCATACAGCTTTTGGAGGAAACTTGGAATACTGGATTGATCCACCTCTTTCTAATGCCTGAAGATTATGGGCCATATTATCAAGAAAGGGCGATACATTATCGCCACTTTTATCGACAGGAAACTACTGCTAAAGCAGCGATAATGGGCTTGATAATATGCCCTTGTGAATTCCCATAGAAGCCCAGGTTAACACCAGAACCTGGGCTTTTATGGGAATTCACAAGGGCATATTATCAAGCCCATTATCATCGCTTTAGCGACAGTTTCCTGCCGATAAAAGCAGTGATAATGTATCGCCCTTTCTTGATAATATGGCCCTAAGTCTTTTATCCTCTTATGAAGAGGGAGAGACAAAAGAGAAGGCTTGGCATACTGAGGGAAGAGACCCTCTTCATCTGGCTGGGCTGAAGGCTCCTCAGCCCAGGTTATGTCTCACATGATCCAAATTGGGACCAAATCCTATGGAAATGTACTTCCCAGAAGCAGAAGTATTAGGACTCTCCAACTCTGAATGTGAGGAAGAATCCTGCATCTTTCTATTTATTGTGGAAGACGCTGATTTCTTTTCCTTCTTCTTCGGCTTGACAGCCAAGGCCATAGCCACCACCACCTCAATCATGGACCGGACCTGGGCCTCAGTCAAATAAGCAGGACTGGCAGGGGACTGTTCCCTGGGTTTCTTAGAACTCTGAGCCCCAGGCAGGCTCCCCTCAGAGTCAGAAGAGAAGGAAACCAATCCGCCTTCTCTGCGCACACTTCTTGCTCTCCATAGCAGAAAAAAACACCGTGCAGCTTGGAAAAAAATCCACAAATGACAGAAACAACGGCTCTTTAAATCCCCAGTTCTGCCAACGATAATGCAGTAATCAAAACATTAGCTTACAAATGCACACCCAGCCGTGACCAATAGACAGAACCCTACAAAAAGCAGCCTAAATGAAGTCAGCTGTGTCCACAACACGAGAACACATTAACCATGAGCCCCTCCGCGACCTTTGAGGTGCAAAAAGTTAATTGGCAGGCTACTCCGAGTGCTCAGCAGCTCAGGAGACACCTGCCCCTATCTTTCCGTTGTCCTCTGCGCCTCCGAACAGCAATCAGCTTGTCTTGTTGAGGCAGGTAGTGAGGCTCTGCGATTTCAGATTTCGTCCCGTATCTAGCCGCCATTTTGTGTCCTGTCGCCATTTTGTGTTGCCCTCACTCAGGCAGCACGGCGAACGATGTGCTTTTGCTTTTCCAGCTGCTACATGTCCTTTCAGTTAAACAGTAACTCTATTGTCCTTGTTCATGAAACCCGATGTCAGGGTCTGGCTGAGTTCGCTAATCCATGTCTGGTTCGACTGATCCCTTTCTCAGCCGATTATTTGCCCTCTCCTATTCTTCCCTTATACTATCTTATCTGACTGGCCTTTGCTATTCTCTCCTTGTATGCTCCTATTACACAACTGTCCTTTGAGATATACAAGCATGTCCTGCCACCTGCGAGAGGGGACTGTGAACACCATCACTGATTAATTTGTTGGGAGGGGTGACACACGGTGTCCGAGAAAGAGGCGTATTCTGAGACACCTGATAGCTTGTTTTCCAACTTTTCTCATTGGTTCGTTTTGTGTGTGTGGGGAGTGGGATATTGTAAATGTGTTTAGTATAAGAGATTGTATGCCACGGATTGAAGTGGCAGTCTCCTTAGAACCTACTCCAAGTGTAACTTCTAGGACAACTGTGCTTAGCTGCAGCTAATAAACCTGGCTTCCACGCTCAACGGAGTGTCTCGTGTCTCTGTTAGTTACAAGGCAGGTGAATCCGGGGATTTAGGCGTGCCCTGCACCGCCCGGCCCAAACGGCCCGGTTCTCCAACTGACGCCAAACGTGGGGTGGTTTCAGTGGTAGCAGTTCAGCCCGAGGGTCGTGAGAAGCCCCGCAAGAAAATTCCGGAGGATTCATGAGCCACGCCAAGCGACCCCTGTATGTCGAAGTGGACCGAAGGTCTTTTGCAGTGTGGCTACTCCTTTCCGACGGCTGCTGATGACTGCTGCCCTGACTACCGCCCTGCCTTGGATCCTCTGGTGACGATTGGTATTGCGAGACGTTAGACGGACCTCCGTTGGCGTGGGAAGACCATTTAGTTGAGTATTCGTGGGTAGCGCCCACTTCTTTGTTTTGTTTTTTATTTTTTTTGTTATTTCGCCTGTTGCAATAGTCGAAGCCGAGGGGTGAGTACTTTTGTACTGTGTTCTTTGCTTTCACTCCTCGAAGTTAGTAAACGGATCAGTGGGCTTAAAATGCCTGGTCTGAGCGGATTTAGGAAACTCTGTTGTTTTTGCTGTACTAGGGATTCCCTGCTTGAGGAGTCATGTTCGATTCCTCTGGTTAGAACTCCCACTTATGAGCTCTATTCTAAGCATGGTGTTGGTCCCATTGCCTTTAACGATGCATGGATCCGATACAAAAAGAAAGATGGTGTCTTACGGTGGCCACAAAATGGTAGCTTTGAGCCTGATATCTTAGATAATTTTGAGTCAATTCTGTTCAAAAGAAAAGCCCGGCCGGCAATGTTTGAGTCTTTCCGCCTTTGGCGTAAGGAAGCCAAACAGAGAGAAATTAAACAAGCAAAAAGAGATAGGAAAATGAAAGATATGATAGTTATACAGGCTGCCCAGCAATTTAAAGATGATGAGACTGATCGAGCGATTGAGGTCTCAGATAGACAGCATCGGATGGCGATAGATAGGTGCTATCCTGTGTTACCCCCACAATGCAAAGACCTTGATGAAGAACCCTTAATGTCTCATTTGCTGAAATTGCCTCCGCCTTATGCGCCAGGCGCTAATGCACCTGTATTATTACCACCTGCGCAGCAACCTGTTGTTCAGCCAGGAGCTCCGGCTCCTGCACCCTTGACTATTCCAGTAATACCGCCTGCACCTCCTTTGCCACAAACTTCTGTACCTCAGTCTCCTTTGCATTTTGTGTCTCCTCCAACGGGTAGCCCTTCTATACCTTTGCTTAATACTTCATCTCCAGTTTTACTCCCTACTTCTTCTCCGATTCGTAATCGGTTAGTTGATACTGTTTCTGGTCTTTTCTCCCCCCTTTTTGGTTCATTTAATAGATCTTCTGCTTTTTCTCGAAGGCAATCCCGTAGTCAACTCCCAGATTCCGAGGAACGGGTTGTATTTGACTCCCTGGCTCATAGATGGATGATGAATGGTCCATTATATAGTGTACCTGATATACTGAGTACCTTTCTCCAATGGAATGCGCCTACACAAAGATACGTTTTTAATGTTATGTGTGACATACTCACTAAAGGATGGGAGGATATGGAATTGGATCTAACTCCTCAGGGTCTATTGGAGATACAGGATAAGTTCGATAAAGGACTTATAGTGGGTCCTGATGTTAAGGATGCCATACAGACACTTGTTACTTTTAGGTCCTTATATTCTTCCCGGACTATTCCCGAACCTGATCCTGCAGTTAGACAGAAAACGAAGAATTATCCTATGAGAGAAGTTCCTCCAGTATGGAGGGAAGAGATTCCGCAAGTAGGTGCTGCTCAAGCTGTCCCTGCTCATTTTCAGCGCGTATGGGTACATGTTCCTTGGAAACGAGCTGAAGTTTTAGCACTTAAGCAGTCTTTGCCGGACCCTCGTAAAAATCCTGCTGGTTATTATAAAGAGTTGTCCCAGACTGTTGATGCATGTATTATGAATTTGGCTGATGTTGATATGCTAATGGGGAATGTAGTTCCACAAGCATTGTGGGCTTGGATTCGTAGAGAGGACCATCATCAAGCTTTTGGAGGTAATTGGGCCGCTATAGCTGCCGCAGATGCAGCACAAGTGGGTGGTGGTAAGCCAGATGATTTGATTACGCAGTTGCCTGGTAGAATCATCGCTTTAATGAAGACGATGATGCCTGCCTTGCGCGTTAACTGGGATAAGTTGGCTGCGTGTAAACAGAAGAAAGATGAGAGTGTTTCTGATTTCATTACTCGGTTTGAGGAGACGTTTATTGACCATAGTGGTCAGGACTTGAGTACTGAAGGGGGACAGAGATTATTTGTGGATAAATTTGTTTTCAATCTGCTTCCTGAATTGTCTCATAAGTTAAAAGATTCAGAAAGTTCTTGGGCTGTTTCTTCATCTGCCCAAATATTGGCTACTGCTCAATATTATGAGAATAGGGACAAGGAGGAAAAAGATAAGGCTGAGAAGAAGACTAAGAAACGAGAGTTCTTCTTCAGCAGGCTTATCCTCCTCGTTCCGGTCAGCGTCAGTTTCAGCAACCTATTCAGTTTCAAAGGTTGCTGCAGAAACCTGAGCCTTTTGTTCCGCGACCTTTCCTGGGTCCTAATCAGTGCACCTATTGTAAAGAGGAAGGCCATTTTAAGAATAGTTGTCCGGTTTTATTGCAGCGTAATGGTGGATTTCAAGGGTCGCGAGGCCGTGGTAATTTTCAATCAGCACCTAGGGGTAGAGGGCGAGGTGAGTTGCCTCAGGGGCAGCATTCCTTTCCCCCTCAGAACTCGTCAAATTATTTTGATCAGCAGAATACTCAGTCTGCACAATATTACAATGAGGATTATTATGTTGAGAGTGAGATTCAGGATTTTCATTCCAGTTAGGACAGCCATGGACAAAGTAAGGGAGTCATATCAGTTCCAGTGGATCAGAATGGGCCTTATGTTGAGGTAGTTGCTTTGGGTGTTGCAGAGCCATTTCCTTTGGATACTGGTGCAATGAGAAGTTCTATGATCCATTCAAAAATCCATGGGGCACCTTTGTCTGGCTTAACAAACATTTCTGTAGGATTTTCTGGCACCCCAGTTGCTAACCCAGTTTCTTGTCCTTTGCCTCTTTCGATTGGTCCTTATGATCTGGAGGCTCCACTTATTTTAACGACTGGTTGCGGACAGAATTTGTTGGGTCTGGATCTGTTGAAACGTCTTCATGCAACGTTGTATTGTTCCCCCTCTGGTGTATGTCTTACTTTGGGTAAGAAATTGGTTTCTCCCATATATCTATCAAAGGATAGTTTTCCACCTGAGTTGCAGTCTCTTCCTGCTACGCTTTGGGCTACAGGTCTGAACGATGTTGGTTTGTTACAGATTCCTCCTTATGTGGTTACTATCAAGCCTAATGTTAAATTGCCACGTGTTCCGCAATACAAGATTTCTAATGATGGTGAGCGAGCCTTGATGGCTATTATCTATGATCTGGTCCAGAAGGGCGTGGTTGAAGAAACGAGAGGCAATGTTTGTAACAGTCCTGTTCTCCCCGTTCTTAAATGCAGCGATCCTTCTCAACCACCTGTGTATCGCTTTGTGATTGATCTTCGGGAGGTCAACAAGATTGTTGTCCCCCAGTTTCCTGTTGTCCCAGATATCACTGCTTTGCTTACTATGATACCAGCCTCAGCGGCATGGTTTTCGGTTATTGATCTGAAGAATGCTTTCTTTAGTATTCCCATTGCTGAGGAAAGTAGAGATATTTTTGACTTCTCTCCTGGAGGCCGAAGTTTCCGGTTCAAGCGTGCCCCTCAAGTTCATTGTGAAAGTCCCTCTATCTACAGTCAAGCTTTGATATCTCAGCTTGACGCGTTCACTTTGCCTTCAGGTGCTACTTTGATCCAATACGTTGACGATTTGCTGATTGCTGCTGATTCAGAGGATGTTTGTAAGGATGTGACGGTTTCTTTTTTGCGTCATTTGTCTGATTTACATCATAAAGTGTCCCCTTCTAAGTTGCAATATTTCCGCCACAAGGCTACCTACTTAGGTCATCTCTTGTCGAAGGAGGGAAGACGATTGACCCCAGAACGAATTCAAGCGATTGCACAAATGTCTGAGCCAACCACACAGAGGGAGGTACGTGCCTTTTTGGGCATTACCTCATATTGCAGACAATGGATCCCGAATTTTTCTTTGTTAGCTAAGCCTTTGCTTGCGCTTACGTTGAAAGATACACCACAACCTCTCCCATGGACTGATGAATGCCAAAAGAGTTTTTCTGATTTACGTAATGCTTTGTGTTCTGCACCTGTGTTAGGTACTCCGGACTACAGTAAGCCTTTTACACTCTATGTGCAAGAAAGAGAAGGTTGTGCATTGTCAGTTTTAACACAACAATTTGGAGACAAACAATGGCCATGTGCCTATTTTTCGGCTACGTTGGATCCAGTAGCCAAGGCATTGCCTAGTTGTCTCAGAGCTACAGCAGCGGCAGCAATTTCTATTCGTCAGTCTGCTGGATTGGTATTGGACAACACCCATTTTGTTATGGTACCACATACAGTAGATACTCTTTTGAATAGGACTAAGACACAACACCTTACCAGTGCTCGCTTTTCTGGATATGAGCTAACGCTTTTGGCTAGTCATATACATATCAAGCGGTGTAATACTTTGAACCCAGCAACATTGTTGCCCATACCGGATGAGAAAGGCATTCAGCAACAGCATGATTGCTTTCTTCGAACAGAGGAGGAAACGAAAGGGAGAATAGATCTAAAAGATACACCACTTGTGGATCCGTACGGGATCCTATGGGTAGATGGATCTTGTTTCAAGCTTCCAAATGGAGAGACAACTGCAGCTTATGCTGTTACTACTTTGCATACTGTAGTGGAGACAGCACATATTGAACAGAATTCAGCCCAAGCAGCTGAGTTAATTGCTTTAACGAGAGCATGTATTTTGGCGAAAGGAAGGAGAGTAAACGTCTACACTGATAGCCAATATGCTTTCGGTGTGGCTCATAGTTTTGGTCGCTTGTGGAAGGAAAGAGGATTCTTTACTTCCCATGGGACTAAAATACAGCATGGTCAGTTGGTGACCGATCTTCTCGACTTACTTGCCTTGCCTACACAAATAGCAATAATCAAGTGTGGCGCTCACAAAAAGATTACCGATGATGTGGGTCGTGGGAATGCTCTTGCAGACGAGGTAGCAAAAGAGACAGCAAGAGATGTTACGAGTCGTATGTATGTTGCGGGCCCTGCAAGATGGATCAGAGAAGGAGAAATGTGTGAGGATACGATAGAAAGTGTAAGAATGATTCAAGAAGAGGCTACGGAGAAAGAGTTGAATAAGTGGAGAGAGAGTACGGGAATGTTGGACGCGACTGGGTGTTGGACGGAATTATCAGAGCATCAACGATGGCTGTTACCAGACGCCTATGTACTACTTGTAGTTACTATGGCGCATGGTCCAGCCCATATTAGTGCAAAAGGCATTTGTAAAATCTTGGCTACAGTATGGCAGAATGAAGGAATTCCTAAATGTGCAGAAAACGTAGTGAAGCATTGCATTGTTTGTCTAATGCATAATCCAAGAAAAGGGAACCCCAACTCCAGCAGGTCACTTTGCTCCCCCTACCTATCCTTTTGAGGTATTGCAAATCGATTATATTCATATGGATCGTTGCAATAACCTTAAGTATGTTCTGGTGGTGGTTTGTGCCTTCTCCAGATGGATAGAGGCCTACCCTCTAAAGGACAATACTGCCTTAGCTACTGCTAAAGTTCTTTTGAAGGAGTTTTTCGCGAGGTTTGGTTTGCCGCGCATTGTCTGGTCTGACAATGGGAGTGAATTTGTAGGCGAGATCATGCAGAAAGTATGTGCAGGTCTTGGTATCAAACAGAAATTCCATGCGGCAAACCACCCTCAGTCAGCAGGATTGAGGGGGGTGTTATAATGGTACTCTCAAGCTCAAATTGGCAAAGATTCAGGCGAGCACAGGTCTCGCCTGGCCTGATGCCTTACCATTAGCACTCCTGTCTACAAGAACTACTACCCATTCCCGTTTAGGTTTGAGTCCGTATGAGGTCGTCTTTGGGCAACCAGCAAATGTCTGGAGAGTGCCTCGACCTAAAAAGTATTCTGATATTCCATACCCAATGCTGATTGACTACTTGCATGACCTCACCACTAAATTATGTGTTCTTCACCAACAGGTTCACAACACTTTGCCAGAGGCCTCCGCAGACCCAGGTCATTCCATCCAACCTGGCGACTGGGTCTGCGTGAAGAATTTTCAGCGGAAGCGGAATTTGGAACCTCGTTGGGGCCCACCACGTCAAGTGCTACTAACTACAAGGACGGCAGTAAAGGTTGTTGGGAAAAAGAACTGGGTCCATGGCATGCACTGTAAAAAGATACCCCTGCCCTTGCCTTTTGATCAGTGGGTTTGTGAGGGTATAGCGGACAACGAAAGTGAAACAGTGCCTAGATTTGTACCATTTAGTAGTGAACGCCTGGGCCACACGAACTCTGAGAAAGAAGACGATGACGTGTTACAGGAGGCCGTCCCAACACATCTGCGTTTGAACACTGTTAACCCAGAAGCCTTGTTTAAGGACCAGACGATCCCCAATAAGACTCGATATAACTTGCGACCGAGAGTGGTCAAGAACAATTAAATTTTTACGATTTTTCTGGTTATACCTTTTTGTTTTGAACAAGATATTTTCTTTTTGTGTTTTCTTCCACTATCCATCAAGTTGCAGGGTCACGGTAGGAGTCTTAAGCTGTGACCTGAGTAGTGACCTAGGATCCACAGGACTTGCAGTGTCATAGGACGGCTAACAATCACAGCTAAGTGATCTAGGAAGATTATCGTGAGCAACGCCTTTAGAGTAATGGATACGAAAGTGGAAATTAATGATTAGACTGTAAATATGAAACAGCGATTTAAGAAACTGATGGTTAGTCCATGTGGGATAACTTTATGTATTTTGATATGTTTTTGCACTTCATTAGCGTGTGGAAGTTGGATTGTTTATGTCCTACATCCGTTACCTGTCCCCTCCTCCGTCCCTGTATCTTTTTCTGCTACTGCCTCCCCACACTGGTTCTATACACTTTCAGCACATGAGCAGACTAGGAGGACTGAATACTTCAACAATTCGTTCAATCAGCTACTACACCAACACCAGTTAGTAATGAATACTACTGATTGTTGGGTCTGTGGGCTCATGCCTGATAATACAGAGAGGGGCATGCCATATTTGGTTTTTCCATTCTCCCATGAAGGTTCCGCCTGGGCTTATCTGGCTATGTTTTCTAATCTTTATCAAAATCAGCTGCAATATCCTCCTGGCAGTCCATATGGTGGTGGAGCAGACTTTAGTCATAGTACTTTGATTAAGGGAATTGTGACTATGGCTAAGCTTGCTTAGATTAGTAAGATTCCTGTAGATGAGAAGAGAGCATATGATGGATGGAACATAACACGATATGTTACTAGCCTTAGGGAAAAGGCTAAACTAAGGAGCTCTCCGCCAATCTGGACTGTACCTCATCGAGGTAATTTCTGCTTACAAATTAATGGTCAGAATGTCAAGAATCAGCCAGAGAGGAGTATTTGTTCTCATACCTATGTCTATACACCTCAGATTCCCTCACCGCTAGTGCCATCACGAGGCACATATTTCATCTGTCATGATAGAGCCTATACATGGCTTCCTACTTATTTCTCAGGAACATGTTATGTGGCTTTTCTTCTTCCCCCAACGTATACTGCTCCTTCAAGTCATTACAAAAAGAGACATGGTAGGGGAGTCTTTGATCAGAAGGACACAGCAGGACAGGAGGCAGCTGACTTCATCAAAGGGTTGCATCCTTTCTGGGGCCCAATGGCTAATAGCAGAGACATCAGACACTTAGCTCGTGTTGTTGAGGCTACAATAAATTAAACTTCCGGAGCCTTGAGTAATGTGACAGCCGAGCTTCAGCCGGATCGTCTTATGACTTTACAAAATCAGATAGTTTTAGATATTATCCTTGCAGATAGGGGTGGAGTCTGTAAATCGATTGGGTCTAGTTGCTGGGTTTACATTCCTGATAATGCCCCTACAGTATACCAAGCTATCTCTAAGTTACGTACCATCTCCGAGTCTATACATCAGGACACAGGAGATTAGTCTGTGATGGGATGGTTTTGGGGACTACTGTCCACATGGGGATGGAAGATACTAACCTTCCTTGGAATGGTCTTAGCTATTATCTTCTCTTGTTGCCTTTGTGTGCAGTGTGGACCTGCGATATGTGGTCTTTGTGCCGCTATGTGTGTCCTGAAGCCTGCATCATGAAAAACAGAGAACATTAGAATGATGTTACAGCAACAGCTCGATGACCTTATGGCCATTGACATCGACTCAGATTGACTTGAGTCTCTGATGTATTGCCTGAGTAATGGCAAAAGGAGGGTCTGAGGTTCTGCGATTTCAGATTTTGTCCCGTATCTAGCCGCCATTTTGTTTCCTGTCGCCATTTTGTGTTACCCTCACTCAGGCAGCACGGCGAACGATGTGCTTTTGCTTTTCCAGCTGCTACGTGTCCTTTCAGTTAAAAAGTAACTGTATTGTCCTTGTTCATGAAACCCTATGTCAGGGTCTAGCTGAGTTCGCTAATCCATGTCTGGTTCGATTGATCCCTGTCTCAGCCGATTATTTGCCCTCTCCTATTCTTCCCTTATACTATCTTATATGACTGGCCTTCGCTATTCTCTCCTTGTATGCTCCTATTACACAACTGTCCTTTGAGATATACAAGCATGTCCTGCTACCTGCGAGAGGGGATTGTGAACACCATCACTGATTAATTTGTTGGGAGGGGTGACACACGGGGTCCGAGAAAGAGGCGTATTCTGAGTCACCTGATAGCTGGTTTTCCAACTTTTCTCATTGGTTCGTTTTGTGTGTGTGGGGAGTGGGATATTGTAAATGTATTTAGTATAAGAGATTGTACGCCACGGATTGAAGTGGCAGTCTCCTTAGAACCTACTCCAAGTGTAACTTCTAGGACAACTGTGCTTAGCTGCAGCTAATAAACCTGGCTTCCACGCTCAACGGAGTGTCTCGTGTATCTGTTAGTTACAAGGCAGGTGAATCCGGGGATTTAGGCCTGCCCTGCGCCGCCCAGCCCAAAAGGCCCGGTTCTCCAGTAGATGCATGCCTCTAATCTCGGCTGTAAATTATTCCCTAAGGACAAGCATTGCCAGTAAACTTTCTTCCTCTGTGTTCATATTAAGGCTGGAAAACACACGCTCTGCAGCCTGAGGGGGCTGGTCCTCACACAGGGACAAAGTTACAAGCCCCCTGCACCACCAGTACGTCACTTTTCGTGACGTACTGGTGGCGCAGGGCGCTCCTCCATATTTACAAAGACAGGAAAAGCCACCCTGCGTGACTTTTACATTCCTTGTAAATACGCCCCCTTCACACGCAGCACTGTGCGTGGAAGGGGCGTTCCATGGGTGTTGCTGTGGGTGTTCCCACCAACACCCATGGAACGAGACATATTTCCAGATTTACGAGAAATAGTCAATCTGGAGATGCGTCTGAATGCTACGCCTCCCTAGAGGTGGTGCAGCGAGGCGCAACGAGGAGAAATGTTTTCATTTCTCCTCGTTTTTTCCTCTTTCAATGTGTGCTGCATTCTACAGCCCGCATTGAAAGAGGAAAAAGCCTTTAGTGATTGTTTTTGTGCAGGAAGGGGCCCCTTCCTGCACAGAAACAATATCCCCATGGCGCAGGCATCCTTGCACCATGGTGCAAGGGTGCCAGTGCTGGTGCTTGGCAGCTGTTTCTGCGACAGCGCAGGGGAGAGCACAGGAATACAACATATTCTTGTAAATATGTCGCATTCCTGTGCTCCGAAAGTGCCGCAGCGTGGCTCAGCCAAAGGGCTTACGGTGCCGCGTTGCAGCACTTTCTTGTAGATCTGACCCATAGTTTCCAGAAACAACCCAGGTGCCTCCAGAGAGAGAAAGGATGTACAAAAACCCCTCCGATGGCTTTCCACATTCAGAAAAGGTCAGAATAAAAAAACAGCCTGACTTAGTGCGAAAAACAACGCTGTATCCACAAGTAGGTCACAACCTCCTGGGTGTATGCAAGACACAACTAAAACAGGCCGTTGTGTGGGGGAGGTGGGGCTTTTCAACTTTTTGGGAAGGGAACTTGGTGTGTTTGTGAAGCACGGCAGCCTCAATACGTAATTAGTTAGGGGGAAAATGTAACAACATGCATCTCTAATGCCTTCTTCCAGTTTCCGATAAAACACACCCACCACTCTCCCGATTCCTCTCGGGCAACATCCTCAACAGATAAACCCTGTACATCCCGGTCCCTGACCTTCCCCAAATCCACCAAAGAAAAAATCCACCAAGTTTAGTGCATAGAGGGCACTACAAGGAATAACATAACACAGGACGCTAAACTAGTACAATAATAATAGGGTCTGACCTCCCGAAGGCCTTAGAAGAGTGTCATTATGTGAATTAGAGGGAGGACCTAAAGGAAGCAGGTCACCAGGACTTTAAGAAACAGGTCACCAGGGAAAACACTAGGGGCCTCATTTATGAGGCTGTGCGTCACTTTTACGCCGCCGGTGCATCACTTTTTGAGACACACCAGCAGCGTAAAAAATTTGCCTTGTTGCACCATATTTACAAAGTGATGCAGCTAGGTAGATGCGTCACTTTGTAAACCCCTGCGCGACATTATACCTACGCCAAGTATAATGTATGCAGGGGGGGGCATTCTGACGCAAGAAAGAGTCATAGAAGTGATGCGGTGAAATCTATAAGATTTCACTGCGCCACTTCTAAGACACAAATGCATCAATTTCTTACGCCTGCCTCACAGCAGGCGTAAGACTGATGCAGGCCCTTTCACATGGGGCTTGCCCCATCTCAAAGGACACATTGCTGGAGTTGTGTCACTTTTTGTGACAAACTCTCGCAATGCGTCACTTTTGCGCCATACAGATACGTCAGAAATACTGACGTGTCTGTAACTCCTTGCGCCATGATGCGTCATACCGTAAATATGACGCATCATTGGTGTCGCAAGGAGGGCGCAGTGAAAAGTGACACATCGCTGTTTTCACGCAGCGATGCGTCACTTTTCATAAATGAGGCCCTAAATTTGTAATCACAAATAGGACTTACTCTCAAGAAAATGTGGGTGGAGGAATACTTGTAAATATATGTTGTAAATAATGTCTACTTGGGTAAATGCACTATATATGTAAATTGCAGCGTCATACATTGCCTCAAGCGTTGTCACAGATCATTTGTTTTGTATTGTAGTAGCAGGCCTCAGCAAGGCCCACCAGTACAAGGGGTTCACCCTTCTCTGCACAAAGTCCTTAGACCAATAGGAAGAAGTTGGCACAGAAACTGGAATAGAAAAGATAACTTTTTTTTACACCTAGTGAGGTGGTGCTACGGTTCAGAGAGTACCCTTCGGTATTGCAAGAAGTAGCACCACGATCTAAAAGAGCATGGTCCATTTATATCCACACAGGGACTCAAAAGAAGGCGGTACAAACACAGAAGCACGTTTTATGTACATATAAGGTAATATTGAAAGGCACACTCGATCAGTGGGAGGAGCTAACGGTTTTGGGAACTGGTAAACACATTCCTGTCTGGTACTAATCACTAACAGATGTAGACCCTACTGGGCATGCGCGAAAGTGGGAGATGCTAAATATAACTCGTTGCCAGGCAGATTTCAAGAGCAATTAACAGGAAGATAGGACAAAGCACACGGTCGACACGCGGAAGCATGTAGCAAACAAAATGGCTGCCATGAATACAAAATGGAGTCCACTGAATGTCACGATAATAGCTAAAACTAAGATGTCTTCTGCTAATGCTTAACCTAGTTGCTGTTAAATTACAACAGTATTCTCACAGTATATGTTGCAAACATTTCTGACATATGTATAACTCCTGAAACGCGTTTGGCTGGAACGATGGCTGCATTTTGTTTTTACTTACCTGATTGATGGTTTGCCAGCAAGCTGCCAATAAAGAAGATGTTGCTGACATTTGGTGTCCGTATGGCTCAATCCTAATGGGGGTTCTGAGAGGTTTGGATTTGTAACGGTCTTCCCGGGTCGTAGAATGAGCATGTCTTCTGCTAATGCTTAACTTAGTCGCTGTTAAATTACAACAGACGACCCTTTCAGCATTAGCTGAAGACATTCGCTTTTCTGGGATAATCTAAATATTCATTATGTATATCTATGCGCATCATTTCAGCTATTTCCTTATCTAATATGTGTTGTGCTTTCATTTCTGTATCATCCTTCTTGGCTGGTATACAGGCAGTAATACACATGGAGCAAAGCATTGGACCACAATGAATACACATACAACAGGTGAAAAATGCTGCAATTACAATACATAGAATAGTCCGTAATTTCTAACCCCAAGCAGAGACTAGATCCCAAAACCATCAAGCAAAAGTCCAGGTACCATTCTTTGTGTGAATATCTGCAGCAATTTTATGTAGTTTAAATATTGCATCATATACTGAGGGCGAATTATTGGGGATGAAGACACAACAACTACTACCGATAATTCGACATGCACCACCTCGATCAGCTAACATCACATCTAATACCATACGATTTAGGAGCGCTACAATTCTTGCAATTTGCAGTTCCTCAGTAATATTTCCAAGCGCTATAGCTGTCTGATTAGTAACAGCTTTTACAACCCTAGTTAATCGTCTCACTTTCCTACTATTTAATGCAGCACCTACAAAAGAGAACAAAATGAAAATTAAAATCGACATATTGCTGTAGACTAGTGTCTGTTTGGTCTACTTCATCAGTACTTATTGTCCTCTTATATCTGTTTATAGTAATATCATTAAACAGTTTAAAATCCCGATGATATGATGCAGGTGTCAAAAAAACAGTAGGTAATAATAAAGATACATAACATATACCCGACCACCCAATTGGTAGTCGATGATATCCATAATTGCCACATACAAGGTATGTGCTATGTAAAGCTAAAAAAGAACTATCATTTACACCCTCAATATCTAAAATCATGATACAATCACTTACTCCAACTGGAATTCGTCCAATGCTTGGTACACATAAATCTGCTTTAGTCTTTGTAACAGTAATCACAAATTGTTCATTTTCAGCTGAGTCTCTTGTGTTGGTGAAGACATATGGCGTGGAAATATTGTCCGGTCGGTATTCCTCCCATTCCCATTTAGTTCCATTAGCTTGCGGATACCCATCTTTGTCTTTATAACACACTTTATTTAGACGGAAAAGAAGTCCACCCACTGTAGGCCTTCTAGGTACAAACAAAAGCGTATACCAGGCTCGACAAGAACCATTATGTGAGAAAGGAAGAGGAATAAAAGGTGTTCCTCCTTTCTTTTGATGCGCCGGTATCATTCCACATACCCAACAGTTGGTAGTGTTTGTGGCATTATGAGTATGATGCAACATCTGAACAAAAGTGTTATTAAGATAAGATTGATGATGTTTCTGCTCATGATACGGAAGGGTGTAGTAGTGGTGATCCTCTGGGACTGGAGTAGTAACAACATAAAGCTCACGAGCAGGGGCCATCTTCTTGATAGACCAAGTGATTGCTGCCATAATCATCAAAACAGCAACAACCCCTATAGCACCAATGATCTTTCTCTTATTCATCTTAGCAGCAATGAAAATCAATTCTTTCCAGAAACTAAAAAACACAACCGTTGGAGCTCTTATCCCGTGGGCAGCCACTGATTTCTTCACCGAAGATCAAGACGGGTGTCGCTACACTACGCAGGGCTGATCCCCCCCCCCTTGTCATATCGGTATTCCGTTTCTGCTAACCCAGGGCGGTTGCTCAACCTGTCTTTTTCAAAACTGCAGATTCTTTTCTTGGTCTCAAGTCATATCGCGATGCTCCAGGAATCCTTTGGTCCGGGAAGAACTCCACAGATTCGTCAGGTGATACAGCTTGGCCTTTCTCCGTCGTCAGGATCTCTCAATGATCGGTCAGCACAGCAGGATCCACCAAGGTAGGCAATATTCTTTTACAGTGGGTACTGTGTACCCTATTTTTCCGGTTTGTCACTCGAACTCCTGTTCTCATGGCCAGGAGTACTTGTTCTGGCCCTCACCACCTCAGTTCCAGGCTGCTTGATCTTTCGAATGACTTCACCATGACCAGGTCACCAGGTCGGAGTTCATGGCCTTCACTTGTATACCTGTCAGGAAGTGTTTCGCGAACCTGTTGATGAATAGAAACCAAGCTATCAGTTAACTGTGCCAAATAGTAATTCACCAGGACATAAGGTGCATCATATACAGAACTCGGTTTCTGAACTCCCCAAATATTCATTGGCCTGCCAAACACAACCTTATAGGGAGTGAGACCTGTTCGAGAATGTGGTACTGATCTGATGGACAACAATGCCAGTGGCAACGCATCTGGCAAAGTCAAAGATGTGGAAGCCTGTATTTTCGCTATTTTCAGCTTCAGAGTAGAGTTATACCTTTCCACCAATCCTGCTGACTGTGGATGGAACACCGCATGGAACTTCTGTTTAATTCCTAATCCTTTCAGGATATATTTAATAACTTCCCCAACAAAATGAGGTCCGTTATCACTCCATAAGAGTTTGCAGACACCAAATCTCGGGAAAAACTCTTTCAACAACACCTTTGCTGTAGTGATAGCAGTATTGTCCTTTGTGGGGTACGCCTCAATCCGTTTACTAAAGGCACAGACCACCACCAAGACATACTTCAGCTTGTTGCAAGGCTCAAACTGAATGTAATCCATTTGCAAAACTTCAAAAGGTGCGGTTGATGTAGCAAACCCTCCTGCAGGAGTTTGTGTCCCTTTTCCAGGATTATATTGTAGAAAGATCAAACAGGACTGTACTACTCTCTTAGCTGTGCTAGCAATTTATGGATGCTCCCAAACTTGCGTAAGCAATTTAGTTATTGCTGAAGCTCCAACATGTGCTAACCCATGTGCCATCTGAACCATAGGTTGTACAAAGGCTAAAGGCAGTTTCCACCTATCCATCTGCTTATTCCGCCAACAACCCTCATCATCCAACTCTCCTTCTTCAGACCACTGTTCACGTTCTTTTGCAGAAGCAGATTTCTGTATCTCTAGTACTTCTTGTCTAGCATCATGCCAACACTCAGCTTGTGACTTCACTACATACATGGGAGTAGTGCTTCGTTGCATCGCAGTTTCACGTGCTACGTGGTCTGCAAAAGCGTTACTCTGTCCAACTTTATCTGTCACTTTCTTGTGTGCACTACACTTCACGATAGCTATTTGTTTTGGGTATGTCAGTGCAGTCAAAAGATTATGCACTAGTTCTCCGTGCATTATTTGCATCCCGTGGGATGTAAGGAAACCTCTTTCCTTCCAGAGTAGGCCAAAATCATGCGCCACTCCAAAAGCATAGCGGCTATCTGTATAAATATTCACACATAAATCAGTACTAAGCTCACATGCTCGTGTCAAAGCTATCAATTCAGCTGCTTGAGCCAATTTCTGTGGTTTGCGAGCTGTCTCCACTACTGTCCCAAGCGTAGTGATTGCATATGCGGCTGAGGTCGTACCGTCTGGCAGTTTCAAACAGGACCCATCAACCCACAATTCCCCGTCCACATCTGTAAGGGGCGTATCCTGCAAATCAATGCATCCCTTTGTCTGTTCTTCAGTAAGGAATATACAATCATGTGTTTCTTGTGACTGAGGCTGAGTCACCGGATACGGCAACAAAGTAGCTGGGTTTAGAGTTGCACATCTCTTCTATGTAATGTGAGGAGCTAGCAATGTCAATCCATATCCTGTCAGACGAGCACTAGTTAAGTGCTGCGTCTTTGTTTGATTTAAAAGATCATCAACCTCATGGGGTACCAGCACCAACAGCTTATGTGACAAAACTATCCCTTCACTTTGACGTATTGACACAGCCGTTGCCGCAACTGAGCGAAAACACCCAGGCAACGCTCGGGCAACAGGATCAAGAACTGCTGACAAATATGCACTGGGACGTTGCTTATCGCCATGTGTCTGGACTAAAACTGACAATGCACATCCATCTTTCTCATTCACGTAGAGTGTAAAAGGCTTCGTATAATCTGGAGTACCTAACACTGGTGCTGAACAAAGGGCTTGTCGTAGCTGCCGAAAAGCTGTCTCACATTCATCTGTCCATGGAAGGGGTATTGGAGTATCTTTTGTCAAAAGTGCTAGCAACGGTTTAACAATGTATGAAAACCCAAATATCCATTGCCTGCAAAAAGAAGTAAGACCAAGAAATGCACACACTTCTTTCTGTGTAGAAGGTACTGGTGTGTCTAAAATTGCCTGTAGACAAAAGGTGACCTAAATAGGTTACCTTTGGTCTACAATATTGCAATTTCTTTTGTGAAACTTTATGATGATGTGAAGCAAGAAAAGAAAGCAAGGACAGAGTGCATTTTTCACATTGTTCAGGGGTATCTGCTGCCAACAAGATGTCATCGACATATCGTATGAGAGCCAAACCTTCAGGCAAAGCAAAAGAATCAAGTTGTCTTTTCAATGCTTGGCTGTAAATGCTTGGACTCTCAGTATAGCCTTGAGGCACTCTGAAAAATCTATACGATCGATTATTCAAAGTGAAACCGAACAAATATCGGCTATCAGGATGAATAGGGATCGAAAAGAAATCGTTCTTCAAGTCTATCACAGAGAACGTGGTTGCAGTCGGGGGAACCAAAGTAAGAAGTGTCGTAATGTCAGAAACCACAGAGTACTCTGGTACAACAATCTTGTTTACCTCTTTCAGGTCTATGATAAACCTATAAACCCTAGTGTCAGTATCTTTTTTCAAAATCGGAAGAATCGGGCTGTTACAAACATTAAATGGAACTTCCTCAACAACCCCAACCGAATTAGGTCATGTACAATTCGTGTAAGTGCTTCTTCAACCTCCTGTGAAATCCTGCATTGAGGCAAACGTGACAACACGCTCCCTCCTTGACACTAATATGTACCGGTGGGATAACCATTTGACCCACATCAGTATCTGAGGTAGTCCACAAAGTTTTAGGGACTGAGGCCAATGCAATATCCTCTTTAACAAGACAAGCTCTTTCAATCACGGGATTATTATCGTTCAAAATAACACGCACTCCTTCTGGAGAACATCGCATTGTAGCTCTGAAATGCTTGAGCATATTGAGACCCACAATATTGTCTGGTGTGTTTGGGGAAAGCAAAAACGGACATGGAGCACTAAATTTATCAACATGGAATGCAAGTGGTTGTGATAATGGGCTAAGGGAAGGCGTTCCATCGAAACCTATCAAAGTAATAGTTACGCCAGACAGGGGAGCCCTTGGAACTAATTGTTTAGACAAGGCGCTACGAGTAGCTCCTGTATCAACCAGAAACTGATCAGTAGAACCCAAAACATGTGCTGTAACATAGGGACCCGTCTGATCTACTGGAACTTCAACTGATTCCTTACCCCATCCTAGGCAATCCTATGCATAAGAAGAATTGTGAAAATCAGGCTGCACATAATCAGACATCTGGTATTGGTTTGGTCTATCAAAAGTGTTAAATCCATCCTGCGCTCGTACATTAGTAGCAAATCTAGCGCAATCGTTCGTATTTCCCCTAGGCCCTGAATATCCTGAGCAATTTCTCATTTGTCCCCGACCTCGTGAATTCTGTTGGAACGTAATACTGGACAATCGGCCGCCCAATGCCCACATTTCTTACAATATGCACATTGGTTGATACACAAATTCAAACGAGTGAAAGAAAAACTAAAAGATCCATGCCCGCCTCTATCATAACCTCTAGAAGGCGGACCATAAGCTTGAGCCAACATAACCTTTGTTTTTAATTCCTTAGATTTCTTGTCCTCACTACCTTTCGCTTCTAATTCCTGACGCTCATAATATTGGGCCATAGTTAAAACAGATGCTGGAGGAGATGAAGTCCAAGAGCTTTCACTGGCTTTTAAACGGCTAGCTATCGGTAACAAGTTCGTAACATATTTATCAACAAAGAGATGTCTGCCTGTATCATCTGTCAAGGACTGACCGCTAAAATCATGAAAAGCTTCCTCAAAGCGCTTAAAGAAATCAGAAACCGATTCATCTACCTTTTGCTTACACGATGCTAGAACAGTCCAATCTATCTTCTTAGGGGGAATAATCGTTTTTAGTTTAACTAATATAGCTGCGGGAAGATCTGATATCAATTGACATGGATTTTGAGCGGGTTCCCTTTCCTCATCCATTTGTTCTAAATCCCTCCATTCCGCACCAAAAGTTGCATGATCATTAACTTTACGAACGGACCTCCACATATCCGGCGGCAATATCAATCCGAAAAATAAATCAATATCACACAAAGTCATAGTGCAAGAGGTAATGGCCCCCTAAACATCCTCATAGAAAGCGGCTGGATTTTTCTGCGGATCAGGTAATGCTGCTTTATTGAACAGGGCAATATAGGGGGGGGGAACCCAAGTAACCCAATGGCATCTGGGTAAATGACACAACTGTCGAAAAAAACTATGATGCCAGGGGATCAATACTCACTCTATTTATAGCAGGAAAAACATAAATTAGTCCTACCTTCAATAACTCATAAAGAAAAATAAATGTATCTATTTTTCAAAAACTGCCTATAACCAAGTGTAGTCCAGCACACTTAATCAAACAATTATTTTTCAAAGCATGCATCAAATTTATTTTTTCATTTTTTCTATGCTTTAAGTACTGTCTTTTCTTTTTTGTCCATCAACAAACAAATATACAAAAAATTACATAAATATATACACAAAATACATACTATACATATACACACATATTATACATTGTTGGTCAAATCACTTGTTGGACCTTTTTTGCCCTATACATTTACAAGGAAAGGATGCTTTGTCAGATTATTAATGGCATTCCTTCAAACACAGATCACCCTTAAAACAATGGAGTGCACACGGTGCAATACTTCTCCCTCAATATTTTTGTGTACTCTCTTTTGTTTATTTTACCAACACTTTTTATAATTTCATATGGGGTGTCCTTGTAGAACTGTCGACGCGTTTCAGCCCTCTGACTATGGGCCTCATCAGGACATGGGCTTTCCATGGTCCATCATCAAACTTAATTTCAAAGCGGGGCATGAAGAATGGCCGGGTAAGCACCCAGTAAGGATGCGCTAATGTTGTCTCCAGACTAATCTTGGACTTAGTTGTCCTTCGAGTACAACTACTTTCACAACCGGTCTTTAGCTTCGAACTCTTCAGTTTTTTTGTGTTTTAAACGTTGGGGCACTCTCTATCATCCACAACGACCACCGTTCTGGATAGCATTACTTTTAGCCGTGTCGAAGCTAAAGACCGTTTGTGAAAGTAGTTGTACTCGAAGGACAACTAAGTCCATAGTCAGAGGGCTGAAACGGGTCGACAGTTCTACTGACAAAGCATCCTTTCCTTGTAAATGTATAGGGCAAAAAAGGTCCAACAAGTGATTTGACCAACAATGTATAATATGTGTGTATATGTATAGTATGTATTTTGTGTATATATTTATGTAATTTTTTGTATATTTGTTTGTTGATGGACAAAAAAGAAAAGACAGTACTTAAAGCATATAAAAAATGAAAAAATACATTTGATACATGCTTTGAAAAATAATTGTTTGATTAAGTGTGCTGGACTACACTTGGTTATAGGCAGTTTTTGAAAAATAGATACATTTATTTTTCTTTATGAGTTATTGAAGGTAGGACTAATTTATGTTTTTCCTGCTATAAATAGAGTGAGTATTGATCCCCTGGCATCATAGTTTTTTTCGACAGCTTTATTGAACAGGAGCAGTATATATAATGAAGCTTTAGCCAGATCATAGGTATACAACCTCACCGCCCGCCCTGTTAAATTTAGAGGGTATTTTAATTGATTTCACGTGCACCTTAATTTTATAGTATTGGTCCTGATGAAGCGCCAACGACCCTTAAGGCGATGTAGGTTCAAGTTCAAGTTCAAGTTCGGGCATTTGTATACCGCACTACTCACCCAGAGGGTCTCAAGGCGCTTGGGGAAGGGGTTCATTATTTGTCGAATAGCCAGGTTTTAAGTTCTTTTCTGAAGGAGATGTGGTTTTGAGTAAGGCGGAGGTAAGTGGGGAGTGAGTTCCAGGTCTTGGCAGCCAGGAAGGAGAAGGATCTGCCACCCATGGTGGACTTTCGGATGCGTGGGACTGCGGCGAGTGCTTGATTGGATGATCTTAGTTGGCGGGTGGGTGTGTAGAAGGACAGTCGTAGGCACGAAACATGTTGACCCATAATCTTCTTCACCCCTGGGGTCAGTGTGCCTACAGGAACAAGATTTTATTTAGCAGATCAGTCTGCTATGGCTATACAAATGAGACATTCGCTGCATATTTACCCCCCTTTTTAACTCAATTTCACTTTGCATGCACTTTCTTCACCCTCATTGGACCCCCACCCCGCACACCCGCATGCACCATCCGGCTGTCCTAAAAAGATCTCCGATAAAGAGACCCTTCTGGGGACCTGCAGGGAATTGCAGCGCCGCCCTATGAGCAGCAAACGCCTGATGATGAAGCATGACACCCCCAGGGGTGTGTGAGGGCAACAGAAGACAAAATTTGTTTTTTCACTTTTTTGGTGGGTCCTTTGTTCCTAGTATATTTCTTCTTCTTCTTTCCCTTTTTTCTTATTTGAAAACAAGGGTGACTATTTGCACCCTTACGCTTTGGGTGACTATTTGCACACGACATTGAGGAACAGTGTCCCTTTTTTGGTTTTAATGCTGCTTTAAGTGCCATCACATCCGCTCTTTTCTAGGGAGTATACACCCAATTATAGATAAAATACCCTTTAGCATCAATAGAACTTTTATCATCACTTGTACCCGCTCCTTTAGGAGGAACATACAAAGGCGCGGCTTCCCGCATGGTCTTCGCATGAACTATCAATGTCTTATCCGTTCCGAAGATAGAGGCTTGCGACCCTCCGGTCTGAGATTTCCGTGCAGCTGCATCTGCAATCTTTTTCTCCTCCTTCAAGCAAGCCGCCTCAGTTCGTAATTTAACCAAATGCCTGATCGCATCAGTCACCTGGGAGAGAACAAAAAGACCATCACGCATGTTTTTATGATCAGCTGCTACATCATCAGGTTCTAAGTCTGTAGAATATTTCTGAAAAAATTCAATAACTTGCGAGGCAAACATCTCAGTAAAATATAACTGCTCCCTTTCCTGCCACCCTTTTATGTTATCTAAAAGATCGGAAGCAGGAGCAGCGCTAAGACATGCTTTACGAGGAGCCTGTCTAAGTTCGGACGCACGATCAACGGAGAGCATAGAACGAGTGTCTCGCGTCTTTTGGTGATCTGAATCGGAATCCACATCATCTTCAGATGGGGCAGACGGAACGGCATACGGAGGTGGAGGGCGATCTAGTAACAAAAAATCATCTTGCGGTTTATTAAGGACAGGATAGAGAGGTTGTCGAACAGCGTATTGGCCAGATACCTGAAATCTGTGTTCTTTCTCTTCTCTCTCTTTCAGTTCTTTCACCTCTTTCTTTTCTCAACTCCAACGCTTTCTCATACACATTCGTCTGTTGCTCTTTTTCAATCAATGCTTGCTAACGTTTCGCTCGTTCACGCACTTCTTTCTCCCACATACGCACACAGTCAAACATATCACATCTAGACTTTCGCTCAAACATACATTGTTCCACATACTCAATCTTTCGTATATCAAATGACCCCTGCATAGGCCAACGTAACTCAGGATCCTTGCGAGTGTATTTATTCCACAATGTGCTGTACATTATGGAAGAAAGACCATGTTTAACATACATGTCTCTATTAGGCGTCTCTTCTGGGGGAGCCGGTTGCGATTCCTCAAGTCTCAAACTGGTACCACTACAAAAGCAACACATCCTACGAAGTGCGCTAAAAACAGGCATGCCAAAAATAGTGCAAAATATGCAGTATTAAAAACAAAGTAGCACTTAAGGTACCTCTAGTACGATGTGTCGTTCAAATCCAAATCAAAAATTGGAGAAAAGTCTCCACATTACCTGCCTATATGAATTGCAACTCATATATCAAATTCAAAAGATACAAATCTGACTAGCCTTTCCAAACAAATATGCCACGGTAAGTGTTCCTAAAACTACCTTACCAAACAAGGGCATCCAAAACCCATACATTTGTGCAAAGAAATGGCTCTTACCACTCACAGGGTGTCCAGATTCCAACTGCCAAGTTCTAAATTCGACCAAACGGTCACTGCACGGCGAATCAACAGAAGAGATCTCAGTCGAGGACCGGCACCACCTGGATAGTCAGATCAGAAAGAAGAGAAAAACGCCTTGGTTTGCCAAGACTGGGTTCTCCTCGGGCAACGATCGTCCGCGGCGAAATCCCAATCCTTCGTCGCGACCACTCCTTCTGGCATCCGAGTCATCGATGAGCCCCACGTGGGGCGCCAATTTGTAGTAGCAGGCCTCAGCAAGGCCCACCAGTGCAAGGGGTTCGCCCTTCTCTGCACAAAGTCCTTAGACCAATAGGAAGAAGTTGGCACAGAAACTGGAATAGAAAAGATAACATTTTTTACACCTCATGAGGTGGTGCTACGGTTCAGACAGTACCTTTCGGTATTGCAAGAAGTAGCACCACAAACTAAAAGAGCACGGTCCATTTAGACCCACACAACGGCTCAAAAGAAGGCGGTACAAACACAGAAGCAAGTTTTATGTACATATAAGGTAATATTGAAAGGCACAATCGCTCAGTGGGATGAGCTAACGGTTTTGGGAACGGGTAAACACATTCCTGCCTGGTACTAATCACTAACAGATGTAGACCCTACTGGGCATGCGCGAAAGTGGGGTATGCTAAATATAACTCGTTGTCGGGCAGATTTCAAGCGCGGTTAACAGGAAGATAGGACAAAGCACATGGTCGACACGCGGCAGCATGTAGCAAACAAAATGGCTGCCATGAATACAAAATGGAGTCCACTGAATATCACGATAATAGCTAAAACTAAGATGTCTTCTGCTAATGCTTAATCTAGTCGCTGTTAAATTACAACAGTATTCTCACAGTATATGTTGCAAATATTTCTGACATATGTATAACTCCTGAAACGCGTTTGGCTGGAACGATGGCTGCATTTTGTTTTTACTTACCTGATTGATGGTTTGCCAGCAAACTGCCAATAAAGAAGATGTTGCTGACATTTGGTGTCCGTATGGCTCAATCCTAATGGGGGTTCTGAGAGGTTTGGATTTGTAACGGTCTTCCCGGGTCGTGGAATGAGCCTGTCGCTTGCAAGAGCGGTTCCGTGGCGGCGCCACAGAGCACTGCGGATCACAGAGCGGACCAGAACCGACACCTTTGCAGAGTGGTGCCGGCTCTCAGCATTTTGGTGGCAACAAAGCAGGGCAAAGACTTCAACAGGAGAGTTGCCGTATATTAATGACATTTGGGCTCCGGTGAAAGCACCCACTGTGGTTGGAGCGGCGTGGACTACAGCTCCCATAATGCCAGTTTGGCTACACCTATCGGGGCGAGGGTATTTTTTAAATCCAAGTGCCGTAAGAACGCTTTCCGTCAGCCCTTCACAAAAGCCACTGATGAAGGGATATAACTCCTGAAACGCGTTTGGCTGGAACGATGGCTGCATTTTGTTTTTACTTACCTGATTGATGGTTTGCCAGCAAGATGCCAATAAAGAAGATGTTGCTGACATTTGGTGTCCATATGGCTCAAGCCTAATGGGGGTTCTGCGAGGTTTGGATATGTATATATATATATGTTTAAGTCAAAACAAAATCCTGCATATTATCAAGGCAGGCGAAATTAAATTATCGCCGCTTTTGCAGCGATAATTTCATCACCCTATTAGCAAGCTGTCGCTAACATCAGTTAGCGACAGCTTTTAGGTGAGCGACAGCTTTTAGGTGAGCTTTTAGGTTAGCGAGCAGTTTGGGCCCCGCTGCATGTCAGCGATATTTATCGCTAAGGACATGCAAAGTGGGCGTACCCAACCAGTTATCGACTGAAAGCAATCGCTAACGTCGCTATCGCCTATTAGCTAGGCAGGCGTAGCGATAAAAAAATCGTGCTAAGCGCGAATATCGCTAAAACTAACGCCTGCTCAGACCAGTTCTTAGCCATTTGATCCAATGGGAGGTGGATATTCTGGCTTAGACCCTATTGGCGATGATGCGTGAATATCGCTGGTTTTCCAGTGATATTCCAGCATTTCGCCGCTATCGCCAGTTATTTTATCGCATTAGAGATAAACGTTGCTAATAACACGTTATCTCTGCGATAAAATCCGACGATGCTTGGCGATAAAAAAAAATGTCGCTAAGCTTCTTTAGCGATAAATATCGCTAGTTGTTGATAATATGCCCCTTTGTCCTTTTCTATCTCGGCGTGGATGGCACTGTGCTAATCCTATGCTTAAAGACTTTGATAGAAAAACAGACATTTGAGGTGAGCAGATCGCTGGTGTTGAGAGTGCTCTAACACAGGGGTACTCATAGTACCGTGGCAGCCCGCGGACCTTGGGGACATCGAACCAGTTTAAAAAAAAATATTTTCAAGAGTGTCAGCCTGGACTCGGAGAGGCTCTGCTCTATGGGGGCCGGGCCAGGAGTGGAGCTGCAGGTGCCTCAGAAGAGGTGAAACAGAACAAAGCCTCATTAACAAGTTAATAATCTTGTAAAGACCTGTGAAGTGCTCCGGTGCGGCTGTGTGCGCCAGGCAAGCTGCCACACTCGTGTGGAGGGGAGGAGCCCTTTGAACTCAATGGGCGTTGCAAGCCTGTATGTGGCGCATATATTTCCTTCAGGGCTTTGATCTGGCATGCAGGTTTCTGGTTGTCACATACATAAGCTTGCTTGCCGCTGGCTGACGGCAGGGCTGTCCTTCACAACCTACTCTTAACAGTGCCCAAAGCTTTACTTTACACCCAGCGCATGGCTGGAGCCGGGCCTTGGGAAGCATCTGCGGTTACGGGGAGCAGTCCTCCCACTTCACTTCTTCTTCTGCTCTCTTGGAATCCGAGAATTGTTGGACAATTACAGTGACCAGGACTCAAAGACAAACCCCGTGACTGATTGGACCGAGCATGAACTTGGAGATCACTCTGCGCAGCTCGTGCTCCCCCAAGTAGCATTTGTTTTATCGACACTGAAGGGATGAAAGTCAGAGTCAGCCCAGCCTTACTTGGAATCTCTGCCCTCCGGATTACACTTAATCCCTGCTGAGGCGGTCCAGCCAGCTCTTGTGCACCCTCTACATTAGGGTGTCATTAATAACGTGCTGCAGATTTTGGGACGGCTGGGGAAGGTGGTTCGATGGGTGCAGCAAAGAGCTCTTGCTTTTCGTGATATTTCTAATAGAATTATTACACCCCGCCTAGACAGAGATAAAGAGACGCAGAGGGAGAGAGTCAGGGGAGTGCGAGGGAGGAAGAGACAGAGGGGGGAGAGTCAGGGGAGGGCAAGGGAGGGAGAGACAGAGGGAGGGAGAGTCAGGGGAGGGCGAGGGAGGGAGAGAGTTGGGCGAGAAAGGGAGAGACAGAGGGAGTGAGAGTCAGGGGAGGGTGAGGGAGGGAGAGAGTCAGGAGAGGGCGAGGGAGGGAAAGAGGGAGAGTCAGGGGAGGGCGAGGGAGGGAGAGAGTCAGGGGAGGGCGAGGGAAGGAGAGAGAGGGAGGGAGAGGGAGGGAGGGAGGGAGACAGAGAGAGGAAGGGAGGGAGGGAGACAGAGTGAGGGAGGGCGAGGGAGGGAGAGACAGAGGGAGGGCGAGAGTCAGGGGAGGGTGAGGGAGGGAGAGAGTCAGGGGAGGAAGAGAGTCGGGCGAGGGAGGGAAATACAGAGGGAGAGAGAGTCAGGGGAAGGCGAGGGAGGGAGAGACAGAGGGAGGGAGAGTCCGGGGGGGCGAGGGAGGGAGAGTCAGGGGAGGGCGAGGGAGGGAGAGACAGAGGGAGGGAGAGTCAGGGAGGGCGAGGGAGGGAGAGACAGAGGGAGGGAGAGTCAGGGGAGGGCGAGGGAGGGAGAGTCAGGGGAGGGCGAGGGAGGGAGAGTCAGGGGAGGGCGAGGGAGGTAGAGACAGAGGGAGGGAGAGTCAGGGAAGGGCAAGGGAGGGAGAGAGGGAGGGAAAGTCAGGGGTGGGAGGGGGAGAGAGAGAGAGAGGGAGGGTCAGGGGAGGGCAATGGAGGGAGAGAGAGGGAGAGAGTCAGGGGAGGGCGAGGGAGGGAGAGAGTCAGGGGAGGGCGAGGGAGGGAGAGAGTGGGAGGGACAGACAGAGGGAGGGAGAGAGTTAGGGGAGGACGAGGGAGGGAGAGAGTCAGGGGAGGGCAAGGAAGGGAGAGAGGGTATGGCAAGGGAGGGAGAGATAGAGGGAGGGAGAGAGTTAAGGTAGGGCGAAGGAGGGAGAGATAGAAGGAGGTAGAGAGTCGGGGAGGGCGAGGGAAGGAGAGATAGAGGGAGCGAGAGAGCCAGGGGAGGGCGAGGGAAGGAGAGAGTCAGAGGATGACGAGGGAGGGCGAGATAGAGGGAGGGAGAGAGTCAGGGGAGGGTGAGGGAGGGAGAGAGAGGGAGAGTCAGGGGAGGGTGAGGGAGGGAGAGTCAGGGGAGGGTGAGGGAGGGAGAGAGAGGGAGAGTCAGGCGAGGGCGAGGGAGGGAAAGAAGGGAAAGTCAGGCGAGGGCGAGGGAAGGAGAGAGAGGGAGAGTCACGGAAGGGAGAGAGAGGGAGAGTCAGGGGAGGGCGAGGGAGGAAGAGAGAGGGAGAATTAGGGGAGGGAGAGAGTCAGGGGAGGGGGAGGGAGGGAAAGAGTCAGGGGAAGGAGAGAGTCAGGGGAGGGTGAGGGAGGGAGAGTCAGCGGAGGGCGAGGGAGAGAGAGAGAGGGAGATTCAGGGTAGGGCAAGGGTGGGAGAGAGGGGGAGTCAGGGGAGGGGGAGGGAGAGAGAGGAAGAGTCAGGGAAGGGAGAGAGAGGGAGAGTCAGGGGAGGGTGAGGGAGGGAGAGAGAGGGAGAGTCAGGGGGAGAGAGGGAGAGTCAGGGGAGGGCGAGAGGGAGGTAGGGAGACAGAGGGAGAGAGGGAGACAGAGGGAGAGAGGGAGACAGAGGGAGGGAGGGAGACAGAGAGAGGGAGGGGCTGAGACAGAGAGAGGGAGGAAGGGAGGGAGACAGAGAGAGGGAGGGAGGGAGGGAGACAGAGTGAGGGAGGGAGATAGATGGAGGGAGACAGAGAGAGAGAGGGAGGGAGGGAGACAGAGAGAGGGAGGGAGACAGAGAGAGAGAGGGAGGGAGACAGACAGAGAGAGAGAGGGAGAGAGAAAGATTGGGAGGGAGGGAGGGAGACAGAGAGAGGGAGGGAGGGAGGGAGACAGAGTGATGGAGGGAGATAGAGGGAGGGAGACAGAGAGAAAGAGAGAGGGAGGGAGACAGAGGGAGGAAGAGATAGAGGGAGGGAGAGGGAGAGAGAGAGAGAGAGAGAGAAAGAGAGATAGAGAGAGATGTGTGTATGCTGGGTCTGGTGGCTCAGTGGACGAACACGTCTGCTGCAGGGGCCTGTGTTCAACCTCATTGTCACAGTTTTTTTGGCTCTAGCCCCTTCCCCTTTCTCACTGACCCCGCCCCCAACGGTGCGGCCCTCAGCCACAAACCACACTGTAAATTTGGCCCCTGAGAGAAAGTTTGTGAGCACCCATGCTCTAACAGGTGCTGCTTTCCACCTAAACTTGAGAACTACCCAGAGTTCTCCTCTCCTTCTTTTTTGCATAATTTATGCATCACTCTATGCCTGAAAGGGTTTTGTTTTGACTTATACTGGGTGCTCCCTTGTGTCTGGACAAAGCTATACCTCTCTAATTAGAGCAAAACAGTGTGTCAGGGGTTGCTTTTTCTCATTTTAGGTTGGCTTGAGTTGGTATTTTACCAATTCAAAGCCATACTACTGTGCCTGGAGTGATAAATGTATTTTGTCATTTTACAGCTCGGCAAGGACAGCACTGTGCTAGTCCTATGATTAAAGACTTTGCTGTAGAAATGGCAAAAGACTTTGTCCTTTTCTATCTCGGCGTGGATGGCACTGTGCTAATCCTATGCTTAAAGACTTTGATAGAAAAACAGATATTTGAGGTGAGCAGATCTAGAGTGTCGCTGGTGTTGAGAGTGCTCTAACAGGAACTGCTTTCCACCTAAACTTGAGAACTACCCAGAGTTCTCTCCTTCTTTTTTGCATATATATATATATGTATATATACTGAAAAGGATTGATGATAAAAATTCATTTGGAAAACTCCAGATCAGAGAGTTTTGCATTGTAGAAGTTGTTTAAAGGTAGAAGTACGGAACATTACTCACCTGTTCAGAAGTTATCATAAGTTAACGAGTTCATCATGTGAACCTAAATAGGAATACTCGGGTAGATTCCTATACTTATGAAAAGACTTTCACTTATGGTCTGGGAGGCACACTGTTGTTGATATACTTTTAGAAAGTGGGCATTTCTCTGCACTTACTGCTATGTGTGCCTGACAGCCTGACTCCAATACAAGTCTAGGGTGGGTTACAGCTACACTTTCTACATTTCTTTTAGACAGTCACAAGACAGGAAGGATAGGTGTGTCTGAGTACCCATCTGCATACATCTGCCTTCTGATGGCCTTGCCTGGGCAGGATGGATGGGAGCTGCTAACACTTCACTTGAATAGACATTGGCCTGTCCCCACAAACATGACTGACTGAATACACCCCACAAATTGCCTTGCAGACAGGACTGGGTTGCAAGGGATTCTTCGTGCACTTCAAAAAGTTGCTTTGAACTCACTCCCACATCAAAGACACTTTTGTATATAAGTACTGGGTCTCTGACTATCTAAAATAAGACATTGCTGAACTTGTAACTGAAGCTCTGACAGAAGAACTTCTGTACTACTTAAAGGACTCATCTGGACTGCTGATCTCGAAAGTGTGCTTTTCTATTTGATGCTCTGCTGCCTGCTCCTTTCTGACTCTGCTGAAGGAGAGCTAAAGTTCATCCCAAGTGATCTCCCAGGACTTGTTGGTTTGACTCCTGTTACTTGAGACTCAGGGAAATCAAAGTCTCTACACCGGGTGCTGTGCCAGGCTCACTGAAAGCAGCCCTTACACTTGCAACATGGATTCTGATGCATCTCCTGTCTGCCTGTAGCAGAACTGACTCATCGACCCGGTTGCGGGAGTAAAATCAGCACAATGCATCAGAACCATCGCTTTGCCTCCAGAAATCAACAGCCTATTGCCGCTGCTGCAGCTTGGTGAGATTGACACATCCCCTGGACTGCATGCAGAATCTGGTAAATGGCTCAACGCCTAACTACTCCGGCATCTGTATTCGGAACTGACGCATTGCCATCACTGCGCAAATAACATTGACGCATCCTGCACCTGCTGGCCTCAACATCGACGTGTCTCGCTGTTTGCGACCAGGAAAAGCATTTTGTTCACCCGGGACTGCATGAGTCCTTTAGCCAGCGGTGCTCCATCTCAGTCGGCACAAACTTTGTCTTTTCCCCATTCCAGTGCAGCCTAAAGTAACCTTTTTAGCGCTATTGCTTCAAAGCTCTTTACTGCATTTACTCTTTTAAAACTCAATCTCTCAACTTCTATACATTGGATTCTTGTAGTTTTGGTCTTGTTTCGTTCACAATATAATAATATATTTTTCCAAACCGGGGTGGAATCCTTTTGTGGTGCATTTATTGTGTTACTGTGTGAGTATGCTGCACACATACTTTACAGATTGCCTCTTTAGATAAGCCTGACTGTTCTGTGCCAAGCTACCCGAGGGTGAGCACTGGTTATCTTTTAGTGTGTTTCTTATTTACACTGACTATAGTGGTGGTTCCAGCCTGGCCTGGGTGCATATCCCAGCCAACCAGGAATCCCATTTCTAACAATCACGAAGACTCACTTTATTCATCATAAACTTGAGGTTTTTTTAAAGTTTTTTTTAATACGCCCCTAGTGCTTTACCTATTTGCCACATTCTATTTCAGTCTTGTTTTGTTCAGAATATAATAATATATTTTTCTAAACCTGTGTAGAGTCCTTTTGTGGTGCGGGCAGGGAAACAACTCTGTTCCGGGGGTGGACTTCAAGGAACAGTGTAGGAGCCGGCCCCAGGAGATGGGGTCAGGGCCTTTTGAGGAACAGGCTGGGGCCCCCCTCTTTTCATCACATTTTGGTGCCAGGGCATATATGCCACCCCCCTGGGTCTTGGCTCACCTCAAGGGTCTTTTTTTTACACATGTGCTTTTGTAGTGTGGCTCACTGGTTAGAGGCGGCAGACCCGAGAGCAGAGGACGGCCCGGGACCAGGGTTCGATTCCCGGCGCGGCAGGTTTCTGGACCAGGGTCAGCGGACTCGATTATTCTCTCGCCTCGGTGCCCACTCTGATCAGCGATCACACTCGGCAACTCTGGGCATTAGCTTGCCTCATCTTCACTAACGGCCCCACCAGACCGCCGGGGATGCCTGGTCTCACCCTGGAGATACCCATTAAGGGACCATCTCTCAGAGAAGCCAGGAAGGGTTTCGCAGCGGTCGAAGCGCCTTGGGACCCTACGGGTAAGTAGTGCGCTATATAAATGCCAATACATTAACATTTACATTTACGTTGCCCGCATGGGACACAACCATCAGGCCTAGGTGATCAGGGGATTCCTACCCTGCCCCAATGTTTTTTTTTCCCTAAGATGTCTGCGACCACTTCATTTATTTATTGAGTTTTATATAGTGCAACCTCGACCCAAATGCATCACAGCGCTTCATAGAGTTTGCATAACAGCAATTGAGTGAACTACATTTGGAGTAGGCATACAGATATTGTGGCCGTATGTAGGTGAAATATATGAAAAGATATTAGCATAAGGTGCCGATGCACTTTTGAGGTAGCTAAACCATACATGTATATATAGTACTTAACAGCTTACAGGAGCAGTTGCACAAAGTTACAAGAGAAAAAGATTAATATACATAGAGTTCGTATTATAACAGAAAATTATGACATACTGTAAAATCGATGCACAATATTGTTCAAAAGTTGCTAGGGTAGGGCCTCATTGAGGTAAGGGTGGTAAAGGCACAATTTCCCCAAGGGTAGTGGAGCTCAGAATTCTTTAAAGTGTGCTGGTGAGACTAACGGGACAGTTGATGTTGTGGCAGCCTTTCAGATCTTTGTAGGAGATCTCTCGAGTCCATGGAGCCTGCTCTGTATGAAATATACAAAGTTTTTGAGCATCAATTGCTTAAAACTACTGAATGGATATCCACCAAATCACAAAAAGCACTCTCCGTGGGGCTGATGGAGCAAGGATTCGCACGTAAAGTGCCTTGCTCATATTCAAGAACCTCGATTAACTTGTAATATCATTAATCAATTTGTTTGTCATTAATATTGCACTTTTACAGTACACGCGGGTGTCCCAAGGATGCTTGCCTATGTGTCTATTAATCATAATGATGCTTGCATACTACAGAATCGCTGCTTCGCAGAAATCTAGTCTGCGCATGCGTCGGTCATACCCATGTGATGTGACGCACTTGCAGTTCTGGAGGGAATATTCGCTCATGCGCAGTACTGCAAATATGGCCGCTTTGTCCTTAACATGCTCTCCGCCTGCTACCGCCGCTTTTGCACATCTATCTTTTCTGCTGTAACCTCTAACGCTATAGATATTATTAAGTAAGGGGTGTAGTGTAGATTATCATGGTGTACAGTGTATTCAATTTTTCTGTGTTTCTAATTTGTTTTCGCTTACTTTTCATGTACCGCGTATCTGGGGGCCTGGGAGTGGGGAGCCTCTCCATCTTTGAAGTCTATACAGACCCGATCACGTGACATGAGAACCGAGCCTTGCATCAGTGGAACTCAGCCAGCTGGCTACCGAAGCTGAGATGCTCGTGGGAATATGCCCCCTGACCCAGGGAGAAGAAGCTGAATTTCACCTGAAATTGCTACATTTGTCTCTTTCCACTGTGTGCTCTATTGTTCTCTTCAACGGTTATGCCATGGGAACTGGAATGTAAGGGGTGGGTACGAAAATTAAATATTCATTGTGGTAACATAGAATTTTAGGTGGTGACAATGACCTAACCACCTCTCTTGTCCAATCCAAAGTTGGGGATCCTGTCACTTGCAACATTTGTGGGTGGTCTAGGGACCCGAGAAGGGTATAACTAGCCTAGTTTTAGCTAGAGAAATTGTCCGACTTGTCCGAGTAGCTGACCTGTCACTGACCCTACGAACTCTATAGGTGATTGATACAGAGGGCTGCGGAGCACTCTGTCCATATTTTCCACAAACTCCAAGGGGTGGAAATAGTCTTAAGTGCTGGCGAAGTACTTTGCTGGGAGATTCGAAAACCCAATCGGGGTTACTGGCGGATTCCGTGCAGAGAGGGAGTAGCGCAGGCGTTGCATCCGAAGCTGCAGGTGTTTGTCGTGCCCTTTGATGAGCCCAGTCCCGGTCCAAATCCTGAGGGGTATCCTGACTGTCCATGAGCTATACCTGCTCGCCTACTGGCATCCTAAATCCTTGAGGGTCTTTGTCCTCGCCTTTTTCCTCACTGACCCGTGGCCAGGGTTAGTCCTCATTCCCGTCCTAGGTAAATATAATTGTGGGTGTTCGTCATTCTATACTCTTTCTTCTCCTCCTTTAATAAGGCATTCTTGCCTGAGATATTTTTCCCTGTCATTTTCCGAAAGATTTTACATGTAAATGTTTATTTAGTTTGTTCCATTTTTTCCCTTACCTGTAGAATATTATTGAACTGTTTGCTTATACAGTGTGTTCCATTTTTACCTTCCCTTAGTGAATACGCCTTCAAGTAGTAAGATAGTATAGGGTCAAGTTTCATTTATGACCGTTAGTGTCCTATTCAAATAGTAGGTTTCATTCCCACTTGCCTGCCTTAGTTTAAGCCTGAACCTGAAATAGCATTTTCCCTGTTACCCATACCCAGTAGTTGTCCTCTTGCACTCAATGGTGCTTGCCCTCATTCACAGCTATATCGTTGTTATGATCTTGATTATCGATATTCTAATCTGCATATGTTTCATTCTCATGTCATTCTGAATATAAAACTACTATATAAAATCTTTAAAACCCTTCAGGTGTCCGTGGTCATTACAACCGTAAAATTGCTTTACAAATGTACAAGGTATATATAGTAATCTTATCTTTCATCCACTGCTAGCTCCTGATTCGTCGGGAACTTAGGTACCTGTGGTAAGTCAGGTACACTGATCATTGTGATAAGGAAATCACACCCAAATTACTGATGGTTAACGTGTAAACTCGCCCGACTCACAAAAACACTGTCATTTAAAACACGTCATGGGCCCAGTGCGTGTGAATTGGTAAATCAAGAAGTCTGGCGACCTGCGCGCTCTATCAGTAAATTTTCTGGTAGCAGATAGATGGTTAGGACTCGTTAGGATAGATAGATAGGATCATTTCTGACAAACTGAGAAAAGTAAAATGTGCTGCTAAAGTTTAAATTGCTGCTAAAAATCAATGTTTTATTATTGTGTTGAAATGTTATAAAAGTTTGTAATTATAGTTTTATGAAATGCTGCTATATTATTGCATGTATCTAACAAACCCGTACGTAAATTGTTCTATGTAGTCTGAAATCCCCGGGGAAATAAAATAGCGGGTGGTGAGTAGAATCCACTTGGCTGTGAGGTCATTGCCTGGGAGGGAAATTAGTGCATGGTTAGGCAGAACTGGAAGCGCTAATTAGGATTTCTAAAAGAATTATTGAATAAATGATAGCTATGAGTCCTTTGTGTAAACTCCCGTTGTGATATCACCTAGTAAGGGTCACATGCGGAAGGAGTTGTAGGTTCTCGGAGCTTGAGTGATAAGCAAAAGAGTCCGCTGGTGAAAGTTTGACTTAGTATATATCCCGAAAAGAGGTGGATGAGTCAAAGAAGTAGCAGGTTCTCTAATGCTCGTATGAGAAGATAGGCAGAGAAGTCTATCCATTCCAAAGTGAATGAAAAGTAGACAGAAGTGGTTTACTTGTAGTGAGAGGAAAACTTTCTTTCTTTTTAGAACTCTCAAGCACAGTGGCAAATGTTATACGTTGTTAACTAAATTGAGCACTTGCACTTTAAGAAAAATTCAAAGTTTCCGTTATCTTGTGAAGGAGGGAGTCGATCGCAAAGCCGCACTGACGTCACTCCGTGCCGCGCTGGTATTGGTCAGAACAGCGGGTGTGTAGCGAAGCTGGAATTGTAAAGGAGGGGTGAGTGCGAAGCGTGAGACCGCGTCTCGCGAAAAGGCCGCGCACCCATTGGTCAAGAGTATTTGCAACCTGTGTGTTGATTGGTTGCTGCGAATTGAAAGACTCGTTAGCATTGGAAGCACATTAGTAAAGAAAATTATTCAATCCGAGCTAGAAGCTAGTTTGGAGAGGTGTATGCAGTATCCCGAATTTTTACCTGATCCAAGGAATTTAGGTTTTCATAAGGAATTGATGTACAGAGGCAGACCTCACAATATGTACGGAGGCAAGAGAAAATTGTCATTTGCCGAAAAGATTAAGAATTATTTCAAGAAAGACAAGCCCATTCGAACTAGAGAAGGTGTAATCATTCCACCACCTAATACTCCCGCATCATTTATGATGTTTGACAAAGGGTATCATACCTGTGTATGGTTGGAAAATGGGGTAAAGTACACTGAAGTCGATGGAGTCTTAGCGTTTCCCCTCGATGGTACCTTTAATGGTAGAATCCTGTTTAACCTAAGGACCCGAATGAATGAACTGCACCCCAGACCCAGATTAACGCAGTATGAAGCTTTAGAGGAATGGGAAATTGAGGCTCTAGAGCGAGACAGACCCCGAATGGATAAGGGAGTAAGCAAATGGTATCCAAAATTGCAGCGAGAAACAACGGAGAAAAAGATGAAACAGTGGAGACAGAATATGATGGTCGAGGGACTATTTCCGATGTTTGGGGTAACCGAACACGGAGGAGGAAAAAGGTTAGAGAAAACCCGACATTTAATGGCTATGGGGGACTCAGAGGATGAACACCTAGAAGATTTATTGATGAAAAATCCACCTCCCTATGCTGAAGAGTCTGAGCCTCTAAGCTCGAAAAATCAATTTTATCGATATCCTAGAAGTAGGAGGGCCAGTGAGACAGATGTAACTGGTACTGGTAGCAAAGCCAGTGATAGTGACGGATTCTGCAGACCTAGCACAGCGGTCCCAAATTACCAACCGTTTAGTGAGGACCGACCATGTTAGGCAATCCCAACTGCCCCGAGTATATACCCTCCATTAGTACCCCAAGTAATGCATGACAATTCTATGGAAAGGGTTTTACATGAGCGAGAGAAGGAAGCACTGATTAAACAGCGAAATGACTTAATTCAGACAATAGCTCAGATAAATCCCAGTCCTGACGCATTGACTATTCCAGTTACTATAGGTCCTGTTGTTCCTCTTTATGGGGACAGACAGGTCAGTCCACGAACTCCAGTTATTACACCAGTCATAGCACCCCCGAGGAAAGAGCCGCTCATAGTTGATGATCAGGAAAGTGAATGTGAGTCTGTGATCTCCTTAATGGATCTGCCCATAAGGGAACCCGGAACCAGTGTACCGCGGTCAGGAAACCAGGCAAAAGTAAAGGAGGTCCTGATAGAAACAGCTTCAGGTACCCGGAGTGCCACAGTATTGACTCCGGATGAAATAGACCGATGGTCCCGAGAACTAGAGAAAACTTCCCCTCAGCCGAAACCATTAGATATCTATAAATTAAGAATAAAAATGGAGGAACTAATGGCTGGAAATGTGGGATTGGATAGATTAAACACCCTAGATGAGGAAGAGTTGCTATTTATCAGCAAGAGTCTTACCCGAAACACTAGAGTCTTCCATGAGAAATTAATGGATACTGCAGCTGATATGGGAATAGATGTTAGCAAATCCAAAGTTCTGCAAAAGCCTTACAGAGCAGAATTTTCAGACAAAGATTTAGAAAACATGAATGTGTCTGGGAAGAAGATTCAGATAAGAGAATTACTGAACATACTGCAGAAATGGGGAGATCTAGACAAATGGAAAGCCAGATGGGCAAAGAAAAAGGAAGACAATAAGCCTAAGCAAAACACCTCTGAATATGTCCTGCAAGACATTAATAGAGCAGAGCAATTATATCCCATGAGAGAAGTGCCAGGTGGGAAATATGTTCATTAAGCATGGGCGAATTTTGCGGATCTCGCGTTCGCGAATTTTGCGGATTTGCGAACTTGCAATCCGCAAAATCCGCGAATTCACGCGAATTTCTGGATTTTTTTTTTTTGTGTTCGCAAGGGTTTCTGCCAGTTCGCGGGGATTTGGTACTAGTTTGCAATTGCGAACTGACTTGTCGGCTCGCAACGGTCGCGACTATGTTGTTTCTACGTCTGGTTCATCATCACAGCCTCCCAGCACCCTCTGTTTCACCACTGCCACCCTCTCTTTGACCCATGCCACCCTCTGTTACATCAATGCCACCCTCTGGTTCATCATCACTGTAGAAGATGGGGGGGGGGAAAGCAAGAACACCTGCCCTGCTTCAACTGACAAGAATTAATTTGGGGTTAGTTTATTAACAACACCTGCCCTGCCCCAACTGACAATAATGAATTAGGGGCTAATTAATGTGTCACTGAATTTGAAGTTCCAGCCTGGCACCTGCTTGTCTGCTCCCTTAGCTGTAAATCAGGACCTTTGTGGCATACAGTTAAGGTCAGAGCAGGGTCACACAATAGTTGCAAGCAGGCAACCGAATTCTGGAGGGCCCCCTCAGGAAGCACTACAGGGAATCGTTACAAATGATGAGGTTGACCTTTTGCACCTGCTCATTGCTTTTGCTTTTGCAAAATTTGTTTTTAGTTTTTTTCGCGCTATTCACGAGGCGCGGCGTCGTGCGAAACCGACCGCGGAAGCCGCCAATTCGTGCGAATGAGCTTTATATATTTTTTGCAGCGTGTTGTTTCGCGAGTTTTTTTGTAGTATTTGCGAGCCGCTTGTAGCGCAACACGCGAATTTACCCCAAGGTCGAGTACGGGCGTGGCCATTTTGTTTGCGTGACGTATTTCCGTTTCCGCCCGCGATGTATAATCTCACGTCGTAAGCGCATTGCGAGTACAAGTTCGCACGAGATCGCAGAGGAAAATCGCGTGCGAACTTACTTTCGCGCTCGTGAACGGGCGGCCATCTTGTTTTTCATTCATTTCCTGTGTCTGGGCATGGTGTTTAATCCTCTTGCTATCTTTGCCATCCTTTGCTTGTTTTCAGTTTTTTTTGAACGATTTTGCTTCTTATCTATCCCTCTCTTTTCCTAGCTGTATATTTTTGTCTTTTCTGCTATTTTTGTTTACTTTTAAACTACTTTTTTAATTCTTTTCTTTTCTTCTTTCCTATCCTATTCTTTCTTAATTTTCTACTTCTTCCTACCTTACCTGCCCAGACCATGGTCAAGCCAGGCGCCGTGAAGCTGCCCAGGCACTTGAGGGCCGCAGCGGCGGCGGGGAGGAGTAGTCCTGGACCCAGTGCCAGGACAGCATGCAGGAGATTGAGGGGGGAGCAGGTGACGCGACGGGAGATATTCAGCCCGGAGGAAGTGGGCGCGCTGGTCTACTTCGTCCAGCGCCGCCTGCCCAGGACCATCGCGGGAGGCGGCAGGATCGCGGCCGGCGGCTACAACATCCGGGAGCGCCGCAAGCGGTGGCAGAAGGTGTGCTGGGCCATGTCCCAACTCTCCGGGGTCCAGCGCACCTACAGCCAGGTCACCCACCGCTGGACGGACGTCCTGGCCAGGGAGCGCGACCTGCTGGACCAGCTCGGCTTGGAGATCCCCGGGCTTGGTGAGTAGTAGTAGCTATTTCATCACTCACTACTATGTTTTCTCCTGCTCTGTGTTGTTGTATTGCAAATATTTGTTTTTGACATGGAGCAAGCCAATAATGCTGCTGACGATTACATTGTAGTTAAATTATATTTCAAAATCTTCTGTGCATTTCAGGTGCACTGCTCTCCTTCTCAGTGGTGTTGCTACTATGCTTATTTGTTTTCTATTTTGTGGTCTCATTGGCCTGAGTAACAATTATGTATGAGTGTACTTTACAGAACTGCGTAATGCTAGACACTAAGGGGCAGATTACATTTACAAGCCCCTTGCGCCACGTTTACGTTGCCTTGCGTGACGCAACAGCGGCGTAAACGTGGCGCATCCCTGCGAGTCATTTACAGCGTGACGCATCTAGGGAGATGCGTCACGTTATAAAGCCCTGGGCCTGCGCCACAATGGGTGCGTTCCTAGTACGCAGGGTGGGCGGTCCGGCGGCTGTGCGCCTCGCAAAAGTGCCTGCGTCAAATCTACAAGATTTAACGCAGGCACTTCTGCGACGCTGCTACGTCAATTCAATTCCTTATGCCTGCTTGAAGCAGGCGTAAGGACTGACACAGCATGTTAAGTATTGGGTGGCCCTGAGCATTACTGGAGTTGCATTGCGTTGGCGACATGACTCCAGCGATGCACCGCTCTTACGTGACGAGATGTGTCACGCAAGTGCCTACCCTTGCGCCAGGGCGCGCCGCATTGTAAATGAGGCGCATCTGCCGTGTCGCAAGGGTAGTTTTGCGTGACGCATTTGATCTGGCGCATCTCTGGAGATGCGCCAGAACGCGTAAGTAAGTATGCCCCTAAGGGGCAGAATTGCAATTACCGTCGCATCCCTGCAAAGTAGCAGGGATGCGCCAGTAATTGTGCGGCCCGCTACCACCACCAAACATGGTGCTCCGTATTTGCAATGCGGCGCACCATGGGCCCAAAACGTCACCGAAGCTTTACTGCTGGAGTTGCGTCGCAACGATGGAGCAGCTCCAACAATGTTCTGGGGTACCCTATCTCCCCAATGCTGGGTCAAGCCGTACGTCTGCTTCAAGCAGGTGCAGGGTTTGTGTGACGCATCGTTGTACATCAGCTCCCCCCAGGGGCGAGGGGACACAGGAGCAGCAGGCGGCGGATGCTGTTGAACAGGGCCAGGATAGGGCAGGCGATGGCTCCTTAGCTGGCCCCAGTAAGTTTTCATTTTAGACTAGTACCTATTTTTCCTAGCGTTCCTCATTTGATTTTTCCAAAATCGTCTTTGATCTTCTTGTAGACTGTATCTAAATTCTTATCCTGCCTCTACTATGACTCCCTGTGGTATTACTAGATTATTCTTATTAGTCTGTCTGTGTAGCTAACTAAGATTGCACGCTTGGCGAAACTCCCATTCTAGTCAGCAATAGCTCTATCAACTTAGTGCAGTCCTCTGGGATTGTCCATAATGTCTTTTGAAGTGTTCTATCTGCCTTGAAAATTCCCAACTATAAAATGTGAATGACCACCAAGAAAGAATAAGATACTACCTTTTGGTTTGGATAGGAGGACAATCCATACCACTACAGTGGCGCGGACAATTCTTCTGCAGAAACAGACTATGGACAATAAATAGTGCATTGCTAATCAATTATAATAGGCGCTGTTAGAGTTTCCACATACCTCTGTGATAACAGACTTTGAACCCCCAATGTCCTTACTGACTGACTACATAGTGTGGCACAGTCATTTACCTCCCGAATTCATCGATCATTGATCCCCAATGATGATTATCCAACGTAGCTGAAGAGTCCGGAGTCAGAGTCAAGAAGTGTCAGAGGCACGGACTCATGCTTGCAAAAATTGCAAAACCTTTCGCTCAGTCACTCTAGTCTGGACCAAAAACACAGAGTCTCTCTAAGTTTAAAAGCTTTATTAAAAGTAAACACATTTATTAAAATGAAGTCATAATAAAAAAACGAAACGTTTAACTGAGAATGGAAAAGTGGTTAGTGCTGCCGATTAATTGAAGACATTTCTTGTGGTCGAGCCGAGCTCTCACCTTGTTTCAACTTGATCTTGTTGTTAGAAGTCCATCTTCTGTCTGTGTGGAAAAAAATGGTGCGTGTTAAAAAGCCAGCCTTCATCAGTTGTGCCAAAAAGTGCTGCATTACATTGTTTTCACATGTCTTCATTCCTAGACCAAATACTAGTGAGTGCTTTATTCTAACATTCTTAAATGTACTTTGTAGGTGGAATATCTGGTGGCGGGGCCAACGCAGAGGTGGTGGTGCTCGACACGGAGGCGGAGGGCAATTCTTCAGGGGAGGAGGCGGCGGGTCCAGTGCCGGCTGTGAGAGTTGAGACGGTGGTGGTGGCGGGCAGAGGTAAGCTCTTATATATTCCTTACTTATTGAGATTGAAGACGTGGCTGGGAAGGAAAGAATATGAGATGCATGGCTGGGTGAATGATGAAGCAATGATTGGTGGAAGGACAACAGCCTGGGTGGGTGACACAGAAACTGTATGTGTCCATATACCTGGATCATGCTACTATCTGACTCTTAGATAGCATATGTGTATCTAGAGCAGGGGTACTCATAGTACGGCCCGCGGGCCGGTGGCGGCCCGGCAAGCCTTCCTTGGCGGTGCGCAGACCTTGCAGACAATCACTGCTCCCCCGGCCCCCACAGAGCAGAGTGGAGATGCAGGGCCACAAAGAGGTGAAATAGAACAAAGCCTCTGCTCTGTGGGGCCGGGCAAGCAGTGATTGTCAGGGTGGAGATGCAGGGGCGCTACAACAAACAAAGCCTCAATAATATGTTAATGGTCTTTTAAAGACCTGTTAAGTACTTTGGTGTGGCTGTCTGTGTGTGCGCATTGAGGAAGCTGTCTCAGCCCGGGCTGAAGGCTGACACAGACAGACACACACACAGTGAGATGACAGAGGGGGAGGGAGAGGGAGGGCAGGAGGGAGAGAGAGATGGAGAGGGAGGGCAGGAGGGAGAGCAGGAGTGAGAGAGGTGTATGTAAATGCTGGGTCTGGTGGCTCAGTGGATGAAGGCATCTGCTGCAGGGACCTGTGTGCAACCTCATGGTCACAAGTTTTCATTTTGCTTTAGCCCCGCCCCCTCTGACTCCGCCCCCACCAGTGCGGCCCTCGGCCACAAACTACACTGTAAATGTAGCCCCTGAGAGAAAGTTTGTGAGTACCCATGATCTAGAGAGAGTAGACGGTCAGTGGATGAACTAAGTGTAACTTTGAAGAGCATGTAACACTGCACCCGCACGCCCGTTCCAGTGTAGGAAAGGCAAGGAAAAGAAGTTTTAATTTTGTCCAAATACTACCATCAATAGTAGCAGTAGTTTGTATTGCAAGCACAGCATAGATCCGGTTATTACGGTGGCCACCCCCTACCTCTCTTAATAAGTTTAGTAGTACTCAGTCATTCATGTGTGGATGTATCACTGGTCACTCAATAAAAAGCAAAGCACCTAAAGTCATCCCATATATAAGCAAAAACATCCCATGTGAAGTGATAGATAATCAGATTATTTAGAGCAAGGATGAAGAAGTGGGAGGTTAGATAGATACTGGCCTCAATAGTTATGTAATGCGCTTGCAAGTTGCTAGTTGTACTGCAACACAAATTTCTGCTGAATGATTGAGTTAATCTTAAAGAGCATTGGTTACAGACTATGTCTTTCTTTCTTCATATAGATGCTCCTTCCAAACAAACAAGGAGGAAGGAGCTGGCTAGAGCGGCCTGGCAACGGAGGATCGATGCCACTGTTGCGGAATATCGGCGGCTGGTGGCCCTGGAGGACGAAGAAAGTGTGCAGTCGACCACAACAACAACGTCGTCTGCATCGGCCTCCGTGGCCCCACGGGCTGCCACCCAGCACAGTGGTCCACCCAGACTGAGCCGGGCTGCCAAAGCAAAACGCCACCGCCGAGCAGCAAGGACAACAGCTGCCTCTCACAGCCATTGCACCTGCAAGGCAGTGAAGGCACACCTGCGCCGCAGTACCCTGATGGTGTCCCGCCTTCAGCAGGAGCTCCACCACTTCACAAACGTGTTGGAGGGGCTCCGCTTACAGCACGCCTTGCTCCGCGAGGAGCATGATGCCCTGGCCCAAAAAGTAAACAGCATCCACCCATAGTGTCCTTTGCCCCTTTTTTAGAGACTTTTGGGGGGTGGGAATTGGGAGTTGGATTTTTGGGGACTTTTGAAGGACAATCGTTGGGGTTAGGGAGGGTCTTGCGGGAGATTATTTTGTTAGGGATATAAATATACTTTTTCAAACATACCTGTTTTTTACTGCTTTCCTGGTGGGTGGGGGTTTAACAGTGACTTTGTTTTCCTGAAAGTTTAGTTCCATTTTCTTCCTTTAAGTGTAAATGCCCAAATGTTTTCAACACTAAGTGCCTCTCACACAGTAAGTGAAGTGAATTCAAGAGTCCTAGGACTTTAGTAGTACTACCGTCAGTCTCTCGTCTCTCCTAATACTCCAATATACTCCCAAACCACCAAACGCTTATCTTACCTGTAATTTGTGTTTGAAAGTAGGGCTAGACCCAGGGCTGGCTCCATGGGAAACAGCGAATAAGGTTGGCAATCCTGGGCGGATAAAATTTCCTCATAGCGGTGGTACTAGTGTGGTACTAGTGGTGTGACACAGTGGCAGTTGCATGCCTATGAAAAAAAAGAAAATTAAATCTGGTTTGTCCTCCTGAGCAATTCAACAGTACAATAGAGAATATAGCAGGTGACAGAAGTACACTAGAACAGTGCCACATTGTAGCCTAACAAATGGTAAAGTATAACTACTAATTCGGTTGAAGTTCTTTGACATTAGCCATGGGTCTTTGTCAAGCAGAGTAATAATATATCCTCGGATTTCTTAACCAGCCTGTTGCTATCACCTTATCCTCCCCAGCAAGTGTGTGTATTTATTGCTGTAATTTAGTCACACATCAATCAAAACCACACAGCCCGGGGGAAGAGGGTTAGGGTTTGAAAAATCGATGGGTACGGGGGTTTTTGGGAAAGGTTTTGGGAGACAAGAAAAAATAGCACAGCATGGACAAACAATTGTGAACATAAACAAATCTTTGGGTACAAACCTATCCATCAATCTTTGAAAGTGCATGCACTACTGCATGCATGTCAGTGAAAAGTAAGTAGTACTTTCGACAACTTTGGAAGAAAGAATGCGACAGTACAGGGCGTGTGTGGAATTATTGATAACTATATTCAACATAAGGTCTCTGTTGCCAGATACCTGAGAGCCTTTCTGGTCACTATAAATCCATTCACCACACTCAATGGGGTTGGTCTGGAAGGTATAGTAGATAGAAAAGGAGAAATTGCTCTTTTTCTAGGTGTCCCCTCACTCACCAGGGTTGCCCCTTGGTGACATGCTTCATCATTGGGGCCATCCCAGTCCTCTACGGGCTGGGGCGTGCTGCGACTTGCGAATTACGTAGGAGCACTTACAAATGACTATGTGTGGTGCAGATGTGATTGTGGAGTGGACTAAGTGATGTGTTAAGGGATCAATTTAGAAGCAGAGAGAGATCCAAGAAATGCAGTCACAGTCAGAGAAAAACACAAAGGATACTGTATCTGTATGTTGTTGTAGTTGTCCTGTTGAATTTGGTAAGTAAGTTGCATGCCGAAAAAAATTCCTCTCATTAGCGGCACTCCTCCATTGCAGCTGACGCTTCGTCCATCAATGTTGGTGACCAGAAGACACCCTGTCCACTGCCTGCCTGATGCTGAATTGTGGCTCGCTAATGTGAAGCCTGACTCCATCCTTTTTTCCCATTGCACAGACTGAAACCCGGCCTGTAATTATTCAACGAAAAACAGGAAGTGATATAATATTACAACACCACTGATAAATAAATATAAGGTATGTAGGCTGTGGAGTGCAAAAAGTCACACTTTGATTTTCCTAGTACACAGTACAATATTTTTGAAAGTGCGTACTGTGTCTGAGTCACCTTTTGAAGGATAAATAAGTATGGGCAAATTAATGTAGCGGATCTTTCCCCTCAAGCTAGGTGTACTGTAAACTGTGTTTTAGAACAAAATTAGATCTTCCCAGCAGTGCTCCCGCCCAGACCCTTACTAAAGCCAGTCGCAAAAATGTAGAAGACCCCCAATCAAATCTCAAAAAACGAGGCCTAGCAGAAAACTGGTGACAAAACGTACTTTGAAAGTAAAAGTAGGCCCAAGTACCCCCTTACCCACCGTGGATTGCATTCAAACCACTTGCAAGCAACCAAGCAAAAGTATCCATAGCCAGCATCGCTCCAAGACTCGAAAACCCCCCCCACCCAAACACATGCAATAGAAATACTGCTAACCCTAACGAACCCTAAGTTAAGAATAGTGGCAAAGGCTTTCTTTAACTATGCCAAATCCCCCCTTTCCCACCATGGATTTTCTTCAAATGACTTGCAACCAAAATTACACATTCTCACGAGTGCTCTAAGACCCCAGAACTCAGTTGCAAAAATCTAGAACACCCCGAAACACATGCAATCCTGCTGCTAGGGCTAACCCTAACGAACCCTAAGTTACAAAAAGTGCCAAAAGGCTTTTCCGCGAGGATTTTGTCCCAACCACTTCTACCCGGTATTAGACCTTCCCAGGAATGCCCCAAGACCCGCCAACCCACCCGCCAAAAAGCATAACACCCCCAAACAGGCCAAAAGCAAAATCTCATACTTGCAATATTTCTCGGCCTTCGGTCCAAACGCGCTGCGTAGCTAGGCCATAGGTCCAGTTTGCCACCACGGATTTCCTGAAAAGCAAATGCAATCAAGATTAGAGTGTCCCAGCAGTGCTGACAGACCCCGAAACTCACCCACAAACACCAGGAAGCCCCCCCAAACAGGCCCCCAAAAACGCTACAGTGAGCAAAATGTCAGAAATAGCAAGAAAAAATTTGGCGTGGATTTTGTCCCAACCACTTCTACCCGGTATTAGAGCTTCCCAGCAGTGGCCCCAGAGCCGTCAACCCAGGAGAAAACGAGTAGAAGACCCCCAAACAGCCAAAGAGCAAAAGTACAAAAATGGGGACTTTGTCATTTTTCCCCAAATTTCCCAAATCACTCCGCGCGCGCTCTGCAGCTAGGCCCTAACTCCCCTCTGCCACCATGGATTTGCTTCAAACCTGTTGCAAAGTAAAGTATATATAGCCAGCAGTGCGCCCAGACCCCGAAACCCACCCACAAACACCAGGAAGCCCCCCAAACAGGCCCCCGAAAACGCTACATTGAGCAAAATGTCAGAAATAGCAACAAAAAAATCGGCCTGGATTTTGTCCCAACCACTTCTACCCGGTATTAGACCTTCCCAGGAATGCCCCAAGACCCGCCAACCCACCCGCCAAAAAGCATAACACCCCCAAACAGGCCAAAAGCAAAATCTCATACTTGCAATATTTCTCGGCCTTCGGTCCTAACGCGCTGCGTAGCTAGGCCATAAGTCGGGGTTGCCACCACGGATTTCCTGAAAAGCAAATGCAATCAAGATTAGAGTGTCCCAGCAGTGCTCCCAGACCCCGAACCTCACCCACAAACAGACGGAACCCCCCCTAAGAGCACCTCAAAGGCAAGCAAGTCAGCAAAAACACTAAAAAATTTGCGCCTGGGATTTGGTCCAAACCACTTTTATCCGGTATTAGAGCTTCCCAGCAATGGCCCCAGCGCCGTCAACCCAGGAGAAAACGAGTAGAAGACCCCCAAACAGCCAAAGAGCAAAAGTACAAAAATGGGGACTTTGTAATTTTTTCCCAAATTTCCCAAATCACTCCGCGCGCGCTCTGCAGCTAGGCCCTAACTCCCCTCTGCCACCATGGATTTGCTTCAAACCTCTTGCAAAGTAAAGTATATATAGTAAGCAGTGCGCCCAGACCCCGAAACCCACCCACAAACACCAGGAAGCCCCCCAAACAGGCCCCAAAAACGCTACATTGAGCAAAATGTCAGAAATAGCAACAAAAAAAAATCGGCCTGGATTTTGTCCCAACCACTTCTACCCGGTACTAGACCTTCCCAGGAATGCCCCAAGACCCGCCAACCCACCCGCCAAAAAGCATAACACCCCCAAACAGGCCAAAAGCAAAATCTCATACTTGCAATATTTCTTGGCCTTCGGTCTAAACGCGCTGCGTAGCTAGGCCATAGGTCCGGTTTGCCACCACAGATTTCCTGAAAAGCAAATGCAATCAAGATTAGAGTGTCCCAGCAGTGCTGACAGACCCTGAAACTCACCCACAAACACCAGGAAGCCCCCCAAACAGGCCCCCGAAAACGCTACATTGAGCAAAATGTCAGAAATAGCAAGAAAAAATTTGGCCTGGATTTTGTCCCAACCACTTCTACCCGGTATTAGAGCTTCCCAGCAATGGCCCCAGAGCCGTCAACCCAGGAGAAAACGAGTAGAAGACCCCCAAACAGCCAAAGAGCAAAAGTACAAAAATGGGGACTTTGTCATTTTTTCCCAAATTTCCCAAATCACTCCGCGCGCGCTCTGCAGCTAGGCCCTAACTCCCCTCTGCCACCATGGATTTGCTTCAAACCTCTTGCAAAGTAAAGTATATATAGCCAGCAGTGCGCCCAGACCCCAAAACCCACCCACAAACACCAGGAAGCCCCCCAAACAGGCCCCCGAAAACGCTACATTGAGCAAAATGTCAGAAATAGCAAAATAAAAAATCGGCCTGGATTTTGTCCCAACCACTTCTACCCGGTATTAGACCTTCCCAGGAATGCCCCAAGACCCACCAACCCACCCTCCAAAAAGCATAACACCCCCAAACAGGCCAAAAGCAAAATCTCATACTTGCAATATTTCTCGGCCTTCGGTCGCAACGCGCTGCGTAGCTAGTCCATAGGTCCGGTTTGCCACCACGGATTTCCTGAAAAGCAAATGCAATCAAGATTAGAGTGTCCCAGCAGTGCTCCCAGACCCCGAACCTCACCCACAAACAGACGGAACCCCCCTAAGAGCACCTCAAAGGCAAGCAAGTCAGCAAAAACACTAAAAAATGTGCGCCTCGGATTTGGTCCAAACCACTTTTATCCGGTATTAGAGCTTCCCAACAATGGCCCCAGAGCCGTCAACTCACCTGCAAAGAGGTAAAACAACACCCCCACAAGTGCTGAGTCTTTCTTCATTGGGCGTAAACCAGCCCTCTGCTTTGATGGAAATAGGAGTCTGGAGGAGGATAGAGGAGCATGTTCTTCTGAATTTGTGAACCTGAGGAATGCAGACTGCGGCACCTTCAAATCAATTAGCAAAGAAGTGAAGACAGTTCTGCTGATGGGCTTGTTTTGTGATTATCTGATTAAAGTTTGATTTATATTAACTGTGAACAACAAAGAAAGACAGACACACCGGAATAAAAGTGAATAAGGACGAAAAAGAAAGTTATTGATTGGTTGTCTCATTTTCAGGGCTCGGTATCACGGTCCAGGAATAAGAATAAGGCTTCGTCATCATACTCTGCGAATTCAGGCAGGGTGAGCTCAGTGTCACCTGACAGAGTAGAAATTCCCTCATCTATGTTGCTGGCCACCTCGTCTTCATCCGGCGCGCTTTCTCGTACTCTGAAATCTGGTGGTATGAGGTGCTGATTCATCTTGATCATTGTTAACCTCTCCACATTTTTGGGCGAGAGGCGGCTCCGTTTGGAAGTTACAATGCCACCAGCAGCACTGAAAACACGTTCAGAAGACACGCTTGCGAGTGGGCAAGACAAGTAGTTTAAAGCCAGGTTGGTGAGCTGTGGCCACAATTCTTTTTTCCCATGCCAATACGCCAATGGGTCAGCATTAACATAGACCTCTGTTGAGTCATTCAGATAGTCCTTCACCATCGACTCAAGGTCCTCATCCAAGGTTCCTCCACTTTGCTTAGCTGTTGCTGTGCCTCTGACCTTTTGAGAACCAAACCCAAGCCGAGCTAGCCAATCCTCTTCAGCCTCCAATGTTTCTGTTGTGTCTGGTGCAGATGATCTGGTTGCCGGTGTCTTTAACGGCTGAGAGGTCACTTGTGCCACAGCCACAGGTGCAGAAGTGGATTGTTTTGACTGGGGATGGCCTGCTGATGCTGATGTACTGCCTTTTCCTTCAATTTTCTGCCGTTCTCTTTCAAACCTCTTGGCTGACAAGGCTAGCCAACGTTTGTACTTTGGAACATGTTCATCATCAAAAGGAAAGAATGCTTTGGCCTGCCAGCGCCTTTTTGTAGCGTGGATCCAGAATAGTAGCACAAATGTAATGCTGTTCTGAGTGGATCATTTTAAGACGTTCATCACCTTGTAGGAGCTCTAATATTTTCTCAGCCAGAACAAAAAAAGAGTCTTGGTTTTTTACATCTTTTTCAAACACAGAATACACCTCCTTCAGTTGGTGCTCCAGCATGTACAACAATGGGATAGCTTTTCCCAAATTACAGTACTCCTTGCTGACTGCACACGTGAAGAACTCAAAAGGACGAAGCATGCGTGTCAGGCTTTGAACCATGTTCCATTGCGCCGCACCCATCCTCAGGTTCTCCTGAGCTGTACCCTCTGTTAAGAAATATTGATCGAGTACCGTATACTGCTCATACAGACGCTCAAGCATGTAGAAGGTTGAGTTCCAACGTGTTACCACCTCCTGGATGAGTGCTTTCACTGGCATTTGACGTTGATATAGCAGGCTCCTCAGCTGCTTCCGGGCCTTAAAAGAATGGCTGAAATGGTTGCACATTTTTCGGCAGGTGTCCAATACTCTGTACGCTGCACTGTCTTTATTACCCAAGAATTTTTGGACAACCAGGTTAATACAGTGCGCCAAACACGGCACTCTGAAATACTCACCCAGCCTCATGGCCTTAACTATATTGGCGCCATTGTCCGTGGAAACATAACCAACCTGGCGGTTGTTTGGGGACAGCCAATTAAGGACCTTTGCGTTAAAGACATCCAAAATGTTTTCTGCTGTGTGACGTTTCTCCAAACCAAACATGGCTAGTGTTGCATGTTTCCGAGCAGCTTTAAAAACAATGTCTGTGTCAACACCTGCGTTTAGCTTTGCTTTAGCCCCTGAAAAAGAGACCCAGTGTGCAGTGATGCACATGCAATCAGCGCCTGCGCCACTGGTCCACATGTCTGTTGTCAGATGTATAGTGTGAACAGCACTCTTCTGCAAAGCTGCCCCAATCACCTCCAGAACATCTTCATGTAGTGCTGGAACCGCAACTCGGGCAAAATAGAACCGGCTAGGAACCTTCCATTTAGGGCAGAGCGCTGCCACTAATTCTAGAAAACCAACCCCTTCTACAAAAGAGAAAGGGAGAAGGTCCAGAGCTAGCATTTTAGCCAGCTTAGTGTTATACAGACGCGTCAGTGGGTGGTTGCATTCATATTGCGCTTCTGTAAACAACATCTTTTTAATGTTGCCCTGGACCAAGGATTTACGGGATGATGATGATATCTTCGACCCAGTTACGCTCGCTGATTAACTTTTCCGCATTGATGTCTCACTCTCTCCCACACTCTTAGTGTGGCTCACATGGGGTGTGCTGCTGACAGGGGTACTGGGTGTAAGTGAAGTGTTTGAATCGTCTTCTTCCTCCTCGTCATCATCAGATGAAAAATCAACGTTTTCATTACGTGCAATTCGGGCTACCTTGACCGCCTCTAGGTGCGCAAACCATTGGACAGGGTGCGCTCTCCTAAGATGACCTCTCTGGCCTCCGGTACCATAGTTGGTACCAAACTTACCACGACTAACTCGAAGCTTACAAATGCTACAAATGGCTACGTTTTCCTTTCTTGGGCAAACACTAAAGAAGTCCCAAACTGGAGACTTGAAATGTCTTTGGGGGCCGGAGGAGGCGGCGATACTGGTGGTGGTGGTCCTGCTGCTAATGCCAGATGAAGTGGAGGATGTGGATTGCCGAACTTCAGTACGTTTTGCACTTTCACCACCACTAATTGAGGTCGAGGTGGATGGAAGTCCCTTCTTGCGAGGAAGAAATATGGAAGCGGTAGGTGTTGGTGTACTAGTTAACTCCAAATCCAATGATTGTTGTGTTTCCATTGACTCCTCGTCGACATCATCATCACGCTCAGCAGCTTCTCGGGATAGGGTCAAAATGTCTCTTTGCTGCATGCCCGCTGGGGCTGCAGTGACCTTTATGATGACTGGCTCGTCGTCGTGAGAGGCTTCATCAGCAGCAGTATCTGTCACTTCTTGTTGAGCCTCATCACACTCCATAGGTTTGAGTTTTTGGACGACCTTCCTTTTACGCTTAGGTATCTTTGTCAGATCATGGTGTGCCTCACTCTCAGGCTGCCGTGGTGGTACCCAATCGTCATCCAGATCATCAGGAGGTGGGCCTGAAGAAGATGTAGACACCCCCTTGATCTTTTCCTTGCTAGGGATGTGGAAGACAATGAATGATCATCAGGAGGAGTGGTTTCCTCAAATGATACCTCGGTCTGATTGTCAATTTCCTGATGTGCCCCTACTTCGGGAGGAACAACTATTGTGGGCACTTGTGACCCTCCATGCACCTCTGCTTGCGCATCTCCTTGCGCTGCCTCTCCTTCCACATGTGCTTGGGCTTGTACTACTTGCACATGTTGTTGTTGCGGCTGTGGTTGTTCAACACTTGTCAGATGAGTTACAACAACCTGTGTTGATTCAGGGACATTGCTGCTTCTTTCTTGCGATGAGCCAACATCACTGGTCGATGGTGATTGGAGAAGTACACTGACTGCCTCTGAAGCACTCAAGGGCTTTGACTTAAGTTGGCATGGTGGTGGAGGCACTGAACCCAATGGAGCGGGGGTGCTGCTCCCAGCTTGGTCCCCAGCAGATCCTGCTGCTGCTGCAGGCGTACTTTTTTTTTTGCTCCCAAAAAACGTGGCGCCGGCACACCAGCCTCCTTGATAACTTGCTTCTTCTGCTCCTTACTAGCAACTTTCTTGCTAGAGGAGCTACGGAGACCTTTTTTTGGGGGCATCTTCTTCAGAGCAGGTCAGAACAGCAGGCCGCAGTTGCACGAGTTGCAGAGTTGTCTGAGGCCAGACGTGACGTCGCGTGACGTTATGCTGCACAAACACCGCTGCAGGACTTCTTCCTGGCACTGGTGGTTCTCTTGAGTCTTGTGCACCTAAAAGCAATGGAAGACAGAGGAACATCAGTTCAGTTATACACCCCCAAAAAAATCGAAAAAAGCAGAAAAATCAGCACAATCCATGATGCTTACATTCAAGACACCCCACAGAAAGACTAGGCCCATGCAAGACTCAATACCCCTGGTGAAAAGGCCACAAGTACAGCCCCAAAAAACGAAAATCACTGAAAAATCAGCACAATCCCATTCCATCCATGCCCTCCATGATGTTTCAGTTCAAGACACCCCACAGAAAGACTAGGCCCATGCAAGACTCAATACCCCTGGTGAAAAGGCCACAAGTACAGCCCCAAAAAACGAAAATCACTGAAAAATCAGCACAATCCCATTCCATCCATGCCCTCCATGATGTTTCAGTTCAAGACACCCCACAGAAAGACTAGGCCCATGCAAGACTCAATACCCCTGGTGAAAAGGCCACAACAGGCCAAAAAAATCGAAAATCGCAGAAAAATCAGCACAATCCCAAGCCATCCAGCCCCTCCATGATGTTTAAATTCAAGACAACCCACAGAAAGACTAGGCCCATGCACCACTCACTACCCCTGGGCATAATGGATGAAAGCTAGGCAAAATGGGTGCAGGCCTGAGAACACTGCCTGCCTTCAAAATGGCCCCCTCCATCACAGCACATGGCCAGGGCCTGTAGCAGCACTCAAAATGGCCCCCAACCACATGGCCTGTCCACAACAGGCCAAAAAAACGAAAATCACAGAAAAATCAGCACAATCCCATCCCATCCAGCCCCTCCATGATGTTTAAATTCAAGACAACCCACAGAAAGACTAGGCACATGCACCACTCACTACCCCCTGGTGAAAAGGCCACAACAGGCCAAAAAAACGAAAATCGCAGAAAAATCAGCACAATCCCATGCCATCCAGCCCCTCCATGATGTTTAAATTCAAGACAACCCACAGAAAGACTAGGCCCATGCACCACTCACTACCCCTGGGCATAATGGATGAAAGCTAGGCAAAATGGGTGCAGGCCTGAGAACACTGTCTGCCTTCAAAATGGCCCCCTCCATCACAGCACATGGCCAGGGCCTGTAGCAGCACTCAAAATGGCCCCCAACCAAGTGGCCTGTCCACAACAGGCCAAAAAAACGAAAATCACAGAAAAATCAGCACAATCCCATGCCATCCAGCCCCTCCATGATGTTTAAATTCAAGACAACCCACAGAAAGACTAGGCCCATGCACCACTCACTACCCCTGGGCATAATGGATGAAAGCTAGGCAAAATGGGTGCAGGCCTGAGAACACTGCCTGCCTTCAAAATGGCCCCCTCCATCACAGCACATGGCCAGGGCCTGTAGCAGCACTCAAAATGGCCCCCAACCACATGGCCTGTCCACAACAGGCCAAAAAAACGAAAATCACAGAAAAATCAGCACAATCCCATCCCATCCAGCCCCTCCATGATGTTTAAATTCAAGACAACCCACAGAAAGACTAGGCACATGCACCACTCACTACCCCCTGGTGAAAAGGCCACAACAGGCCAAAAAAACGAAAATCGCAGAAAAATCAGCACAATCCCAAGCCATCCAGCCCCTCCATGATGTTTAAATTCAAGACAACCCACAGAAAGACTAGGCCCATGCACCACTCACTACCCCTGGGCATAATGGATGAAAGCTAGGCAAAATGGGTGCAGGCCTGAGAACACTGCCTGCCTTCAAAATGGCCCCCTCCATCACAGCACATGGCCAGGGCCTGTAGCAGCACTCAAAATGGCCCCCAACCACATGGCCTGTCCACAACAGGCCAAAAAAACGAAAATCACAGAAAAATCAGCACAATCCCATCCCATCCAGCCCCTCCATGATGTTTAAATTCAAGACAACCCACAGAAAGACTAGGCACATGCACCACTCACTACCCCCTGGTGAAAAGGCCACAACAGGCCAAAAAAACGAAAATCGCAGAAAAATCAGCACAACCCCAAGCCATCCAGCTCCTCCATGATGTTTAAATTCAAAACACCCCACAGAAAGACTCAGTGCACCCACCACTGAGTACCCCTGGGCAAAAGGCCCCAAAACAGCCCAAAAATCGAAAATTCCAAAATTGTAGTTGCAGCAACTGTAATGCCCCAAACAAACTTACTTGTGAAATTTCTAATCCAAAAGTGATCCAAAGAAAGTCAAAAAGGCCTAAAATCCAAATATCCAGCAGCATCCACAGAAAGTAATCCTTCCAGCTCCAGATCCAAATGAAAAGTGACCAGGAGATGGACAAAGCACTGGGAGGAGCCTGCTGGACAGGAACAGGAAGTTGAAAACTGTGGGGCACTTCCTTCCTCCCACCCCCCCTCCCCCCCTCCCCAAAATGGACTCCTCGCAAAAAAAGTGCAGGCAAATGTCAACCTAAGGAGTTATTCAGATAAAAATCATCATTTCAAGAAGGTTTATGCTGCTTGCTGGTGGATTTCTTGTGCAGAATTGCAAATTTTATATTTTCGCGTGTGCGGATTGTTGCTGCTCGCCGCATCTCAAAGTTCGCAATTGCGAAGTACCGCGAGACGTGATCTCGGCATACTCGCGTTGACAAACGCTCGCTGCAAAAGTTGGCAAGCCGCGATTACGTAATCGCGCTTGCCAAATTCCCGCGGGATCCCGCAGCAAGATCCAAAATGGCGCAGCACTCGCAAAATATCGAGAAAAACAACTCGGCAAACGATGATAAACGCCACGCGCCGCAAAATTGTATCACCAAGAAAAAAAAAATCCGCTGCGTGCGAATTTGCGGATTTTGCGGGAAATTCGCAAATCTCGCGGATCGCGAATTTACCGAAAATCCACAAAATCCGCGAGCGTAACGGATTTTCCGCCCATACTTACTGTTCATGTCCCATGGTCCTGACAGGATATTGTATCCTTTACAAATGATTTCCCGAAATTAAGAGAAAAACCCGTAGAGTGGTATAGGCAGGTTGAGCAATTCATGAAAGTTCAAAAATGTCTCTTGAAAGACCTGGATGAGTTCTTTGACATTGTGGTTCCTGTAGATTTATGGACAGAATGCAAAATTGCAGTTGATTGGCCCAGTGACGAATATGAGAGAGACTCCAGAACCGGAGCTCCCTCGCCAGATGTATTGAGAAAGTGTGATCAAGTCATACAGTACCTGAAAGGGAAAGTGCCAGCAAAGGAAACTGATTGGACCAGAATAGATAGAACTACCCAAGAGCGGGATGAAACAGTGCACTCCTATTATGAAAGGTTTCTACAGGTATTCAAAACCTACAGTGGAATCGATAATATTGAAATGAAGGACATGACTCATTTCACTTACCGATTCGTGTCGGGGTTGAGACCTGAAATATCCCAGTGGATCAGGGATAATAAAATCTGTTGGCAGGGAAAACCCATAGATGATGTCCTTAAGTACGCTAAGTACTGTGAAGATGAGATGGAGAACAAAAGGAAAGCCCTTAAGGAGAAAGTGATGTGGGCACAGGTAAAATTGGCAGAACAACAAGAGAAACAGTTAAGTAAAATGAATAATGATAATGCACAAATTGCCACTTCTGGAGGAGGGGGAAAGCCCCGAGTAAAAATGAGTAAAGAGGAGGCCAAAAAGAAATTCCCCTGTCACGGGTGCGGTCAGATAGGGCACTGGAGAGACGAGTGTCCGCATTTGCAGGCTGGTAATGCCCCCATAAATGGTTTAAATCCACAGGTGCAGAAAGAGAGGCCACGAAAGAACCAGCAACAGGTAAAACAGCCTCCATTGCCACGGGCTCCTAGACCTAACTTTAGGAATCAGGCTCAGCAAAATGAGGGGGTTGAGGTCTGGGAAGGAGGGGTTGAAAGAAATGCAGCAACTTCGCAATTCCTGTTAAATTATACCTTCCTCTGTGATGAACCATACTGACGGGGCCTGAGGGGGGAGGACGAGGAGTGCGTGCTTGGCGCCTCCTTGCCGGTAGACCAGTCAGGACCATACATGAAGGAAAGGTTGAGGGAAATGACGTCACCTTTCTGTTGGACACTGGTGCTACCCGTTCTACTGTGAGAACAGTGGATGTTCCAAACCTACCCCTCTCTGGAGAAGCCATCCAAGTAGTGGGTGTGTCGAATCAAATAATCAGTACTCCAGTAACAGAACCAATGGAGATTTCTATAGGGAACTTTAAAGAAATGCACAGGTTTGTGGTTTGGGACTATAGTCCAGTGAATTTACTGGGACGTGATTTGTTGTGCAAAATGAACTGTACCATCTTTTGCACACCAAAAGGCGTCGAAATTCAGACCCCAGATGAAGATAGCCTGTACAAGTTGATGTTACTGAGGCCTGACACCGAAATTAAGACCCTAACGATACAGGACTTACCGGAAGAGCTCCAGCAGAAAGTGATACCCACTGTGTGGGATTTCACTGGGAAAGATGTAGGATTAATGGCAAACCCAGTTAAAATAGCCATTAAGACAACCACCATCTACCCAAAAACAAGACAGTATAAAATGAGTGCAGAAGTGAAAGCCGGAGTTGCCATTGAAGTAAAAAGATTGCTAGAACCGAACATTATACAGGAAGTAATGAGCAGTCCATGTAATTCGCCCATAATTGGAATTAAAAAGCCTAGTGGAAAGTACAGGGTAGTGCAGGACCTGCGAAAGGTAAACCAGATTGTGGTACCTTGCTGTCCTATTGTGCCAAACCCTGCAGTGATCTGTATCAGAAAATGAGTGCAGAAGTGAAAGCCGGAGTTCCCATTGAAGTAAAAAGATTGCTAGAACCGAACATTATACAGGAAGTAATGAGCAGTCCATGTAATTCGCCCATAATTGGAATTAAAAAGCCTAGTGGAAAGTACAGGGTAGTGCAGGACCTGCAAAAGGTAAACCAGATTGTGGTACCTTGCTGTCCTATTGTGCCAAACCCTGCAGTGATCCTGTATCAGATTCCCTGGAATGCGGAATGGTTTACCGTTATTGATTTGTGTCACACATTCTTTTCCATCCCATTGCATCCAGACAGCAAATTTCTTTTCTCATTTGAATTCGACAGTCATGTCTATGTCTGGAATCGTGTCCCCCAGGGGTACACAGAAAGTCCTTCGATTTTCAACCAGATTTCAAAAGGATGCCTTGAATCACTAATCCTACCTAGAGAATCAGTTTTGGTTCAGTACATAGACGATCTCCTGGTGGCGTCTAAAAGTCGAAATGACTGTGTCACTGATACCATTGCCTTGTTGAATCACCTGGGCCAGGGAGGACATAAAGTGTCACCTGACAAATTACAGTTCTGTAAGAATTCAGTGAAATATCTGGGGCACCAGATAGAGAAAGGTATCCGGAAAGTCACAACAGAAAGAATCAGAATAATTAAAGACATGGATTTGCCTAGAACCCAGAAAGAAGTCCGAATGTTCCTAGGAGTTGTAGGGTACTGCAGACAGTGGATTGTGGGATTTGCTGTTCTAGCGAAACCACTAATAAAAATGACAAAGAAAGGGGTTGAGGATCCAGTTAGTTGGGATGATGAAAGTATGACAGCTTGGATAAAATTGCGAAATTGTCTGTGCTCAGCTCCTGCATTAGGAATGCCAGACTACTCCAAGAACTTTGAATTGTTCTGTGATACACGAGACAATTGTGCGCTCTCAGTCCTAACACAAGAACATGGTCTGACCAGGCGTCCTGTGGCCTATTTTTCGGCCACTTTAGATCCAGTGGCTGCTGGACTACCTGGATGCCTAAAAGCAGTAGCTGCTACTTGCACTAGTTTAGAACAAAGTGAAAATATTGTGATGGGACATCCTGTAACAGTATATGTTCCACATTCAGTTGTGATCCTACTGACCCGAACTAAAACCCAGTATCTCACACCTAGTCGGCTGACTAAGTATGAGAGAATTCTTATAGGTGCAGAAAATGTGATAATTTCCCGATGTAATATTCTCAATCCTGCAACCTTGCTACCCATCACCCAAAACACAGACGTGGAGGGTGAAATTGAACATAACTGCATGGACCTAACTGAATTTAGCACTAAACCACGTCCTGATATAATAAAAGAAACAGCCTTACCTGTTGAGGACCTTGTGATGTTTGTGGATGGCTCCTGTCTAAGACATGAGGATGGAGGTCTGAGTGCTGCCTATGCTGTAGTCACACTGGAAACGACCCTAGAGGCATCCTACTTAAGTGAAATAAAATCTGCCCAAGTAGCTGAATTGATTGCATTGGCAAGAGCATGCAAGCAAGGGAAGAACAAGAAAGTAACCGTATATACTGACAGCCAGTATGGTTACGGGGTTGTTCATGACTTCGGCCAGCTATGGTTTCAAAGAGAATTCATGACTTCCTCAGGTACCCCTATCAGAAACGGAAAGGTGGTACAGAACCTACTGGAAGCAATTCAATTGCCCAAAGAATTGGCGGTGGTCAAGTGTGCTGCTCACAAATCTGGTAACGACGATGTGACAGCCGGAAATCGATATGCTGACCAAATTGCCCAATACTGTGCCCGGTACAAAATGTCCCTAAAAATAAAATTGTGGGGAGGCGGAAGCAGCTGCCAACTTATGGTGTTTGAGAGTGTATCTACTTGGTGGGAATTGAAAGAGTTGCAGCATGCAGCAGAACCAGAGGAAAAGGAGAGATGGGAAAAAGATGGATGTCACCCTAGGGACAGGGATGGTGTTATTGTCGATAAGAAAAGTATGCCTGTATTACCAGACAGTGTGGTTGCTCCAATGGCCCGACTGATACATGGAGACTCACACATAGGGAGGGATGGGATGTGCCGTATGTTCCATGAAGTGTTTTACAATTCGAAGTTCAGGGACATTGCAGAGACACTTTGCCAGAGGTGCTTGGTTTGTCAGCAATTTAACCCAGGGAAAAGAACAGTAGTGGAACAGAGTACAATTGGAAAGGCAGAAGGTCCATTTGTCAGACTACAGGCTGACTTTATTCAGTTGCCCATGTGCAAAGGATATAAGTATGTCCTAGTTATAGTCTGCCTATTCTCAAGGTGGGTGGAGGCCTACCCAGCAAAGAAAAATGATGCCATTACTGTAGCCAAACTGTTGTTAAGGGAGCTAATACCTAGGTATGGTTTTCCAGAGACAATTGAAACAGACAGAGGTGGGCATTTTGCCAACGAGGTTTTAGCAGAACTCTATAAAGCATTCAAAATTGAGCCCAAACTGCACTGTGCCTATCATCCAGAGGCTTCTGGAGTAGTTGAACAAGTGAATGGCACTATAAAATCCAGACTGGCGAAAATGTGTAACTCTACAAGATTGAACTGGATAGAAGCCTTGCCTCTTGTTCTGATGAGTTTGAGGAGCATTCCAAACCGGAAAACAGGCCTGAGTCCCCATGAAGTACTAATGGGAAGAGTGATGCGACAGGCATGGGTACCTGGACACAAACTGCTAAGTATTTCTGATGATTTGGTACTAGAATACTGCAGGCAGCTGGGTGACCAAGTGCGTTCTATCTCTCACCAGATCGGGGAGGACGCCGTCGCCTGGCCTACAACTCCAGCACATAAATTGAAACCAGGTGACTGGGTTGTGTTAAAGAAACACACCCGGAAGAGTTGCCTTGCACCGAAGTGGGGAAAACCGAGACAAGTGATCCTTGTCACAACAACTGCTGTGAAGTGTGCAGGCGTGCCGAAGTGGATCCATACCAGCCATACGAAGCGGGTGACAGGAGAAGACGCGACTGAAGCTGAAGGTGGTGCAGCTGAGGAGTCTCCAGATGAGGGTCCGGAACTAGCTGATATCGAACTACCGAGCACCAGTCAAGACGTCGAATGGTTCCCAGCAGATGATGTGAATCCTGATCCAATAAGAACCAGAAAGTACACCTACCTAGATAGAGAGTGGAATAGTGAGGACGAGACAGAAATAGACGGAGAAGGTCAGGTTATCGAGAATCACATCAGACCCGATCAGGAAATAGGTCAAGTAGGGACAGATCAAGTCATCGACACTCCTCCAAAGACTCCAGACACTGAAAAGGGACAGATAGTAATTAAAGCTGAAGTTCATGCGGAAGAAAATCAAGAGAACGAAGTGCATGAACAGGAACAGATAGACATAGACGAACGTGTTCAGGAGACAGAGCCTAAAACTGTTGAAAATCAAAAGGAAATCCAAAGTGAACCTGAACAAGGCCAGCTTAGCAACCAGGCAGAAGAATCCGAAGAAAGACCTGGGACTAGTCAGACAGGAAGGGAAACAGATACTGGTAAAGAGACAGTGCCACAACTGAATGAAAATAAAAGGGCTCGTGAGGAGAACCAAACTGCAGTAACAGCTAAAAGGCTCAAGAAGAAGAGTGAACCCAGATACATAAAGAGACTGAGACTAAGGTTGAAAACTGTAGAAGAGAAATTAGAAGACCGCAAAAGAGCTGCCAGTGAGAAAAGAAACCAGAGTCCAGTCAAACAGACGAAGCACACGAGTGAAAAGGCAAAACAAACTTTATCGGAGTCCTGAATGGACTTACTTGATGTTGGAAGAAATTGATGAGCCAGAAACAAGTGACAAAAGTGACGAAGAGTCGATTGCTGATCGGAGTTCTGAAGAAGACCCAACTTGAGAGTAAAACTGCGTAAGCCTCTTGTGTAAAGAAACAAAGAGGGGTTGGAAAGCCACTCGTAAGCCAAAATGTCTGATTCAAATGTGAATGGAAGACCTAGAGGAAACTGTTGTAAAACTTGCTGTAAAGTATGCTTATGTAGTGTAGCAATAGTACTGATAATATGGATAGGACTAACAGTTTTTATACCTTTCATGATAAGTAAAGACACTAACCTGTATCCCACTAAACAAGTGACGCCTGACACAGAAGCTGTACAAACTGAAGAAACACCACAAAGTGTAGAAAGACGTGACAATGCAGTTAGCCTGAGACAAACAAAACCTGACTTAGATGCATCAGATGAGGGAGGACTACATTTTCACAAAATGAAGAACAGAACACATTTAAATGTCTTTGCAAATCTTTTAGTGCACTATGTAGAAGCCATGGAAATAGAGGATTGTTATGTCTGCATGAAGCTACCTACTTCTGTAGCTGAAGGTGTGACCTATCATCATCTACCCCTAACCTATGGAATTTCCTATAGTATATTAGCTAGCTTATTTTACAGAAGCACCTTACAGTACTACTATTCAAACACTGACGTAATCTTTTCTGAACTTCCTATTCGGGGAAACCTGAACATTGTACATGTTAGAAGTGAGGTGACTCGTTATATGGGAGAATACTTTCTGACTATAGGTGACATAGATTTAAATGAAGCACGCAGAGATAATTTGACCTGTTCATTACATGAGCAAGAGAAAATGTTTTTGAAAATGGCAGAAAAGAGAAGGGAGAGTTACCAAAGAAAGGAAAATGATAGAGGACATAAAATTCCTAAATGGGCTGAAAACATGGAAAGCACCTCAAATGGTGAAGTTAATCCTGCACTGTTGCTGGACTAAAGGGAAACTCTGTCTGCATAGAGAAAAGACTGATTATTATAACAATGTATTCATCGGTTCCAGTGAATGCGAACATAATTATAAGGTAATTGGAGGTTGGGGTTTCAAAAATGGGTCAGAACCTGTGTTTCCCGGAATTTATTATATATGTGGAAACAAGGCTTATTTCAAATTGCCGGATCACTGGTATGGGAGCTGCTACTTTGGCATTGTCTTCCCGAAAATATACCATGTGAACAACGCCGCTGGAAGCAATGAAAATACTAATGGTTTAGTACGTAGTAGACGAGAAAGTGTAGGAGAAATTATAGGTGATATATTTAGTGCACTTATACCTGGAGTGGGAGTGGTTCTGAATACTCACCGTATTTGCAAATTGTCTACAGTAGTGGATCGGTTATCAACTGACACTGCTGCTGGATTTCTGCTGGTCAATACTGAATTGGTTGCGATCAGATCAATGGTTTTACAGAATCGCCTTGCTCTTGATACCTTATTGGCAAAAGAGGGCAGAGTCTGCAGGATGCTGAAAGCGCAACATTATTGCACTTACATTCCTGACAAAAGCGTAGAAATTAAGAAATATGTGCGAAACATAACTAATTTGGAAAAATAACTCAAACCACTGGAGGTTGATAGTGCCTGGAAGAGACTGACTGATGGTCTCTCTTCTGTAGGTAGTTGGTTTTCCAACCTAGGCAAAAGTCTCATGATGAAAATACTGATGCCAATAGCTGGAATAAGTTTAATTGTGTTTATACTAATAATGTACTGCAAATGTCAAAAGTGCAGAAAGAAGTTCACTGTAAATAAGAGAGGAGTGAAGCGAGGTGTTGATGAGTTGGAATTGGAAGAGTTGAGAAACCAGATATATAAGAAGGCGAAGAGTTTCCATCCTAATAAGGATGCTGAGAAAAAGCTCAACAGCAAATTTGTCGAGATTGAGATGAGTGAGATGTGAGAAAGGAAGTTGGCATCTGTTTCCATTAGTAGTGATGATAGTAAATATCATCAAAGAGGGGATTGATGGAGCAAGGATTCGCACGTAAAGCGCCTTGCTCATATTCAAGAACCTCGATTAACTTGTAATATCATTAATCAATTTGTTTGTCATTAATATTGCACTTTTACAGTACACGCGGGTGTCCCAAGGATGCTTGCCTATGTGTCTATTAATCATAATGATGCTTGCATACTACAGAATCGCTGCTTCGCAGAAATCCAGTCTGCGCATGCGTCGGTCATACCCATGTGATGTGACGCACTCGCAGTTCTGGAGGGAATATTCGCTCATGCGCAGTACTGCAAATATGACCGCTTTGTCCTTAACATGCTCTCCGCCTGCTACCGCCGCTTTTGCACATCTGTCTTTTCTGCTGTAACCTCTAACGCTATAGATATTATTAAGTAAGGGGTGTAGTGTAGATTATCATGGTGTACAGTGTATTCAATTTTTCTGTGTTTCTAATTTGTTTTCGCTTACTTTTCATGTACCGCGTATCTGGGGGCCTGGGAGTGGGGAGCCTCTCCATCTTTGAAGTCTATACAGACCCAATCACGTGACATGAGAACCGAGCCTTGCATCAGTGGAACTCAGCCAGCTGGCTACCGAAGCTGAGATGATCCTGGGAATCTGCCACCTGACCCAGGGAGAAGAAGCTGAATTTCACCTGAAATTGCTAAATTTGTCTCTTTCCACTGTGTGCTCTATTGTTCTCTTCAACGGTTATGCCATGGGAACTGGAATGTAAGGGGTGGGTACGAAAATTAAATATTCATTGTGGGAACATCGAATTTTAGGTGGTGACAATGACCTAACCACCTCTCTTGTCCAATCCAAAGTTGGGGATCCTGTCACTTGCAACATTTGTGGGTGGTCTAGGGACCCGAGAAGGGTATAACTAGCCTAGTTTTAGCTAGAGAAATTGTCCGACTTGTCCGAGTAGCTGACCTGTCAATGACCCTACGAACTCTATAGGTGATTGATATAGAGGGCTGCGAAGCACTCTGTCCATATTTTCCACAAACTCCAAGGGGTGGAAATAGTCTTAAGTGCTGGCGAAGCACTTTGCTGGGAGATTCGAAAACCCAATCGGGGTTACTGGCGGATTCCGTGCAGAGAGGGAGTAGCGCAGGTGTTGCATCCGAAGCTGCAGGTGTTGGTCGTGCCCTTTGATGAGCCCAGTCCCGGTCCAAATCCTGAGGGGTATCCTGACTGTCCATGAGCTGTACCTGCTCGCCTACTGGCATCCTAAATCCTTGAGGGTCTTTGTCCTCGCCTTTCTCCTCACTGACCCGTGGCCAGGGTTAGTCCTCATTCCCGTCCTAGGTAAATCTAATTGTGGGTGTTCGTCATTCTATGCTCTTTCTTCTCCTCCTTTAATAAAGCATTCTTGCCTGAGATATTTTTTCCCTGTCATTTTCCGAAAGATTTTACATGTAAATGTTTATTTAGTTTGTTCCATTTTTTCTCTTACCTGTAGAATATTATTGAACTGTTTGCTTATACAGTGTGTTCCATTTTTACCTTCCCTTAGTAAATAAGCCTTCAAGTAGTAAGATAGTATAGGGTCAAGTTTCATTTATGACCGTTAGTGTCCTATTCAAATAGTAGGTTTCATTCCCACTTGCCTGCCAGAGTTTAAGCCTGAACCTGAAATAGCATTTTCCCTGTTACCCATACCCAGTAGTTGTCCTCTTGCACTCAATGGTGCTTGCCCTCATTCACAGCTATATCGTTGTTATGATCTTGATTATCGATATTCTAATCTGCATATGTTTCATTCTCATGTCATTCTGAATATAAAACTACTATATAAAATTTTTAAAACCCTTCAGGTGTCCGTGGTCATTACAACCGTAAAATTGCTTTACAAATGTACAAGGTATATATAGTAATCTTATCTTTCATCCACTGCTAGCTCCTGATTCGTCGGGAACTTAGGTACCTGTGGTAAGTCAGGTACACTGATCATTGTGATAAGGAAATCACACCCAAATTACTGATGGTTAACGTGTAAACTCGCCCGACTCACAAAAACACTGTCATTTGAAACACGTCATGGGCCCAGTGCGTGTAAATTGGTAAATCAAGGAGTCTGGCGACCTGCGCGCTCTATCAGGGCTATATGTAAAAATAATACACAGAGGCTCCAGCCTCCTCACACAGCCCAGGGGACCACCACCTCCCCAGGACTTAATTAATGTTGAAGGGGGCTGCGTGGCCCCCCTCGTGGATCCTTAGATGGCTTTGAGACCACCACCCCCAGACGTGTCCCCCGGACATTGTAGTTTACTTTTGCTTGGCAGGAGCACTGCTGGTTAAAGGCCCCACCCCCTTTCTCCACCACTCTGCAAATGCAACTGCCAGTTAAAAAAAAATAGAAATTTACTTAAAAACCCAAAGGTTACAGGGTCGTTCTAATTTGCAAATAGATTTTTTTTTAACTTAGACATTTACTGAAAAAACAAAGTTTACAGGTATGTTATAGTTAAGCTCAGATTTCACTCATACAAAAACCAGTGAAAGTCAGCAGTTATAGTTACCTGAGCTAACTATAACTTATGCCCCCAGAATGCACTACTTATGACCCCACATTTTAAATCACTCATGACATGGTCAGTGACTTCAATGATGACATCTTCAATAACATCACGGATGACATCATCCACAGAAACACTCACACATTCTCGCACCCCAAACAACCTCTTGTTTGACCACTCTCACACCCATACAGCCACTCACATAACCAGTCACAGACCCATACCACTACTCACATATCCACTCACTCTTCCATAGAGCCACTCACATACCTACTCACTCACTCATATAGCTACTCATGTAAACAATCACTCACCCATACAACCAATCATACAGCCACATACTCACCCATACAGCTACTCACCCACCCACTTATTCACCTACACACATACTCATTCACTCACTAACTCACTCACTCACTCACTCACTCACTCACTCACTCACTCACTCACTCACTCACTCACTCACTCACTCACTCACTCACTCACCCAAACAGCCTCTCAATACTACTCACTCACCAATACAAGCACTCATACACTCACCCACACACTTTCACTGCCACTTACTCATGATACAGGCATTCACACAGACACTCATTCTCCAATACAGCCACTGACACACTGACTCACTTAACCAAACATCCACTCATACTGCCACTCACTCACCCATTCAGTCACTTATATACCCAGTCACTAACTCATGCAGCCATGCAGACACACTGTCATTCACATATACATTCACTTAAGCACCCACTTACACACTCATAGAGCCACTTACGCTGCCATTCACTCACCCATACTGCCACTGGCACACCCATTCACTCACCAACACAGCCACTCACATAGCAACTCACTCACCCACCTAGCTACTCACACCCACCTATACACCCATACAGCCACTCCCATACCCATACACTCAAGGATACATACAGTCAAATAGCCACTCACATACTGTATGGTAATATATGTTAGAAGCTGTATCACTCAGTAGTAATGCACCTAGTATACTAATTTAACTTTTGTAATAGGGTAGTATATATGTTTACCAACCATAAACTCTTAGAAAACACTTACACTTACTGGATGATGTCATCACACCAATGATGTCATTTGAGATGTCATCAGTGATGTCGCCGACCATGTAATGAGTGATGTAATATGTAAGCCTGGCCGTAGTTTGCGTAGCAGCACTACACGTAGCTTCACGTAGTATACTTTGAACTTCACGTAGTCTGCGTAGCGTAGCTGATAACACTGTGTACTTGTCTGCACTGTGAAAAAATTGCAAAATATTGCAAATGGCATCCTGCACAGTGCCAGTTATGATAAAATAAGTGTCTTTATCTTTATATGCTGAAGTGCATGTAGTACTTTCACACAAGTGAAACTGAAAAATTAGCAAGCAGAGAGAGAGGTGATGATTTTGGGATACTCCCTAACCTAGGGGGAGTAGCAAACAGATGCCTTAAAAACAAAAATGCACATCTTATTGAACGATTTGGTGGTGGTCCCATCCTCTTAGGACCACCCCAAGCACAGTTATTGGCAAAAAACATTCCCAACCAAAGGCCCTGCAAAACATTTTGGGATGAGATTAGCAGTGGGCAGTGAATATTATATAGTATCTAATATCAAAATAATTCTACAAAGAGCTGCAGTTCAACTGGTGGTTACTAGATGTCCCTCACGAGTCAAATGCAAATGCTTGATGAAAGGGTTTCAATGGTTTTGCATTTGACTCGTGAGGGTCATCTAGTAATGACTAGTGGAACTGCAGCTTGATGTAGGAATAATTTCAATGCTTTGCATTTGACTCGTCCCATAATGCTTTGCAGGGCCTTTGGTTGAGATAGTTTTTTTGCCAATAACTGTGATTGGGGTGGTCCTAAGAGGATGGGACCACCACTGAAGTTCTCTCTCATTGCCTAATGTTTTAATTGTAAAAGTTCACTCTTGTGAATTGGTTATATGCTTTTACGCATGTAAGATTGCTTTTTCAAAGCATCTGAGGATGTTGTTGATTTAGATGCTAATTAGTGCAAGCTTTGCATGTTGTAGCAGTATTATGCTCAGGGTTAGTAATATGTGAGGTCATAAGCAGTGCATTATGTGGGCCTGAGTTATAGTTAGCTCAGGTAACTATAACTGCTGAATTTCACTGGTTTTGTACAAGTAAAATCTGAGTCTCAGTATAGTCCCTGTAACCTTTGGTTTTTGCAGCGAATTTCAAAGGTTTGTGATATTCCATTTCTAAAATATTATGCCCCTCTAATGTTTACTTTTTTAGTTAACTTGTAGTGTTTATTTTTAATATTAATTCTATTGCATTTTATTTTATTAATTATGTTTTTTCATACTATAGATATTTTTTTCTAGAAATAATTTTTTTATATGTTTTAAAATATAAAAAAATCACATGTGTAGTTAATATAAAATAAATAACATTTTAAATGTTATTAAACACATAAAAAAAATAATTAGGGGGTACTGTCGTACCTTTGCAGGTCTGGAAATGTAGACAGACTACCATTCCATGGATTTACTCCCGATCACATGATCGGAATGAATCAGTAAGTCCAAATCCACGATTTAACAAAACATTTACATAGCAGTTTGCATATATACACCCCTCCCTTGTCATTAATATTATCAGTCTGAACATATTTACATGTAAATAAACCACCTAATATCTGTTTTTCAAAAAAAGTTACCCATTTTACCAGTTGTGTAAATCCACAATTTTACGGACTGGATTTATGATTTCACTCGAAAACACACCCAAACGTTGCATTCTAATTGGACACATTAAAACCCCAACCTTCAGCGAAGTCTCCAGAAGGAGGCTTGAGAACCAGGAGTGCTGCACTTTTAGACAATGTAGACAATGGCTGAAGTTGCATCGCCTGTCCAAGATGAGGATCCACAACCTGTTGAGGATGACACACCACCTTGCACAAAAGATAGTGATGTGTTGAAACACTTTACTATACATTCTGGGGAAAAGAAGGTAACAGAAATATATGTCAAGTGCACGATCTGTGGAAAGCAGTTATCCAGAGGCACTGCAAAGGATTCGCATGGGACAAGTTCTATGTGGAAACACACAAAAACAATTCATGAGAGTGTCTCCAACCAGAATATATAAGAGAAAGCAAGTGCAACAAGACAGTCAATCTCTGAAGTAGCATTGGGAGTATCATCTCCAGCTGTACTCATTACAATACGATCTGCTTGTGAGGAGTTGGATACATTGGTTATTCACTGCAAGAAATGTGACATGCTTGTCGCTGTAAAAACATCTTTTGTGGATACATTCTTGGATACAGTGAAGTAGCAACGCTGTTAGGTTTTTTGTTTGCTTCCAATGACTATATAATGTTTTTTAAACAGCGCCACGAGTTGCATCTTTGCATTTCCCCATCCTTAGCCTTTTTACTACCCTGTTCACTTTTTGTTAGAATAAAATGAACAAAAAAAACTAAAAACTGTTAAAAAGAAAACCCTCCCATAAAAACTAAATGGTTCTTGTTAGAACCACCATCTACTCAAACAAAGAGCTCACTCTGTGTTTTTAATGTGCAAGTGACTGTATCAGTGTGAGAGTGAGTGTGTTAGTGGGTACATGAGTGAATGTCTGGGTGTGCTTGTGTATGCCTCAGTGAGTGCCTGGGCATGTTAACATATGCATCAGTTTGAGCATGGCCCTGTCAATCTATACATTAGTTTGTGCCTGGGTGTGTTATTGGATGCATTAGTGTTTGACTGGGTGTGTCAATGTCTACATTGCTCTATGCCGGGGTGTGTCAGTGTCTGCGTTTGTAAGTCCCTGGGTGTGTCAGTGTGTGCATCAGTTTGTGTCTTCGTGTTTTATTGGATGCATTAGTTTTGACTGGATGTGTCAGTGTACGCATTGCCAAAGTTAAGGGTATGAAGTGCACACCATTGTTTCTCATTCTTAGTTTGATTATTCGCTTCAAAATGTGTGCATCCTGGAACTACGGTCTGCCCTACGGCCGTGTAATTGTGAAAATCCAGTATAGTGAGAACCCAATAGCTCCCTCTCCAGAAGCACTGTTCTTTGGCGCAAACCATTTGCCACACTTATTTATCAGTTACATCATTTTATTCAAGATTGTCCAATATTTTCAAAATTTCCGTCCATTTCATCACATGAAATCCTTTCAATGTATAACAAGTCTGATGCTGCATGTATGCCCATCCAGGCCTTTTCCGACAGCAGGACTAACACATGTTGCATCCTCAGTAGTATAATTAATTCCCAATGCATTTCGAGCATCATCTTCGCTCTTCGTCAGGGGTAAACTACAAAATAAACAATGACTTTAATCTTGATGTTTCAACTTTTTCAACGATATTTTAACAAACAACAATCGACATGTTACTAATTACGACCTGCTCACTAAATCAGAATCTTAAAACATGTTTCCCTCAGCGCTTTCCCGCTAGATGTCCACCATATTAGGAGCACATTAAAACCCTGCTGTCCCACCCATTGCTCCCTTGGACTATGCAGACCCTCCAGGATATCGTGATTTCGCGATTTCGCGGTTTGCCGCAAAATCGGCACTTTTGTAAAAATGCCACGATTTTTACAAAAGTGCCTGCGAAATCGGCACTTTTGTAGAAATCACGACATTTTTACAAAAGCTAATGCATGCCGCTATATCCTGGGGGGTCTCAGTTGACATGTTCCTGCCGGTGGTTGAAAAGACAGCCATGCCTGAGGTCACGCTCGCCCCTGCACCTGATTGGCTGCTTCGTGAGTTGGGGCTCGTCAGCAAGATATGTCAACGTTCCAAGGTGTGCTTTTCAAACCTGCATGGCATGCTCAGACCTTCACATGTCCCTCTGGGCCCAAATAAGTTCGCAGAAGCTCTTGCTCAACAAGAAACGTGCCAAGGGGGCCTATTCATAGCGCCCATGGCCTCTGAGACCGCAGTGCACACCAAGACCGTTTTCCAGTGCTCGCCCATTCACACTCGAGCATTACACTCTAACTGTGAACGCTTGCCTCAGGAAAAACAGAAACGGTCGGTGTGCTTTGAACACAGGGGTCCGGGATCTTTTCAGCAACACCATGGCTGCAAAACAAACACAAATATTCTTTTTTTGGGTTGTATTTTGTGTAGCGCTGATAACTTCAATGAATTAAAATTTACAAATTGGGAATAGTGTAGATGAAGTGTCTATTGTAATATTACATGATCAGCCGCTTTCTGATATTTTGTGAGCGCGCAGGTGTTTTTTGTTTTTTTAATTTGGTCAACTTCAATACCTATGTATCGCCTGCTTGTGCGAAATTGTTTTTGAATGTATACCCTAGAGCACGCCCACTTTTTAATGGTTGCGAATCTCCATTGCAGGAGGCATTTAAAAACCTTTGTGCAGCCAGAGTGAGCACTACTTTCTATTACGTGACTACCTTCGGCTGTAATGTTCATCTGTGTTTTAACGCACGGCCATATTGTCACTTGCCCAGGCTCTCACCTTCCAAGGGCCCCCCTGGCAGGGTTGGATTGGGATCAAAAGTCGTCCCAGGCACACACAAAAAACTGGCCCACATTTGTGTATTGCCTTTCCGCAAAACACTGATACCGGCTTCCATATGTTATCAAAGTGTTTGATCCTGAGCACACAACTGTATCTCCTTATGTCTCATTTCCCTTAACTGACAGCACAGGAAGCCCTTGGGAGCAATTTAAGCCCTAGAGATGAATAAAAGCTGCAAATTACATGTCAGCCTTGTTACTTAAAGCAGGAAGGACCGGAAGTAGCAAGCTCACTGACATGTATGCCACTGTTCTGTCTGAATTTAGTTATGTTGCAGACTACAAGGCTTTCTCCATGACCATGTTAGGGCTCCTACTATCAGATGCCCTCATTCCCACATCTGGGATGCCACGCATCAGGGTGCAGCTACCACTGGTGAAGCAGGTGCACTGCCAGCAGTGCCCAGGGATCTGAGGGGGACCTGCACCCCAATAACAGCTGTTTTTACTACCCAGCATGTGTAAACAGAGGAGCACGTGCACCGTCGCTGGTCTTGAGGAGGAGCTGAGGGCGCAAATGATTGTTGAGTGATGAACCTCCAAACTCCAGCAGCTCCCCCTGAAGAAACTCCATGCCATTCTATCGCTGGGCAAACCTTCCAACGCCATAAGCCGGACCAGTTTCTGCCGTCCTACCGTGCGTGAATGATGCCGGTAGCTCCTGGTGGGACGACGGTCCTAGCCCCCCGCCCCACGCAACGCGGGACGCCTGTAACGCTGTTTTGCTGCCCTGGGCTGCTGACGGGCAGTCTTTTGCTTTTCGAGGGAAACAAAGTGTCTACATTGTAAATAAACCAAATATACATAGCTTCATGTTGTTAAAGAACTAAAAAAACGAAGATATCTCTGTTTGTTGTAGGAAAAATGGCCAAATAAAATGCCGCAAAATTGTTGCTAAATTTCCATATTTGTGCCGCTAAATTTCAATTTTTGTGCCGCTAAATTTGCTAATCCATGCCGCTATATCCTGGGGGGTCTGTCTATGCAAACCGCTACTCATAACTGTATAACCCCGCTATTTGGGTTCGCAACTAGCCTTACATTGAAACTCAACCTGTGGGACCCCCTCACATACCTGTGGTGCGTGACCAGTTAATATTCCTCATTTTTCCGAAAAAGCCGTCTCTGGGCTTGCTCGCACCTGTTGCCATTTATACCTGCTCACTCACCCCTCCCATCTTTCCTCGTACCTCACGTACCTCCCGCTCATACATGGGTGTGTCAGTGTGCGCATTGGTAAGTCCCTGGGATGCCCTGTTGCTGGTGCAGCCATGCGCTCTACAAGTTCTGTATAATAAAATTAATAATAATAATAATAGTTGGGTATGACAGTGAGTCGGTTGCTATATCAGTGTGAGCTTGTGTGTGGGGGTACCCCTATCTGTGTGTAGCTGTGTGTGTGAGTTGCTGTGCTGATTTGTGCATGGATGTGTTAGTAACTGTAACAATCTGGCCTTGGGTACCGATCCTCAAAATTTTAGGTACATTACCTCAATAGATGGTTTCATTAATCTGCATATAAAGAAAAAACAGAAATATTTATTAGTTTTACAATTAATACAATAACAAAAGTAACCTACAATTCAAAAATTGCATAAAGACATAATTAAAAGAAAGAAGTAGACTTTGTACCGTTCTCAGCTTCTTTACTCATACACCGTAACAATTTACTTTTTAAGCAATCATCATTGAACAGTGGGGAAAAAACATTCATAGAGATTGTAGAAAAAAACAAATCTGCACACTATCTCATTGCAATTAAGGAACACTGTGCATTGAACTCACTACCATAACCATAACCATAACACAACTTATGTAACTATTTACAAATACAGTTTTGTGTAAAACCTCTTTAAACACATGTATGTCTTTACACCATCACAAAGTTCTATCTATAAACATTGTAGAATACATGCAGGGGGAAGATTACAGCTAAATATGTGCAGTGTAATATTTGTGGCATACAGTTACCCAGCAGCACTGCCAAAAAGTATTCACATGGGAGAAGTTCCAATTGGAAGCACTTAAAAACAGTTCATTAAAGGGTGTACAACTGAATGATTTATGGCAAACTAGGTGCATCAAAATACTTACCTCTAGAACACCCTTGGTAGAACATTCATCAGCTACAGTCATCAGAATACCTGCAGCCTCTGAAGATTTGAGTGAGATGATTACTCACTGTGCGAAATGTCACATGTATAAATGTGTAATGTGGGTTCATTTTCACTTCTACTGTACCTGTGTGAATGACTGTATGAATGTGTAAATACATGTATAAGAATAATATATTATGTAAATATATTTATGGCTGTGCAAGTATACTTTTTAACATATTGGAATGTAATTTAATCCAAACAAATAACAAACAAACATAACATAACTTTTTTAACTATTTGCATATACCGAAAAACACTGAAACTTGAACTTTTGATTAAGTGCTGTAGGGACTCACCCATGCACTTACACTGCTGCTGTCTATTTACTTTACCTCTCCTAATTTGTAACAGAGCAGGAGTAAGTCAGATTAAAAGTAAAAATTGTTATAAAAAACACATATTTTGACCAAGAGGTGGAAATAATTTAAAGAAATACAAATAAGAATGTTTAGAAATAGAGTAATACAGAATTTGGTACTGTAAATAAGGGACAGTAATATCAGAAGAAGATGAATTAGCTTATGCAGTTGAAACAAGTGGCCGATGTCATGAAGTAAAAGAAAGTAGTACGAAAAGAAGAGATGGTTCCTAGAAATGTAGAGAGAGAGATAGGTGAATAGGTACAAGGAAGGCATAAACATGCTTCGGTGTACAAATGGGAAAGCAGTAGTATTTGCATTATTTTCCAGGAATAAATTGATACAGTAGGACCCCAACCACGTACTTGTAGTGCAGCTGTCTACTTACTTTACCTCTCCAAATATTTGGATACATGAGTACTGTTATCATTGTCATGTTGAGCTTAAGTACATGTTATGAAATCTATGAACACTAGCTTGGTTTCTACCCCTGAGGTGTGCAAAATATCCATGGGATCAATTACATTACTTTCTGTGAAAAGCAAACTCTATCATCCACTGGGCTTCAGAAAGGCCTTAAAGGTACAGTTGTGTATTACCATTAGAAGTGAAACACAATATTGAAACTGTATGTGTAGAGACAGATTTGGAAAAAACACTTATTATTCTGGTGAATGGTGTGCCCACGAAAAACAACAGAATCTGTCAGGAACCAGTGGATGTAAATAGGGTGAAGAAAGCGACACTATATCTTTTTGGAATACCCCGACCCCACCCAGGAGGATGAAGAGAGTGGCAGCCCGACACAGGTCAACATAACCAACCAAAACAATCATCTCTTACAGTCAAGATGGCCACCAAAATGAAGCACCAAAAGGGAGCTCCAGGATTTGGGGTCACAAATCCGTGAACATCTAGCTTTAATTCCTGCTATCCACCTTTCTGCTGCCTAGCATGATCACAGAATTCAGCTCTAGAGTGAGTAATTGGTATTTTGTTCTAACTTTAATCATCGGGATAGTTGAAATTCGCCAGCTGTAAATCGTGGTCCACACCTATGCTGGAATCAGACCCAAGCTTCCATACTAGGCTTAAGTGGAGGTTCCGGTTTATCACTGTGGCTACTATGTTATGCTGGGGTAAGGTGAAGCCTGTTGGGAAAACCTGGAGCAGGCAATGTTGATCCCGGCGATGTCGACTCAGTGCCGACCCAGCCAGCGGATTTCATGGACCTTGTGATCCAGGAGTGGTGAGCCGGGACTGGGAAGCTGTATATGCTGTGTGGGGACTGAGGTGGTCATTTGACTTGGCGGTGCTTCCTTGCCTTCGCAGTGGAGGGGCATGCGGGAACCCAGGTCCACCTCCCTCCCCCTGACCAGCTGACATCCTGCATTGGAGAGCACCTCTTGCGTGTGGCCACTCCACCTCTCTGGGAGGGCTTCACTGCACCGGATCGATACGGTTGTACGGGATCCTAGGATGCTGATGGCATAATTGCGCGGGTTGGGCCCGAGCTCATGAACCCACTGCCCTTGGATGGAAGCGCAATGGAGCCCTTTGCTTTGTGAGTGTTCTGTGGGCCTCTGTTGTTCAGACAGGATGTGTTTGTTTGCCTTGGCTCTGCCCACCTATCTCCCTTGCGGTGCTCACAGGGAGGAGTTGTATGTCTTACAAGGTCGGTCGAACTTCACACAGTCTGCCAGTGCACCTTGAAGGGAAATGCCCAGACTTTTTGAACGCACTTTGCCCTTTCTGCGGGTGTCATGCAGGTTGTTGCAGATGGGGATGAAGGCACGGGGGTGGTATTGTTTTCCAATTGGTTGGTGGGTTTCTGCCCAGGCACTTTGGGATTTGCCTGATCTGTGTTGTGTGTTCTGTTGGACATTGGAGAATGTTCTATTCTGGGAATTTATCTCTCCAGCTTGGATCTGAGGTATGACCAGCCAATTTAAAAATAAACAAAAGACTATTGATTAAAGCCCAAGAAGGTCCACAGAAAGTAAAAGAAGACTCTCGGAATGGTGAGCTTGCGTTGAAAGAAAGTCATGACTTCATACCTGTTACGCCCTGGGAGCGGCCATCTTGGATTGGTCTTGTGTAGCAAGTTACAGTGCACTGTATCTAAAGGTGGGATATTCCACTACCCTCTGGTGACATCTCAACAACGAGCAAGTGTATCATTACACAGTGCACCAATTGCTTGGAATCTAAAGGTGGAATATTACAATAGTCTCTGGTGACATCTCAACATCGATCCGAGATCCTCTCACATCCACTTTTAAGCTGTTTCTTGAATGCTTTGACAAAATCGTTATGAGGATTAAAAATACACTTGATGATATATAGTTCCTGTTAGTCTACATAATAAAAGTCTACCCTCAGCTGTGGAACCTTTTATTTCTTCCTCCTCCATATCCACCCATTCTGCTTCCCCCTCACTCCCTCTGAGTCTGTCTGACAAATCCCCCAACACAGATGGTGAGTGCAATACCAACAAACCTAACCCTTGTATGTCAACTCAAGTCTGCCTAAATACCAAAACGAGTGCTCTTCCTACTCCTCACCCAGCCTCATACTCCAGTACGTTACCCGCTAACTCTCAACATCCCATCTCCTCCCTCAATACTTACCTGATCAAAAAGGATAAAGCCATTTTGCACCCCACCACTCCTCCCCAAGGGCTGTCTCTTCAACTAGTTACACCTAGACCTGCTGTCCACAATGCCAACCCTCCCCCACTGAGGATAATGGCTGAACTCAAGCTGGATCCTGTTCCTTCCCTCAATACCTTCCTTCCCACTTTAGAGGAAACTATTCTGGCAGACCTCAAGCAGGATCTCTAAACTAGGATACCTGCAGACCCTCTTACATTTCTCTTTGAAGATAGAGAAGTTTTGGAAACTCTATCCTACCCTTGAGACTAATCATCCTAGCCTTCCTCAAGGGATAAACACTGCAGGAGGGAAATCTCTTCTTCCAAAAGCCCATACAGCCTTCTCTGGGGAACTCGGCCTCTTCCAAATCACCACTCCAGGCTCCATAGGTCTACTCACCATATGTCCTATGATGACACTCTCTCCCTACTTCTGTCTTACAACGGCTCTTGTAGTGTCTCCTCACATTCACCACTCAACATTCAAACTATTTCCTCTGACCCATTTAGAGAACCAATTGTTAACCTGAGATCTGTGAACAAGAATAACCTACTACTGGTGGTCACTTCTCACCTAGAAGCGGTAGCAACCAACTCACAATTCAAATCGATCCTTCTCAACTGCAGGTCAACAGTGAAGCATACAGCGGATATCCCTGATCTCCTCACGCAAGAACTAGATCTCCTGATCATAACTGAAACCAGGCTTAATGCCACCTCCTCCCAAAATCTGGACATCTTGGTCCCTCCTGAAAAGGACATTATCAGACTCAATAGATCTGTTAAAGTTGGGGGTAGCATTGCATGCATCTATCGCTCCATCCTCACTTTGAAACAGGTTCAAACTGCTATGTTGTCTTCCTGTGAACACCTAGACATTGCCATTTGGAACAATTGCAAGATAGTCTGCGTCACACAATATATCATCTCCCAGGTCACATGCTCATCATTGAGTCCATTACCTCACACTCTGACCAACGCCCCAACCATGTCTTCCTTGGGGATTTTAACCTACATTGGAACAACAGAAATGATCCCTTATTGTACTCCTTCAAGGATTTCCTCTCTGACCTCAAATTCAACCAGGCCTGCAAGGGACCTACCCACAACAAGGGCTCCACCCTTGATCGAATCATAGCTAAAGATAACATTGTTTAACTTGATGACATATCACCCTGTGACTGGATGGATTATTACCAAATCTCTTTTTATATCCTAGAAAAAGTTCTGGTCAGACAAGGTCAACCACTCAAAACCAAACAGCTGGTTCAAAATCTGAGAAACATCAACATTAATGATCTAACATCCATATGCAATACTCATCTTCTGCCACTCCCTAACATGACTATTCATTGGATTCTTTATTCGATGATTAAAAATCACCATAAAAGAGTATACATTCAATTCATTTCTATTTAAAAAACAAAACAAACAAACCACCGAATTAACATGAGTCCTAGTGTAAATACAACAGCAAAGGCCCAATGAATAAGACATTATAGTTCATTAAAAATAAGAACAATCACGAAGGTCTCACAATCCCCCCCCCTCTAGTTGCTCTTAATCAAACAGCTACTTTAATAAAATTAATAACACAGCACAATGTAAGAGGGTCCGACGCCTGTTGTAAAAAAAAGACTAACCTGGATGACTGTTGGACTTGGCCCTTCTGGCAGGTTCACCCCTTAACTTTTTGCATTGAACTCTGAGATAAGTATAGTGATTTCTGGTCTTTGCACACTTTAGAACTGAGGCGCAATGTAAAGTGGGTGCGCTTTCTGAGTGTGTGTGTGTGAGATTGCCTGCCCTCCCATAGGAATGCATGGGGGATATGTGTGTCCATAGTAGTTCCTGATGTGTGGGGAGTGCAGGCTCGAGTTGGGTATGTGCGGACTTGTGTGATTAAATGCTGCGCGATGATGTGTGCGGATTTACTGTGTCTAATGTGGAAGTCCCACTTCTAGAAGCTGGCATCTCTGTGTCATAAATGTGAATTGACTGTCTGGCTTGTGATTGTCCGGAGCTGGCTGGTGTGCCTAGCTCCAGGATTCAGGATGGGTCTGTCCCGGTGGTGAATGGAGAGATCTGCATGTTGATGTGAGGGAGGGGTGCACCTGGGACCTGAATAGGGCTGGGCCTTCCCTACACAATGCTGGCTCCGCCCCTTGTGGTGCATCTGATGTCCCTAGCCTGGCCAGTGAATGGGGAGACGGGCTGAGCACAACAGAGTGCTCCAGAACCAGCTGCATCTGTTTTCCCCCACCCTGCACCCTAGAGACAAAGGGATTTGGTGTATAAAAAGAGGCTGTGATCTCATGTTAAATGTTCTTGTCCTGATACTTGAATCTACCATGGGCGTGCTGCTGCTGGGGCCCAGGGGAAGGCTTGCCTCCCTGGGCCCTGCCCAGCCCCTGGATGCCCCGGATGCTGGAGGACTTTCCCTTATTGGGAGCTGCTGTGCTCCACCTTTTATGCCCAGGACTTTCCCTTGTTTTTCCACAGTTGCTCTGCTGAACTGGGGTTTCCTTCTCCCCTAGGGCCTGGGAAGCACTTTATTTCATATTGCCCTGTTACTGAGGGAGCCTACCCCTCATGTCTGCCTTTCTTAATGGCAGTGCGGGTGCCCACCCCGCTTACTTCGCTATCTAAAGGCAGGAGCCTACCCTGCATTATGCCCGTTGATTGTGTGTTTGAATTGAGCGGGTGTCTACTCCGCAGTTCCGCTTTATTTGTGGATCTAAACTTAAAAGGTGCCCACCCCAGTTAGGAGAGCCCTGGCGGGTGCCCACCCCCCATACTGCCTTTATTTTTGTACGCCCGAGCACTGAGGGAGCCTACCCCTCACTTTAAGCCCAGGATCGCCGCTGCTGCCGCCCAGCCGTTTGAAATGGTCAAACATGAAAACCTGATTGTTCGTCTTCAAAAAAGGATGGGGCTGTCAGGTCCTTTTTTAAATTAGTTTGCCTCACTCCTACGAAACAGAACACAAAGAATCAAAGTCAACCACTCCCTTGCAACCAGTACCCCGGTTGCAATTTTAGTGCTTCAAGGTTCCACACTTTCGCCCATGCTTTTTAACCTTTTCATGGAACCACTCTCTGAAATTCTGAACTGCTCTAACATTCAATACCATATCTATGCTGATGACACTAAATTGTATTTGAAAATCTCTTCACCAGATGACAGAAAAACTCTAAACAGTGCGCTGCTAAAAACTCAACAGTGGTTAACTCATAATCATCTTTTGCTAAATACTCTCAAGATTGCCTCCCACAATCACTCTGCATCCACTCAAGACTGGCTCAAACAACTTAAAGTGCTCAGCTATACCCCTCATTTTGTTGACTCTGCAAGATCTTTAAGCATATCTCTGGACAAATACCTGAATATGCAAGATCACATCAGTGCAACTATAAGGGGAGCCAATCATCAGCTCAACACATTAAGCAAAATCAAGCCATTCTTGCCTTCTAACGACATTCAGTCTAAAACCAGATCCATAGTTATCTCACGGTTGGAGTATGGAATGGTGACCTGTAATGGCTTGAAAATTCTGCCAACCAATAATCAGGACATATGACCTTATCCCCTCTTGGGACCCAAAAGGACACAATACTTCAAAATACTTACCCAAGAAAGGAACACTAACATTAAGAAAGCTTTTATAGTACTCGCTGAGAGGCTCGCAAACAACAACCACAAGCCTCCTGGTGACAGGTGCTATGCAAGAGGCAATTAACCGCTCCTCTCTGACCACAGAATACTCACCCAGGTAGGACTACAACACATACCTCTCCAGCAAGACTTGGGGGGGTGGAAGAATTAGAATTTCGCTCTCCGCTAAGGGCCAGACAACCTTCCGAATCGGCAATTACCCATTAGAAGGGAATTCCCCCATCATTCTATAAGCATTTGGTTCAAAAGGAGCCTGTTCTCCCTTCACAAAGAATACAGACAAATAATTATATGCTCTGGGGTTTCTTTTATTACACAATGATAGGATGAAAAAGAATCACTACTATGTCAGGATAGGCCTTCTTCATATTAGCACCTAAGGAATTGCTAAACGCAATTAGTAAAACATATATAGAACTTATATGTATATAAATGTATAGAACCTGAAAATAAAAGAGGATAGTTAGGCAAGAACAGTAGGAATATAAGAATTAGTGGAACACCTCACTAAGGGTGGGCGTAAAATCCGTTTCGCGGGCGAATTTGCGGATTTTCCGCGATTTCGCGATCCGCGAATCTCGCGAAATCGCGGTAAAATCCGTGAATCAGCGGGGACGAATTTTCAGCCAAGCAAGGGTTACAGCAGCAGGTGCAAAAGTTGAACCTAATTTCTTTGTAACCTTTTACAAAAGAGTTACAAACAAATTAACTTCAACTTGGACACCTGCTGCTAATTGCTTCCTGGCGCCTCGTTGCCTACTTGCAACTATTCTCTGACCCTGCTCTGACCCTTGAAGCAGGGTCACAGAATACTTACAAGTAGGCAACGAGGCACCTGTCCAAGGAATTAAACCTCATCAGGAAGCACTTACAGATATAAAAAACAGGAAGAAGGGAGAGAATGGCAAATACACCCATTTTGAGTTGTCAGGAGGGGTTAAACTAAAAGAGACCTTTACAGCACAATTTTCATATGCATTTTGCTAAAAATAAAAAGCTGTATGTTCTGTAGGGGCAACTCAGGAATCTGGCCCTTCAGAGATCCGGCCTCTCTTTCTTTCTCTCGTTCTCTCTCTCCCTCTCCCTTTCCCTCTCTTTCTCTCTCTTTCTATCTATCTATCTATCTATCTATCTATCTATCTATCTATCTATCTATCTATCTATCTATCTATCTATCTATCTCTCTCTCCCTCTCCCATAAACGACTGCATGGGTAACTTCGCTATGCAAGCGGCTCGCGAAGACGCAAAAATCCCCGCGAACACGCAAAAAACCCCGCGAACACGCAAAAACCCCCGCGAACACGCAAAAAAACAAAAATCCGCAAATTCGCACAAATTCGCAAATTTTGCGGATCGCGAATTCGCAAATCCGCAAATTAGCGGATCGCGAATTCGCAAAATTCGCCCATGCTTACACCTTACCAAATATCTACAAATCCCGTTTCCACTTTGCCAGAGGGGAGTCCGTTTCTCCAGCCGCATCAGGATTCTGCTCCACCGTCACAGCTACACGTCTGTGCTGTGATGAACTACCAGTGGTTGAGACCTAGATGCCCCCTTTAGTACAAGTGGAAACGTAGAATGAGGCTCCCGTGAGACGCGCCTCCTTTTCCCATCAGATTCCGTACCACAGCATCGGCTGGCCAAGCGGCTGTTATGACTCCGGAACTGAGTGAGCACATTCCTTTGACAAGAACCGATTTCTACCAGCATACGAGGTGCACAAAACAAGTGAAAAGCATAACATGGCTTCTCACCTAGAAAGGCTCAGAAGATGACGACAGCTTAGAAAATGGAGTCGCTTAAGCATAGGCCACTACTCCCATAAATGAGTGAAATTAGTATGCAAGACGGCATAAGAGTATGCCAAAGCCAATAGGCAAGCACTACCACGAAGCAACATAAAGTTGGAAACAGAAAAGGCATAATCAAGCCCTACTTTGTAGCTTATTCATACTATGCAGGCCTACACATCACCATATTAGATCAGAATATACTGAGATGGTGGTGGGCAACTGTCATAATCAGGCCATTCTACAATATAAATGGCACAGTCACTACATTCCACCCTTGACCATTGTCCAACACTGTCGAATGTATAGTGACATCAAACAGAATGTAAATCATTGTTTGAATAATAAGAAACATGACTAACAGATCTAGTCGAAGTACCAGGTCGAAACATATTCAAAAGGTTAGGCACACATTGAATGCAACAGCAGATTGCAATCAGAAACAGATTATTAAAAGTGCACCACCCAAAATAGAACGAAGCATACTAAGATTAGGTAACCACCCAAAGAGCCAATCCCACCATCCGTGATCTAAATTTTGTCGAACTTCTAAAGATAAATTTCGAAAGGCATTAATATGAGACTGGATAGATTTAGGGTAGTCAGAAAGATAAAAACAACATAAACCTTCAAAATCCGAGCATCCATGATCGTGCTGTAACAAAAGATAATCAATAGCAGCTCTATTGTGCAAAATATCTTGGCGTTCACCTTGTGCATCTAATAAAAATTCTGATAAAGCAGTTGAAGTGTGATTGATAGACTTAACCATAAGACAAGCCAGTTTAATAATGGCTCTAGAATTGTAAATTGAAAGTCCGGGAATACCTACAATTGAGGCAGCTAAACTAATATATACAGATTTAGAAAGTAAATGCAAATTAGATTCACAGTGTTCATCTAATTGAGGAGCCTCACGTACAGGTCGACTATGAGTAGAAGGGAATAAAGAAAACATCATCAAACTGAGTGTGGTTAAAGTACACGATCCATCAGAAATGTTTGCTGGAATAAAGGATCATGAAGTATTTCCACATGAAAAGAGCCATCCGGTTTGCAGTAAGACATTTCTATAATGACTAATAGAAAGAACTACATTCTTACAAGATGTAGAATTATGAACCGAAGAACACATGCTGAGTTTGCGATTATAGCACAAAATCTGTATATGGTGAGAAAGTGCAGAAACATTCTCTAATTTAGCTTGTGCACATTTGCCAATCAATTGTGGATCACACATGAATGTGTAGCATACATCACCCTCCGTGTTGTAAGTGGAAATGACGAAAGTTTGAAAACCACTATAATCAATTAACACTGTGCAAGATCTACAGTAATCGTAGACTGAGAAATGATTCTTCACATTCTCAATGTTAGTACTTTTGTCAATGCCAGTAACATTGAAAGCGTTCATCAGAACAGCAGCAGGAGTCGGAACGGACACTAAACACGTTGACAAAATGTCCGGGACACTTCTCATGTTCGCCATGCAGAAATAGGAATTGTTTAGCACTTTATGTGCAAGGTTCTCCGAAACGTTCAGTTTATCGGTCAAGATTGAATTCATGCTGCGCTCCCGGTCAATCGTCTCGCTTCGGAATCTCCCCGGCCCAACTCAGCCCCATGCGTACCATGCCGAAAGGAGTCCAGCGACGACACATCCTGCAGCGACAGTCCATACAGTGACCTAAAGAAAAGCAGTCAAAAACAGGCATTACTCATTCTCGAAGATAACATTTATCAGCTGGGACGCAGTCCCATTTTTCCTGTCCGGGTTTCATGACTAGTATTGTATTATCACTGCCCGTGGCGATTATTTCAGATTGTTCAGAGGGTTGGTTGGGTGACTGAACCCACACTCTGGCTCCTGGATTTTTGTCAGTTGAGCCAAAACCTCCTTCTACACGTACAGTTAGGAGGGTTGGGACAGTCCCCTTTCTCACCATACCTCCAAAGACTGGGATTATAACTAACTGGGCAACTTGATCTCCGGGCTGGACTGTTAAATCCATATCACCACTGTTCAACAGAATAATTTTGATTTCACCTTGATAATCAGAGTCAATTACGCCACCCAACACCTGGATGCCTTTTATTGCTAATCCAGAGCGTGTGGTGATTAAAACAAAACTGTCCTGCTGGTATTTGGACACCGATTCCAGATTCAATAAGGAGAATGGGCTAGATGTAGGTAAACAGGTTTTACCGATTCTAAAATACCGAATTTTACCAATTCGATATTTTAGAATCGGTAAATCCTATGTAGGTAATTATTCGGTAAACATTACCGAATCGTTAAGATTTGGTAAGGTAATTGCCATTCATTCCTATGGGCCTGGAGGCCCATAGGAATGAATGTCAATTATCGAATCGGTAAATACCGATTCGGTAAAATAGGGAAATAGTCAAGGGTGGCAGGGTGTCACTTTGACACCCTGTTGCACCCCTGAATAGTGCTGGTGTGCACCTGTGGCACACATAGATGCCCTAAGGGCATGTATGTCTATCACATGGCACAGGTGTAAATGCACATATTTGCATTTACATAGGAATTCGTTATTTACCACCAACTAATAGTTGGCGGTAAATAATGAATCCTTAAAACCCAGAAGCACTGTTTACAGTGCTTCCTACATCTCATTTACCGATTTAGTAAATACTGAATCGGTAAAAGATGATTCAGTAAATACCGAATCGGTAAATACCGATTCGTTATTTACCGAATCGGTAAAAAAGCCTCCTACATAGGAAAAGTCTATTACCGGTCGGTAACGGCCGAATTCGGCCGTTACCGACCGGTAATAGCCTACCTACATCTGGCCCAATATCTCTTGGTTTCACAAAATGCTGCTTCAGAATATGCAGATCTAAACCAGGAGCTTCAGGAGTCGCTCTATGTGGAGCCATGGCTCATTTCCAAATAGACAATGGTAGCCACTGCCGTATGGGGCTGAACATTCACTGAAGGAGTCAACATTCGCATAATGGGTGTTTCAGAGTTATTTAAAGGGCGATTATTTAAACTCTGTAAGGCATCACATAGATGGTCTCTCCAGTTACCTAATGAACCATCAGACAGTTTTCTCAATTGATCTTTCAAAAGGCCATTCATGCGTTAAATGAAACCTGCGGCTTGTGGGTAGTAAGGAATATGAAAAATCCACTCAATGTTGTGTCGAGCACAATATTCTTGTACCATTCTCCCTTTAAAGTGTGAGCTGTTATCTGATTGAATTTGTAAAGGATTTCCGTTGTACAATATAAGTAAATCTAAAGTTTTAAGCGTATTCATCCGGGTAGCACGTTTGTAAGGGGATGCAATCAAATATCCTGAATAGGTATCTACAATAGTACATACATACTGACAACCTTTGCACATTGGTAAGGGATAAGCATGGGCGAATTTTGCGAATCTGGCGTTCGTGAATTTTGCGAATTTGCGAACTCGCAATCCGCAAAATCCTTGAATTCTCGCGAATTTGCGGATTTTTTTTTTGTGTTCGCAAGGGTTTCTGCCAGTTCGCGAGGGTTTTGTACCAGTTCGCAATTGCGAACTTACTTGTCGGCTCGCAACGGTCGCGACTATGTTGTTTCTACGTCTGGTTCATCATCACAGGTTCCCAGCACCCTCGGTTTCACCACTGCCACCCTCTGTTTCACCCATGCCACCCTTTGGTACATCAATGCCACCCTCTGGTTCATCATCACTGTAGATTATGGGGGGGGGGAAAGCAAGCACACCTGCCCTGCTTCAACTGACATGAATTAATTTGGGGTTGGTTTATTAATGTGTCACTGTTTTAAGATTCCAGTCTGGCACCTGCTTCCTTATCTGTAATTTGCTTTCTGTTGCAGTGCTATTTTTTTTTCCAGGACCTTTGTGGCCTACTTGTAGCTATTCTATGAGCCTGCTGTGAGGGTCAGAGCAGGGTCATACAATTGTTGCAACTAGCAACTGAACTCTGGAGGGGCCCCAGTCAAGAAGCACTACAGGGAATGGTTACTAATGATGAGTTTGAACTTTTGCACCGGCTGATTGCTTTCAGTTTTGCAAAACTCGTTTTTCTGTAATTTCGCGGGATTCGCGGGGCGCGAACGTGCGCGAGATCGAATTCGGAAGCCGCGAATTCGTGCGAATATGCGATTTGTTTTTTGCGGCGTGTTAGTTCGCAAGGTTTTGTGCGTTTTAGCATGCCGCTTGAAGCGCAACGGCGCGAAGTTACCCTTGCGGTCGTTCACGGGCGTGGCCATCTTGTTTGCATGACGTATTTCCGTTTCCGGGCGCAATGTGTAATCTCGCAAAGTGTGCGGCTCGCTAGTACAATTTCGCGTGTGTTCGCGAGGAAAATCTCACGCGAACTTACCCACGCGGTCGTGAACGGGCGCAGCCATCTTGTTTCTCATTCATTGCTATGGTTCTGGGCATGCTTTTTGTATCCTCTCTGAATCTCTGCCATCCTTTGCTTGTTTGAAGTTTTTTTAAATCTATTTTACTTATTATCTATCCCTCTATTTTTCTAGCTCTATATTTTTGTGTTTTCTGCTACTTTTGGTTAATTTTAAACTACTTTTTTAAACTCTTTTCTTTTCTTCTCTTCTCTTCCCTATTCTATTTTCTTTATTATTTAGCTTCCTTTCTGCCCAGACCATGGTAAAGGGAGCCGGGAAGCATCCCGAGAAGGGGAAGGGTCCCGCACCCCGTGCCCGGCTCCCGTGCGGGCGTTTGAGGGGGGAGCAGGTTGCACCCTGGGAGATCTTCAGCCCGGATGAGGTGCCCGCACTAATTTTTTATGTTCAGCGCCGCCTCCCCAGGACCATCATGGCAGGCGGCAAGATCGGTAGCGGGTACGGGATCCGGGAGCGCCGGAAGCGGTGGGAGAAGGTGTGCCAGGCCATGTACCACCGCTCTCGGGTCCGGCGCACCTACAACCAGGCCACCCACCGCTGGATGGATGTCCTGGACCGGGAACGCGATCTGCTCGACCTGCTCGGCCTTGAGATCCCCGGGCTTGGTGAGTAGTAGTAGCTATTTCTTTACTACTCTGTTTTCTCCTGCTGTGTGTTATTATATTGCAATTTTTTGTTTTTTACCAAGAGCAATAATGCTGCTGATTACATTGTAGGTAAATTATATTTCAAAATCTTCTGTGCATTTCAGGTGCACTGCTCTCCATCTCAGTAGTGTTGCTACGATGCTTATTTGTTTTCGATTTTGTGTTCATTTCATTGGCCTGTGAAATTATGTATGAGTGTAGTTTAAAGAACTGCGTAATGCTAGACACTAAGGGTCAGATTTTTAATTAGCAGGGATGCGCCAGTAATTGTGCGCCACGCCACCACCACCCATGGTGCGCCGTATTTACAATGCGGCGCACCATGGGCCCAAAACTTCACCAAAGCGTTACGCATCTGTGCCGTAAAGGCGGCGCATTGCTGGAGTTGCGTCGCAACGATGGCGCAGGTCCATCAATGCTCTGGGGTGCCCTATCTCCCCAATGCTGCGTCAAGCCGTACGTCTGCTTCAAGCAGGCGCAGGGTTTGAGTCACGCATCATTGTCCTCAAAGTGACTGATTGTAATCTTGTAGATTTCCCTCAGCCACTTTTAGGATGCGTTCCTGCGCAGGAACGCCCTCCCTTGCGCCGGAACGCCCCTTGATGGCGCAGGGCTTTACAACGTGATGCATCTCCCATATGCGTCACGTTGTTAATATACGCCGCACCATGGCGCCTCTTTTGTTCTGCCGCTGCGTCACAAAAGTCATGCAACAATGGAGCAAAAGAGCCGCAAGGGGCTTCTAAATCAGCCCCTACAGATTCAAGTCCAGTCCTTCCTTTGTACACATGGCGATAAGAAGAAATAGTGGTGGTGGATTGATAGTTTGAGTATTTTAATGACTGGTTAATGTAGTAGGAAACTTTAGTGTTGTCCCTGATCTGCAATCACGATGGACTTTGTCTGTCACTTCGCGTGCTGCGGACTGCTGCCTGCCAGTCCTAGGCAAACCTTTTTAGTACTTTGTTTAGTGAGTTACATAAGAACTTTCCAAGTCGACAGTTCGCAAATCAAGCAATACTAATAACGTAGTAGACCACATAAGATCGGTCAATATATCCCGTGGAATAGTTGTCTATTTGCTATTTCGCCAAAATATTTTGTTATTGTTCTTTTGAAATGTTTGATTTGGTTGACAAATATCATCCATGTTTTCTGGTCTTTCTTTCTTTCATGTTGTACATCAGCTCCCCCCAGGGGCAAGAGGACACAGGAGGAGGAGGGTGCTGTTCAACAGGATGCAGGCCAGGATCGGGCAGGCGAGGGCTCCTTTGCTGGCCCCAGTAAGTTTTAATTTTAATATAGAGTACCTATTTTTTCCTAGCGTTCCTCATTCGATTTTATCTAAATCGTCTTTGATCTTCTTGTAGACTGGATCTAAATTCTTATCCTGCCTCGACTATGACTCCCTGTGGTATTACTAGATTATTCTTATTAGTCTGTCTGTGTAGGTAACTAAGATTGCACATTTGGCAATTCCATTGGACTCCCATTCTAGTCAGCAATAGCTCTATGCACTGAGTGCAGTCCTCTGGGATTGTCCATAATGTCTTTTCAAGTCTTCTAAATGTTTATCCTTTGACAATTGACAACAATAAAAAGGTGAATGACCCCCAAGAAAGAATAAGATACTACTTTACTTTTGGTTTGGATAGGAGGACAATCCATTCTACTACTGTTGCAGGGACAAATCTGCAGAAACAGAACTATGGACACTAAATAATGCATTGCTTAGCTTATCAATTATACTAGGCGCTGTTAGACTTTCCACATACTTCAGTGATAAAAGACTTTGTAGTTGAACCCCCAATCTCCTTACTGACTAGATAGTGTGGCAGAGTCATTTAGCTCCCAAAGTCACCGATGATTGATCCCCAATGATGATTAGATTATCCAACGCAGGACAAGAGTACGGAGTCAGAGTCAAGAAGTGTCAGAGGCACGGACTCATGCTTGCAAAAATTCCAAAACCTTTAGCTCAGCCACTCTATTCTGTAGGACCAAAAACCACAGAGTCTATTTAAGTTTAAAAGCTTTATTAAAAGTAAACACATTTATTAAAATCAAGTTTGTCATAAAAGTAAATGTTTAACTGAAAATGGAAAAGTGCTTAGTGCTGACGATTAATTGGACACATTTCTTGTGGTCGAGCCGAGCTCTCACCTGGTTAGAACTTGATCTTGCTCGTGTTCTTAGAAGTCAAGCTTCTGTCTGTTAGGAGAAAAAGTGGTGCGTGTTAAAAATAAAAAGCAAGCATTCATCAGTTGTGCCAAAAAGTGCAGCAAGACAACAGCCTTCCCTGGAAAAAGGGACATTTTTACTTTAGAGTAGACAGCCACAAATTATTACATTGTTTGCTGTTTTTTTAACATTTCTTTATTCCTAGACCAAATAATATATAGTAGTGAGTGGTGTAGTCTAACATTCTTAAATGTTCTTTGTAGGTGGAACATCTGGTGGCGGGGCCAGCGCGGAGCTGGTGGTGGTGAAAGAGGGGAACAGTTCTGGGGAGGATGCGGTGCAAGTGCCGGACGACACCAGTGTGCCTGTGAGGGTTCACACGGTGGTGGCGGGCAGAGGTAAGCTATATATTCCTTACTTATTGAGATTGAAGACTGCAGAGTGTGCTATCTGGGGCTCTGGGAGGGGGCGCACCAGCAAGTGCAAGGAGCCTGCGCCCGCTATCTGCACAGGTGTATTATAAATCAACCAGGTAGTAGCCTCCTCTAAATGTACTTCGACTTAGCTGTGTAGTTTTTGGCGAGAAGAATCCCAATCAGATCTGAGATGAACTTGATGGATGGGATGAACGAAAAGCGAAAGAAGGGTGTAAGTAAGTGTGGAAGGACGAGAAATTTAATGATGACTGGCAAAGAAGAATGATATGTGTTTGCTTGGTTCCCGAGGTGGCTGGGAAAGAAAGAATATGGTATGGTGCATGGCTGGGTGAATGATGAAGCAAGGATGGGTGGAAGGAAAACAGCCTGGGTGGGTGAAACAGAAACTGTATGTGTGCATATTCTTTGAATGGATGGATGCCTGGATCATGGTACTATCTGACTCTTAGATAGCATATACTCTTATATAACATATGTGTATCTAGAGAGAGTAGACGGTCACTGGAAGAACTAAGTGTTACTTTGAAGAGCATGTAACACCGCACCTGCACGTCCGTTCCAGTGTATGAAAGGCAAGGAAAAGAAGTTGTAATTTTGTCAAAATACTACCATGAATAGTAGCAGTAGTTTGTATTGCAACTGCAAGCACAGCATATATCCGGTTCTTACGGTGGACACTCCCTACCTCTCTTAATAACTTTAGTTTAGTAGTAGTAAGTCATTCATGTGTGGGTGTATCACTGTTCACTCAATAATAAGCAAAGCACCTAAAGTCATCCCATATGTAATCAAATACATCCCATGTGAAGTGATAGATAATCAGATTATTTAGCTTCTTCATTTTCCTTTTCTAGTACTCATTTGCACTGTAGGGTGAAAGCTAAATTAATTAAGCAGTAGCTTTTTTAACAGAGTATTCTCAGTGCCACCCGTAATAGAAAAGTAAGAGCTTCACCACCTGCATGTACTGGACCGGTACAGTAACGCAAGTCTGTCTCACTCATCATGGTGTTCGTCTGTTTTTCTCGGGTGCAAGTTCACTGAGCTGGCATTATGCCGGCTTGCACAAGATAACGTACCAATTTTCCTAAACAAGAGAGAAGAAGAATAAGACTGGTGTGCTGTCATAGTCGACTGTAATGGAAGTCCATAGTGCTCGTAGAATTTGTTCCTTAAACTCCCACTAATGTTAGAGCAAGGATGAAGAAGTGGGAGGTTAGATATATACTGTCCTCAATAGTTATGTCCTGTGCTTTCAATTTGCAACTTGTACTGTGACACAACTTTCTGCTCAATCATTTTGTGTTAATCTTAAGGAGCATTGGTTACAGACTATGTCTTTCTTTCTTCATATAGTCGCTCCTTCCAAATCAAACAGACCATCAAGGAAGGAGCTAGCTCGAATGGCCCAGCAACGGAGGCTGGATGCCACTGTCGCCGACTATCGGCGGCTGGTGGCCCTGGAGGAGGAGGACACGCAGTCTACCGGTACAACATCCACTGGGACAGCTGCATCCTCCTCCGTGCCCCCACGGGCTGCCAGCCAGCGCAGTGCTCCAGCGGTAAGGAGCCGGGCTACCAAAGCCAACCGCCACCGCCGAGCATCAAAGACAGCAGCTTCCCCCCACAGGCGTTTCAAGGCACGCCAGCACCGCCTATCCCTCAGAGTGTCCTACCTGGAGCAGGAGGTCCGAACGAATAAGACCTTGGTGGAGTGCCTCCGCTCCGACCATGCCACCCTCCGCAAGGAGTATGATGCCCTGGCCGCAAAAGTGAACAGCAGCCTGCCGTAGTGTCCCTTGCCCCTTTTTAGAGACTTTTGGGGGGTGGGAATTGGGAGTTGGGTTGTTTTTGGGACTTTTGAAGGACAATCGTTGGGGTTAGGGGGGTTAGGGAGGGTCTTGCGGGAGATTACTTGTTAGGGCTACAAAAATATACTTTTTGAAACTTTATCTGAGCATACCTGTTTTTTACTACTTTTGAGTCTGGTGGGTGGGGGTTTAACAGAAAGTTTGTGTCCCTGAAACTTAAGTCTGTGTCATTTTCTTCCTTTAAGTGTAAATGGCTAAATGTTTTCAACACTAAGTGCCTCTCACAGAGTAAGTGAATTCAAGAGTCCTAGGACTTTAGTAGTAATACCGTCAATCTCTCGTCTCTCCTAATACTCCATTATACTACCTCCCACCAAACACTTATCTTACCTGTAATTTGTGTTTGAAAGTAGGGTTAGGCCCAGGGCTGGCTTCACGGGAAATGGCGATTAAGGTTGGCAATCCTGGGCGGATTAAATGTCCTCCTCATTGCGGTGGTACTAGTGGTGTGACACAGTGGCAGTTGCATGCCTATGGAAAAAAAGAAAATGAAACCTGGTTTGTCCTTACTGTAGCATTACAACGGTACGATAGAGAATATAGCAGGTGACAGTACACTAGAACAGTGCCACAATGTAGCCTAACAAATGGTAAAGTATTGAAAGTATAACTAGTACTTGCGTTGAATTTCTTTGACATTGGCTACTAATACAAGAATTAGTACTGAAGCTGAGTAAGTCTAGAATATATCCTCGGATTCCTTCACCAGCCTGTTGCTATGACCTTATCCTCCCCAGCAAGTGTGTGGAATTATTGATATTATTTAGTCACACATCAATCAAAACCACACAGCCCGGGGGAAGAGGGTTAGGGTTTGGAAAATGGATGGGAATGGGGGTTTCTTTTTGGGTAGGTTTTGTTGAGAGAAGAAAAAAAAAGCACAGCATGGACAAACAATAATTGAAGATAAAGAAATCTTTGGGTACAAAGCTAACCATAAATCTTTTAAGTGACATAAAGGTAGTGCATGCACTACTGCATGCATTGTTACTGAAAAGTAAGTAGTACTTTCGACAACCGTGAATGATAGAATGCGACAGTACAGGGCTGCAGCTTTTTCACTTGCCTATCTCTGCACTCAGAGAAACACTTCTTACATTAAATTAGGTTTAAAAAATAGCCGAAGTAAAACCTATGGAATGGCTGTAGGGATCAATTTAGAAGCAGAGAGAGATCCAAGAAATGCAGTCACACTCATAGAAGAAAACAATGGATACTGTATCTGTATGTTGTTGTAGTTGTCCTGTTGAATTTGGTAAGTAAGTTGCATGCAGCAAACAATTCCTCTTATTAGCGGCACTCCTCCATTCCAGCTGACGCTTCGTCCATCAATGTTGGTGACCAGAAGACACCCTGTCCACTGCCTGCCGGATGCTGAATTGAGGCTCGCTAATGTGAAGCCTGACTCCATCCTTTTTTCCCCATTGCACAGACTGAAACCCGGCCTGTAATTATTGAACGAAAAACAGGAAGTGATATTAGAACACCACTGATAAATAAATATAAGGTATGTACACTGTGTAGTGCAAAAAGTCACACTTTGAGTTTCCTAATAGACAGTACAATATTTTTGAAAGTGTGTACTCTGTCTGAGTCACCTTTTGAAGGATAAATAAGTATGGGCAAATTAATTTAGCGGATCTTTCCCCTCAAGCTAGGTGTACTGTAAACTGTGTTTTAGAACAAAATTAGACCTTCCCAGCAGTGCTCCCACCCAGAGCCTTGCTAAAGCCAGTCGTAAAAATGTAGAAGACCCACAATCAGATCTCAAAAAACGAGGCCTAGCAGAAAACTGGTGACAAAACGTACTTTGAAAGTAAAAGTAGGCCCAAAAACCCCCTTACCCACCGTGGATTGTATTCAAACCACTTGCAAGCAAGCAAAAGTATCCATAGCCAGCATCGTTCCAAGACTCGAAAACCCCCCCACCCAAACACATGCAATAGAAATACTGCTAACCCTAACGAGCCCTAAGTTAAGAATAGTGGCAAAGGCTTTCTTTAACTATGCCAAATCCCCCCTTTCCCACCATGGATTTTCTTCAAATGACTTGCAACCAAAATTACACATTCCCATGAGTGCTCTAAGACCCCAAAACTCAGTTGCAAAAATCTAGAACACCCCGAAACACATGCAATCCTGCTGCTAGGGCTAGCCCTAACGAACCCTAAGTTGCAAAAAGTGCCAAAAACTTTTTTCCTTATGGATTTTGTCCAAACCACTTCTATCCGGTATTAGACCTTCCCAGGAATGCCCCAAGACCCACCAACCCACCCGCAAAAAAGCACAACACCCCCAAACAGCCAAAAAGGAAAATCTCATACTTACAATATTTATCGGCCTTCGGTCCAAACGCGCTGTGCAGCTAAGTCATAACTCCCGTTTTCCACCACGGATTTCCTGAAAAGCAAATGCAATCAAGATTAGACTGTCCCAGCAGTGCTCCCAGACCCCAAAACTCACCCACAAACACCCAGAACCCCCCCAAAGAGTACCTCAAAGGCAAGCAAGTCAGCAAAAACGCAAAAAATGTTCCGCCTCCGATTTGGTCCAAACCACTTGTATTCGGTATTAGAGCTTCCCAGCAATGGCCCCGGAGCCGTCAACCCAGGCGAAAACTAGTAGAAGACCCCCAAACCGCCAAAAAGCAAAAGTACAAAAATGGGGACTTAGTCATTTTCTTGGCAATTTCCAAAATCACTCCGCGCGCGCTCTGCAGCTAGGCCCTAACTCCCCTCTGCCACCATGGATTTGCTTCAAACCTATTGCAATCTAAAGTATCCATAGCCAGCAGGGCTCCCAGGCCCCGAAACCCACCCACAAACACCAGGAAGCCCGCCAAACAGGCCCCCGAAAACGCTACATTGAGCAAAATGTCAGAAATAGCTAAAATAAATTCTGCATGGATTTTGTCCAAACCACTTCTATCCGGTATTAGACCTTCCCAGGAATGCCTCAAGACCCGCCAACCCACCCGCAAAAAAGCACAACACCCCCAAACAGCCAAAAAGGAAAAATCTCATACTTACAATATTTATCGGCCTTCGGTCCAAACGCGCTGTGCAGCTAGGTCATAACTCCCGTTTTCCACCACGGATTTCCTGAAAAGCAAATGCAATCAATATTAGACTGTCCCAGCAGTGCTCCCAGACCCCAAAACTCACCCACAAACACCCGGAACCCCCCCAAAGAGCACCTCAATGGCAAGCAAGTCAGCAAAAACGCAAACAATTTTCCGCCTCCGATTTGGTCCAAGCCACTTTTATCCGGTATTAGAGCTTCCCAGCAATGCCCCCAGAGCCGTCAACACAGGCGAAAACTAGTAGAAGACCCCCAAACAGCAAAAAAGCAAAAGTACAAAAATGGGGACTTAGTCATTTTCTTGGCAATTTCCAAAATCACTCCGCGCGCGCTCTGCAGCTAGGCCCTTAACTCCCCTCTGCCACCATGGATTTGCTTCAAACCTCTTGCAATCTAAAATATCCATAGCCAGCAGTGCTCTCAGACCCCGAAACCCACCCACAAACACCAGGAAGCCCCCCAAACAGGCCCGTGAAAACACTACATTGAGCAAAATGTCAGAAAAAGCAAAAAAAAATTCTGCATGGATTTTGTCCAAACCTCTTCTATCCGGTATTAGACCTTCCCAGGAATGCCCCAAGACCCGCCAACCCACCCGCAAAAAAGAACAACACCCCCAAACAGCCAAAAAGGAAAATCTCATACTAACAATATTTATCGGCCTTCGGTCCAAACGCGCTGTGCAGCTAGGTTATAACTCTCGTTTTCCACCACGGATTTCCTGGAAAGCAAATGCAATCAAGATTAGACTGTCCCAGCAGTGCTCCCAGACCCCAAAACTCACCCACAAACACCCGGTACCCCCCCAAAGAGCACCTCAAAGGCAAGCAAGTCAGCAAAAACGCAAAAAAAATTCTGCCTCCGATTTGGTCCAAGCCACTTTTATCCGGTATTAGAGCTTCCCAGCAATGGCCCCAGAGCCGTCAACTCACCCGCAAAGAAGTAGAACACCCCCACAAGTGCTGAGTCTTTCTTCATTGGGCATAATCCAGCCCTCTGCTTTGAGGTAAATAGGAGTCTGGAGGAGGAGGATAGAGGAGCATGTTCTTGTGAACTTGTGAACTTGAGGAATGCAGACTGCGGCACCTTCAAATCAATAAGCAAACAAGTGAAGACAGTTCTGCTGATGGGCTTGTTTTTGTGATTAGGTGATTAAAGTTTGAATTAAATTAACTGTGCAAAACAAAGAAAGACAGATACACAGGAATAAAAGTGAATAAGGATGAAAAAGAAAGTTATTGATTCATTGTCTCATTTTCAGGGCTCGGTGTCAGGGAATAAGAATAAGAGTTCGTCATCATACTCAGGCAGGGTGAGGTCAGTGTCACCAAACAGAGAACAAATTCCCTCATCTACGTTGCTGTCATCCTCGTCTTCATGCGGCGTGCTTTCACGTACTTTGTAATGTGGTGGTATGAGGTGCTGATTCATCTTGATCATTGTTAACCTCTCCACATTTTTGGGCGAGAGGCGGCTCCGTTTGGAAGTTACAATGCCACCAGCAGCACTGAAAACACATTCAGAAGACACGCTTGCGAGTGGACAAGACAAGTAGTTTATAGCCAGGTTGGAGAGCTGTGCTCACAATTCTTTTTTCCCATGCCAATACGCCAATGGGTCAGTATTAGCATAGACCTCTGTTGAGTCATTCAGATAGTCCTGCACCATCGACTCAAGGTTCTCCAAGGTTCCTCCACTTTGCTTACTTTTTGCTGTGACCTTTTGAGAACCAAACCCAAGGTGAGTTAGCCAATCCTCTTCTGCATCCAATGTTACTGTTGTGTCTTGTGCAGATGATCCGGTTGCCGGTGTCTTTAACAGCTGAGAGGTCACTTGTGCCACAGCCACAGGTGCAGAAGTGGATTCTTTTGACTGGGGATGACCTGCTGATGCTGATGTACTGCCTTTTCCTTCAATTTGCTGCCGTTCTCTTTCAAAACTCTTGGCTGACACGGCTAGCCAACGTTTGTACTTTGTAACATGTTCATCATCAAAAGGAAAGAATGCTCGGCCTGCCAGCACCTTTTTGTAGCGTGGATCCAGAATACTAGCACAAATGCACAAATGTAATGCTGTTCTGAGTGGATCATTTTAAGACGTTCATCACCACGTAGGCGCTCTAATATTTTCTCCGCCAAAACAAAAGCGTCTTGCTTTTTTCATCTTTTTGAAACATAGAAGACACCGCTTCCAGTTGGTGCTCCAGCATGTGCAACAATGGGATAGCTTTTCCCAAATTACAGTCCTCCTTGCTGACTGCACGCGTGAAGACCTCAAAAGGACGAAGCATGTCTGTCAGGCTTTTAACTAGGTTCCATTGCGCCGCATCTAGCCTCAGGTCCTTCTTAGCTGTACACAGTGTTAAGAAATACTGATTGAGTACCGTATACTGCTCATACAGACGCTCAAGCATGTAGAAGGTTGAGTTCCAACGTGTTGGCACCTCCTGGATGAGTGCTTTCACTGGCATTCGACGTTCATGTAGCAGGCTCCTCAGATGCTTCCGGGCCTTAAAAGAATGGCTGAAATGGTTGCACATTTTTCGGCAGGTGTCCACTAACTCGCACGCTGGACTGTCTTCATCACTCAAGAATTTTTTAACAACCAGGTTTATACAGTGCGCCAAACACGGCACTCTGAAATAGTGACCCAGCTCCATGGCCTTAACTACATTGGCGCCATTATCCGTGGAAACATAACCAATCTGGCGCTTTTTTGGGGACAGCCAGTGAAAGACCTTTGTGTTAAACTCATTCAAAATGTTTTCTGCTGTGTGACGTTTCTCCAAGCCAAACATGGCTAGTGTTGCATGTTTCCGAGCAGCTTTAAAAACTTGGTCCGGGTCAACACCTGCGTTTAGCTTTGCTTTAACCCCTGAAAAAGAGACCCAGTGTGCAGTGATGCACATGTAATCAGCGCCTGCTCCACTGGTCCACATGTCTGTTGTCAGATGTATAGTGTGAACAGCACTCTTCTGCAAAGCTTCCCCAATCACCTCCAGCACATCTTCATGTAGTGCTGGAACCGCAACTCTGGCAAAATAGAACCGGCTAGAAACCTTCCATTTAGGGCAGAGCGCTGCCACTAATTCTAGAAAACCAATCCCTTCTACAAAAGAAAAAGGGAGAAGGTCCAGAGCTAGCATTTTAGCCAGTTTAGTGTTATACAGACGCGTCAGTGGGTGGTTGCGTTCATATGGCGCTTCTGTAAACAACATGGTTCTAATGTTGCCCTGGACCGAGCATTTACGGGATGATGATGACTTCTTCCACCCAGTTACGCTCGCTGATGAACTTTTTCGCATTGGTGTTTCACTCTCTCCCACACTCTTAGTGCGGCTCACATGGGGTGTGCTGCTGACAGGGGTACTGGGTGTAAGTGAAGTGTTTGACTCGTCTTCTTCCTCATCGTCATCAGCAGAAGATGAAACATCAACATTTTCTTGACTTCCAATTCGGGCTTCCTTGATCTCCTGTAGATGCGCAAACCATTGGACAGCGTGCTGTCTCCTAAGATGACCTCCCTGGCCTCCGGTACCATAGTTGGTACCAAACTTACCAAGACTACCTGCAATCTTACAAATGCTACAAATGGCTAAGTTTTCCTTTTTTGGGCAAACACTAAAGAAGTCCCAAACTGGGGACTTGAAATGTCTGTGGGGGCCGGAGGAGGCGGCGATACTGGTGGTGGTGGTCATGCTGCTAATGCCAGATGAAGTGGAGGATGTGGATTGCCGAACTTTCATACGTTGTGCACTTTCACCACCACTAATTGAGGTCGAGGTGGATGGAGGTCCCTTCTGGCGAGGAAGAAATATGGAAGCGGTAGGTGTTGGTGTACTAGTTAACTCCAATGATTGTGGTGTTTCCATTGCCTCCTCGTCGACAACATCATCATCACGCTCAGCAGCTTCTCAGGCTAGGGTCAAAATGTCTGTTTGCTGCATGCCCGCTGGGGCTGCAGTGACCTTTATGATGACTGGGTCGTCGTCGTGAGAGTCTTCATCAGCAGGAGTATCCGCCACTTCTTGTTGAGCCTCATCACACTCCATAACTATGAGTTTTTCGACGACCTTCCTTTTACGCTTAACTACCTTTGTCAGATCATGGTGTGCCTCACTCTCAGACGGCAGTGATGGTTCCCAATTTAGATCCGTATCATCAGAAGGAGGTGGGCTTGAAGAAGATGTAGACACCACCCTTGATCTTTTCCTTGATAGGGATGTGGAAGGCAATGAATGATCATCAGGAGGAGTGGCTTCCTCAAATGATACCTCAGCTTGATTGTCGATTTCCTGATGTGCCCCTACTTCGGGAGGAACAACTATTGTGGGCACTTGTGACCCTCCATGCACCTCTGCTTGCGCATCTCCTTGCGCTGCCTCTCCTTCCACATGTACTTGGGCTTGTACTTGCACATGTGGTTGTTGTTGCGGCTGTGGTTGTTCAACACTCGTCAGATGAGTTACAACAACCTGTGTTAATTGAGGGACATTGCTGCTACTTTCTTGCGATGAGCCAACATCACTGTCCGATGGTGATTGAACAACTAGACTAAGTGCCTCTGCAGCACTCAAGGGCTTGGACTTAAGTTGGCGTGGTGGTGGTGGTGGCACTGAGCCCAATGGAGCGGGGGTGCTGCTCCCAGCTTGGTCCCCAGCAGATCCCGCTGCTGCTGCAGGCGTACTTTTTTTTTTACTCCCAAAAAATGTGGCGGGCGGCACACCAGTCTCCTTGGTAACTTGCTTCTTCTGCTCCTTACTGGCAACTTTCTTGCTAGAGGAGCTACAGGTAACTTTTTTTGGGGCCATCTTCTTCAGAGGTCAGAACAGCAGGCCGCAGTTGCACGAGTTGCAGAGTTGTCTGTGGCCAGACGTGACGTCGCGTGACGTTATGCTGCACACACACACCGCTGCAGGACTTCTTCCTGGCACTGGTGGTTCTCTTGAGTCTTGTGCACCTAAAAGCAATGGAAGACAGAGGAACATCAGTTCAGTTATACACCCCAAAAAATCGAAAAACACAGAAAAATCAGCACAATCCCATGCCATCCATGATGTTTAAATTCAAGACACCCCACAGAAAGACTAGGCCCATGCACCACTCACTACCCCTGGTGAAAAGGCCACAACAACAGCCCAAAAAAACGAAAATCACAGAAAAATCAGCACAATCCCAAGCCCTCCTAGATGTTTAAATTCAAGACACCCCACCGAAAGACTAGGCCCATGCACCACTCACTAGCCCTGGGCATAATGGTTGAAAACTAGGCAAAATGGTTGCAGGCCTAAGAACACTGCCTGCATTCAAAATGGCCACTTGCCTCCCAGCACATGGCCTGCCTGTACCAGCACTCAAAATGGCCCCCACCCACATGGCCTGTCCCCATGAACACCCCAAAAAATCGAAAAACACAGAAAAATCAGCACAATCCCATGCCATCCATGCCCTCCATGATGTTTAAATTCAAGACACCCCACAGAAAGACTAGGCCCATGCAACACTCACTACCCCTGGTCAAAAGGCCACAACAACAGCCCAAAACAATGAAAAACACAGAAAAATCAGCACAATCCCAAGCCCTCCATGATGTTTAAATTCAAGACACCCCACAGAAAGACTAGGCCCATGCAACACTCACTACCCCTGGGCATAATGGTGGAAAACTAGGCAAAATGGTTGCAGGCCAAAGAACACTGCCTGCATTCAAAATGGCCACTTGCCTCCCAGCACATGGCCTGCCTGTACCAGCACTCAAAATGGCCCCCACCCACATGGCCTGTCCCCATAAACACCCCAAAAAATCGAAAAACACAGAAAAATCAGCACAATCCCATGCCATCCATGCCCTCAATGATGTTTAAATTCAAGACACCCCACAGAAAGACTAGGCCCATGCACCACTCACTAGCCCTGGGCAAAAGGCCCCAACAGCAGCCCAAAAAATCGAAAAACACACAAAAATCAGCACAATCCCATGCCATCCATGATGTTTACATTAAAGAGACCCCACAGAAAGACTCAGTCCATGCTCCACTCACTACCCCTGGGCAAAAGGCCCCAACAACAGCCAAAAAATCGAAAATTCCTAAATTGTAGTTGCAGCAACTGTAATGCCCCAAACAAACTTACTTGTGAAATTTCTAATCCAAAAGTGATCCAAAGAAAGTCAAAAAGGCCTCAAATCCAAATATCCAGCAGCATCCACAAAAAGTGATCCTTCCAGGTCAAGATCCGAATGAAAGTGACAGCACATGAAGAAAGCACTGGGAGGAGCCTGCTGGACAGGAATAGGAAGTTGGAGACTGTGGGGCACTTCCTTCCTCCCACCCCCCCCCCCAAAATGGACTCCTTGCAAAAAAAAGTGCAGGCAAATGTCAACCTGAGGAGTTATTCTGATAAAAATCATCATTTTCAGAAGGTTTATGTTGCTTGCTGGTAGATTTCTTGTGCAGAATTTCAAATTTTGTAATTTCGCGAGTGCGAGATTGTTGCTGCTCGCCGCATCTACGTGTTCGCAATTGCGAACTCTCGCGGGAGGAGCCTGCTGGACAGGAACAGGAAGTTGGAGACTGTGGGGCACTTCCTTCCTCCCACCCCCCCCCAAAAATGGACTCCTTGCAAAAGAAAGTGCAGGCAAATGTCAACCTGAGGAGTTATTCTGATAAAAATCATTTTCAGAAGGTTAATGCTGCTTGCTGGTGGATTTCTTGTGCAGAATTTCAAATTTTGTAATTTCTCGAGTGCAAGATTGTTGCTGCTCGCCGCATCTACGTGTTCGCAATTGCAAACTCTCGCGATGCGTGCTGTGCAAGGTGGCAAGCCGCAATTACGTAATCGCAGATGCCAAACTCCCGCGGGATCCCGCAGCAAGATCCAAAATGGCGCAGCACTCGCAAAATATCGAGAAAAACAACTCGGCAAACGCTGAATGACGGTAAGTGAACGCCGCACGCAGCAAAATTGTATCACCAAGGAAAAAAAATCCGCTGCGTGCGAATTTGCGGATTTTGCGGGAGATTCGCGAATCTCGCGGATTGCGAATTTACCGAAAATCCGCAAAATCCGCGAGCGGAATGGATTTTCCGCCCATGCTTAGTAAGGGACCTATGGAATCTATCTGCCAAATCTGCGCTGGTGACTTACCTCGATGTAACTGACCTCTCACTATCTGTGGTATCACTCGTTATCAGGAATGCTGGCAAATGGGACAATGTAAAATTACGGTTCTAATCACATCATGGGGGAGATATATCCCTCTATCTGCTGCCCACCTGCTAGTGATCTTTTCTTCAAAATGTCCACACTTTTTATGTGCCCATCTTGCCAATCCAACCAGGTCAGAACTCTGCGTCTCCAGCTCTGCCTCCGAGATTTTTGCATTTTTGTCTGCAATGAGGTTAAACCACCTATCAAGTGAATCAATTGTACAATGAGCATCTACGTGAAAAACTGACACAACACTTTGGGGGAGCATATCCCACACCTCTTTCCACAGTTCTTTTCCCCATACCTCCTTAGAGTTGATTAATCAGTTGTGCGCATACCATGTGGGAAGCCATATGGCTAATCCGTTAGCAGTCGACCATGAATCAGTATAAATATGACAAACTCCTGGAACTTCCTGTTTTAAAGCCTGATAAACAGCATAGAGTTCTGCAAACTGACTGCTTTTTTCTTCACCAGTTGTACTCAATAATTTTTGGGTAACTAGGTGATAGGACACTGCTTTCCATTGCCTCTTTGCTCCAATATACCTGGCTGAACCACACATGCTTTCTGTCCTCCACGGAGAAATTCTTAAATGGCTTACCCCACTATAGGTACATTGTATTCCACGTCTGTCTTTTCTATTGGCGCCTGAGCCACCTGCTCATGTAACATCGCTGTGCCTTAAGGACCCACCCAAGCCCTGTCTTGAATGTACCACTTCCATTTGATTACACTGGCTTCCTGTGCCTGTCCGATTCTATGAGCTTTAGGAGAGCTCATAACCCATTGCTTAATTGGAATCTCAGGTCTCAAAACTACATCATGTCCTAAAGTCAATTGTTCTGTATCTACCAAAGCCCAATAACATGCAAGCAACTGTTTCTCAAAGGTTGTATAACGCTCGCCAGTGTCGATCAACTTTTTCGTCCAGATTCCTAGGGGTACTTTTGTCTTACCTTGTCTTTGCCATAAACTCCAATTCGCATATGGATCCGGTACAGTCACATTCAAATCAACATCACCATATCTTTTTTTTTTTTGTGTCCTCATTTTCGCCCTTGGTATATCGCATTGGAGCACTAGGAGAGAGGAATATATTAACACAGATATACTGGTAGTGCCGTCGACGACAAGTCGGTGCTGACACTCAGTGTTATTGCACCCTCTCCATGAAGCACCACAATATGACCATGACAGGGTGATGTTGCTGCAGTTTGATACCCATTACAAGCGAATGGAACCATGAAATTGGGTATATCGAAAGAAAAAGTGGAGTAGACCAAGCAGCTGAATCATAGGACAGTGGGAAAAAAAAAAAAACACGGTCAGATATCAACTAACTCCAATTCAAGAGGAGCCAATAGTTACGTTTATCGGGATTGCCAGATCTTGAAAGGTAGATTTTGGAAGTTTGCAGGACTGAAATACGCCATTCTAGTAGTGTTGGGGGTACTGGGTCCTTCCATTTCCTGCAGATTTCTCTTCTGGTCAATAACATACAATAAAAAATAAGGTTTTTGGCTGGGCCTCGTACCTCTAGTGATATTCCAAAGATTGCGATCATTGCAATAATTGAGATTTCAAAGCCCAGAGATGTAGACAACAGTTTACTGATTGAATCCCAATAGGGAAGTAACAATGGACATTCGAAAAACATGTGTATGTCAGAGGCAGCTGACAACCCACACTTGGGACAGGCTACAAGAGAATCCGTAGAAAATTTCGATAGCCGCTGTGGTGAATAGTACGCCCTGTGTAGGGTAAAAAGATGATTCCTACGCAGCCAAGCCGGTTTCACAATGTCCCACAAGATCTTAAAGGAGGAGTGCCAGATATTATAAAGATCCTGATCAATAAAAAAGGAGCTCCACAATGTCTCCGGTAGTATGAAATCACCATCGGCCTCTTCCAATAATAGATTGTACCAGACTGAAATCTCCTTACTTACAGGAGGTTTGTACAGCATCAGGGCGACTAAACTGCTATCACCTCCCAGTTGGTATCTACCCCTAACAGAACTATGTGAGTTGGCCCAACCTGCCATCCGTAGATATTTGAACCTAGAGAGACCCGGCCCTACTCTAGCTAGTAAAGAGTCCCAAGGCAGCAGAGTACCTTCTATGAAGAGGTCCCCCCAGACCTCCAGACCAGCCTCTCTCAACGGTGTTGCCAAACTATTAAGTAGCCATCCTGGACATCCCGGGGAATCCCACAGTGGAGACCTGCCTGCAAAATAGCCCACCTTTATGGCACCTCTTAGCTTAATATAGACTAACAAAAGGGAGAGCAAGGGATCGTGTTCACTTTGAGTGAACGGAGAGTACTCCTGTTCCCCTGTGGAAGGACTAAATAAACAAAGAGAGGAGTGCCACCGTTAAAGGATCAAATGAGTTCCTAATGGGGTGGTTGACTGACAAAAGGAAAGAATTAATCCTTTTGTTAAAAACCCCTCACTCACCAGCCTAGTGGTGACATGCTTCATCATTGGGGTCCACCCTGGCGGCCTAGCGTCACCAGGGTGTGCTACAACACATGAAATACAGTGGAGCAGGTTGTGAGTGTAGGTGCAGAAAAAAAGATGTGTTAAAAATTGTCCTGGTTTAACTTAGTGGGAAGATACATTTTATTTACAAGCAACTGGACAATATTAAAAAGGTGAGGTGAGATACTGTGAGGGTAATTAAGGCCAAACGTATCTCTATATGTGTGCTGGTCTACATGTTTCAACCAAGGATGGAATGTACCAGGTTTTCATCAGGACCGTAAAAACAGGGAACTGGACGGTTTGTGCCCCCTAAAAGGCACACCCAATCCTAATTCCTTGTGACCCAGTTAGCAAAATTCGCTAATGGTGAAAAAAACTCTAATCACGGTGGGTGAGTATTAAAGAAAAAGGAAAAAAAACACGTGGGAAGAAAGAAAGAGAAACAGACATCAATCAGACGTGAAAATGTTACATGCCTGTTACGTTGTGCAGTGCCGTGTCTCTATGTCTTCATGCTTCATGCCACTCTCATTAGGAACATAGTGTTGGTATCATGGTGATATATTAATGTTGTTATACGGCCCCCTAGAGGCATGCTGTTTAGCCAAATCACGCATACTTATCAAAAGGTGCGTGCTCAGTGGCAGCGTGCTCAGTGGCATTCGCTACATTTATTCAATCTCACGCGCTCATAGTAACTTTATCGTGGCGTGATATCACACTCTCGCATATCTGCTATTGTGGAAGCGAGGGTTTTTTAGATGTGTATAGATTTACCCATAAAAATCACTGGACATACAAGGACTTACTAACACATAACGTAGAAAACACACAAACAAAAAGTGGTTGGAAGTAGACGGCTTACTCCTATTCTAGTGTCTTTTGCATCGGAGGGCAGGGAGTGGTATCACCACTTCTGAAACGTATTCTGTAAATACATGGAGTCAACTGTTACGGAGACTGTTACCGATAAAGGTCAGCCGCGAATCGCGGCAGATTTCATGCTCCGTATTGGCGTCGGTATCAGAACCTGAAAGGCAAGGATGCTCTACTTACAGTTGTCTCGTGGTGGAAAAGGCCGATTACCTACATAGCTCCTCCGCTGCCCTGCTACAATGCTGGGGTTTCTCATGTGAGTAAATATAGTAATCCGGCTTCCGGGAAGGGCGGGGTGGCGTGCCTGTCACGGGGGTGTTACCGGGGCAACTGGTGTCTGTAGTCGACTACGGGTGCCGCGCTCAGCCCAGAATGATGCCTGTCACGTGGCTGTTGCCGGGGCAACTCGTATCAACAGTGTTCTACGGGTGCCGCGCTGGAGATAGATAGCCCGGGACCTAAGTAATGACCATGAAAAGCCGTTCAAGATGCAGAAGGGGAGGCAAAAGTGGTCATCTGGTCATACGTAGTAACGTGCCAGATTAACAGTGCATATTTGGATCAAGCTAAGACAACACAGTGGGTGTTGTAGTCTATCAGTAGTGTGTAGTGGTAAATTGCGATCATGTGGTAAAACGATCTGCGCGCAGCTGTCAGCGCGTATACAGTGTGCACATTATTTGTCATGGGTGACTCGATAGATAGCCGGGTCTGCCCTAGTGGGAAGTGGTGGGGGATAGAACACCCGGCCCGGTTTGTAATGGTCAGAGAGTGGGGATGGTCATTTTTAGACAGTGGCCCAAGGGATATCCCTAGTGGGAAGTGGTGCGGTTGTAATGACCAGAGAGTGGGGACGATCATTTTAAGACAATGGCCCAAGGGATATTGTCATTCAGGCCTATCTTATGTGTTGAAAGCCTGTAGATCCAGCGTTGTTCTTTCTCAAATAAGTGGTTCTGTGAGTTAGGACCTGGTTGTACCTGTTCTATGACCGTCCATTGCATGTCATTTGGTGTGTGATGTGCCGCCAAGAAGTGATCTGTGAGTCTTGTGATGTTTTTCTTGCAGCGTATCGTGCTCCTATATTCGCTGATGCGTTGCTTTACTTTGCGCGTTGTCATACCTATATAAGGTTTGCCACAGATGCACTTGATCATGTACACCACATTAGTACTGTTGCAGTTAGTGTGTGACCGCTGTTCCCAGGTTTTGCCTTCCTCTAGGTTGAGGGTTTTGGTATTTTCAGTGAGGTGGCATACGCTGCAGTCACCACATTTGGAGTGTCCTGTCACGGGAGGGAGCCCCCAAATTTGTGTTATGCTGGGGTTTGGATTAGTCGTTATCTTGGGCCTGGTGTTGACCAGACTATCTTTGAGGCTCTTCCCTTTACTATATGAAAAAAGGGGTTTGTCCCATTTGAGGTTTCCAGAGTTGGGTATAGACCAGTGTCTGTTGATGCTTCTGCTCACTTGGTTGGATATTGTGTTATAGGTGGTAACGCATGTGAGTGGTGTTGCCACAGTTTCGTTTGTCTTTTCTTCAAGTAGGGCATCCCTGGGCTGATTTCTTGCTCTTTTCTGACATTTATTCACAGTTTTGGAGGGGTATCCCCGTTGTTTCAATTTTTTGGTGAGATCCTCCGCTTGGTTTTTGTAGTCTGCTAGTTCGCTACAATTCCTGCGGAGTCGGAGGTATTGTCCATAGGGGAGGTTTTCCTTAAGTGGACGAGGATGGAAACTCTCATATCTCAAAAGGTTGTTTTTGGCTGTAGGTTTGAAGTGGATTTTTGTTATCAAGTGTTCTTCTTCCCTGTTGATCTCAATGTCCAGAAAAATCATTTTATCCCTATCATAACAGTGTGTGAACCGCAGGTGTGGGTCACGGGTATTGATCCATGTTATGAATTCCATGAGTGCTTCTTGTGGGCCTTGCCAGATTGCCAAGATATCATCTATATACCTACGCCAGAATTTGATGTGGGTAGCATAGGGATTGTCACCTGATAGTATGTGTTTCTGCTCAAAATCATACACGTATAGCCTGCCATACTGCTCTCCTAGAAATTTCCCTGTTTTAACTTGAAGACCCCTTACTTTTGTCTTCATCTTTTTCTCTTCCCAAGGACATCAGCAATTCGTCGGCTGCTTGTATCGATCTGATATTATGCATTGCATTGCTATGCATAACCTTCAAAGCTGCCGGAAAGACTAGTTGGGCTTCCGCCCCTAGGGTCCTAAAAGCTTTGAGCCTCCTCCCAAACTCCCATTGTTTGTCTAGCGTGGCCCTCGAGAGGTCGGACCTAATTTGAAAGTTAAAGCCCTTCCCACTCACAGACTTCTGTTTAAGGGCCAGGCCTAAGATGGTCTCTTTGAGAGTATAGGTTTGGAAGTTCACTAATATTTTCCTCGGCTTTGTTCTTTGAGGATACCTCTTGAAGGGATCTCTATGTATCCGTTGGATATCCGCAGACAACTCTTCCACCGATTGATCTAGTCTCAAGGCGTCTTTTAGCAGTTGGATGATATATTGCTTGATATCCGAACCCTCACTGCCCTCGAAGACATTGAGAATGCGGAGATTGCTACGCAGCGTGTTGTTCTCTAATGACTCCATTCTCTCCGCCAACATCTGGTCCTCTTTCCTGAGTTTAACTATGTCTGCCTTGGCTTCATCCAAATGTAATGAAAGACCCGTCACTGTGTCCTCCAGCCCTTCTGTTCGTGAGGCAAGGCCATCCACTTTGCTGTTCAAGGACTCACAAAAGTTCTGAATTTCAGATTGGAGGGCAGATGACGCCTCAAAACCTTTCTTGATGAAAGACCCGCCACTGTGTCCTCCGGCCCTTCTGTTCGTGAGGCAAGGCCATCCACTTTGCTGTTCAAGGACTCACAAAAGTTCCGAATTTCAGATTGGAGGGCAGATGATTCCTCAAAACCTTTCTTGATGTCTGCAGACAAGGACGAGAACATCGACTGTAGGTATGAGGCCAAGGCTAGGTTAACACCACTAGCGATACCGGTATCGGGGAGGGCCGTTGCCCCCGAAGATCAGCTTCTGGAGACACCATGCTCTGTGAGAGCCCAAGTGGGAGCGGGGCCAGATGAGGTAGTAGTGATGGTGTAGCTAAATATAAGTGGAAAAGTGAGACTAGAGGTTCTCTAGACTCATCCCTTTACAGGCACACATTTTGTTGTCTTCCCATTAAAGAAGACTTCCACTCTATAAATTCAATTGTTTCCGTATTTTTTATTTCAATAGAGTTTCATTATATTGATTTCAAGCATAGTTTGTTGTCCTTTTTAGGTTGTTTCAAACATATTTGTTCATCAGGCAATGTCATTACAAAATTTCCAATGCATTTCGGGCATTTAGATCATGCCCTTCATCAGGGAATCGACAATGCCTTGCTCAGAATGTTTGTTACGGTCTGAAAATGGAGTTAAGGTACGCTCGGGTCCGATCCTCGTCTTTGATAGCGTCGGTAGCTAAATATAAAGCAGAGGTAGGTGAAAGAGTCGATGGCCCTACAGGGTTCAAGGACTCTATAGCTTTATGGGTAGTGGTAGAAATAGGAGTAACAATGAGCGAGCCAACTGAGTTCTCACTCGGAATTGAAGGGCCTTCCATAATGTTAACAACCTCCCCGTCAACCTCGACCTCAACCTCAGCCTCCCTCCCACCTCCAGCCTCGGACCCACATTGGGGTATCCTTATCTCACTGGGTTTATTAGTAATGGCATCAACCTCAGCGTTTTCAACTGTATCCTGTGTCATGTTTGCTATGGAAGAGATTATTCCTTCAGTATCAGGAGTGGTTGGTGCAATAGTTCTGGGAGGTTCCAATGACGCCATTAGGTGAGAGGTATCTTTAAAAAGCTGCTGGTCTTGTAAAAAAGGGGTTCAAAGACAACCAGTAACCAAAGACCCTTTTATGTTGCCCGGCGGTGTCGCCTCTATGACCCACCAATATTAATCAATGAAGAAGCAGGCGCTGGAGACTGGAAGGCAGGAAACGAGGATTTTATTCTCTCCGGAGGAGAACACATCAATTCAGACAGCAAGTATCATCACGAGGTGCTCTAACCACATTTCTGAGGCCTGGCCTCTTATACTAGGGTTTATGACCTTTATTGCACGTAACACATTCTCGCAACACTTTGATATTTGAAAGAACATCCTCGGAATCTCCCCTACAGGCCCGTTCCCACATACATTTACAGTTGAATTCCCCACCCCGGTCACAACAGGTGATGATTGTCGCGCAGCAGGGCATTCCGCCGATTCACGGAATGCATGGGGTTGATCGGATCTCATAGGGTGGGGGCTTTGATCGGCTCGAGGGTCTTTTGATGGGGAGGGGAAGCTTCCTACTGTACGGGGTAATAAACAGTATCCGCAGGGCCAGGTGGTGGCCTGGGAATAAGGAAGACAAACGGGGACACAGGAAAAGGGGGTTTGCATCAAAAGGATCTGAGACCATGAAAGGAATGAAGGGAGGTGTCGCGCTGGGAACAGGATGGGATTCTGTGGCGGAGCTGCGCTGAAGAGGGGTTTATGACCCAAGGCATGAGAGAGCGGGGGTTGCCAACGTGCGGGGGATGTTTGCGAGGTTAGGAGAGAGAGAGAGAGAGACGCGCTGGCTATCAGCGAGGGGCCGGGAGACCATGATGCTCAAAATGGCTGCTGCTTACGCGCACGAATGGGCTCGAAAGGGGCAAGATGGCGCCGATAATGTTGACGTTTGCAGTCTAATCTTTAACAGTCCTCCCTTTTCAACATATCTTAGCCAACTTGCTTACTCAATGTCAATCTTCATCAAATTCCTAACCTCGGCATCATATATTGCTCTCATATGTTCGTTCCCAAAGTCCACAGTCTTAGGGCAAATACAATTTACGCATAATGTACACAGAGGTGGCAGACATTGAATTCCTAAGCATAGACCGCATATTACAACTATAGGAATCAGGATAATGGTGAATAGTCTCCAGCCCCAGTTCTTAACGGTGCTCCAGAACCAACCACCAAGCGACCATTCTTCTTGTTCTTGGTGGACTTCCGAAGAGAGCCTATGAAGATGTTCGATGGCTTTGTACACTGAGGGTGAGTTGTCCGGTATGTACGTACAGCAGCTGGACCCAATAATGCGGCATGCTCCACCACGATCCGCAAGAACCACATCTAGGACAAGGCGGTTCTGGAGGGCCACCAAGCGGACCGCTTGAAGTTCAGCGGTGTTGTTAGCAAGGATACCAGCCGTGATGTTCATTGTTGTCTCAACTGCTTGAGTCAGATGTCGGATGGCACGGCTGTTCGCCATCGGGCCCCAGAGGGGGACAAGTCCCTTCATAGCATCGAGGAACTGCGCTCCTGTTGAGTCGGCTTGTTCAATGTCTTTGGCTCGTTTTTGTCTGTGATGATTTGCTGGTGCCACATATGTCGGAGGAAGGATGAAGGAAATGAAACAAGTGCCCCCCCAGCCTTTGGGGAGCCAGGTGTAAGCCTTCGTGCCGCAGACGAAATACGTGTTTGGAGATGCCACAAAGGAAGGTGGGTCGGTGGAGTCCAGAGTTCTGGAAAACCGGCAAGCACTGTGGCCTACCAGCTGAGTCCCAAGCCCTTCCATGCACATGTGGCCGGTGACGTTGATGACTGACAGGGCCACAGTCAGAGTGGCAGCCGTTCGTTTTCGCAGGTAGGAGAAGGTGGTTCTGGTTGGATTATTGAACACTTGCATTTCGATTTGTTCTTTAGCCGGGATGTCCAAGTGGATTGTGTTGTTGGTGGTCTGCGGGCAGAAGTGTGTCTTTGTTCTGTTCCGCCAGACCCCGTGGTAGAAATGCGTTACGGTTTTGCTGGAGGTGGCATTGTCCTTAAAGCTTTCTTGCAGAAGCATCAGCCAAGCAAGACAGGAGCCGTGAACTGAGAAAGGTGAAGGGATGAATGGTATCGAGTGTCCAGTGGCGTGGGGTAGCAACCCACAGATCCAACAGTTGGTGGCATTGGTGGCGAGGTTGTGCTGGTGAAGTAGTTGTACGAAAGAGTTATTCCAAAATTCCTTTCGCCTCTCTCTGAGTTGGGGAGAGAGCGAAATCAGATAATGTTCCTTCATGGTGGTAGGCTGAGCAGTGGTCAGGAATGTTTCGTGAGCAGGTGCATTTTCTTCCACAATCCAGAGTGTGGTCATGAGGAGAAAGCAGAAAAGGATTGTGATGAAGAGTGCAATTGTCTTTGAGCTGTGGAGTCTGTCTGCTTTTGGGTTTCTGTGGTGGGTATTTCCTGTTGCCTTCATCATCTTCTTATTTGGTGCTTCCATCATCTTCTTATCTGGCGCTTCCATCATCTTCAAGGTGCTCGGTAGCGGGCAGAACCACAGATTTTGTTTTGCTTCTCTCCGGGTAACCCTTGGTAGTGTTTAGGTCACCGTTCTGAGATTTAACTCAGTCCGTGGTCTACTTAGCCGAGGCTCCCTCCTTTCGACGCAGGAAATACCCTTCTCTCGATGGCACAGTGGGATCAGAGAATTTTGAAAGTTCAAGCGTTTCGGTATCAGGATAGCAGGTTAGTGAAGGTCGGTCCTTGTTCAGGAGCTCTTCTTGGTTGTCGATGTTTTCGGTCGAGGTCAGGGTCGAGGAGACCTTCTTACAGTGGTGTGCATGCAGCCAGTTGCGTTTTCCCTCCACTCGAAGTGCTGTTCGGGTGGTGATGAGGACTTGCCAGGGGCCCGTCCACCGGGGTTCCAGACTCTTGGCGCGCTGGAAGTTCCGGATCAGGACGAAATCCCCAGGCTGGATGGTGTGTCCGGGACCCCTGGAAGTGTCAGGGATGGCATGCAGCACCTGTTGATGGATAACAGACAGTGTTTTAGTCAACTGGCATAAGTAATCAGACATTAGGACGTCCGGGACGTCATGAATGGAAGTTGGTTTCGGTGCAGACCAGACATTCATAGGCCGGCCGAATACAACCTCGTATGGTGTCAAGTGGTGTTTGGTAGGGGTGGAACGCATTGAGAGCAATGCCAGGGGGAGTGCGTCTGGCCATTTCAGTCCTGTGGTAGCCACTATTTTGGCCAATTTTAGTTTCAGTGTGGCGTTATGTCGTTCAACTAGTCCGGCAGATTGGGGGTGGAAGACTGCGTGGAACTTTTGTTTTACACCCAACCCCTTCAAAATGAGTTGGATAACTTCGGCTACGAAGTGGGGGCCATTGTCGCTCCACAAAATTCGACAAAGGCCGTAACGGGGGAAAAACTCCTTTAACAGTACTTTTGCTGTGACCATAGCAGTGTTGTCACGGGTTGGGTATGCTTCCACCCATTTGCTAAATGCGCATACCACAACAAGTACATATTTCAGGCCTTGACATCTGTCTAGTTGGATGTAGTCCATCTGCAGGACTTCAAACGGGTGATTTGGGACCCCAAACCCTCCCCGGGGTACTACAGTTCCTTTCCCGGGATTGTGTTGCAGGCATATAAAGCATTGTTGGACCAGGCGCTTGGCGGACTCTGTGATCTTATCATTGTGCCAAACTCTGGAGACAAGTTCAATCATGGGGGCTGATCCTATGTGGGCAGGGGAGTGTGCCATAGTCAGTATGGGAATCAGATACGAGTCAGGTAGCAACCATTTGTTTGTGTCTTTTGTCCGCCAGCAGCCTTCGTCATCTTTCAATCCCACCCGTGTCCATTCAGTCAGTTCGTGTTGTGTGCTAGCCATTTGAATGTCTCTAATAGTGTCCCTAGCGTCAGACCATTTTTCTGCTTGTGACCTGGTCGCGTACATGCGTGTTGTCGTCCTATTTTCAGCTGTCGTTCGGGCAGTGATGTCGGCTAGTGCATTTCCCTGTCCAATAATGTCTGTCACCCTTTTGTGTGCCTGGCATTTGATGACTGCAAGCTTTTTGGGGAGAAGGACGGCTTCGATCAAGGCGGAGACTAGATCCCCGTGCAAAATGGGGGTGCCGTGTGAGGTCAAGAATCCCCTCTCCCTCCAAAGGAGCCCAAAATGGTGAACCACCCCAAAGGCATACTGGCTGTCGGTGTAAATGTTTGCTGTGGTTCCTGCTGCTAGAATACAGGCCCGTGTCAGGGCAATCAGTTCCGCTGCCTGGGCAGATCGTTGCGTTATGCGGGCTGTCTCGACTACAGTTCGAGCTGTGGTGACTGCATAGGCAGCTGAAGTGGTGCCATCGGGGAGTTTGATGCAAGAACCGTCCACCCACAGCTCTCCGTCGGGGTCGGGAAAGGCCGTGTCTCTGAGGTCAACCCTACTTCTGGTCTGTTCGTCTGTGAGGGTCACACAGTCGTGTACAGGGTGCACATTGGGATCGTTTTCTGGTAAGGGCAGCAGGGTTGCTGGGTTCAGTGTGGTGCATCTCTTCAGAGTGATGTGGGGTGCGAGCAGAGTCAGTTCGTATCCAGTCAGTCGTGCACTCGTCAGGTGTTGCGTTTTGGTTTGGTTTAGGAGGGTGTCAACTGCATGGGGTACCAGTACTGTGAGGGAATTCGAGAGCACGATCCCCTCACTCTGTCGGATAGAGATCGCAGCAGCAGCTACGGCTCGAAGGCAAGCAGGCAGGGCTCTGGCTACAGGATCAAGGGTGGCTGAGAAGTAAGCGCATGGTCGTTGCTTTGAGCCGATGGACTGGGTCAGGACAGATAAAGCGCACCCCTCCCTTTCGTGAGTGTAAAGGGAGAAGGGCTTTGTGTAATCGGGGGTACCCAACACAGGGGCCGAGCAAAGGGCATCTCGTAGTTGCATGAAGGAAGCCTGACACTCAGGGGTCCAAGGGAGTGGGAAAGGGATATCCTTAGCTAGCAGTGAAAGCAGTGGTTTTACTACGAGGCTAAAGTTGGGTAACCACTGTCGGCAGAAGGAGGTGAGGCCTAGTAGGGAGCGGACCTGTTTCTGGGTCCTAGGGATGGGGGTGTCGAGAATGGTTTGGATTCGGTCAGGAGTCAGTTTCCTTCCGTCTTTGGACAAAAGGTGGCCTAGGTAAGTGACCTGGGGTTGGCAGAATTGCAACTTCTTCTTAGAGACCTTGTGGCCATTTTCTGCAAGGAAGTGCAGGAGTTGAATGGTGGCTGTGACAGCTAGTGGAGTGGTGTCGGCTGCCAAGAGGATGTCATCGACATATTGCACTAACACCACTCCATCGGGTAACTGGACTTGATCCAGTTGTCTCTTGAGGGCTTGGCTGTAGATGCTAGGGCTTTCTGTGTAGCCCTGGGGTGCTCGGCAGAACCTATACGAGCGGGCTTTTAGGGTGAAACCGAAGAGATATCGGCTGTCTGGGTGGATGGGGATGGAAAAGAATGCGTTTTTTAGGTCAATGACAGTGAAGGTGGTGGCAGTGGAGGGAATCAAAGTCAGGATGGTGGTAATGTCCGAGACCACAGGGTACTGGGGTACCACCACTTTGTTGATCTCTCGAAGGTCAATGATGAAGCGGTATGCTTTCTCATCTCCTTCTCCCTGTTTCTTAATGATGGGCAAGATTGGGCTGTTGCAAACGTTGCTAACCACTTCCTCTACCACTCCTGCGTCTATCAGTGATTGGATGATTTCTACCAATGCCTTCTCGCCCTCGGGCGATATCCGATATTGTGGAAGTTTTGGGAGTGTTGCATCTGGTCGAACAGTAATGTGCACTGGGTCAATCATCATGCGCCCTACGTCCGAATCCGTTTTGGCCCACAGATACGGAGGCAGAGTGTCAAGCAGGGAAGTGTCAGCGTCGGTGATGGAAAACATGTGTCTGGGAGGGCAATGTCTAAGCAGAACAGGATTGTCGTAAAGGAAAACTCGGACTCCATCTTGGGAACATCTAATCGTTGCTCGGAAGTGTTTCAATAAGTCGAGTCCCATAATTGCGCCAGGGCTGTTGGAGGAAAGCAAAAACGTAGTGTCAGTGGTGTTGTTTTCTAAGTCAAAGAGGATCGGGCGGACAAAGGGTTAGTGGAGGGCGTTCCATCGAAACCTGTCGATGTTATTAGTGAGCCAGACAAGGGTGCCCTTGGAATCAGTCGTTTAGATAATGCACTACGTGTTGCGCCAGTGTCTACCAGGAATGGTGACTTTGTACCCAAGACCTTAGCAGTGACATAAGGGCCTTGCTGGTCAACATGGAGCTCGACTGGATCCCTCCCTTGCCCTAGGCAGTCCTATGCAAAGTCATGAACATCATCGTAGTCAGATTGCTGGCATTGGTTCTGTCGGGGTCGATCAAATGTGTTTGGCCTACTTGATCTATCATTAGTTGCGTTGTTTGGGGGCCCTCGCTGTGGTCCCCTATTTCTTGGTTCGCTTGCTGTATCTCTAGGATCTCTATTTCTGATGAGTTCCAAAAGAACTGGGCACTGAGATTTCCAGTGGCCCGTTCCTTTACAGAAAGCACACTGGTCCTCTCTAATGTCTGTACGTCCAATGTGGGGAGTCGAAGTACGGTCTTTGGGAGGTGCAGTTTTAGGGACGTTCGTCTGATGGTTTCCCCGGTATTGGTCTCGTCCCAGAGTCACCCCTTGCAGTTGAGCCATCATCACCCTCTCTTTTAAATCTTTCTTCTTTCTCTCTGTTGTCCTATCGTTTTCGTTTTTCTGATGTTCATAATATTGGGCCATCTGGAGGATAGCCGTAGGTTTGGAGGCTGCCCAACTACTTTCGCTGGCCTGCAGTTTCTGCGAGACCTCCGGTGATAAACCCTTAACGTAATTCTGGACAAACAGATGGTGTCCGGTTGCAGTGGTCAGGTCCTGGCCGCTGTAATCGGAGAACACCGTTTCAAACCGGGAGAAGTATTCCGATACATCCTCCTGAGGTTTCTGGCGACAAGCCGTTACTATCGACCAGTCCACTTTCTTTTCTGGGATCAGGGTTTTTAATTTCTGTACGATTTTATCCGGGAGGTCTAAAATGGCTTTCAAAGGCTTTTGTCCGGGTTCTCGTTGTCTGTCTATGCCATCGAGTTGTGACCAGTTATGTCCAAACAGCTCAGAGTGGTCGACTTTCCGGATTTGTTTCCACACATCAGCTGGTAGACATAACCCGAAAAACAAGTCGATGTCAGCCAGAGTCATAATCGTCGATCCTAGGGCTGTACCCAACTCAGTATAGAAGGCAGTGGGGTTTTTACGTAGGTCAGGCAGAGATTTCCGGAAGGTCAGAATCTCTTGCCGGTCCCATGGTTGGTAGACCCAATTGTACACTACCCGTCCCTTTGCGTCTTTGTTGTTTGCGTCATCGTGAGTCCCTTCACCTCGTGGAGGAACCCAGTAAGGGGCAGCCTCTCGTATCGGCATCATGGTGTTAGATCGTTCAGTCTGTGGTTCGGTTGCTATGGATGTTGTGGATTCGATTTTCGGCTTTTGTTCAGTGAGGTGGCGGAAAACCTCAAGCGTACGCGTAAGGAGGTCCGTCACATCACTCTCACTCTCATCCCCGATATCGACCTTCCGGTACAGAGTCGTTAGGCTCTGGGGACCTTTTTCTTGATATCGGTCCTCGTATGCGTTTAAGACGTGGTAACACAGTTGTACAGTAAAGTGTCGTCTGTGACTCCCTGTATAAGAATTAAACACATCCGTGACGGACTCTTCATCTTCCCTCTTCTCTACCAGTATCTTTGCTATCTTGTCGACCCCTGCTCGCTCATTTTTGTTTAGTCTATATGTTCTTGCAGGACCAACCCTTCGGGCCTCTGGGTCGCCCAACGTTGTCGTTTGCGTAGCATCTAATACAAGGAGTTCAGCCGGCACAGAGGCCATGGGGGCTGAAGCCGTGGTGCTACTCTCGCTTGTACCTGGGGGTAGTGGGTGCTGTGCTAAGGGTTGGGAAGGGGCATATGGAGGGGGCATGTGGATGATCGGAGGACCTAGCAGCAGATCATCGTTGGTTCGCTGTTTCGAGTGTAATTCAGGGTAGAGCGTGGAGGGTGTTCTAACCAGACACTGGCTTGACGTTTCTATTTCTAGTTTCTGTTTGGTATCCTCTCTTTCTTTTATCTCTTTCTCTAGTTTCTGGGCCGCTAGGTGGGCTGCTTTCCGCAGCTCTTTTCCCAACCTACTCTCAGTTCTCTTTTTACGTTGTTCGGCTTCTTTTCGCCACATGCCGAAGCTGTCAAGCATAGTGGGCGTCGTCTTGTTTTTACCAAGGGCTGTTTCTAGTGCGTTTATTTTATCGTCTTCAAAGGATCCTACCAGTGGCCACTGACTTTCTCGATCCTTTTTCGTATATTTATGCCACAGCTGGCTATAGGCTATAGCGATTAATCCATGCTTCATGAACATGTCCTTATTAGGGGTGCCTTCCAGCGGAGCCGGATGGTTCATCTCTAATAAGCGGTCCGGGCTAAACAGGCTACTAACCAGTGGGGAGAAGACAGGCATGACGGATCACAATGGGATAATAGTCAGCACTACCTATCTTATCACTGCTTGCAAAGACTAGACAGAATATTTCTATTCTACGTTGTTTGCAGGTAGTGAATACCTCATGAACCAATCTTGAACAATCAATGTTAGGTCAAAAATAAAAAATCAATATGGTCAATGGGGAGAATAAGTAGGCTCGCAAAGGTCCGCGTCACCTACCCTTTCACTATCTGCAAAGAGGGGACCTATTCTTCCCTGTTTGCAGACAGAGAATCTCCAGAAAACAATCTATAACAGTTAATCAATGGGGGAGGGGCAATTGTTCAGTGGGGGAGAAAGATAGGTCCGACGGATGCGTACCTATCCTTCGCTGTTTATAAAGGGAGAGCCTGTTGTTTCTCCGTTTGCAGACAGCGAATCTCCAAATAAATTAACAAAAAGTAATACTAGTATTTTCTCATCAATTATCAATCACTTTCAATTATCAATCACTTTCGCAATTCGTCGTGTTTACACGACCTTACCCGGACCGCTTGGACAGTTTCTTGTCTTCCGAATCCAGCGCCCGATCGTCCTCTTCTCTTCGTAATCCACGTGGCACTCCTGATGGTTCCCAGTCAGGACCGCAGATCACTCGAGAGAGGTCTGTTCGGAACCAGTGAAGTTGGGATGATCGGCTGTCAGACGAGGGTCTATCGGACAGGGTACCTTCCGATCGTTGCAGTCGTTCACTCTGTCGTCAGGACCTCTCCCACTGGATCCACGAGTCGCTGATGGGCCCCACGTTTGGGACGCCAATTGTAAAAAAGGGGTTCAAAGACAACCAGTAACCAAAGACCCTTTTATGTTGCCCGGCGGTGTCGCCTCTATGACCCACCAATATTAATCAATGAAGAAGCAGGCGCTGGAGACTGGAAGGCAGGAAACGAGGATTTTATTCTCTCCGGAGGAGAACACATCAATTCAGACAGCAAGTATCATCACGAGGTGCTCTAACCACATTTCTGAGGCCTGGCCTCTTATACTAGGGTTTATGACCTTTATTGCACGTAACACATTCTCGCAACACTTTGATATTTGAAAGAACATCCTCGGAATCTCCCCTACAGGCCCGTTCCCACATACATTTACAGTTGAATTCCCCACCCCGGTCACAACAGGTGATGATTGTCGCGCAGCAGGGCATTCCGCCGATTCACGGAATGCATGGGGTTGATCGGATCTCATAGGGTGGGGGCTTTGATCGGCTCGAGGGTCTTTTGATGGGGAGGGGAAGCTTCCTACTGTACGGGGTAATAAACAGTATCCGCAGGGCCAGGTGGTGGCCTGGGAATAAGGAAGACAAACGGGGACACAGGAAAAGGGGGTTTGCATCAAAAGGATCTGAGACCATGAAAGGAATGAAGGGAGGTGTCGCGCTGGGAACAGGATGGGATTCTGTGGCGGAGCTGCGCTGAAGAGGGGTTTATGACCCAAGGCATGAGAGAGCGGGGGTTGTCAACGTGCGGGGGATGTTTGCGAGGTTAGGAGAGAGAGAGAGAGAGACGCGCTGGCTATCAGCGAGGGGCCGGGAGACCATGATGCTCAAAATGGCTGCTGCTTACGCGCACGAATGGGCTCGAAAGGGGCAAGATGGCGCCGATAATGTTGACGTTTGCAGTCTAATCTTTAACAGTCTGAGAGACGCAGGATCTGTGGGATCACCTTTAAATAGGACCGCAACGACTGTGTTATCTTTGACCCGGTAGTAGCAGTTAACTTGGAGCTTTTAGAGCTCCTTGCTGATTTGCAGGTAAAAGCTCATTTTGCTTTGACTTCTCCAGATAGATATGAGGAGATTTTCTTCTTTGAGGGATTAACCGAGGCTGTCTGACTTGAGTCAGATGTCAGGTGACTACTGCCACTACGGGGCTCTAATTCTTTACCAGGCTCGGACCCTAGTTTTCCAGTGTTCCTAACCTCCTCATTACTAGGAATGCCCTTTTCTCTCCTTCTCCTGCTATCTGTATGCTTTGTGTTTGGAAAATTCCCTGGGGCTAGCAGCAAGCCGGGATCCTCTGGGTCTTCAGATGCTGACTCAATGCTATGCACATCTTGGCCCCCTTGCTTACTTGAAACTTTACTTTGTACCACCGGTTGTACTCCCCCAGCCGTGACAGTCACCGTCTCGTAGCCTACCTCTATCATCTGCTCCTCCTCCTCCACCCTTCTCAGACGTCCCTTGCTGGTGCGCGAAAAGAAGCCGGATCCGGACCTGGAACCGGACCCCACTAAGCCGCCTCAGGGTCCCAAAAGGAGGCTGCAGGTCTTCCTCCCTCGGCGGAGCTCCAACACTGCCAAGCACCAAAGCTGCAAACCCGAAACAGTCTGCCGTGGGCTCTGTGGAGATATCGGCGGTTGAAGAGGTGCTGCGCTCGATGGCAGGCTCCGCGTTGGAATCAGCTTAGACTGAGGCTTAGGCTGAGAAGGAGGGGAAAGGGCAGTAACAGACTCGGAAGAGAGCACCGGGCAAGTCAGGCACGCCCCGTTGCCGCACATGGAGAGACCCATAAACCAGGCATTTGCTGAGCGAAAGAACGGAGACTCCAGAGAAAATCAGAAAGTCTAAAAAAGGTCAAGAAAAGGGGAGAGCAGAATTGTAAAACATTCACGAGCATATCCACGGCTTGACAAGTCAACCACAAATTCTCAGCGCTGTCGGACGGGAACTCAGATCAGAGCACCGCAGCACCTCAGCTAGCTGCCGCCATCAACATCACCATCTCACATTGGCCACAAATCCAAAGCATGCTGAATAGCCTCTTTCACCAGTTCAAACGCGGTCTGCTGTGACTCACCCCACTCAAACACACTCTTCTTTCGAGTGACCTTATACAAAGGAGCCAAAATCTGACTTAAATGGGGAATATGCTGTCTCCAAAATCCAAGCAAACCAATGAATCTCTGAGCTTCTTTTCTATTGCGGGGTACTTTAAATTCTGTAATTTTCTGTCTCACTTGTGGAACCACTTCTCGATTTCCCTGATGCCACTGAATGCCTAAAAATGTTACGCTCTGTGCTGGACCTTTCAATTTATCAGGATTGATTTCCCATCCTTTGCTCTGCAAATAGGTTACAATTCGATCTAACTGAGTTTGGCTGGTGTCTCTTTACCATATAAACCTGTAATAATAAAATACTGTCCTCCAAATTTCTTGGGATTTCCATATATTAAAGTGGCCTCTGCTCCTGTATCTACTAGGGCTCGAGCCCGTTGTACATTACGATGCCTCCAAAATTTTTTTAAATCTACATAGGGCCTATGATCTTTGCGAGCCAAATTCTGTACCGGAGCTTGACCTATTTCCTAGTCGTTTTTGTTCCTGTCTTGTGCCCAAGACAAATCAGGGTAAAGACTTTCATATCATTTAGGAAGCACATCTTCCTCTTACACTATCTCTTCATAATTTGGATTTCTCAAATTTCGGTCACTTTGCGATCTTCGAACTGGAGATCTACCTCTTTCATTTCTCATTCTCCGTTCTGGGGATCTGCCTCTTTCATTTCTGACCCAGCGATCTGAAGATTCCTCCCTCTCGTGTCGTGTTTTATGTATTGGAGATTCTTCCCTTCTCCCTCGATATGACTCGTCACCACTTCTATCCGAATGTCTCTGCTTGTGATCCTGTTTATTAACTCTCCTGCTCCCTTCTTTTCTGTCTAAACCCCTTTTTCAAAACATACTCCATAACTTCTGAGTAGGTTCCCCATTTATTTCTTCTTTTCTCACCCCGTCTTTCATAAGAGCCATTGTCTAGTCAATCTATTATTATCTGTGCGGGTTTCAGATCTAGAAGGTCTTTCGAACTTCATCCACTCTCCCAGTTCGCCCAACTCTTGAACTGCCTCAATCACTTGTGCTAAAGTGTTTCCCGTCTGATTTATTAACAATGTTTTCTTCATCTCTTCCTTTAATATTTGTGTCGCGTCTCTCAAAGTATACCAGGGTTTCTCATTTACTGGCCAGTCTGATTCAGTCGGGTATTTGTGACTACATCCAGCCACAGCCAGTTGTAATAGACTAATTTGGCCATTAAGTCCGTAATTTCTTTTTTCTTTTATAATCAACTTTATTGAGTTATTAGGAACAGGACATTTTATTGGTTACAGTTCAATAATCAACCGAGGATACATATCAGGGATGATAAATAACAAAAAGAAAAACAAAAAAACGATTGGTCCATCAGAGTTGACACAACGATTCGGACTATGACCACTTTGCCACATGCAATAAAGAGAAGACAAAAACATCATGGAGGCAGCGTGTTAAACCATTTACCCCACACCTTATGGAATAGGTCAGGACAACCCCGGGCCTCAAATAGGTCCTCCTCCTGACTCCCGCACCAGTCCACTCCCCTACTCCATCTCTGCACCGTAGGGGCTTTGGCCTGTGACCAGTGCGCAGCTCTGCCTCTTTTGGCCACTGCCAGTGCTGTCCCCAGAAGTCATTTGTCCATCCTAGAGCCATCCAGGTTGTCAAGGACCCCCAGCAGTATACGTAGTGGGTCGTGCGGTACCTCCCATCCCAGGGCCTGTGTAAGCTCAAGTTCTACCCCCCTCCAAAATGGCGCCAGCACCGGACAACACCACAACATGTGGTAAAAATCGGCAGACGTTGAGGCACAACGCGGGCAAGCCAAGGAGGGCCTCAACCGGGCATGGAATTGGCGTGACGGGGTGAGGTAAGCCGTATGCAGGTAAAAAAGTTGAATCAGGCGCAACTTGGAAGACGTGGTTAAGGTTTTGGGCACCATGAGGGCATCTCTCCAGTCCGCCTCCTCCAGGGGACCCAACCAACCCTCCCAGCGGGACCTAAGCCGATCCAGAGAGGCGGGACCATTATTGACCAGGGTGAGGTATATGCGAGACACTCCCCCTCTACCCAAATCCCCCATCATTACTTGAGCTTCTAGTAGGCTAAATTCTGGAAGGGAGATAGGTGGTGAGACATGCCTGTAGAGGGCGTGTCGTAGTTGCAAGTATCGGTAATGTTGGGAGTGGGGAAGAGCATGGCGTTGTTGCAGATCCGCAAAGGAACAAATATGGTTCCCCACCCAGACATCTCAAAGCACTGAAACCCCAATGAGGTCCCACTTAGGGAATCCCTGCAGGGACGAGATGTCCTGTAACCAGGACCCATACCAAAGGGCGCCTGTCTGGTGAGTCTCCGGTCCCATCCCAGGGCCCTGCGCCTGGCCATAAACACCGTTCTGGTGACCGGGGCCATCATCTGTGGCACAGGATCTCCGTACAGAAGCACCTGGACCTGCATAAAGTCCAGCTCCATGAGCTCCACTCGATAGGCAGGGTCGAACCAGCCGCCCACATACCAATCGTGGAGGACGATAAGTTTCGTGGCCAGGTAGTAGAGGTGGAGATTGGTCACCCCATACCTCTGTCGAAGAGGGGAGTACAACAGTGTGCCAGGGAAATGCGTGATCTCCCGCCTCCCCATAAGAACCGGGAGAGGACCCCATCAAGCCCGCGAAACCAACTACCCGGAAGGTGGACCGCGATGTTCTGCAATATATAAAGGAATCGGGGGAGTACCATCGTTTTGAAGAGTGCACTTCTGCCCAAAGGGTCTAGTGGGAGGGTCTGCCACTTCTTGAGGTCCGCCTTCATCCTGACGACCAAGGGCGTGATATTCAGTGCCCATTCAAGGTGCGGTAGAAGAGCTACCCATACGTCAAGGTACTTGACTGAGATCCTCCTAAGCGGGATGAAAGACTGCAAGTCATAACACTCTCTGGGGGGATGAAGTGGGACCAGAGTGGACTTCGCCGCGTTCAGTCGAAGTCCGGAAACTCTCTCGAAATCCGAGAGGACCTTCAGGCATCTGGGGCCAGAGTGTTCGGGTTTCTCCAGATAGAGCAGCACGTTGTCTGCGTATAGGGCTATCTTGTCCACCTGGCTCGAGTCCCAGGCCCATCCCCGAGTGATCTTGTTGGATGAGCACCGCCAGGGGGTCCATCACCAACGTGAAGAGGAGTGGGGAGAGAGGGCACCCTTGACGCGTGCCCCGTCGGATCGGGAGGGCCTCGGAGAGTTCTCCATTAATGAGCACACGGGCTCGGGGCCTGGTGTAGAGTACCTTGACGAGATGGCGGAACGAGGGACCAAAGCCCATCCTGACCAGCACATCCTGCAGGTACCCCCAATTCACTGTGTCAAAGGCCTTCTTGAAATCTATGAAAAGGAGGGTTAGGTATGGAGTTAGCCGCACCCGGTGAGCCAGGGCCAGGTGGAGGCGGCGGATACAGTGGTGGGTGCCTCTAGCTGGCATGAACCCGCATTGGTCGGGGTGCACCAGGTCCCGCAGTAGGGGTCGGAGTCCCTGAGCTAAGACAGTGGCGAAGAGTTTGATCTCCATATTGATCAGAGAGATCGGGCGGTAATCCACACAACTTGGGGAAGGCGGCTGCATCTTGGGAATAACCAGTATCGTGACCAAGTCTGATTCCAGTGAGAATGCGCCCGTCTCCACTACGTGGCGGAACAGATCCAACAGGTGGGGGGTAAGCATGGGCGGAAAATCCGTTACGCTCGCGGATTTTGCGGATTTTCGGGAAATCCGCAATCCGCGAGATTTGCGAATTTCCCGCAAAATCCGCAAATCCGCGAGCAGCGGATTTTGCTCGCGCTGCTCGCACTGTTCGCGTGAGTTCGCGCCCCGCGAATAAGTGCAAAATTGCAGAAATACGATTTTAGCAAAACTGAAAGTAACTACTTACCAGGTTCAAAAGTTCAGGCACATCATTAGTAGCCATTTCCTGTAGTGCTTCCTGAGGGGCCCCTCCAGAGTTCAGTTGCCAGTTGAAACTATTATGTGACCCTGCTCTGAACCTCGGAATAGTTACACATATGCCACAAAGGTCCTGAATTGCAGCTAAGGGAGACAAGCAGGAGCCAGGCTGGAAGTTAAAATCCATTAATCAGCCCCTAATTCATTATTGTCAGTTGGGGCAGGGCAGGTGTTGTAACTAATTTTGCAACAATGAAAGCACTTAGCAAGTGCAAAAGATCACTAATCAGGGCGCACTAAGGAAGCAGGTGCCAGCTAAAAAAATATTCTGTGACACATTAATCAGCCCCAAATTAATTCAGGTCACTTGAGGCAGGAAAGGTGTGCTTTGCTTTGCCGAAAATAATGTACACTGGACAACCAGAGGGTGTGGTGATGAAACAGAGGGTGGCATGGGTGGGCCAGAGGGTGGCATGAGTAGTCAGAGAGTGGCAGTGGTGACAGAGAGTGGCAGTGATGAAGAAGAGTGTCCCAAACAGGCTGGACACGTAGAAACAACAAGTTCGCAAAACTTGCGACCCGACAGGTAAGTTCGCAAATTGCGAAATTGTAAAAACCCTCGCGAACTGGCAGAAACACGGGCGAACACAAAAAAAAAAAAAATCCGCAAATTCGCGGGAATTCGCGGATTTTGCGGATTGCGAATCCGCAAATCCGCAAAATTCGCGGATTGCCAATCCGCAAAATCCGCTCATGCTTAGTGGGGGGCCGGAATATCACGGAAGGCCTCATAGTATTACTGGGGGTACCCGTCGGGCCTGGGCGTTTTGCCAGGATGTAAGAGGGAGATGGCCTCGTGGACTTCTTCCAAGGTGAAGGGACGGTCCAAAGTGTCAGCCGTGTTTTGAGAGAGAGAGGACAGTTGGGCACCGGCTTCATCTAACAGATCGGCCAGAGGAGCGTCCGTGGGTCGCTTGTCGTAGAGGTGCGCATAGAAGGCAGCAAAGGTCTGCGCTTGGGGTATGACACAAGGTTGTGGAGGAGTTTACCGTTCTTATCCCACCAGCCATAGATGCGAGCTACCGACGAGCGCCAGAGCGTTTTGGCCGATTCCAACGATATTCGTCGGATCCCTTTGCGTATCGCTGCTAATTATCGGGAGGACTCTTGCCGCTCCCCCGAGAGTTGGGCAGCTTCCAGCCGTAGCGCTCAGGTTTCCAATTTTGCGAGCTGAGCCATCTGTGCCGCTCACTTCACGTGGACTAGTCCCCTGGCCACACCCCGGACAAAGGCCTTACCCATCTCCCAGAGCATTCCTGGGAAGGAATAGAGCCCACGTTAGGGGAGAAATAGTGGGTGATTTCTTGGCCAAGGGACTCCACTAAATCGGGATCCTGCAGGAACCAGGCGTTCAGCTGCCAGACCGTTGTGGACACAACAGCAGAACCCCCAAACGGAGGGAGACGGGAGAATGATCTGAAATCCCCTTAGGCAGGATCGCAGTGCCTGGGACCAGTTGGCAGTCGGTGGCTGACAGTAGGAGAAGGTCAATGCCGGAGAGGGTGTGGTGGGACGCCAACGTATGGGTGTATTGATCTTAGCAAGGGTGCCAGACCCGCCACGCATCGCAGAGACCCAGGGCCGAGGCCCAGCCCGATAGGGCCTTAGCGGAGGTAAAACGGGCATCGGACACGGTCCCCGTCGTGTCGCGCAGGGGCTGCAATACGGCGTTAAAGTCCCCTCCAACCACCGTGAGGCCCTGTGGAAGGGAGGAAATCACCTGTGCAAGGTGGCGGAACGTTGGGGGCAGGAGGGCAGGGGGAATCTAAAGGCACAGAAGATTTAAGGGGCGTCCTTCCATAGAGCCCGAGTTCACCACGTATCGGCCCTGTACATCTGTCTCTGCGACAGACAGGGTAAAGGGAAGGCTTTTCCTGAGTAAGATAGCCACTCCTCGGGAGCCCCTCGTAAAGCCAGAATGCCAGACCCTATCAAAACCATAGCGAGCTAGGAAGTTACATTGTGTGCCCGGGAGGTGTGTCTCTTGAAGAAAGAGGATATCTGGTGCGTGGTGGTGGGCAGCTCGGAGGGCAGCTGTGCGCTTGATGCGGTCCAGAAGGCCGTTGACATTCCATGAAAGGATGTGGATTGGCCTAGTGAGAGTGTAAGTCATCAGAGAGGACTGGGCAGGGAGGGACGGATAACCACGGGGGACCAGCTCTGAACGGAGAGGGGCATAAACCGCTATGTACTATCAGAGCGTGAGGAGCGGGAGCGATAGTCCGCGGGACACGGCAAAGGCCCGAAGAGATGAGGGGGGACGACTGACAGCAGCCATGGCAGGTGACGGCCCATATGCGGCCAAAAATAACAAAGTGGCGGGGACATTGTGCTGTGTGTCCTCTGTGGACCCTAATGTGAGTAAAAGCTGTTGTGGAGAACTGCAACCAGCGGCCCATAGGCCGTACATATAGCGGTCCGTAGGCGGCTGAAAATAACAAACTGCAGGGAGACAACGATCTCCCGCCCAACCCATACCCCCCAACTCCCCACACCATACACTTTTGAAGCGGAAGCATCTGTCGCCCTAGAACGCCCCAACCTCCAACTACCCTTCTAAGAGGTGAATCACTAAACTAAAACGGATAGCAAGAAAAATTAAACCCAACAGTAGCGTGGCTGAAGTGGACCCCCGTCCATATATACGGATGATTACCAACAGCTGAAGAAAACAAATGCAATATGCAATAGGCATAAAGTGAGCACGATGAGGCAGTCCCTGTATCACCATGGAAGGATGAGCCGTAGATCGGACCATCCAGTGGAACCAGTTGGGGCCCCAGTCACAGAGTCAGGAACCTGCCGGCCACAGGAAGTCGTGGCAGGTGAAGTAGTAATTGTCCAGGCGTCACCATCAGTTACGCCTCTTCCTCTCCGCCAGAACCACGGATCACGGGACTTCCCGACAGGTCTGATTCTGACAATGTCTTGCGTAAAGCAACATCTGGGCACTCCCCATAACGATCAGGGAGGAGGCAAGGGTGGAGGAGGAGGCCCCCAGGTCAGTCGGCCGAGTTTGGGAATGCCGAGGCCGTGCTCTAGGCGAACAGGATCCCCCCCCGGCGACCGCCTAATCTCCGCGATCTTGTTCAGGGTCTCTGATCCTTGGGCGTCTCCCGGGCCGGCTGCGTCAGCGTCCTTCGACCAGGGGAGGGGGCCCCGCCGGGCAGAAGGGGGCGCTCCTCCGAGAGACAGGTCCATGCCACCTGGGGGTGTCAAAGAAGAAAGTCTTGTCCTGGAAGAACACCTTGAGGCGTGCTGGGAAGAGGAGTCCGTATCGGAGTCCCATGGCCCTGAGTGTTTGCTTGACCTCATCGTAGGATCTGCGCTGAGTTTGAACCTCTCTGGAATAGTCCGGGAAGACCATGATTTTGGAGTTCTGGAAGAGTAATGGACCCAGTTCCCTGGCCGACCCAAGAATTGCGTTGCTGTCTCGGAAGTAAAAAATTCGGAGGATGATGGGGTGAGCCGGGGCTCCAGGAGGGGGCTTTGGAGCAAGAGAGCGGTGAGCCCGTTCCACCGCAAACCAGGGGGAGAGTTTCTCTTTGGGCATCCAGGAGCGGATCCAGGCCTCAATGAAGGTGTCGGTGCAGCCCTTCTCCACCCCCTCCGGAAATCCCAGGAGGCACAGGTTGTTCCTCCGGGCTCTGTTTTCAGCATCTTCATCCCTGCGATGTAGTTCCGAAGTTTGCAGCTGAAGGCAGGCCACCTGGGATTTAAGGGCGCACAAGTCGTCCTCCACTGTGGAGATGCGGGACTCCGCCTCGGTAATACGTGCCGTGGCATTCCGGAGGTCTTGCTGAATCAGGGCCACGTCGACCCTCACCTCCCCAATTCTGCTCTCCACCGAGGCATGGGACGCGCTTATCGCCTGCAGGATAGTGGAGAGGTCTCCCCCGGGTGCCCCGAAGGCAGGCAGGGGCCCAGTCTCTGGATCATTACTGGGCAGGGTGAATTGGTGCATCTTTGTTTGGGTCGAAGGGACGGGAGCCTGAGTGATGCGATTCTTGCCCATTTCCCCGAAGAAGAAGGGAGGAGGGAGGGTCCACGCGCGTGGAAGCGCCACCCGAACCAGTGGCCGATAAGCGCAGGACAGACCCCGGTCCACAGACGGCAAAGCAGTATGGGCCCTCACTCCGGTGAGCCCGGGGCGGCCGCTACGGGGGACAGTGTGCCTCACGGGGCAGGCAGCGGAGCGGGCAGCGAGGAGGGGCTGCGCTGAGTTGAATCAAGACTCTCACCTCGGTTCCAGAGGCTGTGGACAAGTCCGGGCCAGCCGTCCTGCGTTGTGCAGTAGAAGGCAGAGGTGCGTCACAGGGCACACCACCACAGTTTGTGGGCACTCAGCAGCAGATCCACACAGGTGCAGGACGGGGCGTGCAACCTACACCACAGTTATCACAGGGCCGCCAGTCTCCGAGAGCAGGACAAGAGCGGCCACTCGGGAAGGCGCGTGGCAATTGGCCGTTGGTCAAGTCGTAGGGCTCGGCAGTTCAGCACCCCCAAACCAAGGGACATCAGAGGGGGCCCGCTCCTCGGGATCTCCGCCGTCCGCCCGGCCGCACAGCAACTCCAACACCGGAGGCCCACCAGGCCGGGAGACGTGACCTCACGTGGCGGGGGTTCCGCTGCGGCCACACTTCAGGGCGGCGCGGGTCGTGCTGCATCTCAGTAGGACCCTCGCCTCAGCTCCGAGGGGTGTAGACAGACTCAGGCAGCCATCCCGCATCCCCCACCGGAAAGCAAAGCGTGTTCTGGAGCACACCGCAGCGGACCAGGGGGGGATGCAGCATAGTTTCGTACAGGTGCAAGGCGGGGTGCACGGGCCGTATCACAGTGGTCCCAGGGCCTCCTATCCAAAGGAGCGGAGCAGCGGCAGCCACTCAGGAAGACGCGGGCCAACCCTCCCGCCGGTCAATTCGTGGAGGCAGGTATTTCACCACGCCCGGATCAAGGGGGCCGGCACCATAATGGCATGGGGGGGGGAACCAACTCCTGGAAAACCTCGTCTCGTCCCCGGCCACACCAGCTACATCGACTCTGTCGAGCTGGGGGAGGGGAGAGAAGCGCCGCTGCACCGCCCGCCACCAGACCTGGTGTCCGAACCCCCACCGCCACCACCATGAAGGGATGGGAGCCCCACTCACCGGAGCACCGCCAGGGGGGCCAGGCAGCCGCCCACCATCCGAACCACCTCAGTCCTTGAGCCCCGGGGGCCACGTTCTTTCAGAAGCCACTCAGGCCGGGAGCCGGGACCTCGCACCCCAGGGGGATCTGCCGCGGTTATTCCTCAGGGTGATGCAGGTCACACACCTCTCAGGCCAGGGAAGAGGTCTGCAGGGGGTCCAGCTCTTCGGCCGCAGGCCCCGTACACGGGGAGGCTCTCTCGTCGGGTCTCCGACCAGGAGGTCCTGGTCATCACACACCCCCGAGGCCGCCTCAGTACCAGGTCCCGGCAGCACTCGCCGCCCCTCTAGGTAGCCCCCACTCCGAGATGTCTATCGGGTTGCAGTCAGGGGGGGGCAACTTCTCTGGCCGCTCAGTAGACAGGGGGGCTCCCAGGTCCAGCATCTCAAAGGCCCCGGAAGTCCGGGGATTGGAGCAGCCATCTTAGGCCCAGCAGGACTCAGGAGGAAGGGGCCGCTCGCCGGGGCACAGAGCGAGCGAGCGGCTCCAGGAGAAAACCAGAGCTGGGGTATGATGTACAGGGAGCCACTGCGTGTGTCCACGGGGTCTGATGGCAGCTGTGGTCAGGCTGGAGAAAGACGGATGACAGACGGGGTCTGGAGCACTCTTAGAGTGCTACCGCCATCTTGATGCCTCAAGCCACGCCCCCGTAATTTCTAAAATGGTCTTGAACTGTCGGGTCTGTGCTTAACGTACAAAATTTCAGTGCATCTCCTTGGTCTAACATCACGCCTGCAGCACCCAAGTCATAGATGCGAACCATCCATGTAAGTACTTTTTCACCAGGTCTCTGCCGAAACCTGTCCAAAATGACATTAATCTCTTGTTGCGTAAAATCCTCCAGCTATCTAAAGCTATTTCCCCCTAGGGGAATTGTGGACCACCCTGCAACTTTCTCCGATGTATCGGGTGCGTATGCACCTCTCTAAGCTTTTCTGATTTATTCTCTATCTCAGTCTTAATAGGCTCTGCTTTCCTATTATCTTCCTCACCCGAGCCTGAAAACTCAGAAGAATCCCAAATATTTCAATCCCACTTCTCGGGATCCCAGTCGAGTCCTGCCTTTGCAATAGCTGAGTGTATTTTTCTCCTATTAATTCTCCCTCGCTTGTTCCTATATTTGTACTTTGTAATGCGCACCGCAGCCCTTTCCAGTCTGGTAAGTCTCCATCTTGTCCAACAATAATTTATTCTGACATGTTAACAACGTAGTGGCATTCTTTGCTTCAACATACTGTTCTTCCAATCCTTTACACTCACGTTGCAACTTTACATATTTCTCATGCATTATTCTGTAGGCATTTAATAAAACCCATCCTCTCCTTCCTAATATAGGAGGCTCTTCTCTTTTTACCGGCACTTTTTGCAGACATGCAACCACCTGAGCCGGTTCAGCTTCTAACAAACATGCATTCCAGTTTTCACTCAAACCACCACACTTAGCTGATTCATGGGCCAGTATTCCATACGGAGTCGATTCCCATCCAGGAATTTCCATTAACAACTGAGAGCCAACCTTTGTTTTCCTAGAAAACATAACCCTTTCTTCATCCCTTAAAATCCACCCCTCGATCCTATGAGTCACGCCGCCAAGATTTAATGGCCTGAAAATTCTGCCAATAATCAGGACATATGACCTTACCTCTTGGGACCCAAAAGGACACAATACTTCACAACACTTACCCAAGAAAGGAACACTAACACTAAGAAAGCTTTTATAGTACTCGCTGAGAGGCTCGCAAACAACAACCACAAGCCTCCTGGTGACAGGCGCTGCGCTAGAGGCAATTAACCGCTCGTCTCCGACCACAGAATACTTACCCAGGTAGGACTACAACGCGTACCTCTCCAGCAAGACTGGGGGGTGGAAGAATTAGAATTTCGTTCCTCGCTAAGGGCCAGACAACCTTGCGAATCAGCAATTACCCATTAGAAGGGAATTCACCCATCCTTCTATAAACATTTGGTCAAAAAGGAGCCTGTTCTCCCTTCACAAAAAATACAGACAAATAATTATATGCTCTGGGGTTTCGTTTATTACACAATGATAGGATGAAAAAAAATCACTACTATGTCACGATAGGCCTTCTTCATATTAGCACCTAAGCAATTGCTAAACGCAATCAGTAAAACATATATAGAACTTATATGTATATAAATGTCTAGAACCTTTAAATAAAATAGGATAGTTAGGCAAGAACAGTAGGAATATAAGAATTAGTGGAACTCCTCACCAAGTATCTACACATCACATTTCCACTTCGCCAGAGGGGAGTCCGTTTCTCCAGCCGAATCAGGATTCTGCTCCACCGTCACAGCTACACGTCTGTACTGTGATGAACTACCAGTGGTCAAGACCTAGATGCCCCCTTTAGTACAAGTGGAAAGGTAGAATAAGGCTCCCGTGAGCCGCCCCTCCTTTTCCTATCAGATTCCGTACCACTCTTCGCCAAGGCCACAGCATCGGCTAGCCAAGCGTCTGTTATGACTCCGGAATGAGCACATTCCTCTGACAAGAACCGGCTTCCACCAGAATGTAACGTGTAGAAAACAAGTGAAAAGCATAATATGGCTTCTCACCTAGAAAGGCTCAGAAGATGGCGACAGCTTTGAAAATGGAGTCGCTTAAGCGTAGGCCACAACTCCCGTAAATGAGCAAAATTAGTATGCAAGACGGCATAACAGTATGCCAATAGGCAAGCACTACCACGAAGCAAGATAAAGTTGGAAACAGAGAAGGCATAATCAAGCCATGCTTTGTAGCTTATTCATACTATGCAGGCCTACACATCACCATATTAGATCAGAATATACTGAGATGGTGGTGGGCAACGGTCATAATCAGGCCATTCTACCATATAAATGGCACAGTCACTACATGACCCGAGCTGGGCTACCTAAAGCTAGATTGGTACCTCTGAGAGCCACTTTGAACTCTTTGAGTAGACACATCACTGGTTCCAGAAAATATGACCACATCACACCAGACATAATTCATCTAAACTGGCTGTCAATCAAATCAAGGATCTGTTTCAAGATAGCTTGCCTGATGCACAAAGCTAATCACGAAAACACCCCGGTTTAAGTGGCAAAAAAACTTGAACTATCAGGTTCAAATCGGACCCTAAGAAGCTCTAACATCCTACTGTTGAATCCTCCCAAATTCCAAAATAATTTCTTTGATCGCCTCCACCTCAGCTATCCTTGCCCAGTACCACAGGGCCACCACGGGGAGGGAGATCCACAGGATAATAAATGCACCAGTACCTGAAAGCGACACAGACCCCAATCAGGACTATCAACAGGGGTCAATGTGTCAGTTTCATGTAAATGTTGTGCCCTCTGCAACAGTAAAGGAGTTGTGGATCTCCACAGTCTGGGATTCCCACTAACTGGAGGGGCATCACCGGGCGCTATAGACAAACCCCAGACAATATTGGGCTCTTGTTGTCTAGAAGTACTCACTGCGCTCCAATCAGATCTGGGCACCCTCCTGCAGTGACTATTCTTGGGCTGCAATCCGGGGTCTATCTCATGGCAAATGGTGCCACCCTACACCCCTGGTGATGCAGCAGGGTTCCAGGATCAGTTCAGGGCCCAGGCCAGGCTTCCCAGAGGACTCCCAGGGGAATCCACCAACCTACTTTCAGGTCCACCATCCAGTTCTTCCCACTTCTCAACAGGGGACCACAGTCAGAAGCAGTACCCATTTTTTTTTTTGTAAATATATTTTTATTGCGGCAAGTACAAGTATTTATGACAATTTGTATGCGCCATTCCAATCCTTAAGCTGTGTACATATAGTACTCCAGTGCTCCCCTCACACAGCCATTTAGCTCACAACCCGGAGGTTTAGCGGCGCAATCGTGGAAAAGGTCCATTCTGGGGATGGCACATGAAGCAGCGACAACCTGTTGTTCGGAAGATGGCAAGGCTGCTTTTCGAACCCCTCACTCCCCCCGCACTTGCAATGGTGTAACAGTCCCAACCAAACTTTGTCCCCCTCCCCGAGCAAACCCCTCCCCTCCTTGCCCAACTCCCCCTTCTCCCCCCCTACCCCATCTCTTCCCCCTCCTCCTCCCCACCCCCCACCCTCCCAGGCGTGTCAGAGTACCACTAATGTGTGTCTATATACTACTCTATCGATCCGGACTCTAGGCAGAACATCAGGAGTAATCAACTAAGATTGACAATCATCACGCAGGAAGCAGAGAAACTAGGGGTGGAGGTCCGGCCAGCACCACCTCAGCCGGCTACTCCGCTGGTGCAGGGCTATGCGCAGGGGTGTCTTCATCATCTAGGTCCAAGAGCTGGAGGTCGAGGACCAACCGCTCCCACGCCCTGGCCCTCTCCAGAGCCGCGTCATTGTTCGCCCGGAGCGCTGCCTGCATGCGGAGCTCCCCCTCACATCGGGCCCATTTGTGCAGCTCAGCCTTCCATCTCTCTATAGTGGGACCTCTATTTGATTTCCATTGGGATGTGATGGCCTGCTTCGCTAAAAGTAGGCCTAGGTCCAGAAACTTGCTAGTGATTTTGTTTTTTGATGTGTGTGGGAACCAGTGTAGGATGCAGTGTGCCATGCTGAATTGCAAGTCCCTCTCCGTGATCTCCCCAAGGGTATCCACTACCTCCCGCCAAAAGGTATATAACTGCGGGCAGGACCAGAACATGTGTTGGAAGTCAGCCACGTCCGCCGGACATCGTGGGCAGGTCGCCGGGTGGGACGGTAAATATGTATGTAGTTTGTCAGGGGTCAGGTATGCCCTGTGTAGGACGAAGAAGTGCACCAGCTGGAACCGGGCGTTGCGCGTCCCGTTTCGGGTCCGTTCCACTATGCCAGACCACGCCTCCTCAGGAATCTCCGTTGCCAAGTCGGCCTCCCATTTCACTTTCAGGGACAGAAGAGGGGTGATAGTCTCCGAGACCATGCGCCTATATAGACACGTGACAGCCTTTACCGTCCCCGCCATCATCACTACGTATTGGCAGCCCAGCGAAAGCAGCAGTTCCGACATGCCCATCCACCAGTGCTTGCGGATCGCCGTCGTCAGCGCCGCGTGGAGGAGGAAGTCCCCCCTGCCAGTTCAAAGCGGTTTTGCAGGTGGTCGAAAGGCAGCAGCACTCCGTTCTCATATAGGTCACCCATGGACTCCAACCCCTGCTGCCCCCAGCTCTCAAGTCGGCGCCATGATCCTCCATGTGGGAGCGCCCCGCACAGCTTCAACGGGATCTCAGGTGCATATGGGACTGCGATGTGGCCCCTCCGTCGGTATCTGTTCCAGCATTTCCGTGCCGTCGCAAATTCATGGGTGAGGTGGAACTCTCCCATCGGAAGTCCCAGGACAATCCGGGCTAGTACCTGAACCGGTCCCGCCGGCTCCCCTGATCCGTCCTCCTCCCTCCTTACTCTTGCGACCCACTGTGTCAGCCATTGCAGTTGGGCCGCCAGGTAATATAGTTCATAGTCCGGCACCGCTAGCCCTCCTTCTGCTTTAGGACGGAGAAGTGTACTGTGTGCTACCCTACGTCTGCCTGCCCCCCAGAGAAAGCCGATCACCATCGATCTCAGCTTTCGGAAGTAGCTCACCGGGACCCAGATCGGGAGGGTCCTGAAGAAATAGAGCAGCCGCGGCAGGGTCACCATTTTAAGGAGCGCCACCCTTCCCATCAGCGACAGTGGGAGCGTGCTCCAGAAATTGAAGCTCATCTTAGTGAGCCGTATTGCCGACCCAACATTGCCCTCAAGGATGTCAGCCTGATCATGAAAGATTGAGGTGCCGAGGTAGCGAAGACTCCTTTCTTCCCATGCCACTCCTTCCGTAGACTGGGAACCAAGTCTGCGTGGGTGGGACGGGAACAGGTAGGACTTCGTCCAGTTCACCCGGAGGTCCGACACCCTGCTCAAAGATTGTAGGAGGGACTTTACCCCACACAGGGATGCTGCTGAGTCCGCCAAGAACATCAGCAGATTGTCGGCGTACAAGGCGATGTGGTGTACTTGTCCGTAGACATCGAGCCCTTGATACGCCTGTCCCTGCCTGGCTCGCGCCGCTAGGGGTTCGATCGCTATGGCAAATAATAGGGGGGAGAGAGGGCATCCCTGGCAGGTGCCCCTGCCCACCATTCACAGCTCAGAGATTATTCTGCCAGTTCTGACCCTCGCTGTGGCGTTTCGGTAGAGCAACGACGTCCAGTCCACGAAACCCTCTCCCAGACCCAGCGTGCGCATGACCCGGAAAAGGTACGGCCATTCCAGGCTGTCAAAGGCCTTCTCCATGTCGACTGTGAACACCGCCGCTTCCTCACCATCGTAGGTGTCAGCTTCCAAGACGTGTAGGAGCCGTCGTATATTAAGCACCGTGTTGCGGGTCGGGATAAACCCTGATTGGTCCGCGTGGATCAGTGTGGACATGTGAGGGAGTAATCGCGTCGCTAGGACCTTGCTCAAGATCTTGTAGTCCAGATTGAGCATGGACAGTGGTCGGTACGCCGCCCTGTCCCACGGCTGTTTGCCTGGTTTCAATAGCGGGATGATGAGCGCCTCCCCAGTGGACACCGGCAGGCTGCCCAGCCACCTCACCTCATTATAAAGCCACGTTAGGCGGGGCGCAAGGAGATCAGTATATGTGAGGTAGAATTCCGTAGGGAGCCCGTCGGAGCCCGGCGTCTTATTTCTCGCCATGCTCTTGATGGCGACCCTCACCTCTCTCTCTTCAATTTTGCCCTCGAGCAGCTTTGCGTTTTCTTCTGCCAGCTCCGGCAAGTCGAGTCCCTCCAGGAAATCCCGGAATGCTTCCTCCGACGGCAGGACCCTGCTACGGTATAGCTCCGTGTAATAGTCATGAAAAATCTCATTCATCCCCTGCTGGTCAAACCGCGCTGCACCCGAGTGGTCTCTGAGCTCGAGGATGACGAGCTCCGGCGTGCTGGGTTGGCCAGCCAGGCCAAAAGAGCTCCTGACTTATCACGCTCCGCGTGCACCCGGGTGAGGTAGGCTTTGTAGTCGAAGCACCGTAGTCGCTCCACCACCGCCGCCACTAGTTCCTGCGCCTCCAGCAGGGCCTCGTGGGTGTCTGGGCGCTCCGGTCGCGCTCTCTCCAGAACCCGGAGTTTCTCGTCCTCCCGCGCGACATCAGCCAACAGGGTCTTTTTAACACCCGACGCTGTCGCGATGCATTGCCCCCGCACTACTGTTTTAAAGGCATCCCATTCAATTGTGGCTGAGCCCGCGGTGCCCACGTTGACCTGAAAGTATTCCTCGATGTTCGAGGCCATCGTGGTGCGGAAGAGCTGATCATCCAGCACCTCCGGGCGCAGCTTCCAGGCAGGGACTCGGGGTCGGCACTGCGACCAGCGCAGTTGCAAAAGGAGCGGGTTATGATCGGAGATTGTGCGTGTTAGATACTCACTGTGGCTCACCTCTGCATGCACGTCTTGGGAACATAGGAAGGCGTCTTTACGGACGTGCAGGTCGTGAAGAGCGGAAAAAAACGAGTAGTCCCTATCTGATGGGTGGCCAGCTCTCCACGAGTCAACCAGATTCCACTAGGTTTGCCAAGCGGAATGCGCAAGAGCCAGTCTGCCAGCCGGTGCATTCAGTGGGGGGGATGTGATCTGTCCAGCGCAGTGTCAGCAACACTATTAAAGTCTCCTCCGAGGAGCAAGGGTTCTACCAAGAAGGGGGCCAGCCTGTTGGACAGCAAAGAGAGAAAGGCCATTTGTTCCGCATTCGGGGCGTATATACGGTGCAATGTTAGGTCCCTTCCATCTAGCTTGCCTCGCACCATGACATACCTACCCTCTGGATCAATTAACTGCTGTGTACACTGGAATGGAACACCCGCCTGCACCCAGATAGCCACCCCCCTAGCATATGCAGAGTAGCCAGTATGATAGACCTGCCCTCGCCATCTTCTTTGCAGTGCTTTCCCCTCCTTAGCTCACAGGTGTGTTTCCTGGAGGAAGGCGATGTGAATGCCCCGTCTGATCAGATAGGAGTGAACCTTGTGGCGTCTGTGCATAGTGTGCATTCCTCTTACGTTCCACGTGAGACATTTGTAGCCTAGGTCGGATCCCATTGCAGTACCCATCGTGCTTTACACATCCTCGCAGAGACCCCCCCGACACACCCAGGTCCCAACCCCAGCCCCCCCCCAACCAAAACTAGAAATCCCCCCCAAATCCCACTCCCCCGGACAGACAACCAACGTGGAATCCCCATTCAAACTCTCGTCAAGTGAGTGTGTTTCAACAGAAGAGGGCTAGATTGGCCAGTACGCCGACCTAGATGGGTCCGAAGCCCCCCGGCCCCACCCCCTCCCCCCGGAACATCCAGGAGTCTTCTCCCCCCGGCTCGTCTCCCCCCCCTGCACCACAGTGCTAAGTCTCAGGAGGCATATTCAGCACAGCGTTCAGCCTCTGGATGCGGCCTCAACTCACAACCCAGTACCTTATAAGCCTGTCCAGCATCACTCAGGTCGCATCAGCTAAGGATTCCGTCGGCTGTTTGAGGAGTCACCACCGGTAGGTCCACCTCCGAAAGATCTTGTACACTACTGGAGCCTGGGCTAAGAGCACTATTCTTCGAGAGCTCCAATGCACTGCTGGAAGGAATGGCGTCTCCCTGGCTGATGGCCACTACCGCTAGCACCGCCTCAGCTCTCTCCTGCTGCCATCCCGACGGGGACCCAGACCCCCTCGTCGGCGTCGTTTCCGCAGAGCGTCTCCTAGGCGAGGTCGCCGGAGGGGGATCCGTGCTTGACTCCCCCCTAGTGTCCAGCCAGCTCCAGGCCTCCTGCGGCGTGAGTGTCTGCGGTCCCCAGCAATGACCCTCAGCCGGGCCGGGAACAACATAGCATATGACAGTTGCAAAGACCTCAATTTCCACTTGACCGCCGTGAAAGAGGCCTGCTGCTTTTGCACGTCTCTCGTGAAGTCTGGGAAAACCATAACCTTGCTGTTGTCAATTCGCAAATCCGGCAGGTTCCTGGCCCTCTGGAGGATATAGTCCCGGTCTCTAAAGTGTAGGAGGCGCATCACTATCGGGCGCGGTGGACCACCAGGCTTGGGCGGGCGCACTGGGACTCTGTGGGCGCGCTCTAGGGCAAAGAACAGGGAAAGTCCTTCTGGAGCCACCGCAGACCGCAGCCATCCCTCGAAGTAGGAGACCGCATCTTGGCCCTCCACTTTTTCTGGCACTCCCACGAGGCGGAGGTTATTGCGCCTAGAGCGCCCTTCACTGTCCTCGGCTCTGAGCTCCAGCACCCAGACCTTCTGCGCCACCTCCGCTAATGATGCCCTCAGTGTAGCCACGTCCCCAGGCAGGTCTTTCAGGGTCACCTCCGAAGACGCCACCCGCTCCTTGAAGTTCCTGTGGTCGTCTTTCAGGAGGGACAGGTCCGATCCGATGGTGTCCATACGCTTTTCAATAGCCTCCCGCGACGCTACAATCGCCTGCATAATGTCACTCAATGAGGGATCTCGCGAGCACCCCGAGCCCCCCGAGCCAGTAGCCGGCCCGAGCTCTTCCACGAGGTGGCCTGGGTCGTCTAGTTTCAGTGCCTCGAAGCCCTTCTTCCTGCCTCCTCGCACCATGTTGTCGAGTGCCAATGTTGGTATGCATCTGTCACGGCCTTCAGCGAACCAAGGCACCTCCGGTCTCCGCTCTGGCGTCGTCGCGGGGACTCAGCGCCTCCGTGCCTCTCCTCTTCTCACGTGGCAGTGCACCGGCTCATCCGCAGCCCCAGGATCCCCGGGGGCCCCCTCTCCAGGCGCAGGGCGAGTGCCCCCCTCTCAAGGACGTTGCGGGCTGACTCGCCCTGCACCTCCGGGTGCGAGGTCTAAACCGTCCCCCTAGTGTGCGGGTGCTCAACAGACATCCGCCTCTGGTCCGGGGGCCAGCTCACGCTGCCGACAGCCTCGGTATCTCCTCTAGTCCCCGGTGTGTCCCCCTCGCTCAAGGCCGTTCACCACTCACCACCAACAACCTGTGGTGAAGGCAAATGTCTTCCCTCCACTTGCGAGGCGGCCCCCCCCACTCAGCGAGGCCTTGGGCTCGACTGCCGCCCATGTCTTCAGGGCAACCTCCGGGCGCCTGGGCCACTGCCACTCCGTGGGCGTCATTCCCCCCTGTCTCCCGGGATCTCTGGCTCCACCAGTGCCCCGCCGTCAAGTACGGGCAGCAGCCGCCATTTTGGCCGTACGCCCCTCGGGGTGCCCCGCCTCAGGACCTCAACCTCCGGTCCGCCAATGATGTCTGCTCCAGTCCTCCTAGGGCACAGGGCAACAGGGTCTCTGCCACAGCAGCCACGCGGACCCACCAGTCAGTCCGGTCTCGCCGCCGATAGCGCCCGGCCCGGCTCCGTCACAATGGGGCCGCCATCTTGGGGTCAGGCAGCGTACCGCTGGATCGGCCGCTGAGCTCCACAAATGCCGCCTCGCCTGGTGTAGCCCTCCGCCTCCTCCAGCACCGGGGGGGCTCCTGCTGCAGCACTGGTGATCATCTCTGTTTCTCCGCGTCCCCCGCCGCCTGCAGGGTCTCACCGTCAGGCGTAACGGGCAGGGACCGCGGCCGCCATTTTGGGCGCTCGTGTCTCCGGGGGCATCTCGGAGTGTGCCATTGCTCGTTTCTGGCAGCTACGGTGACTTCAGGGCCACCAAAGTTGTCCCCCGTGCTCTCTAGACTCTCCCATGTGCGTCCGGGGGTCCGAGGACCGGGCCGGGGGTCAGGATCTGTTGCGGAGCGAGGCGGGAGCGAAGGAGCTCCGGCGTCCCGCTTCCAGTTACATCGGCTCCTAAGCCACGCCCCGTCAGAAGCAGTACCCATGTGAGCCACAGCAGAGCTATGCCAGCCCCTGCCACAGCTGTCCCATTCACAGGCCCAGTCAGGCTGCCGGCAGGAAGGGCCCATCCACTCAGGCCCATGTGTGAGTCATTTCATCAGCATCAGCCACCCCTGCCTGCCGCACCAGCCAGGCAGCCGGGGCAAACCTCTGTGCTGAGGCCGCCAGATGGGCCTCCCTCACACAGGCAAACTAGTCTGGCACCCGGCAGGGGCCTTCTAATCTCCTCTCATCTACAGTTGCAGTTGACAGCTGCCTCCTCCACAGTAGAGATATCCAGGGCTGCCCCAGCTTCACTGCAGCACAAACCAGGACAACAGGCTCCACCAGCACTATGTCCACTGGGAGCGGGGAACAGTCTGCACACCTCAGTGCCGCAACCCATCAGTCATGCATCACCATAGATCCGACACGATGTCAGCCACAGTATGTGCCAGACAATACTGCTGGGCCGTTCTTCACCCAACAGCGGGAGCACAGTTTCCCACCTCTATCACACCACTCTGTGGAACGATCCGCAGCAGCAGCCACTTCAACAGGACAATCAATGAGTTCCCCCGGCTCCGCCACCCATGAGGCCGGTTGCAACGCAGCACCAGCTGTGGCTCAGAGGGTTATCGTAGGCCAACATTAGCAATTTTGACCATCAGTCACCCAGTGGACCACAGTTGGGCTAGGACAGCATCCACAAACAACCTGCAGTGTTTAGTGCTGATTCCAGTATACTATCAGCAGTATTAATCAGTATTACGGGATCGACCGGCAGGGAGCTTAAGGGCTCACTTCCTGTCGACCGTGTTGTTTGGCCACGCCCCTAGCTACACTATAACTTAAATACAATATTGTGTACTATAAGTTTGTAGATGTTCTCTAACATGGAAGTTGCATGGAGGAAAAATTAGTGCCTTCAAGTTGACAGATACTGTATCCATCCACTTCATTCAAAAGAGATTATGAGGGATGTTATTGAACTGTATCAGATGAAATTAGCTAAAATAACTCCAATGAGTGTCTGGAAGAAAGGTTCCTCAGGTTGCTTCTTCTCAGTTTTCTTTGAGTAAAAAGAAAAAGTATAACACTGTTAGAAACACCTTCTTAGAAAACAAAAGTACTTTTAACAAACATTTCAAAACTACATTACAAAATCCTTCCTGCAGTAGGGGCACCGTTTCTGAATAATACTACATATTAACCAGCTCTCATCTGGGATAATTCCTACTTACAGACAAGGACCTCCTTTATAGTGGGATACCTCAACGTCTTCCCCTTCTATAGAGCCAATGTGTTGCCCCACCCATCACCATGAATATGACTCCAAAGCCTCCTCTACAATACTCCTAATAGATCCTCCTTACCACTACAGCTACTTCTTATGGCAGAAATAACCTGTCTATATCAAACCCTTCCTTAAAGTCAGGCACCAAATCTCTGAATATATGAACTCTTTCTCCTGCATTAGACACAGTAGTAGTGCTACAGGGAATGGGGTCCCAGGGCCATAATCAGGGCTGGCATCATCAGAGCTGTGTGAATAACTGCGTCAGCCCCGTGCCCGAGGTGAGTTATTAGCTCTACTAACAACTTTAATTTGATTTTTAAAGCAAAATGAAATTAATGCTTTCAATACTGTGCCACGAGCATGGGAATATTAGCTGTGTTTAATAAGCAAAGCACGGAGGTGCTGGAGGAAATGAGAAGTACAAATGTACTCTGTGATGCACGCTGTTGAATAATTGAAGACACAGCAGCAATGAGTCGGATCGAAATAGTTGAATAATTATATACCAGTGGCTTTGTCAACACAATTGTTGTTCACATTATCAGTGGTCAGTAAAGACACACAAAAGGAAACAAGTGCACTCTGGGGAAACAATACGGCCGAAAATAAATACAATCAAACTGCTGCTAAATGTAAATGAGATTCCATCATCAGAGCTGTGTGAATAACTGCGTCAGCCCCGTGCCCGAGGTGCATCATCAGAGCTTTATGAATAACTGCGTCAGCCCCGTGCCCGAGGTGCATCATCAGAGCTGTATGAATAACTACGTCAGCACCGTGCCCGAGGTGCATCATCAGAGCTGTGTGAATACCTATGTCAGCCCCGTGCCTGAGGTGCATCATCAGAGCTGTGTGAATAACTTCATCAGCCCAGTGACCGAGGTGCAATCTCAGAGCTGTGTGAATAACTGCGTGAGCCCCGTGCCCGAGGTGCATCATCAGAGCTGTGTGAATAACTGTGTCAGCCTCGTGCCCGAGGTGCATCATCAGAGCTGTGTGAAAAACTGCGTCAGCCCTGTGCCCGAGGTGCATCATCAGAGCTGTGTGAATAACTGCGTCAGCCCCGTGCCAGAGGTGCATCATGAGAGCTGTGTGAATAACTGCGTCAGCCCCGTGCCCGAGGTGCATCATCAGAGCTGAGTGAATAACTGCGTCATCCCCGTGCCCGAGGTGAGTTATTAATTCTACCATAAATTTTAATTTGATTTTTAAAAGCAAAAGGAAATTAATGCTTTCAATACTGTGCCACGAGCATGGGAATATTAGCTGTGTTTAGTAAGCAAAGCATGGAGGTGCTGGAGGAAATGAGAAGTATAAATGTACTCTGTGATGCAGGCTGTTGAATAATTGAAGACCCAGCAGCAATCAGTCGGATCGAAATAGTTGAATAATTATATACCGGTGGCTGTGTCAACACAATTGTTGTTCGCATTATCAGTGGTCAGTAAAGACACACAAAAGGAAACAAGTGCACTCTGGGGAAACAATACGGCCGAAAATAAATACAATCAAACTGCTGCTAAATGTAAATGAGATTCCATCATCAGAGCTGTGTGAATAACTGCGTCAGCCCCGTGCTCGAGGTGCATCATCAGAGCTTTATGAATAACTGCGTCAGCCCCGTGCCCGAGGTGCATCATCAGAGCTGTATGAATAACTACGTCAGCACCCTGCCCGAGGTGCATCATCAGAGTTGTGTGAATAACTACATCAGCCCCGTGCCCGAGGTGCATCATCAGAGCTTTATGAATAACTGCGTCAGCCCCGTGCCCGAGGTGCATCATCAGAGCTGTATGAATAACTATGTCAGCACCGTGCCCGAGGTGCATCATCAGAGCTGTGTGAATTTCTACGTCAGCCCCGTGCCTGAGGTGCATCAGCAGAGCTGTGTGAATACCTGCATCAGCCCAGTGCCCGAGGTGCATCATCAGAGCTGTATGAATAACTACGTCAGCACCGTGCCCGAGGTGCATCATCAGAGCTGTGTGAATAACTACGTCAGCCCCGTGCCTGAGGTGCATCATCAGAGCTGTGTGAATAACTGCATCAGCCCCGTGTCTGAGGTGCATCATTAGAGCTGTGTGAATAACTGCGTCAGCCCCGTGCCTGAGGTGCTTCCGCAGAGCTGTGTGAATAACTGCGTCAGCCCCGTGCCCGAGGTGCATCATCAGAGCTGTGTGAATAACTGCCTCAGTCTCGTGCCCGAGGTGTATCATCAGAGCTGTGTGAATAACTGTGTCAGCCCCGTGCCCGAGGTGCATCATCAGAGCAGTGTGAATAACTGCGTCAGCCCCGTGCCAGATGTGCATCATCAGAGCTGTGTGAATAACTGCGTCAGCCCCGTGCCCGAGGTGAGTTATTAGCTCTACCAAAAACATTAAGTGGATTTTTAAAAGCAAAAGGACATTAATGCTTTCAATACTGTGCCACGAGCATGGGAATATTAGCTGTGTTTAGTAAGCAAAGCATGGAGGTGCTGGAGGAAATGAAAAGTACAAATGTACTCTGTGATGCACGCTGTTGAATAATTGAAGACACAGCAGCAATCAGTCGGATCAAAATAGTTGAATAATGATATACCGGTGGCTGTGTCAACACAATTGTTGTTCATATTATCAGTGGTCAGTAAAGACACATAAAAGGAAACAAGTGCACTCTGGGGAAACAATACGGCCGAAAATAAATACAATCAAACTGCTGCTAAATGTAAATGAGATTCCATCATCAGAGCTGTGTGAATAACTGCGTCAGCCCCGTGCCCGAGGTGCATCATCAGAGCTGTGTGAATAACTGCGTCAGCCCTGTGCCCGAGGTGCATCATCAGAGCTGTGTGAATAACTGCATCAGCCCCGTGCCTGAGGTGCATCATCAGAGCTTTGTGAATAACTGCATCAACCCCGTGCCCGAGCTGCATCATCAGAGCTGTGTGAATAACTGTGTCAGCCCCGTGCCCGAGGTGCATCATCAGAGCTGTGTGAATAACTGCGTCAGCACCGTGCCCGAGGTGCATCATCAGAGCTGTGTGAATAACTGCATCAGCCCCGTGCCCGAAGTGCATCATCAGAGCTGTATGAATAACTACGTCAGCCCTGTGCCTGAGGTGAGTTAGTAGCTCTACCAACAACTTTAATTTGATTTTTAAAAGCAAAATGAAATTAATGCTTTCAATACTGTGCCACGAGCATGGGAATATTAGCTGCGTTTAATAAGCAAAGCATGGAGGTGCTGGAGGAAATGAGAAGTACAAATGTACTCTGTGATGCACGCTGTTGAATAATGGAAGACACAGCAGCAATCAGTCGGATCGAAATAGTTGAATAAATATATACCGGTGGCTGTGTCAACACAATTGTTGTTCACATTATCAGTGGTCAGTAAAGACACACAAAAGGAAATGAGTGCACTCTGGGGAAATATTACGGCCGAAAATAAATACAATCAAACTGCTGCTGAATGTAAATGAGATTCCATCATCAGAGCTATGTGAATAACTGCGTCAGCCCCGTGCCCGAGGTGCATCATCAGAGCTGTATGAATAACTGCGTCAGCCCCGTGCCCGAGGTGCGTCATCGGAGCTGTATGAATAACTGCGTCAGCCCCGTGCCCGAGGTGCATCATCAGAGCTGTATGAATAACTGCGTCAGCCTCGTGCCCGAGGTGCATAATCAGAGCTGTGTGAATAACTACGTCAGCCCCTTGCCCGAGGTGCATCATCAGAGCTGTATGAAAAACTGCGTCAGCCCGGTGCCCGAGGTGCATCATCAGAGCTGTGTGAATAACTGCGTCAGCAAATTCTTGTTTTCTACTCCCAGTTTGATAGACCACCATCAATCACGATGATCCAGATCGCTGTCCCCGGATAACCCCCATGTCGTCGCTTTCCCTGTGCCACCCGGCCTGAGCCTCCTCTGCAGTTACCTGGGATGAGGCGTCGCTCCCCAACGAAAGGCAGAGGCGGTGATGTTCCATGAGGCTGTTCCTCGACGTGGGACATCAGACCGCACCGCTGCGGGGAATGTCCCCCAGGGGACCCAGGCAGCGGGGCGCACCTCCTGCGCTTAGGGGACTGGGACTGGGGGCTAAACAGGGCCTTGAACCCCACGGGCAGCTTCAGAGTGGCACCGCACGCCATGCTGCCTTCCGTGAAGCCGGCCAGGAAGAGAGCAGTTATCGGCGCGTGGCGAAGACGCTGGCGCTGTGAGTGCACGCACGACCAAATCTGCGCATGGCCAGCTCTTGTCGCTCCCTAGCCCATTCACAATGCTGTGCGCGTGCACAGCTCTTGTCTCGTTTTGTCGGCTGAAATGATCGCTATAGTTCTCTGGAGAGAACGCTCTTCGCGCGTTTCTAGCCGAGACCTAAAAACTGACAGCCCTGGAGGATTGGGTCCCTGAGGCATGATAATGCTCGGGAAGTTGCTGTGAGGGCCCGCCTCCCCTTTTTAATTATATTTGGTGCTGGGGGATAGGGTCCCTAAGTTCCCTGGGGCCTATTAAGGCTTGGGGAAGGGGGCTGCACACCTTTTTGCTCTGTTTAATTGTATTTGGTCCTAGGGAAAACAGTCCCCAGGGCATTTTGAGGTTTGGGGAAGAACACCTCATGGCCCCCTTCCCTTTAAATTGGAACTGACCGCGGGATGGGGTCCCTGGGGCCAATTAAGGGTCAGGAGGGGCTGCATGCCAGTTCCCTTAATATATATGTTTTGTACCAGGTAATGGGGTCCCTGGAGCCCAAGGGCCAACTCTACACTGCAAACAACAAAGACTGTGTACGGTGTAGGAACATCAGCCTGCTAGTACTTTGGCCTCAGGGCCTGGCGGCAGGCCAAGCTCTGTGACCAACACCTTGCTGCCCACCGCCAAAGGCTGAGTGAGGTTGGCTTTGTCTGGGTGGCTTTGGGCTGGGAGGTGGATGCAGGGCCTGGCTGCAAGCCAGTACTGTGGCCAACCTCACACTGTGTGCGATAAAAGGCATTGTGCAGTGTGGGGTTGGCTGCCTCTGAGGGGTAGGCTGCCTCTGGGTGGGTTGACCAAAGGATCGGGCCGCAGCCAGGCCCTAGCACCAACCACCCACTGTGCACAGGTGAACGCCATGTGCAGTGTGGGGTTGGCTGCCTGTGGTTCATTGGCCACATTTAGCATACCGTTACTCCGCAGGTATTTACTTAGAAGTTTTTACTTCGCAAATACCATTGCTATTCATGATTTTAGTGTGCATGCTTTTACTTTGCAAATATATACAAATGCAATAAAATGCTTTTGCTTCGCAGTTAATTATTATGCATACCATTACAAAGCGTTATTGGTACTTTAAAACAAAAAATAATCGTAATAGTAACCTATCCGCTGGCACGCACCCTAAACCCTAAAAATACCCCTACACCCCCAAACCATATCTCACCCTGACCCCTAAAAATATCCCAGCACCCCAAAGCCTAAACGCACCCTGAACCCTAAAAATATCCCGCACCGCAAAACCTTAAACACACCCTGACCCTAAATACACTTCCTACACCCCAAAACCCTAACCCACCCTGACCCCTAAAAATACCCCGGTACCCCAAAACCTAAATGCACCCTGAACTCCCAAAAAATTGCAGCACCCCAAAACCCTGAACCCCAAAAATACTCCAGCACCCCAAAACCTTAAATGCACCCTGACCCCTAAAAATACCCCAGTACCCAAAACCTAAATGTACCCTGAACCCCAAAAATACCCCAGCACCCTAAGACCTTAAACGCACCCTGAACCCTCAAAATACCCCCATGCACCCCAAAACCCTAACCCACCCTGACCTCTAAAATTACCCCTGTACCCCAAAACCTAAATACACCCTAACCCCAAAAATACCCCAGCACCCCAAAACCTTAAACGCACCCTGAACCCTCAAAATACCCCATGCACCCCAAAACCCTAACCCACCCTGACCCCTTAAAATACCCCTGTACCCCAAAACCTAAACACACCCTGAACCCTAAAATGAACCCCTACACCCCAAAACCCTAACCCACCCTGACCCCTAAAATAAACCTAGCACCCCAAAAATCTAAATGCAACGTAATTTGCACAGTAACTCCATTATGTGTAGGTAGTGCATGCTAAGTAATGGAACATGCGTAGTAAATGCATGCTAAGTAATGGCATCGGCAAACTAAAATATGCATAGTAATGGTAATGCAAAGTAATGACCACGTAGTAAAGGTAGAATACCCAAACCTCTAGTGTGCATGCCCAAAGGCTGTGCATGGAGGCGGTTGGCTTTACGTATGGTGATAAAATATTACTTCACATTAAAAAACCCTAGAAAACACAGCAATTCACCCTATCTATAACTGACACCCCGCCATGCAGTGCTTATGACCTTACATATTGCATCAACCATGACATGTTCTATGACATCATTGATAACATTACGGATGACATCATCCAAGATTTTTGCTACACATTAGTCTGTGAAATAGTATGACATTAGATGCATGAAAGTAAGCACAAAATGGCTGAATAACATGAAGCATCATTAATGCCATCACAGATACAACTCCCTTAGATGTAGCAAGCATGTGTTATGTGCAACATTGACCCTGTACCATACACTTCAGGCGTAGCCTAGTTCAAGTTAACAATCACCCACAGCTATATGGAAAATCCTTATTGCACATGCTTTTCACTATGTATACAACTATTTAGAGAAAGATAAGATCCTCATAATACTCAACGTCTATTCCAAAATTAATGTCCTACCATGGACTGCTTTTATCTGTATCAAATGTCTCATAGTAACTGAACCTACATTGAGAAATGAAGTTGATATGAGTAAAAAAGTGGGTACTGTAAACAGTGTTTACTCTATGGAGAGTGTTCACTCTGTACCACACTGCTTGGAGATGGTGAAACTCTCATGAGAAATACACCACAATGTATTAAAAAGGTATTGACTGGGGCGTGGACAAGATGGCGGCGGAGTAGGATGCTCTTTCGAGTCCCTCCGGCGCCGAGCCCGTGCTTAGCATTGTTCCAGCACTATTGGCGGCCTGCTTTTCGCCTGCTTGGGTCCCGCTGTGCTCCTGGAGATGAGGGGACGGGTCCGGAGTCTCGGTGATAGCCGCGGAGGCCCGAGAGTGGAAACGGCAGCGGCGGCAACCTGCAGCCCTGCAGCGGACTTGCAATCCCCGGCCTGCCGTGAGGGGAGACGCCGGACTTCCGGTCCGCGGCGGAATAGCACAGGCCGGGTCTGAGAGGAGACGTGGAGCGGGCGGTCGGCCCCACGGAGTAACGCAGCGCCTCAGCACCACGTTGGAGGCCGGGACCGGCAGGGGGAGCTGTGGATCGGAGCGGCGAGGCTGGTGAGTGCTGCGGGCTTGCGGCTTCCCCTCCCCCCCTGCCCGGTCTCTACGATCTGGCAGAGCGGCCTGATCGCGGTTCCCTGCCTGCTTCTGCTTTTGGAGAGCACCCGGGCGTGGAGCGGTGACTGCTGGTGGGCCCGCTGACCTGGAGGTGCGCCGAGGGTGGTCCCCGGATCCCTAGCGGCCCGGACTCGGGGGGTTGTTTGGACTTGGGGGCCAGGCGGACCCGGAACCGGGCGGCAGCACCCCACAGGAGGGGATGAGGAGAAGGCCTGATCCTTGGGGCCTGAGCTGGCTGGCCCCGCAGCACCTGGGGAGCTGGACTGAGAGGAGAGTGAGTGGTCACTGTGCCCGGCGGAGGTAGTTGCTGAAGGCCTGTCGGGATTGAGAGCAGCACAAGAATACGCAAGCGCCACTAACCTTACTCTGATGGCCAGCAGAGACGATAGACGATAGTCCTTCCAACTCCGCACCATACAAACCCCAACAATGGAATCTACCCACTGTTCGAGCCTGTACGGATAGGGGCCGGGAGGTAGATTGGCATCGGGGGAAAGGTACTTCTGGTATCGTCTGGTCGTTACACCATGAGGTTACTGGTACTGGGACACTGCAGGTAGAGGAGGGGACAGAGAGCAAGAGATTAATACCGCAAAGGTAACTATGTGAACCGTGAATCCCCCCCTTGGACTCCACACTCACCAGTTTATCCATCCCATGTATCCTTAAAGGAATCCAAGTATACGCACAGCACTCTAGTGAAAAGTTTGCCAGAAGTACGGAGAAGTTAACTTCTCCGTACTTGGGCATCGGGCATCGGGCTGGGGTCTGCCTGGCCCTGCTTTGGCGCTGAATACCTGGGTCAATGGAGTGATCGGCCGCGCGAGTGGGGCACAACAGGAGTGTCTGGCGCCTACAACCTGCCGCAGCCGCGCAAGAGGGGAGCATCGGAGTTCGGCTTTGACTGGAGTGGTGGCGTTTGTGATTCGTAGGCCTGTGATCCCCGGCCTAGCACTGTGCCTGGGCCTCTTCTTGCGGCACTGCGGAGCGGAGTGCCGAGGGCGCCTGGAGTGGGCACTGGGACCACCTGATGAGGGCCGTTGCGGGGGACTGGATAGCGCAACTTGGGTGACGCACCAGCACTGGGCGACGGTGAGAGGAGGCGGACAGTTGGAGTGCCGGAGTCGTCCATAGCAACAAAGGGCTCACTGCGCCCCACGAGAAGTGCCGCAATGTCGAACGCATCCCGCAACAAAGGGAAGGCGGGTAAGGACGGCGCGTCGAGATCTACCTTGCACCCGGCATCCCCCGGAGCCAGCGCATCGCCTAAGAAGTCGGATGATGAGGCCCCAGCGACTAAGGCCTTCATGACGGAGCTTTTTACCTCCATCAAGGAAGACATTTCGGAGCTGCGTGCCCAACTGGCATCAGACCTCCGAGAGGTGCGGAGGGATGTGGATAGTATCGGGGAGCGGGTGGCTACTCTGGAGGTTAATCAGAAAGGGCCACCTCACAATGGGTGGATGTGTATCCAGGTGTCATTGGAATACAACATCTTTGTTAAAATACCCCTCACACACCAAAAGGGCCCTTGGTGTCATGCTTCATCATCGGGGTCTTCCCGTCCCGCTGCGGGGCGGGGCAGTGCTGCGACAAGCAGATACGCTGGAGCACCTTTTAGATGGAGGTGCTATGTGTTGGGAGTGAGTGTCAGTGGGGTCAGGGGTGATATCTGGTGTGAGTTAAAAAATACCTGGCCTAGTGGAAAAAAGAATTTTATTAAACACTGGCTGGTATTATTAAAAAGAAAAAGTGAAACGGAGAGATAGAGCAGGTTAATGGGCTCTCTCTCCTAAGTGGGTCAACATGTTTCGAGGCACGGGGCCTCTTCGTCAGGACCTAGGGGAGATCCCCCTGTCACTCACTAATGTATTCTCCACATAGGTAGAAAAAAATGTGTATGTACAAAAAAGTGAAAAAAGAACTATGTGAGTAACTACCAATTAATAATTACAGCACATATATGCTACCACACTAATAATGTAGTATGCCTGCAAAATAAGAGTAAGAGATTAAAAATGCGCCGATCCCAAAGTGCGCTTAACTCTAGATTACCTGTAAGGAAAAATGAGAAACACACACAGAAATATTTTCAAGTAGGGGATCCAGTGTAAACATGTAGGATTCATGAAGAGTTCCTTCAGCACACACACAGTCAGTCACACACAGGGTAGGTAACATACATAGGTTCTGCGTAGCCAGAGGTTATAGATATGGAAATGCATACTTATCAATAGGGGGATCAATGCCTCATGAGCCAGCATAAGACTGAAGGGTATGGTGGGGTGTCAGCTGCAAAGAAGAAAAAATGGATATACTGTAATCCTGCCTTAGAAGTGGTATAAGGTAACTCAACTAGGTTGAGTAAGAATACAGGCTTAGACCTCCTCGAGACGGCTATGCCGTACTTACTGTGCCCCTAGCACGATTGTGCTTCCTCCTTCGTCCGCGGCTTCCGTGGATATGAAGGGGGGAGTGGGCGGCGTGTATATATACTCAATGGTAATTGGATAATTGATCCATTGAACTTGGCGGGAAGTTCGCCGGGTATGTGTGGCCAGCAAGGGAAATACGGGGGCGGCCATGTTGGATGGTTAGATATAGCCAATAGATATTGGTTCCTCGGCTGTGGTACTTGTTGAATAACGATCGTGGGTACTTTCCTGGAGTCTAGAGCTAGTTAAAGATGAGAAATTAGCCAGACCGGGAGGAAAACACCGCAGCGGCGCCCGGCGCTCTGCGGTCGGTCACTGCGCATGCGCCGGAGTTAGCACACTTCCGCGCATGCGCATAGGGCAGTCACTGAAGGTGGTGCGCATGCGCACCGTGATTCCCTAGTTGTGATCCTTGCTTTCACCAGCGCTGCTCAGATTGGACCAGCACACATGAAAGCTGGACAGTATCATGACTGTTTGCGTTGGTATACACTCAGACTATCAATATTGATAAGTATACTGGAGTAGAAAAGTGCGTTTTATATGCAGCCTCGAGGAGTTTGAGTTAGGAGGAGGTTTTTTGAGAAAAATGGAGGAGGGGATGTTTATCAAATATTATGACACGGTCCCATATATGTACACCTTTCAGGAACCAGGTTGGCTGGAAGGGGTGAGAATATATATGGGGAACTTGTAATGTAGTAAGTCTATGTTGCAGGGGCCATTCTTACAAACAGAAAAAGTTTTCTTATATACATACAAAACAGAAAAGAGTCCATTTTTGGAGACAGAGGTGTCAGCATTGTCACAAAGTACAACACGCCTTACGTGTGCAGTTGAGACCATGGGATGTCATCGTTCAGGCCAGTGCGATGTGACCCCAAACGGAACACCCAACGTTGTTCTTTTGATAGAAGCTCTCTATCATTGGGGAAGATCTCAATAACAGTCCACTTTAGGTCATGGACACTGTGTCCCATAGTGGCAAAATGGGCAGACATTTTTGTAGATGTCCTGTTGCAGCGTACATTGCTGCGGTGTTCTCCCATGCGAATTTTCACGGGTCTGCTGGTCATCCCTACATACTCCTTGTTACACGGACAGGTGATCAAGTACACCATTTGCGACTGTTGCAATTCGTGAAAGCACGCTGCTCCCATGTAGAGTGGTTAGAAAAGGTGATACTCTTACTCTTCTTTGTGTACTGGCAGGATACACAAGAACCACAGGGGTGGTGTCCACTAATCCCTGCGACTCTAGGGGGTTCAATTACACCCGTTGATCTCGGTCTTGTGTGTACCAGGAGATCTTTTAGGTTCATTCCCCTCCTATGTGCAAACATTGGTTTAGGAAATTCCAGTTGGCCACATGATAAAACCCTCCAATGTTTGTTCACGATTTTCGTGATCTTGTTGGAGTTGGTGTTGTAGGTGGTAACGCAAATGGGGCGTGGATCTGGTTCTTTTGCTTCCGTGTCGTCCAGGAGGGCTTCCCTGTTATTATTGCGAGCACGTTTCAGACCTTTACGGACAATGTTTGCCGGGTATTGTCTGTTCAGGAGTTTGCTCTCCAGGTCTGCCGCTTGAGTCTTAAAATCATCTATGCTGCTACAGTTGCGCCGTACAATTTCTCCGCTTACGGCGCAACTGTAGCAGCATAGATGATTTTAAGACTCAAGCGGCAGACCTGGAGAGCAAACTCCTGAACAGACAATACCCGGCAAACATTGTCCGTAAAGGTCTGAAACGTGCTCGCAATAATAACAGGGAAGCCCTCCTGGACGACACGGAAGCAAAAGAACCAGATCCACGCCCCATTTGCGTTACCACCTACAACACCAACTCCAACAAGATCACGAAAATCGTGAACAAACATTGGAGGGTTTTATCATGTGGCCAACTGGATTTTCCTAAACCAATGTTTGCACATAGGAGGGGAATGAACCTAAAAGATCTCCTGGTACACACAAGACCGAGATCAACGGGTGTAATTGAACCCCCTAGAGTCGCAGGGATTAGTGGACACCACCCCTGTGGTTCTTGTGTATCCTGCCAGTACACAAAGAAGAGTAAGAGTATCACCTTTTCTAACCACTCTACATGGGAGCAGCGTGCTTTCACGAATTGCAACAGTCGCAATGTGGTGTACTTCATCACCTGTCCGTGTAACAAGGAGTATGTAGGGATGACCAGCAGACCCGTGAAAATTCGCATGGGAGAACACCGCAGCAATGTACGCTGCAACAGGACATCTACAAAAATGTCTGCCCATTTTGCCACTATGGGACACAGTGTCCATGACCTAAAGTGGACTGTTATTGAGATCTTCCCCAATGATAGAGAGCTTCTATCAAAAGAACAACGTTGGGTGTTCCGTTTGGGGTCACATCGCACTGGCCTGAACGATGACATCCCATGGTCTCAACTGCACACGTAAGGCGTGTTGTACTTTGTGACAATGCTGACACCTCTGTCTCCAAAAATGGACTCTTTTCTGTTTTGTATGTATATAAGAAAACTTTTTCTGTTTGTAAGAATGGCCCCTGCAACATAGACTTACTACATTACAAGTTCCCCATATATATTCTCACCCCTTCCAGCCAACCTGGTTCCTGAAAGGTGTACATATATGGGACCGTGTCATAATATTTGATAAACATCCCCTCCTCCATTTTTCTCAAAAAACCTCCTCCTAACTCAAACTCCTCGAGGCTGCATATAAAACGCACTTTTCTACTCCAGTATACTTATCAATATTGATAGTCTGAGTGTATACCAACGCAAACAGTCATGATACTGTCCAGATTTCATGTGTGCTGGTCCAATCTGAGCAGCGCTGGTGAAAGCAAGGATCACAACTAGGGAATCACGGTGCGCATGCGCACCACCTTCAGTGACTGCCCTATGCGCATGCGCGGAAGTGTGCTAACTCCGGCGCATGCGCAGTGACCGACCGCAGAGCGCCGGGCGCCGCTGCGGTGTTTTCCTCCCGGTCTGGCTAATTTCTCATCTTTAACTAGCTCTAGACTCCAGGAAAGTACCCACGATCGTTATTCAACAAGTACCACAGCCGAGGAACCAATATCTATTGGCTATATCTAACCATCCAACATGGCCGCCCCCGTATTTCCCTTGCTGGCCACACATACCCGGCGAACTTCCCGCCAAGTTCAATGGATCAATTATCCAATTACCATTGAGTATATATACACGCCGCCCACTCCCCCCTTCATATCCACGGAAGCCGCGGACGAAGGAGGAAGCACAATCGTGCTAGGGGCACAGTAAGTACGGCATAGCCGTCTCGAGGAGGTCTAAGCCTGTATTCTTACTCAACCTAGTTGAGTTACCTTATACCACTTCTAAGGCAGGATTACAGTATATCCATTTTTTCTTCTTTGCAGCTGACACCCCACCATACCCTTCAGTCTTATGCTGGCTCATGAGGCATTGATCCCCCTATTGATAAGTATGCATTTCCATATCTATAACCTCTGGCTACGCAGAACCTATGTATGTTACCTACCCTGTGTGTGACTGACTGTGTGTGTGCTGAAGGAACTCTTCATGAATCCTACATGTTTACACTGGATCCCCTACTTGAAAATATTTCTGTGTGTGTTTCTCATTTTTCCTTACAGGTAATCTAGAGTTAAGCGCACTTTGGGATCGGCGCATTTTTAATCTCTTACTCTTATTTTGCAGGCATACTACATTATTAGTGTGGTAGCATATATGTGCTGTAATTATTAATTGGTAGTTACTCACATAGTTCTTTTTTCACTTTTTTGTACATACACATTTTTTTCTACCTATGTGGAGAATACATTAGTGAGTGACAGGGGGATCTCCCCTAGGTCCTGACGAAGAGGCCCCGTGCCTCGAAACATGTTGACCCACTTAGGAGAGAGAGCCCATTAACCTGCTCTATCTCTCCGTTTCACTTTTTCTTTTTAATAATACCAGCCAGTGTTTAATAAAATTCTTTTTTCCACTAGGCCAGGTATTTTTTAACTCACACCAGATATCACCCCTGACCCCACTGACACTCACTCCCAACACATAGCACCTCCATCTAAAAGGTGCTCCAGCGTATCCGCTTGTCGCAGCACTGCCCCGCCCCGCAGCGGGACGGGAAGACCCCGATGATGAAGCATGACACCAAGGGCCCTTTTGGTGTGTGAGGGGTATTTTAACAAAGATGTTGTATTCCAATGACACCTGGATACACATCCACCCATTGTGAGGTGGCCCTTTCTGATTAACCTAAAACCCTGACAAGAGGAGGACGTGCCCACCTCGGTGCCCACCGGCATCACCTCTTCACTCCCCCCTTTGATTTCCTTAGTCTTTAGACAGCGTGCAGCTGTGGGAGTTTCTTTTTTTCTCTCGAGTTGACCGAGACACCAGAAGTTCTGGATCTACACATAGCACCCAACTAGGCTGCCTTGTGTCTATATATTTATATCCTTTTTCACGCACATCACCGCTAAAACACTCACACATAGTCACCACACACTCATTCTAAGTAGCCATCCATCATGGAGGAAGCAGGAGGCCTCGCGTTTGACGATGAGGAAGTCGACAGAATTCTAGCCACGCTCCGCCCTTTTGAAGGGCTAAGTAACACCGAACCATGCACGAACGATAGTGATTGGGACGAATTGGCTGTACTTAGAAGAACACAGATCAAGACGGCCCTCCACGGTCTATTTATGTCGGAATATCTGAAATCCAAGACAGCCCCCGCAGGACTAATAGTTAAAAATGAACCTTTCATCTTTACCCATGACCTCGAATTTAAACGAGACTGGTCCTTGATCAGCTGGAGATGCACCAGAGATTGGCTGGTTCTCATTGTGAAGACAGCGACAAAGCTGACCCAAGAACTGAAAATTGAAATTTCAAAACTAGAAGTTAAGATCAAAAGCTATCTATCCCCTACAGCCCTGAAAAAACGACTCGAAGAACTGAACCAAGAAATGACCGATTTCGAACTCACTCTGAAAAAAAGTAAAAGTAAAAAACATAAGAAAGACACAGAGGAGTTCACACATGAGCGGATTTACCCGTACATTAAGAAAGATTATGTATCAAGAAATCAAAGCAGTGATCAGGACACCAACTTTTCTGACACCAGCTCGAATAGCTCCAACTCTAGTAGAAATAGCAATCAGGGTGCAAACAGAGGAAAACCCTCTTCCAGAGGGCAATTTCCAAGGGGTGGAAGAGGGTGGATACCATACCAGGTACCCCCAGGATATATGCAATACCCACCAGCACCACCCTTCATGAATCACCCCTTCCAACCTTGGGACCCACAAGCTCCCCAGTACAATTACTATGGGCAGCAGCCTTTTTTAGGCCAGCGCCGAGGCCCCAGAAGGGGAAGAAATCGAAAAGGCAATCAGGTTCACTGGAACCAACCTCCAGAGACCGCCCCGGGTGTATCAACACGGAGCCAAACAGCCTCCACCAGCCGGGGAACTTAGTAGTTAACCTGTCGGACCAAGACCTCACAGAAGACCAAGTGAAGGTTCTGTCAAAAGGTTTAGGCTATGTACCTACGAATAAAATGGATAAATTCAAAGTTTGCCAAGAGATGAAAGAATTCATGAGGAAACTCAAACTTCGGGCTTTCTTTCAGGATGCCACTAACGTAGGTACTGAGGAGTCCGACACAAGGTTGAAGAAAAAGTCAACTTTTACCCCACTAGACTCTACCATACCTGTAGAACTCCTGACTTTTGAAAAAGCAGTAATGGAAGATCTTGAGAGGTTACCGAACAGTGACAAGATCCCTTTTAGGAACACCTCCCGTCAGGAACAGGCTGCACTGCAGGAACTTGCTAATAACCAGACTATTGTGATAAAACCAGCCGACAAGGGCGGGGCAACGGTTGTACAGACATACAGTAACTACGATAGGGAATGTAAAAAACTACTGAATGATGCACGAAATTACCAGGTATTAAGAGAAGATCCCACAGAGGAAGTGAGGATCTCGATCCAGATAATGATTGAGGAAGCGAGAGCACACGATTGGCTGACCAGAAAGGAGAGTGAGTTCCTAACCCAAGACAAACCAAAAGTACCGTACTTTTCCACTATACCCAAAATTCATAAGGACGCCCCTTATCCACCTGGGCGTCCGATAGTGTCGGGTATAAACTCTATCTTGGAACCACTATCTAAGTTCGCAGACGCATTCCTCCGGCCTATTGTGCAGAGCACCGATACCTATTTGAGGGATACCAAAGCAGTCCTTCAATTGATCAAGGATGTTCCCTTTGACCCGGAACACGATCTTCTTGTGGGACTTGACGTGGAGAGTCTATATACAAGTCTTCCACATAGAGAAACCCTGGAGATAATAGAGGAAGTATTATTCTCCACACCATGGGATTACCACACCCCCAGACAAGTGGTCCTCGAATGCATCTCTTTGACCCTCACAAAGAACTTTTTTCAATATGAAGATACCTACTACCTCCAAAGACACGGCACCAGTATGGGGAGCACCTGTGCCCCCAGCCTGGCAGGTCTTTACGTCCATCATCTGGAATCCACCAAGATCCTGGATCAGAGCAATTCCTATAGGCATCATGTACTCACTTGGAAGAGATACATAGACGACATTTTTGTCATCTGGAAGGGTGACCTAGACTCGGTTACATGTTTCATGAACTGGCTAAATCAGCAAGATCAGTTCTTGAGATTTACTCATACTGCTTCCAACGAAAATCTAGTGTTTCTAGATCTGAACATCTTTCCTAAAGGAGGCAAACTTGCAACTAGCACTCATTTCAAGCCGACAGCTAAGAACAGTCTACTTCTGTACAGTAGCTTCCATCCGCGCCACTTACGTGAGAACCTTCCATACGGACAATTTCTCCGCTTACGGCGCAACTGTAGCAGCATAGATGATTTTAAGACTCAAGCGGCAGACCTGGAGAGCAAACTCCTGAACAGACAATACCCGGCAAACATTGTCCGTAAAGGTCTGAAACGTGCTCGCAATAATAACAGGGAAGCCCTCCTGGACGACACGGAAGCAAAAGAACCAGATCCACGCCCCATTTGCGTTACCACCTACAACACCAACTCCAACAAGATCACGAAAATCGTGAACAAACATTGGAGGGTTTTATCATGTGGCCAACTGGATTTTCCTAAACCAATGTTTGCACATAGGAGGGGAATGAACCTAAAAGATCTCCTGGTACACACAAGACCGAGATCAACGGGTGTAATTGAACCCCCTAGAGTCGCAGGGATTAGTGGACACCACCCCTGTGGTTCTTGTGTATCCTGCCAGTACACAAAGAAGAGTAAGAGTATCACCTTTTCTAACCACTCCACATGGGAGCAGCGTGCTTTCACGAATTGCAACAGTCGCAATGTGGTGTACTTGATCACCTGTCCGTGTAACAAGGAGTATGTAGGGATGACCAGCAGACCCGTGAAAATTCGCATGGGAGAACACCGCAGCAATGTACGCTGCAACAGGACATCTACAAAAATGTCTGCCCATTTTGCCACTATGGGACACAGTGTCCATGAACTAAAGTGGACTGTTATTGAGATCTTCCCCAATGATAGAGAGCTTCTATCAAAAGAACAACGTTGGGTGTTCCGTTTGGGGTCACATCGCACTGGCCTGAACGATGACATCCCATGGTCTCAACTGCACACGTAAGGCGTGTTGTACTTTGTGACAATGCTGACACCTCTGTCTCCAAAAATGGACTCTTTTCTGTTTTGTATGTATATAAGAAAACTTTTTCTGTTTGTAAGAATGGCCCCTGCAACATAGACTTACTACATTACAAGTTCCCCATATATATTCTCACCCCTTCCAGCCAACCTGGTTCCTGAAAGGTGTACATATATGGGACCGTGTCATAATATTTGATAAACATCCCCTCCTCCATTTTTCTCAAAAAACCTCCTCCTAACTCAAACTCCTCGAGGCTGCATATAAAACGCACTTTTCTACTCCAGTATACTTATCAATATTGATAGTCTGAGTGTATACCAACGCAAACAGTCATGATACTGTCCAGATTTCATGTGTGCTGGTCCAATCTGAGCAGCGCTGGTGAAAGCAAGGATCACAACTAGGGAATCACGGTGCGCATGCGCACCACCTTCAGTGACTGCCCTATGCGCATGCGCGGAAGTGTGCTAACTCCGGCGCATGCGCAGTGACCGACCGCAGAGCGCCGGGCGCCGCTGCGGTGTTTTCCTCCCGGTCTGGCTAATTTCTCATCTTTAACTAGCTCTAGACTCCAGGAAAGTACCCACGATCGTTATTCAACAAGTACCACAGCCGAGGAACCAATATCTATTGGCTATATCTAACCATCCAACATGGCCGCCCCCGTATTTCCCTTGCTGGCCACACATACCCGGCGAACTTCCCGCCAAGTTCAATGGATCAATTATCCAATTACCATTGAGTATATATACACGCCGCCCACTCCCCCCTTCATATCCACGGAAGCCGCGGACGAAGGAGGAAGCACAATCGTGCTAGGGGCACAGTAAGTACGGCATAGCCGTCTCGAGGAGGTCTAAGCCTGTATTCTTACTCAACCTAGTTGAGTTACCTTATACCACTTCTAAGGCAGGATTACAGTATATCCATTTTTTCTTCTTTGCAGCTGACACCCCACCATACCCTTCAGTCTTATGCTGGCTCATGAGGCATTGATCCCCCTATTGATAAGTATGCATTTCCATATCTATAACCTCTGGCTACGCAGAACCTATGTATGTTACCTACCCTGTGTGTGACTGACTGTGTGTGTGCTGAAGGAACTCTTCATGAATCCTACATGTTTACACTGGATCCCCTACTTGAAAATATTTCTGTGTGTGTTTCTCATTTTTCCTTACAGGTAATCTAGAGTTAAGCGCACTTTGGGATCGGCGCATTTTTAATCTCTTACTCTTATTTTGCAGGCATACTACATTATTAGTGTGGTAGCATATATGTGCTGTAATTATTAATTGGTAGTTACTCACATAGTTCTTTTTTCACTTTTTTGTACATACACATTTTTTTCTACCTATGTGGAGAATACATTAGTGAGTGACAGGGGGATCTCCCCTAGGTCCTGACGAAGAGGCCCCGTGCCTCGAAACATGTTGACCCACTTAGGAGAGAGAGCCCATTAACCTGCTCTATCTCTCCGTTTCACTTTTTCTTTTTAATAATACCAGCCAGTGTTTAATAAAATTCTTTTTTCCACTAGGCCAGGTATTTTTTAACTCACACCAGATATCACCCCTGACCCCACTGACACTCACTCCCAACACATAGCACCTCCATCTAAAAGGTGCTCCAGCGTATCCGCTTGTCGCAGCACTGCCCCGCCCCGCAGCGGGACGGGAAGACCCCGATGATGAAGCATGACACCAAGGGCCCTTTTGGTGTGTGAGGGGTATTTTAACAAAGATGTTGTATTCCAATGACACCTGGATACACATCCACCCATTGTGAGGTGGCCCTTTCTGATTAACCTAAAACCCTGACAAGAGGAGGACGTGCCCACCTCGGTGCCCACCGGCATCACCTCTTCACTCCCCCCTTTGATTTCCTTAGGCTACTCTGGAGGATCATGATCTGAGTGTGGCAAATGATGTGCACCAGTTGCAGCAGGACATCATCCGACTCACTGAACAAAACCTGGACCTCCAATCCCATACGGAAGACCTGGAGAACCGTTCTCGAAGGAACAATATTCGCATTCGAGCTGTACCGTGGGACGGGGAGGCGGGGGACCTCCGGGGCTATGTCCAGGCCCTTCTACTGCAGGTGCTGGGCGACGACGATGTCCAGGAAATCAGGATGGACAGGGTGCACAGAGTTGGATTGCCAAGGAGAGGGGGGCCACCACCGGACATATTAGTTTGCGTTCATGACTTCCAACTGAAAGAACGCATTCTGCGGAAGGCCCGAACCATCGCTTCACTGCAATTTAGGGAGCACAGGCCGCAGCTATATCAAGACCTGGCGGCAACGACCCTCCAGAAGAGGCGGGAGTTTCGCCCTGTGACTACCTTTCTTCGGGAGAGTGGCATCTCCTACTCTTGGGGCCATCCATTCCGCATTATTATTCGGTGGGAGAACAGGCTGGCGTAGATCCCTTCCCTCCAAGTGGCTTGGATCTACTTGGCTTGGATGATGTGCCTTCATCACAGGCCGCGGGTGGCTTTCCGTCCAGGAGGCGCAGGCGCTCCTCCTCTTGGCAAAGGGTGGGCCCGGATTTGGATACCAGACGGCCTGACCGCTCAACTAGCCTGCAGGAGAGGGGGGCCGCTGTAGCTTCAGTGGCCTCGGCGACTTTGGCGTCCTCACAACAAAGCTCAGGAGCTGCTTAGTCTTTGACCAACAGCAGGCAGGCACCAGAGGGGCACATGACTTCGGGTACCGTGGGTTTGAATGTACTTTTGGAGAAGACACCCTGGTCCATGGTCCCTGGGGGCGCCTGATGTGGTCTCCCGGCCCCACCCCAGGAGGATTCTTCCGTTCTACCTTCTACTGGGAGTGTTAAGTACACTGGGTTGTAGTGCCTTGAGTTCTTTCCTATTGTTTTTTTGTTTCAGGGGGGGTTGGAAGGGGGGATTTGAGGGGGGGGTTGCATGGGGGTTTCATGGTGGCGACGTGAATGCTCTTTGGCTTCTATGGCCGGGATGTATGTGGGTGAGTGTGGCGTGCGTGGAGTGGGAGGGTACGGTGCCACAGTTAATGAAGGCTAATTGCCAGGATGACGGTGCCCGGGGGGGCGAGATGGGTCGCCCTTCGCATTGCCTTTGACTGAGGGGTTCTCAAATATGGGATGGGAGATTCATGAGGTGGCTGTAGAGTGTCCTGACCTGTTATTCCATTATGCCTGTTAGTATAGGGACTTGGAACGTTAAGGGGCTGAATTCTCCGCAGAAGCGACAGAAAGTATGGAAATATGTGACTGATCACCAGTTGGATGTTGTAGGGCTCCAAGAGACCCATTTAGCGTGCAAAGACGAGCTGCGCCTTAGGCATAGGGCGTATCCCCTTATATACAGATCTTCGGCATCCATGAAACATAGGGGGGTTGCACTCCTCTTCCGCGCTGCGCTGCACTTCCAGCCTGTTGACGTGCGCAATGATAAGGATGGCCGCTGGCTGATGGTGAAGGGGCTCGTTCAAGGGCGGCTATGTACCTTTGTGGTAGTGTATCTCCCCAATGCTGGTCAAAACAAGTTCCTACAAAGTCTGCTGCAGAGAGTGGGTGATTTTGCTGAAGGGCACTTGTTCCTTTTGGAGGACTTTAACTTGGTATGGGACAAAACAGTGGATAGCTCTGGGGCCCATAGGGCTGACACGGGGATGTTTTCTGCCTCATCGCAGCAGTTGGTGGGGGAGCTAGGGCTGGTTGATGGTTGGCGCTTTTTCCATCCTACCTCCCGGGACTACACATTTTTCTCTCATGTACATCACTCCTACTCCTGACTGGATCACAATTTCCTTAGCCAGGCTCTTAGAGGGGATGTTCTTGATTCCACCATTCTTCCGCTTTCCGTCTCTGACCATAGTTCGCTGTTGCTTAGCCTCCGTTGGTCGCTGTCCGGTGACGGGCAACGGAAATGGTACTTCCCAGCCTTGGTGGTAAGGGATGATACCTCTAATAAGGCATTACGGGAAGCTATCAGGGATTTTTTTTAGCTTAATCCCGCGTCGGACACCTCGGTTTCCAACACTTGGGACGCCTTTAAAGCGTCCGTCAGGGGCACGTGCCTGGGCCTCAATGCACACCTCAATAGGTTGCGGCGAAAGGACCGGGAGGACCTGGAGGCTGAGTTGGCGAAACTCGAACAGGCTCACAAGCTCAACCCCTCGAGAGTGACCCTCCGACCCCTGACGGCGGTCCGAGGGAAATTGAGAGCCCACTACAATAATATGGCCGAATTCACACTATTGAGGTTGGGAAGACAATCTTACTCTTGTGGGAACAAGGTAGGCAGACACCTGGCGCGTCAACTACGAGACAGGAGGGAATGAGAATACATTGGTGGGATTTGAGATGCGACGGGTGTGGTACAACATCGGGACGAAGCGAAAGCGGCCATTTTTGGCCGCTTTTATGCGGACCTCTACGCGGGGTACAGGTTGGACACGGGAGCTCAGAGGGAGTATTTGCGGCGCTTGCCCCTCCCCCAGATATCTAACGAGTGGAACGAGCTGTTGGGGGCCCCGATTACAAGAGAGGAAGTGCTTGAAGCTATCAAGAATCTAAAATTACACAAGGCTCCTGGGCCGGATGGCTATACCGCCGTTTTTTATAAAACCTACGCCACCGACCTCTGTGATTTTTTGGTATCCCTCTTTAATAGCATGGCCGAGAGTCTTCAGCCGGTTCCCTGGCGGAGGCGATGATAACGGTTTTGCCGAAGCCTGGGAAGGACCCCGCCCAATGTACCTCATTTCGCCCCATAGCGCTCCTCAACATAGACGCTAAACTATATTCGGCGATCCTGGCGCATAGGCTGCAAGACTTAATGCCGGCGATCATACATCCTGACCAATCCGGATTTATCAAAGGGTGCCAGACTCACGATAATACGCGTAGGGTGGTTCACTTAATTGAAAAGGCAAACAGGTTTCGCATTCCAACGGTCCTGGTGGGGTTGGACGCCGAAAAGGCTTTCGATCGTGTGGACTGGAACTTCCTGTTTAATACGATGGAGGCCTTTGGTTTTTCGGAAAAGTTTATTACCATGGTGAGGGCTAACTTCGGCGGTCCTAGGTCTCGCGTAGCGGTAAATGGCCACATGTCGGCGTTCTTCCCGCACTCCAGAGGCACTAGGCAGGGGTGCCCCCTTTCCCCCCTCCTGTTCGCACTGAGCATTGAGCCCTTGGCTGTGGCGGTGCGAGAGCATGAAGGGGTTTGGGGCCTTCCGTTTACGGGAGAGCAACATAAAATCACGCTCTTCGCGGACGATATTTTATTTTCTGTGGCGGACCCGCAACACTCGCTGCCTTGTATCAGGGAGATCCTGCTGCAATATGAAGAGGTGGCCGGCTTCAAGGTTAATTATAGCAAATCGCATATCCTGAATCTTACTCTTTCGCAGGCTGAGATGGAACGCGCGCGGCCCTTGACGCCTTTGGCCTGGGCCGATGGTTCAATTGTCTATCTGGGGGTCCACCTGACTCCAACAGTGGGCAAGCTATTCTCGGCCAACTTCCCGCCCATGTTAGCAACGACCCGAGCGGAATTGGACAGGTGGAAACCTACATTTTTGTCATGGCTGGGTAGAATCCATGCTATAAAAATGGTTCTCCTCCCTAAATATCTGTACTTATTTCAAGCCCTGCCCATTCCTCTGGACAGCGATTATTTTCGGCGTCTCAAGACTCAGATATTGCGTTTTGTATGGCAAGGGGGTCAGGCACACTTTTCCTTTGCGGTACTGCGTAGGCCGAAGTCCGAGGGCAGAGTGGGACTCCCTGACTTACAGCTCTATTATAAAGCGGCGCAATTGAGGGTGATGGTGGAGTGGTCGCAGCAAACATCAGAAAAACATTGGCTGCACATGGACCGGAGCGTGGCTGGCAGATCGGTCTGGGACTTGGCTTGGAAGCCCAAGAAGGATCGCCCTCTGAATGCTTATATCAGTACCCCCACGGGTACCACTCTGAAGGTATGGGACACCCTGGCCTCGGACGAACGTTGGACTACGTTCCCCTCGCCGTTCACGCCCTTGACTTTAACCCGGCTTTCCCACCGGCATGTCGAGAGGGGGCCTTCGACGCCTGGAGGGAGGGAGGCTGCAGGGCCTTGACTCACCTGTTTCACAGACAGGATCCCCTCACTTTTGCTAACTGCGTGAGGGACTACGGGGTCCCCTTGTCCGACCGGTATCGTCATGCACAACTGCTTCATTGGGCCACATCGCCTGGTGTACTGGAGGCAGCTACGAGACCTCCGTCGCCATTCGAGGCCTTCCTTCTGCGGACATCTGCCATGAAGGATGTCATCTCCTTCCTGTACCAGCTTTTGCTCAAATCGGCGGTGTCACCTAGGCCTCGCTACATGGGGCAATGGGAGGAGATGCTAGGGAGAGATATCTCCGATATTGAGTGGTCGGCGTTGTGGCGGGACCTGACAGCGTTTAACCATTCGCTACACCTAATGGAAGCCCATCTCAAGACCTTATGCAGTGGTATCTATGCCCAACCAGGCTTCACCGCATCTTCCCGTCTACCTCCGATAAATGTTGGAGGGGCTGTGGGTTCCTCGGGGACTTCCGCCACATTTGGTGGGACTGCCCAGTGATCCGGCCGTACTGGGAGGAAATCCTCTCCCACATCAGGGATATTCTCCACTACCCCGTAGAGGACTCTATGGCTTCTGTCTTGTTAGGCCTGTGTGAACCCGGCCTGGAACATCAGACTCGGGCAGACAAGAAGATTTTGTGGCTTTGTCTAGGAGCTGCCAAGCTTACGCTGGCCGCTGCCTGGAAACAGAAAGAGGCACCAGCAATCTCTCTGTGGCACGCGAGACTTTGGAAACTCCTAAGCTTGGAAAGAATGGCGGACATCTTCCTCGGCAATTTCAAGAACTTTCAGTATCAGTGGTGCCCCTTGGTTACCTTCCTCTCTAAGGGGTTGCCATCAGCTGTATACCCTACGTCCTTAAGGTCGCTACACCTGTTTCAAGTCTAGTCTGAATGATAGAATGTGTGTCCGTATGACTGGAGTCGCCACCATGGGAGGGGGGGGAGGAGGGGGAGTTTTATTCCCTGGTTCATGGTACACTGAGGTGCATGTAGCTGGGTCCCGGGCTTGATCGACTTGGACATGTGGGAGCTTGGGCCTGACAGCTCTCCTGCGTGGCCTTTATAGCGCACAAGCCCGTTGAGAGACTCACCGAACTGTTGCTATATAGCTGTATGGATACGAGGACGTGATCTCGAACTTGATATGCCTATGTCATTATGAGATGTTGATGCTTCATGACTCCGGATTATGCCCCCTGCGTGGGGAAATGTGCGGCACCTCGGTGGCCTCCCTATGTTTTCTTCTTTTTCTCAAAATAAAAATTTTACAAAAAAGGTATTGACTTATCTACTAAGAACTATATACACTCTATGCAACATTTGTCACAGAATACACATTCACTTAAACTAACCAAGGTCTGAAGGTGCTAAAGATCATAATACCTGCACCCATAGTGAAAACTTTACAAATAGCCCTTCTTCTGAAGCAAAAGAAGCACATGTACATAGGTCAGTACCTGGTGTGCACAGTCTTTTGTGTAACGTAGAAATTGTCATACTGTCAAACTAATGACTCAAGGCTACTTATAATACTTAGAATTTCATTCATAGACTTTTTGCCCTGTAAGAAACCTTTTTTGCAGAAACCAAAAACTTGTCTGAAACATACTGGACACGAGTTGACAACTGTCATCTGCACACAGAGTTACTCTTCAGTACAAAGATTTATAATGTTTTCAATTCCTCTACACATCTATGATGCATTAAGAGTACATTCCTTTTGTAAACACTGACACCCATTACTGGACACACACTGTATAAAATGAGGTAGAAAAATAATATGATAACTTCCCCACCACTATATAAACAATAAAATGAACTAGCACACTCATTGGATTATGCCATTAGTGATGTCATCAGAGGGGGAGAGGATGTGACCTAACTGCTCAAGCGGTCGATCTTGAAGCTGGGGAACCGGGTTCGAGTCTCAGCAGGAGTGCTCTACATCTTGTGATTCTGGGCAAATCATTTAATCTCCCTATGCCTAACAAAATGAATGTGTCTGTCTGTAATGTAACTGGTGCCCATTTGAAGTGCTTTGATACCTTTGGGTCGAGTTTGCGCTATATAAGACAAAAAAAAAATGATGTCACTTGAGGGCACAAGGGCACCCACCTATTATAAAGAGAAACCCTGAGAGATGGGGTTCCAGGTGCCTGAGAAGGTTCAGGAAAGGGGATGCGTGACCTCCTCCCTTTTTTATTAATAAAATACGGTCCCAAGGGACTGTGTCCCCAGGGGGCTATAGAGGCTCGGGAGGGTGGCCTTGAACACCCTCACCTTTTAAATAATATATGACCCTTGGGGATAGGGTCCCCAGAGCCTCTAAAGGCTGATGGAGTGGACCCCGTGACTCCCTTCCCTTTTTAATTGAATTTTGTCCCAGGGGAAGGGGGCCCTGGATCCTTTGAAAGCTCTGGGAGGGGGCTGTGGCCCCCTCCCTTTTCTCCTCATTTTTGTTGAATTTGGTCCCAGAGGATGTGGTCCTGGCGCCTAATGAGGCTCGGGAGGGGGCCTGCAGAGCACCTTACCCATCCTAAATCAAATTTAGCCCCAGGGTGAGGTCTCTGGGGGCTAATGAGGCTAGGGGAGGTGGTACACAGCCCACTCCCTTTTTGATGGAATTCAGCATAGAGGATGGGGTCTCCAGGGGGCTGCACACCCCTCCCTATGATATATATATGTATTGACACAGGGAATAGGGTCCCTGGGGCCCGAATGCCAACCCTATGCCACACACGCCAAAGTCTGTGTGCGGGAGGGGTATTGGCAGCATGAAGGGATGTTCACTGCCTTTGAGTGGGTTGGCCAAAAAGTGCTTTTTGGACAACGACAGGGCCAAAAAGGACTTTAAAAAAAGCTTGCCATGAAAACATGACAACCCTCAGTGGGCGTGGCCCCAGGGGCATTTTTGTTTAAAGGGAAGTGGGGATGTGGGGGCCCCATCCTGAGGATCATTGAGCCCAAGAGCCCACCACCTTCCAGAGCTAAAGAAAGATTAATGCCGTCATATGGACCGCCCCCCAAGACCCCCACCTTCCATCGGGCTGAATAACAACCACAAGTAAGTCTGCCACAGTAAAATTGCTCACACCTCTTCGGAGGCTCGCCCCCCTTACTCAACTACCCTGCAAAGGGGCTTCCTGGTGCTTTTCTGGTTGGGAGATGAAGTACCCTTGGCTGCTAAGGGTTGTTGGAGGCCAAGAGCCCCTATTGCTGCCACAAGGAAGTCTCCCACAGCGGGATTCCTCAGAACTCGTCGGAGGCCCCACCCCCTTTCTCAACCACTCTGCAAAGTGGCTGCCTGGGCACAACCTTTTGGGGGATGAAGTTCCATTGGCTGCTGAGGGTTGCTGGGGCCAAGAACCCCTATTGTTGCCACAAGTAAGTCCCCAAAAGTGGGCCTGCTGTAACCAAAGGTTACCGGGATGTTATAGTTGGGCTCAAATTCCACTCATGCAAAACCATTGAAATTCAGCAGTTTAGTTACCTGAGATAACTATACCTTATGCCCCCGCAATGCACTGCTTATGACCTCACATAATACATCACTCATGATATTGTCAGTGACATCATTAAGGACATCATAATGACATCTCAAATTACATCACTGATGACATGAATTTTTCTATTTCCTAACTATAGCGTCCCTGTTAAATTTGTTTTTTAAATGAATATTGGGATAGTGATGAAAACATGACATCAGAATTTTTGAAAACATGGAATTCAGTGTCACTTGGAATGCTGCTGTAAAACATTCTTACCAAGTTTAACAAAGATTGGAGTAATATTGTTTGTATTTGCAGTGATTCAGGTACGTATATGAAAAAGTTGTATGATGATCTGCCAAAATGCATATCTCAGGTGAAGTGCTTCCCTGTAATGAATCCTAGCCACTTGCTAGATGTTATGCTAAAAGCATCTTTTCAATCGTCAGAGTAAAGGAAGGAGTTTATTGACTTTTTATTTCATTCTGGTGCACTGTTTCATTATGCATGGTAACTAAAATGCAAATATTTCTCATTTTGTACTTTGTGGTGCATTAAAGAATGAGTCATCCCAACTGAGTCATTTAGCCGCTAGTTCTTAGTCTTAGAGGCTGTGAATGCTATCTAATCCATGTGGCAGAATTTTTGGCAGAATTACTGCTTAGTGATGATGCCAAAGGCAACACATGTGAGGTTTTTGGACTGCATATTGATATGAAAAAAAATACACTCTACTGTATTCTTAGATTTTTACAGGAAAGCATTACTGCTGTAATGGAAATAATCAAGAAAACACCCTTGTCTAATAAGTGTTCAGCATAATTTGTGTAGATGTCAAACATCTCCTTGAGAATAGGCTGGGTGACACCTTTAGTGACTTTGGCACTGCAATATGTTCCATGTTAAAATGCATGCCACATGGTAAGCAAAGAAATGTTAAGGAGCAATGCAGAACATTTTATTTTACAGTGCATGAGAAATGGGTTGCAATAACGCATAGATTTGTGCCTTCCTCCACCAACCATGGCATTTAAAGTCAATGACGCCTCATTGTGGTACTCTGCACAACTTCTAGATCCCTTCCATAAAGGAAATTTTCTCTGGACTTTTAAAAGTACGGCTTTAATTTTTGCTCTCTTCAATAATTCTGAGGGCATATGCTCCGAGTTCTACCCATATATTGCAGAACCTGCCTCAGAGAATTGCAATATTCAGGTGCACCAGTATTGGCATGGAAAGCTATGTCAGTGACCATAGTTAGAAAATTGTGTGCTGCAAACATGAGAGGAACAGGAAATCAAAGAAGGCATCTTACCAGCACGTCTTTTATTTTGCCGTCCTTGGGCACTTGATAACACACTTTTGCATGCTGGTACTTTAAGGCTTTAGTAGTCTTCCTATGGTAGACTTTGGTGCCCCTTTGGAATTTACACCATAGTAGGTCCGTCGCATCCCCATGCGATAGATATTTAATTTAAAAAAGTCCTCTGTAGGGGCGTGGGTTGGGGACGATGGTGGTCGTGTGAGCCTGTAGATCCGTGCTGGCCCGCAAGTATCCTGACATCCTGGTGCCAGGCAGGGCGAGAACGCTCAGCTGGGGGTAGTCCTAGAAGTTGGAGAAACCCCAGAGGCAGTTTTTGGGTCTCCTGTTGCCTGAAAAAGCTGACACAGTGAAGTTTGGTAATCGTTGAGCTAGTTGCTGGGATGACGCAACTCGGAAAGTGCCTCAGTGTGGACTGTCTGCCTGTGGGCCGGGCGGAGGCCTGGGGACTCTGCCTGGGGGCCCGGTAATGCAACGGAGGCAGGAGCTAGAAAGGATGAGCCCCCCTACGCTAGTCGAACCCCGACGGTAGTGAGGCCCTACGATCAAGAAGGTGGTAAGGAGTGTGGCTGGACGCCGAGGCCTGGTTCAGGGCCAGAAGAGAGCCCAGCAGGGATCAGCGCAGTGAACACAACCAGTGAAGTTAGCTGATCCCACTAGCCCAGAGAGTGTGGGTGGCCCCTTGTATTTGAATTGCGGCCTACGCGGTGTATTCAACCCCAGGGAAGAGGCACAAAACTGTGAGCGTGCTCTGGCTGAGACCTGCGGCGGGTCTTGTGGGGTTCATTTGCACAGGGGGGGGTCCCCTGACTGTGGGGAGTGCCTGCGGATGCTGGCTCAGCCCTGGGACAGCACCAAGAAACCACGGACATCTCTGGAGGGGGCCCCCAGGCTGAGGGCATGTGAACTGAGACCCCAGTGCTAAGTGTGGCGTGACCAGTGAGAGAGGGGCCCATACGCCCAACAAAACACGAACCACTTAGAACATTCACCGAGTGGAGACAACGTAGGTGATGCTGGAACCAGAGTACCCTGGGTGGGATAGTTAAGGGAATCGGCATATGGCAGTGACTACTCAGGACTGGGAATACATGCAAAGTCACCGCCACTAGAAGAGTGTCATGCCACCACATCCGAGAAATTGTGAGCGCTGTATGTAGAGCTTAGGCGGATGCTCGCTGGAGGCAGGTGCCGGCGCAGTGGAGAAAGCACCTTGGAGAACCGGGCCTTATGAGCCGGGCAATTCAGGGCACGCATAAATCCTCGGATTCACCTGCCTTGTAACTAACAGAGACACGAGACACTCCGTTGAGCGTGGAAGCCAGGTTTATTAGCTGCAGCTAAGCACAGTTGTCCTAGAAGTTACACTTGGAGTAGGTTCAAGGAGACTGCCACTTCAATCCATGGCGTACAATCTCTTATACTAAACACATTTACAATATTCCACTCCCCACACACACAAAACGAACCAATGAGAAAAGTTGGAAAACAGGCTATCAGGTGTCTCAGAATACGCCTCTTTCTCGGACCCCGTGTGTCACCCCTCCCAACAAATTATTCAGTGATGGTGTTCACAATCCCTTCTCGCAGGTGGCAGGACATGCTTGTATATCTCAAAGGACAGTTGTGTAATAGGAGCATACAAGGAGAGAATAGCGAAGGCCAGTCAGATAAGATAGTACAAGGGAAGAATAGGAGAGGGCAAATTGTCGGCTGAGACAGGGATCAATTGAACCAGACATGGATTAGCAAACTCAGCCCGACCCTGACATCGGGTTTCATGAACAAAGACAATAGAGTTACTCTTTAACTGAAAGGACACATAGCAGCTGGAAAAGCAAAAGCACATCGTTCGCCGTGCTGCCTGAGTGAGGGCAACACAAAATGGCGACAGGACACAAAATGGCGGCTAGATACGAGACGAAATCTGAAATCGCAGAACCTCAAACTGAGGCGTATTGCAGTGGTGTGCTGGAAGGTGACCCATGGCAATAGTTTCTAAGGCGCCTCTGCATAGTTGTACGGCACCCATATCCTTTCTGCTGAAACGGGGGGCAACCCACGAACTAGAAGAAACCTCACAAAAAAGAATGCAGAAAGACTCCGATGACCCAGTGCAGTAACAGCTAACTAAAATACAGGAGGCCATTGCTAACACCAAGGCCACCCTACATCATGATATCACAGTACAGTGTCAGTGGGATGGGGCCTACTCAGAGAAGACCACAAGAAGCTAGCAGAGAGAGTGGAAAAAAAAACGAGTCTAGCATAGCAGACCTCGAGCCAGCACAACAGTCCTTAGCCTTGCGGGTAGGAGAAATAGGAGGAACAATGTAAGGGTTATAGGCCTTACTGAAGTAGCAGAGGGTAACGACATGGTGTCTTTTCTTGGAGCAGTTGCTCAGAAATGTGGTGGCCCCTCAGGGCCTATTTTTTTTATACCCTTGAGAGAGTGCACCGTGTGCCGGCCAGGCTGCCAGCGCCTTGAGTTGGCCAGACTCATCCACTTCAGAGATAGGGATACTCTCCTGCACAAAGCTCCTACAGGGGGGCCATATACTGTAGACAATCTCCTCTAATTACACACTGGACGTCCATAAAAGAGGAGGTCAAGAAAGCATTGAGAGAATTGGGCCCCTCAATTACTCTTCGATCTTCCCTGCCCGCCTACGTGTATGGTGGCTGTGGAGAGGCACATCACAATTATGACACTTCCATACAATACAATAAGGTTTTTAACCTGGCATATACGAGGGATGGGATCCATGGCTAAGCACCACAATATTGATTCCTACTTAAAATGCAGGGATATACACATAGCCCCCCTTCAGGAGACTCGGTTAATCAAAGACAAAGCTGAAGAACTCTGCAAATGGTGGAGAGGTCAGGTCTTTGCAACAAGCCTTCTCGGCCTTTTCAAGGGGAGTATTAATATGGATAAGACCTGGGGTCCTCTTTGATCTTACACATGCCTTGATAGACACTGAGGGTAGGTATGTATTCCTGACGGGGAAACTGGCAGGCCGGGAGATAACGCTGGGTAACATCTATGTGCCCAATCAGGATCAGGTTGTTTTTCTAGCCTCCCTTCAGCTAACATGGCTGCTCACATGGATGCACAGACAAAATATTGAGATTTAAATTTCGATTTACAATTATATCAAGGTTTAAATATCGAAGGGACATAATATAGAAGGTAAGTAATATCGACACTCGATATTAGTAATATCGAAGTTTTAAATATCGATGTCAGTAATATCGATGTAAATAATTTCGATGTTACTAATATCGATTTTTTAATAATTTTTGTGTATATTATAATGTATTTATTATGTTTTAAAAAATTTTTTTATGTAGTTTAATTACATTTTGTATTTTAGTACTTTAGCGGGTTGTGGGTTTATAGGGGAATAGGGTGGGAAGTAATTTAATTATGTTAAAATAATTATTAATTAGTAGGAATTATTAATTCATTTTAATTAATTGGTAATTATTTTTAATTAATTGGAAATCAATTTTAATTGATTCTTTAATTGATAAATATGTTCTGTAGCGGGTTATGGGTTTATAGGGGAATAGGGTCAGAAGTAATTTAATTATGTTAAAATAATTATTAATTAGTAGTTATTATTAATTCATTTTAAGTAATTGGTAATTAAATTTAATTAATTGGTAATTCATTTTAATTGATTAATTGATAAATATGTTCTGTAGCGGGTTGTGGGTTTATAGGGGAATAGGGTGGGAAGTAATTTAATTATGTTGAATTAATTACTAATTAGTAGGATTCATAAATTAATTTTAATTAATTGGTAATTAATTTTAATTAATTCATTAATTGATAAATGTGTTCTGGTGCGGGTTGTGGGTTTATAGGGGAATATGGTGGGAAGTAATTTAAATGTAATTAAGTATTAATGTTTTTAAATTAATTGTTTTGTTAATTATATAATTGTTAATTAATTATTAATTGGTAATTAAATATAAAATGGTATTTTTTAATATTTTTTTGGGGTTAAATATATATTGCTAATCATGTTTTTAATAATTATGTATAGGTATTGTAAATGGTTTATATTTATTTAATAGTTCATATTTTTATTATTAAAAAAAAGCTTTTAATTATAAGTATGTTATTTTAACCCCTACGCTATCCAACACTTTCCCTACTGTTGCACTCTCTGGAGTGGGATTAGTAAATTTTACCCCTACGCTATCCAACACTTTACCTACTGTTGCACTCTCTGGAGTGGGATTAGTAATTGTTACCCCTACGCCATCCAACACTTTCCCTACTGTTGCACTCTCTGGAGTGGGAATAGTAATTGTTACCCCTACGCTCTCCAACACTTTCCCTACTGTTGCTCTCTTTGGAGTGGGAATAGTAATTGTTACCCCTACGCTATCCAACACTTTCCCTACTGTTGCACTCTCTGGAGTGGGAATAGTAATTTTAACCCCTACACTATCCAACACTTTCCCTACTGTTGCACTCTCTGGAATTGGAATAGTAATTTTTACACCTACGCCATCCAACACTTTTCCTACTGTTGCACTCTCTGGAGTGGGAATAGTAATTATTACCCCTACGCTATCCAACACTTTCCCTACTGTTGCACTCTCTGGAGTTGGAATAGTAATTTTTACCCCTATGCCATCCAACACTTTCCCTACTGTTGCACTCTCTGGACTGGGAATAGTAATTGTTACCCCTACGCTATGCAACACTTTCCCTACTGTTGCACTCTCTGGAGTGGGAATAGTAATTTTTACTCATACGCTATCTGAAATAGTTTTTTTATTAGTTTTATGTTGTTATTAATTGTTATTCATATTGTTATTTTATGTATATAAATTTATGTGTAATTTATTATATTTTTATTTATTTATACGTTAGTAAAATAATTAATTTAGAGATATTATTAATGAAAAATATACTATATATTATATCTTTATTATTATTAATTTGTATTACATTATTTATTAATTTTAAATATTGTAATATATTTTTAAATGTTTATTACGTTTATAGGTATTATTTTGTTAATATTACATTTTTATTTTATTAAAATAAAACGATATTTTACAAAAAACAATATTTTTGACATTCTATATATTTTTTCCGATATTTTTGCACTTACCTTGTTAGAGATAGGATCCCGATATTTTTGCCATCGATATTTTTGCTGCGATAATTTAGTATCTCGATATTTTTGTATTCGAGATTTTGTCATAGATTCGCTCACATGAATGGGCAGGTACTACTCGAAGGAGACTTTAATTGTGCCACGGACATCGTGGCCGACCGCTCCCACCCCCGCTTTCGGGGTCACAATCTCATCGCACCGCAGAGGGGTTCCAGGAATGGCTACACCAGTGGGTCCTCGAGGATATTGGGAGAGTGCAGCACGAAGGACACATCAGGTACACACTAGGCTTGATACCTTTCTCTGCACACCAGCTCTTAGCGGTTCCATGATACACACTGAATATTTGGGGCACACTCTTTCCGACCACAGCCCTCTATTGATGATTCACAAACCTATAGGCAGATGGCCCCCGATCCCTTCATGGGGGCGCAATCCATTGGCACTAGAAGACGCCCCTTATCAGTCATCCCTGACTGCACTTATTGAGGCTTTCTTCCACACAAACGCTCATATGGCATCCACAGCCCTACTGAAATTGGAGAGTTTCAAGGTAGTGGTACTGGATCAATGTATGGGGCAGTCGGTTGGGGCACAGCGAGAAATTCACCAAGAAGTTTTGGATTTGGAGGTAAAATTACACCAGTTCGAAAACACACAGGGAACTGATCCCACCTTCTGAAGGACGGTGCCCTCTTGGGCCCCGTGGGTTGTACACATACATTTACCTGCTATGCCCTCCCAAATGAAGAGTTGGTCAGGCAGTAGAGAATACAAACAAGCATTTATTACCATATTCTCTGCAGAGGAGTCTGTCATGACCTGCACCCTAAGATGACCGGAGAGGGACTGCCTCTCCCAGGCACAAGAATAGCAATTATACATTTCAGCAGGAGCACAAGATACACCCACCCATTAACTTTCCACAGAAGTCAGCAAGAGACAAAGAGGGGCACACAAGGATGAGCCAAGAGTCTGAGGCCGGGTACACACTGTTTCTCTCTGGTGAGGTCATTCTGCTTGCCTGCAGCTGGGCCAGTGGGAGCAGACTCCGTCTCATGGAAAACGTATGCAGGAATATAAACAATATATCCATTAGTACAGCGAGGTCCAACCTTAGGAGAAAATTTACCCCAGCAGCTTTCTGCTGAAGCAAGCAGTACATATAATAGAATCTTGTTCAGTCACAGTCTAATATGTATTGAGAAACACAAAATGAACCCACACTGGTTAATGAGGCCTGCATACTGCGAGGGATACTTGATAGGCTACTGGATGCAAGCATCAGTACATGTAATTTAGCCACACACTCCTAATGTAAAACAGCACAGCAGAGGCATCATAGAAAAGGAAATTTTTAATTTAACAGACTTTTAGCAGTGTTGGCTAAAACCTTTATTGCTATCTGGCAGGGTCGTTACAATTCTAAGTGGGGAGAAGGAAAATGCACCGTCACTCAAATCGAAACAAGAGAGCACATGTATACCCTTGGCATACTACTATGTTCTTCAATACTGTATCATAGTCAGATTGTGTTAGACCTTGCACCATTGGCGTGGGTCTCCCTTCCATTTTTGCTGTTGCCTCATGTATTTTATACTGGTGTTAGATGCATGGGGCACTGTGCCACTGCTATCCAGTGCCAAAGCGCAACTTCTGCATATTGTAAATTGATGTATTAATCAGTGGTTCCATGTTTGGCTGTTTGGTTTACTTATCACACCCTAGTCTAGTGCACTGAGTGTGCCCAGGGCGTGTAAATCCAAATGCAGCTGGTGGGCTTGCAGTACTGGTTGTGCCACCCACAGAAGCAGCCTTGTAAAATGTATCTAAGGTCTGCCATTGCAGATCCTGCTTGTAGTCTGGTACTGTCATGCTGACTGGGCAAGAGCACCCACTTCCCAGTCCCTAAACCTTCCCTTTTCTTCATATCAGTCACCCCTATGGTAGGCCCAAGGGCAGGGTACATTGTAAGTATAAGGTAGGACAAGCTCTGGTGTGTGTGCGTGGTATGTCCTAATAGTGAATTGCAGTCATTTTCGTTTTTCATTATTGCAAGGCTACCTGTTCTCCATAGGCCAGAATGGGCTGTTAGATTATTACATGTTTATAATCCTAACTGTCTCAGAGAACATGGTGGAAATTCGAGTTTAGTATGCCCGAACTCAGAATAATAACATACATCTTTTAGCAAAGTTTATTTTGATATTCTGTGTTTGCAAATACCACTTTTAGAAAGTAGGTATTTGCTTATCTAACCATTCAAACCTGCCTCTGCTAGGTTGTGTATATTTTTTTTTGTGAGTGACAGGGCGGGGGAATTCCAGGAGACAGGCTGAGTGATGAATAGAGAGATCTGCATCTAGATGGGAGGGAGGAGTTGCACCTGAACCGTGAATAGGGCTGTGCCTGCCTTTCACAATGCTGGCTCCACCCCCTGGGGAGCAGCTGATGTCTCTGCCCTGCACACTGAAAGAAGAGAAGGAGTCCTGTAAACAAAGTGCTCCAGGACTGAACTTGCCTTCCACAATGCTGGCTCCACCTCCTGTGGGGCGTCTGATGTGCCTGCCCAGCACTGTGAAAGGAAAGGAGAAGTCTGTAAACAGAGTGCTTCAGAACTGGGTTGAGCTGGGCAGAGGCCCCTCTCCCCTCAGAGAACAAAGGATTTGGGGGTATAACTATTGGGACTCTGATCCCATGAAATTAGATCACTTTTGAACTACAAGAAGAAACCTTTACTGAGGAGAGGAACCTGAAGAAACTGAGGAGAGACTATTCCCAAGCTGACGTGCTGCTTGGGGGTTTGGCCTGAAGTGGTTGCCTTATTGCCAAAGGAAGGAGAAACAAACTTTGTGTACTTTGCTTTCAACTTGTGAAGGATCTCCAAGGGCTTGGAAAAGAGCTTGCCTCCTGCTGAAGTCTCAGGGACAACGGACTTTACCCCCCAGCTCCCCAGAGTACTTTTGGAAGTGCCTGCTGCTGTTTTGGACCTTCTGAGGAAATGCATGTCGCAAGGAGCTGGAAAGCATGACTCAGCGAAAAGAAGAGTGTCGCCATTGCTGTGCCTGCCGTCACAACTCAGAAGGAGGGTGTCGCCGCTAGAACTGTCGCACTGCACTGCATAGGAGAGAAGCGTGTCGCAACGAAGAGGAAGCGTGTTGCCATTGCTGCTGCTGCCGTCGCAAGTCCGAAGGAGGGTGTCGCCGCTGTAGTTGTCACACTGCACCGCACCAGGAGAAGAATCTCGAAACGAGGTCCGAGCGTGTCGCCGTCGCTGTGCCTACCGCCGCAACTCCGAAGGAGGGTGTCGCCGCTGGAACTGATGCATTGCACTGCATCGTCCAAGAGCACCTCGAATCCCTGAGAAGCGCACCGCCGTCGGAGCTGCTGCTGTCACATCTTGGATGTCGCCGCTGTAGTTGTCGCATCGAGCGGAAGCTTCTCGCATCATGGGAGAAGAGCGTCGCCACTGGAGCTGTTGCTGTTGCATCGTAAGGGTGTCGCCGCTGCAGTCCACGCTAAGTGTGGGCTGAAAATCCATTCTGCTTGTGGAATTAGCGAATTTTTGACAATTTCACATCCACGAATTGCGTGAAATTGTCAAAGAATTCGCAATTCGCGAGTTGGCGGATATTTGTTTGCTTGGTCGAGCGTCAAAAAAACAATCTCATGCGAGCGGCGTTGACATACCGTGATTCTGAGTTTGTCGAGTTATTTTCCTCCCGTTTGCATGCACTGTGCCATTTTCGATCTTGCTGCGTGATCGCGCGAAACATTTTGACCGCGAGTACGTCATGGCGTGATGGCACGAGACTTTTCGACCGCGAGTACGTCATAGCGTCCCGCCATCTTGCTCTGGGAGACTTTCAGAACGCGAATATGTCATAAGGGCCCGCGATCACGTAGATGTGCCGCGCATCTGACATCCGGCCGGAGATTTGAACAGCTCGCTTTCCCGAAATAGCAAAAATTGCAATTCTGCACAAGAAATCTATCGCTGGCAGCATAAACCTTCTGAAATTGATGATTTGGATCAGAATAACTCCTCAGGTTGACATTTGGCTGCTTTTCTTTGTGTAAAAAGTCAATTTTTTTGTGGGGGGGTGGGAGGAAGGAAGTGCCCACCAGTCTCCTACTTCCTGTTCCTATCCAGCAGGCTCCTCCCAGTGCTTTGTCCATGTCCTGGTCACTATTCATTTGGATCTGGAGCTGGAGCTGGAGCTGGAGCTGGAAGGATTACTCTTTGTGGCTGCTGCTGGATATTTGTATTTGAGGTCTTTTTTTTTGGGGATCACTTTTGAATTTGAGATGTTATAAGTAAGTTGGTGTTGTTTGTTTGGGGCATTGCAGTTGCTTTAAAAAATATATATTGTGGATACCCACAGTATCTAGTAGGCCCAGGGTTAGTCATGGGTGCATGATAAACTGTTTCTGTGAGTTTTGTTGAACTTAAATATCATTTATGGCATGTTATTGAGTAGCTCACTGTTATATGTGGAGGTTTTTTTAATTGTGGGATGCGTGTTAAAGCCACACTAGCCAGTAGGCCCAGGGGTACTCAGTGGTGCATGGGCCATGTCTTTCTGTGGGGTCTCTTGAATTTAAACATAATTTAGGGCATTGATGCCATTGGATTGGGGTGATTTATTGTGTGTATTTCGATGTTATGGGTGTTGTTGGGGCCTGGTCTAGGGCCTGGCCATGTGGGTGGGGGTCTAGGGGCCACTTTGAAGCCAGGCAGTGTGCTTTGTGCCATAGGCCTGCCCCCAGTCCATTATGCCCAGGGGTACTCAGTGGTGCATGGGCCATGTCTTTATGTGAGGTCTCTTGAATTTAAACATCATTTAGGGCATGGATGTAATTGGATTGGGGTGATTTTTTGTTTGTATTTCGATTTTTTGAGTGTTGTTGGGGCCTGGTCCAGGGCCTGGCCATGTGGGTGGGGGCCATTTTGAGGCCCGGTCCAGGGCCTGGCCATGTGGGTGGGGGTCTAGGGGCCATTTTGAAGCCAGGCAGTGTGCTTTGTGCCATAAGCCTGCACCCAGTCTGCCTTGCTTTCATCCATTATGCCCAGGGGTACTCAGTGGTGCATGGGCCATGTCTTTTTGCGGGGTCTCTTGAATTTATTGGATTGGGGTGATTTTTGAGTGTATTTCGATTTTTGTGGGTGTTGTTGGGGCCTGGTCCAGGGCCTGGACATGTGGGTGGGAGTCTAGGGGCCATTTTGAAGCCAGGCAGTGTGCTTTGTGCCAGAGGCCTGCACCCAGTCTGCCTTCAATATTCCCAGGGGTACTCAGTGGTGCATGAAACAACTCTCTATGTGTGGTCTCTCTTCTATTATTTTAAAATCCATTTTGGATTAGAATTGCAATTTTTATTTAGTGTCTTTCCATTTTTGGGTGTGTTGTGTTATAATAAATGCCTAGTTGCAAATATTAATTGAAGCATGACAGATGCAACATTTATTTAACTGATGTTCCTCTGGCTTCCTTTGCTTTAGGTGCACAAAGACTGACAACCAGGCATCATCCTCATCATCATCGCTTGTTGTAGTGCCAGGAAGATGTCCTGCTGCGGTGTGTGCACATCGTCACGTGACGTCGCGTGTGGTGGCCACAGACAACTCTGCAATTCGTGCAACTGTGTCCTGCTGTTCTGACATCTGAAGAAGATGGGCCCAAAGAAAGGAGGCCGTAGCTCCTCTACCAAGAAAGTTGCCAGTGCCACTGCCAGTAAGTAGGAGCAGAAGAAGCAAGTGGCGCCACTTACCAAGAAGACTGGTGTGCCGAAGGACACTTTTTTGGGGAAAAAAAACTATGCCTGCAGCAGCGGTGTCCGCCGGGGACCAAGCGGGGAGCAGCACCTCCGCTTCATTGGTCTCAGTGCCACCACGAGATGTTAGACCCAAGTCCATTAGTTCCAAAGAGGCAGCCTCTTTAATTGCTCTTTCACCATCGACCAGTGATGTTGGCGTTGAGTAGCATTCAATCAACGCAGGGTGTAACTCATCTGAACAGTGTTCAACCACAGGTGCAACAAGGAGATGCGCAAGGAGAGGTGCAAGGAGAGGCGCAAGGGGAGGCAGAAGGAGTGGCACTAGGAGAGGCACAAGGAGTGGCACTAGGAAAGGCGCAAGGATAGTTGCAAGGAGTGGCGCAAGGAATGGCGCAAGGAGTGGTGCAAGGAGTGGGGTAAGGAGTGGCACAAGTAGCGGCACAAGTAGAGGCGCAAGTAGAGGCACATGGAGAGGCACAACTGCCCACAATGCTTGTTCCTCCAGAAGTAGGGGCACATCAGGAAATCAAGATTCAAGCGGAGGTATCATCCGAGCAAGCCACTCCTCCTGATGATCCATTGTCTTCCAGATCCCCAGCAAGGAAAAGGTTAAGGCGGGCAAGTACAAGTCCTTCTCATGATCTAGATCTTGATTGGCACCCACCAATGCAGTCTGAGAGGGAGGCACGCAATGAGCCAACAAAGCTAGCTAAAAGGAAGGTTACCGCAAGACTTTCACTTATGGGTGATGACGAAGAAGAAGTGGTGTATTCTGCTGCTGATGAACAGTCTGACAATGACAACCCAGTCATCACAGTCGTCACTCCAGCCCCAGCGGTCATGCAGCAGACAGACATTTTTACCCTATCCAAAAATGCTGCTGAGCGGGATGTGGGTGGCGTGGCACTGGTACCACCACCAACACAGGTAACCACTACACCAACACGACCTACAGCTTCCATATTTTATCGTCAGATGGGCAGGCAGGGACCTCCATCCATCTCGACCTCAATTACCTCAAGTAGTGGTGCTGTATGTGCACAACAGAGTCAAATTCAGCCACGCCCAACCTCCACTTCATCTGGCATTGAAAGTAGCACCTCCACCACCACCAGAAATCTCCAGTCCCCAGTTTGGGACTTCTTTAGTATTAGCAAAAAGGCGGAAAACCTAGTCATTTGTTTGATTTGTAAACAAGTATTTATTCGGGGTAAGCTTGGTACCAACTGTTGTACCGGAGGCCAGAGAGGTCATCTAAAAAACATCACATTATCCAGTGGGAGGCACACCTAAGTAACATCCGGAAAGCCAAAAGTACAAATCCGAATGTATTCATTGATATTGCATCTGATGACGAGGAGGAGCTGATCGTGCAGGGGGGAGGTGAACAACAGAGAGACATTTTTTCTGGTACACACAGTACCCCTGGCAGCAGCACTGCATTGGTAGTGACCACACCCTCCTCTACCCCAGCAACATCAAGGAGTTACAGTAGTTTGTAGAGACACCAATGCGAAAAAGTACATCAATGAGCCTAACTGGGTTGAAGAGGTCTGCATCCTCTTTACATATGAAAACGGTCCAGACCACCATTAAAAGCATGTTTTGGTCGGAGGCTCCATTGGAACGCAACCACCCAATGCCATGTCTTTATAATGCAATGCTGGCTAAAATGTTAGTGCTGGACCTTCTCCCTTTTTCTTTCGTAGAAGGGGTGTGTTTTCTAGAATTTGTGGCAACAGTCTGCCCTAAATGGAAGGTTCCTAGCCGGTCCTATTTTGCAAGAGTTGTGGTTCCAGCACTACATCAAGATGTGCTGGAGGTGATTGGGGAAGCTTTGCAGAAGAGTGCTGTTCACACTATCCACCTGACAACAGACATGTGGACCAGTTGCCAAGCTGTTGTTTACATGTGCATCACTGCACACTGAGTCTCTTTTGCGGGGGTTAGAGACAAGATAGCTGCGGGTGGTCACAGTGCCACAATTTTTCAAGCTCCTCGGAAACATGCAACAGTAGTCATGTTTGCCATGGAGAAATCTCATACTGCAGTAAACATTTTGGAGGAGTTTAACAGTAAGGTCTTTGAATGGCTGCATCCAAGAAAGCGCATGATTGGTTATGTTTCCACGGATACTGGCAGTAATATAGTTAGGGCCATGTCTGATGGTGGCTATTTCAGAGTGTCGTGTTTGGTGCACAGTATTAACATTGTTGTTCAAGATTTCTTGAAAAAAGAAAACACAGTCAGCAAGTTACTGACCACCTGCCAAAGTATCTGCACACATTTCAGCCATTCTTTTAAGGCCCGGAAGCAGCTGAGGATCATTCAACATGTCCGTAGAGTGCCAGTCAGAGGACTCATCCAGGAGGTGGCAACACGTTGGAACTCAACCTTCTACATGCTTGAGCGTCTGTTTGAGCAGTGCTTGGTAATCAATGAGTATGTCAGACTGATTTGCATATAGCCATGTCTGAACTGGGGTGGCAGAGTGGGCTAAAGAATGGTGATGGATTAAACCCAGATCTTTTGACTGGTTGTGAGTGTTTGATTGATTCAGATGCTCCGTCCATCACCACCCCCTTTTGTACCGCTTTTGGCCACCATAAGTGTGGCAGGGTATGCTCAGACGTGAGTCCCTTGCTCACTTTGCCACTGGATTCAAGCAAGCCGGGCTGAAGACGGCTGGAATGCCAGAAACCTGTCCTCGGAGGCTTGGTTCCGGTCCAGGGAAGACATGGCTTGGCAGTTCGGGCTGGACTGTTCCCATGAGGCACAGGGTCAGACTGATTTGCATATAGCCATGTCTGAACTGGGGTGGGAGAGTGGGCTAAGGAACGGTGATGGATTAAACCCAGATTTTTTCACTGGTTGTGAGTGTATGATTGATTCAGATGCTCCGTCCATCACCACCCCCTTTTGTATCTGGATGACCCAACAGAGGTCTTCATTGATCATAACCCATTACTGTATTGGTATGGGAAAAGGGGTCAATGGCCACTGATCACCAAGCTGGCTCTGAATTATATGTCTTGCCCACACGCAAGCGTGTCTTCGGAACGTGTTTTCAGTACTGCTGGTGCCATTGTAACTTCAAAAAGGACCCGCCTCTCGCCCAAAAATGTGGAGAGGTTAACAATGATCAAGATGAATCAGCACTTCATATCACCCGATTACAAAATACGTGAATCCACGCAGGAAGAAGAGGACACCGACTTAGGTGACGGAAGTTCTTATCTGTTAGCTGATCTACTCCCGTTTCAATCCACAGAGTTTGAGGACAAGCTCTACTTCCCTGACAACTAGACCTGAAATACTGACTTTCTTTTTTTTCATCTTTTATTCACTTGTATTCCTGTGTGTATTTCTTTGTTTTGTAAGTTTTACCACAACAAAACTCTAATCACAACAAATCCATCAGCAGCACTGTCTTCATCTTATTTCCTTTTTGAAGGTGCCGCTGTCTGCGTTCACAAGTTCACACAACTCAGTCATGCTCCTCTATTCTCTTCCTCCAGACTCCCCCATCCATTTCCCTCATGGCAGATGGCTGGATTACGCAGAATCAAGAAAGTGTTCCTTCGTAGACGAGTCCCCTCAAAAGAAGTGGGACTGGAAATACTGACTATGCTGACTGTTACCTCTGAAATTGAAACGCAAGAGGCTGCCCTGTGGTCCTTCAGATGCTGACAAAAAGTGAAACAGGTAATGTATGAATGAATGGTGAGATGGCTTGCACTGGACAACACTGGCTGTCTGGCTCTGATGAAAGCAATTGCTGTTTGTTGTGCATGAAATTAATCCTATGTGTTCTGTTATTATTTAATCTTTTACACACTAAATGCTCAAGTCTACTAGTGTTTTTACCTTGTTTAATGCAAATTGTACTACTACTGCAGGGGCAACTACGTTGTATTTTTTAATATGGAAAATGTCCTTGGACTCACTGTGACTGCATGAACAACATTGAGTTTGCCAATACCATGATGATGATGATGAGTCTTGATGATCAAAGTTACATAATATCTTCACAATCACTCACTAGGATGGATGGATCATCATCGTCGGTTTACGGAAGAACTATGGCCATTTCGTGAGTGGCGAACAGGTAAACAAGTCAATAACAACCACAGCAGAACTACATGTCTGTCTAGTCTGTGTCAAGAGGTATGCTACATGGAAGTTGGTTCACTCAGTGGTGCCTGCCTTGACAGTCTGCATGGCCCTGGCCTGCTGTGTGCTAATTCACATCCTGGAAACAGAGACTCAGAGTAGGCACTTTAGAAATGATGCATGTATGTAATACTGTCGCCTCTGAAAGTGAAAGTGTTATTTTTGAACTACACACTGTGCCTTATATTTTTCCTCCGGGGTGTCTTAATATCCATTCCCTTTCTTTTTTTGCACCTACAATTACAGGCTGGCACTTACCCTGTGCGATGTGAAACACATTACTTACCATAGCAATCCGCAATTCCACATCCGCCAGGCAGGCAGTGGACAGTGTGGTCACCAAGATTGATTTACGGAGCGCCCAATGGAATGGAGGAGCACAGCGAATAAGAGGATAGCTGGATGCATGCAGCTTCCCAATTTGACCAGGACAACTACAACATACAGTTACAGTATCCACGTCACTTGTTCTTATCTTTTAAATAATATTATTGTTGCGTGTGAACTTCTATGAGTGTGCGACTCGGTGATTTTACTCTCTGCTTCAAATTCATCCCTACAGCTATTTGATACGTTTCTTTGCTATTTGTAAAACTAGTGTAATGTACTACTAAGTGTTTATTCTCTCTGAGGACTGATATGCAAGTGAAATTGCGTAATTCTTGCAGCCCTGTACTGTCTAATTGTTTAGTACTAGTTAGTAAGTTGTAGTATAAGTAGTACTACTTTTCATTAACCTAACTGTCCACTTAGCAAACAACTTCATGCATGCACTTCCTTTAAGTCCCATAAAAGATTTGGATATGGTCGTATCGTAGATTTGTTTTTCTTCATGTGTTGTTTCTCCATGCTGTGTTTTCTTTTTCTCCCTCCAAAAATCTTTCCCAAAAACCCCCATTCCCACCCATTTTTCAAACCCTAACCCTCTTCCCCCGGGCTGTGTGGTTTTCATTGAGGTGTGTGAGTAAATTACAGCAATAATTCCACATGCTTGCTGGGGAGGATAAGATCAAAGCAACAGAAAATCAATTTAAAGGCAGGTGAAGGAATCCGAGGATATATTCCTATTCTGCTTGACACACACCCATGAGTATTTGCAAATCATTTCAGAATTTCATGTCCGCCATCGAGTGGATTCATCAACAACAACCTCCTCCTACATGTGACGAAGGTTTACACTGCTGTGTCCTTCAGTACTAGTTCTTGTAGTAGCCATAATCCACGCAAGTACTAGTTAAGTAAACTTTTGATTGAATACTTTAGCATTGCTTAGGCTACAATTTAATTTATGGCACTGTTCTTGTGTACTGTACTGTCGTACTGTTCTAAAGCTCCTCTCAGGCCACTCAATGCAGCTACTGCCAGTGTGTACTACCACCACAACTATGCCATTTCATCCGTCCATAATTCCATTGCCAACCTTAATCACCATTTGCCATGCAGCCAGCCCTGTGCCTAGCCCTATTCTCAAACACTAATGACAGGTAAGATAAGCATTTTGTGGGAGTAAGAATAATGGAGTAGGAGGAGAGGAGAGACTGACAGTAGTACTAGTAAAGTACTAGGACAATTGAATTCACTAACTCTGTCAGTGGCACTTTTGTAGCAATTTGGGCGATTACTTAGACAATTAGAATCAAGCAGCCAGTAAAGTTTCAGGAAAACAAACGTAAAGTTGAGGTAACCCCACCCTGCCTCCCCACAAAACATAAAACGCGTATGCTATGTTTCAGTAGAAAATAAATAATTATTTTGCCCCTAACAAAAATAAACTTTCCCGCAAGACACTACCCACCCCCGTCCCTAACTCCAACCAATGTCCATGAAATCAAAAGTCCAAAAACCCGAATGCCCAAGTCCCACCCCCCCAAAAGTCTTTAAAAAAAGGGGCAATGGACAGTCTCTCTCCATGATCTACTACCGCCGGTGGTGTCCTGTGGCCAGGTGGTCGCGGAGCTCTCGACGGAGGGCCTTGAGCAGGGCTTTCTGCCTCGACAGTTGGGCCACCTGCTGCTCAAGGTAGGGCACTCTCAAGGACAAACAGTGCATCCTTGCCTTGCAGGCAGCTGTTGTTGTAGCTGCTCGGTGGCGGCGGGTGGCTACCAGACCACGGCGCCGTACCGCTGGAGGATTGCGTTGACTGTATGACCCAGGGGCAGCAGAGGAGGATGCAGCTGTTGTCCATGTTGACTGCGATTCCTCCTCCTCCTGGGCCACCAGCCGCCGATATTCTGCGATAATTGCCTCCAGCTTCCGCCGCCTGTCCTGGATAGCCACCTCCTTCTGAGATAGTTTAGAAGAAGGAGTATCCAGATGAAGAAAAAGATAAATACTGTAACCAAGTCCAATACTCTTTAAGATTAACACAAAATAATTCAACAGAAAGTTGTGTCACAATAGCACTAGCAACTTGCAAGCACAGTACATAACATTTGTGTGACATGTATCTATCGAACCTCCAACTTCGTAGGCCTCTGCTCTAGCATTAGTGGGAGTTTCAGGAATTCTACTAGCACTATATGGACTCACTACATTAGACTCAGACAGTACCCAAGTCTTCTTCTCTCTTGTTTTGCGAAAGTAGTACGTAAACTTGTGGAAGTCGGCATAATACCAGCGCAATCAGCTTGCACCCAAGAAAAACAGACGCAAGCCATGATGACAAAGACTTGCGTTACTGTTACCAGTCCAGTACATGCAGGTGGTGAAGCTCTTATTTTTCTATTACGGGTGGCACTGTCCATACTCTGTTACAAGGGCTACTGCTCAATTAATTTAACTTTCACCCTGCCCTGCCCCTGACTACTACAAATGGAAAATGAAGAAGATAATATGATCATCTATCCCTTCACAGGATATTTGCTTATATAAGGGATGACTTTATGTGCTATGTTTTTATTGATTGAGTGAACACCGATAGGCCACACATGAATGACAGAGTTGAAAAAAAATATTAACAGAGGTAGTGAGTGGTCCCCGTTATCGCCGGAGTAAGGTACTGAGTTGTTGTGACTTGACTTGATAATGTGAACTATACAATAGATACACAATATATGCTGTGCTTGAAAACTACTGTTAGTCAAGGAAGTATTCTGAAGAATTACAAATAATAAATACAATACAATACAATACAATTACAACTTCTACTTTCCTCAGCTTTGCTACTCTGGCTCAGACGTGGGGTGTTACATGCTCTTTAAAGTAACACTCTTAGTCTTCATCCAGTGACCGTCTACCCTGTCTACTCTACATACACCTATGCTATCTATGAGGAAGATACCATCCAAGCATACATCCATTCAAAGTAAATGTCAATCATTCTTCTTAATGGACAACCCTTACTTTTTCTCACCAAAACAAACACCCTTTTTATTTGTTTTTGAAAGCTGCCAGCCATGCATCCGTGCTCGACTTGCATTTGAATTTGCACCAAAGGATATATTGCGCACACATACATTTTCTGTTTCACCCAGGCAGTCCTCTTTTATTTCTCCTTCCACCCATCCTTGCTTCTGCATTCAACCGGCCATGCATCAGATTCACAGCCAACCGTGCCTGCATTCAAAAACACGTATCATTCTTTGCCAGTCATTAAATTAACTCGCTCGTACTTCCTTACACCCTTCTTTCCCTTTTTGTTAATTCCACCCATCAAGTTCATCTCTGATCTGGCTTGGCTTCTTGATAAAACTTTCACAGCTCAGTTGAATTCAAATTTAGAGTAGGCCATTGGTTACTCGTCAACTCCTGCCGTTAATGCTATTGCTAATGCGAAGTCAAGGGTGACTGTCTTCAGTTCTAAGTTCTACCTGGTTGACAAAAACCAAGTTCTAAATTTGAAAGTCTTTTCAATAGTAAAGTGTACTTAATGGTACTGTACAACATATACACCCCTGCAGCGAGCCTACTCTGCAATCTCAATAAGGAAGGAATATAATAGCTTTAGCTTACCACTACCAGCCACCACCGTGGCATCCCCCACAGTAGTTCCTGCGGGCACCGCATCCGCCCCTGGAGTGACCGCCTCCGCGCTGGCCCCAGCACTGGTGGCTGGCTGTGCCGATGTTGTTACGCCTAGAAAATACATGTGAAATTTTTAGATGCCATACACCACTCCCTATTTTGTCTAGGAATGAAAAATATGTTACTAAACAAATTTAATTATTCAGGACTCTTTAGTCTAAACTAAAAATTCCCCTTTCGGAAGGGTAGGGTGTTTTTTTAATGCTTAGCCATGATAAGAAGCTACACGTTTTGGCACAACTGATGAATGCTTGCTTTTTAACACGCACCATTTTTCTCATAACAGACAGAAGCTTCCCGTCTACGAGTACGAACAAGAGCAAGGTGTTACTAGGAGTCGTCATCATCACCACCAAGACTTCAAGGGCCAGATGTAGGTCGCCAATTACTGGCCGGTAACGGACGATTTTGGCCGTTACCGACCGGTAATTGGTTTTTGAGATGTAGGGGCCATTTTTTTACAGAATCAGTAAATTTACCGTTTCGGTAAATTTACTGATTCTGTAAAATAACGAATCTGTAATTTTACCGATTCGGTAAAACCCAGATGTAGGTAGCACTGTTTACAGTGCTACAGGTTTTCAGAATTCGGTATTTTACCACTGTAACGACCGGATTTTCGGACCAGATAGAATCAGCACACCAGAGCACCACCAACCCAGCCGAAACGCAACCACCTCCCTCCTCAGGACCCATCTATCCAGGCCCCTGGGTACCTACCTGAGGATGGGCAACTCGCAATATACAAGCTCATATCATCAGAAACACCACTAAATCTATAGGGATTACTAGGAATACTCACTGATTACTAAGGACGTCCATGCCCTACACCACAATATAGTCTCGCGACCACATGGGCCCAGACTAATCTACCCTGGGGCAGTTCTGATTATATACCATTACACACTGGCCGCAACCAGTGCTCTCTATAATCTCCAAGCCACAATCCTGTGGGTGTACACATCAGTTTCCCCCCTGATGCTCTCTATAATCTCCAAGGCACAATCTTGTGGGTATACACATCAGTTTCCCCCCTGATGCTCTCTATAATCTCCAAGCCACAATCCTGTGGGTATACACATCAGGTTCCCCCCTGCTGCTCTCTATAATCTCCAAGCCACAATCCTGTGGGTATACACATCAGTTTCCCCCCTGATGCTCTCTATAATCTCCAAGCCACAATCTTGTGGGTATACACACTGACTACAATCAGTGCTCTCATTAACGCCGCTACACAACGACGATCACTTTCCTATGAATACCTTCAGCTCTCTCTCTCTCTGTTGGGAAGTTTCTCTACCTATTCACTAGAGGTACACTACTACAATATTATGAATAAAGGCCGAATTACATAGCGTACAACTTACTCCCTAGTTCAAGGGCTCCTCTCTCCCTAATTATTTAGTTATTGCCTGCCTGATCTGTTCAAACAGTAGTACCTGACTAGAAGACAAGGTTACCTTTCCTATACAAGAACAAGAGGTACAATAATATTATGGAATGGCCGAATTACATAGTCTATAACTTATTCTCTTAGCTCAAGGGCTCCTCTCTCCCTAATTATTCAGTGGTCACTTACCTGATCGGGGGTCGCTTCCGTTCGTGCACTGACACCTGACTAGAAGAAAAGGTTACCTGCACTATATAAGAACAAGGCATACGGTGGTTCACTAAGAACTGGGGTATCTTTATTACAATAACAATAACAATATAACACTATACTATAACACATAGCCTGAAAAGTAAAATGGGAATAGACACATACACAGATCTGCGGGGTCTCTGTAAAGCTTTATTACTATACCACATCCACATGTAACTAACAGGGACTGTAAATAGACTGCACACCGCTGAAACAAAAAGGATTAGCAATACAGTAGGGGAATTTAGCCTAGGAAATAAAAGACAAGATTAAGGTGTAAGTGTAAAGCAAACTAGTTTAGAATACCTCACCCTATTAGGAGGAATGTTTCTCTCTCTCTCTCTGGTGGAATCAGGGCTCTCTCTCTCCCTCCGTCACCACAGCTTCACTCCTCTGGCTCAACTGCTCCAGCTGGCAGCTTCAACTTCCCCATCTGACTGGTAACTGCTTTAATGCATCCTGATAAACTGGCAGCTCCAGCTGACAGTTCCAACTTCGTTCATCTGACTGCTCTCTCCAGCTTCAGCAATTATCTGCCTTCTCTCTCCATTCCAGAAAACCAAATGAACTGAACTGTTCTCTTCAGCTCCAAAAACCATCTTACTTCTCTCTCTCCAAGAACCGACTGACTCACCTCCTCTCCTGCACTTCGCTAATATGGAATGCTCTCCTCTAGTGGAAAGTTCCAGCCAGTAGCCTCCTCCCACCAGGTCCACGCACCAGGCTCCTTGCTCTAGACGCTCCCACAGTGATCAGCTGCTTGTTTCGTCTAGAGACCTGAGCCCAGGGACACTTCTTGATTAGATTCAGCTCTGGCCGGTTCTCTCCAGTTTGCAAAGGGCGAACAACACCGCATAACCAAAACATCACCTTTACCCTGCAAGCATCTCAGTCTGCAGGGACAGAAAGCAAAATGGAGTCTCTCTAGTTCTGGGCCTTGTAGGCCTGAGAAGGATGAAATAACACTTAGCTCTGTCAGAATACATACACAAACCATACCAATATGTAATATAAAGTCAGGACTACAGGATCCACCCTCTACTATAGGTAGGATGATGAAAGGACACATAATTATGTCAAAGCCAATAGACAATAGATAGATTAGAGTCAAGAATAAGGGTTCTATCATCATATAAAGCAGCTATCATCTAGTTTATGCTTCTAGGTCTGGGACAAGGCCTTAAAAGGACCAACACAAGGCAAGAATAGAGATTCAAGATAGTAGCAAGCTTAAAGTCACCATCACTCAGAAATAGAGCCAAAAACCCGGTCAGCACATTGCACCCTTGACTTTAACTTGCTAACATCTGTAAACAACAACAAACAAATAAACAAACATCAACATAATCTATCAACAAAACCAAAAACCAAAAGACTCCCTAAAATAAATGACAACTTAAGGAAATACCACCTAAAACTTGATGTAGGGAATGTAAATCTAACAGCCAACTGAAAACAAATCAAAGCACCCTTGACCTGAATGTTGAAATGTAACTAAGATTGATCTGATAATCACATAAACTAACCAAAGCACCCTTGAACTAAATGTGCCTCAACTTCTAGTGATAATTAATGAAATCTATTGATGTAGGGACATGTTTGTGAAATGAAAACAACAAGGGGCCTAAATGAGGCCTACCTACTTCGGTCAACTTAAGAACTAAATGTGCCTCAACTTCTAGTGATAACTCATGAAATCTATTGGTGTAGGGACATGTTTGTGAAATGAAAACAACAAGGGGCCTAAATGAGACCTACCTACTTCGGTCAACTTAAGAAAGGATTTGGTAAAATCTGACAAATAAACATGACAAAGGGTCTTCAAGGTCTGGGCAACTATTACTAATAGATGTAGGACATAACCCGATTAAAAGACACACCTCCCAGGACAATTTAAAGTCTAGGGTGACCCCCCTTGGAACTAATCCCACTGTTCTAAATAAAAGTTGATGGATCAAAGTGAAAGTGTAATAACAGGAAAACAAGGACAACCCCATTCCTACAAATTAGCTGGTGTAGCACTATGCATATCAAGCAATAAATCAAAGCAAGTTATCTAAGTGTGGTATATATATTCTTCTAAAAGATCATACACTTAAACTTGGGAAATTGAGTAATAGTAGACCATGCCAAAGGCAATAGGTAAAGGTCACAAATCATCTAACTCAGGAAACAGTTTGCACCTAATCCCTCTGTATCAATCTGTGGAACACATGTGTGCACCATCATTTAAAACATTTCTTTCTTTTCAGTAGTAAGACTGTGTTAGAGAAAACAGGAAAACTATGAAATAGGTGAAAGATAAACAGGTGTAAAGTCAATCTGTATCAATAATGAAATAGCGTACCATACTAAAATCAAAATATCATGTATCACAGGGCATCATAATATTAAAGCAGCTCACTAGTCACGCTACACCCTATGATAATCAAAAAATATCATTTGCATCATTGCAATATTGTGGCACTGCATCTTTTAAACTGGAAAATCAAAACCATGAACAGGACTGAGAATTTTGTTTTTCAAGTGGGGCATGTATATGGTAACTGCAAAAGTGGCATAATGTCCATCTGAAATAGAAACATGGGAAAAATGCAAGACTCAAGAATGCAGGCCAAGGAATTACATTTCAGGTCAATTAAAACATTTTCAAAAAAGTAGGACTATTGGCTTTATCAAGAAAAATTGTTATTCTTTAGTGAAAATCCAGGAAAAGTTGAGAAGTTCAGTCACTATAAAAAGTTCTCTTCTGTATTTGGTTTCTCGTTAGGAAAACAGTTCATTCGTATAGTCCATGATCCTCCATCTTCATCTGTATCCTGTGCCAAGGAAGCACATCCTCCCAGCTGGTCCTCCTGGTACGTCTGCTTCTGGTCTGGGTTCAGCCTCGGGGGTTTATGGGGGGAGGGGCACTCACTCCGAAAATAACAAAACTCATCACTCCAAAATAAGAAAATCACACTCATCCAGGGCCCCCACACGTCAGCCAGCCATCTGAAACGAGAAACACGCATCATCAATTTTGCAAAAACACATTTTCCATTCAAAAAGCACCCCAAGTGCTTTTTATTTCCGTAAGAAACCTCCTAATTCATGAAAAAAACTCTTTTAAATCCAAGGAATGATTTAAACATTCTACCTATACCATATTCTTTAAATTTGTTTGGGCAAAATCTAATTTTGTCATACACAGCCAGAAGGGCTGGGGCCTAGCTACTCCTCACTCCTTTGAGAAACAGCCTCTCCTTCCAGAAAGATGTTCGCACTCAGAGTTTTGAATCAGCTCCAATCATAATAAGCAGGAGCCGAGCTACACTGCGATGTAATATTGAATCACTGCCAAATGCTGATCTCATTGCAGGAGCAAAGCTCCTGCCAATTATTCTGTTCAAGCATCTCATATCTCTAGTCAGAGAAGCTTTCTGTGCCTACTGTATTTATCTAACTCCAAGGGCCTAGCGTCTGCCAATTATTCTGCATTTGCAAACATCCTTTATCTGAAGTCAATGAAGCTTTCTGGGCCGACTGTAAGGAAGAGCAACTTGACCCCCCTTTATATAAACATTTCTCCCCGGAAAGAAACTGAATCATAGCCAAGAATAACAAACTGGGTGTCTCCGCTCTCATAAGTCACCCACGGGGCCTCCACCCTTCAAAGCTCTGAGTCGAGAACAGCTGCCTGGCCCACATCAGCCAAGGTCAAAGCAAATTCTATCTAACTGAAACATACGCTGTTCCCAGGCTAGAAACACTGCACCATTACTTCTAACTAATTTAAGCAGATTTAGACGTGGTAAAAAGCATCCTAAAAACAGTAATTAATAAAGACGCTTTTTATATAAACTAGACACATACTAGCATTGTAAGCAACATAATGTACTGCTACTTGCTGAAAAGGAAAAATATTAGAAAAACATTTCATGCAGCAACATAGGAAATAACATGTGAAACACCATCAATTTAAACAAGGGGCATTTAGCACTGCATAACCAAGAATTCATAATTTAGTGCGCAAGCCTTTCTATTCTACTTATTAAAAGGGCCAGATTTATTTTTGCAGATAGCCATTTTTTCTAACTGAATGGGTTTACTCACAGATGGACTGCTGCATATCAGCGCAAAATACAGAAACATGTGCATTTGAACTTTAAACAAAAGGGCAGCTTGCATTAGGAAAATATTCATTTATATTTTCTAGATGTACAAAATACACTACAGAACATTTTCTTTTAAAAGCACACGTTTGCATTTCACTAATTAAAGCACATTCTATGTTGGGTCTGTTTTATTTTTTTTCTCAACCGGTAAACAATAATTCTAAAACACTGAGATGAATCTCACTTTGCAGCATCCACCCTTTTCTCAATCCGACTGGTTGATTTACAACTTTCTGGCCTCCGAATCAGACACATTAAATCATGTGTTCAAAGGCAAACCCACACAAACTCGTGGACGCATTTCAAACAGAATGTTAAATGAACACTGCTCTTTTCTCCATGCAAGATGTTACCATTCTGTCAGCTGGCTGACAAAGCACATAGGCGAACCCTGCAACTAATTAAAAAGTCAAATCAAACCATAATTAATCCAAACAGTCACTGACTTTTAGCGTCAGCTTTTGTAACCATGCATGTTAAACAGCATGTTAAAATAAATACTGCCGTCTCAATCCAAGATATTAACCCTTTGGCAGCCCAAACACAATCATTCCCCAATGTCTGCAGATACATGGGAAAGTCATGAACTCCTCTCTCCACGTTTTCATATAACACGTGCGCACATCTTCAAAACATTTTCTCCAAGCACTTGAAAGAGATCCAGCTCTCTCCTGCCTAACGTAACAATAGCATGCTCTGTACAAGCCATATTCACATGGCGCTATTCACAAGCCATATTTACAAGAAACTCAACAAATCATAATAATGACATGCCCTTTACAAGGCATATATACAAGGCGCAATTCACAAGGAACTCAGCAAGTCAAAATGAGAACATGCTCCTCACAAGCCATATTTACAAGGAGCTATTTACAAGGAACTCCACAAGTCATATTACACTGAATACATTTCACATTGCACAGCTTAAGCAAATGCAGCAAGCCATTTAATGGGCAATTTACAAGCATTTTTCACACACATATGTACAACTGCATCAACACCAAGATGTAATTGGCTCCCTCACATACAGTTACCCTTCAAGCCTGACAGTTTAAACACCACGATGAAAAGCATTTCTTCCACCCTGCATAAGTCAAATGCCATGATGTTCTGCAATCTCCTTACAGTGCAACTGTTCAAGCCCATAGGTCAATTTCGTGCCAAGTGCAAATCAACAAGATAAAAACAATACAGTGCACACAGGCTTCGTAAACATTTTCGTGACGCCAGATGTAACAACCGGATTTTCGGACCGGATATAATCAGCTCACCAGAGCACCCCCAACCCAGCCGAAACGCAGCCACCTCCCTCCTCAGGACCCATCTATCCAGGCACCTGGGTACCTACCTGAGGATGGGGAACTCGCAATATACAAGCTCATATCATCAGAAACACCACTAAATCTATAGGGATTACTAGGAATACTCACTGATTACTAAGGACGTCCATGCCCTATACCACACTCATACAATATAGTCTCACGACCACATGGGTCCAGACTAATCTACCCTGGGGCAGTTCTGATTATATACCATTACACACTGGCCGCAACCAGTGCTCTCTATAATCTCCAAGCCACAATCCTGTGGGTATACACATCAGTTTCCCCCCTGATGCTCTCTATAATCTCCAAGCCACAATCTTGTGGGTTTACACATCAGTTATCCCCCTGATGCTCTCTATAATCTCCAAGCCACAATCCTGTGGGTATACACATCAGTTTCCCCCCTGATGCTCTCTATAATCTCCAAGCCACAATCCTGTGGGTATACACATCAGTTTCCCCCCTGATGCTCTCTATAATCTCCAAGCCACAATATTGTGGGTATACACACTGACTACAATCAGTGCTCTCATTAACGCTGCTACACAACGACGATCACTTTCCTATGAATACCTTCAGCTCTCTCTCTCTCTGTTGGGAAGTTTCTCTACCTATTCACTAGAGGTACACTACTACAATATTATGAATAAAGGCCGAATTACATGGTGTACAACTTATTCCCTAGTTCAAGGGCTCCTCTCTCCCTAATTATTTAGTTATTGCCTGCCTGATCAGGGGTAGCATCTGTTCAAACAGTAGTACCTGACTAGAAGACAAGGTTACCTTTCCTATACAAGAACAAGAGGAACAATAATATTATGGAATGGCCGAATTACATAGTGTTAACTTATTCTCTTAGCTCAAGGGCTCCTCTCTCCCTAATTATTCAGTCGTCACTTACCTGATCGGGGGTCGCTTCCGTTCGTGCACTGACACCTGACTTGAAGAAAAGGTTACCTGCACTATATAAGAACAAGGCATACGCTGGTTCACTAAGAACTGGGGTATCTTTATTACAATAACAATAACAATATAACACTATACTATAACACATAGCCTGAAAAGTAAAATGGGAATAGACACATACACAGATCTGCGGGATCTCTGTAAAGCTTTATTACTATACCACATCCACATGTAACTAACAGGGACTGTAAATAGACTGCACACCGCTGAAAGAAAAAGGATTAGCAATACAGTAGGGGAATTTAGCCTAGGAAAAACAAGACAAGATTAAGGTGTAAGTGTAAAGCAAACTAGTTTAGAATACCTCACCCTATTAGGAGGAATGTTTCTCTCTCTCTCTCTGGTGGAATCAGGGCTCTCTCTCTCCCTCCGTCACCACAGCTTCACTCCTCTGGCTCAACTGCTCCAGCTGGCAGCTTCAACTCCCCCATCTGACTGGTAACTGCTTTAATGCATCCTGATAAACTGGCAGCTCCAGCTGACAGTTCCAACTTCGTTCATCTGACTGCTCTCTCCAGCTTCAGCAATTATCTGCCTTCTCTCTCCATTCCAGAAAAGCAAATGGACTGAACTGTTCTCTTCAGCTCCAAAAACCATCTTACTTCTCTCTCTCCAAGAACCTACTGACTCACCTCCTCTCCTGCACTTCGCTAATATGGAATGCTCTCCTCTAGTGGAAAGTTCCAGCCAGTAGCCTCCTCCCACAGGTCCATGCACCAGGCTCCTTGCTCTAGACGCTCCCACAGTGATCAACTGCTTGTGTCATCTAGAGACCTGAGCCCAGGGACACTTCTTGATTAGATTCAGCTCTGGCCGGTTCTCTCCAGTTTGCAAAGGGCGAACAACACCGCATAACCAAAACATCACCTTTACCCTGCAAGCATCTCAGTCTGCAGGGACAGAAAGCAAAATGGAGTCTTTCTAGTTCTGGGCCTTGTAGGCCTGAGAAGGATGAAATAACACTTAGCTCTGTCAGAGTACATACACAAACCATACCAATATGTAATATAAAGGCAGGACTACAGGATCCACCCTCTACTATAGGTAGGATGATGAAAGGACACGTAATTATGTCAAAGCCAATAGGCAATAGATGGATTAGAGTCAAGAATAAGGGATCTATCATCATATAAAGCAGCTATCCTCTAGTTTACGCTTCTAGGTCTGGAAAAAGGCCTTAAAAGGACCAACACAAGGCAAGAATAGAGATTCAAGATAGTAGCAAGCTTAAAGTCACCATCACTCAGAAATAGAGCCAAAAACCCGGTCAGCACAACCACCCAATCCAATTGGGTGGTAAAATTCCGAATTCAGGTGTACATGCACATCTGTACATGTACACCTGTGCCATGTGACACACAGACATGTCACACAAGCCTGTACATGGGGTGCTAGAGGGTGTCAAAGTGACACCCCCTGCACCCTTGCAGGATTCGGTATTTACCGATTCGGTAAATACCGAATCAGTATTTCCCATTGATTCCTATGGGCTTCATGGCCCATAGGAATCAATGGGCAATACCGATTCAGTATTTACAGATTGGGTAAATACCGAATCATACTGATTCTGTAATTCTAAAATTAGAATTACCTACATCTGCCCCCTTCCTATTTACCGACTCTTAAATACAGAATCGGTAAAATTCTGTATTTAAGAGTCGGTAAATAGGAATTACCTACATCTGGCCCTAAATTCCAACCAGGTGAGGGGTCTCCCTCAAATAATGTGTAAAATCAGCCACTGTTCAGGTTGAAAGACTTCACTGTTTACCTTATATGAATTAATTTGATTGTAATACATGTTTTTATATAATGCACAATTGAAATGTAATGTACTGACTACTGAGTACACACAGACCTAGTTGTTTTACTTTTAATAAAGCTTTAAAACTTACATGAACTCTGTGTTTTTTTGGTCATGAGTGAGTGAGTGAAAGGGTTTGCAATTTGCAAGCATGATTCCATGACTCTGAGAGGTCGGGAGTGGACTCTGATTCCGTAGTCCTATGTTCTGGGTTGTATAATCATTGGGGATCATCGCTGCATTCGGGAGCTAAATAATGACTCTGACAGACTAGCTAGTCTCAATATAAGGAGATTGGGGGTTCAACTTCTGTTATGACTGAGGTATGAGGAAACTTGAAAGTATAACTGCGCCTATTATCACCAATGCCCTATTTCTTGTCCATAGTTCTGTATGTGCAGAATAGTCCCTGCAACAGTAGTAGTATGTCCTCATATCTAAGCATGGGCGGATTTTGCGGATTCGCAATCCGCGAATTTGCGGATTTGCGAATTTGAGGATTGCAAAAATCTGCAAAATCCGCGAATTCTCGCGGATTTAGCAGATTTTTTTGTGTGTGTTCGCACGGGTTTCTGCAAGTTCGCGAGGGTTTCGTACAATTTCGCAAATTGCGAACTTACTTGTCGACTCGCCAGTTTTCCGAACTTGTTGTTTCTATGTGCCCAGCCTGTTTGCAAGCCTTTCTTCATCACTGCCACCCTCTGTCACCATTGGCACTCTCTTTGTTCACCCATGCCACCCTCTGGCTCACCCATGTCACCCTCTGTGTCATCACAGCACCCTCTGGTTCCCCAGTGTACAATATTGGGGGAAAGCAAAGCACTGCCATCCTCTGTCAACACTGGCACTCTGGTTCACCCATGCCACCCTCTGGCTGGCACACCCATGCCACCCTCGGTGTCATCACAGCACCCTCTGGTTGACCAGTGAGTGTACATTATTGTGGCAAAGCAAAGCACACCTGCTAAGTGCTTTAAGTTTTGCAAAATTAAATTACAACAACACCTGCCCTGCCCCAACTGACATTAATTGACAAAATTGTAGCTAATGCCCCAAACAAACATCAACTTATCAACTTACTTGTGAAAATCAAATTTCTAATCCAAAAGTAATCCAAAGAAAGTCAAAAAGGCCTCAAATCCAAATATCCAGCAGCATCCACAATAAGTAATCCTTCCCAGTCAAGATCAAATTCAAAATGGACAAAGCAATGGGAGGAGCTTGCTGGACAGGAACAGGAAGAACTTGGTGACTGGGGCACTTCCTTCACACCCCCACCCCCACAAAATGGACTCCTTGAAATTAATTATGGTGCCTGCTGGTGGTTTTCAATTCATGTGCAGAATTGTAATTTTTGCAATTTCGCGAGTGCGAGATTGTTGCTGCGCGGGACGCAAGCAGTGCGAACACAAGCAAAAAAATCCGCAGCTCGCAAACTTGCAGATTTTCGGTACATCAGCGGGAGTTCTAGGCCCCCTGGGCATAATGAATGAAATCAGAGCAGACTGGGTGGGCCTATGGCACAAAGCACACTGCCTGACTTCAAAATGGCCGCTTGACCCCATCCACATGGCCAGGACCTGCAGGACCATGCCTCAAAATGGCCCCCCACCAACATAGCCAGCCCCCAACACCACCCCAAAAAGTCGAAAAACACACACAAAAATCACCACAAACAAACAACATCAACTTATCAACTTACTTGTGAAACCAAATTTCGAATCCAAAAGTAATCCAAAAGGCCTCAAATCCAAATATCCAGCAGCATCCACAAAAAGTAATCCTTCCCAGTCAAGATCGAATTCAAAGTGGCCAGGAAATGGACTAAGCAATGGGAGGAGCTTGCTGGACAGGAACAGGAAGTTGGAGACTGGGGCACTTCCTTCACCCCACCCCAATGGGAGGAGCTTGCTGGACAGGAACAGGAATTTGGAGACTGGGCCACTTCCTTCACCCCTCCCCAATTGTAATTTTTGTAATTTCGCGAGTGCGAGATTGTTGCTGCCCGCGCCGCGGGCCGCGAGCAGTGCGAACACAAGCAAAAAATCCGCAGCGCGCGGATTTGCGGATTTTCGGTAAATCCGCGAGAGTTCGCGGATTGCGGATTTACCGAAAATCCGCAAAATCCGCGAGCGGAACGGATTTTACGCCCACGCTTACTCATATCAAATCAAAAAGTAAACTAGTATCTTATTCTTGGTGGCCACTGATATTTTATTGTTGGGAATTGTCAAAGCATAAACATTAAGAAGACTACAATAGACATTATGGACAACCCAGAGGACTGCACTCAGTGCCTAGAGCTATTGCTGAATAGGAGTTTTGTTTAACACCTTTTGCCAACTGTGCAAGCTTAGCTACCTACACAGACAGACTAATAATAATAATCTAGTAGTAGCACAGAGAGTCATAGTAGAGGCTGGATAAGAATTTGGAAACAGTCTACAAGAAGATCAAAGACGATTTAGGAAAAAATAGAATTATGAGGAACGTTTAGAATAAATGGGTGCTGTAAAAGATAGGGAGGTATAATTAATAATATTAACAGGAAAACTTACTGGGGCCAGCAGAGGAGCCCTTGGCGGACCTATCCTGGCCTTGCTGTTCCTGCTCCGCCGGTGCCGCTACCTCCTCCTCTGTCCTCTTGCCCCTGGGGGGAGCTGATGTACAACATGAAAGAAAGACAAAAACATGGATGAATGTTGTCAGCCAAATCAAACATTTCTAAAAAACTATAACAAAATATTTCGGGGAAATAGACAACAATTACACTAAATTTATTGACCTATCTGATGTGGTCTACTAGGATATTAGTATTGCTGTATTCGCGGACCGTCTACTTGGAAAGTTATGTAACTCACTAAACCAACTACAAAAAGGTTCTACTAGGACTGGCAGGCAGCACTCCGCAGCACGCGAAGTGACAGACACAGTCCATAATGATTGCAGACCACTAAAAAGTTTCCTACTAAATAACCAGTCATAATATACTCAGACTATCAATCCACTTCCACTATCTCTTCTTAGTGGCAGCAGGAGTACAAAGAAAGGACTGGACTTGAGTCTCTAGTGTCTAGCATTACGCACTTCTGTAATGTACACTCATACATAATCACCCAGGCCAAATGAGCGCAAAATTGAAAACAAGTAAGCATAGTAACACCGCCAGTGATCAGGCGAGCACCTGCAATCACAGAAGCTTTTGAAACATAATTAACATGCAATATAATGGGGGCGTGGCTTGGACGCCGATCGGGATGGCGGCGTGAGCTCGCAGCTCCGCGCGGAATCCCGCTAATTCTCCTGTTTTTCGGGACCCTAGGCGACCCGGAGACGACGCTCCTGCCCTCTGAAGTGTAAGGGGACAGCCGGGCGTAATCGGGGAGTCGCTGGGGGACTGCTGGCCCCGAAGAGATCGAGAGAAGAGGCGGCCGAGGTGTAACCCAGGGTGTGAAGAAAATGGCGGCGAGGAGGTCGGACGGTCCCGAACTTCAGCCCTGAGTCCGGTTGTCGCTAAGTAGCAAGGGACCCTGCACCCGGCTGCCCGGCACACTAGGATTGGCGGCGCGATGTCCTGAGACCAGGGGACGCTGACCCGACTCACCCAGAAGATCGGGGGCCCTTGCTGGCCGCCGCCCTACGACCCATCCTTCCCCCCGCAGGCCAAAGAGGGGGGACGGAACGGAGCTCGTCCGCCTGGCCATTGTTCCTGAGAACGTCGGCGGGTACATAGCACTGCCCGGTGCCCGGTGGCAGGCACGGACCCACGGGTGTACCCGCGGTACGGGTGGCCGGACTTGTGACGCAGCGCCCTGACATGGCGGCGATCGGAGGGCCGATGCCCGGGAGCCGCGAGGGGGATTCGGTGACATCGACTCGGCTGAGTGAGAGTCCCTCCCCGGAGCTTGATCAGGAACAGCGGCTGAACCGGCGTTTGGATGCCATCCTTGAGGCGATTACCTCCACTAAGGAGGCATTGCACAATGACATTGCCCAAGTGGCCACGGGCCTGGGGCTGCTACGCGCGGATCACGCGAAGCTGGCGGATCGGGTCAAGGATCATGACCAACTGTTGCTGGACCTGAAGCCATCGGTGGTGACCGCGGAGCACAGGATCACGGACATTTTGGCCCGACTGGACACACTGGAGCGGAGGGCGGAGGATGCCAAAGGCCGCAATAGGCGGAACAACGTGCGGGTCGTAGGCCTGCCGGAACGGATTGAGGGGGAGGATGCAGTGGCCTACATGGAGAACTGGTTCCGCACTGTGGTGGCGCCGGAGGGGCTTACTCCATTTTTCACTCTGGAGCGAGCTCACCGGGTGCCCGCTCGCCCGCCGGGACTTGGCCGCCCCCCCGACCGATGGTGGTGCGGCTCCTCCACTACAAGGACCGAGATCTCCTCATCCAGCGGGCCAGGATGTCGGGCCCTTATGAGGTGGAGAACAGCAAGGTAACGATCTTTCCGGATTATACGCAGGCGGTCCAGAAGGACAGGGCATCGTTCCTTGCTGTGAAGAAGGAGCTCAGGGAGGAAGGCATCCAGTACTCCTTGCTCTACCCGGCCAAACTGCGGATTATCATGGACGGCACCACGCACTTTTTCCAGACTCCGGACGAAGTCTGGCAATGGCTTGAGTCGTATAGAGCGGGGACGGACAGATCACACCAAAGTCGGCGAGACCAACCCAAGCAGCCCCGGGTACGGCAGTCACAACGCATCAGATCCCGCAACAGGCGCCAGCGGGAGAAACGGGAGGCTCAAATGGCGGCGGAGAAGAGGGATGCACTTGCAGCAGCGGTGGCCATTACAGGGTCGCAACAGAACAGTGAACGGGCCGAAACAGACTCGGGAGGGGAAGGCAGCAGAACAGGAGAGGAACTTTCGGAGGCGGAGAGCCAGAAGGGGCCGATAGTAACCCCACAGACTTCGGATGTTATTTTCTGCGGCTGAGATAGAACTGGGACTAGATCGGGACTTCATGGTAGGGTGATATCCTGTTGACGGGGGGCGGGTTGCCGGGAGGGGGAGCTGTGTGTTTGGAGGGGATGAAGTGCGGGACGCGGGCTCCGCAAGCTGGGGTCGGCGGCGACTCACCCCCCCTAGGCCCTTAAGGTCGACTGTGGTGGAGACCACAGGGTAAGTGTGTGAGAAGTTGGATCAAGGTTTGGATGGGGGCGGCCATTGGGTTCGTGTGCTCTGTCCTGGGGAGTGGGGTTTGGGTAATGTTTCAGTTTTGGGACTGTTTGGGGGGGGGCAACTGCATTGGGAGGGCCGTGGATCGTGGTTATTTGATTCGGATTGTAAGGAGTTGGAATGGGGACATTACCTAACTTGAAATGCCTAACGTGGAATGTCCGGGGGCTGCGGACTATGGTGAAACGTCACAAAGTACATGCATACCTGGTACGCAGGGGGGTTCAGATTGCTATGCTCCAGGAGACTCATCTCACCAAAAAAGAGTGCGCTGCCTTGCAGAAAAGATGGCGGGGCCAGGTCTTTGGCACCACTTACTCGGCGTATGCCAGGGGGGTATTGATCTGGGTGAGGGCGGGGATACCCTTTCAAGTGCTGAATCAAGTGGTAGATCCGGATGGCAGGTTTGTAGCGGTGGAGGGGAGATTATATGGACGGGATGTGGTTTTCTGTTGTGTTTATGCACCGAACACTGACCAAGGCCGATACTTCGATAGCCTCTCGGGGTCCTTGGCCTCTTTCCTGGCGGGTCCGATAGTGCTAGGGGGGGACTTCAACTCGATTACGGATGTTGCTCTGGATAGGTCCCATCCCCCCCTGGTAGACTCTCCTGTGCGCAGGCTGGCCGCGCACAGGAAGGACTGGCAAGAAAGATGGGGGTTGCTGGATATCTGGAGGGAGGGGCACAGGGGAACCAGGGATTATTCCTTTTATTCCGCTCTCCATGATCTACATGTCAGGATCGACTCGGTGCTTTGCGGGGGATCCCTAGCCCCATTGATTACCCATGCGGAGTACCTGGCTAGGACTATATCCGATCATAACCCCCTATTGGTGCATATCCAGTGGCAGAGGGAGCGCTCAGTGATACCAACATGGCGGCTTCGCCCGGAGACGCTAGAGGATTCTGTGTTTGCCGATGCGGTCCGGCAGGGCATTGATAGTTATTTCGGTGTGAATGAAGGCACGGCTGCGAGTAGATCTACTGAATGGGATGCAATGAAAGTGGTGGTGAGAGGGGTGTGTTTGGGCAGGTTCTCGAATGCTCGTACGACTGTGCTGAATGACCTAATGAAAGCGGAGGAAACTTTGAGGGACTTGGAGCGCCGCAGGCCAGCTAGGCCAGGCCTACAGGCCCAGTTGTTGGAGGCGAAGGAAGTGGTAGCCGCGGAGACGGAACGGTTGAGATGTTATGACTATAGGCAGTACATTATCAGGGCACACGCAGAGAGGGACAAGGTGGGTACCCTCTTGGCCAGACTAGCTAACCCGGAACTTAGGGGCTGCCCGATTCTCAGCATTAATAATGCGCAGGGAGAGATGGTGTACTCCCAGGCGGCTGTATTGGACCGCTTCAGGGGATACTATGAGGAACTGTACCGGAGCCAGCTGGGAGTGGGGGTTCAGGACATCGCGGAGTACTTGGGGGAGAGGCCGCTCCCGGTCCTGGACGAGGAGGACGCGAGGGAACTGGGTAGCCCGATCACGCTTACGGAAATTCGGGTGGCCATCAAACATATGGCCCGTAACAAGACGCCCGGGGTGGACGGACTGCCCATCGAGTTCTATCAACACTATGTGGACAACCTGGCGCCCAGGCTGCTGGTGGTGTATACGGAAGCCTTCGAGAAGGGGGCATTGCCTGGGTCCATGCGGGAGGCCTTGATAGTACCGCTCCTCAAGCCTGGCCGGGATGCCGAGGACGTGAGGTCTTATCGCCCGCTGTCCATGCTGACGGTGGACTATAAAATCCTGAGTCGCATCCTAGCCACCAGATTGGCCCCGCATATGACGGGCCTGGTGCACAGGGACCAGGCCGGGTTTATACCCACGAGGAGCACGGCGATGAATATCCGCCGCCTGGTGGGAATAATGGACGCCATCTTGGATGGGGAGGGAGTGCCGGCGGTTCTGTCTGTGGACATCGAGAAGGCCTTCGATAGCTTGGAATGGCCTTTCCTGGATGGTGTGCTGGAGAGATTTGGCATGGGTGACGGGTTTCGAAGGTGGACGAGGGTCTTATATACCTCGGCGACGGCGAGAGTACGATTGGGCGGCCTGGTGTCTGAGGCGTACCCGGTGGGCAGGGGAACACGACAGGGGTGCTCCCTCTCCCCTCTGTTGTTTGCCCTGGCGATGGAACCCTTGGCGGTCCATGCGAGGTCAGGCGACCGATACGCGGGGATAGTGAGTGATGGGCAATGGCATTATATATCGCTCTATGCGGATGACTTGCTCCTGTACCTAGCTGACTCCTCGGGGGCATTGGTTGGAGCGATGGATCTGCTGTCTGAGTTCGGCCGGCTGTCGGGCCTTAAGGTCAATCGGGCGAAGACTTGCGTGTTTCCGCTGAGAGCGGGATCGCCAGCCCCTAGCAGCGATTTGGGTTTGGTATGGGAACCCTCTTGCATCACCTACTTGGGCGTCCGCATTTACCACTCGGCCGCGGACCTTTTGGAGGGTAACATTGGCCGCTGTGTCCGGGCGCTGCGGGCAGCTTGACTTTCTGGTCGACCCTCCCGCTGACAGTCCTGGGCAGGATAGCACTGTTGAAAATGGTGGCGCTCCCCCGCTTCCTATATTATTTCCGGACGCTGCCTGTCTGGATACCCCAGGGGGTATTTAAGGAACTGCGGTCAATGATAACTGGCTTTCTATGGGGGCATGGCCGCCGCAGAATAGCCCTGAGCACGCTACTTCGCCCCAAGCTGGAAGGGGGCATGGCCGTGCCTGACCTGGAGCTGTATTATCTAGCGGCGCAGTTGCAGGTCCTCACGCAGAATGTAGCCAGGGTGTTCCGGGGACCGGAGGAGGACCGAGATCGGGGTATACAGCGCCACGTGCTGTCCTATATCATCATGCAGCAGCGGCTCGAGCTACGGGCCCTCACCATGGAAGAGCGGACGCTCCGGCTGTGCTGGCAGAGGAGCCTTCGGAGAGCGAGGGCATCGCGGCCTTATGCCCCGGAGATCCCGATCGGGATGTTGACGGCATTGCCGCACGGAGGAGATTGGTCCCCGTTGATGGATTGGGAGGAGGCGGGGTTGCAGGTGGTGGGCGACTTGTACGTAGATGGGGCTTTGGCGCCGTTCGAAGTGCTCCGGGACCAGTTCGGACTGCCTGAGGGGGGTTTCCTCCTACATGCGGCAGTTGTGGCTGCCGTACAAAAGCACTGGAAAGAGGGGCTCTTGGAGCCAGCGACGACTATGGCGTGCCAATATGTAGTAATGGCGGCTGGTACATTCAAAGCTGTGACGTGCCTCCATAATAGGATGCTGAACGAAGGGCTGGAACCACTCCACGGGCTCAAAGCTAAATGGGAGGCGAGCGTTGGCCGGCCCATACCGGATACGGCATGGGGCCATATCCTGCGACGCACGTGGAAGGGCACTAGGAACGCGCGCTTTCAGCAGGTCCATTTCTATGTGCTCCATAGGGCCTATTTAACTCCTGAGAAACTACAGCGGTACTTTCGGGTGCCGGATGCCTGTTGCCCCCGGTGTTCGTCCCTAGGGGCGGACATGGACCACTTGTTTTGGGGGTGTCCACAACTGGGGACCTATTGGGCGGAGGTAGGGGAGCTCCTGAATGAAGTGACTGACAGGGAGGTAGAATTCGACATGGCGGCGTGCCTACTGCTCTGGTTCCCGCATACTAAGCACACCAAGGTGACAAGTAAATTCATAGACCTGGGTCTGATATTGGCACAGAGGGAAATATCGTGGCACTGGAAGTCCAGGGGAGGTCCCTCACTGCGTAGATGGAAGAATGAGCTGCTGCGGTGGTCTGACTGCGAGAGTGTGCTCCGGATGAAGCAAGCAGTAAAGTTGGGGAATGAGAAGGCGCTGGATGCGGCGCGTGCATGGGAGTTAGTGGTGCAGGCTTTGCGTGATTCTTTGGTTGAGGATGAGGAAGGCGAGAACTAAGCCGCTGGACACCGCGGGGCGAACACAGAAGTATGGTCCTACGCACTGTAGTGGACCCATCCAATTCGATAGGGCGAAGCACACACCTTAGCAGTTGCCAGGGGAGGGGGGGCTTTGGGGGGGTTGGTTGTAGGGGGTTTAGGGAGGGCCGGAAGCCATTGGGAGGGTTGCTTGTTAGGGCCTTGGATCTACTGGGACGGTGGGCACTGAGTGGAGGGTAGACCGACTGGGTGGAACGGCCAGGTGCGAAGGTCCATATAGCCTAGGGCAGGCCCCGGTAAGGGCGATTTCATTGATTCTCACGGAGATGGCTGACGGGAATGTTGTTGTGGGAGGGGGGGTAAAAGCAGATACACAAAACGTCCTTCCAGCCAGGGTCCCAATGGGACGTACACTGTGATGTGTTCCTTTTTGAGCGATGTGATATGCCGCCCGGCCTCCGGGATGCGGGCTGAATGGCTGTGTACGACTGTGAACTATCATTGGATGGGGGGTGCCCACAAGTGTGCTGGCTGTTTAATTGTATCCTGTGGTTTATAACTCTGCAATAAAAATATAATAAAAAAAAACATGCAATGTAATCAGCCGCATTCTTGCTCTTCAGAAAAAACAAATGTTTGCAATATCATTCATAACAGAGAGCAGGAGAAAACAAAGTAGGGATCAAATAGCTACTAGTACTCACCAAGCTCAGGGATCTCCACACCAAGCAGGTCGAGCAGGTCGTGTACCCGGTCCAGGATGTCGGACCACCGGTGCGTCGCCTGGTTGTAGGTGCGCCGGACCGCAGACTCCCGATACATGGCCCAGCACACCTTCCCCCAAAGCTGGTGACGCTCCCGGAGCCCGTATCCGGTACCGTGCCTGCCGCCTGCCGTGACGGTCTTGGGGAGGTGGCACTGGACAAAGAAAACCAGTGCGGCCACCTCCACCGCGCTAAAGATCTCCCAGGCAGTTACTGCCTCCTCCTTTAAGCGCCTGCAAGGGAGCCGGCTACGGGGTGCGGGGCCCTTCCCCTTAAGGTTTTTGCTGGCTCCCTTTGCCAAGGTCCTGGACAGAGGAAAATAAAAGAGGAAAGAATAGGGAAAGTAAGTAAAAGAAAAGAGAGTTTAAAAAATAATATTAAAGTAACCAAAAGTAGAAATAAACACAAAACATAGATGTAGAAAAATAAAGAGATAGATAATGAGTAAAAAAGATTTAAAAAAGTTCAAACAAACAAAGGATTACAAAGATTAAAGAAGGATTGAAAAAGCATGCCCAGAACCATAGCAATGAATGAAGAACAAGATGGTCGCACCCATTGCGACCACGTGGGTAAGTTTGCGCGATATTTCCCCCGCGAGCACGCAAAAACGTACGTGAATACGCAATTGTGCCCTGCACGTAGGAAATACACAATGCGAGCATGCAAATAGCACCCGGAAACGGAAATACGCAACGCGAACACTGAAAACAAGATGGCCGCGCCCATGTACGACCACATGGGTAACTTCGCGGTAGCTGCGCTGAAAAAAAACCCAGCGAACACGCAAAAATAAAAAAATCCACAAGTTCGCACAAATTTATGGATTTTGCGTACCGCAAATTAGCAAATTTCACCCATACTTAGTCCACACATCGAACCGAGGACTTCTCGCATCCCCGAGAAGCGTGCCGCATCTGGAAGATCTTTACGTCTTTATTTCTTTGTATCTGAACTTTTTTTTTTTTTTCTCATTGTGCAATTGTGTGAGCTAAACGGAGCTTCAGGAGTGTGATGGTCTTGATTTCTGTGCCTTCACTGCCCCGGTATTTTCGACTGAGTTTGGGGAGTATCCCTTTGGAATTGTAACCAGTCAGTTATCTCCAATGCTTTTTATCATTATTAATAATTCCCGAGGTTGGAGGGGGAGCTAGCCTGCTTGGCTACTCGACAGAAATTATTTCTGCCTGGAATTATTGTCATCGCTTTAATCATTGGAAATTATTTTCCTGTGACCCAAGAGGAGTTAATGGCCTGTCTGCAAGTGTTGTTCCCATATTTCCCAAAAGTTTATTCTCTTGGAGCTTTTCCCTTTCCTGTCAAGTTTGTTATGTCTTACTACAGAATTTAACCAGTTTGCGTGTGAGGGTGGTATTGGTTTAACCCAGTTTATTCAAATTTCCCTCCTCGCTAACAGTATCAATACGAATAGGAGATTTTCCTGTATTTTTAGTTAGTTTACCCGTGCCCGCCCCAATGACGTTATATATCCCAAAGATAATAAGAGGAGTACTTACAGTTATCTGGATTCCCAATACCGTGGTCAACGTCTTACCAATCTCTTGCCAGTAGGAGCTGAGTGCGGGGCAGTTCTGGAACATGTGGGTGTCATCCGCCTTCTCCTCACTACATTTGGGGCAGGATTTTGTATTTGTTCCTTTAAATTTTGATAGTTTTTTTGGGGTCCAATATGCCCTGTGTATGGTGAACATATGATTTCTTTTTAGTGCAGCTGGTTTTATACAGGACCAACATTTTTCTAGAGATCTTTGCCAGATGGTCTGTAAGTCTAATTCTTGGTTCGGCATGTCTTTCCTCCATGTTGTTTCCGGGACTAAGAAATCTTCTTCTCCGGCCCCTATAAAAGCCCAGTACCATTTTGATATTTCTTTCTTTATTGGTGATATTTTTATCATTTCGTTTTCAAGATTCTTGTTTACCTTTTTTCTTTCTAGTAAGGTGTTAGCCCAACTGGTTAGTTGATAGTATTTGAATTTTGATAAGTTGGCTTCAGTAATTACATATAGTTGGTCCCACGTTGTTATAGAATTTTCTTCCATCAATTGTCCCCATCTTTCAATTCCTGCTCTTTTTAGTGGTGTTGCCAGGGAGTCTTTCAGGCATTCTGGGGTTCCTGGAGAGTCCCATATCGGGGCCATGGTACTGTAATATGGTATACTTACATTGTGCGAGCGGGTGAGAAGAGAGGCGGAGGGGTGGCACTTTTCTTTGCAGATAGTATGCGAGGAGAAACAAACTTGGCAGAAAATTTGGGAGGGGCGGAGGTGCTTGGTGTTAAACTGAGGTTGGGGATAGACTGCCTGACAGTCCTGGTGGTGTATCGTCCCCCATGGGCCATGCCGGAGTTTCCAGACCTGTTTTTGAAACTAGTGCAGGATCTGCGCTCGAGGTATGATAATATGGTTATATTGGGAGACTTTAACTATCACTGGGAAACTACCCCGAAAGAAGGACAGGCTAGCCAGATTGATGAGGCTCTATCATCACTAGGGCTAGCCCAACAAGTAAAGGGGCCGACTCATGTGAAAGGTCACACGCTTGATTTGGTGTGGACGTCACTTCCGGTACAGGGATTGATGATGACGTTGCCTTGTGTCTGGTCGGATCACCATCTGGTGAAGGGAGATCTCCTGATGAACTTACAAAAAACGAAACCTGTAGAAGGGCAGAGGGTGGTGAGGAAATGGAAAAACATTAATGGAGACAAAATGGTAACACATCTCCTAACGAATCCACCCCAGAATCTTCTGGATGAGAATCCGGATGCTCTCTGCAGTAATTTGGATGATAGACTTCGAAGGGCGGCCGACTACGTGGCGCCAGCACGAAGGGTCAACTTAGTAAACAGAGGCTCGGGATCCCCTTGGTATAACAATTCTCTTAGGGAGAAGAAGAGGGCTTTACGCAAGGCGGAGAGAGCTTGGCGCAGAGCCTATGACACTAATGCGCGAAGTCTCTATATGCTAGAACTAGCGGTCTATAAACGGGCAATAACAGCTAGGAAGGCAGAGTTCTATGAAGAAAGGATCACTACAGCCAAAGATCCACAAAAAGAAATCTTTAGAGTCCTAAATGAACTCAGGAAAACAAAAGAATAGAGGCCGGAGTTCACTCTAGAGGACTGTCAGAGATTTCAGGACTTTTTCACCAGCAAAATCACAGACCTCATCTCTGAAATTGCTCGTACTCCCATGCATGCCTGCCCCCTACAGATCACCCCGGCTAAGAAGCTGGTGGACAGTCCTTTGGACACTCTACCCTTGATTGCGAAGGATGGACTGTCATTGCTTATGGGGCGAGTTAAGTCTGGCTCTCAGGCCGATCCTTGTCCTCCTGAAGTATTCAAACTGGCTATGCCAGGAATAGAGGAAGAGGTCTTGGCTCTCCTGAATTCATCCTTAGCATTAGGCAAGGTTCCGTTAGCCTTCAAGGAAGCACGACTGATCCCTTTGCTAAAAAAAACAGGGGCAGACGTGAAATGCCTGAAACTTTTCAGGCCTATCTCCCAGATTCCTTTCCTTGCACAAAGTGCTAGAACAGCATGTTTTGTCCCACCTCTCCGATCATCTGGAAAGGAATGGTCTGTTGGAACCAAATCAATCGGGGTTCCGTACGAATCACAGCACGGAGCTGGTCATGCTGTCTATCTTGGATGAGCTCAGGAATAGGGCAGATAGGAAGCTACCTGGTGCCCTGGTGCTGTTAGACCTCTCCCCGGCGTTTGACACAGTGTGTCAAAAACAACTGCTGTCGCGGTTGAGGGATTTCGGCATTCAGGGCACAGCTCATGCTGGTTTGCCTCTTTCCTACAAGGGAGGACGCAAAGAGTACAGCTGGGAGAATTGCTTTCCACTGCAACACCAATTTCATGTGGAGTGCCGCAGGGGTCTGCTTTGTCGCCCCTTTTATTTAATATATATCTTCAACCGTTGATTTCGCTACTCAATCAAAATGGATTGTCAGGTGTATAACTACGCTGACGACACCCAAATCATCATCCAAATGGATGATGCTCTTGGGGCGTTAGCAAGGCTGCAAAATATCCTCAAGCATACAGCCAACTGGATGTCACTGAACTCCTTAAAAATCAACCCTGACAAGACGGCGGTTTTACCAATCACCATTGCTGGTAACGCATGGCACGATGGGTTTTGGCCAAGAGAACTTGGGCCACCCCCAGAACCTGCAGCGGTGGTAAAAAGCCTAGGCATCCATGTGGATGATAAAATATCCATGCGGAAGCAAGTCACCACGGTGGTAGGAACCTGTGTCGGTCTTCTCCGACAACTTAGGAAAATTGCGCCATTATTGTCCTTCTCCGCCTTGAGACGGGCGGTTTCCGCAATGATATTATCAAGGTTGGACTATGGCAATTCGCTTTATTTAGGACTGCCCCAAAAACTTCTGGACAAACTTCAAGTGGTGATGAATGATGCCGCCAGGCTCATTTTTAAGAAACCAAGGAGCTCGCATGCGTCCCCACTTATGCACGAGCTACACTGGCTGCCAGTAAGGCAGAGGGTGCTCTTTAAAGGGCTCTGCATTGCACACAAATCGCTCTATGGAAAGGCGCCAAGTTATATTAAGACCCGTCTGACTCCATACAAACCGGGTAGGTCGTTAAGATCTGCTGAAGCAACTCTTCTTACCCAATCACGCTTCAGATTGGCCACAGTGGGTGGCTGCGCCATTTCCAATACCCCCCCAGCAGTCTGGAATAATCTGTCGGCGGATTTGCGGAAGGAATCCAATTTGATGTCCTTCCAGAAGAAGTTGTAAACTGTTCTTTTCCAGAAGGCCTGGGTTGGGCTATAACTCCTGGTTGGGCTTTTTAGGAATCTTTGCTGTGCGTACCTGACAAAGCGCTTAGAGACCCCTGGGTTATAACACGCTATACAAATCGAATAAAATAAATACATAAATAAATTGTTTCTGATCTGGTTCCCCAGCCTTTCCGCCTTATATAAGATCTTTAGTTTTATTTATTTTTTTAATTATGGGTGACCAATCTTATATCGGAAGTGGTCTGTTCTGTCCGTTAAATTCTGTAGATAGTTTGGGTAGAATTGATGTTTCTTTAATAAGGGTCTAAAGTTCTTAAATTGAAATGATCTGTAGTACTCGTGTAAGTCAGGACTTGCTATTCCATCTTGCTCTTTCCTCCTCCATAATTTATTCCAGGCTATTCTCGTGCTTTTAGAAGCCCAGATAAAGCAAGCTATTTCCCCCTAAATTTTCTTCAGTATGTCTTTTTTAAATTCCAATGGAATTGTGTTAAAAATAAATGTGAATTTTGGAACAATAGTCATCTTTATTGCATTTGATCTTCCCAAAAAACTAAGTGGTAATCCCGTCCAGACTCTGAGTAGTCTTCTCATGTCTTTAGCAACTCTGTTCAGGTTTATTTGTGGAATTTTTTCAATGTCTTTATCCAACATAATTCCTAAGTATTTTATTTTGTCTTTGTTTTATGAAGTATTAGAGCTCGTGTTCCAGCTCATCGCCTCTGTTTTCTCCTGGTTTATTAGGTAGCCTGAAACCCTACCAAAGTTATTTATCGTTTCTTCTATTGCCTGATTGGAGTCTTCGAAGTTGTCTGTGAATATCATAAGGTCATCCGCATATAGCGCAACTTTTTTTGACCAGTTTTGATGTTTGAAAGGCGTTATTGAGTGATGTTTTCTGATGGAGCAGGCCAGTGGTTCTATGTAAAGATTAAAAAGTAATGGCGAGGGCGGACAGCCTTGCCTTGTGCCCCTTTGTATTTTGATGTTACTAGTCAACTTCCCATTAATTATAATTTTTGCTCTGGGGTTGTTATATACATCCCTTACCATGTGGTCAAAGCTTTCACCTAGTTTGTTTTTCTTGATGATCTCATTTATGAATGCCCAATTAACTCTATCAAAAGCTTTAGCAGCATCATAAGTAATTATTGTTAGGGGTAACTTTTCACATGTGGCTAAGTCTATTGCTGTGATTAGCTCATGGGTAATCTCATGAATTTGTCGTCCTTTTATAAAGCCCTTCTGGTCTAGATTAATCAGATTTGGCATGACCTTCGCTAGTCGTTTTGATATAACTTGCAAGAATATTTTGTAGTCACAATAGAGTAACGATATGGGTCTATATGACTCACAGAGCTTGGGGTTTTTCCCGGCTTTTAAAAGGATGCTAATCGTTGCATCATTCCAAGAGTCTGGAATTTTCTTGTGGCCTTGGTATATAATGTTCATTAGTTCTCTTAGTTGGTCAACTAAGGTTTCCTTTAGGGCTATGTAAAATTTGTTTGGAAGCGCGTCAGGACCGGCGGCTTTTCCTCTTTTCAGGCCACTTATGACTGCTTTGACCTCCTCTGGTTTGATTTCACTATTCAGTTCTATCATTTCCTCATCTGTTAATGTTGGAAGTTGTACAGTATCCAGGTAGTTCTTAATCTGTTCTTCAGTTGGATGTATATCTTCTTTGTATAGATTAGAGAAGAATTTTGAGAACTCCTGTCTAATTACAGCGTCGTCAGAGCTTTGTAGTGTTTGATCTTGAGTCTGAATGCATGGAATATTATTCCTTGAATGATCAATTTTGCTTCTCCATGCTAACTTTTTCTCGCATCCTTTCCCCTATTCATGGTTTGACAGTTTACCGTTTTCCCATTTTTCTCTCACTATGTCCTCCAGATAGTCAGCCACGGTTTCTTTAAGCTATCGGTTCTTTTCTTCTAAGGCTTCTTTTGGTTCTAAGTAGGATCCACTCTCTAGTTGTGTCTCCATCAGTTTAATATCTGTTTCCATTTTTCGGATCTCCAATTTCCTGATCTTGGTTTTATGGGCTCCTAGGATCAGTAGTTTCCCCCTGGCCACCGCATTGTAGGCGTCCCAGGTGACTCGTTCCGGTGTGCCGACTGCATTGTCTTCAAAGTAATGTATAGACATAGTTTTTAGTTGATTCACATTCTGTGGGTCATTAAAAATGGTTCGTTCAATTGTCGGGGGAGTTGTACCACAGAATGATCGGACAGGTGTGCTGGGAGGTGTTCGATGCCTTTAACGCTACTTAGGAAATTCCTACTTAAAAGGAAAAAATCAATCCTTGACCTATAGCCCAATTTTTTATTAGGAAATGTAAAAGGATGACTTTTTTCTCCTCTTTGTTTCCACATATCTTCCAAGTCTAGATCTTGCTTGTAGTTCCCTAGCCATTCCCTCATTTTTGGTAGATTGATCTGTTTACTTGGTGGTGTTCTATCTAGTTTTGGGTCGAGCAAATGTTATAGTCACCCCCTATAATTAGGGGGGCGGAGGTTGACAGGAGTTCTGCATAGAGTTCTTGGAGAGGAGACAGATCGTCCACGTTTGGGCCATAATAGCCAGCTATAGTAAGAATATTATCGTCTATTCTGATTGTGGTCACTACCCATCTTCGCTTTTTGTCTACCACTTTACTCTCAATCTTGGCTTTAAGAGACTTTTTAAAAATAATTGCAACCCCTTTTATATTGCAGTCTTGTGTCGTATATACGCAAGCATCCATTCAAGTTAGTTTTTTTTTACTATTTGATCCCACTCAGGGCTTACAAGATGAGTCTCTTGGAGGATAATGATTTCACTTTCAGCTTCCTTTAAATATTCCAGCATTCTTCTTCGTCTGCTAGGGGTTCTGAGGCCGTTAATGTTCCACGAGAGGACTTTAACTATTCTTTCCTTTGTCATCTTTCATTTGGTTTTGTAGTAACCTGATCAAGGCTAGTAATTGATTTAAAAATCTCCCGTTTGGCTCCTGATTTTTGATTAATGATGATATTTTTCTAGTTTTTTTCCCTATTTTGCTCCCCACCCATGTTTTTACAAAATTTACATTGCTAAATGTCAGTGAAAATCGAGTTTCCCTCCCTGAGGAAGGCTCCCTTCTTCTTTTGGGCGGAATTTTCCACCCGATTTGAGCTCCGATTTCTCCAGATTATTTTTACCTTGACTATTAGATTTGAAAGGTCGCTTTCCCTTTTTTTTTCTTTTTTAGTTAGTTTTTTCCATTTGAACCTGACCTTTTATCTGTTGAATGAATTTTTCTACCTCTTGGGGTTCCCTTATATTGTGCATTTTATTACGCCACATTATTCTGAGGGCCGCAGGGAACTTCATCTGTACATTTGCCCTGAGGGATTTCAGTTCTTGCATATACTGTCCCAGTTCCCACTGCCTATCTTGTGTGGCTTTGCAAATGTCAGAACGAATCCTGAAGGACCAGTTATCTTTATTTAGTGCCCCACTTTTTAAGCCTTCGCTTAAAATGTTCTCCTTTAATGTGTACGTCTTGAAGTTGATTAGGATTTTCCTTGGTGTTTTTCTTTCTTTGGTTTTCCTGAAAGAGTCTCTATGAACCCTTTGGATGTCTTCCTTCAGGGCGCTGTCTTTAGTCCAGGGGAAGAACTCCTCAAGTAGGTTAACGATAAACGCCTTAATATCTGACCCTTCCATGTTTTCAGGTACATTCAGGACTCTTAAGTTGTTTCTTCTTCTCTGGTTCTCCAATGATTTCAGCTTCTCTTTGATAGCACGGTCATTCTCTTTTAGTGAGCTTATGCTTTTTTCGTTCGTGGCTACCTTTTTGCTGAGAGTTTCAATTGCTGACTCTTCTACCGCGACCCTGTCTCCTAGATCATTTAATTTTTGATCTAGAGTCTCACACACTTCATGTATTTTGTTCTGGTTTGCTTCAGATACTGCAAATTTTTCCCTTATCTCTCCCATGATTGTATCCATGAAAATTTCCATTAGCTTCCCTGTTTGAGGGTTTTTCAAAAGCTCAATACCAGCTTGATCTGCAGGCTATGCAGGCTGTGCTGACTGTTCAGGGGATTCTAATATGGGTGTTGTTGAAAGTTCCTCGTTTGGAACTGTGTGGGGTAACGTGTCTAAGGGTATGTCCGACATTTCTCCCTCACTTGTTATCCGCACTCTCTCCTCAGAGATACTTAGTTCTGGCTCCTTATCTGTCAGGGGGAGGTTATTTGACTTATCGTCAATGGATGAGAGTGATGGGGTGATCTTGCTCTGAGGTGAAAAAATTCCCCCCCTCACTTGTACCGTCTGCCGGACTTTGAAGAGCGATCTCAAGGAGGGAGTCACGTTGAAACTTTGTTTTCCTGATAGCGACCCTTGTTCTTTTGGTTTCGTGGCTCAGGTTTTTATATTTTCTGAAAGTTTCACGAGTTTAGGAGGAGCTCTCTGTTTCCTCCTTGTACTCCTAGGGGTCACAGTCTTTTTTGGGGGAGGCAGGGCGTTTTGTTTAGTAGGCTGATGATTTCTGAGGCAGTAAGCGGACCTCCCTTCACCCCCACTCACTGATGTCGTCTCTGGTTTGTTTTGGGGCTGAATTTCCCCTTCTCGCTGTCCTTACTTCCACTTTCTACCGTCCCTAGGGGGTAACGGTTGCACCCTGCAAATAGATCCGGAGCTGCTGCTCCCTGCTCTCCCCCCACCCCTTGTTCCTGTATCTGCAGTAAATGACCGATGAATGGTTGCAGCGAGTCAACGTCTGTTTTTCCTGTCCCTTTAGTTACTGGCAGCTGATTATTGTACACACTATGTATACTATGCTCCTCTGCTTCCACCCCTAGAGCCTGGAGAGGTCTTGTCTTGCTTAGCTCTGAGTAGCCACCGCTAAGTACGTCATTCATGCTGTGGTTTCCAGCTCCCAGCCAGGCACAGTTCTACACAAGGTAGGGTGTTTCTTTTTTCGGGAACGCTTTAGTCAAAATTTCTAATATCGAAAGGCATACTTGTACTGGAGAGCTCCTCTTTACTTATACACTGCTCTGGTGAAACGGTCCGAGCTCCCGACCGAGCGTTTTCAGCCGGCCGCCATCTTCCTCCCCCGTCCAGTATAGTGCGTAATCCTGTTACTTGAGACACTTTGACACATAGAAACTTTGGATCTGAACTTTTCCGCATTCCCCATTGCTGCGACATTGCTTGTTGTGGAAGCGCAACGCAACCTACGGTACATTGACGCAGAGTGTTGCATCTAAGTACTGAACTGAACTAAGCTTAAATCTACCATCTTAAAGTAATCAAAGTGTGTATTTTTGTTGTTTATGGTCTTGTGGTAACTATATAAAATCTAAATATTTTTGATATAAAATGTGTGTTGTGTTCATTTATAGTGTTGTCACTGGGTTACTGTATGTGGTCACAGCTGCTTAACTTACAACGCCGTTTTTCTTGGCCCTGAGGAAGGTGACATCATCACCGAAACGTACGTCGGCCGTACATCCACAACTTGGATATAGATTGGTCATTTCCACACAGACCAATGTCTAACTGGCAGAACCATTACTTCTAGGTTCCTATTGTAAACCACCAAGTACACCTTTGGGTTTTATTGTTTCATTGTGCGTAGTCTGAGTATCTATGTTGTTAGATTTTTTAATCACTGTAATGGTATGATTGGTGTGTAAGAATGTATGCATGTATGTTAGGATTATATTAGATTGTTAAGGGCACATTCTTCTTTTCCATTGTCTTAACCTGCACTTTACCTTACTGTACAAATTGTATTATGAATGTTGATGAACTTTTGCTTAGGATGTTACATGTCAAAATGAAATGTAGAGATGTATAAAAAGATTTTTTTCAAACCAAAATATCTGAAAAAACAAATAAAAATATGTTTTGATAAAGTTTTGATGTCCTAATTTTTCTCCTTGGCATCCCCCATTTTTTGTGAATATTGTTAGGATTTACTCCTTGTAAAAGCAATATAGGTCCTTCTAGAGGTATTTCTTATGATTTTCTTGTCTCTGTCTCCCCCCTCTGGACCTTAAATTGACTGGGAGAACTCCCTCTCTTCACCTTTCCCTGTGAGGCGTCCACTCCTGGGCACCCCCAAGGTGGAGGCTAGGCATCCTTAGTGTTGTGGGGGCCGTTGTGGAGATTAAGCAAGCTATTGCCCAGAGTTGCAGAGTAGGACTCCATGATTGGAATAGGCACCGAGGCGAGAATTATCAGCTCCGTGGAATTTTGAGCCCAAGACCCGCTGAAGCGGGGAATTGTACCCTGGTCCCGGGCTTGACCTCTGCATCAGGGTCTGCCGCTCTAACCATTGAGCCACACTTCTCCACCAACTCCTCCAGTCCAACCAACCAGGTGTTGGTTGGACTGGAGGAATTCAGTGCAGCTACCTGGATGACATCACAGTGTTCAGTGCCAGTTGGGATGAACATCTGCACCACCTCTGGGAAGTGTTGATGGCGTTGCGAAAAGCAGGCCTCACGATCAAGGTGAGTAAGCGCCAGATCGGGCAGGGTTCCGTGGTGTACTTGGGACACCAAGTTGGGAGCGGTCAGGTGGCGCCCCTACAACCCAAGATTGAAACCATTCTGGCTTTGGAGCCACCCAAAACCCAGACAGAGGTGAGAGCCTTCTTAGGTCTCACAGGGTTTTACAGGAGTTTTGTCAAGCGATATGGCAACATTGTTGAACCCTTGACAGAGCTGACTTCCAGGAAGCAGCCCAAGAAGGTGATCTGGACTGACACCTGTCAGAAAGCTTTTGAAGCCCTGAAAGCTGCCCTGTGCATGGTGCCCGTGCTCAGGGCGCCCAACTTTTCAAATTAGTTTTTCATTCAGACAGATGCTTCAGAGAATGGTGTGGGGGCTGTTCTGTCACAGATGAATGAGGAGGGCCTAGATCAACCTGTAGCCTTTATCAGTAGAAAGTTACTTCCACTGGAACAGGGGTGGAGTGCTATTGAACGTGAGGCATTTGCTGTGGTTTGGGCACTGAAGAAGTTGAGACCATACCTGTTTGGGACTCACTTCTGGGTTCAGACAGACCACAGGCCCCTCAGATGGTTGATGCAGATGAAGGGTGAGAATCCAAAGTTGTTGAGGTGGTCTATTTCCTACAGGGTATGGACTTTACGGTGGAACACTGCCCTGGTACAGAACACGCCAACGCTGATGGTCTGTCCAGATTATTCCACCTTAGTGAAGAGAACTCCCAGAAGTTAGGGTAGTTTTCCCCACTTTTCAGCTGGAGTGGACACGTGTTAGACCTGGCACCATTGGCATGGGTCTCCCTTCAAGTTTTTGCTGTTGACTCATGTATTTTTTCTGGTGTTAAATGCTTTGGGCACTGTGCCACTGCTATCCAGTGTCACAGTGCAACTGCTCCCTATTGTAAATTGTTGTATTAATCAGTGGTTCCATGTTTGGCTATTTGGTTTACTTGTCAGACTCTAGTACAGTGCAATGAGTGTGCCTAGGGCGTGTAAATCCAAATGCTGCTGGTGGGCTTGCAGCACTGGTTGTGCCACCCACAGAAGCAGCCTTGTAAAATGTGTCTAAGGTCTGCCATTGCCGAACCTGCATGCAGTCTGGTACTTTCATGCTGGCTGGACAAGTGCACCCACTTCCCAGTCCCTAAACCTTCCCTTTTCTTCATGTCATGCACCCCTATGGTAGGTCTAAGGGCAGGGTGTATTGTAAGTATAAGGTAGGACAAGCCCCAGTGTGTGTGGCATGTCCTAATAGAGAATTACAGCCATTTTCGTTTTTCACTATTGCAAGGCTACCTGTTCTCCATAGGCCAGAATGGGCTGTTAAATTATTACATGTTTATAATCCTAACTGTCTCAGAGAACATGGTAGAAATTCGAGTTTAGTATGCCTGAACTCAGAATAATAAAATACATCTTTTAGCAGCGTTTATTTTGATATTCTGTGTTTGCGAATATCACTATTAGAAAGCAGGTATTTGCTTGCCTAACCATTCAAACCTGCCTCTGCTAAGTTGTGTATTCCTATGTCTGGTTTTGTGAGTGACAGGGCTGGGGAATTCCAGGAGACAGGCTGAGTCACCCAGTGGTGAATAGAGAGATCTGCATCTAGATGGGAGGGAGGAGTTGCACCTGAACATTGAATAGGGCTGTCCCTGCCTTCCACAATGCTGGCTCCACCCTCTGGGGAGCGGCTGAAGTCTCTGCCCTGCACACTGAAAGAATAGAAGGAGTCCTGTAAACAAAGTGCTCCAGGACGGTACCTTCCTTCCACAATGCTGGCTCCACCTCCTGTGGGGCGTCTGATGTGCCTGCCCTACACTGTGAAAGGAAAGGAGACGTCTGGTAAACAGAGTGCTTCAGAACTGGTTTGGACTGGGCACAGGCCCCTCTCCCCTCAGAGAACAAAGGATTTTGGGGTATAAATATTGGGACCCTGAACACATGAAATTAGATCACTTTTGTACTACAAGAAGAAACTTTTACTGAGGAGAGGAACCTGAACAAACTGAGGAGAGACTATTCCCAAGCTGAAGTGCTGCTTGGGGATTTGCCTGCAGTGGTTGCCTTACTGCCAAAGAATTGAGAAAGGAACTTTGTGTACTTTGCTTTCAACTTGTGAAGGATCTCCAAGGGCCTTGAAAAGAGCTTGCCTCCAGCTGAAGTCTCAGGGACAACGGACTTCACCCCCCAGCTCGCCAGAGTTCTTTTGGAAGTGCCTGCTGCTGTATTGGGCCTTCTGAGGAACTGCGTGTGGCAAGAAGCTGGAAGTTCGACTCAACGAGAAGAAGCGTGTCGCCGTCGCTGTGCCTGCCGTCGCAACTCCGAAGGAGGGTGTCGCTGCTGGAACTGTCGCACTGCACAGCATCGGAGAGAAGCATGCCGCAATGAAGAAGAAACGTGTCGCCGTGGCTGCGGCTGCCGTCGCAACTCTGCAGGAGGGTGTCGCCGCTGTAGTTGTCGCACTGCACCGCATCAGTAGAAGAATCTCGCAACGAGGTCGGAGCGTGTCGCCAACGGTGTGCCTGCCGTCGCAACTCCTAAGGACGGTGTCACCGCTGGAACTGTTGCATTGCACCGCATCGACCAAGAGCACCTCGCATCCCTGAGAAGCCGCCGACGTCAAAGCTGCTGCCATCGCATCTTGGATGTCGCCGCTGTAGTTGTTGCATCGAGCGGAAGCTTCACGCATCGTGGGAGAAAAGCGTCACCTCTGGAGCTGTTGCCGTTGCATCATAAGGGTGTCGCCGCTGCAGTCCAAGCATCGAACCGAGGACTTCTCGCATCCCCGAGAAGCGTGCCGCATCTGGAAGATCTTCTCTTCTTTATTTCTTTGTATCTGAACTTTGCCACATTTCCCATCGCTGAGACATTGCTTGTCGTGGAAGAGCAACGCAACCTAAGGTACATTGACGCAGAGTGTCACATCTGAGAACTGAACTGAACTAAGCTTAAATCTACCATCTTAATTTAATCATAGTGTGTATTTTTGTCGTTTATGGTCTTGTGGTAACTCTATATAAAGTCTACTTAATTTTGATATAAAACCTGTGTGGTGTTCATTTGTAGTGTTGTCACTGGGTTACTGTATGTGGTCACAACTGCTTAACTTACAACGCCTCTGAAGTAAAGCCCTTCTGCTCGTGCAAAGCTACCAAGGGGGTAAGCAGGGGTTATTTTGGGAGTGTAATCCCCTTATCCTGACTAGAGGAGAGGGTCCCTATTTGTCACAAGTACCTACCTGTGCCAACTAGAGACCCCCAAATCTAACAGATTGTATCAAAAAAACTCTTCAAATGTTCATTATTATGAAGCAGGGAAACTATAAAAGACATATTGACCTAAGATAGATCTACGCCAAAGCTCAACAACTCTTCTATCTCTTTCTGAAGCATGGTCTTTAGTATTTGTATTGCTTAGAGTTCCTTTACTTAGGAGCCAAGCTACCTACTAAGCAGGCACAACAGGCTGGGAGACAATGCATACAAGGGCCTGTTTTCCATGTAACATACTCTTACATTGTAGCTGATGGAAGGCGCAATATGTAGAGAGACAACAAAATCAGTGAGAAAAAACGAAAAGAAAAGCAACATTTGCAAACCATCCCCTCGGATGCTAAGTATGAGCTTTTGATCTACGGGCGAAGTGAACATTATGATACAAAATTTAAAATGGGTCTAGTGTCATGCTCTGTCTGTAAATAAAGTCATATAGTCTTCCTCACTCCTGGATACAAAAACAAACTGTGATTTCCTATGGGAGAAGCCAAAGTAACAAACATGGTCACAAGAGAAACTGGTGCTGTATGAACTTGGGAATGCATTGGATACTTCTCATTAAGGGAGTCAGATGTTCCTAATACTAGTATTTGTACAATAACAACTAGGAATGCAACTTACACTTCAATTGGGTGACCAAATGGATACATGTTGATTGGGAGAGAAAGAAATGCAATAGATTGGTGACCAGAGAACAAAATGGGCAAAACTCTTTACAGTGTCTTTCAGAGAGCCATCACTGGTAGGCTCCTATTGAGCACCAGAGGTGGAGCTGTGCATCTAGCTTGGATCCAGATCCCACATTGCAGGGCAAGGCATTTCTCTCTCTGGAATCCCAGTCCCTTTACCCCGTTCGTGACTGACCAAACAATGCACCAAACTCTCTTCCTCCACTCTATTGCTGGAACCTTAGACAGTGTACCCCCACCCTATTCTGCATCCATGAAGTCCATCCCTACTAACCATATTCTACCTTGGTGCACTGTTCCTCAGTCAGGCAGATGTCATACCCTATACAAAAGGGGGTCAAAGGAAGAAGGGGGGCCAGACTCAAGATGAACCAACAGGCTGGGGCTCCTGGATTGCCCCTCTCTCTGTGTTATTTTCCAGTGGTTCTGTGTTGTCCAGCACTTCTTTGCTCTGCAGCTCTGCCCCAATCAATCAATCAATCAATCAATCAATCAATCAATCATTTGTAAAGCTCACTACATACCTGTGAGGGTCTCAAGGCTCGGGGGGGGGGGGGGGCAGCGCTACTGATCGAACAGCCAGGTCTTGAGTATCCTTCAGAAGGTCAGCAGGTGTTGGGTCTGTCGTAGGCTCAGAAGGAAGGTGTTCCATGTCTTGGCGGAGAGGTGGGAGAAGGATCTCCCACCGGTGGTTGTTTTCGGATGCGCGGTAAGCATTGGCGAAATTTGCAAATTCGCGTTCCGCGAATTCGCGGATTTCCCCGCAAAATCGCAAAAAAATCTGCGAAATCGCGAATTTTCCCGCGAAATCACAGATTTTTGGGCGATTTGCCCTGGAGTACTTTCTACTGGCTAATCCAGTAAGTGCTCCCTCATTGGGTAAATGTATAGTGCTTTTACTACACTGCAGCTGCGTAAAGGGCCAGAAGATGTGTCTCCAGTGACCATTTGTGCCTGTAACACAGGCACAGCCACACATGGTCACTGGAGACACATTTTCTGGCCCTTTACGCAGCTACAGTGTAGTAAAAGCACTATGGGGCAGATTTACAAGCCGCTTGAGCCTCTTTTGCGCCGCAGTAGCATCACTTTTGTGACGCAGCGGCAGCACAAAAGATGGGCCATGGTGCTGGGTATTAACAACGTGACGCATCTGAGAGATGCGCCGCGTTGTAAAGCCCTGCACCATCAGGAGGCGTTCCGGCGCAGGGGAGGGCGTTCCTGCACAGGAACGCCTCCTAAAAGTGGCTGAGTGAAATCTACAAGATTTCACTCAGTCACTTTTAGGCCAATGCTGCGTCAAAACCCTGCGCCTGCTTGAAGCAGGCACAAGGCTTAACGCAGCATTGGGGAGATAGGGCCACCAACAGCATTGCTGGAGCTGCTCATGCTTGCGACGCAGCTCCAGCAATGCGCTGCTTTTACGGCACAGATGCGTGACGCATCTGTGTCGTTTTTGCCACATGGTGCGCCTCATTGTAAATGTGGCGCACCATGGGTGGCGGAGCTGCGGCGCACAATAAGTGGCGCATCCCTGGGGATGCGCCAGTTATTGTAAATCTGTCCCTATACATTTACCCAACGAGGTAGCACTTACTGATTAGACAGTAGAAAGTACTCCAGTTGAGTAGAGGTATTGCACAAAAAGGTGGCATCTTCGTGGACAAACACGCAGGGCGGGATTCATTCTGCCCCCTGTTAGACTCGTTTTTTGTGCCCTTCTGCCCTCATTTAGACTCGTTTTTTCCTTGTTTTCCTGCCCTTCTGCCCTCTGTTAGACTAATTTTTCCCTTGTTTTTCTGCCCTTCTGCCCCATGTTAGACTCGTTTTTTGTGCCCTTCTGCCCTATGTTAAACTCATTTTTCCCTTGTTTTTCTGCCCTTCTGCCCTCTGTTAGACTCGTTTTTTGTGCCCTTCTGCCCTCTGTTATTCCCTTGTTTTTCTGCCCTTCTGTCCTCTGTTAGACTCTATTTTTGTGCCCTTCTGCCCTTCTGCCCTCTGTTAGACTCGTTTTTGTGCCTTTCTACCCCCTGTTAGACTCGTTTTTTGTGCCCTTCTGCCCGCTGTTAGACTCGTTTTTCCCTTGTTTTTCTGCCCTTCTGTCCTCTGTTAGACTGTTTTTTTGTGCCATTCTGCCGTCTGTTAGACTCGTTTTTCCCTTGTTTTTCTGCCCTTTGTTAGACTGCTGTTTGTGTCTTTCTGCCCTCTGCATCACCACATCATCACTCAGCGCTACAACAGCATCCCTCAGCACCACCACATTATCACTCAGCACCACCACATCATTACTCAGCACCACCACAGCACCACTCAGCACCCCCACAGCATCACTCAGCACCACCACAGCATCACTCAGCACCACCACAGCACCACTCAGCACACCACAGCACCACTCAGTGCCACCACAGTATCACTCAACACCACCACATTATCACTCAGCACCACACAGCACCACTCAGCACCACCACAGCATCACTCAGCACCACTACAGCACCACTCAGCACCACCACAGCATCACTCAGCACCACCACAGCACCACTCAGCACCACCCCAGCATCACTCAGCACATCCTAGTATCACTCAGCATCACCACAGCACCACTCAGCACCAATAAAATACACTGAACATAATCTTCACAAAAGTTATTTACAAAAGTTTAAGCTATTGCCATTATAAATTAAAATCACTTTTATTTAAGTATTTATTATTTTAAAAAAAATAAAAGCCATTGTAATTTGTAATATCAATACATCTAAGTCACGTAAATACAAAACATGTTGCATTACAAATGCTATAGGTGTCACATTTACGAAAGTTATAACTATTGGCATTGTAAATGACAAAGCTTTTAATTTAGCTATTTTCAAAACCAACACATAAATAAAAAAAATTGTCATTTACCAGACCAATAGCTCAAACTTTCCTAATGCGAGTCCTGTTGCATTGCAAATGCTTGTTTTTATATCTGTCAGTGCTTCCAGTTGAGGTTTAATTTTCGTGACATGTGCCTCATTGCCTACTTGTAACTATTCTCTGACCCTTGCTTCAAGGGTCAGAGCAGGGTCAGAGAACAGTTGCAAGTAGGTAACGAGGCGCCAGGAAGCACTTACAGGCTTACAGCAGCAGGTGCCCAAGTTGAAGTTAATTTCTTTGTAACCCTTTTGTTAAAGGTTACAAAAACTTAGCTTTAACTTTTGCTCCTGCTGCTGTAACCCTGTAAGTGTTTGGCTGAAAATTCGTCCCCGATGATTCGCGTATTTTACCGCGATTTTGCGAGATTCGCGGATCGCGAAATTGCGGAAAATCCGCAAATTCCGCGAGCGGAACGAATTTTCAGCCCATACTTCGCGGGATGGTGGCGACTGAGAGGTCAGCGGAGTGTAGCTGGCGGTTGGGGATGTAGAAGGAAAGTCATCTGTTGAGGTAGGCTGGGCCGGTCTTGGGGAGTGCCTTGTGTGCGTGGGTGAGGAGCATGAAGGATATCGTCTTGTTGACGGGGAGCCAGTGCAGGTTTCTCAGGTGGGGGGTTATTTGGGCATGGCGTGGTATGTCGAGGATCAGTTGTGCCGAGGCGTTTTGGATGCGTTGTAGTCGTTTGATGAGCTTGGTCGGGGCTCCCGCTTAGAGGGCATTTCCGTAGTCGAGACTGCTGCTGACGAGAGTCAGGGTGACTTTCTTTCTTATATCTGTCGGATCCATCTGTAGATCTTGCGGAGCATGCGGAGGGTGTTGAAGAAGGAGGAGGAGTCAACATTATTTTGCTTGTCCATTGAGAGCATTGAGTCGTGGATGATTCCCAGGTTGTGTGCGTGGTTGGTGGGTGTCGGGGCTGCCCCCATTGCCGTCGGCCACCAGGAGTTGTCCCAGGCTGAAGAGTTGAAGCCAAGGATGAGGACCTCCATCTTGACCGAGTTCAGCTTCAGACAGCTGGTCTTCATCCGGTCGGTGACAGTCTTCATTCCTCCTGGAGGTTGGCTTTGGCAGGGATGGGGTCCTTGGTGAGGGAGAGGATCAGCTAAGTGTCGTCGGCATAGGAGATTATATTGAGGTTGTGCTGTCGGGCTACGTGTGCGAGCGGTGCCATGTAAATGTTGAACAGCGTCGGGCTGAGGTAGGATCCCTGGGGTATGTCGCAGATGATCTCAGAGGCTTTGGAATGGAATGAGGGGAGGCTGACTGTTATAACTTAGATGGTTTCTCCCGGCCTGTCCTCCCCCCCCTCCCCTTTCCCCCAAGATGGTTTAACCTAAGCTGTCAACCTAGAGGCAGCCTTAGAATGTTGGTATGTGTTATGCCGCCCAGCTGGGTGCACCTGAAGATATTATCTCATTAAATTCCTCCCTTCATCATCACCGTGTAGAGTGTCATTACTACACTTTTTGGCGACGAGGGTCAAGGAGCTGAGCCAGGGTCAGCGTGGTGCACCCCCCTGGAATAAATGTAAGTGGGACGGAAGCTTGTAAAGGAATTTTGACTTACCCTGAATGAAAAACCGTGCACGGCGTCACTGCAGCGTTCCTTGTCAGCGTTGGGTTACAACTCCACAACAACTCCACAACAGCGACTTCACGAAGAGGGCGACAACTCAGGCAGGATCGTATTGAAGGTTGCAAGCTGAGTTGGTGAAGGTATCGGAAGTGGTGTGTGCTGCGGGTGGTCCTAACTCAATTGTAAGGAGGTCCAACCATCGCCTGTCAAGGGATTCGCCAAAGGTGAGCGGCGGAGTGCAGAGAGGCGCCTGAGGCGGGTGCTTGTGGGGGATCCGTTGCCGCTTGAGGAGGGTGACGCTTGAGGAGAGCCAGCTAAGAAAAAACGGCCTCCGCCAGTGCTAGTGTGCCGAGCGGAACTTGGCTGCGTTATCTGCGCAATCAGTGAGACAGGTTATCCAACACCGCCTTCGTGAGGAAAGGCCGAGGAGGAGCGCGTGGGATTAACTGTTCCAGTCAGCGCGGTGACGGATGCGAGTTGAGTCCGAGCTCCAGCTGAAGTTTGGGGCAATTTCAAAAGTCGTCTCTGTGTGACTGAAGGGGTGGAAGCAGTATGCCCCTATTCTTATTTCCCACGGCGGCTTGGCGAGGGTGAGCACAGCGTGGTGAGCATTGAACAGTGGCTGAACAGCATTCCTCACGGCGAGGTTCGGGGAGGCGTCTTCGTTCACCACAGGAAGTTCCCGCCCAGATACTAGAACTGTGAGAAACGAAGAGACAGAAACAGGACTCGGGCTGTTTGCTCAGCAGGGTGAAAGGAAAGCCTGTTTTCGTTTCGTCTTTTGGTTACTTCTATGCATAAATTGGACTCGTTAACTCAAATTAGCACCCCCAGACACAGCATTATTAAGAATTCATTTAAAGCACAGTGATTTAGGTTTACTCAGTGCATGGCCATGGCAGGAGCAGGAATGAGTCAGCCCCCACCCTTCTTAAATGAGCTGGGGGAGCCAGAAATACCCTGGAAGAGATGGGTAGGGATTTTTAAATCCTATCTAATAGCGATTGGAGGGGGGAATTATAACAATGTGAGGAAACAACATATTTTGTTACATAATTTGGGCATAATAGGGAGAAAAGTGTTCGAAGACATAACAGGAAGGCTTGTAGATGATGAACAAGAGGAGGTTGAAAGGGTGAATGTGTATGAGTATACCTTGATAAAACTGGAGGAACACTTTAAAGTGAAACTTAATGTTGTGTTGGAGAGGCATAAGTTCTACAAGAGGGCCCAGAAAAAGGATGAGAAAGTCACAAATTATGTAGCTGTTCTGAAGGGCTTAGCAGCTACGTGCAAATTTGGGGCGTTAACTGACTCAATGATAAGGGACCAGATTGTAAGGTGTACGAATGACTCAAGGATACAAGAGGAACTCCTTACGAGGAATCCTGACCTGGAAGAGGCATTGAGCATAGCTAAAGGATTAGAGCATGCAGCCATGTGTATGAAGGAGATGAAAATATATGAGGGAGCAATAAGAGAAAAGAGTGAGAGCAAAGGGGCGCATGAGGGGGAGACCATTTGTAAAGTAGGAGAGAAAGCGAAGGTCAATCAGCGCAACAACCCACAGGGATTATTTTGTTACAAATGTGGTAGCCCAAGTCACCTAGCAAACAACTGGAAGTGCCCTGCCAGGGATACTCTGTGTAGGAAATGCAACAAAAGAGGGCATTTTTCTAAGGTGTGTAAAAATTTCAACCAAAAAATACATATGGTGGAAAATGCAGAAATTGAGGAGGAAAGAGAGAAAACGTATATTTTCCAGGTGGGGGATGAGGAGGAAAATGAATGTAATGTATATCCAAAGTGTGAGATTACCTTGGATGGAAAAAAAATTGAGGTTTATGCTGATTCATGCTCTCCTTACACACTCATAGACAAGAGGGAGTTTGAGGAGAAGTTTGAGGGTCAAGGAGTAGTGTTAGAGAAAGCTGACATAAACCCAGTAGGATATTACAAGGAGAGTATACCACTAGAGGGGATGACTAAAATGAGAATAACCTTTAAAGATAGGCACACGGTAGGGAAAGTGTATGTCTCCAGGAGAGGTTCTAATCTGTTGGGTTGGAAACATCAGAAGGAACTAGGCATCATGCTAGATCCCAACAACAGTGAGCAGGTGGTCTTGGTAGAACCCTCCAGTGTAGCAGAAGATGTAACCCAGGAGTTCAAGGAGGTATTTAGTGAAAAACTGGGGGTGTTAAAGAACTATCCGCCATATTCATGAAAATCGGCATTTGCGATTCTGAAATAGCGAAAAATAGCGAATCGCTATTCAGAAATCGCAAATCCGAATTCATGAATAATTGCGATAAAAAAAAGCGATTCGCACGCGATCGCAAAATCCGATAGCGATCCGATTGAAATTGCGATTAATCGCAGATTAATCGCAATTTCGGCCTACCCGCGGCTGGACTGCGATCTCGCAAATAGCGATATCGCTATTAGCGATATCGCTATTTGCGAGATCGCAAACTCGCGAGATCGGGAAAACGGGAAGTCGCATTTCGAGCCCAGTGATGACATCACAACCAGGAAGCTGCCGGTTCCCAGCACCATTTTGCACATTGAGGCACAGAGACAGGGAGCACATAGGAGAGCTGCTGCACATCTTGGCTAGTAGAGTGATCCACAGATCCACAACCCATACCATGGCTGAGGAAGCTGCACCTGGGACCAGCAGCTCGTCTGGGAGAAAGCGAAAGCTCAAATTCTCCGAGCAGGAGCTGGAGCACCTAATCGAGGGTGTTGTGGCTAACCACGACCAACTGTTCGGTGCCAATTCGCGGAGGGTCCCAGAAATGGAGAAGAGGCGCATATGGCAGGGGATAGCCTCAGCAGTAAACTCGGTGGGAGTGGCGGCCAGGTCCCTGGAAGAATTAAAAAGCGGTGGTACGACCTCCGAGGCCGTGCCAAGGAGAAGGTGGCGGCGCGCCTTGGGGAGTCCTCGGGCACAGGAGGAGGAGGTCCAACGGTACCACCGAACACCGCCCTGGAGGACCAGGTTGAAAACACCCTGGAGAGGGAGGCCTGTGTGGGTTTCACTACACTGGACTCATCCGGCCCCACACAAGACACCCAAGGTAAGTGGCATGCGACTGCGACCCTGCCCCCTATGGATGTCCATGACCAAATAGGCTCCCCCAATGTCCCATAGGCATGTCATAGTTGCACATCAAGGAATGTCCTGAAGCATTGTGGGAGATGTAGTCTGGCCACAATGTTGTAGTACCACAATGCAGCCAGTCAGGTCCCAATGCACACAAAGCCACTGCCATTCAGGGAATGTCACCCAGCATGCATGTAGCAACTGCACGTCTGCCAGATGCATACAACTAATGGTCCACCACTTACCCCCACAGGTGGCGATACCAGTGACAGTGACAGGCTGGTGATCGATGACAGCGTCCCGGAGGTGGAGGTGCCAACACCTACCCAGGCACCAGCCCCTGCCGCTGCAACTGCACCACCAGCAACTACCACCAGCAGCGTCCCACCTGCAACTGCTGCAGCGCCCTCATCCGCTGCCATGGCAGCCCCCATTGTGCCCCCTGCCACCGCTGCTCCTCCCAGAGCTGCAGCCAGGTCAGTCACTCCTGTGGCCCCTGCAGCAACTGCTACTGCCACACCAGCAGGCACACCCCCTGCGACTAGCTCACCTGCAACACCGGCGGCCTTACCCCCAGCAGCTGGCGCCTCAACATCCGGGGCTGCGCCACTGTCCACTCAGCCCCCAGCCTCACAATCAGGCCAGCAGGGCAGGCGTGGCAGGTCACGCCAGCGCTCCACAGCTGCTACCAGGCGGGCCAATGGTGATGGACTGGCGCGGCTCAGCAGCGAGAGACGGATGCTGCGCATACACCAGCGCCAGGCTCGGCAGCAGGGAGCAATTCAGCTCCAACTACACAACATTGGCCGCAACGTGGCATCTGTTGCTACCCACATTGAAGGCATGAGGGCCGACCTGGCCGGTGTGGGAGATGGAATGGCCCGCATTGCTGCAGCCGTGGAGGCCAACACCCGTGCCATGTATAGAATGTGCGGTGGGCAACGCCGGCACCACCGCCAACTGTTGACCCAGCTTGGCACCTACAGCAGGGCAAGCTATGTGTCGGCAAATGCCACATCTCTATTGGCGCGGCGCTGTCTGACACAGCAGCACACTGTCACCCAGTGCAGTGTGGACATGACGAGGGTGCTGGAGACCCTCACCACGGCTGTTGTGGCTCTTCACCGTCCACCTATTCCATCTGTTGTGGGGGGTGATGATGCGAGTGAGGGGGCGTCCAGCCTGAGCTCACAATCAGCCTCACAGGCCCCACTACCCACCCGCAGCACCAGGACCCCCCCATTGCCTTAAGCCCCGGAGGAGGAAGCCCCTCAGAGGCGTTATGGAGGAACACGCTCTAGGCACACCTAGAGAACTGTACATCACCACTGGCACAGGCTGAGGTCAAGCCTGCCATGCACAGCAGTATGGCGTAATACTGTTTGTTGGACTAATTTGGCACAGACCCTTATATTTCATTTTGTGAATTGAACACGTACTTTTATTTTGAACTTTGGCACAGACCCTTATATTTCATTTTGTGAATTGAACACGTACTTTTATTTTGAACTTTGGCACAGACCCTTTTATATCATTTTGTGAATTTAACAAATACATTTATTTTCCTACACACATTAGCGTTGTGTCATCATTACATTTTGCATGCATTGTTGATTTGTGGGGTGATGGCAGTGGTTGTACTAGAAACTGTTCACTGTGATGTGGTTGCGACGTCTGTGCCCTTCTGCTGGGTTCTCCCCTTGTGCATGGCGCGCATGTGCAGGTGGCCGGTTGTCCCCCTCAGATTCACTGCCAGAGATGTCAACAGGTATCCGGCGCTTGGTTGCAATGTTATGTAGTATTGCGCAGACAGCCACTATGCGGCAGCACTTTTCAGGACTGTAATACATGGCCCCACCTGTCTTGTGCAGTATGCGGAACCTGCTCTTGAGCAGGCCAAATGTCCTTTCTATGCAATTCCTTGTCTGTATGTGAGCAATATTGTAGCGCCGTTGCTGGGGTGTAGCAGGGTTGAGGTATGGGGTCAGGAGGTATTCACGGAGGGCGTAGCCACTGTCACCTGAATGAGAGGAGCAGATGGTGATTGCCTGTGCTGCGCTGTTACCTCTTTGCTATGTGACATTTCAATCAAAGTGTACTTACCAAGTAGGTGTCCTTCCCCAAACTCTCCCCTGACCAGTCGTGTGTGGAGTCCGCTGTGCCGGAAAATGAAGGAGTCATGGGTACTCCCTGGGTACCGTGCGACGATGTCAGTGATGTATGTCTTGGCATTGCAGACCATCTGGATGTTGAGGGAGTGGTAGCACTTTCTATTGCGGAACATATACTCCATGCCAGCTGGTGGGCAGATGGCGATGTGGGTACAGTCTATACATCCGAGCACATGTGGAAAATGGGCTACATTGTAGAATTGTAGCTTTGTCATGTCCAATTCCTGTTGGCTGGCGGGGAATTTGATGTGACGGTGTAGCTGGGTGAGCATGGCGTCAACAAAAGTGTTGAGGCAGCGTGACATGGTGGGCTGGGATATTCCCCCAGCAGCCGCTACTACCCCCTGGAAACTTCCGGAGGCCAGGAGGTGCAGGCTACACAATACCTGCACATGTGTAGGCACCGCATTGGTATGGTTTGTTGGGTGCTGCATCAGGGGGTCAAGGTCCTGTATTAGCTGCATTATCATTTCCCCATTCAGCCTGTATTTAGCATATATCTGCTCTCTGGTTTGGCCCAGCAAGGTGACCCGCTGGCGGAATATCCTGTCCTGGATCCTGCGTCTCCTCCGTGCTAATCGCTGTAGCCTGCGACGCCTCACCACCATGTACATTCCTGGCATTGTGGGACTCCTAATGCTGCTGCTGCTGATGGTCCTTATGTGTGATTGGTCAGGCCAGTACCTGTTGGTGATAGGACAACGGTTTTTTGAATTTTTTTTTCAATGGCTTTCATGGTTACCACCTGCTTTGAGTTGTCCTTATTTTGCGCCGTGCAAATAGCGATTTTTGGGTTTTTCGCTAATTGCGAATTTTCTTGAATGCCGATAGCGATTTTTTTTGCGAATTCGCTATTATTTTCGCAGATTCCGTGGTGTCTCGCTATTTCCGATTCGCTAATGCTCAGCGGCAGGGATTCTGCGATTATATTAGCGAATTCGCAAATATGTGTTTGCGAATTCGCTATTTTGTTGTTGAATGCCGATTACGGAAATTGCGCCCGCATTTGCGTTTTCGCAGCGATTGCGGGCGCAATTTCACTTCATGAATCAGGCTGTATATGCACAGGATTACACTCAAGGAGAAGGAAGTGCCTGTGATACACAAAACAGGATCCATTCCCCTACGCATGAAAGAGCCTTTGAAAGTTGAGTTGGACAAATTGGTCAGTCAAGGGGTGATTAAGGAAATAGAGACTTCTTCTTGGTTGGTTCCGGTCGTGATCATGACCAAGGATGGAGGAAAGAACATAAGGTTGTGTGTGGACCTTAGAGACTTGAATGCAAACATCTTGGTAGACTGGTACCCCCTCCCAAGAATTGGAGAGATGTTAACCACCATACTGGGGGCCAGGTATTTTAGTGTGCTGGATTTGTCCTCGGCCTACTATCAGATTGTGCTACATCCAGAGTCACAGTCTCGGACAGCGTTCACTACTCCGTTCGGCAATTTCAAATTTCTATGGATGCCTTTTGGCTTGGCGTCGGCGGCAGCAGCCTTCCAACGGGTGATGCAGCACATCCTCAGGGAATGCAGGAAAACCATGTGCTTCCAGGATGACATTCTCATCTATGGCTCGAGTGTGGAGGAACATAGTGATAACTTGAAAGAGGTGCTAAGGAGACTGAAGGAAGTAGGATTCACCACCAGATTGAGCAAATGTAAATTGGGTGTGAGCTCCGTGGACTACTTGGGCCATACCATCTCCGAAGAAGGGATCAAACCTAAGTGCGATTTGGTCAATGCAGTCAGAGATGCACCTACGCCGACTAACAAAGAGGAATTGTTGTCATTTCTAGGACTGGCAGAATACATGGCGAAGTTCATTAAAGACTTTGCCATCAGAACACATGCCATGAGAGAATTGGTGAAGAAAGACAGCAAATTTGAATGGGGTGAGAATCAAGAAAAGGCGTTCAGAGACGTAAAGAATGCCATAATTCAGGTACCTTTTATTGGCAAATTTGATCAAAGAAAAGAGATAATAATAACCACAGATGCAATCAACAGGGGTATCGGAGCTACCCTATCACAGAGAGAGGAGAAGCAAATAAAGGTAATTGCTTTCGCATCGAGAACTCTTACTTCCCCTGAAGCAAACTATTCTACAGTGGAAAAGGAGGCACTTGCTGTATACTGGGCCATCAAGCACTTCAAATTCTATGTGTGGGGAGTACCATTCGAGGTGCACACGGACCACAAGCCGTTGGTTCCCCTGTTCACCAAGAAGAATATGGAAGAAATGACCCCGCGCATTGCCAAGTGGGTCTTGGGCCTACAGGGATATCATTTTCGAGCAGTGTATATACCAGGACAACAGAACAGAGTAGCAGACTTTCTCTCAAGAGCCCCGGTTCACAGCGAGACAGAAGAGGAAAAGCTCGATGACTCCATCCTGGAGATAAGTGTAGCAGCTGTGATGAAGGAAGATTGGGAAAAGCATATGGAGAAAGATGAGACCTTGAGGAAGGTGAAGGAGTACTTAATCAAAGGGTGGCCAAAGAAGTGCAAAGAGTTGGAAAGAGAAATCCAACCATTCTGGAATGTAAGGGAGGATCTCTCAGTTGAGGCGAACTGGATGATGAAGTCGGGAAAACCAGTCCCGCCTGAGGCAGTGAGGCAGCAAGTCATCACCTTAGCCCATGAAGGTCATCTGGGCAGGAGCTTGTGCAAATCTAGATTGAGAGCGGACTATTGGTTCCCAGAGATGGACAGAGAGATGGAGGAAAAGGTACGAGACTGTTACGCATGCAGCATCAGTGACAAGTCAAAAGTTACCAAGCATTCTCCGTTGATACCAGTGGAGGTACCTTCGGCTCCGTGGAAAAAACTGGGATTTGACATCACGGGACCCATTCATGGAAGAGGATCACAAGATTTGTATCTATTGGTACTAATAGACTACTATACCAACTGGATCACTCACAAAATTGTAGTAAACATCAACACTAAGTCTTTAATAGGTTTCTTGAGAGAGGTGTTCTCGACAGAGGGAATCCCCGCCGCGATAATAACGGACAACGGGGTCCAGCTGATTTCGGAAGAAATGAGAGAATTCTTGAAAGACTGTTCAATTTCCCATATCCGCACGCCGTTGTACTGCCCCAAGGCTAACGGAAAAGTGGAAAGGGCGAACCGATTACTTAAGGAGAGCATCAAGCTGGCAGGAAAGTCGGGAAAAAATATGGAAGAAGCTTTAATGAAAACTTTGTGGGCCTACCATACCACCCCCAATTCGACAACAGGACATTCACCTTTCGAACTTATGAGAGGAAGAAAGGCGGGATCAAAGCTGTCCCCACAATGGATGGGGAGAGGAAGTCATCTAGAGGTAGATCCAGAAGATGTTAAGAGGAGAATTGAGGACAAGCAAGACAAGTACAAAGAGTGGTACGACAGGAAGTGGGGTGCAGAAGAAAAGAACCTTAGTAGACGACAGTTGGTGTACATCAGGAAACCGGACAGAATGGGGAAAGGTGAGGACAGGTTCTACCCCCCAGGGAGGATAAGGGAGGTCAAGAGCAATGTAGTTGTCATGCAGGATGGAAGGGTCTGGAGTCAATATAGAGTGGTCCCTGTCACTACCAAGAGAGATCTGTTATGGGAGGACAAAGCAGAGTCAGGCGACAGAGCGGGGGAACTGGAGCACCGCAGGGAAAGTCACAGGAAAAGGACCATCCCGTCCTGGCACCAGCAGTATAGCATGAGGTGACTCCTCAGGGTCTTAGTTCAAGTTCAAGTTCAGGTATTTGTATAGCGCACTGCTCACCCAGCGGGTCTCAAGGCGCTAGAGGGAGGGGTTCATTATTTGTCGAATAGCCATGTTTTCAGTTCTTTTCTGAAGTAGGTGTGGTTCTGTGTAAGGCGGAGGTGGGTGGGGAGTGAGTTCCAGGTCTTGGTAGCCAGGAACGAGAACGATCTACAGCCCATGGTGGATTTTCGGATGCGCGGGACTGCGGCGAGGGCTAGATTGGATGATCTTAGTTGGCGGGTGGGTTTGTAGAAGGACAATCGATTGTTGAGGCATTCGGGTCCTAGATTATGAAGGGCCTTGTGTGCGTGGGTGAGGAGGCGGAAAGTGATTCTTTTGTTGACGGAAAGCCAGTGGAGGTCTTTTAGGTGTCCGGTGATGTGATCTTGGCGCGGGATGTCTAATAGGAGTCTCGCTGACGCATTTTGGATGCGCTGGAGTTTTTTCTGTAATTTTGTTGTAACTCCGGTGTAAAGTGTGTTGCCATAATCCAGACGACTCGTGACCAGTGCATGGGTAACAGTCTTTCTTGTCTCGAGGGGGATCCAGCGGAAGATCTTTTTGAGAATGCGAAGGACGTTGAAGCAGGAGGATGAGACGGCGTTGACTTGTCTGGACATTGAGAGGGTGGAGTCTAGAATGAAGCCAAGGTTACGTGCATGGTCTGTGGGTGTGGGTGCTGTGCCCAGAGCGGAAGGCCACCAAGAGTCGTCCCAAGCTGAGGGGGAGGATCCTAGGATGAGCACCTCCGTTTTGTCTGAGTTGAGTTTTAGGCGGCTCTGTTTCATCCATTCGGCTACTTCTTTCATGCCTTCGTGAAGATTGGTTTTGCCGGTGTTGGGGTCTTTGGTGAGGGAAAGGATTAGCTGGGTGTCGTTGGCGTAAGAGATGATGTTGAGGTTGTGTTGACGCGCGATAGAGGCGAGAGGACTCATGTAGACGTTGAATAGAGTGGGACTGAGTGAGGATCCTTGTGGTATGCCGCAGATGACTTCGGTGGCCTTTGAGTAGAAAGGGGGAAGTCGGACTCTCTGGGTTCTTCCAGCTAGGAACGAGATGATCCAGTCCAAGGCTTTTCCTTGTATGCCGATGTTGCTGAGGCGTTGTATAAGGGTGCTGTGGCAGACTGTGTCGAAAGCGGCGGAGAGGTCGAGTAGGATGAGGGCCACTGTTTCTCCGTTGTCCAGGAGTGCTCCGATGTCGTCGGTCGCTGCAATGAGGGCGGTTTTGGTGCGGTGTTTGGCTCGAAATCCAGATTGAGAAGAATCAAGGGAGTTGTTGGATTCAAGGAAGGCGGCGAGCTGGCTGTTGACGGCTTTCTCGATGACTTTGGCCGGGAAAGGGAGGAGGGATATTGGTCTGTAGTTTTTCAGTTCTGAGGGGTCTGCTGTGGGTTTTTTCGGAAGGGCGCTGAGTTCGGCGTGTTTCTAGATTTCTGGGAAGGTGGCAGAGTTGAAAGAGCAGTTGATGACGTCGCGGAGTTGGGGTGCGATGATGGAGTCAGCTTTGTTGAAGATGTGGTGGGGACAGGGGTCAGAGGGCGAGCCAGAGTGGATTGAGTTCATGAGGCGAATGGTGTCTTCAGTGGTGATTGGGTTCCAGGCACTGAGGTTGTTGGTTGTAGGAGTGGGATCTGAAGGGGTGGGGTGGGTTGATCACTGGGAGTATTCTTGCAGCTGTTGTGGATGTCGGCAATTTTGTTGTAGAAGAAGGAAGATAGCGCGTCGCAGAGGTCTTGGGAGGGAGTGATGTCGTTGGATGCTGTGGTGGGGTTAGTGAATTCTTTGATGATATTGAAGAGTTCCTTGCTGTTATGAGAATTGTTGTCGAGACGGTCCTTGAATGCTGATTTCTTGGCGGATCTGATCAGTTGGTGGTGTTTGCGGGTGGCTGTCTTAAGGGAGGCCATGTTGTCTGAGGTTGGGTTTTTTCTCCAATTCTTCTCCATGGTGCGGCATAGCTTCTTGGATTTTTTAAGTTCATCATTGAACCAGGGAGCCTTTTTGCTGGCTGATTTCAGCTGGTGCTTTTTCAGGGGTGCTAATTCTTCCGCACTGTGGGTAATCCATTGCCTGAGGTTGGTGGCCGCTTGGTCTGGGTCCATTGAGAGGGTGGGAGGGTTATGGTTGAGTGATGTGAGGAGTTGGTCGGTGGTGATTTTGTTCCAGTTTCTCCGGGGAATGGGTTGTGGGCGGTTGTGGGTCAAGGTGGTTATGTAGCTGAAGTGAACACAGCTGTGATCCGTCCAGTGGAGGGCTGTAGTGCGATCGAAGGAGATGTACTTGCTGGAGGTGAAGATAGGGTCGAGCGTGTGTCCGGCTGTGTGAGTGGGGGTGTCAACAAGTTGTTTGAGTCTGAGATTGGCCAGGTTGTCCAGAAGGGTGGTGGTGTTGCTGTCGAGTGAGTTTTCAAGGTGGTAGTTGAGGTCTCCTAGAAGAATGTAGTTCTCGGAGGCGAGGGTGTGCGGGGTGACGAAGTCTGTGATGTCGTCGCTGAATTGAGTGCGGGTGCCTGGAGGTCTGTAAATGAGGGTGCCTCTAAGAGTGGTCCTGGGGTCGGTGTGGATCTGAAAGTGGAGATGTTCGGCGGTTGCAAGATTGTCGTCGGAGCTGGTTGTAATTTTGATGGTGTTTCTGTGGACGATGGCGATGCCTCCTCCAGTTTGATTGGTGCGATCTTTTCGAATAATCTTGTAAGTGTCCGGTATGGCTATGGCGATGTCGGGAGCAGAGGATGCGTTCATCCATGTTTCAGTAAGGAAGGCGATGTCAGGTGACGCAGTGTCGATTAGGTCCCAGAGTTCTGTTGCATGTCTGCGGACCGAGCGGGTGTTCAGTAGGATGCATTTCAGGCGATTGGGTTCGGAGATGTGTGAGGAGGAGGTGGGTTTGGTGAGGGTCCTGAAGCAGTTGAACTTGCAGGAGAGGCAGGTGAATGGGCCGTGGGTACGTCCTGGGGTAGCTTCGCAGCATAGTGGTGAGCGTCCGGGGTTGAGGGCGAGGAGGGAAGCGGCATCATAGGTGGTTCTAGTGGGTTGGGAGTGGCGGGGACCAGGGGGTCTGGTGCTGGGCGCGGTCCAGGCGCGGACGGGCGCAGACGGGCTTACCTTTGGCGCACCTTCGGCGCGATTGGGGCGCGACCACTGCGCGTGAACGCTGCGCGAAAAGGCATCAGTCATATGTGGAAAGTGGGAGGGGGAGGGGCGAGGGGGGGTCAGCTGGGAGGCGGGAGCGGGGTGGGGCTCAGGTCAGGGAGGCAAAACAACAACAACAAATACAATTAAAATGGCCGCAAGGATTCTAGTCTCAGGGTTGGGGCTGAATGCATGTGAATAGCGCTACGCTGACGGTAATGGCGCTGGCACAATCAGGCACGAATTTACAGGCAGCAGAGAAATTTGTTACAATTGAAGCGCACCTTGGCAGACAAGCGTAGGGAAAAAGATGTGTTATAACTTAGATGAATTCTTCCGGCCTGTCCTTCCCCCCCTTCCCTTTCCCCCAAGATGGTTTAACCTAAGCTGTCAACCTAGAGGCAGCCTTAGAATGTTGGTATGTGTTATTCCGCCCAGCTGGGTGCACCTGAAGATATTATCTCATTAAATTCCTCTCTTCATCATCACCGTGTAGAGTGTCATTACTACACTGACACTCTGGGTTCTGCTGGAAAAGAAGGAGGTTGTCCAATCCAGAGCCTTGTCTCGGATCCCTGCGGTGTGGAGGTGTGCATTTAGTGTGCGGTGGCAGGCGGTGTCGAAGGTGGCAGGTGGTGTCAAAGGTGGCAGAGAGGTCTAGGAGAATGAATGCTGCAGTCCCACCGTTGTCCAGCAGGGTCCTGATGTCATCAGTGGCGGCGATGAAGGCAGTCTCAGTGCTTTGGTTGCTGCGGAACCCTGACTGGGAAGGGTCCAGGATTCTGTTTTCTTCGAGGTATTGGGTTAGCTGTCTGTTGACAGTTTTCTCGATGACCTTGGCTGGGAAGGAGAGCAGAGAGATGGGCCGGAAGTTCTTGAGGTCTCTTGGGTCTGCCTTAGGTTTTTTGTGTAGGGCGTTGATCTCGGCGTGTTTCCAGATCTCTGGGAAGGTCGTGATCTCGAGGGAGAGATTGATGACTTTGCGCAGGTGGGGTGCGATGGATCTGCTTGCTCTGTTGAAGACGTGGTGCGGGAATGGGTCTGACGGAGAGCCGGAGTGGATTGTGCTCATGGGCTTGAGGGTGTCATCGATGTCCATGCTGGTCAAGGCTAGCAGGGGGACGTGGTCAATGGTGTGCCGAGGGTCTGTTGTGTTGTTGTCTGTTGGGGCTGTCTGGGTGTTGAAGCTGTTGTGGATGTCTGCTATTTTGCGTTGGAAGAAGGTGGTGAGGGAGTCGCACAGGGCTTGTGACGGTGGGATGTCGTTGGTGTTGGAGCTGGGGTTGGAGAGTTCCTTCACGATTTTGAAGAGCTCCTTGCTATTGTGTGCGTTGTTGTCGAAGCGATCTTTGAAGGAGGACCTCTTGGCCGCCCTGCTGAGGTGGTGGTGTTGCGGATGGCGTCCTTGTGTGCTGCCCCAGTCATATTCATGGATGTTTCATACCAAGCAGCCAGGCAGGTCTGACCCCTCTCTTTCTCCATGTGATTGAAGGTTGTCCAAGACCTTTTAGCGAGTATAAAATGAACTTTTAGTGAACTGACAAGGGTAAAATATTACATAATTAATTTAAAAAAATCTCTCCCAATCCTATGTAGTAGGGTAAGCCTTACTTCAGTTAACAAGCTCTGAAAGAATAAAGAAAAACAATACGATCTGTCCATTCCTATACTATTTATCTAAAGAACCTCAAAAGGGAATTTCAAAGCAATTGCTCCTTTGTGTTTCTTGTCTTCTTAGCAAGCTTGTGTTCAATAAGTCATAGAGATCACAACACTTCTTCTACTTTGTGAACCTTCGCCACTTAGCAGTACTCTCATGCTCTCATGTTATAGGCGTGGCAGGAAAATCTAAAACTGCTAATTTAACAGAGATCCTTATTGTGCAAATAACTTACAAATTAAGCATAATTAGTAAGTACATGAATTCTCAAGCAAAACTTGTTGTTGCAAACAAACTCCTGTAGAGCTATATTTTCTTCAAAAACTGCTAACCACTAAAAATGTGTGGTGCACATTTACCGAGGGCATACAGGCACCCTTCCTAGTATTGTGCATCATGTGCACCATACAGTACATGATATGGGCCATGTGGCATCATATTCAGGGGAAAAACCTATTCACCAGCTCTAGTAAGGGCTGCGAGTTCAATTACAGGCTAACTGATAAGGGACTCGTGATGCCTCTGCAACTGTATGTATTGTTGGAATAACATGAATAATGGTGGTGTTGCCACCTGGGAATTTAAACAAAAAACACTGACATATAGGTAGTTCCCCTTAAGGGTCAGATAAGACAACATCAGTCTAGTCTACCAGTCCTTTCATCTCCACCTCAATTCCTATTACATCAATTTACAGAAGGGAGGAGCAGTAACATGGAGTAGTACAAGGTGACACATTTATTTGTATTATTTTTTATAATCCTAGCAATTTGTTCAAAGAGTGTTATTTTATAGCCAATTAGAGATGCACTGTTGAGGTGTTGTGTCTTTGCTTATTAAAAAGCATATTCACCGCATCCTGTGAAATGAATACCTAAAGCGAGCCCAACCGATTGTCTCGTGGCCATTCCTAGACAGCTCGGGTAGGCTCAAAAGTGAGAGAAAGCGCACAACAACAAGCTGTCTTGCGCACTTACCACGCAAAACAGCACACAACAATACAAATAGTAAGGACATAAGGCAAGGAAAACGTAAAACGCACTGCCGTCGTGTGTACGCTACATAAAACAGGACACAACAATACATGTACCAAGCACAGTAGCTACAGAAAAACACAGGGGCATATTACCAAGCAATAGCGATAATTATCGCTATTGCTTGGTTAGAGACAAAAATTTACCGCTGAGTTGCAGCGATTTTTATCGCAGATAAACCTTGGTATTACCAAGCCATGTTATCCACCTCCCATTGGATAACATGGCTAAGAACTGCTCAGGGCAGGTGTTAGCTTTTGGAGATATTCGCGCTTAGCGCGAATATCTCCAAAAGTTGGTAATAGGAGATAGCGATGTTAGCGACTGTGTCCAGTCGCTAACATCTTGGCACGCCCACTTTGCATGTCATTAGTGATAAATATCACTGACATGCAAAGTAGGGCCCAAGATGGTCGCTATCTCCTACTAGCTGTCGCTAACTCGTGTTAGCGACAGCTAGGTAATAGAAAGATAATTTTATCTCCGCTTTCTTGGCTTTTAAAGCCAAAAAAGCGGAGATAAACCCCCTTGATAATATGCCCCACAATGTGTTGGATGCCCAAAAAGACTGTTTAATGCACGTCATGCTTCTCATGCGTTGTTAATGCACTTAATTTGCCCAGGAGCTAGTCTTAATTTGCCCAAGAGCTAGTCTCCTTCCCCCATTCAACAGTAGTTGACCTAACAGGTGACCTTCTGTTGAAAATACGTACCCCATTTGTAGCTGGGCATGAGCAGACAGACATCCCAAATATAATGTATAAGGTATTTGTACCAATACGCACAGTAACACAGTAAAGACACCACAGAAAGATACCACACCACATGCACATCCTCTTCCTCTGTCACACTGAAACAAGACAATCTATCCACAAGAAGACATTTTGGACAAGAAAATATCTGTATTCTAAAAGTGCAGTGTTCAAACACAGACCATAAAAAACTATACCTACTTAAAGCTGTATTATCAAATTCTGAGCCCATTCGTATTCTCCATCTTATCCCTATGAAGGATATACTTGTTAAATGTTACAAAAATTCCCCATTCTGGCCTATCAGCAGGACAGCCTGTTAATGGTGAAAATGGAAAAATAGCAGCATTTCACCACCCGGACATGCCACACACACCATCACACATCAGCGTTGTACAAACAATGCACCCTGCCCAATGGTGTACCCTGGGCCTTACATAGGTGTGTCCTATGTACAAACTAGAAAACAGAGAGCCACCCAATTATCCCTCAGGGACTGGGTATATTCAATAACAAAATTCAATTGTCCCTCAAGGAATCATTTGATTCAATATAATTATTCAAAACAATGTCACTTTCGTGATCAACATTTAACTTTGAGCAGGAAACAATCAACCAATGTCAATAGCTGACTGTATCCAAAAACAAGTTTTATTCTTGTATTCTCTTTTTTCTCATTATATTTTCTTTATACTAGGCAACACACACATAACTGAAAATTACAATTGATTACAGTAGTGTGAGATCACCTTTTGCAGAAACTGTGGACTTTTGAAATACCACAATATGTGAGAAAATCAAAGTCATACGTGTATTTGTGTGCACTCCAATTACAACATATTAGCAAAATGGTGGTACAAACTGTCACAGGCACTGTGTTGGCAGGACCAAGGCATCTTTTCTGGGCTACCCGTATGGGTGGCGTGATCAACCCTGCAAGCCTACTGTAACTATTTACTTACCAGTTCTCGTACCTTCAGTTCACTTCACTAGGGACCTATTAATAAAACCACTATGCCAATCAGGGGAACACCTAGCACAACATCAATTTACACAGAAAGCACTCGCACTGTGACACTGATCAGCAGTGGCAAAATAACCACAGCATCTAAGCTAGCAAAAACGAAAACCAGCACAGCACCAACACGCAGGAGCTGGAGGTAAAAAGTCAGGGGAAACCACACCAAGGATGCCATGTCTAACACTATTTGACTGTACTGCCCTGCAACGTTTGCTGTGTCTAAAACGATGTGCAAGTAAATATCTTGTATTTTAAAACTGTGTAGAGATGCCCTGTAATTCTGCATGGTCCTAAAAAACGCAGCAGAGCCTATATCTCTTACCAGCAAATGTTATTCCAAACAAAGACATATCATATATTCTACAAACAATACTGCCAAAGAATGCACTGTTAGATCAGCTACAGAAAAACATTGAGTAGCAGGATAAACATTCTGTCCATCAACTGTTGTTTTTGCATTTGTCACCCCGAGTGGCATGGGTATGCTCAGACATTAGTCCCATGCTCTCCACACCACTGGAGTCAAGCTATCCTGGCTGAAGTTGGCTAATAGCCAGAAACCGGTCCTAGGATGCTTGATTCTGGTCCAGGAAAGACATGGCTTGGCAGTTCGGGCTGGACTGTGCCCATGAGGCACAGGGTCAAAGCTGGTTTGCATATGGCCATGTCTGAACTGAACTGGAGTGCAACAAAACGATGGATTTAGGCCCAGATCTCGGTACTGGGGTGAATGTATGACATTGTTCTGCATTCTGTCCATCAACTGTTGTTTTTGCATTTGTCACCCCGAGTGGGATGGGTATGCTCAGACGTGAGTCCCATGCTCTCCACACCACTGGAGTCAAGCTATCCTGGCTGAAGACGGCTGATAGCCAGAAACCGGTCCTAGGATGCTTGATTCCAGTCCAGGAAAGACATGGCTTGGCAGTTCGGGCTGGACTGTTCCCATGAGGCACAGGGTCAAGGCTGATTTGAATAAGGCCATGTCTGAACTGGGGTGGTGTGGAGTGCAAAAAAACAATGGATATAGGCCCAGATCTCTGTACTGGGGTGAATGTATGACATTGTTCTGCATTCTGTCCATCAACTGTTGTTTTTGCATTTGTCACCCCGAGTGGGATGGGTATGCTCAGACGTGAGTCCCATGCTCTCCACACCACTGGAGTCAAGCTATCCTGGCTGAAGACGGCTGATAGCCAGAAACCATTGCTAGGATGCTTTATTCCGGTCCAGGAAAGACATGGCTTGGCAGTTCTGCCTGGACTGTTCCCATGTGGCACAGGGTCAAGGCCGATTTGCATATGGAAGGGGGAAGGGGGTGTCCCTACGATGGTTGGGAACACACTGGTTGTTTTTTGGTACCCCTCACACACCAACAGGCCCCTTGGTGTCATGCTTCATCATTGGGGTCCTCGCACCCCTCTACGGGATGCGGCGTGCTGCGACCTACTGTTGCGTGGGAGCACTTACAGTGGCTATGTGTGATGTGGGTGAGGGAATTTATAAGTGAGTGCTGTGGTGGGGTTTAATAGTGAGTGAAGTTTAAAAAGTGCCTGGCTCGTGTGGTAACACATACTTTATTGTAGTACTAATAAAATGGTGAGAGAAGAGGTATTGGCGTAACCTATGTGCCCCGCCTCCTATGTGTGTGTCAACATGTTTCGGTGTAAAAACACCTTCTTCAGGACTGGGGTACACAAATCTCCACCTTACTCATGTTTCTCTACTTTTTCAGATTTTTCATATGCTAAAAAAGTGAAATTTACAAGTGCAGGTAATGTAATGTACCTACTTGATAACCGCTATTTAGCTGACTGTTTTGTCGGCTCCGTTGGTTGGTCACAACCAACGGAGCCGGCGTAAGGGGCAGCGAAGAGGGATTCTCCTCAAAGACTCATAGCAAGGAAGCACGAGTAACCCCTACGTTAACACGGTTTCATGGAGTAGTAAACTCCTGACAAAACAGTCAGCTAAATAGCGGTTATCCAGTAGGTACATTTCATTACCTGCACTTGCTTATAAATTCCCTCACCCACACCACACATAGCCACTGTAAGTGCTCCACGCAACCGTAGGTCGCAGCACGCCGCATCCTGTAGTGGGGTGCTAGGACCCCAATGATGGAGCATGACACCAAGGGGCCTGTTGGTGTGTGAGGGGTACCAAAAAATAACCAGTGTGTTCCCAACCATCGTAGGGACGCCCCCTTCCCCCTTCCTAATGGATTCTTTTTGTTTATAAAACTAACCCAGGGAGAACGAATCCATTTAAGATAATTCTCCCCCTCCCCCTTTAGTTAGCATTTGATTTGCATATGGCCATGTCTGAACTGGGGTGGTGTGGATTGCAAAAAAATGATGGATTTAGGCCCAGATCTCTGTACTGGGGTGAATGTATGACATTGTTCTGCATTCTGTCCATCAAGAGTTGTTTTTGCATCTGTCACCCCGAGTGGGATGGGTATGCTCAGACATGAGTCTCATGCTCTCCACACCACTGGAGTCAAGCTATCCTGGCTGAAGATGGCTGATACCCAGAAACCGGTCCTAGGATGCTTGATTCCGGTTCAGGAAAGACATGGCTTGGCAGTTCGGGTTGGACTGTTCCCATGAGGCACAGGGTCAACGCTGATTTACATATGGTCATGTCTGAACTGGGGTGGTGTGGAGTGTAAAAAAATGATGGATTTAGGCCCAGATCTCTGTACTGGGGTGAATGTATGACATTGTTCTGCATTCTGTCCATCAACTGTTGTTTTTGCATTTGTCACCCCGAGTGGGATGGGTATGCTCAGATGTGAGTCCCATGCTCTCCACCACTGGAGTCAAGCTATCCTGGCTGAAGACGGCTGATAGCCAGAAACCGGTCCTAGGATGCTTGATTCCGGTCCAGGAAAGACATGGCTTGGCAGTTCGGGCTGGACTGTTCCCATGAGGCACAGGGTCAAGGCTGATTTGCATATGGCCATGTCTGAACTGGGGTGGTGTGGAGTGCAAAACAACGATGGATTTAGGCCCAGATCTCTGTACTGGAGTGAATGTATGACATTGTTCTGCATTCTGTCCATCAACTGTTGTTTTTGCATTTGTCACCCCGAGTGGGATGGGTATGCTCAGACGTGAGTCCCATGCTCTCCACACCACTGGAGTCAAGCTATCCTGGCTGAAGACAGCTGATAGCCAGAAACCGGACCTAGGATGCTTGATTCCGGTCCAGGAAAGACATGGCTTGGCAGTTAGTGCTGGACTGTTCCCATGAGGCACAGGGTCAAGGCTGAATTGCACATGGCCATGTCTGAACTGGGGTGGTGTGGAGTGCAAAAAAACGATTTATTTAGGGCCATATCTCTGTACTGGGGTGAATGTATGACATTGTTCTGCATTCTGTCCATCAAGTGTTGTTTTTGCATCAGTCACCCCGAGTGGGATGGGTATGCTCAGACGTGAGTCCCATGCTCTCCACACCACTAAAGTCAAGCTATCCTGGCTGAAGACGGCTGATAGCAAGAAACCGGTCCTAGGATGCTTGATTCTGGTCCAGGAAAGACATGGCTTGGCAGTTCGGGCTGGACTGTTCCCATGAGGCACAGGGTTAAGGCTGATTTGCATATGGCCATGTCTGAGCTGGGGTGGTGTGGAGTGCAAAAAAACAAAACGATGGATTTAGGCCCAGATCTCTGTACTGGGGTGAATGTATGACATTGTTCTGCATTCTGTCCATCAACTGTTGTTTTTGCATTTGTCACCCCGAGTGGGATGGGTATGCTCAGACGTGAGTCCCATGCTCTCCACACCACTGGAGTCAAGCTATCCTGGCTGAAGACGGCTGATAGCCAAAAATCGGTCCTAGGATGCTTGATTTCGGTCCAGGAAGGACATGGCTTGGCAGTTCTGGCTGGACTGTTCCCATGAGGCACAGGGTCAAGGCTGATTTGCATATGAACCACACAAGAGATACCAAGGGTCTTTCTGATTGTGTTCGCGATCGGAACCTGTTGGTGTCCCAGACCACATATACCAAGAGGTTAATTATGAGATATACACAGGAGAAGAGAGGGAAATAAAGTGTAGTAAGAAGAGAAAAAGTGTACCCATCAGCCCACACAATAGTGGAAATTCGTCATCTGGGGTTTTCTTAAACATCTGGTGTCTAGTTGGCTCTTCCACAGGAGCAATCCTGAGGCTAGCCAAACTTAGACCCACGGGTTGTACCATCAACTGAAACCGATGAGAGTTTCAAAGGCTGAAAGGGCAAGTTGCAGTGCTCAAAAGTTGTGAAAAAATAAATGAAAGAAAAGAATGATCTTAGTGATTAAAAATACCTGTCTTGATGTCTCTAAGAAACTTTATTAAGTGCGCCCATCAAGACGGTATGATTAAAAGCAGAGTGCAAATAGTATGGAAGAAATTACTATTCACCATGAGTGATATTTGGTCAACATGTTTCAGCCCTTCTGGGCTTTCGTCAGGACCTATGATGTTCACTACTGCAACACTTACCACATACTGTGATAGATAATTTTCATAGTGTAGACATATCCACTATTGCAGATGTATGTCTGTGTTTATCAACCTTCTCCTGTGAAAAAAGTGGAGTGAAAGACACACAAAAAGAAAACACAATCCATAAATCTAGTCATAATCCAACATATAAATTGTATTCATACTCTGTGTGTCTGATTTGTTTTCACCTTCCAACTCACCCAATTTTGTAGGGAGGAAAAGCCTCACCTCACCTGGCGCTCGCTCAAGGCCAGGTCCAATGGGCAGACAACCAAGAACCACCCGTGACTCGCAGCAAGCGAGGACAATGAATGTGGTGCCACAGGATGATGTAGACCTTGTGGTCAATTTAAGCACCCGAGTTTTGTCTGCCACTGAACATGGTGTACTTAACAAAGGCCTAGGCTTTGTTCCTACCAACAGTGGTGATCCTTTTCAACTACGAGGGGAAATTGAAAGGTTTTTCAGAACAGTAAGACTACACTTCTTTTTCAAAGACAAAGACCAATCGATCACAGATACCAATACAGGGTTGAAAACCAAGTCCACTTTTATGCCTCTGCTCCAACAGGTGCCATCTAAAGTAGGTACTTTTGAGGCAGCAGTACTACATGAGATGGAATCTCTTGATTTCTCTCGACATGGGGATTACCAAAATGTATCTAAGAACGAGAGGCAGGCACTAGAAACACTGTCTAAAGACACTAATATAGTGATGAAACCAGCCGATAAGGGTGGAGCAATAGTTATCCAAGACACCACCTCTTATCGGACTGAATGCCTGAGACAGCTGGGGAATACTCACTCCTACACACTTCTACATGAAGACCCTACTGTGAGACTCACCAGTGAAATTAAACATTTAGTAGAAGAAGCCAGTACGGAGGGTTGGATCACGCCACAAGAGGCCACTTTCTTGGTCAAAACATCTCCAATCACTCCGTATTTATACACATTGCCCAAAATTCATAAACCATCGAGACCCCCTCCGGGTCGCCCAATAATTTCAGGCATAGGCTCTCTCCTAGAACCCTTGTCTACATTTGTGGATGTGTTCCTTAGTCCACTTGTCAAAACCATGCCATCATACCTCCAAGACACCAAGGATGTCTTGCGTTTGTTACCAGAGGTTGAGTTTAATAGCGATTCTGACATACTGGCCAGTCTGGATGTGGAATCACTTTATACATGCATACCACAAGTGGAAACTTTACACACAGTACAAGAACTTTTAGAAGCCTCCCCTCGAGACAGTATAACACCGATCCACTTCATAATGGATCTAGCAAGAATTGCTATGACGGAGAATTTCTTTTCTTTTGAGGACTCTCTGTATCTACAGATAACAGGGACGTCAATGGGTAGTAAATTTGCACCTAGTCTGGCAAATTTATATGTCCACCATTTTGAGAGTCATCATGTCCTCAACCACAACAATCCGTATTATCACCAAACGATGTTGTGGAAGAGGTACATTGATGGCATTTTAGTGGTTTGGCGTGGAGACAGTGATTCTTTACTGGCCTTTCAGACATGGTTGAATAGTCAGAATCCTTTTTTAAGATTCACTTTAGACTACAGCAAAATCAAACTCCCGTTTTTAGACTTGCTAATTTTCCCACAAGAAGGACACCTTGCAAGCACTCTATATCGGAAACCCATGTCACGCAATTCTCTGCTGAGATTCTACAGCCACCTTCCACGGTCCCTACGAGAGAACCTTCCATTTGAGCAGTTCCTCAGGGTCCGGAGGAATTGCTCTGACAAGGTGGAATTTCAATCCCAGGCAAAAGATTTGTCTCAGAAACTGAAACAACGCCTCTATCCTGGCCCAGTTATCACTAAGTCTTAGAAACAAGCCGCGAACAACCATCGCGAGGCATTACTAGAACCCCGAGTTGAAAAACCTCCCCTTAATCAACTGGCGTGCGTTACTACCTTCAGCACTGCATCATCTAAAATCCAAAAAATCATCATACAAAAATGGCGCATTCTGAACAGCACAGTTGATAACATCCCTTTGCCACTCTTTTCATTTGAGAGAAGTACCAACTTAAGAGATGAACTGGTTCATACCAGACCTCGACAGACCATCGAAGAAACCACACCGACATTGTGGAATCTCCCTCCAGTCCAGGGGCATCATCCCTGTGGGAACTGCTCGGTGTGCCCCCAGACCAAAAAGACTCTATCAGTCGATATTGGCACCACTCGACCTTGGTTGTTGAAACGACATACCAACTGCAACAGTGAGAAAGTCATTTACCAGATCACTTGCCCGTGTATGCTGAGATATATAGGAATGACAACTGGAAAGAACAAACTACGCATACAGGAGCATAAAAGTACAATCAGGCGCAACAAGCAAGCGACCCGGTTGACATCTCACTTTCTCACAATGAAACATCTTGCAGATGATCTACAGTGGGTCATCTTGGAACAACCCTTCATACCCCAACACGTCAGTGACATTTCCCAATTCTTATTGAGGAAAGAACAAAAATGGATTTACAAACTGAAATGTGATACCGAAGGGTTAAATGACGATATCCCGTGGATGCAGCTGTAAACACCCACTATTTCTGTTCAGGATCCATTTACCTGTAGTCTCTCTATTCTAAAACAACGTACCGTTCCACGATAATCTCTGAGTGATATGAGATACGCATTACTCTCTGGGTTCCCGTGTTTAGATGACATCAAAGTTTAGGTCTGAGTTTCAGAGCCTTTTTGTAATATCATAGAACTCCTTGAACAAGTTCGCACCAACACAATATGGTTTATTTGATATCAAACTATAGTTTGTAATGCAATGAAAAATGGCCGCTTTTGATATTATTCTACGTGGATATATTATCTGATACAAATACTTCCTGAGCGCTTTCTGTGTCCAAGTCCTGTCGCCATTGCTTACATTGTGCAATGTCTTCCAATCCATCTTTGACTTTTGCCACCCCAATTGTAGTAAATTGGAGGTAGTGCCTTATTTAGCAATCCCATTGGGAATACATTTACCAGACATAAGAACCTAGACGAACAGACACATGGATTACTTCCGGTTCCGGCTCACATGGCCCTATCATCTCTTTTTTGGTCATCTTTTTTGGCCATTCCATAGAGGCACCTCCGGCCGCAAAAACGATTATCTATTACGCATGCCCATTTGTGTATGTCTGGCCCAGGTCCAGGTTACAGGGGCGGCGTCATTTTGGAAATAATCGCATTAGTACCGGTACGCGAAACATACCGTTCAATAGTTACTTCATCTGGAGGAAGGGTTTTTCCCTTTATAAACACGATTATGATGTACTTAAATCAACATGCATCATACACACACTCGGATTATTTCCGGTTCCGTTCTGATGGCCCAATCACCAACCCAGGCCTGTTTCTACACACGGTTCCACTGTGGTCCGCATAGACGGCTTTTTACCACTCATGCGCATCTGCAACTGGGTTTTTCTCAGATCCAGACATGCGAATCTGATCGGGCCGCAAAAACGGTTATCTATTACGCACGCCTATCTGTGTATGTCTGGCCCAGGTCCAGGTTACAGGGGCGGCGTCATTTTGGAAACAATCGCATTAGTAATGGTACGCGAAACATACCGTTCAATAGTTACTTCATCTGGAGGAAGGGCTTTACCCTTTATAAACACAATTATGATGCACTTAAATCAACATGCATCATACACACACTCGGATTATTTCCGGTTCCGTCCTGATGGCCCAATCATCAACCGAGGCCTGATTCTACACACGTTTCCACTGTGGTCCGCATAGACAGCTTTTTACTACGCATGCGCATCTGCAACTGGGTTTCTCAGATCCAGACACGCGAATCTGATCGCGCTGTCGGGGGCATTGCTTAGGTACAGACATTGCACCAATGGAGAGACGTATCAGCCTTCGGAGCATAGCCTATTAAATGAGTCGCCTTCTCAGGCGTATCTCAATGGTAACAACGAACGTATCACAAGCTTTCACTAACCAAACACAGTTCCCCCTCAGGTCCGCCGTGTAGCTTAATAAGCCTCAGCTCCACACAGCAACACCACCTCCCCCTCGGCTCAGCTGCCAGACCGAGGTAACGACGGAGCGGTGAGTGTGTGCTGTGGGTTGCAGGAAGGCAGTTCTAACAGCTTAGGTTCTTCTGAACTTAGACCTATTTTTGAACTTAGACTAACTATATCTAGCTACTAGAGCCAGCATTTAAACTGAGGTAGACTTAGATTACTTTCTAATATGAAGATATCACTCAATACCAGTTTTGATTTCTACTTGTTTACAGATACCATCTCCTGAAAACATGTAGACTTGCAAAAATTCTTTTCATGTAAAAGTTAATTTGCCCATAGTAAATTCTCTTCTTTTTTCATACTTGAAGATTACATGGCTTTTTGTCACTGATATAGCGGCCTCATTCGTTTAGAGCCTAATAACCCCTCTATCTGCTGTCTGTCACATAATAAGGCTTTGGCACATAAGTCCATATTACAGTAATAATCTTATATCATTCTGAAAATTTCAGCGCGTTGCCTCCATTGTCCTGAGCGAGCGCCAGGTGAGGTGAGGCTTTTCCTCCCTACAAAATTGGGTGAGTTGGAAGGTGAAAACAAATCAGACAGACAGAGTATCAATACAATTTATATGTTGGATTGTGACTAGATTTATGGATTGTGTTTTCTTTTTGTGTGTCTTTCACTACACTTTTTTCACAGGAGAAGGTTGATAAACACAGACATACAACTACAATAGTGGATATCTACACTATGAAAATTATCTATCACAGTATGTGGTAAGTGTTGCAGTAGTGTACATCATAGGTCCTGACGAAAGCCCAGAAGGGCTGAAACATGTTGACCAAATATCACTCATGGTGAATAGTAATTTCTTCCATACTATTTGCACTCTGCTTTTATTCATACCATCTTGATGGGCGCACTTAATAAAGTTTCTTACAGACATCAAGACAGGTATTTTTCATCACTAAGATCATTCTTTTCTTTCATTTATTTTTTCACAACTTTTGAGCACTGCAACTTGCCCTTTCAGCCTTTGAAAATCTCATCAGTTTCAGTTGATGGTACAACCCGTGGGTCTACGTTTGGCTAGCCTCAGGATTGCTCCTGTGGAAGAGCCAACTAGACACCAGCTGTTTAAGAAAACCCAAATGACGAAGTTCCACTATTGTGTGGGCTGATGGGTACACTTTTTCTCTTCTTACTACACTTTATTTCCCTCTCTTCTCCTGTGTATATCTCATAATTAACCTCTTGGTAAATGTGGTCTGGGACACCAACAGGTTCCAATCGTGAACACAATCAGAAAGACCCTTGGTATCGCTCGTGTGGTTCTTTGTCTAGTTGGGGGACAAGATACAAGTAGGTCTATAAATATTTTCTCCCCAGGGCCCCCCTCCACCCTTTGTTTTTCGTGATTTGCATATGGCCATGTCTGAACTGGGGTGGTGCGGAGTGCAAAAAAACGATGGATTTAGGCCCAGATATCTGTACTGGGGTGAATTTATGACATTGTTCTGCATTCTGTCCATCAACTTTTGTTTTTTACGAAACATAGAAATAGCCAGAGCAGCAGACAACTGGAGGCTCATAAATTTATGTTTCCTTTGAACTGCACACATGTCAGTCACAAATGTTGAATATAATCCAAAAAGTGGGACTATTATAATGTAGCAGCCTTCTTACACAACAAGACTAGTGAAATCTGCAGGAATCCCAGCTCTACATCACCTGTTGCCCACAAATTGAGAGGCGCATCTGCAAAAACACAGGGGGAATCAAACACTACTAAACTTATCACATGCTCACCACAACTAGGCATTAACTGAGATGATAAATTCACAATAAAAAACGTCCAATGATCGGAGCAAATGAACACAAAACATGTGCTAAACGAATGCATCTGAAACACCCACCCACATAGCATTGACCTAAGTTTAATACATAACAGAAGGAAACAATACACACCAATCACTTCCCAATATCTACTAACAAGTTGCTATAACAAACACACAATAAAAACAATTCTGCAAATAAACAATCAAACTCCTCTTCTAAGACACAAATCCTGTTTACTAAAATCTAAATGACACCTTCACTTCCTCATCTTTCCTCTGACAGCAACAACCAGAACAGCCTGATCGTCACTGCAGGAATAGAAAAAATAGAAAGAAAAGAACGTAATTTGCAAATTTATTTTTCTGAATACAATACTGCAGCTGTCTCCGGCTGGGCCATTTTAAAATGTACATCTTAATCAGGAATCTGCTAACTAACATCATCTGGTGTACAGTAATCTGTGCTGTTTAATTTCCAAAACAATTGTTTTCCTGCTAGGCCTGTATCAAAAACAACAAATTGGCAACTTTTCTCAAATGGGCTTACTTCCGCTGCCACCTTCCCTAAAACTGTATTTTTAATTTCTCTGTTTAAAACTCCTACAACGAAGTCTGGACCTTTCAACTGTTTTCGAATGGACTTGCTATATGCAGAATTGTTAGTGTTAAAACTCTCATTTTCAAATACAGTAATCTGTTGAAATGAGTTCTCATTTTGTTTCTGGAAATAATTCACATTTGCTCTGGCCAACCTTTTTAAATTCATTTTATAATTTTCCATATTGTTTGGGAGCCTCTGGGCATGAAAAACCCCTGTCAGTGGTACCTGTTTCTGAATTGATATTTGCTTTTGCTGAACTGGCACATTTTGCACCTGCATTTCTCTCTGTGTTTGCAAATTTTCATTTGCTGCGTCAATTTTTAATTTACATTTCTTCTTACAATGCTCAAAGCTTTTATAAAGATGGCAAAAGAATACTTTTGCCAGCAGTGCAACATCCATACCTGAATTTGCACAAACCAAAACACCTTTATTTCCATCCAGTGAAACAATACCTTGTAATTCTCTTTCTTTCTCTGCAGACAACTTATTCCTAAAACATTTCTGTGCAAACCATCTCTATACCATCATATTTTTCCTCAAACCTTTTTGCTTCATTCCTGGTCCAGCACTATAGAACCTTTTATCCTTCAGAACATCATCTATCAGCTTTCCTTGAAAACAAACCAATATCTACTGTACATGCACAAGAGTCTGATCTAAAAACATTACTCTAATACACAAAGAATCTCATGCCATTGGCATCAGGCCATTCTCTTCCACAGCGTTGAGGGAACACTAAATACACACATTCACAAAACTCATGAACCAAATCTTTTATCTCCTGTGTTGTGCTTTCAAGCTGTACTCTTTGCTGGCTTTCTGGCCTTTAGGAAAGGCTGGCTCCACGCTGTGTATCTCTGCCTGTCTGTGTCAAGAGCTGGGCACCATGGCCCTGACATTAGCAATTCCTTTTCTGTCTTCACAGATCTCTCTCCCTAGCGCCTCTCCTCTCTTTTCTGCTTCCTTGCTCTGATCCTCCCTGCTGGATGAGCCCCCTCCTTTGTAATGCCTTCCTTATCACACCTAAGGTCATGGCAAGCCGGCCACAAACTGAATTCACAAGCTATGTTTTTCAACTTTGAAAATCCTTTCTATTCAGCTAAACACACACAGCCGGAGCTTGAAACTCTTTTTCCAAATTAAATACACGTTCCATTGTGGGCAAATCCAAATGCAACATACCCACTTAGCAGTTTGTGCCTGAAGCTGGGAAGCTCTAAATAAAAACACACTGTTTTCCTTCCCAGAACTACCCCAGAACTACCCCTCCCCCTTTCTCATAAAGCACATTCAGGGCTGCTGAATTATGAGTGTGTATTTCACCTCTCCTTACTGCACCTTTAGAAAACGTGTCTGCTGAGCATAAAGATACATTACTGTGAATCATCACAAAACTGTCTCTATTTAAATGCGCATACCTTCCCTAAATGTTTCTCATTTGCACTTTTCTTATCTCAAAAAAAAATGTACATTCTGATCAAACCATATTTCTGTTTATGTACTATTATTATTAAAAAATGTTATTCTTCAAACTTAAAGGGTCATCCTTCCAATGGGCATCTGCAGAACACAATGACAACAAGAGACCAAATTAAGCTAATTCCAGACATTTTCAAGAAGGGGCCACACTCAGCTTTCCACTCACCCCCACACTGCTGCAAGTCCCGCCAACTTGCTGGCACATTAAAGGAAGACTTACAGCCTACTAGCTTTTCAGAAGGATCAGATAGGTCAGACCTGTTCTCTAGAAATTGCATTTTTAAAATTGTACTTTGTTTTAACGTGCCGCACTGCTCACCCGAAACTTCACAGTGCTGCCCTAGACTGCCGTGGCTTGCCGTTTGAGCAGAGGGCCCGCACACCACTTTCGCCCTATTACTGAGAATCAGAGGTCAGTGCTCCGCTCACCCCCACACTGCTGCAAGTTTCGCCCACTTCCTGGCACATTAAAGGAAGTGCGCCGAGGGAACTCACAGCCTACTAGCATTTCAGAAGGATCAGACAGGTCAGACCTGTTCTTTAGAAATTGCATTTTAAAACGGTACTTTGTTTTAATTTGCTGCGCCGCTCAAAAGAAACTTCACAGTGCTGCCCTGGTCTGCCTGGCTTGCACCTCAAAGAATCAGAGGTCAGCGCTCCACTCACCCCCATGCTGCTGTAAGTCCTGCCCACTTCCTGGCACATTAAAGGAAGTGCGCCAAGCGGATGCGCGTAGCGGCGTGCCAGTGGCGCGCCAAAGGCAAGCTCGTCTGCACCCGTCTGCGGCAATCGCCGATGCCTGATGCCAGACTCCCTGCCCGTTTTACCACCCTTCACCCCCCTGCTCACTCGTGGCCTTAATACATTAATCCAGCCAAGAACTCCGCACAATCAACAAACCGCCCCCTCAGGCAGCCGACATCAACACCATCAGAATGACTAAAATTACTAAAAGCCGTACTAGTCTCAAGCACATTGCACAATGTAGTGTACCCACCCCAGCACCAGGCCCACGTCCGTACCTACTCAAAATAACTGGACAGGCTTATACTGTAACGCCCGCTCACTCCCTACACATGCTCTCGAAATTTGGTCCCTACTAGATTCAGAGAAACAGTGCTGCCCTAGTCTGCCGCGGCTTGCCGTTTGAGCAGAGGGCCCGCACACCACTTTCGCCCTATTACTGAGCCACAGAGAATCAGAGGTCAGTGCTCCGCTCACCCCCACACTGCTGCAAGTCTCGCCCACTTCCTGGCACATTAAAGGAAGTGCGCCAAGGGAACTCACAGCCTACTAGCATTTCAGAAGGATCAGACAGGTCAGACCTGTTCTTTAGAAATTGCATTTTTAAAACTGTACTTTGTTTTAATGTGCTGCGCCGCTCACATGAAACTTCACAGTGCTGCCCTGGTCTGCCTGGCTTGCTCCTCAAAGAATCCGAGGGCAGCGCTCCACTCACCCCCATGCTGCTGTAAGTCCTGCCCACTTCCTGGCACATTAAAGGAAGTGCGCCAAGCGGATGCGCGCAGCGGCGCGCCAGTGGCGCGCCAAAGGCAAGCTCGTCTGCACCCGTCTGCGGCCATCGCCAATGCCTGATGCCAGACTCCCTGCCCGTTCTACCACCCATCACCCCCCTGCTCACTCATGGCCTTAATACATTAATGCAGCCAAGAACTCCGCACAATCAACAAACCGCCCCCTCAGGCAGCCGACATCACCACCATCTGAATGACTAAAATTACTAAAAGCCGTACTAGTCTCAAGCACATTGCACAATGTAGTGTACCCACCCCAGCACCAGGCCCACGTACAGGAGTACCTACTCAAAATAACTGGGCAGGCTTATACTGTAACGCCCGCTCACTCCCTAAACATGCTCTCGAAATTTGGTCCCTACTAGATTCAGAGAAACTAGACCTATTTTTCATCACAGGGACATGGCTCAATGAGGCCTCCCAACCCAATATCTCCTTAGCCCTCCCTCCTGACTATCAGCTGACCAGACCGGACAGGAAAGGTAGGAAAGGAGGAGGCATAGGCATAGCTTTCAGGGCCAACATTGGCATACAAACCATCTGCATTTTTAAATTAAACAGTATCAGGAAAGGAACATGGAGAGGGACCTTACTCTATCGCCCCCCCTGGCAACAAAAGTCTCTTTACCAGCCATTTAACGGAGACAATTGCACCCCACGTCCTTGCTGCGGACAACTTCCTCCTTCTGGGGGATTTAAATTACCACGCAGAACTACCATTTCACCCCCACTCAGATGATCATGCCACAAGCCTTAACACTCTTGGCCTTGACCAACTGGTAAAGGACCCCAGTCCAGCATACGTCATACAGCAGGTCATAACTTAGATCTCCTATTTACTAACTCTCCCCAAGTAAAGGTCGACCAACCATTCCCTGTCTTGTGGTCTGACCATCATGTCCTTAAGTTTTAAATATTGGCTATTGCGGCCCAAACAAATCCATCGATAGAATCGCGTCCTACCAGGCCCTGGAACAAAATAAACTTACATTCTTTCTCCACTCATTTTGCCCTCCTTTCACCACCCAAACTAGAGCTCCCAAATGAAGCGGCCAAATCACTTGAGCTAGCCATCACATCCACCCTCCACAAAATCGCCCCGGTCAAACAAACTAAATGCCTTCACAAACTTTCCCCTTGGTTTACACCTGACCTGAAAAATGACAAACTGGCAGCCAGAAAGGCTGAATGCAAATGGAGACACACACAAAGCGCCTCAGAAAAGCAGGACTCTATGAGCCAAAAAAACTGCATAGGGGGCAAAATCAACCGAGCATCCAACTCACAAAAAGAGCTCTATAAGATCCTGAAAGAATTCACCAATCCCCCCTCTTGTCAACCGATTCAGACCTCTTCACAAGAGTGGGCCGATCTCTCTCAGTCTGGTGAATAAAATCAATATCATCCATAGCTTTTCCCACAGTCTAAAGGAACACCCCCTTCAGCTAGGAATCTGGATACCCCTAGACCGCATCTCAACCCCCTCAGAGAATTAAACCCCACAACCGAGGAAGTAGTCCTATCAACCCTCTCTAGGATCAAATTTGGCTCCCCCACTGACCCAGCCTCAGCCCAATTTATATCCAAAATCGGAGCAGCCCTTACACCTAGACTGACCAAACTACTTAATACCTCACTGTCCCTATCCACCGTACTTAGCATCTGGAAAGAGGCCATAGTAAAACCCATCCTAAAAAAGCCCAACTCTGTCTCCAAAGGGCACAATGATTTCAGACCCATCTCCCTTCTACCTCTCTTCGGGAAAGTCCTGGAAATACTAGTAAACATGCAACTGTCCAAACACCTTGAGAATAACAGCCTGCTTGACCCCTCGCAGTCCGGGTTTCGGGTCTCCCGCAGCACTGAAATGGCTCTACTTGAGATGGTTGATAACATCAAACTCGCCCTAGACACCAAACAACCTGCCATCCTGGTGCTACTGGACGTGTCTGAGGCATAGCCTTCAATACCATCTCCCATAGCATCCTTCTTGGCCGCATGTGGGAGCTTGGTGTTGAGGCACTGTGCTGAACAGGCTCAGGAGCTACCTCACCAACCGCACATCTAAAGTCCAAATAGGAGCCTTCACCTCCAGTAGCCAGCCCATAGATAAGGGTGTTCCCCAGGGTTCCATACTGAGCCCCACCCTCTTTAACCTGTACCTATCCCCCCTGGCCAAAATAATCAAAGCTTACGGCTTTGATACAGTGTTGTATGCTGACGTCACCCAATTATTAATCACCCTTGGTCCAGAACTAGGGGTGGGCGGTAGTCACGTAATGGACTTACACAAAGTTCTGTTACACGACGCACGCCCGCGTCCTGCCCACAGTATTAAATTACATTAAAAAACCAAAAATAACATTTAAATGAAACTTACCTTATCGCAAGCGCATCCTTGTCCATCGTGCCTTCTTCTGGGAACTGCGCATGCGCGGGAGGCCGCGCATGTGCATTCCTTCCCAGTGATGTCATGAGTGATGTCACTGACCATGTCATGAGTGATGTAATATGTGATGTTATCAGCAGTGGATTGCAGGCGCTTGAGTTATAGTTAGCTGAACTAACTATAATGGGGGAATTTCAATGGTTGTGTGAGTGAAATGTCCAGCTAACTATAACATGTATGAAACCTATGGTTTTTTCAGTGAATTTCTAAGGTTTTTTAAATGCTATTTCCTAACTATAACGTGGCTGAAACCTATGGTTTTTTCAGTGAATTACATAGGTTTTGTAAATGTCAATCGTTAAATTTATAATAATTATTTTTAGCTATTTTATTTTTTAAACTACATTACATATTTTTGATGTAAAATAATACATTTTTTTTTAATATATTAAAATTAATTTCTATATATTTTTTATGCATTTTTGTGTGGTAAATGTAGGGTACGCGTACCGTCCTCGCACACTCCTCGAAAAATAGTCGCCATTTTACATTTAATATTTGGGTATGCATAGGATAAGCGCTCAGCAAGTGGTATCCTGCACATCTCTAATAGTACGGTACGCGTACCCGCGTATACGTCACACATATATTTTGATGTTGCGTGTTGCATCGGCGCTTCCACGTGACATCACATACATTTGTATGGTGCACGGTACGCGTACCGCACACAATTCTTTTAGTATTTAAAAAGCTATATCTATGCATTTAAAGTGAATATTAAGGCAAGACATTATCTGAGGTATTCATGAAAATAGTATTCATTTAGTTTTAATAAGCGTACATTACTTTTAAAAGCAATTACGCCAATCCCGTGGTACATCGTACATACGCGCACCATAAGAGCAGCCTACGTGCACCCCAAGTGACTTCAAAACAACAGATTTGATTGGTTCATAATACTTCCTATTTTAACTGTTGAAGGACCCCACCCATTTTAATCATTCTTCTTTTACCTTCACTGAAGAATCACCTTTTTTGTGAAGCTGATGTTTTTTCAACAGAGCTTGATCTTCAATATGGCTGCTGAAGAAGAATTTCTACAAGAAGATCCTGTCCCCAAAAGGAAGGAAGCTCTTATATGGAAATTCTTTACCTTTCCAGATGGCGAGAAGAAAGTCAATGCAGCGAAAGTAACATGCAAGATATGTTCAACAGTGCTATCCAGGGGCAATCCTAACAAGCACTACTCATTTGGGACTGCCAGCATGGTAAAGTATGTGAAAAACCAGCATCCCCAAAACTATGCTTGTGCTGCATGTGATAGACTTCGTGATCAACCTCCACCAGCTGTACCCAGCACCATCAAGTCCTCATCCGGACATCCAGAAAGATTTTGGAAATCTAATTATTCTATGTAAATTTTGTAAAGAGACTCTTTGTTATGGAGAACAATCCATAGACTTGATTTGCAGACGCAAACAGGAGCACTGTTGCTCGCACTCTTAATTTTTTTGTTTATTTGTTCCACACTGTTTTGTTCCAGCAGTTCCCTTTTTTTCCTTTAAAATAAAACACACAAACAAAAATTGTTCAGAAACCCCCCCAAAAATGTAAATATTATAAAACACAAAAAAAAGTTATTTTAAGAACTAACTTCATTGGTCAAAAAAGAGCTATATTAGTATGATAGTGTGTCAAAGTTGTGTCAGTGCATGAGTACTTGGGTACTGACTGAATGAGTACAGTTCTGATAGAAGAGCGCCACACTGAATTTATAAATGTTTGAGTTTTAGCACAATAAATGGATTAGTACATATCGCTGAATGGGTCACTACCATAGTGTAAGGGCAATGACAGAGTATTTGCTGTAAGTGTAAGGATAAGGATACAGACTGGGGAATTAAAGATGTAAAAGACAAGTGTTTAGGTGGATAGAAGACTGCATGCATAGTGTCCATGTCCTAAGGCCTACTTCGTTCTTAGAGTACTTGGGTACTGACTGAATGATTACAGTTCTGCAAAGACAGTGCCTCACTGAACTTATAAGTGATTGAGTTTTAGCACAGTGAATTTATTAACACATACTGCTGACTGGGTCACTACAATAGTGCAACAGTAGTGACAGAGTGTTTGGTTGAAGTGCAAGGATACAGAGTGGAGAATGGAAGATGTGAAAGACAAGTGTGCATGTGGATAGAAGACTGCATGCATACAGCATACAGGTTTCAAGCAGTCCCTGTCCTAAGGCCTACTTTGCTACATGAATACTTTGGTACTGACTGAATGATTACAGTTCTGCAAGGACAGTGCCTGACTGAATCTATAAGTGCTTGAGTTTTAGCACAGTGAATGCATTAGCACATACTGCTGAATAGGTCACTACAATAGTGCAACAGCAGTGACTGACCGTTTGGTGGAAGTGCAAGGATACAGAGTGTAGAATTGAAGCTGTGAAAGACAAGTGTGCACGCCGATAGAAAACTGCACACATACAGCATACAGGTTTGAAGCAGTCCTTGTCCTAAGGCCTACTTCACTACATGAGTACTTGGGTACTGAGTGAATGATTACAGTACTGAGGAGAGTGTCTAAGTGAATATATAAGTGCTTGAGTTTTAGTGCAGTAAATGGATTAGTACATACTGCTAAATGGGTCACTACAACAGTGCAACAGCAGTGACAGAGTGTTTGCCGGAAGTGTAAAGATACAGACTGGGGAATTAAAGATGTGAAACACAAGTGTGGTGGTGGATTGAAGACTGCATGTATTGTGCATAGAGGTTTGAAGCGGTCCATGTCCTAAGGTCTACTTCACTGCATGACTACTTGGGTACTGACTGAATGATTAGAATACTGTAAGGAGAGTGCCTAAGTGAATATATAAGTACTTAAGTTTTATTGCAATAAATTGATCAGTACATACCACTGAATGGGTCACTACAACAGTGCAAGGGCAATGACAGAGTATTTGGTGGAACTGTAAGGATATAGACTGAGGAATTGAAGATGTGAAAGACAAGTGCGCAGGTGGATAGAAGACTGCATGCATAGTGCATTGCGGTTTGAAGCAGTCCATATCCTAAGGCCTACTTCGCTGCAGGAGTACTTGGGTACCTACTGAATGATTACAGTTCTACAAAGACAGTGCCTCACTGAACTTATTAGTGCTTGAGTTCTAGAACAGTGAATGGATTAACACATACTGCTGAATGGGTCACTACAATAGTGCAACAGGAGTGACAGAGTGTTTGGTGGAAGTGTGAGGATACAGAGTGGAGAATTGTAGATGTGAAAGACAAGTGTGCATTTGGATAGAAGACTGCATGCATTCAGCATACAGGTTTCAAGCAGTCCCTGTCCTAAGGCCTACTTCGCTACATAAGTACTTGGGTACTGACTGAATGATTACAGTTCTGCAAGGATAGTGCCTGACTGAATTTATAAGTGCTTGAATTTTAGCACAGGGAATGCATTAGCATATACTGCTGAATAGGTCACTACAATAGTGCAACAGCAGTGACTGACTGTTTGGTGGAAGTGAAATGATACAGAGTGGAGAATTGAAGATGTGAAAGACAAGTGTGCACGTGGATAGAAAACTGCACACATACAGCATACAGGTTTGAAGCAGTCCTTAACCCAAGGCCCACTTCACTACATGAGTACTTGGGTACTGAGTGAATGATTACAGTACTGTAAGGAGAGTGTCTGAGTGAATCTATAAGTGCTTCAGTTTTAGAACACCGAATGATTAGTACATACCGCTGAATGGGTCACTACAACAGTGCAAGGGCAATGACAGAGTGTTTGCTGGAAGTGTAAGGATACAGACTGGGGAATTGAAGATATGAAAGACAAGTGTGGACGTGGATAGAAGACTGCATGTATAGTTTTTTTTTATTAGTCCTCATCATGCAAAGTTTTGAATAATAGAGTGTTGTAGCAAAGCAACCACCTAAAAAGAGCCTTTCTGGCTGATCTGTACCTTCCATGGCCCTTCCCCGGCACTAGGATCATTCCATATCCTTCGTGGGGGTATCCTATTGGCTTGTTAGGCATCGCATAAGCAACTTGCCCACTCCTTTCACAGGCCGTGTTCTATACCCGATACTCAAAACTATTGATGCGCTTAATCATTGGACCTCAAGGTTTGCTGAATCATGGTTTCTTACACTCTCTCCGCCCAGTACTGTTCCCAGTTATTGCAAAACTCCAGCCTTTTACTATATGGCCCCGCTTTATCCAATTTATTTATTCTAATTACTGAATTCAACCGTTTTTCTACTGTTGGAGGAAGGGGGTTAACCCACTTTATACAGATCTCACGTCTGGCTGCTAAAGCCATCATAAATAACAATTTCCTGAGCCTTTTGTTAAGGCTAGATCACCCAGTATCTTCTAATTTCACACCAAATAGTATCAAATGGGCTGGTACCTGTATTTCCTGTTCGAGGACCTCCGAGAGGATCTTACCTACATTGTCCCAATAAGAACGGAGGTGCGGGCACTGCCAAAACATATGGATGTCGTCCACTCTTTCTTCGCTGCATGTGGGGCAACTCCTTATTCTCCCTTTGTTCATTTTCAATAACCTCTATGCAGAGTAAACAAGAAGTTCTTTTTCAAGGGTGCAAATTTAATCACATCCCCACATGCAGCCACAGATACTTGCCATAGTGCTGATACATCCAGCGACGGCAGCGCCTTCCCCCATATCTCGTTAGGTAAGGTGAATTCCTGTCGTCCTTCATTGATATGTGCCAGTACCAGTAGGCTACTTCTTTCTTCTCAAATATTTGTTGGATTTTCGCCTCTAGTTCTAAGTTTCCTGGCCCATCTTTTTGTAGGGTTTTAGCCCAACTTACTAACTGATAGTACTTAAATTTTGCCAGACTTCCGTTTGTTAAATCTACAAGATTTTCCCAGTCAATAATGTTAGATCCAGTTAATATTTTCCCCATTCCACTATTCTGTTTTCTTTCAGTGGAACTGATAGCACATCCTTTAAGCATACAGGCGTACCCGGTGAATCCCAGATTGGGGCGTAGGGACTATGATAGGGAACCTTCCATAAGCTTCTCATCTGAATCCACAATCTAATGGCTGCTCACAAGATTTTGAATTTACTCATCTTGAAAAATTTTGGGTGGCCGAATTTGTACCAAAAACGGTCCCCTTCTGGACCTGTCATTGCTTGCATATAATCTGGAAAACAGTTGAGTTTTTTAACAGTACTCTAATATTCTTATAATGGAACGCCCTATAGTATTGAAATAGATCTGGGCTGGCTATCCCCCCATGTTCCGCAGCTTCTTCAATTCTGCTTCTACACGTCATAGTAGACAGCAGTGTGTATAACTTTAAAAGAGAAAGAGAAATTATGTCACAGAGAGTGAGAGAAAAAGAGAGAAAACAACATTAAAACTGTCTCGCAGAGTCTGGAGTTGAGATTTTTTCTTGAAAAGTCAGACGCAGATTTACAAGCTCCTTGCGCCACGTTTCCCATGTTAAAAGTGACACAAAAGTGGTGCAATAAGCTTGTAGATCTGTTTCGCAGACTGTTGTAACCTATCTGTTGTCACTGCTCGGAGGTAATTATACATTTCTACACAGTCAAGGTGCTGCACACTACCCACTCTCTCATTTCACAAATAATTTGTTGTTGTTTCTGAAACAAAAGTCTTTGCTCACCTAGTGCCATTGGCGTGATTGAAAGAGGGTGCTCTACGTGTCGAAGAAGCCTTCACTGTAACGAAGAGAGTTCACTACTTCAACTCAGATAAGGTTGTATACAGCAGACTGGAGATAACAGAGTCCAAAACTTTAAAAAAGAAAGAGAAACGATGTGAGAGAGTAAGAAAGAGAAAGAGAAAAAAGGACATTAAAACATGGTAGAGACACACACACACGACAGGGGGTGGTGGGGTGCCTGAAGCCAGAGGTGCAACCACAGTCAAAAATATCGGGGGGTGGGGGGGCGCTATAATTGTTTTCGGGGGTTCTTGACTTCAAGCAAAAAGAAGAGTGGACCTGCAGTGGCTGTAAGCGGGGGGACATCAAAGCCTCATTAACAAGCAAAATGTCTTTAAAAAGACCTGTGAAGTTCTCGGGTGCGACTGTGTGTGGGCCCAAGAAGCTCTCTCTTCCTAGCTGAAGCCCCGTTAGCTCAATGTGTGTTTTGTGCGCCTGCTGCATACTACACATTCTCTACTTTCACAGATAACTTGCCGTTCTTTCGTAAAAAAGCTTCTTTGCTCACCTTGTGCCATTGCCGCCGTCCTTGTAACATAATCCATCCTGAAGCTCTACATCTAAAAGATATTAAAAGAAAGAAGTTATGATTGGTAATTGTTACTATATTAATTTGGAGTTAGATAACATTGCGCTATCATACACATTCCTTCTCACATTTCTACGAACTGTTTGTATTGGTAATATTCCAAACATTTCAAAACGTTCCTGCTATTAGGAAAAAAATGTATACATGTAAATTAATACACTAAATAGGAGTGCGTTTGTCTAAAATACTAAGTCGCGTTTTTGTATCTAGTATGCTACAACCCTGACTCCCTAAGATGCGTACTCAAGCCTCACTGCTCACCTTTTTGTGGATAAGACATCTACTGCATGATGTAGTCCCGATCTCCAACAAAGAAGTCTCATATATGGTGCCGAGTCTTGACATCTCTATGGCTAACGACATACTCCTGCTCCCATCATCATCATCACAGGTTCTTCACCCGCTCAGTGCTTTGGGCACCACTAACTCAGTGACCAAAGAGGCCACGCATGTAGTAGTGGGCCCCTTGTTCGGTACTTTGGGAACAACTCTAAAATGGCGTACAATACGTGCGCTCCATCTTTTTTATACATAGGGTCACAAGCGTAGTGACGAATGCGCTGGATAGGTGTGGTGTGGGTGTATACCAGCCATGAGGGAGTGTGTGTGTCGATCTGACAACTAGACCTGCAACTAAGAAATCACTACAATGGAAATCTGGGCCTTGTACTGTTGTTGTGTTTTCCTGGTAGCGTAAGCATAGTAGGCTATACTAACGTATTCAGTCTCAATTAATTTACCACCTCCCCCAGTGGCTTTTAAATGTTGGGAGAGGGGTCAATAATTGTGCTGACTTTTCTCCTTTAGCGTGCAGTACTATATTATTTTATGAAATGTATAACTCTTCAAACCTTCTTTGCTCTTACGACGTACGGCCGCGAGTTCCGTAATTGCTTTTAAAAGTAATATACGCTTATTTAAAGTTTAAAAAAAGTATTTTCATGATTATCCCAGATAATGTCTTCCCTTAATATGTACATTAAATACTAAATATATGTTTTTGAACAATTAGAATCTTTCGCGCCGTACGTGTACGGGGCGCCATACATGACGTCACGCGAAAATGTTATTATCTTTTTTTTTTTTAAATCGCGGGGTATGCGTTTTGTGCGAAAAAGGAAAAAAACGTGAAGCCCGCTTTCTTGTTAATTAGCCTCCAGTTGGCCAAATACCGGGGCAATTTTTTTTTTATAATGGGGGGCCCAGAGGGTCCCACCTGCGTGCGCGGGGATCGCTACCCCCGGGTCTTTAACTATATGCATGTAAGGGTGCTCATAGCCCCCTGGAGTTCCAGTGACGCCCCCTGTCCCCGGGACCTCTTTTTATTTAAAAAAAACTGTGCAAGGGGGTTGTAAATGTGGTATTTTGTTTTCCTTTCTGTCTTGTAGAGGATCCTGGGTAAATATAACGTTTTTTCGTACAGCCAGTACCTTTCTGCCTGTTACCATAGTAACAGTTCATGGATCACTTGCGTGAGTACAGAGGTTAGAAGTTCACCACAATATGTTGCTAATTGAAATATTTACTGTGCTGGAGATTTATATATATTTTTTTCATGGGAACCGTTAGTCGTAGAAGAAGTCAGTGGAAAAGTTTTGTAAGCGATTCCTTGCTGTTCGGGGAGTATTAGGATAACGAGCTCCAAGCGGGACTTTACGAAGCTTAATGTTCATTGGCTGTGAAGTATTAAAAGTAGAAGGTTTGGCAGTCATTCCTTGCTCGTCTGTGGAACAACATGGACATTTTATTGGATAAAGTGTTCCGAGCACAAGTTTGCTCCTTATTGGGTGGGAACGGTTCACTGTTGTCAGTGATATTGTGATGCATTTTTCAAAGGAGTATGGGGGAAGAAAGTAGTAGAGGGTACGTTAGGAACACTATTAACTCTGTACAGTGCCCATAAGGTGGTGGAGAGGGATTATGAGGGAGACCATTTTTTTTAAATGTTTCAAGGGCCCTTTATCTAATTGCTGTGTGGTGTATAAATCATGGCGGAAAAATGACAGTGTATTGCGCTATTTTTTTTATCAAGTTTGTAGGTGACATACTTCTTAGGAGTACTATTTACTTATAATGTGGTGTTTACTTTCCTGATGGGGAGGTGTGGTTGTGCAGCAAAAAAAAACAGTCTAGGTTTGAAACAATTTTTATTAAGCAAATACAAATAACCTTTCTTCAGAAACTGTCACTGTATATATGAAAGGGGTGACAATTAAAAATGGAATTTCATAAAATATCAGTTAAGCGTGGCTATATACTTCTTTTTTATGCTACAGTTTTTAAAAGTGTTGCCCCACATTCTTGATGATGTAAGAGGGCATCAGTTACTTTTAGATAAAGTAGAATAGAAGTGCTACAACAAACACTCAGCACTACATTATCTCAGATCAAGAGAACAAGTAAAAAACTGTTAAATACAAATGATTTCATAATACATAGAAATGCATGCATTATTATTTTTCAAATTTGTATTCTATACAATTCAGGAACGTGCTGTCATAGTGCTTAGAGATAGCAGACTGTTCCGCTAATAAATCTCATACTCACTAAAGACTATATAGAATGGTACTCTTATAATATAAAGTACAGGTCCTACATATTCTTTAGGGAGAAGGTAAATAGGAACCGCAAATAAGAATAGAAATTAGAAACATTAAAAAATTTAGGGTTTATTAAATATTTAAAGTAACAAAGTATGCATGATAGCTATATTTTTTTGTTCTACTGTTTCGTAAAATATGTTTCTTGAAAAAAATATCTGATCAAGTACTTTTTAATATTTGAAAGTTATGTTATAGGTGGCGCTGAAAAATCTCCCATTCCTCTTCTGTAGCAATAGGACAATCTATTATAATATAACGACTGATACCATTGTTACAGTGAAAAGAAAAGGAAAATAAAGTTATGTATTTAATAGAACATCTATAATGAAATACTTTTGAGCGGTAATTATTCACTGAACTTCTTTTCTCCGGGAGGTGAAAAAGTTTGATTTTTGTGGTGACGGGTCATAAACTCCTCTGAGATCATGACGGTGAGGATAATAATATGTATATATTTTCACAGCACATGATCACAAGGGGAAAATAGACTGAAAACCGCAAGCCGGTAACGTTGCTTACTTATCGTTACTCTTTGTGAGGACGAATCGTGAATTCCACTAAGTTCATCAAGACTGTTAATGTTATAATATACATATTAACAGTATGTGATCTCTATGGGAAAACACAATAGCAAGTGGAAGATGGTGACGTTGATTGTAAATGTTTAGGGTTTGCGTCCACAGGTCACCAACACCTCTCAAGCAAAGTACAGTGTCAATATTATAATATAAAAAGTAACTATATATAAGGTGAAAGGAGTCAGAAAAGAATCAATATTTGTTATAATCTATCTGTTTCTAAAAACAAGCTGCTGACGTTACAGAGAAAAAGCGAAAAACATGCAATAACATTTTTTTTCTACATATAAATGTTTAAATATTGACAAATAGCCACAAATTATAACTAAGTAATATGCCTATTCCATATTGAAACAACTTACAAATCGGGAATATGTTTGTTGACGCAAAAAGAGAATCCGATGCTAGAAAAAGGAACCTGCAACATGGATTGGTGACTCAGAAATAACTCGCGAAAACTAAACTAATTGCACAGTAGGTGTGGTTTATATAGTTTTTGGTTGTTTAGTAGTCTACGGAAGGAAGCTGTGGGTCCACCTATTTAGATGGCAGTTTACACGTGCTCACATTTTAACTGTTTTTCTTCTGCACGTGTTCGGAAAAGTTACAAACTGTGAAGCTGCAAAGGTTTCGATTTAAATCGTAACACGTATAAGGTATTATTATCTACATATGTTGGAGAGTTTAAAAAGTGTTACTCGGTAAAATGTGTTGTTTGCATTTTCATGATTAAAACATGTAAATAGAAGACATTAAAAAATATATCGTTATCATTAGAAGAAAAAAAAAGGATTAATATTTGTTATTATTATGCTACTTAATTTAAAAAATGCTAGCATTTGTAAATCGTAAACCTACCCTTTTCTATGCACCTGCAAACTTGGCTTTTAAACTTTCAATTGCCCAGTCTGTATCTTTACACTTCTTCCAAACATTCTGCTACTGCTATTTTATGTATTGTAGTGAGCCATACAGCAGTATTTGTTTATCTATACACTGTGAAGCAGTTAGACATTCAGCTCGACACTCTCCTTGGACAACTGTTATCATTCAGCCACTACCCAAGTGGTCATGCAGCAAAGTAGGCCTAAAGGCATGGACTGCTTCAAACACCTATAGATAATAAATTTACTTTTATATGCATCTGTAAAGTTGACTTTTAAACTTTCAATTGCCCAGTCTATATCTTTACACTTCAAATCTGTATAGACTATGCATGCACTCTTGTATACACCTGCAAACTTGCCTTTTAAATCTTCAATTGCCCAGTCTTTATCCTTACAGTTCCAATAAACACTTTCACACTTCTGTTTCAGTACTGTAGTGAGCCATACAACACTATGTGTTTATCTATACACTGTTCTAAAAGTGAAGCTGCTATAAATTCAGCCAGACACTCTTCTTGGAGAATTGTAAAAATCTAGCCAGTACCTAAGTAGTCATTGAGCAAAGTGGGCCTTAGGGCATGGACTGCTTCAACCCCCTATAGACTATGCATGCACTGTTCTATGCACTGGAAAACTTGTCTTTTATACCTTCAATTCCCCAGTCTGTATTCTTACACTTCCAACAAACTCTCTGTGATTGCTAATTCATTTTTGTACTGAGCTATTCAGCAGAATGTCCTTATCTATACACTGTGCTACAAATGAATCTCTTTTAGATTCAGTCATGCACTCTCTTTGCAGAACTGTAATTATGCAGTCAGTACCCAAGTAATTATGGAGCAAAGTAGGCCTTAGGGCTTAGACTGCTTTAAACCCCTATAGACTATGTTTGCAGTCTTCTATGGACCTGAAAACCTGTCTTTTCTATATTCTATTCCTCAGACTGTATTCTTATACTTTGAGCAAACACTCTGTCATTGCTGATTCAGTATTGTACTGAGCTATTCAGCAGAATGTCCTTTTCTATGCAGTGTGCTAAAACTGAAGCTCTTATAAATGTAGTGAGTCACTCTCCTTGCAGAACTACAATCATCCAGTCAGTACCCAAGCAATCATGGAGCAAAGTAGACATAGGCCATGCACTTTTTTTAGCCCTATAGACTATGTTTGTAGTCTTCTATGTCCCTGCAAACCTGCCTTTTATACATCACTTTCCCTGTCTATATTGTTACACTTTCACCAAACACTCTCACACTACCGTTTCAGTATTGTAGTGAACCATACAGCAGTATGTGCTTATTGATAGAATTCACTTTTCAATGCCCTAATTACCCTATGATGATGTGCGAGTTAGCATCATGTGACTAACTAATGTAATTCATATATGCACTTATGATGAATTATTATTCTCAGCTTTACTTATATTCAAATGCACGTGTGATCATATTAGCTTCTTAGCTTAGCCTGTGTGCCACCATTTTGTGTAACTCTCTGTGCCTGCGGGCCCTGCTCGCTCATATGCCCCTCCCGCAGGAATACAGAAATGTACTAAGACAGCAGTTTTCGTTTCTCAGCTTACTGTGGCCGAAACTAACAAGTCTCTTTATCAGTAATGTTCTCATACCCAGAGACGCTGAAGCCTAGCTCCATGGCCTTGAGTAGAGATAATAATGTATCCCTCGCAGGTGCAGATGCCTGCTCTATGAGAGCATTGTTCACTGGTCTGAGGCTCGGTAACTTTCCACAAGGGGCGTACCCCTCGTTACTGTATTGCATTATAATGTATTGCTGTGATGCAGAGAGTCAGTCCTCTCGTTCGCACTCCTAGGAGTGAGGTCGGACAGGGCCCTCTCATATGAGTGTATTTGGCCTAAAAAAGACTTTTGTTTATTCTTCTCCACTGTCCGGCTGACTTCCTATATAGTGACTATAGGTGAGTGCGGTAAGTCACTCGGGTGGATTTGAGCCACGCTTATCAGATGGCGCCCGAACAGGGACCCCGCGATAAGGATCTTTCTCACCCGTAAGTGGGTAGCAGAAGACCGGGGACCCGCTGGTCGGCACGGTGGGCCCGGGTACCCATCTGATGCCGAGCTTGGTTCTCGCAGCGCTGCCCCACCCTGCTGATCGGGAGAGGTCCCGGTTCGGATCTTACGCCGGGGTCCAGAAGGCGGAACTTGAAGCTGACCGTGTTGGTCTTGGCAGCCGGAGGTGGAGAATGGTAGAGGTCGGTGCCGCCTACGGAAGGTGAGTGGTCCACCTGTGATTGTTTAAGGAACGGGAGTGTTCCGGGAGACTAGGGTGTCTCCAGCGGTTTGAGGAGCCAGTGAGCTTCTGGGGCTAGTGTGCTCCGGGGAACTCAGAGTACGAGTCGGTGCTCTGACAGACTTGACGAGGTTGGGGACGTATTAAATGTAATTGTCGATAGCGATCCGACCGGGTGGTACTGTGGTGAAGGCGTGGCTCATTGTGGGCAGACTCCGGTGCGCTTCCCCTGAACACCTAGTGTGGTGGTTCGGCGGAGGTGCGATCTGGGTTTCCCGCGGTAAAGTGCGCAGCGATCCATAGTGCCGCACGGGAAGCGGATCCGTTCCCCGTCCTCAGAACGGTTGGTGTACTGTTCGGTCTGCGGTAGAGGCCAGGTTCCCCAGGACTTGGTCGACGGGCCTTGTCCCATTTTGGTAACACGTGTTTGGAGATATTGTGTATGTGTGTGTGTGGTTTTCTAATGTATGTTTCTATGTGTGTATGAACGAGCTCGAGCTAGTGTGGTGAAGCGTTTTCTTTCACACCTAAGTAAAGATGCCGTGTTTCAGTAAGTTACGATGTTTCGGATGCTGTTGTCGACCCTCAGATACTAGACTGGCCGAGAGCCAACCTGCACCCCCTGAAGGGACTCCGAGCTTTGATATGTATGTCAAACATGGACTAGTCCCACTTTTGTTTGGTACTTTGTGGCACCGGTACACTGCTGATAATGTGGATTTACAATAGCCTTTGACGGGTTCTTTTGATGAAGCTAAGTTGGATTACTTGCAGGACAAATTGTTTGCTAAGCGTAGTCGTCAGAGTATGTTCGACTCTTTGCGAGTGTGGCAGAAAGAGGCCAGGAAACGCAAGATACGAGAGGAGAAAGAGGAGTATAAGAAGTCTACCCAGACTATGGCGCAGAAGGCGAGAGAACAGGTCGGAAATGAGAATGCGCTACGCATGGAGCGCTCAGATAGACTTTGTAGGTTGAAAGAAAATAAAAGTTATGTAGTGCGAGAGGACGATCCGGATGAGATGGAAGACATTTTGAATACCCGACCCCCTCCCCCTTATGCCCCACAGTCCTTGTATCCCTCCCTGCCAATTTCAGCCCCCGCTAGTGGAGTTCCGGGTCCTTCAGCGAGTGCCCCCCAACAATCCTCGCCTTCGACACCAATTGTTTCATTACTCCAGACCACTTCACCCGCCCCCTCCCAATTTTCTTTAGCACTTCCTACTGTTTCAGCTAGTACTACCCCCGGTCAGGAAATGCTAACACCGAGTCGAGGCGCAGGTAGTGGACTACTCTCACAGGTACGGAAGTTGCTTACGCGTTCTACGGTTGGTTTAGATGAAAAGAGCATGGTGGCTAATCAGGCATGTCAGTGGGCCAGGAATAACATTTATTTGTTTGAAGATATTTGGTCCACCATGAAGGATTTTGAGCCTTTGCTGCAGCAGCATGCTTTGTGGCATATGTCCAATGTATTAATACCACTTTGGGAGCAGGGGTATGGAGGTGTGGCTCCGGCGACTTTACGAGATATACAGACTGGAGCCTATAGAATGAATACTGGGGTGAGAGAAGTGATGAGTACTTTACGTGCATTATTACAATACAGGAATGAATTACCCTCTGCTGGCACACCCCATTTCCCAGGTCTCCACCCAATGCGCGAGGTGCACCCTATTTTTCATCCCGAGGTCCCCGAGTTGTTAGATCCAGTAACGAAGGCTGTTACTAGGAACAGGATTGATGCACATTTTCAGGAGCAATGGGTGTATACGCCATGGAAGAGAAGTGAGGTGTTATCATTGAAGGCCCAGCTGCCGGATTCTCGAAAGAACCCGACTGCCTATTACAAAGAGCTTACAGAAGCGGCGTCTTCCACTGTGATGACGTTGGCAGATGTTGAATTGTTTTTCGGGCTTCTGGTCCCGGTTGATGTGTGGCGGCAAGTGAAAGGTACTGACCATGTGGAAGAGTTAGGAGGTACATGGCAGGAGTTGCAGGATTGGGACAAGGAGCGTAAGCCAGGGGAGAAGCCGAAGGCTGAGATACTAGCATTGCCAGGGCGCATTATAAAGTATATGCATTCTCTCATTCCCCCGAAAAAGGTAGATTGGGACAAGTTAACAGCTTGTAAGCAGAAAAAGGATGAGGCGGTCTCTGATTTCTTTACGAGGTTTGAGGAGACGTTTATGGATTTTAGTGGGCAGGATGTGTTGCAGGATGGAGGGTTACGGCTCTTTGTCAACAGGTTTGTCACGAACTTATTGCCTGAAATATCAGCTAGACTGCAAGCGTCGGAGAGCACGTGGACAACGTCCTCTCCTTCGGGAATACTCAGTATGGCGCAATATTACGAGCATAGGGAAAATGAGAACAAGGACAAGCAGGAAAAGAAGGCTAAGGATTTAAAGACAAGGGTTTTGTTGCAGCAGGTGGCGAGAGGCAGAGGCAGGGGTGCGGCGCCGAGTCGCGGAGGCGGATTTGGGAGAGGTGAGAGCAGGGAACGGCTGGGACCGAATCAGTGCGCGAAGTGCAAGCAGGAGGGGCACTGGTGGAGGGATTGTCCGCTGCTCCAGTCAAGTACTGGTGTGGGGCGCGGGCGAGGAAGAGGTGGTGGTGATCCAGGGAGACAGGTGGCGCGGTCGGAAGGAGGCGGGAGACCGGGTGGAAATTATTTTGACAATACTACAAATAGGCAACAGTTGCAGAGAGGTGGTGGCCAGTACTATAACGATGATTACTCAGTCGACGATTTGACAGGGTTCTCCCACAACTAGGACAGCGTAGGACAGAGCCTGGGACCAGTACTTATGGAAGTTGATCAGAGGGGACCTTACGTCGAAGCCGACTTAATGGGGTCTCAACAAAAATTTCTAGTGGATACGGGTGCAATGAAAAGTTCGGTGGCTCGTTCTCGGGTCCCAGGGGCGGCTCTGTCTGGCAAGAATAACATATCCGTGGGTTTCGCAGGAACTCCGGTGGTTAGCCCCATTTCTAAACCTCTCACGTTAACGATTGGCCCTTTTACTGTTGATTCACCGTTTTTATTGACATCAAATTGTGGAGAAAATTTGCTGGGTTTAGATTTATTGAAGAGATTGCATGCCACCATCTATTGTTCTCCGGATGGCGTGTACCTTACTCTAGGCCCGAATGTTGCCCGCCCACTACAGTGTTTTTCAAAAGATGACCCGTTGCCACCTGAGTTCCGAGGCATACCCAACAGCTTGTGGGCTGTCAGCGATAATGATGTAGGGAAAATGGATATTGCCCCGGTGACAATAAGAGTGAAAGTGGGAGCCAAATTGCCCAGAGTTCCACAATACAGAATACCTAGGGAGGGAGAGAAGGCCTTGTTACAAATAATACAAGATTTAATACGGTCTGGTGTAGTGGAAGAGACTGATTCGAACATATGTAACAGTCCTATTTTGCCTATCCTTAAAAGACGGTCACCTGATGCAACAGATAATACTCCTGATGTTTATAGATTTGTGATTGATTTACGGCAAGTAAATAGAGTAGTGGAGCCACAGTATCCGGTGGTCTCGGACATCACTACAATATTGACCATGATTCCCCCTTCGGCCAAATATTTCTCTGTCCTAGACTTGAAAAATGCTTTCTTCAGTATTCCAGTACATGAGGACAGCCGATATCTATTCGGATTCTCATTGGCTGGCCGAAGCTTCCGCTTCAAAAGAATTCCTCAGGGGTACACGGAGAGTCCGAGCATATACAGTCAGGCCCTAAAGGCGCAATTGGATGACCTGGAACTTTCACCTGGCAACGTCATGTTGCAATATGTGGATGATATCCTAATAGCATCGGACGACGAGCAGGGTTGTCGGGATGCTACTGTGAAATTGTTACACCATTTGGCACAAAGAGGGCATAAAGTGTCCCTTCCGAAATTTCAATACTGTCGAACGGAGGTCACCTATCTCGGTCACCTCCTTTCGAAAGTGGGGAGGAGATTGACGCCAGAGCGCATAAAAGCGATCACTAACATGCAAGTCCCTAACACGCAGCGAGAGGTGCGCGCGTTCTTAGGCATAACATCGTATTGTCGTCAGTGGATACCTAACTATGCGTTACTAACAAAACCCCTATTGTATCTGACTACCAAAGAAGTGCTTGAGCCCCTACCCTGGACCCCCGCATGTCAGGAAGCGTTTGAGTCACTAAAAACGTCTTTGTGTTCTGCGCCAGTTCTTGGAACACCTGATTACCAGAAGCCTTTTGTTCTCTACGTGCACGAGGCGGAAGGTTGCGCGTTGTCTGTCTTAACTCAGTGTTTTGGGGGGAAGCAGAGACCTTGCGCTTATTTCTCTGCCATGCTCGATAATGTGGCAAGAGCGCTGCCGAGCTGTCTGAGAGCCACGGCGGCTGCTGCGGTCTCTATAAGACAATCGGCAGGGCTCGTATTGGGATCAGACCTCACAGTAATGGTACCGCATGCTGTGGACATTTTGCTGAACAGGACACAGACGCAGCACTTAACTAGTGCTCGTCTTACGGGTTATGAGATGACTCTTTTTGCACCCCATGTTACGATTAAAAGGTGTGCTACACTGAACCCTGCCACCTTGTTACCTATCCCCACAGACACAGATACAAATACCAAAGACGATGACATACATGATTGTCTATTCAGTACGGAAGAGGAGACAAAGGGGAGGGTGGATCTGACAGACAGGTCCTTGGACGAACCAGACGGGGAGTTGTATGTGGATGGGTCCTGTTTTAAATTACCAGACGGTACTTCAACGGCAGCATATGCAATAACGACATTACAAACGGTGGTGGAGACTTCTAGAATACCTTACAATTCTGCCCAGGCTGCCGAGATTATTGCCCTACTGAGAGCATGTGAGTTGAGTGAGGGGTTGGATGTGAACATTTATACTGATAGCCAATACGCCTTTGGCGTGGCTCATAATTATGGGCGACTTTGGGCAGAACGGGGATTTTTTACTTCCCACGGACAGCGTATACAACATGGTCCACTGATATTACGACTGCTAACGGCACTGACACTACCCAAAAGATTGGCTGTGATAAAATGTAGCGCACACAAGACGATAGTGGATGATGTTGGAAGAGGCAATGCTTTTGCTGATGAGACAGCAAAGGAAACTGCTAGAGAAAAATTACCTCGGATGTTTGTGGCAGGGCCAGCCAGATGGGTCCCAGATGTTCATATGTTCGCGGACACTGTACAGAGTGTCAAGAACATACAAGGAAAAGCGACAGATGAGGAATTGAGAGCATGGAAGGATGGGCAGGGACGACTGGATGCGGATGAATGTTGGACAGATGCGACAGACAAGAGACGATGGCTGCTACCGAATGCGTATGTTCTTCCAGTGGTGACGATGGCGCATGGACCTGCCCATGTGAGCGCCAAGGGTATCTGCAAGCTGTTAGACCCGGTGTGGAGTAATAAAAATATCTCTAAAATGGCCACTAATTTGGTTCGCCAGTGTATGGTGTGTTTGAGACACAATCCTGGAAAGGGTACTCCTGTCCCAACTGGAAATTTTGCACCCCCTTCTTTCCCTTTCGAGGTGATCCAGATGGATTACATTGAAATGGAAAGGGTCAACAACTTGAAGTACGTCCTTGTAGTCGTATGTGCTTTTAGTAGGTGGGTGGAGGCGTACCCTACGAAAGACTGTAGCGCCATTTCTACTGCTAAAATGTTGATAAAGGAGTATTTCTCCCGCTTCGGATTACCTAGGGTGATCTGGAGTGATAATGGCACATCCTTTAATGCAGAATTAGTGAAACAAATATGTAAAGGTTTGCATATATCCCAGAAGTTCCATTCAGCTTTACATCCTCAGGCAGCAGGATTAGTGGAGCGGTTTAACGGCACGCTCAAGCTGAAGATGGCCAAAATATGTGAGAGTACAGGTCTCCGTTGGCCAGACGCACTTCCCTTAGCTTTGCTTTCAACAAGAGTCACTGTAAATGCAAAAATGGGCGTCTCCCCCCACGAAGTGGTATTCGGCCGACCGGCCAATATTTGGGGAGTGCCCAGACCTAAATGCTTTTCGGAAGTACCATACCCTCTGTTGACAGATTATCTGTATGCTTTGACTAAAGATCTCCGTTCTATTCATCAGCAGGTAGCAGACACTCTGAAGCCGTTGCCGGAGGGGCCTGGACACTCCATCCACCCAGGGGACTGGGTGGTCGTCAGAAGATATCAGCGGAAGTCTTGTCTGGAACCAAGGTGGTCGGAGCCGCGCCAGGTGCTCCTCACCACCCGCACTGCACTTCGGATCGACGGCAGGAAAGCGTGGACTCACGCCTCCCATGTAAAAAGAGTCCCGCTCCCGTTGCCCTATGACCAATGGGTACGGGATGGCATCGCTGACCAGGAGCACGAGTCTATACCGAGGTATGCTCCTTTCTCGGATGCTTCACTGATTGGAGAAGAGCGTAGCGGAACAGAGAATTCAGAGAGCTCTACTACTCCCCTTGCTACTAGTGAAGAGACATCAGAAAGTACAGCGTCTGCCACAGATACGCCTGTTTTGTTCACGGATCCTGAAGTGCCAGGGAGCACTCGCTCTAATTTGAGGCCCCGGAAAAAAAAATAACAAGTAACAGTGCTGAAAGGATGCACTAGACACCGGAAGAAGGGCTTAGTGGATTTCCTGAATAAGAAGATTTAGTGGTAGGGACGGACTTATAAGAGCCCTGGTGTTTAGCCGAAGATTGTGTTCTTTGAGACTATAGAGTGGTGCGGGCCCAAATTAAGTGCTTCCCTTGTTTCTAAAAGTAATTGAATAACATCGTTGGAGTTAGGTATGGACGGTAAAAGCCTGCCTGTGAGGCTTTGAAGGACACAGGGAGAAGATCCCTTTTAAGGGTTGAAGAACCCCTCTGGCCGGTTGAGGATTGTCTGGGACTATTTTTTCTAGTAGTAGTGTGATTTTGATTTTTAATTTTTGATTTTTGATATCTTAGAAAGATCATTCTACAATGTACCCCTTTGGGCGTCCCATTCCTGATGAGGAGCAGCCTTTTGCGGCTCCTCCGAGACCTGTGCCTGATTCCCCTTGGTTGGCCCTTCCCCGGAAAGGAAAGATTGTGGTCATAATAATTGTTTTGATTGCCTTTTTAGTGACTCTTGGAATATTGTTTTTTCTAGACAAAGCTTACCCCGTCCATGTTTTTGCACCCACACCCACTGCTGTTCCGGAACACAATATGATTACTGTTGATTATGGCGAGAGAATGTTGCGTAAAAATTACAAAGACAATGTTTTTATTAAGACTTTGCACCATGCACATGCCACTACCAACTTGACTGATTGTTGGGTTTGCGGGCTTTTACCCTCTGCTGCCTATAAGAAAGACAGATTCCTTGCTCTTCCTTTGACGCCAGTGAATAGTTGTGTGGGGTGGTATACTCTCATAGGTCTGGTTAAGTACTTCCAGCAGCCAGATTCCCTGACTCCTCGACTACAGAATAGAGGGTGGACAATGACAATGCGAGTACGCCCTCTGCCCCCAGCTTCCCTTGGACGAATATATACTGATGGACGTTTTGACCAGACTTTCATAGAGACATGTGAGAAAAGGTTGGGCTGATTTTTGATACCGAATGATACTGACAGGCTGAGGGACAGTTTCCTGAAATTGAACGCCACTCTATCTTACAGACACCCTCCAAAGAGTAATGACAGTTCCAAGTCCTTGATACCTCTGGCTGTGGTGGGTCCTCCTCCATTTTTCTGTATAGAGGGAAGGGGTCCCATAAAGGTTGGTAATAGCTCTTGTAATGTGACTGCTTCAATTCGCCTGCCCCTGAGCCCCTCTTTGATTGCCCCACCAAGTATCTATTTCATTTGTGGCGATAATGGATACTTATGGTTACCTGAGGGTTGGGGTGGGGTGTGCTATTTAGTCTACATGATCCCCCCCGTGTATGTGGCTCCCTCTGATTACCACAAAACTCATCGTCGATTTCCCAGTCCTCAAGAACAGCCGTTAGAGCAGCGTAAAAGGAGGGAACTCCAGGTAGATGATGTCGACCAGACGGACACTTCGTATCAGCAATGGACTGATTTCTCTAAGGGTTTATTGCCTTTCTGGGGCCCGATATTTAACAGCAGAGCTATTAGACGACTGTCCAGGGTGATGGAGAAGGTAGTTCTAACTGAAGCCGACATTACGACTAATATATCTGTTGAGATTCAGGCTATGAGATTATTCACGATCCAGAACAGGATGGTCCTTGACGTCATACTAGCTGATAGGGGCGGGGCCTGCCGCGTCATCGGGACGTCTTGCTGTGTTTACATCCCAGACTCCGCCCCGACAGTTAACTTGGCAGTACAAAAATTACATAGACTAGCGACTGAACTGCATCAGGATAACGGGACATGGTCCCTGCAGGGGTGGCTTTGGGGCGCCTTTTCTTCCTGGGGTTGGAAAATATTGATGGGTCTGGTTGGTGTGGTGAGTGTACTACTGACCTGCTGCCTTTGCATATACTGCCTCCCTCCATGTTGTTCAATGTGTGCTGCGAATATACGTCCGAAAAAGAAGTTACCTGGTCAATATACAACTTCTATGATTACTGAAATTCCTGCTGATGCAAGTTGGTTGATGTTCATTGCAGAAGACGTTTTAGATTAAAGAGATATGATCCTGCCCCTAGAATGGATGTCGGCACTACCTTTTGCAAATAAATGAGGCTATAGTTAGCCAATGATGCTAAAAGGAGGGTCTGATAGAATTCACTTTTCAATGCCCTAATTACCCTATGATGATGTGCGAGTTAGCATCATGTGACTAACTAATGTAATTCATATATGCACTTATGATGAATTATTATTCTCAGCTTTACTTATATTCAAATGCAGGTGTGATCATATTAGCTTCTTAGCTTAGCCTGTGTGCCACCATTTTGTGTAACTCTCTGTGCCTGCGGGCCCTGCTCGCTCATATGCCCCTCCCGCAGGAATACAGAAATGTACTAAGACAGCAGTTTTCGTTTCTCAGCTTACTGTGGCCGAAACTAACAAGTCTCTTTATCAGTAATGTTCTCATACCCAGAGACGCTGAAGCCTAGCTCCATGGCCTTGAGTAGAGATAATAATGTATCCCTCGCAGGTGCAGATGCCTGCTCTATGAGAGCATTGTTCACTGGTCTGAGGCTCGGTAACTTTCCACAAGGGGCGTACCCCTCGTTACTGTATTGCATTATAATGTATTGCTGTGATGCAGAGAGTCAGTCCTCTCGTTCGCACTCCTAGGAGTGAGGTCGGACAGGGCCCTCTCATATGAGTGTATTTGGCCTAATAAAGACTTTTGTTTATTCTTCTCCACTGTCCGGCTGACTTCCTATATAGTGACTATAGGTGAGTGCGGTAAGTCACTCGGGTGGTTTGAGCCACTTCTGTTTCAGTACTGTAGTGATCCATACAACACTATGTGTTTATCTATACACTGTTCTAAAAGTGAAGCTGCTATAAATTCAGCCAGACACTCTTCTTGGAGAATTGTAAAAATCTAGCCAGTACCCAAGTAGTCATTGAGCAAAGTGGGCCTTAGGGCATGGACTGCTTCAAACCCCTATAGACTATGCATGCACTGTTCTATGCACCGGAAAACTTGTCTTTTATACCTTCAATTCCCCAGTCTGTATTCTTACACTTCCAACAAACTCTCTGTGATTGCTAATTCATTTTTGTACTGAGCTATTCAGCAGAATGTCCTTATCTATACACTGTGCTACAAATGAATCTCTTTTAGATTCAGTCATGCACTCTCTTTGCAGAACTGTAATTATGCAGTCAGTACCCAAGTAATTATGGAGCAAAGTAGGCCTTAGGGCTTAGACTGCTTTAAACCCCTATAGACTATGTTTGCAGTCTTCTATGGACCTGAAAACCTGTCTTTTCTATATTCTATTCCTCAGACTGTATTCTTATACTTTGAGCAAACACTCTGTCATTGCTGATTCAGTATTGTACTGAGCTATTCAGCAGAATGTCCTTATCTATGCAGTGTGCTAAAACTGAAGCTCTTATAAATGTAGTGAGTCACTCTCCTTGCAGAACTACAATCATCCAGTCAGTACCCAAGCAATCATGGAGCAAAGTAGACATAGGCCATGCACTTTTTTTTAGCCCTATAGACTATGTTTGTAGTCTTCTATGTCCCTGCAAACCTGCCTTTTATACATCACTTTCCCTGTCTATATTGTTACACTTTCACCAAACACTCTCACACTACCGTTTCAGTATTGTAGTGAACCATACAGCAGTATGTGCTTATTTATACACTGTTCTAAAAGTGAAGCAGTTACACATTCAGCTTGACACTGACTGCAGAACCCTTATCATCCAGTCAGTATCTAAATATTCATGTTGTAAAGTAGGCCTTAGTATATGGGCTGCTTCAAACTCCTATTTAGTATGCATGTACTCTTCTATGCACCTGAAAACTTGTCCCCCCAGGGACCCCCAGTATTCAAGGGGAATTAGTTCCCCCTCTGCAAATGTGCCAGGGGGCTGCCTTGCAGAGAGGTGTCCAAAGGGGCATGGCCTCATTACACCTCTCTGCAAGGCAGCCCCTGGCGCATACTGGAGGTTCCTGGTGGGCTAGTTGGCCCCCAGGGACCTCCAGTATGCAAGGGGAATTAGTTCCCCCTCTGCAAACACGCCAGGGGGCTGCATTGCAGAGAGGTGTAATGAGTCCACGCCCCCTTTTACACCTCTCTGCAATGCAGCCCCATGGCGCATACTGAAGGTTCCTGGTAGGCTAGTTGGCCCCCTAGGACCCCGAGTGTGCACGGGGACTTAATCCCCCAATTTAGAACATGCTACAGGGCACAATTGCACAGTGGTGAAGGTAGGGGGCGGGGCTTGAGGTGATGTGAGTGCAAACATGCCCTGTGGCGCTTTTTAAGTTGGGGAATTAATTCCTCTTCAATCCAGAGGTCTCCTAGGGGGCAACTAGTCCAACAGGTATCTCCAGTAAGTGCCATGGAGCTGTGTTGCAGAGTGTTGTAAAAAGGGGGCGTGCCCTCTGAACACCTCTCTTCAACACAGCTGCCTGGCGCATACTGGAGGTACCTGAAGGGCTAGTTGGCTCACAGGGGAACTCAGGATTGAAGAGGAATTAAGTCCCCAATCTAAAACGCGCCACAGGGCGTGTTTGCACACATGTTACCTCAGGCCCTGCCCCTTCCTTCACTATAAAGCAAAATATTCCTGCAAAATCAGCCGAACTACGAATTCCGATTTACTCACCTGTTAACACAAGAAACGTCAGTGCTGCATCTTTGAGCGCACTACTGATCCTGAAAAGTAATTCTAACCATACTTACAGTAACTTGAACTTCCTTCCATAGGCTAACATTGACTGGTTTCACTTGGAGATGTTTCTGAGTGTGGAGTTTTGGAACTTAAAAAAATTCCTCAAGAATCAGTCGAACTACAATTCCAATTTACTCACCTGTTATCAGGAGATACCTCAGTGCTGCATCTTTCAGCACACTACTATTCCTGAAAAGTAAATTTAACTGTACTTACCAGTAACTTGAATTTCCTTCCATAGGATATCATTGCCTGCTATATAAAATATATATAAATTAAAAAAGATATTAAATAAAAAAAAGATTACAATTTCAATATTTTTAAAAACATTTTTTTCAATTCATATTAAAATATGTAAAAAAATAAAATATCTAAAAACAAATACTTTACAACAATGTAGTAAATTAGTATAAAAAATATAACAATTAATACATTTAAAAATTATCATTTACAAAACCTTTGAAATTCACTGAAAAAAACATAGGTTTCAGCCACGTTATAGTTAGGAATTAGCATTTAAAAAACCTTGCATATTCACTGAAAAAAAACATAGGTTTCACACATGTTATAGTTAGCTTGACATGCTATACCATCAGTGATGTAATATGTGATGTCATCAGCAGTGCATTGCGCGCGTGCGAGCTGAACTAACTATAACGGGGGAATTTCAATGGTTTTGTGTGAGTGAAATGTCCAGCTAACTATAACATGTGTGAAACCTATGTTTTTTACAGTGAATATATATATATATATATATAAATATATATATATATATATATATATATATATATATATATATATATATATATATATATATATATATATATATATATATATATATATATATATATATATATATATATATATATATATATATATATATATCTTACCTTCTGGCGATAGGTGGTCACCTATATGCTTTATGGTACTTTACCAAGTTATATATCTAATGATGTCACTGCGGAAACATAGACAATGTGGAGGCTTTCACATTGATTTACTGAAGGGACAATTGTATGACATAATACTTGTTATTGTCCCCAATGTATTGGTCTAACAGAGGTGCAAGCGCTGGACAAATAGTCCTCTTTTGATGTGTAAGTCATGTGTTAAACTATATATGCACTACTGATGGATAAAATGGTGACTGTTACATGCCATAATGAAAAAAACGCATTGGCAATGTTAGCAGTCCAGTTGTTGAGCTGGATTGGTGGTAGGAAAAGGGCATGTCTCTTTAAATGTACACTTTGCACTAAGGAACGGTATGAACCTGTTGAAGGCTATGGAAGAAACGCATATCTCAACACTATAAATAAAAATAATAAAGGTTTGCTTATGGAAAACGGAGCCGTGCCTCTTACTTTCTTTTCCGCTGGTTGTGAAGGGGAGGAGCATGAATGAATGCAGGATTCTGCAAAGTGTTTGTGGTAATATATATAATATATAATAATCAAAATTGCTGGATATATGTATATATATATATATATATATATATATATATATATATATATATATATATATACATATATCCAGCAATTTTGAATGTTTTTGTAAACCATGATTCACATGATTTAGAAATGTTCATGTTTACCTCGCATACCAACATTATGAAATATCTGTCTAAAGTGTTCACCACAAAATTGGATGTTAATTATGTTTATTAAACCTCAATATATACTGAACTTTGATTCAAAATCACCATAGTGGTAAAATTCAGATGAAGAACTGTATGCATTCTTATCATCATAAGATATAGTTAAATATTTTTCCAGTATTTTTGTTTTTATGCAAACGGAATTTGATTCCTTGGTGCTTCTGCAGTCTCTTTCATTTTTTCTAGTTTCTGTGTATTGCATCACAGGGAGTGGGATTAGGGGAAATTATTGTTATTGAAGTATTAGCATGGTATTAAAAGATTTAGATTATCCATAATTTGGCAAAGTATTCAGTAAAGGAAATTTTCTTTGGGTATAGGCATGAATTGTAATATGTTTTATCTTGAGACTGATGAGCATGAACTACTATAAATAGCCCACTATAGGCTCAATTGAGTATTTAATGTGAGAAAGTGATCACTTCATGTCAATAATAATCTCACTCCAGCCATATAGATTTTAGCAGATTTCTCCAGCTATTTTGAATGCTTTTTAACCATGATTCAAATGACATAGGAATGTTCATGTTTACACCAAATACCAACATTATGAAATATCTGTTAAATATGTGTTCCCCCAAAAATTGGATGCTAATTATATTCTTTAAAAAAAGGCTTGAATTAGAGAATCAAAAATGTGTCGTCATTATGAGTTGTGTAGTCTGTCTTCCCTATGCATTTACCAAGTGATCGCTAAGTTGAAGTTCTTTAAAAAAAAGGCTTGAATTAGAGAATCAAAGATGTGTCGTCATTATGAGTTGTGTAGTCTGTCTTCCCTATGCATTTACCAAGTGATCGCTAAGTTGAGTTAACTATAACTTGTGCACCTGCAATGCACTGCTGATGACATCACATATTACATCACTCATGAAAAGGTCAGTGACTTCACTCATGACATCTCAAATGACATCACTGAAGAAATCATTGTTAGCATCATCCACATAATCTCTGCTGCACCTACTCACACCCCAATATAACCTTTCATACACCCACGCCAAATTTCAGAATACCATTCTCGAAACTATAGACACACCACTATCAGTATGTTTATACCCACTCACTGATTCAGAGATATCCATTCACTCACGAATACAACCATACGCACCCCCACCCATCCATATAGCTCCCCACAAATGCACTCATTATCCCATACACCCAGTGATTCACCCACTCACACATCCATACAGGGAGTCACACAACCCCTCACCAAACCACACAGACACTCATGCACCCATACAGGTACTCAGACAACCAATCAATAACCCATACAGACACTTATGTAGCCACTCACCAACCCATGCAACCACTTACACACCAACTGACAGACTGATACAGACTTTGACACAGATTCGTCACTCACCCACACATTCACTGAAACACATATAATCACTCACTTCACTCACTTATACAGTCAGTCATGCACCTGATGATTCATCCAGACAGACACTCATACACCCACTCATTCTTTAATTCACCTTGTCACATATATATATATATATATATATATATATATATATATATATATATATATATATATATATATATATATATATATATTATATATATATATATATATATATATATATATATATATATATATATATATATATATATATATATATATATTCACTGAAAAAACATAGGTTTCACACCAGTTATAGTTAGCTGGAAATTTTAATGACATAAAACCATTGAAAATCCAACGTTATAGTTAGTTGGACTCACTATAACAAGCGCGCCTGCAATGCACTGCTGATGACTTCACATATTACATCACTCATAACATCGGCAGTGACATCACTCTAGACGGCACAGATGCCGCGTTGGAGTACCGACGGAGAGAGCGGTGCTTCACTTATGTCCTGAGCCGCAGCCAGGTGGGGTGAGGTCTTCACATCTTACACATCGGTGAACAACCGAATCTGTAAGAAGATACGGAAGAGTATACCTAGGAGGTCCAGGTGACTTGTATACCAGTATCTGAGCTGTTTCACTTTTTTAGAACACTATTTCTTTATGTTTGTTTACACTTTGGTTCTGTTTGCAGTAGCAGCAGTCGTTTTGACAAGGCCCTGAAGAAAGCAAGGCCACAGGGCCACAATTTGCTGAAACATGTTGACCACGTTCCACTACTAGACAGTTTATAAATTTTCTCTGTCTTGGCTATTTTTAATGTTGGCATTGGAAGCTATATCCAATTAAATTCGTTTTTTGCTCCCTAAACCAATTTTACCTACTTTACTCTCATTTTTTGGTATCACATTTTCTCTGCACTGCACATTTTCTGTTACCCCATCAGCCACGCCACACATATATATATATATATAACCAACTATTTCTGAAAAGAGGTGACCCCACGCTGCCCACAGGAGGGACCGTTTATCATCTATTAGGCCCTTTCCTGGTTGAGATCAGGCAATTTGGTGTGCGGCTCTCCAGAACCCCAAATGATGAAGGGCGGTTCCGAGTGGTGACTGATGGGTGTTCAAGACCATACACTTGATTGGCTCACTTTTATCCTATAAAGAAGAGTTGTGGTATAGCTAGTGGTACTAATTCTCAACCATTATCTGAGTATCCTTTGTTACTACTTTGACCCTCTGGTACCCTTGTTGTTGTGAAAATGCCAGAAGATAACACCCCATATAGGCCAAAGCAGCACATTGTATGGGAGTTTTTTTCCATCCCAGAGGGCAAGAAGAAAGGGAACGCGCCAAAGGTGACTTGCCAAATCTGTGGCATTGAACTTTCAAGGGGGAACTCTAATAAGAAATATTCATTTGGCAATAAAACCATGATTCGGCACATGCAGCGCAAGCATCCCAACAGTTATGCTGCGGTAGAGGTGAGAGAACTGGCCAGCAACCCTCCCCAATCTTCACCCAGCACCTCCAAACGAAAGCAACCCACTCCATCGGGACCAGAGACAAGGGAGATGGTCCCAAACATTCAACCAAAGTTTGGGCAATACAAGATCACTTGTATTTTTTGTGGTAAGACCATCACCTATGGTGACCAAAGCATAACGCTCATCAACCGTGCTGGTGACAACCACAAATGCCCCAAAAATCCATAATTTTTTCATGATTTTTTTTTCTCCCATTGAGCCGTTTTCAATTCACTGTTTTTTGTTTCTCCCCATAAAAATAACACAAAAATATAAAATAGTTCATAAAAGCCAAAAAAAGTACAAAATGTTCAAAAAAACATTAAAAAAAAATAAAACAACAAAAAGAAGAAAAAAACCAGTTCTTTTTAGAACTACCTCCAATTTATAAAAAAAGGCTACATTTTTTAAAAAACTCTGTCATTCTTTTTTTCCCCATGGTCCGCTCCCCGGTCTGCTCCCCGGTGCGCGTACCAGGCACTCCCCGCGCGCAAATAAAAAAAAAAATAAAGATATTTTTTGTCCCGCGGGGCTCTTTTATAGCCCCCACATCAAACCTAGGGGGTCAGGGGGGGTCTACTCTGCCCCCTTATGGTCATTTCCCCCCTTGTTTTTGCCACCTCTTGTGTCTCGATCCTACCGAGACACAAGATGGCGGCCGCTCCGGACTGCTTGGAATGTTTACAGACACCCGAGAGCCAATCAGGTTTCCGTGCGCGAACTCGCGTAGCGCGCTGGTTCGCGCCCCGGTGCGCATACCGGGGCGCGCTTATAGATATATATTTTTTTTTTAACCTAAATTACTCAAAATCCACTGGAGCACATATCTTGAGACATAGCAAAGGCACATCGGGCTACCAGTCCCTACAATTTTGCCAAGTTTGGTGGAAATCCATTCAGCCGTTCGGGCTAAAAGTGAGGTTGACCGCCCTATGGAAATTAACATGGGAAAACACGTTTTGGGACCCCCCATTTATCTCGGCCCCCTCTTGATGAATTGACATTCAGGGAAGGACCGGAGTGCCGTGAGGCAAATTTGAGGACATTTTCAGGCAGATTCCTCACCCGGTGCCAAAGTTATTCCCAATAAAATGTTGTAATTTCCCTATTGAAAATATTCCTAACTATAACTACCTACTGGCGACCGCCAGTAGGTAATATATATTAAAACTCCTGGGTCCGCCACCAAAATGAAGGAGCACCCAAGCAACAGAGAAGGTTTGATCGGTAACCTTTATTGTAGGTACAAACTGCACACGTAGGTGGGCGGGATATGCAGAAACTTTGAATCACCTGACGCGTTTCAATTGCTAGCTTCCTCAGAGGCTTCCACCGAAGTTTTCGTGCGGCACTCCCACATGCTCAATGATTGGGCCGTTCCACGCCCCTGAGCATTGTGGATGTTGAAGTCATTAAAGTCCATAAATGAACGCACTGTATTAACTGCTGCTCTGTATGAGCCCCTAGACTCTGGATGAGCCTCCACCAACGCTGCAGTTTTAATCCAGCTCTGCTGCTCCACAGTCGAGGTAGGTAACATCCCATCTCATGGCCCCCATTTTAAACAGGATGGTGCACCCTCGCGGCTGGGCTGCCGCTATGTATTAAAGCTCCTGGGTCCGCCACCAAAATGAAGGAGCACCCAAGCAACAGAGAAGTTTTGACCCATAACCTTCATTGTTAGGTACAAACTGCACACGCAGGTGGGCGGGATATGCATAAACTTCGAATCACCTGACGCGTTTCAATTGCTATCTTCCTCAGAGGCTTCCACCGAAGTTTTCGTGCGGCACTCCCAAATGCTCACTGATTGGGCCATTCCACGCCCCTGACCATTGTGGATGTTAAAGTCATTAAAGTCCATAAATGAACGCACTGTATTAACTGCTGCCCTGTATGAGCCCCTAGACTCTGGATGAGCCTCCACCAACGCTGCAGTTTTAATCCAGCTCCGCTGCTCCACAGTCGAGGTAGGTAACATCCCATCTCATGGCCCCCGTTTTAACCCCTTGTGTGCGGGGCGTATTTTCCGCCTGTGCTGACTCCGCCTTGCGCGGGCGGAGTCATGACGGAACGGTTCCGTCATTAGCACAGCTCAACCGATGCTGATGACGGAACCGTTCTGTCATCAGCACGCAAGGGGTTAGACAGGATGGTGCACCCTCGCGGCTGGGCTGCCGCTATGTATTAAAGCTCCTGGGTGCGCCACCAAAATGAAGGAGCACTCAAGCAACAGAGAAGGTTTGACCCGTAACCTTTATTGTTAGGTACAAACTGCACCAGTAGGTGGGCGGGATATGCAGAAACTTTGAATCACCTGACGCGTTTCAATTGCTATCTTCCTCAGAGGCTTCCACCGAAGTTTTCGTGCAGCACTCCCACATGCTCACTGATTGGGCCATTCCACGCCCCTGAGCATTGTGGATGTTGAAGTCATTAAAGTCCATAAATGAACGCACTGTATTAACTGCTGCTTTGTATGAGCCCCTAGACTCTGGATGAGCCTCCACCAAAGCTGCAGTTTTTATCCAGCTCCACTGCTCCACAGTCGAGGTAGGTAACATCCCATCTCATGGCCCCCGTTTTAAACAGGATGGTGCACCCTCGCGGCTGGGCTGCCGCTATGTATTAAAGCTCCTGGGTCCACCACCAAAATGAAGGAGCACTCAAGCAACAGAGAAGGTTTGACCCGTATCCTTTATTGTTAGGTACAAACTGCACCAGTAGGTGGGCGGGATATGCAGAAACTTCGAATCACCTGACGCGTTTCAATTGCTAGCTTCCTCAGAGGCTTCCACCGAAGTTTTCGTGCGGCACTCCCACATGCTCACTGATTGGGCCATTCCACGCCCCTGAGCATTGTGGATGTTGAGGTCATTAAAGTATATATATATATATATATATATATATATATATATATATATATATTCACTGAAAAAAACATAGGTTTCAGGTCATATATAGTTAGGAATTAGCATTTAAAAAACCATTGAAATTGCTCCTATATATTTTGTTGTATTAACTATATTTCGTGCACCCGCAATCCACTGCTGATGATGTCACATATTACATCATTCATGACATGGTCAGTGACATCACTGATGACATCACTGATGACATCTCAAATTACATCACTGATGACATCACTGATGACATCATCCCGTGATTGCGTGTTTCTGTAAAGTATAAATATGTTTTACATATTGAAGAATGAGTGGATGTATAAGTGTCTGGATGAAAGATTTAGTAGGTACATGACTGAATGAATGTCGAGTGATTATATGTGTCTTACTGAATGCATGGGTTAGTGATCAAACTGTCTGAATGTGTGCATCAGTATGTCTGTTGTTGTGTAAGCTACTGCATGTGTTGATCAGTAGCTATATGAGTGGCTATATGTGTTATTAATTGGCTGCCCGAGTATTTGTATGGGATACTGAGTGTGTGTGTGGGTAGCTGGCATATATAAATGACTATACATAAGAGCCACTGATTGTCCGAGTGGCTGTGTGGATCATTGTGTACTTGTATCAGTAATTGTATAACAAAGTAAGTATGTGTTATTATATGTTTGAATAAGTAAGGTGTTGTGTGTATAACTGTATAGTTGAGGAAATGAAAGTGTGATTGATTCTTTGCATGACTGACTAGATGTGTGAGTAACTCCATGGATGAGTGGCAGAGTGTGAGTGTCTGTATAGGTGTTTGAGTGCAGATGACAGTGTTGTATTGATGAGTGACTGTATGTATGAGTGATTCTATGGGTAAATGATTGGATGTGTGTATAGACCTAGCAATCAGTGTGTGCTTATGTAGTAGCTGGTATTGGTGTGTCAATGGTTTAAAGAATGGTAGTCTGTGTTTAACACTGGGTGTATCAAAGGTTATATTAGAGTGTGAAGAGGTGCGTCATATTATCACATAAATGATATCATCAGTGATGGGATCAGTGATGTCAATTGAGATGTCATTAGTGATGTTATCAGTGATGTCATTTGAGATGTCATCAGTGATGTCATCAGTGATGTCACTGACCATGTCATGAATGATGTAATATGTGACATCATCAGCAGTGGATTGCGGGTGCGCGAAATATAGTTAGTACAACTAACTATATAGGAGAAATTTCAATGGTTTTTTAAATCCTAATTCCTAACGATATATGACCTGAAACCTAATACCTAACTATATATGACCTGAAATCCATGGTTTTTTCAGTGAATTTGCAAGGTTTTTTAAATGCTAATTCCTAACTATATATGACCTGAAACCTATGTTTTTTTAAGTGAAATTGCAAGGTTTTTTAAATGCTAATACCTAACTATATATGACCTGAAACCTATGTTTTATTTTAGTGAATTTGCAAGGTTTTTTAAATCCTAATACCTAACAATGTAAGGTTTGAAACCTATGGTTTTTTCAGTGAATATATATATTTAATATAATATATATATATCATTTTTATTTTCAAGTTTTTTTTTATATGATTACATGGTCCGCGCACCGTAAACGCTCTGAGCTCTTACCACGACAAATTTTTTAAATTTCTAAAACATAATATCTATGTTTTTAACGTAGATTTTAAAGGTAGACAAAATCTGCTTTAATGTAGAAAATGTTTTTTTTAAACTTTTAACAACAGTATATTACTTTTGAAGTAGTAACAAATATCGCAAAGATACATCGCACGTGCACGCAACGTAAGAGCTCCGTCCGCGGCCTGTAAAAGCTTCGAGCTAAAACCCCCGAAAGTTTTATAAACTTCGTTATATCTATGTATTCATTGCACAATGTAAAGGTACACATTATCTGGGATAATAAAGAACATGTTAATTTAAACTTTTAAAGACCATATATAACTTTATGTACGCAATTATAAATCTCGCGAGGGTGCGTATTATGTAAACGCATCGTAAGATGACGTTAGCACTCCGTAAATAGACCGTAAACGCTCTGCTCCCAGCACTTCTTCTGAAGCAACAGCACCACCAATGCAAGCATCAATGGTTGCAAATATCCAACCTGAACTTAAGAATTTGATGATGCAATGCATTCGTTGCCAGAAACTAATAACCTTTGCACAAGAGTCCATTCAAGTTATCCTGCAAAAAAACAGGAAGCACAGGTGCCTTACCAGGAGCATTTTTTCTTTTCTCTGAAGATTGTCTTCTGGATGAATCTTCTAATTCAGTCCTCTTTATTGATGAAGCTTGCTTATAAACTCTTTGTATGCGGTTCTTGGTAGGCATAATCTATTATGACTTTGTAGATATTTACAATCTGTTGAAAAGAAAAATATGACATATTATAGACCACTACTAACATAGCATATAACTTTATTTAAGCAATTATAAATCTCGCGAGTGTGCGTATTACGTAAATGCATCGTTAGGTGCAGGCAGTGAATATATGGAGAGGGATAGGAATAGCAGATAGAAAACAATATGAAATGGTGTGGGAGATGCATAAAGGATTTCACTAATGGCATCAATTGAGATGGAATATAAGATAAAGAGGGGCATATTTACAAGCCCCTTGCACAATGTTTAACATGGGTACAAGCAGTAAATGAATGCAGAGTGATAAAATTGGCACACAGACAAGAATATGAAATGCTGTGAGAGATGCGTAAAGGATTTTACTAATGGCATAAATTGAGATACAAAATACAAAAAAGAGAGGCATATTTACTAGCACCTTGCGCAATGTTTGACATGGGTGCAAGCAGAAAAAAGGAATGCAGAGTAATAAAATTGGCAAACAGACAAGAATATGAAATGCCTTGAGAGATGCGTAAAAGATTTTAGTAATGGCTTAAATTGAGATACAATATACAAAAAAGAGAGGCATATTTACAAGCCCCTTGTGCAATGTTTGACATGGGTGCAAGCAGAAAATGCATGCAGAGTAATAAAATTGGCACACAGACAAGAATATGAAATGCCTTGAGCGATGCGTAAAGGATTTTACTAATGGCATAAATTGAGATAGAATATACAAAAAAGAGAGTCATATTTACAAGCTCCTTGCGCAATGTTTGACATGGGTGCAAGCAGAAAATGCATGCAGAGTAATAAAATTGCCACACAGACAAGAATATGAAATGCCTGTGAGAGATGCGTAAAGGATTTTACTAATGGCATAAATTGAGATAGAATATACAAAAAAGAGAAGAATATTTACAAGCCCCTTACGCAATGTTTGACATGGGTGCAACCAGAAAATGCATGCAGAGTAATAAAATTGGCACACAGACAAGAATATGAAATGCCTTGAGAGATGCATAAAGGATTTTACTAATGGCATAAATTGAGATAGAATATACAAAAAAGAGAGGCATATTTACAAGCCCATTGCACAATGTTTGACATGGGTGCAAGCAGAAAATGCATGCAGAGTAATAAAATTGGCACACAGACAAAAAGAAAATGCCTTGAGAGATGCGTAAAGGATTTTACTAATGGCAAAAAATTGAGATAGAATATACAAAAAAGAGAGGCATATATACAGGCCCCTTGCACAATGTTTCACATGGGTGCAACCAGAAAATGCATGCAAAGTAATAAAATTAGCACACTGACAAGAATATGAAATGCTGTGAGAGATGCGTAAAGGATTTTACTAATGGCATAAATTGAGAAAGAATATACAAAAAAGAGAGGCATATTTACAAGCCCCTTGCGCAATGTTTGACATGGGTGCGAGCATAAAATGCATGCAGAGTAATAAAATTGGCACACAGACAACAATATGAAATGCCTTGAGAGATGCATAAAGGATTTTACTAATGGCATAAATTGAGATAGAATATACAAAAAATAGAGGCAGATTTGCAAGCCCCTTGCGCAATGTTTGACATGGGTGCAAGCAGAAAATGCATGCAGAGTAATAAAATTGGCAAACAGACAAGAATATGAAATGCTGTGAGAGATGCATAAAGGATTTTACTAATGGCATAAATTGAGATGCAATATACAAAAAAGAGAGGCATATTTACAAGCCCCTTGCACAATGTTTGACATGGGTGCAAGCAGAAAATGCATGCAGAGTAATAACATTGGCACCCAGACAAGAATATGAAATGCCGTGAGAGATGCGTAAAGGATTTTACTAATGGCATAAATTGAGATAGGATATACAAAAAAGAGAGGCATATTTACAAGCCCCTTGAGCAATGTTTAACATTAATGCTTTGTATAGAGATAGTGTAATGGTTTCATTGGCATATACATAACATAAGACACAATCCAAAATCAAACAATACCCTATTAGCTAAGAGATGCAAACTGTCAGAAAATACAGTTAACATTATAGAAAAAGATGAAAATATAATTCCTTAATTCACACAGACACTCACTGTGATCCTTGTCAAAAATCTTTAAGCCACGCATTTTATCAGAAACCATTTAGCATGGTAAATCATTTTACACACAGAGCACAACCCATTTAAATGAGCACTACACTACAATGCAGAAACCTGACTCATTTTCAAAATACAACAGTAATGAAGCCCAATATGCTTGTTATGCTTCCCAATACTGCAAACAGCACTCTCTCTATATTACTCACCTTTAAAATCGCTTTTGAAAATGTAGAACAGTGTGAAACACACACCAGATTTTCTTAAGCAGAATCCCTGAACTACAGCTCAGACACTGGAAACAGAAATGGCACAGTTTCCCACTCATTCTACTCACTTATTTCTGCTCATAACCAATGAAATGTCTTCCCACACTATTTCAAAACTAAACTAACATTTCAATTGGTTCCACATTTCCACACTTTCCAATTCACATAATATTCACCCACCCCTCTACTGCTCATTCAACCTGTTACCATGGTAACTCCCACCTAAGGAAGAACAGAGTTTAAAAGTTCATCATACTATGTTGCAAATGAATCCAGCAAGGTTGTTAGAGCTTTCAATATACCAGCTAATCATGTGCAATGTTCATTTCAATGACATTTTCTGAACCATTAGAATTGCTTCTTTTAAAAAACAAAACTATGCACCATAATATGCTCTTTTGCATTTTCAGAAAGCACCAATCATTTCTTAAGCTTCAAGTGCAGTGAATGCCCACCTCTTTTTTCTAAACTGCAAGCTTTCCAACTGCCATTTCATTTACAGCCCTCATCTGAGTACAACCAGATCTGCCTTGACCATGCTTTCAGTATGGTTTGTAGGACACAGCTTTGTATTCTGGTCTAAAAGGTATGCAACAAACAGAGAAATTTTAAACCTTGATTTACCAAATGTGGATATTTTATGGATTGGCCAGAGAGGATTGAGATGTCACCAATTGATACCATTGGTGAAATCCGTCATGCATCTCCCACACCCATACCTCATAATTGTGCACTGTGGTGGATATGACTTATGCACTTTGACTGGGGTTGGTCTGGAAATGCGATTGAAGGACATCTTTGGACAATTGATGTCACTTTTTCCTCAAACTGCCTTTGTCTATTCCAATATATGCGAAAGGCAAAAATAGAATTGGTCCAATCAATTTTGTCCGCAGATTGAGAAAGCAAGGAAACATGTAAATAAATCTGTTTCTGCATACATGAGAGACTATGGAATGGGTTGTATATACCACAACAACTTGCGTTACAACATGCGAGGCATCTATAGGACAGATGGTGTACATTTCACTGATGAAGGGAGTCTATCTCTGTAACATCAGACTCTGCATTGGTACTTACTTGTAGGTACCAAAAAAAACACAATGAACACAACAGCTCTTTTTAGGGCCAACTAACATGTAAACACTCAAATATGATTTTTAACTTTATTTTTTTTATTAATTTTTACCGAGGTCCGCGCACCGAGCACTCACCGAGCACTCCTCGTGTGCGGACATATCGTGTTTTCTGTTATTTTTTTTAAAATAAACATTGTTTTTAACCTTAGGAGTCCTTGAAGTACCCCCTGAGAATGCTTAAGGGGTCAGGGACACTCTACCCTACCCCCTTCCCACGTTTTTAAGTTATATTTTTCACTCTCTTCTGAAACCAAAAAATGGCGGTGATAGGGTTCGCGCACCGTGCATTTACCGAGCACTCACGGTGCGCAGACCTACTGGAATTTTGCTTTTAAAAACAAAACTAAATGGAAATGGACATAGTCTCCTCTATAGATACCTTGTATGTTGTAATGCAAGTTATTGTGGTATATTGAATCCATACTGTAGTATTTCAGGAAAGCAGAAACAGATTTGTTCACATGATTCCTTCCTTTCTCAATGTGTGGTCAGAATTGGCGTAGGAGGTCATGAGTTCCTACTCAGGTGAAACACACTTGCTGTTCTATATACTTACCTATGTTGTAAACTAGTGAATCAGAGACAGTCAGTGAAAGAAAGGATGCAGGACATGAAGAACACAACATTTTATCACTTTGCTACTACCTCATAAATTACATTTAAATAAGTGTAATTTTCTAAACAATTTTCCTTTACTAAATTAAAATGTATTTATCAGAATTTTCAAAATCTAAAAGACCTTGTAGCATTTCTTCATCAGGAATTTCATCCGTCAAAGTGTCTGAAAATGATTTGTCAAACTCAACAATGTCTACACATTCCATTAATTCCATGTCTAGTGTTTCATCAAAAAAATCTGCCATGGTATCTCCTTCATGTTCTTCATGATTTGTTTCATCTATAGGATCAATATCCACCAGAGAATAAGTTGCCTCAATAAACGTTGCTGATATTTCAAAGAAGACGTTGGTAGGCTCCTCATTTTCATTCATCATTTTATGTTAGTGTACTATTAAAAGAAAGAGAAACAGCGATTAGGAAGAGTAAGATAGGGCAGAGAAAAGCTATTAAATTCTATTAGAAGAGTCACTACTGTGTAAATCTCACACCAGAAATTGAACACCAAAATTTCCTCACAAAACTACCTCAGACACTATAGTCACAAAATGGCTGTGTTTCCCTGGACAGTGTATAGTATCAAGCAAGAATTAGAAATATAAAGCACTGCATCTGATGTTGCCCTACTCAATCCATAAGTATAAGAGAAAAACATTAAATAACTAACAGAAAACATTTTTCCTATTAACTTAAAGTGAACAACAGAGTTCTCCTTACAAATTAACAACTCACCTTCTAGAAAACTGTTGAACATTAAATTCTGTCTCAATCTCACACCTCAGAAGTACACCTCAAACAGTAAAATCTCAAAATGGCTGTGTTTCCCTCTCATTTTTCATACATATACAAATACCCAGCCAATCACATTTTATCACACACAAAATCAAAACCAAAGTAACATTTTAAATGGTTCAAATTATCAACACTTTAAAACTCACATAATGTTCAACCTACCACCAATGCTCTCTACCAATTACCATACTAACTCTCCACAAAACACCTACCTAAACCCAAAGGTGAAAGACTCATCACTCAATGTTGGACTCAACCAACATCTAAACACTGAAACTTGTTATTTTAAGGTTTTTCTTTTTTGTCTTTTTGAGCCGAAGTCCGCGCACTGTGCACGAACCCCGCGATTTTAAAAAAATGTTTTTTTATTTTTTTCAACCTTCGGGATCCTTTACAGACCCCATGACAAAACCTAAGGGGCTCAGGAATCTCTACCCTGCCTCCTTGTCAACTATTACACTTCTGTTTACAACCACTATCATCTGCCACAAAAACAAGATAGCGGACAACACTTCCTCATTTCGACTGACTGGAATGTTGACAGATGTCCAACAGCCAATCAGAATTCAGCGTGCACACGCTAAGGTCCGCGCACGTGCAAGGACAGTGCAAGGACGGAGCAAGCCCGTGAGCGCACTGTGTCCCGTCCATAGATATATAATTTGAAAAAGTCGATTTTCTCAACAAGTACTGAAGGGATTTTCACCAAATATACAAAAGGCACTTCTGCATACCAGGCTCTACCATTTTGCCAAGTTTGCAGTAATTCCATTCAGCCGTTCGGGCTGTAGCTGTGTCTAAAGGTCCTATGGAAAATTGCATTGGACTCAATTTCACATTCAATGTTCTCAAAAACTACTGGAGGGATTTACACCAAACATACAAAAGGCACTGCTGCATACCAGTCCCCACCATTTTGCCAAATCTGGTGTAATTCCGTTCAGCCGTTCGAGCTGTAGCCTTGTCAGAATGTCCCTATGGAAATTAACATGGGGAAAACACGTTTTGGGACCCCCCTTTTTTCTCGGCCCCCGCTTGACGAATCCCCCCGGAACTTTCAGGGAAGGAGAGGAGCGCAGGGAGGCAAATTTAAGGAAAATTACAGGCAGATCCCTCAATTGGCGCCAGAGTTATTCCCAATAGCATGTTCGGAATTTCCTATGGTTACTAGGTCCTAACTATATATACCTACTGGCGATCGCCAGTAGGTAATATATATATATATATATATATATATATATATATATATATATATATATATATATATATATATATATATATATATATATATATATATATATATATATATATATATATATATATATATATATTTTTTTTTTTTTCTCAAATATTTTTGAATGGGCTACATCCTAAAAGATGAAAGAGGTGGGGACAGAATTAAAAAATTGCGGAAACTAGAGTCAAAGTATATAATAGAAATGCTGTCTAAGAGTCCCACAGGATTAAACAATGAGGAGGAACTTTGGATACACATTACTTAAAATCAGTACAAGGAAGAACAGGCTAACAGTAAATATCATCAGGATGATCAACATGAAATAATAATTTAGGCACAGATTCAAACGAAAGGAGTAACACCCAACACAAGATGCGAGGGCAAGATGGGGGATACCACAGCAACCCTTTAGAATAGTTTGGGTAATCAGATACATTTGCTAGGAGGATATGCCCATCCGGGTCTAGATTGTTGTAACAGGGAAAGAAAAAATCTCTGCAAATACTAAATTAATAATATGGTCACAGAGAGTGTAGATATAGACAGTGAATAATTTTCTGTCACAATAATAAACATTATCTAACAATATAAGATATACACCAAGTGATGTAAGATGCCTATTGTAGAAAATGTATATAAAATGTATATACACATAAATAATTGTATATAAGGGTTGCATATTGGTAGAAATGCAGGGAATGCAATGAATTGTCTATACACTACAAAATGGCCCCCGTGGAAACCAAAAGTGAACTGACTCGTTTGCCCCTCTTTGATTTCAACAGCATGAATGAACTGCTTGTTAAACACAGACTCATTTTTTTCAAGGTAATGAACTTTATTGTTTGTTTATAAAATAACATGAATTAGTTACCTCCCCGACATTGACAAAGGCGTGTAGCCGAAACGCGTCTGTCGGGTTTTCTGTTTGCTGCAATAAACTGATGAAAATTCCCCCTGGTGTGCGCCTCGATTGCTGGTCCGGAAAAGGGAGCATCGTAAAGCAAAAAAATATATATATATAAATATATATATATATATTTATATCCAAAGAAAGGCTCCTCACTTCTCCAAAGAACCGAAGGGACACAACAGGGGACCAGGCAAAGAAACTTTATTTCTGCAGAGAAGGCATGACTCGTTTCGACATTGTGTCTTTATCAAATGCCTATGAACTGCTCACTGTTACCGCCGCCTTTCAAGTACACCATCTCGCTCCCATTGGTGGAAGCCCAGCGAAGGTGATTGGTTGTATGTGCGCCGTCTCGCAGTACCCGTCGGCGGACCACTACTCCCAGAAGCCACCATCTCCGCCCTCAGGTAAGAGTCTCTTTTGGCCTTCTAGAAACTCATAGTGAGTGCTGGCGTTGTCTGAACAGGCGTGTGTGGTGCAGTTAAAATAATTTTCACAGTGTCTCTGCAGTTAAAGTTGTTCTCCCTGGCCCCCATCGACGTCTTACCGCATGACTCCAGGATATAGTAGCATCAGGGGCTAACTGCAGTGAGCTTGTCCCTTCCTGAAGTCACGGACTGTTGCTTGCAGCGAAAAATCCACAGTTCCTGGCTGCGGGGGATAAAGCTGTTCAATACCTTGGTTGCCACTTGAAGACTGCACAGATGCACAGCCTGTACCCTTGAAGCTTTGGCTTCACTGAAAAAACATAGGTTTCAAGCAGGTTACAGTTAGGAATTAGCATTTAAAAAAACCATAGAAATTCACAGAAAAAAACATTAGTTTTAGGGGTGTTATAGTTAGCTGGACATTTCACTTGTACAAAACCATTGAAATTCCTCTGTTATAGTTAGTTGTACTAAGTATAACTTGCGCACCCATAATCCACTGCTAATGATGTCACATATGACATCATTCATGACATGGTGAGTGACATCACTGATGACATCAGTGGTGACATCTCAAATAACATCACTGATGCCATCACTGATGACATCATCCAGTGAATGTGGTTTAGTTCGTTAGTTACATATGTTTTATATATATAGGAATCTGCATTGAAGAATGACTGGATATATAAATATAAATATCTGGATGGAGGATTTAGTAGCAGTGTGATTGACTGTTTACTTGACTAATTTATAGTGTCTCACAAAATATATTGGATAGTGACTAAACTGTGTGAATATCTGTATCACTTTGTCAGTTGTGTAAACTGCTGCGCCAGTTGGTTACTAGCTATGTGGAAGTCTATATTAGTTATTAATTAGTTAACTGAGTATGTGTATGGGAGAGTGAATGTGTGTGTGGTTCGGTGGGGGGTGTGTGACTGCCTAAAGATGTGTGAATAGTTGATTCAGTAGGTATATGAGATTAAGACTACATGTTATTACAATTGTTTGGGTGAGTGAATATCTTTATGAATGTGGTGATGAGCAAATATATCTGTCAATGGTACATGTCCAACAAACTAGAAAAATAAAAGGCAGTGTATGTGACAGTTGTTTTATTTAAAAAAGTATACATAAGACTCAGTGATTGTATGAGTGACTGTATGGATAACTGTATACTTGTAATAGTGATTTTATAACACTGTAAGTATGAGGTACTATCTATACGAATAAATGAAGTGGTGTTTGTATAAGTGTGTAGCTGAGTAAATGTAAGTATGATCCATTATTTGCATAAGGGAGTAAGATGACTGCATAAGTGAATAGGATGTGTGCGGGTGTGTAATGTTGATATAGCTGTATAAGTATATTTAATAGTGTTCTATTGATCATTGACAGTACGTATGAGTGAATCTATAGGTAAGTGATTAGATGTGTGTGTAGATCTAGGAATCACTGAGTGGGCTTTTAGAAACTTGTATTGGTGTGTCAATGGACTCAAATATGGTGCTCTGTGTTTTACAGTGCGTGAGGAAAGGTTATATTAGTGTATTATGAGGTGTATCAGATTGTCACGTGGATGATTTCATCAGTGATTTCATCAGTGATGTCATCAATGATGTCATCAATGATGTCATCAGTGATGTCACTGGCCATGTCATGAATGATGTCATATGTGACATCATCAGCAGTGGATTGCAGCGTGCGAGTTATACTTAGTACAACATACTCCTTTGGCTAACTTGGACGGCGTTGCTGATTTCTGAAGGCTCCTCTACCCACGCCTCGCGGTACCCGCTCCGCGGGTCCCGCTTCGGATTCTTCTTGACAGACGCTCCAGTTGGGTTTGTGTGAGGCTGCAGGGCTGCGAGCGCAAACCGGGACTCACATTCCCAGGAGTCCAGGTGTCAGTGGCCGTGTCACCTGGCCCCGCTCTCCCTGACCGCCCCGCCCCACCTCCATCAACTGAAAAGGGGCAAGGTCTCTCTGCAACGTGGGATACTCCTTTAGCTAACTTGGACGGCGTTGCTGATTTCTGAAGGCTCCTCTACCCACGCCTCGCGGTACCCGCTCCGCATGTCCCGCTTCGGATTCTTCTTGACAGACGCTCCAGTGGGGTTTGTGTGAGGCTGCAGGGCTGCGAGCGCAAACCGGGACACACATTCCCAGGAGTCCCGGTGTCAGTGGCCGTGTCACCTGGCCCCGCTCTCCCTGACCGCCCCGCCCCACCTCCATCAACTGAAAAGGGGCAAGGTCTCTCTGCAACGTGGGATACTCCTTTGGCTAACTTGGACGGCGTTGCTGATTTCTGAAGGCTCCTCTACCCACGCCTCGCGGTACCCGCTCCGCGGGTCCCGCTTCGGATTCTTCTTGACAGACGCTCCAGTGGGGTTTGTGTGAGGCTGCAGGGCTGCGAGCGCAAACCGGGACTCACATTCCCAGGAGTCCCGGTGTCAGTGGCCGTGTCACCTGGCCCCGCTCTCCCTGAGCGCCCCGCCCCACCTCCATCAACTGAAAAGGGGCAAGGTCTCTCTGCAACGTGGGATACTCCTTTGGCTAACTTGGACGGCGTTGCTGATTTCTGAAGGCTCCTCTACCCACGCCTCGCGGTACCCGCTCCGCGGGTCCCGCTTCGGATTCTTCTTGACAGACGCTCCAGTGGGGTTTGTGTGAGGCTGCAGGGCTGCGAGCGCAAACCGGGACTCACATTCCCAGGAGTCCCGGTGTCAGTGGCCGTGTCACCTGGCCCCGCTCTCCCTGAGCGCCCCGCCCCACCTCCATCAACTGAAAAGGGGCAAGGTCTCTCTGCAACTTGGGATACTCCTTTGGCTAACTTGGATGGCGTTGCTGATTTCTGAAGGCTCCTCTACCCACGCCTCGCGGTACCCGCTCCGCGGGTCCTGCTTCGGATTCTTCTTGACAGACGCTCCAGTGGGGTTTGTGTGAGGCTGCAGGGCTGCGAGCGCAAACCGGGACTCACATTCCCAGGAGTCCCGGTGTCAGTGGCCGTGTCACCTGGCCCCGCTCTCCCTGACCGCCCCGCCCCACCTCCATCAACTGAAAAGGGGCAAGGTCTCTCTGCAACGTTGGATACTCCTTTGGCTAACTTGGACGGCGTTGCTGATTTCTGAAGGCTCCTCTACCCACGCCTCGCGGTACCCGCTCCGCAGGTCCCGCTTCGGATTCTTCTTGACAGACGCTCCAGTGGGGTTTGTGTGAGGCTGCAGGGCTGCGAGCGCAAACCGGGACTCACATTCCCAGGAGTCCCGGTGTCAGTGGCCGTGTCACCTGGCCCCGCTCTCCCTGACCGCCCCGCCCCACCTCCATCAACTGAAAAGGGGCAAGGTCTCTCTGCAACGTGGGATACTCCTTTGGCTAACTTGGACGGCGTTGCTGATTTCTGAAGGCTCCTCTACCCACGCCTCGCGGTACCCGCTCCGCGGGTCCCGCTTCGGATTCTTCTTGACAGACGCTCCAGTGGGGTTTGTGTGAGGCTGCAGGGCTGCGAGCGCAAACCGGGACTCACATTCCCAGGAGTCCCGGTGTCAGTGGCCGTGTCACCTGGCCCCGCTCTCCCTGAGCGCCCCGCCCCACCTCCATCAACTGAAAAGGGGCAAGGTCTCTCTGCAACGTGGGATACTCCTTTGGCTAACTTGGACGGCGTTGCTGATTTCTGAAGGCTCCTCTACCCACGCCTCGCGGTACCCGCTCCGCGGGTCCCGCTTCGGATTCTTCTTGACAGACGCTCCAGTGGGGTTTGTGTGAGGCTGCAGGGCTGCGAGCGCAAACCGGGACTCACATTCCCAGGAGTCCCGGTGTCAGTGGCCGTGTCACCTGGCCCCGCTCTCCCTGACCGCCCCGCCCCACCGCCATCAACTGAAAAGGGGCAAGGTCTCTCTGCAACGTGGGATACTCCTTTGGCTAACTTGGACGGCGTTGCTGATTTCTGAAGGCTCCTCTACCCACGCCTCGTGGTACCCGCTCCGCGGGTCCTGCTTCGGATTCTTCTTGACAGACGCTCCAGTGGGGTTTGTGTGAGGCTGCAGGGCTGCGAGCGCAAACCGGGACTCACATTCCCAGGAGTCCCGGTGTCAGTGGCCGTGTCACCTGGCCCCGCTCTCCCTGACCGCCCCGCCCCACCTCCATCAACTGAAAAGGGGCAAGGTCTCTCTGCAACGTGGGATACTCCTTTGGCTAACTTGGACGGCGTTGCTGATTTCTGAAGGCTCCTCTACCCACGCCTCGTGGTACCCGCTCCGCGGGTCCTGCTTCGGATTCTTCTTGACAGACGCTCCAGTGGGGTTTGTGTGAGGCTGCAGGGCTGCGAGGGCAAACCGGGACTCACATTCCCAGGAGTCCCGGTGTCAGTGGCCGTGTCACCTGGCCCCGCTCTCCCTGACCGCCCCGCCCCACCTCCATCAACTGAAAAGGGGCAAGGTCTCTCTGCAACGTGGGATACTCCTTTGGCTAACTTGGACGGCGTTGCTGATTTCTGAAGGCTCCTCTACCCACGCCTCGCGGTACCCGCTCCGCAGGTCCCGCTTTGGATTCTTCTTGACAGACGCTCCAGTGGGGTTTGTGTGAGGCTGCAGGGCTGCGAGCGCAAACCGGGACTCACATTCCCAGGAGTCCCGGTGTCAGTGGCCGTGTCACCTGGCCCCGCTCTCCCTGACCGCCCCGCCCCACCTCCATCAACTGAAAAGGGGCAAGGTCTCTCTGCAACGTGGGATACTCCTTTGGCTAACTTGGACGGCGTTGCTGATTTCTGAAGGCTCCTCTACCCACGCCTCGCGGTACCCGCTCCGCGGGTCCCGCTTCGGATTCTTCTTGACAGACGCTCCAGTGGGGTTTGTGTGAGGCTGCAGGGCTGCAAGCGCAAACCGGGACTCACATTCCCAGGAGTCCCGGTGTCAGTGGCCGTGTCACCTGGCCCCGCTCTCCCTGAGCGCCCCGCCCCACCTCCATCAACTGAAAAGGGGCAAGGTCTCTCTGCAACGTGGGATACTCCTTTGGCTAACTTGGACGGCGTTGCTGATTTCTGAAGGCTCCTCTACCCACGCCTCGTGGTACCCGCTCCGCGGGTCCCGCTTCGGATTCTTCTTGACAGACGCTCCAGTGGGGTTTGTGTGAGGCTGCAGGGCTGCGAGCGCAAACCGGGACTCACATTCCCAGGAGTCCCGGTGTCAGTGGCCGTGTCACCTGGCCCCGCTCTCCCTGACCGCCCCGCCCCACCTCCATCAACTGAAAAGGGGCAAGGTCTCTCTGCAACGTGGGATACTCCTTTGGCTAACTTGGACGGCGTTGCTGATTTCTGAAGGCTTCTCTACCCACGCCTCGCGGTACCCGCTCCGCAGGTCCCGCTTCGGATTCTTCTTGACAGACGCTCCAGTGGGGTTTGTGTGAGGCTGCAGGGCTGCGAGCGCAAACCGGGACTCACATTCCCAGGAGTCCCGGTGTCAGTGGCCGTGTCACCTGGCCCCGCTCTCCCTGACCGCCCCGCCCCACCTCCATCAACTGAAAAGGGGCAAGGTCTCTCTGCAACGTGGGATACTCCTTTGGCTAACTTGGACGGCGTTGCTGATTTCTGAAGGCTCCTCTACCCACGCCTCGCGGTACCCGCTCCGCGGGTCCCGCTTCGGATTCTTCTTGACAGACGCTCCAGTGGGGTTTGTGTGAGGCTGCAGGGCTGCGAGCGCAAACCGGGACTCACATTCCCAGGAGTCCCGGTGTCAGTGGCCGTGTCACCTGGCCCCGCTCTCCCTGAGCGCCCCGCCCCACCTCCATCAACTGAAAAGGGGCAAGGTCTCTCTGCAACGTGGGATACTCCTTTGACTAACTTGGACGGCGTTGCTGATTTCTGAAGGCTCCTCTACCCACACCCCGCGGTACCCGCTCCGCGGGTCCCGCTTCGGATTCTTCTTGACAGACGCTCCAGTGGGGTTTGTGTGAGGCTGCAGGGCTGCGAGCGCAAACCGGGACTCACATTCCCAGGAGTCCCGGTGTCAGTGGCCGTGTCACCTGGCCCCGCTCTCCCTGACCGCCCCGCCCCACCGCCATCAACTGAAAAGGGGCAAGGTCTCTCTGCAACGTGGGATACTCCTTTGGCTAACTTGGACGGCGTTGCTGATTTCTGAAGGCTCCTCTACCCACGCCTCGTGGTACCCGCTCCGCGGGTCCCGCTTCGGATTCTTCTTGACAGACGCTCCAGTGGGGTTTGTGTGAGGCTGCAGGGCTGCGAGCGCAAACCGGGACTCACATTCCCAGGAGTCCCGGTGTCAGTGGCCGTGTCACCTGGCCCCGCTCTCCCTGACCGCCCCGCCCCACCTCCATCAACTGAAAAGGGGCAAGGTCTCTCTGCAACGTGGGATACTCCTTTGGCTAACTTGGACGGCGTTGCTGATTTCTGAAGGCTCCTCTACCCACGCCTCGTGGTACCCGCTCCGCGGGTCCCGCTTCGGATTCTTCTTGACAGACGCTCCAGTGGGGTTTGTGTGAGGCTGCAGGGCTGCGAGCGCAAACCGGGACTCACATTCCCAGGAGTCCCGGTGTCAGTGGCCGTGTCACCTGGCCCCGCTCTCCCTGACCGCCCCGCCCCACCTCCATCAACTGAAAAGGGGCAAGGTCTCTCTGCAACGTGGGATACTCCTTTGGCTAACTTGGACGGCGTTGCTGATTTCTGAAGGCTCCTCTACCCACGCCTCGCGGTACCCGCTCCGCAGGTCCCGCTTCGGATTCTTCTTGACAGACGCTCCAGTGGGGTTTGTGTGAGGCTGCAGGGCTGCGAGCGCAAACCGGGACTCACATTCCCAGGAGTCCCGGTGTCAGTGGCCGTGTCACCTGGCCCCGCTCTCCCTGACCGCCCCGCCCCACCTCCATCAACTGAAAAGGGGCAAGGTCTCTCTGCAACGTGGGATACTCCTTTGGCTAACTTGGACGGCGTTGCTGATTTCTGAAGGCTCCTCTACCCATGCCTCGCGGTACCCGCTCCGCGGGTCCCGCTTCAGATTCTTCTTGACAGACGCTCCAGTGGGGTTTGTGTGAGGCTGCAGGGCTGCGAGCGCAAACCGGGACTCACATTCCCAGGAGTCCCGGTGTCAGTGGCCGTGTCACCTGGCCCCGCTCTCCCTGAGCGCCCCGCCCCACCTCCATCAACTGAAAAGGGGCAAGGTCTCTCTGCAACGTGGGATACTCCTTTGGCTAACTTGGACGGCGTTGCTGATTTCTGAAGGCTCCTCTACCCACGCCTCGTGGTACCCGCTCCGCGGGTCCCGCTTCGGATTCTTCTTGACAGACGCTCCAGTGGGGTTTGTGTGAGGCTGCAGGGCTGCGAGCGCAAACCGGGACTCACATTCCCAGGAGTCCCGGTGTCAGTGGCCGTGTCACCTGGCCCCGCTCTCCCTGACCGCCCCGCCCCACCTCCATCGACTCTGCCCATTGGCTTAAGACCTACAAATACTGGTGTCCTACGCTGCGCGGGAGCGCGCGGGAGCGCCCGGGGCGAAGACCGGGCAAAGAGCGGGCCGTTTGAGGCCGTTCGAGGACTGAGCGGACTGGACTGGCCCACCCTCTTTCGCCATTTTTTCCTTATCAGTCTTTACTGAGGCCTAAAAGGTAAAACTACTCGATTACCATCTCACTTTCATTGCTAGATTGGCTTCTCCTTTGTTACTAAGGTATGTGTACTAGGATAACTAGGAGTAAGGCTTCCAAAGGTGGCCATCCAATTAGTGGCCCCATGGATGACTTCATTACCCGCACCAACTTTGCGATAGATCAAGAAATATCCAAACTTCAAACCCGGGTATCTTTAGAGCTGGTAGCTGCTAGAAGATTGTCCCAGGTTTTTGCTACTTCTAAAATATCCTCCCTAGGCCACATAACCGCTGCGGTTACCCCGGAGCGTCCTGCCATCTCCCATTGTGTAGTTACACAGGCTGAGGTTCACCTGTCCCCGCTTCCACCCGCCCTTTCCCCGCCCCTTGTCCAACCATCCAAATTAGACGAAGTGAGTGTACCTGTCACCTCTTGCACTCAGAATGCTACTCCCAACCTCCCCCCCCCGGTGTTATTCAATGCCACTAGCGATACTCAACCCAAACGAAAGCGTCACTCTCGCTCTGCCTACTCCCGGAAGAAAGCGAAAATCGCGGTGACACAACATCTGGCACTGACGAAAGGCTCGACACCTAACACTAAAGGAGAGCGGGTCCCTGGGAAGCAGCCTCCAATGGAGGGAGGGGGGGTAGGGATAACTGTTGTGCCACCTAACATTACCTTAGAGGCTGAGGGCTTACAGGCAGAAGGGTTGGGTAAAAATGATAGGGAATTCATAGATCTGGTTTGGGAAACCCTTAAAAAACTCCTTTCCCCCTTAGATCTCAGACTCTCACGGATTGAAAATAACCTACTCGAGATGGAAAAGAGCATTATTGCTGTGGCCACTCTCGGCCTGAGAAGTCTTGAGAACCAGGGTCTCCCTGTAGCTGATCCAACACCATTAGATCCTATACCACAAGTCCAACAACTTCCCCCTACAATACCAAGTACTGTACGCCCGGTCCCCAAACCGAGGACTGTGGACCAAATTTCCACTGCCACAAAACCCAAGGCCCCTAAACGGGCCTCTACACACCCACCTGCCAACTCCAATCCTGGAGCCTCCCTCAAACCCCATCCTAGTGAAGCATCTCACCAGTCTACCCAGGATCTCCCGGCAAAGAATAACTTTAGAGGGGGTTACATTGATCTCCCCCCAGAGGCCAATGATTTTGTGGTTGTGCTGACGGGCGTTCCTCAGATTAGTATCGGCCAACACGAGAACCACTGGTCTCTGAAAAATAAGATAATGCATTGGCTTAATGTCAATAGACCTATTCCCAATGGCCGTAGAAGTAGAGTCCTGATGGTTCGTAGAACTCCTTGGGTGGGCCCAACAAGGAAAACCAATCCTGGGGATTGTATAGTGGTAACCTTTGACGATCCATTCACGGCACAGCATATATGTTCGTGGCCCTGTAGTGAAGGGTCTTCTGTCATTCCTAGGCCACTGTCCTTTTTCTATCCCCCACGCCCCACATACAATCAAATGGATAACTGGTCATTAGTTCACCACCAGTCATGGAGAAGTCGCCCTAATAATCGTGTGGATTCTTTCTCACATTGGAATGGCTTCCCAACCTCGAATAGATTTGGAGGCCTAGAGGAAGTAGATTGACTCTCCAGGCACCCTGCCCACAATCTATTGGTAAATGCATCGCCATTGCAGGTTGTCTGGCCTCGCGAATCTCCTCGCGTGTGTACTGAATCCCTAGCTACTGATCCTTTTTCTGGCCTAGTAGTAACACCAAATAGTCCACTCTCAGAGGGGGGTTGATAGCCCCGAGCGGTTTAGATCCCCAAGGGGAGCTGACCGCTTTAGGTGATTTGTGCCCACAAGGTAGGGAAGATCAGTTGGCACCATCCTACATCCTACCCATGTTACCTACCCAGGCTACCTTATCAGTGGGAAAACTGCCTGAGGTAACTATGGCTTTTAAATCCCCTCAAATTGAGCCTTTACAAAGGCCACCTATAGTGGCTGTGTCCATTCCATCTGCACCTATTCACTCTCCTAGACAGCCTACCCTAGATGAACCCCTGCTAAAGATTGTAAGCTGGAATGTGGCAGGGCTTGCTCGCAACCTTGATAACCCAGAATGGAATGTGTTCTTAGAACCCTATAACATCTGTATTCTGCAAGAAACCTGGTCTCAGAAACCTAGACATAGAGTAGGCTTTTCAACCTACTTTGTTCCAGCTCACCAACAAAGTGGATCTAAGGGTCGCCCGTCTGGCGGCCTTCTCATATGGGTCAGCATTGCTCTGGGTCTAAAAGTGAGCCAAAGGACCACCCAATCTCCTGACCTCCAGAGGATAACAATACACTGCCAAGGGGGAAGGAATCTAGAAGTTTTCAACCTTTATTTGAGGGGCGCTAGGGGCGGGACATCTAGTCTATCTTGGACAGGTCTAAGCAACGACCTAGCTGCTTGCAAGATTGATTCCTATGTTCTCCTTGCAGGCGACTTTAACTGTTGTTTTGAGCCACTGGCAAAGGAGGACATTTTGGATTCTTTTGATGAGGACACAAGAAGAGGTATCCCAATCCTGACCCTCGACCCGATTCCAAAATGGACGCAAAGTGCGATAGACATCAATGCTCTTTGCATGGAACATAACTTGAGATCAACAAATGGTCGTTCAAAATCGGATCTTATGGGTGCTCATACTTACAACAGGACGGGTCACACCTCCAGAATTGACTTTATCATGTTGAATTATAATCTCTGGCCATTCCATCAAGACTTGGAGATTATAGTGTCTTGTGATAGCGATCATAACCCCCTTTCCCTAACCCTCACTCCCCCTTGGCAGATGAAGAAACAAGACAAGACTGTCCACATCTGGAAATCATCTCATGAAATTGCTCCGTCAAACTGTGGCAGGCGTCTGAAGTGGGCAAAAGTTAAAGCAGACGATGCAAGGTTGGCACAAGCCGGGACCATCTTGTCTGTGGTGGAGCCTCGGCTTGACGCTTTAAGTCCATCTAGTAAAAAAGTTTTACCGATATTTATAGAGACCATAGCAGCACTGAGTGAACTGTTTACTATTCCCCAATCTAAGGCCAGGGTTGTACCTAATAGTGTTTCCAAGGCTAGAGACAAATGGTATTCCCCTAAATGCCGAGCTGCTAAGGGGGAACTCATTTCTGCAGTAAAGAACAGGGATCCAGTCACTATTAGATCCGCAAGGAAATGTTATTAAAAAACGGTGGCTGAGGCGAAAGAGGCTCATGAATATAATTTCTGGTGTGAGTTAGCTGAGGCAAGTACCAGGAAGGATTCAAAGGGGTTTTGGGATCTATTGAGAGCAAGGAACAAGCCCATTGACCAGCAGATAACTTGCAACATTCCTGGTGACGCTTGGTTTGTCCACTTCTCCAAGCTATATTCTGCTCCACTGGGGTCATCTCTTTTAAGTCTGGGGTTTTTGCCCAGTCCAAGAGCTGATCCCCTTTCCAATGACGGCCCCTTCACTAGTCAGGAAGTAGAAAGGGCAATTGGGGGTATCGTCTCCAATAAGGCTCCGGGTCCTGATGGGATCCCAGGTGACTTACTGAAGACCTACCCAGCAGTGTGGAGCAGATTAATTGCTTCACTTCTAAACGAGGTTTTGCTGGGAGGCTCCTTCCCTGACTCATGGAGGGGCGCTGAAGTCGTGCCCATTTTTAAGAAAGGCAGCAGGGACGACCCAGCCAACTATCGCCCGATCAGTTTGCTGGATTCAACCCAAAAGGTTGCAGGCAAAGTGGTATTGGGTAGGATTTTGCAGTGGGCTGACGAGGAAAAGATCCTGTCAGACTTTCAGGCAGGTTTCAGAACAGGGACAGGCACCATCGAGCAGACATTCCGTCTCCTAATGCTATATTGGAAAGTGGTGGTACTGGGAGGGGGTAGTTTGTATTTAGTCTTTATAGACTTGCGAACAGCCTTCGACCTGGTCCCACGGGCACTATTATGGAATGTCCTTGATGGATTAGGTCTACCCCCCTATTTGCTGTTCTTGCTTAGAAAATTTCATGAAGACAATTTCGCCCAGATCAGATGGGGTGTCCAGGGGGAAAAAACATCTTGTATCCCCATAGATAGGGGCGTCCGCCAGGGGTGTGTGCTTGCCCCCACTCTGTTCTCTCTTTATGTTAACGGAGTGGTGGAGCATCTCCTTCAACATCCTTCGGATGCACCTACCCTGGCGGGAAGAAAAGTCCCAACGCTCCTGTTTGCGGACGACACCCTCCTGATCTCGAAATCACCAGCGGGCATTCAGAAATTGCTTTCGAGCTTCAAAACCTTCTGTGACACCAAGGGTTTGGCTATAAACATAGGCAAGACCAAATTCCTTGTCCTTAACCCCCCTAAGAAATCCGTTGCCCCTCCTGTCTTAGACTCTATCCCTCTCGAAAGAGTCAAAGAATTTGACTACCTGGGAATACGTCTTTGCGACACTATGAGTTGGAAGGCACACCACCAAAAGGTGTTTCTGACTCATAAAATGGTCACAGGAGCCTTGCTCAAGGAACAACGTGCCTCTACCATAAAACCAATTGGGGCATTGCTAGACATCTATAGGGCAAGGGTTGTAAGCGCAGCACTGTATGGCGCAGAACTGTGGGGCACGCAGAGAGTTGATACCCTGGCCCATCTTGAAAACAACTTTCATAAAGATCTTATGAGGCTACCCCACAGTACCCCTACAATCCCCCTCCTGTTAGATACAGGCACCCGCCCAATTTGTGTGCAAGCAAAATTGCGTCCCCTGCTACTCTGGTCCCGGATATGGAATGTCCCGGAACTGTGTAGTTACGCCGACGCCCTAAATGATCTGTTGTCCCTTCCAGGTTGCTATAAGGTATCCTGGCTCAGGGAGGTCAAACGACTGCTCTATGAGTTGGGTTTAGGAGACGCTTGGGTCAATAAAATAGCACCGCCCAAACAGCTCCTAAAGAAGGCCTATTGGTCATGGGTAGATATTTAGAGAATATGCAACTCAAACCATTGCAAATCTGTCGCCCAGTTTTTGCTAGTTAAGGAGCTCCCCTACAGGGAACCTTATCTGGACTTAATTCATAACTCGGGAGACAGATCATTGTACTTCAAATTTAGGGTGGGTGTACTCCCCGTAGGACTGTTAACTTCCTCCTGGAACCCACCACTACAAACTGTTCCGCATTGTCCGTTCTGTGTTTCAAGGGTTGAGTCTGTCGCCCACCTATTGTTCGAGTGCAATGCCTATGCAGCACCTAGATCGAAATGGCTAAAGCCCTTATGTAGGAGCCTGGGAACGAGGTCACACCTAGAAGCCTTACGCATATTGCGCTCAGATGCCCGCCCATTTTTTGCCTGCTGTATGGCAAAATTTCTAGGCTGGGCATGGCGCATAAGAACTACAAGGAAGCTGTTGATTCAGTAATGTGCTCCCTGTCTGAATTGTAATTTATACTCACATATAAATGTCTTATTACTTTTTATTATGATCCCCTATGGTATTTTATAATATGTATCCTTGAACTGCTTTTATTTGATGTTTTGTATTGCTTTTATGATATGTACTGTATCGAAATAAAGCTATTACTTACTTACTTACATACTATAACAGAGGAATTTCCATGGTTTTGTATGAGTGAAATGTCCAGCTAACTATTACACCCCTAAAACCTATGGTTTTTTCAGTGAATTTTTAAGGTTTTTTAAATGCTAATTCCTAACTATAACCTGCTTGAAACCTATGTTTTTTCAGTGAATTTCTAAGGTTTTTTAAATGCTAATTCCTAACTATAACCTGCTTGAAACCTATGATTTTTTCAGGGAATTTCTAAGGTTTTTTAAATGCTAATTCCTAACTATAACCTGCTTAAAACCTATGGTTTTTTCAGTGAATTTCAAAGGTTTTTTTAAATGACAATTCCAAAGTATAACCTGCCTGAAACCCAAGGTTTTATTTAGTGATTTTGAAAGATTTCTTCAATAACAATTTTTAAATCTATTGATTGTTATATTTATTTATTTGATACTGATTTAAAAAAATAATCAAATATATTTTATTTTAGATTTTTTTTATTACATTACTTATTTTTAATATTAATTAAAATATTTGTACATTTTCTTTTTTTGTTTTAAATAATTTTTTGAGCAGTCCTGCACCCATAGGGCACCTCTATCTATTGCAGCGCAGAACGTAGCCCCCATTTTACAATTGTTCTGTAGGATGCGCGTAGGGTGTGCGATACGTGCGTATTTTCATGCGCGATTGCTATGCGACCTGTACGTGACTTCGAGTGCATACGCAACATATACTTATCACGCCACACCACGCGTGCGCATTTCAGCATGATGTCATGTACGTGTTCAACGTGGTGGGCGCACGACTTCCGCAAAATTTTTCAGTACAAATAAAAGATACATGAAGGGTTACCCAGGGGGCAAGATCGCGGCCGCAGAAGTGGCCGTTTGAGTGACCTGTGCATTACCTCCTCAGCGGCTCCTGCCAGCAGTAACTCACCCGCCAAAACGACTTGAAACCGCACCGCCTGTGATGTGCTGTCGAAGTCTTCTGGACATCATTCCGAGTGGATTAGTGTAAATTTCGTTGCCTATTGAAGTCGTGGCACCCACGGTCAAGGTACGGCGTGGAACCAAGGTCCAGTCCGGTCCGGGGTCAGTGTGGAGTCAGTGCGGAGTCTGGGGTTGGCGTTCTCGGCGTCCTGGATTGCTGCTGCTGGGAGGCGGAGTGCAGCTCAGTCGGCACTCACGCTGTGAGATACATAACAGCTGCGGCAAGCAAGCGGATTTGTTACAAGCTATGGCGCCAAAGGGGAGAGGAGCCAGAACCCGAGGTGCCGCTACCTCCACTGCAATCTCAAATGATGCAGCAGCCGCGGGAGTAACCACGACAGACACGACGGAGGTCGGCATTGACGGAGCGGCACTCAGCACAGCAGAGCCAGAATCGGACAACGTCCCATTAGCTCCGCGAGGCAGAGGGAATGCGAATGGTGGTACCAAACGCCACCAAGCCAAACGGGTATGTAACTCTCCGTCTCCAGCTCCAGGTGAGCAAGTGAATGCACCGCCTGATGTCTCTGCTAAAAATCTAACGGTGCCTGCAATCTTCTTTAAAAAATCTACCCTTAAAGCTAAAACTGTTATGGAGGCGGGAGTGGGTATACAAAACCCCTCTCTTTCAAACCTGCACGTCGTGAGCAATACAACAGCAGCCACTGTAGGGGATAAAAGTGTTTTCTGGTGCAGATATGCTCGCTGATAACTTGATGGCAGTTAGCAGGTTCTCAGCTACCACAGCTGTGGTTACATCCACCAGCATACATAATGAGGGGATCTGCTCTGCCGTGGATAAGATAAATGAGGAAGGAAATGATGGAGAGTCTGCCATTTCTGTGGGCAAGTTTTACTCAATGTCTGACTTATCAATTGCTTCAGGAGATGATAATGCTAGTATAGTTGCTGACTGGGCGGATGAAGGTGAGATGTTGGAGGACAATGATTTAGGGCAGTCTCTAGATCAAGACACTGTCAGAAGAGTGCAAGAACTTGACAAAACCTTCCCTCTTATGTTACCCCTTGTACAACCCAGATGGGACGGCACATCTCCGGACGTGTGTGGTCCGGAATTGGTACACTGCCCGGGTAATACCGAGGAAGATGATGTGGTTACCCTGAACATTATCTACAAGAGCATAATGGCTCTCCGCGTGGAGACTAAGGCAGAGAGTCTTCGTACACAAGGAGCGGCGTGGAAGCTGCAAAATACGGTACGCCGGATGGCGAAATCCTATGCAGTGATACCCACGTGGGTAGTTGAAGCAGAAGAGCGCATTGCTGGTGCAGAGGACTCAGAACAATCGGCTATAGAGACATTACAGAAGACAAAAGCAGACGTCGAGTAGAAGCTCACAGACCTGGTAAATGGAGCAAGGCGCAATAATTTATGTGTCCTGGGTATACCTGAGGCTAAGGAAGGACAGGACGTGCGAACATTTTTTGTTGAAGTTTTCAAGGAGGCCTTTCCTGAATTAAAAGACTGGCAGTAGGAAACTGAGGTAATTAGGGCTCATAGATTCACTTTTGTACAACGTAGGCGCAATGGTGATTCCAGGGGTGGGGCGAACGTACAGCCCAGAGCAATCTTAATATGTCTCAATAATTATCTACTCCACGAGGCAATTTATGATTTGGTGGATCCTGACAGACAGCGCTCTGGTAATGGATGTGAGTTTTTTGTCCGTCCTGATTTTTGTCCTTTCACTGTCCAGCAAAGGTGGCAGCTGAGGCAGTTAATTTCGCTGTTTCAAGCGAAGGGTGGCCAGGCATTTCTTTTAGATCCGGATAAATTGAAAGTGATTTATAAAGAACAAACCCGGTATTTCACATCTAAGATTCTAGCACAAGACTTTTTGAAGACACTTGGCAGCTAATAATATATTGTATCTGCTTTTATTTCTGCAGGAGTCAATTTGATGTCTGTTGTTTTGGTCTGATTTCTTCTGTTTTTGTCTTCTATTTTCTCTTATTAACTCAAGAAGTTTTCAATGTCAAGCTGAAGAGATAAAGGATGTCGGGTGATGGTCTGGTTGGGGGCCCTGGGGGAGGGTGGCGCACATTCACTCTCATCACTGAGGATATGGTCCTTAAGCCCTGGTGTGGGTGGTGGGGAAGGGTGGATTGGTTGGGCGGGCGGGCGATTGAGGGTAGGGGGTGGTGGGGGTGAGAGGTTAAACATAAAACTAATTCTTGAGTACATTTTTTTTTTATTTGAAACCTAGGTTTGTTAGGCGCAGGCTTTGTGTGTCAAGATAGAGATTGATGGTGGTTAAAGGTATAAGATTGGGTACATTGAACGTTAGGCATTTGAATTTTGTTAATAAAAGACAGCGGGTTGCAAGGGAGCTTCAGATGCTCTGCTGTGATATTATTTGTCTCCAGGAGACGAATGTAGTATGGGCCAAGCGGAAACTCCTTACTGAGCTGGATTATAATGTTGTAGCATGCACTAAACAAGCCTGTGTAGCCAGCGGCATTGCAATTCTGGTTAATAAGCATATTGGGGTTACAGGCCGGACATTGGAGGACGGACTCGGTAGATGGGTAATAGCTAAATGTGCTACCGGATCATTAAACTTAACGCTGTGCTAAGATTTTCTTAATGTGGAGCTAGCGGTTTGGCCCACTCCTGTAATCATATGTGGCGATTTAAATATAAATCTGCAACCAAATTCATTGGGCAATGTAAATTACAAGTACACGGGCAGGAAACCAAAAGTGTTTAAATCATTGCAATCACTTATAGCAGCACAAGGGCTGGTAGACTCATGGTCTTTTCATAGGGGCAGTGATCCGGGATACACCTTTTTCTCTGCGCCTCACCAGAAGTTGGTGAGGTTAGACAATTTTTTTGTCCCACAACATTTTTTGACTGATGCATGTATTCAGGTCTACCCAAGGGTCTGGCCATGGTCCTGTTGTCCTGACTATAGCTGGCATTGTTGTAGCTAGCAAGCTTTGGGGCTTTTCCTTCGATCGTAAATTGCTGTTGGACTCAAAATTCCATGACTATATGAAGGGCTGGATTACAGAATTTTTTATGAACAAAAGGGAGAGCACTGAAGCTATGTTTGGGATGCGTTCAAAGACGCTTTTCGGGGGGAGGTTTTTGTTTTGGTTTGTATACACAAAAACAATTGAGGTTAAAATTACAGGAACTGTATCAAGGACTTAGACTGGCTGAGGAGATTCTCGTGCAGGATATACATGCAGGTAGTGACATTCAAGACTCAACAGCGGAAGTGGCCCGCTGTAAGGCAAAAATAAATCTCCAATGGAGCCAAGAGGCGGCTAAAACATATACTATCGAGCGACAGCTGAACTATGAGTATGGGGAGGCAAGTGGCAAGTGCCTAGCCCAAAAAATGAGATCTAAGGAAGCTGCCAAAAGAATTAATTCTCTAGGTTACTCCAGTGGGTGATCGGTAGAGAGTGAGACTGAAATATTGGACGTATTTAAACAGTTTTATGAAACACTATATGCAAGTGAATGTTATGACAGTCAAAAAGCTGCAACACTATTGCAGCAGTATTGTAAGCCAGACCAGGGGGAGGAGGCAGCAGCGAAATTAGAGGTTCCTATTACGCTCTCTGAACTTGAGCAGGCTATTAATGGGTTACCCGCAGGTAAGGCCGCGGGAGATTTATAAAAGCTTCTTTCACGTCCTAAAGGATGACATGTTAGTTATTTTCAGACTGGTGCTTATCCTAAGTCATGGGATGAGGCCAGCATTGTGGTCTTTAGAAAAAAAGAAAAACCTGCGGATCGGGCAGCATCATACCGCCCTATATCTCTTTTAAACACAGATGGTAAAATGTATTCAAAAATTCTGGCGACAAGGCTAGCAGCAGTGATCTCCCCATCGGTGTCAATACGGCAGCATGGTTTTATTCCCAATCGTGGAACATTAAATCGGGTGATAACTTTGATTGATCATGCTAATGGCACTAGTGAGGCCCTTAGCCTCATATTATTAGATGCCGAGAAGGATTTTGATCAAGTTTCCTGGGGTTTTTATGGGCTGTGATGAGAAGCCGTGGGTTTGGGCCACAGTTCATCACAGCCTTACAGACGCTATACCATCAACCAATAGCCAGGATTTGCACTATGGGGCTCCAATCAGTGGTAGTGTCTACACGGCGGGGAACTAGACAAGGTTGTCCCTGTTTTCCACTCTTATTTTCACTATACATCGACCCATTTTTAAAGATGATTGAGAATAATTCCCGCATACAGCCAGTAGTAATACAGCAACAAGAGTACAGAGTCTTCAGATATGCTGACGATGTAGCTGTAGTCTCCCCTTTTTGGAGGCTGAATACGGGGCAGTTTCAGGCTATAAATTAGATACCGCTAAAACTCAAATTTTATGTGTCAATATTGGTTCTTACACAGACCCTAGGGTATTACAAGAGGTGACGTATCTGGGGATATGGATACGGGCTTTAGTTTCTGCTATGGTAGAATCCAATTGGGGGAAGTTGATGATGGGGATTCAAAATCAACTAGAGAAATGTGAATGTCTGCATTTATCACTGGTAGGTAGATGCAATATTTTAAAAATAACGATCCTTCCAAAAATTCTATATTTTATTAGATGCATACCCTTAGAAATACCTCATGCTAATCTCACACAACTACAGTCTCTCTGTATGAGATTCATATGGGCACGTGGGAAAGCTCGGAGGGCAAAGCAGTACATGGTTTTGCCCAGGGCCGTAGGTGGGTGGGCTGTTCCTGATTTTATTTTTTATTACTATGCTTGCATGCTCCAACACATGAATATATTGCTCACTGGGGTAGGGCCGGAAGACCCAGCTGAATTACCCTATATATATAGCATGCTGTTAGGTACTGAAGTAAAAAAACATTTGTTTTTGAATTTGGACTGGAGCTATTATAAGCGTACAAAATTTAAGGTTCTAATAGCCGCATATAAAGTATGGAAAGCCAACAAATAAATATACATGGTAGAAAAAGTATCCTGGTATACTCCACTGATAGCTCCTATCTTCTTTTCCAGTGTCTTTTGGGATCGACTTGTTCATAATTGGCGGGCTAAAGGCATTACTTGTGTTGGCGATTTATACACGAAAGATGCGCTAAAATTGTTCGATCAGCTCAGGGAGCAATATCAGCTTCCATGATCGGATTTTTGAAAATATCTGCAAATTCGGGACCATTTGCTGAAAGCCCGCTTGAATATGCAACCTAATCCTCTTATTGAAGCAAATAAGAAAGCGGCACGGATAGGTAAACTCTATAACCTCATGCTTGATGCAATGCCTAATGATTTAGAAATTCACAGAAACAAATGGGAGAATAGATTAGGATGCCAAGGTATTTCACTTGAGACCTCAATTGAATTAGCTGGACGACTATTCATGTCAGCGAACTTAGCCGCACAGCATTATAAGACTATTTTCTATGTGTACCATACGCCTGACAACATTTCAAAATGGGGTGGGGAACAGGGCGGAAAATGTTTTCGTTGTGGCGCTCCAGCTGCGGATGTGGTACATATTTTTTTGCACATGTGTGGAGTTGAGGAGCCTATTTGAGCAAGTGGGCAAGTTTTTAACCGTGATTTTGGTAGAGATGGGTGCATGTGCGGGTTCCGTGCCTAGCAATACTGTGTATTTGTTTTTTGTAGCCACAGCCGTGCTCAGGCTTTGCATAGCCTCCTGTTGGCTGCAAAAGGATTTTCCATCATTTGATGCCTGGCGGGCGAGATTCTTTGTCATGTTCAATATTGGGCATAGTTTATATGCTTTGAAAGGCAGTCGGAAAAGAAGATTAGGGGAGCAAATTTGGGGTGCAGTTTTGTCCCATTTGGATTTGGATGTGTAAATTCCTCTGACTTCATATGTATCCATGTGCTTATTTTATGATTTGTACCCTGATAATCTACATTACATCTGGTAATGTTAATTTATGATTTATTTCTGCTTCATATTATTTTATTTGCCTCGCCGTGCGCTGTTCGTATTCTCCTTTGTACTCAAGTATTTTCAATAAAAAAATATATATGTATATATATATATATATATATATCCACAAGGTACCTTTATCCGTTAGAATAAAACATCGCCGACACTCAGAAAGTTGCTGTGCACGATAGATTTTAATAAGGCAGGAAAACAACGCGTTTTGCTTTACAGCTTGATCACGTTTACAAAGTGAATCAATTCATGAGGTACCTAAACAGAAAATATCAAAGAGGGGAGGGGAAGTTAAAAACATTTTAACTAGAATGCTGTGCAGACAATACAATCATTTCATATTTAAAGATTCATTCAGCAAGATGTACTGCTAATTCTTCATGCAAATTCAATCCATTGGGGGTCATACTCTCAAAGTCAATGATATAGCGTGATTCGAGTTGTCGTAGTGCAAGTTTCTTATTACCACCACGTGTGCCAAGAGCAACTTTGTCTATAACTACCATCCTCACTAGATTTTCGTTCTGAAAATGATGGCTAGCGAAGTGGCGAGCCACTGGGTACTGTAGATTAAGATTTTTGATCGCCCTTAGATGTTGTAGGACTCGTTCTTTTGCTTTCAAAATAGTGCTACCTACATACCAAAGGTTGCATGGACAGATGAGTACATAAACACAGTAGGTTGTATTACATGAAAGGGTCTTTTTGATCAAGAAAGTATTGCCTGTAGTTGGAACTGTAAGTTCCTTGCAGTTAGTGCTATTCCGACAGGCCTTACAGGATCTGTAACATCTGAATCCTGGAGTGTCTTTTGGCTCTATTTTATCCACAACAACATTTTTACTCAACTCATCTTTCAAGGATCTGCATTTCCTGAAAGTGATCTGGGGGTTGTGGCTCAAATAGGGTTTCAAATGATGGTCCGTTAATAGAATACTCCAGTGTCTATTCAGGATTTTTCGGAGATCCTGTGACTGTCCAGAATAGGTGGTAATGAACCTTACTTTTTCATCATTTTCCTTGATCTTGTTAGGATTGAGAAGTCCATTTCTGGTGTTGGCATCTACTCTTTTACAGGCTTGGGTGATCGTTTTATTTCTGTAACCCCTTTCTCGGAATCTATTGCACATGACTTCCTTTTCCAGTTGGTATGCTGCAGCCGTGCTGCAGTTCCTCTTCGCCCGTAGGAGCTCATTCTGGTTTAAAAAAGTCCAAGCCCCAGTGGGCAAATTTACTCGATGTTTGTAAACGTCTGTTATGAGTGCAATAAAGTTCTGTGCAAAGTCCATGCCCAAGTGGGCAAGCCTTATGTATAACAGTTCATTAGATATTGGTTGTGAAACACTCTTTTGACGGTTATATATCTAATGAACTGTTATACATAAGGCTTGCCCACTTGGGCATGGATTTAGCACTTTTCAAACCAGAATGAATATCGTGTTCTGTTGTGATGGGGTTATTTGCCCACTTGGGCGTGGCTTTCTATGATTCATTCGCTGAGATTAGCATCACTCAAGCAAAATGTTCTGTGTATTTGATAAAGTTTTGAGATTTTTTTTTTTTGTTACATAATCAAGTGGCTGAACGCTGAAACGTAATTGCCCTACATGAAATCAACCATTATATTTCCGTGCCTTGCTTGGCTTTTTCTGTCATTTACATATATTTCGTTCATGACGATAACCTTATTTCACATAACCTACATCGTGAATGCAATATGCGCATATACCTTCTTTGCTCCTTAAAACATGTCTGCCATGAAGTTACCTATGTTTTTATACACTTGGTGGTTTGTCCTCTTTCTAGATTCAGAGAAAGCGTAAAAGGACAATTGTTTGGTGATTCACTTTGTAAAAATGATCAAGCTGTAAAGCGAAACGCGTTGTTTTCCTGCCTTATTAAAATCTATCGTGCACAGCAACTTTCTGAGTGTTGGCGACGTTTTATTCTAACGATAAAGGTACCTTGTGGATGTATTGGGTGACCGGTAGCCCTACGCCGACCCACCCGTGAACGTGACTGAGTGTGAACCGGAACTCTGGTGTTGTTATATATATATATATATATATATATATTACCTACTGGCGGTCGCCAGTAGGTAGTTATAGTTAGGATTTTTTTCAATGTTAAATCTCAAAATTCTATTTGGAATAACTTTGGCACCGGTTGACGAATCTGCCTGAAAATTTCCTGAAAATGGCCTCGTCGAGCTCGGGTCCTTCCTTGAAAGTTTGGGGGAGATACGTCAAGCGGGGGCCGAGATAAAAGGGGGGTCCCAAAACGCGTTTTCCCCATGTAAATTTCCATAGGGCGGTCGATTTCACTTTTAGCCCGAACGGCTGAATGGATTTCCAGCAAACTTGGCAAAATTGAAGGGACTGGTAGCCCGATGTGCCTTTGCTATGTCTCAAGATGGATCACTGAAATAATATCGACGGACAAAATATCGAGTTGCCAAAATATCGTGGACAAAATATCGACAGTCAAAATATCGAGTTTGTATCTACAAACAGGTAAGTACAAAAATATCGAGTACAAAATATCGTTAACAAAAATATAGATGTAAAAAATATCGACTTTATTAAAAACAGTGTTAAATTAAATTAATATTAAATTTTAATTACTAAAATATACTTAAAACGACTTAAATTAAATTATAATAATTAAATAATAAATGAAAATAATAAAAATAAATTTTTAAAATCTTATTTATTGACCCTGAACCCTAAAAATACCCCTTTACCCAAAAACCCAAAACTGACCCTGAACCCTAAAAATACCCCTTTACCCAAAAACTGAAAACTGACCCTGAACCCTAAAAATGCCCCTTTACCCAAAAACTGAAAACTGACCCTGAACCCTAAAAATGCCCCTTTACCCATGAACTGAAAACTGACCCTGAACCCTAAAAATACCCCTTTACCCATGAACTGAAAACTGACCCTGAACCCTAAAAATACCCCTTTACCCATGAACTGAAAACTGACCCTGAACCCTAAAAATACCCCTTTACCCATGAACTGAAAACTGACCCTGAACCCTAAAAATACCCCTTTACCCATGAACTGAAAACTGACCCTGAACCCTAAAAATACCCCTTTACCCATGAACTGAAAACTGACCCTGAACCCTAAAAATACCCCTTTACCCATGAACTGAAAACTGACCCTGAACCCTAAAAATGCTCCTTTACCCAAAATGTATCAATATTATTTAATTAGCAATTAATTATTAATTAACAAAAACAATAAAGTAAATATATTAGAACATTAGCTGTAATTATTTTAATAATTAATATTATTTTTTCAAAATTAATTACTTAAAAATTACACAAAATTATATATATTAAAAATGTACTCTAATTAATGTAATTAACTAATTACAATTAATTAATTAACAATTATTTACTAATACAAAATATGTTCAAAATTATATTAATTAATTAACTAATTAATATTAATTAATTATCAATTAATTATTAATTAAAAATATTAACAAACATATATTAATTAATTAATTATTATTAAATTACTTCCCACCCTATTCCCCTATAAACCCACAACCCGCTACAGAATTACATTACGCAATTATTATAAAAACAAAATTCATGTAATAAAATATTTTATAACATTAATACACACTATTCACACATATTATTACATAAAAATACACTATAAAATATTATATATTATTAAAAAATCGATATTTTTGCTATCTATATTTTATACAGTCGATATTACTTCACTTACCTGAAAAACAATATTTTTGTAGTCGATATTATGTCCAGTCGATATTTTGTCCAGTCTATATTAAAAACTCGATATTATGTCCAGTCGATATTTTGGAGTCGATATTTTGTCTCTATACCCAAAAGATATGTGCTGCAGTGGATTTTGAGTAATTTAGGTTCAAAAAAATATATATATCTATAGGCGCTCTCCGGTGCGCGCACCGGAGTGCGCTCCAGGCGCGACACGCGACTTGCGCGCAGGAAGCTGATTGGCTCTTGGGTGTCTGTAAACATTCTAAACAGTCTGGAGCGGCCGCCATCTTGTGTCTCGGTAAAATCGAGACACAAGGGGTTTGAAAAAAAAAGGGGCAAATGACCATAAGGGGGAAGAGTAGACCCCCTCTGACCCCCTAGGTTTGATGTAGGGGCTAAAATAGGGTCCTGCAGGGCGTTAAATTTTTTATTTTTTTTTTCGTTTTGCGCGGGGGAAGCGCATGGTACGCGCACCGGCGAAGCACGGGGAAAATCCAGGACCATATTTATGAAGGCCTTGCGCTGCTAGTTTTGCGCCTCCTGTGCGTCCATTTTTGTGACGCACCAGCGGTGTAAAAAAATGCGCATTGTTATGCAAAATTTAAAAAGTGACGCATCTATCTAGATGCGTCACTTTTTAAATATAGTGCAACGAGGCACATTTTTTAACACTGCTGTTGTGATGCGTCACTTTTCTGTGCGCACTCCTTATGACATTCCAGATGTGTCATATTTAATGTATGACGAATCATGTTGCAAGGAGTTACAGATACATCAGTATTTCTGACATATCTGTAAACATAAAAGTGATGCGAGGCAGGTGCAAGATTTTGACGCAACAGCATCCTAAAAGTGACGCAGAGAAATCTTATAGATTTCAGTACGTCGTTAGTACTAAGCTTTTTGCGGGGGAATGCCCCCTTTGCATACATTATACCTGACGCAGATATAATGTGGCGCAGAGTTTTAAAAAGTGACCCATGTACCTAGATGCGTCACTTTTTAAAAATAGCGTCAGGTATAATGCATGCAGAGGGGGTGTTCTCCCGCAAGAAGCTTTGTAATAGCGACGCAGTGAAATCTTTGAGATTTCACTGCGTCACTTTTAGGATGCTGTTGCGTCAAAATCTTGTGCCTGCTTTACAGCAGGTGTTAGACTGACGCAAGCCCTTTCACATGGTGCTTTTTCCATGTGAAAGGACACATTACTGGAGTTGCATCACTTTTGTGACGCACTCCAGCAATGCGTTACTTGGAATGTCATAAGGAGTGCGCACAGAAAAGTGACGCATCGCACCAGTGGTGTAAAAAAATGTGCCTCGTTGCGTTATATTTAAAAAGTGACGTATCTAGGTAGATGGGTCACTTTTTAAAATCAAGCGCCACATTATATCTGCGTGAGGTATAATGCATGCAGAGGGGGTGTTCCCCCGCAAAAAGCTTTGTAATAGCGACGCAGTGAAATGTTTGAGATTTCACTGCGTCACTTTTAGGATGCTGTTGCATCCTTTAAATATAGTGCAACGAGGCACATTTTATTACACTGCTGGTGTGATGCGTCACTTTTCTGTGCGCACTCCTTATGACATTCCAGATGTGTCATATTTAATGTATGACGAATCATGTTGCAAGGAGTTACAGATACGTCAGTATTTCTCACATATCTGTAAACATGAAAGTGACGCGAGGCAGGCGCAAGATTTTGACGCAACAGCATCCTAAAAGTGACGCAGAGAAATCTCATAGATTTCAGTACGTCGTTATTACCAAGCTTTTTGCGAGGGATTGCCCCCTCTGCATACATTATACCTGACGCAGATATAATGTGGCGCAGAGTTTTAAAAAGTGACCCATGTACCTAGATGCGTCACTTTTTAAAAATAGTGTCAGGTATAATGCATGCAGAGGGGGTGTTCCCCTGCAAAAAGCTTGGTAATAATGACGCAGTGCGTCTTTTTTAGGATGCTGTTGCGCCAAAATCTTGCGCCTGCTTCACAGCAAACCTTTCACATGGTGCTTTTTCCATGTGAAAGGACACATTACTGGAGTTGCGTCACTTTTGTGACGCACTCCAGCAATGCGTTACTTTTGTGTTTACAGATATGTCAGAAATACTGACATATCTGTAACTCTTTGCGAATTGATTAGTCATATATTAAATATGACATATCTGGAATGTCATAAGGAGTGCGTCTAGAAAAGTGACGCATCGCTGTTTTCACGTAGCGATGCGTCACTTTTCAGAAATGAGGCCTCCAGTTTATTCACTGTGTCATAACTTTCTTTTCTAACACTCACCTTCTTTCATTCCTCCTACTTCACTTCCTTTCACCTCTCATACCTTTCTGTTCTTTCTTACTCATTCTCCTTTCAATTATCAATGCACTATATTTCACTTACTCTTCATTTTTTTAAGAATATAGCTCTTTGATGAGAATTGGAGGTAGTTCTGAAAAGAACTTTTGGTTTTCTTCTTTTAACTGAACAGGAACAAAAACAGGGAATGGAAACTGCTCAACAGGAGCAAAAAGAAAAGAAAAAAATTAGGGGTGGGAAGGGCAGCGATGGTTCTCCAATGCTCGAACCATGAGCAGGACACTTTGCTCCCCATAGGTGAGGAGTTGATTGCAGTATCTGCATTTGACGACCCCATGGTTAAATGCAGGTTGTATGTTTGCCACCTGCTCCTGCGATTGTTCTCTCCCAGAAGAAGTTGCTCCTCCTGTTGATGTAGAGGCCCCATCTCTGGGAACCTCTTGTGCCAGAGCCCTGACAATTTCCCGGGCAAAATTCTGGGGGTGCCTCCTCTCCACATGGCGAATCATGGTGAAGTTGCCAAAAGAGTATTTTTTTGGGGGGTTACCCCGTGACAGGACCTGTTTGCAGATCCTGCACTCTACTTTTGGTGCATTCACCTTCTTCTGGTCTGCTGGAAACTTAAAAAATTTCCAGATGAAATGCTCTTTGACCTTCGGCTGAGGAGGCTCTTCATCAATGAAATCATTGGAGTCATCTTCACTGCTGGATGGTCTGGCAGCCATGATTAATCAAGAAATATGGAACAGCAAAAAAGGCAGGTCTTTCAGTCACAAAAGTGAAAGAAGAAGTGAAGGAAATGGGTGGGAATTTCATTCATTGTAAAAAAAAACTGTTAGCAACCAATGAAAAGTGTTATTTTAGGGTCACATGACCCGACGCGTTTACGCTGCGCGCTCCGGTGCACTTCCGGTGCGTTTACGCAGCGCGATCGTAGGCGCTTCCGGGGCGCAAACGTGGCGCGATCGTAGGCGCTTTTGCGTGCGTTTATGCGCCGCGTACGTAGGCGCTTCCGAGGGCACTTACGTTGCGCGCCGAAGTGACGTCATCAAACTTTTACAGAAATGCATAATCATTTTCCTTATTAAAAAAAACTAATTTTATTTGTATGGTACGAAATGTTTTGCATTATTATTAACTTTTCATTCATATTTTTTTTCACGAACGACAGTTGCGCTCTGGGTGCGCTTTCAGATGAGCTCACGGAAAAGCTTACCGGAGAGCTTAGCTGAAAGCTTCCCGGAGCGCGCACCCAGAGCGCAAAAGAAAAAAATTATATAAAAAAACATGAATACTTTAAAAAAAACAGCAAATTGTAAAAAAAAAAAAAAGGTTAGAAACTCGATATACAAAGGAATTAGCATTTAAAAAACCTATGAAATTCACTGAAAAAACCATAGGTTTCACACCAGTTATAGTTAGGAATTAGCATTTAAAAAACCTATTAAATTCACTGAAAAAACCATAGGTTTCACACCAGTTATAGTTAGCTGGAAATTTTACTGATATAAAACCATTGAAATTCCCACGTTATAGTTAGATGGACTCACTATAACTTGCGCGTGCAATGCACTGCTGATGATGTCTTATTATGCCAGTTAACCAATCAATTTTTAAAAACCATCCATTTAGACACTTATTTAAACATTTATTCTTCCATCAACTTTTACATATACATATATAAAATATATTTATTTTTCAGAAAGACACACATTCACTGGATGGTGTCATCAGTGATGTCATGAGTGATGTCACTGACCATGTCATGAGTGATGTAATATGTGACATAATCAGCAGTGCATTGCACGCGCAAGTTATAGTGAGTCCATCTAACTATAACGTGGGAATTTCAATGGTTTTATATCAGTAAAATTTCCAGCTAACTATAACTGGTGTGAAACCTATGGTTTTTTCAGTGAATTTAATAGGTTTTTTAAATGCTAATTCCTAACTATAACTGGTGTGAAACCTATGGTTTTTTCAGTGAATATATATATATACTTAATATAAATAATAAGGAGAAAAAAAATAATATTCTTTTAGTTTTAATAAACTTATATTACTTTTAAATGCAATTTTGAGAAGTCGCCCCAGATGCGTGCCGCGTGTACGCACCCAACGCGCATCCCATGTGACCAAAAAAAGAGATTTAATTGGTTTATAACACTTACTGTTCTAACTATTGAAGAACCGCACCCATTATAATCACTCTTCTTAGACCTTCCTTAAGAAGACCTGTTCTGAGAAAAACCTCACTTTTTCATCATTGGAAACCTAAACTTCTTTTTTGGATTAAAAAATGGCTACACCACTACAAGAATCATCTGATTCTGATGATTTTGTTACTGAACAATTTCTACCAGAACCTCACCCTCCCAAAAGATACACATTCATTGTATGGACATTTTTTACTTTTCCGGAGGGACAAAAGAAATATAATGCCACCAAGGTGACATGGAAGATTTGCCAGGCAGTGCTGTCCAGAGGAGATACAAACAGGAAATACTCCTGCGGCACTGCTAGTATGCGCCAGCACCTCCAATCCCAGCATCCTGTGAACTATGCTCACGAAGAATGTAGAAGACTGCGTCAAAATACACCTCCACAACCGGCAATACCAAGTACCTCTGTGGCATCACCTCTAACATCGCCACCGGACATATGTCCTCAATTTGTGAAAGTTAGAATGCACTGCATGAAGTGCTTTTGTTTAATTTGTTATGGGGAGCAATCAGTAGACCTAGTTTTCCGAGCAATTGATAACCATCAATGCTAGTTTTTTTTAAATTCTCTAAAAGTTCATGGTTTTGTTTGTCCTGTTGACTTTTTTTTCTTTTTAACAAACCATTAAAAAGAAAAAAACTTTTTAAACCCCCCCAAAAATGTTTTAAAAAAGTTATTTACAGAACTAACGACTCTGATTAAAGAAAGAGCTACATTTATATGCTAGTGTGTGAAAGTTTACATAAATTATTAAAACTGCATAATTGACTAAAGAATGCATTTGTAGTATATGGTGAATGTATTACTGTAGAACTATAAGGAAGTGGTGAAGCATGATACTGTAAGCTCTTTAGTTACAGCGTGCTGAGCTACTTCCGAAGCACAGAGATGCAACATATGTACATAAATATGTTGTAAGTCTGTCCTTCCCTCTGCACTGCTGCTTAAACTGCAGGCATGCAGGCACCATGGTGCAAGAATATCTATGGCGTGTGGAGTTTGTTTTTGTCCATGAAGTCACACCTTCCTGTACAAAAACAATCAGTGAAGGCATTTTCTCCTACAATCTATGCTGTGCATTGTAGTATATATTGGAAGAAAAAAATGAGCAGAAATGAAAACAATTTTGCGGCAGATTTACAAGGTCTCTGCGCCAACAGTACGTCACTTTTTGTGGATGTATTGGGTGACCGGTAGCCCTACGCCGACCCACCCGTGAACGTGACTGAGTGTGAACCGGAACTTTGGTGTTGTTATATATATATATATATATATATATATATATATATATATATACTTAATATAAATAATAAGGAGAAAAAAAATAATATTCTTTTAGTTTTAATAAACTTATATTACTTTTAAATGCAATTTTGAGAAGTCGCCCCAGATGTGTGCCGCGTGTACGCACCCAACGCGCATCCCATGTGACCAAAAAAAGAGATTTAATTGGTTTATAACACTTACTGTTCTAACTATTGAAGAACCGCACCCATTATAATCACTCTTCTTAGACCTTCCTTAAGAAGACCTGTTCTGAGAAAAACCTCACTTTTTCATCATTGGAAACCTAAACTTCTTTTTTGGATTAAAAAATGGCTACACCACTACAAGAATCATCTGATTCTGATGATTTTGTTACTGAACAATTTCTACCAGAACCTCACCCTCCCAAAAGATACACATTCATTGTATGGACATTTTTTACTTTTCCGGAGGGACAAAAGAAATATAATGCCACCAAGGTGACATGGAAGATTTGCCAGGCAGTGCTGTCCAGAGGAGATACAAACAGGAAATACTCCTGCGGCACTGCTAGTATGCGCAAGCACCTCCAATCCCAGCATCCTGTGAACTATGCTCACGAAGAATGTAGAAGACTGCGTCAAAATACACCTCCACAACCGGCAATACCAAGTACCTCTGTGGCATCACCTCTAACATCGCCACCGGACATATGTCCTCAATTTGTGAAAGTTAGAATGCACTGCATGAAGTGCTTTTGTTTAATTTGTTATGGGGAGCAATCAGTAGACCTAGTTTTCCGAGCAATTGATAACCATCAATGCTAGTTTTTTTTTAATTCTCTAAAAGTTCATGGTTTTGTTTGTCCTGTTGACTTTTTTTTCTTTTTAACAAACCATTAAAAAGAAAAAAACTTTTTAAACCCCCCCAAAAATGTTTTAAAAAAGTTATTTACAGAACTAACGACTCTGATTAAAGAAAGAGCTACATTTATATGCTAGTGTGTGAAAGTTTACATAAATTATTAAAACTGCATAATTGACTAAAGAATGCATTTGTAGTATATGGTGAATGTATTACTGTAGAACTATAAGGAAGTGGTGAAGCATGATACTGTAAGCTCTTTAGTTACAGCGTGCTGAGCTACTTCCGAAGCACAGAGATGCAACATATGTACATAAATATGTTGTAAGTCTGTCCTTCCCTCTGCACTGCTGCTTAAACTGCAGGCATGCAGGCACCATGGTGCAAGAATATCTATGGCGTGTGGAGTTTGTTTTTGTCCATGAAGTCACACCTTCCTGTACAAAAACAATCAGTGAAGGCATTTTCTCCTACAATCTATGCTGTGCATTGTAGTATATATTGGAAGAAAAAAATGAGCAGAAATGAAAACAATTTTGCGGCAGATTTACAAGGTCTCTGCGCCAACAGTACGTCACTTTTTGTGACATACTGGTTGTGCAGGTGCCTCCTCCATATTTACAAAGAGAGAAAAAGTTACTTTGCGTGACTTTTCCTTTCCTAATAAGTACGGCCCCTTCATACGCAGCTCTTTACGTATATATATATTACTTCATCCATGACATGTTTAATGACATCACTGATGACATCTCATATGACATCATCATGACATCACTTATGAAAACATCCAGTGAATGTGGTTTGGTTTGCTATTTAAATATGTATTATATATATATATATATTCACTGAAAAAACCATAGGTTATAGACCATATATAGTTAGGAATTGGCTTTTACAAAACCTTATTTTACTCACACAAAACCATTGAAATTCGCATATATAGTTAGTTGCACTAACTATATATCGCGCACCCGCAATCCACTGCTGATCATGTCACATATTACATCATTCATGACATGGTCAGTGACATCACTGATGACATCACTGATGACATCTCAAATGACATCACTGATGACATCACTGATGACAACATCCAGTGACTGTAAGTTTCTGTAAAGTTAAAATATGTCTTACATATTGAAGAATGAGTGGATGTATACGTGTCTGGATGAAGGATTTAGTAGGTGCATGACTGACTGTATGAGTGAGTGATTAAATGTGTCTCACTGAGTGCATGGGTTAGTGACTAAACTGTCTTAATTTGTGCATCATTATGTCTGTTGTTCTGTAAACTTCTGCATGTGTTGATCAGTAGCTATATGAGTAACTATATGGGTTATTGATTGGCTGCCCAAGTATTTGTATGGGAGACTGAGTGTGTGTGTGTGGGTGGCTGGGAGGTGTATGACTCTGTGCATAGATGTGTGAGCAGTTGATTCACTAGATGTATGGGTTCAAAAGTGCATGTGGAAACAGCTGTATGGGCGGTTGACTGTGTGCATGAGTGTATTGGTGAGTGAATGGATATCTCAGTGCTACATGTCAAAGTAAGTACATATGTAAAACACAGTACATGTGAGAGTTGACATATATAAATAACTGTGCATAAGAGCCAGTGAATGTGTGAGTGGCTGTATGGATCATTGTGAACTTGTATCAGGGATTGTATAATGGAGTAAATATGTGTTAGTATATGTTGAATAAGTAAGGTGTGTATAACTGTATAGTTGAGGAAATGGAGGTGTGATTGATTCTTTGCATGACTGACTAGGTGTGTGAGTAACTCCATGGATGAGTGACAGTCTGTGAGTGTCTGTTTACACTGAGTGTATCTAAGGTTATATTAGAGTCTGAAGAGGTTCATAGTATTATCACATGAATGATGTCATCAGTGATGTGATCAGTAATGTCAAATGAGATGTCATCAGTGATGTAATTTGAGATGTCATCAGTGATGTCATCAGTGATGTCATTTGAGATGTCATCAGTGATGTCATCAGTGATGTCATTTGAGATGTCATCAGTGATGTCATTTGAGATGTCATCAGTGATGTCATCAGTGATGTCACTGACCATGTCATGAATGATGTAATATGTGACATGATCAGCAGTGGATTGCGGGTGCGCGATATATAGTTAGTGCAACTAACTATATATGCGAATTTCAATGGTTTTGTGTGAGTAAAATAAGGTTTTGTAAATGCAAATTCCTAACTATATATGGTCTATAACCTATGGTTTTTTCAGTGAATTTTCAAGGTTTTGTAAATGCTAATTCCTAACTATATATGGTCTATAACCCATGGTTTTTTCAGTGAATATATATATATATATATATATATATATATATATATATATATATATATATATATATACATATATATATATATATATATATATATATATATATATATATATATATATATATATAACATTTCTATGGCAAAATGAAACCCCTCATTTTGTTCCTTTGCAAATTAAATGTTTTAAGTGTTAACAATTTATTCCAATCAAGATGACTTCAGGTGTGCCATACTTTTGTCATAAGTAAGACTGTTAGCGCTCTAGTTGTTCTTTAGAACACTCTGGGACATTCTGTCACTGGGCTATAGTTGGGCTACATCTGGCTGATATTTGGGCTACATTTGTTTTTTTTTGTATCTGGTGGCCATCTTTGGGCTACATTGGGCTACATTGGGCTACATTTGGGCTACATTTGGGCTCCAACATATATATAGCCCAATGTAGCCCAATATATATTTTTCAAAGTTAATTTTCATAAAAAACACTGCAGCATATATCTTGAACATAACAAAGGCACATCGGGCTACCAGTCCCTACAATTTTGTCAAGTTTTGTGGAAATCCATTCAGCCGTTCGAGCTAAAAGTGAGTCCAACCGCCCTATGGAAAACTCAATGTTAAAAACATGTTTTGGGACCCCCCCTTTTTTCTCAGCCCCTGCTTGACGAAACCCCCCCAAACTTTCAGGGAACGCTCAGAAACAAAATGTGCCATTTTCCTTAAAATTTCAGCCAATTCCGTCCATCAACGTTAAAGTTATTCAACATAGAATTTTCAGAAATCCCTATTCAAAAAAATCCTACCTATATATACCTACTGGCGACCGCCAGTAGGTAACATATAACATTTCTATGGAAAAATGAAACCTGTCATTTTGCTTCTTTGCAAATTAAATGTTTTAAGTGTTAACACTTTATTCCAATCAAGATGACTTCAGGTGTGCCATACTTTTGTCATAAGTAAGACTGTTAGCGCTCTAGTTGTTCTTTAGAACACTCTGGGACATTCTGTCACTGGGCTATAGTTGGGCTACATCTGGCTGATATTTGGGCTACATTTGGTTTTTTTTGTCTCTGGTGGCCATCTTTGGGCTACATTGGGCTACATTGGGCTACATTTGGGCTCCAACATATATATAGCCCAATGTAGCCCAATATATATTTTTCAAAGTTAATTTTCGTAAAAACCACTGGAGCATATATCTTGAGACATAGCAAAGGCACATCGGGCTACCAGTCCCTACAATTTTGCCAAGTTTTGTGGAAATCCATTCAGCCGTTCGAGCTAAAAGTGAGTCCAACCGCCCTATGGAAAACTCAATGTTAAAAACACGTTTTGGGACCCCCCTTTTTTCTCGGCCTCCGCTTGACGAAACCCCCCCAAATTTTAAGGGGCTGCTCAGAAACAAAATGTGCCATTTTCCTGTAATTTTCAGCCAATTCCGTCCACAAACGCCAAAGTTATTCGACATAGAATTTTCAGAAATCCCATAGGAAAAAAATCCTAACTATATATACCTACTGGCGATCGCCAGTAGGTAATATATATATATATATATATATACACAATCTGCATTAAAGAATGAGTGGATATAAAAAAATCTGGATAAAGTGTTTAGTAGCAGTGTGATAGATTGTTTAATTGACTAATTTATACTATCTCATTAAATATATTGAATATTGACTAAACTATGTGAATAATTGTATTACTTTGACAGTTGTTCTGTAAACTGCTGCACCAGTTGGTTACAAGCTACGTGAAAGTCTATATTACTTATTGATTACTTAACTAAGTTATGGGAGAATGAATGTGTTTGTGGTTCGGTGGGGGATGTGTGAATGCCCAAAGATGTGTGAATAGTTGATTCAGTAAGTAAATGATGTTAAGACTACATGTTATAACAATTGTTTGGGTGAGTTAACATCTTTATGGGTGTGGTGATTAGCAAATATATCTCTCAATGGTACAAGTGCAATAAAATACAAAAATAAAAGGCAACCTATGTGACATTCCTTGTATATAAAGAAGTATACATAAGACTCAGTGATTGCATCAGTAACTGTATAGATAACTATATACTTGTATTAGCGATTTTATAACACTAACTATGAGTAACTATCTATATAAATAAATGAAGTGCTGTTTGTGTAAGTGTTAGGGGTAGTGTTTTAGGGTTTAGGGTAGTGTAGTGGTGTTTGTGTAGTGAACAGGTTGTGCTGGGGATAGATTTAGGGTTTAAAGCAGTGCATAGGTCTTTATCTAGAGTAGGGGGCACTGCTGTTTGTGTAGTGTAGGGGGTCATGCTGAAGGTAGTGTTGTAGGCTTTAGGATAGATCAGCAGTATTTGTCTAGTGTTTTAGGGTTTAGAGTAGTGCAATAGTGTTTATGTACTGTAGAGGTACATATTCAGGATAGTGTTTAGAGTTTACGATAGTGTAGTGGTGTTTGTGAAGTGTAGGGGTTGTGCTGGGGGTATCTATTAACATTATACTATCTCCACCCTAAGCACAATTGTCAATAGTAACCACCAAAAAAATCCAAATGAAGTTATCAGCAGAATGCTAGATAAATGTTTATCAATATTGAATGCTTCTAATCAAGTACAATTCTAATCACCACATACAGTGTGCCACAAATGGTATTACCACAACAGTATGTCTCTCCAACTTAGATTTAAAGTGCATAAACATGTTTCATGTGACAAACCCATAGGCCAACCCTGCAGCTTCCACATGCTTCAACACACTCCACATACTCAGCAAGACCTTCAAATAGACCCAACCCCCTGAATTAAAGTAGACCATCACCCAAGCACTCATCACCAGCAGGCTGGACTACTGGAACATCCTCTATGTCAGAATCAACAAATCTCTACTCCACAAACTTCAGACTGTCCAGAACACCTCAGCCAGACTTATCCTCAGGATCCCACGACAAGACCACATTACTCAGCATAAACGAGAACTGCCTGTCGAAAAAACAGTGACCTTCAAGCTGCTCACACACACCAGACTCCAATACCTCAATCTCTTTCTACACCCACAAAAGAAAACTCCACCCCTCTGACCAGGCCTTGACAGGAAATACTCTGTATTCACATAACCAGACAGGAGGCACACCCTTCTCGTACATCATGGCCAAGACCTGGAAAGAACTCCCCCCTCAGCATCAGATGAATACCCACGCTGAAAGCATTCAGGAAGAGCCATAACACCTGCCTTTTTTCGAATGACCAAAGCTGCACAAATCCCCCCCACATACTCTCCCAGTGCCTGGAAACCCTCACAGTTGAATAGTGAGCTCTTTACATCCCTAATTGATGAATTCATCCGCCACCACAGTTTGTGTTTGAGTGTTATGAACAGGCCCTGCCATTGCTTTGGCTGTCTGTAACTCTTAAGGGTAGTGGAATGAGCAGTACTACCTTTTTTAATATACACAGAATCTCTGAGATTGGTGTGGTTTGGCTTCACCTCTGAGAGCTATTTTCATGGTTCTGGTAAAATAGTTTTACAAAAAAAGGGAAGTTACTATAAAAAAAAGTCGAAAAATAGGGGAAGGAATGTTAATACTTGTATTAAAAAAATAGTAACCAAGAGAAATGCTTTAATAAGAAAAATGAGTTTAAATAAAGCATTTTAGAAATTATACGAAAGTTAAGAAGTATGGAAAGAGGCACGTTTACATAAACACATGACACACTAAAACAGTGCAAATGAGAACACCTGTGAACTGAAAAATGTGACTTAAAAGTGAGAGGAGCAATAAATTGATCCCATAGACTGTTAAGTAACCAAAAAGTATATAAACCACACACGTGGGATAATTAGTTTTGTTTCAGAGAATCAATACGGGCGAAGAAACTACGAGCAAGGTAATGATTCGGGACTGCGGTAGCATCTTGACAATATCTTTCATTTCCTCAGGGGGAACATATTGTTAATGTATATTTAAAAATACATAAAATATTATGTGCCCTCCAGAGGAGTTGGATGAATTTTGATGGAGGAAGGAAAGAATATTGAAGAGAGGTATATTAACTTAATGGGTATATGTTTTATATATTTAAAAAAGAAAGCAAAAATATTTAAATGATTTTAGAATGTGGTATGATTACGTTTAAATATAATATATTAACAAGTTCATTAAAGAACCATTACAAGAAATATAGGTTATTTAAGAAATAACTACATGCAAAGTAATGATTAGGAGCGATGTCATAGCCTTCAATTTATCTTTCATTTCCACTGAGGGATCATAGTGTTAATGTATATTTTAATTTATATATAACTTTATGATCCTTCAATTGGAGTTGGATGACTTACAACAAGAATTTCATACAGTAATAAATAATATTTTTTTAGTATAGTATGCAAGTATTTCTTATCCGCATCCGTGCGGCGCGAATTCCCCGCCCATGCTGACTCCGCCTTGCGCGGGCGGAGTCATGACGGAACGGTTCCGTCATCAGCACAGCTCAACCGACGCTGATGACGGAACCGTTCCGTCATCAGCATCGAAGGGGTTAATGATTGAAAAATGTACTATAAATTATCTATTGACGAAACAACGAAATACTTTGGAACAAAAAAGAATACTCTTTATCTTCTTGAGTGAAAATGGGCTAAAAGTATTTATATTGAGTAGTGCTTTTCCCAATTTTCACTTGTGAAGAACAGGAGGTTTATCTTCGCAAGCACTTTTTTTGAAAAATAGTAATATAATAGTGGCTTCAAATGTTAATAATTCTTTCCATTTTTTAAAAATGATTGTTAAATATAATAATGACATGAAATGTACATAAAAAAGAAAGATGAAGTAGTGAGGGAGTGTTTGTCTTAGCACTTCTATTTTACTTTATCTGAAAGTAAAAAAAGCCCAAACATTTTAAAAAGATTATGGGCCACCACTTATATAATGTAAACATAAGGAATAAGTGCTTATGATAAAATAAATTAAATGTGGTCAAACGAGTGATACCAATGAACGTAAAAGAATTTTTGCATTCCACCCATATGATGAATATAAAAGACTCAATAAAAATAATTTGGGGGGAGGAGCCAAGCTCGACAGCGTGATGGCTGCACGGTAGCACGGCTCCGCCGGCCTCCCTGCCCAAACTCATTTATCCTGTCGCCATCCTGCCTAAAAACGACAACATCTTATAGATGAAGGTCTGCTGATACTTACCACCCGTCCTGGTGGATCCGGCGTTCGGTGGGTCCGCAGCGGCGTCCTCCCAGGAAGTGCGGCCTCCGGGGGGTGGAGACCGGGGCCTTGCCTTCAGCGAGTGGCCGGTGAGACGGTGTCGGTGGCGGCCTCGGGTGGAGGACGGAGGCCGGCCGGAAGAGGCCGTTGTGCGAAAAAGCCGGAGGCAACTGAACTCGCCTGGGACTACCGTCCGGTGGTCCAGAGGTGAGGTGCGGCAAGTTGTGTGTGGGGGACGCCGCGTTGGTGGCTCCCCCCCTTGTTGCCTTGCCCGGCCGTCTCGAACTTTATCGCTCGGTGGCGGAAAGTGGCTCCAGCGGAGTGGTGGCGCTGGCGGGTCCCCCTCTTTTGGTGGCCCTCATTTCTGCATCTAGGTTGCAGTTTGGATGCTTTAGGGGGATCCCGCGGGGGCCCTGCTTGTGAGCCCGCCCCAGGAGTTGATTCCGAAAAGACGGCGCTTTACTCCCAAAATGGCGGCTGATGCCGTATGCTGTGGAACGCCCCGGGATGTCGATGCTGTGCCTCTGTACCATGATATGGCCTGCACTGGGGAGCGTGAACCCACGATTGGCGACGTCCTACGAGCGCTGAAGATTTGGCAAGTGACCTTGGCCCGAGATTCCTGTGGGCAAGACAATGTGGTGACCGCCATTTTCCCGGGCCGTCCCTCAGAGATGCGGATGGGCCCGAGATGGTTGCTGCTTGTTTCCCGCATTTTGGTGGGGGTAACGATGTCCTGGTTCGCAAGCGGGAAGATTTGCTGGTGACCATTGACTCTGGTGTACGTGACTGCCGTAAACAGCTTTTGCATTACCGTCAGCGGAGGAGATTCCATGGATGGCATCCATTGGCCGCTCAGCGGCTGCTTCACGGCCTTTTCTCTCCGCTTTGTGCTATGCCCGCTACTTCGACATACATCATGGCGATCGCTAAGAAAGGACTGGGGTGAACCCGCTTCTTAATCCGGAGGACTGTTCCTCGGTGTGCGGAGTTATGGACTGCCCCAAATTGTGATAATTTATCGAATCCTTAATATGTATGGCTACCTGGAAACACACCAGTTTAGTTTTGGGCTGCATTAATTGTTTGTATGGGCGGGGGGTGGGGGCTGTGCGCCTTGTTACATGGTATCCTCCCCCCTGGCTTTCCTTTTTCCCTTTTATCGGTTTTCTTTCTTTTTCCCTACATTATCTCTTTCTATATTTCGGGTTCATGTTTAGGGCGACAGGCACGCTGCTGGGAGGGGTAGGCCATAGCCTTCTGCAGGGGTGCAGGGTGGGGCGGGTGGGTTGGGGTCTATTGGATAGCTATTTGTTTCTATGGCTCTTTTGTGTCCTTTACTTGGGTCTCCGTGAGTGTGCATGATTCCCGCGGGGTGAGTGCCTGGGGGGGAGGATTGGGTATTCCTGTGTAATATGATACTTTTAGGTTCTGCTTATCCTGACTTAGCCGCCCGCCCCTAAGAATGTTTACTGTCTGGATTGTTGATCGCCATTATTACCGTGGGGCGGGGACAGTAACGTGGAGTCCCCTTTTCCTTTTTTCTAGTTCTTTCGCTTTCTTTTACTCTCCGGGTTGGGCTGTATAGTGATTGTAACTTTATCCGTCTCATTGATGATTTAATTATCATGAGAGTGATGTACTGTTTGTCTTTGGGCACATGAGGTAGCGGGTGGACACTGGCCGAAGAAAAATTGCAAGGGCATCCTTGGCTTGAACTCTTTGGACTATTCTGATGACAGATCTATGGGTACCCTATTATAATGTTGTTGGTTTTGTTCCCTGCCATGTGCACCAGGACGCTTATTATACAACCGATCCTTCATTCTTTATTATAAAATTAACCTTCTGTGATCCTGTGCCGGGGGGTTACACTAAGTTAGCATCATGGACTCGCAGCACTGTGTATGATTGCGTAACCACTCCGTACTTTTTATTGATATTGGTGCTTTCCAGTTTGTTTAGTGGCCGGCCTCCGGGTTGTAGGCCCGTATTTGTATGCAACCATCTACACAAATAAAGGTTTTCAAAAATTAAAAAAAATATATATATATTTTGAAAACATGAGCATTTTTCTTTCAAGGATGGTTTGAAGAAATATACATTTTATAAAAGAACATAGTACTCTACACTAAAGGAGAACAGTCATCACAATTATGATAGAATAGAAAATAGAATAATATTTCTAAATACCTTTACAGTCAACAAACTCATAAGCACAGTACACAGTTTAAGTTAAAAACACCCTACCGCAACTAGTTTTGAAAAGCATAGTAAAATAAAGTGTGTCACAAAATGGGCTACGTACATGTAAATGTGTAAATGTAAATGTAGTAGTACTTGTATAGTGCACGAATCGACCCATGAGGGTATCTCAGCGCTTGTACGCATACCGCTCCGGAACCCTTCCTGGATTTTCCCTGTGAAGTGCCCACTCCTGGGCACCCCCAAGGGGAAGCCAGGCCTCCTAGCGTTGTTGGAGCCGCTGTGGAGATTAAGCAAGCTATTGCCCAGAGTTGCAGAGTGGGACCCATAATTAGAATAGGCACTGAGGCGAGAATTATCAGGTCCGAGGAAATTAAGCTCAAGACCCGTTGAGGCGGGAATTGTTACCGTTATACTAACCTGCACTTACCCTACTCATGCACTCTACTCTCCATTTCAAAATCCAAACCAGATTTACAACACCCTTGCACCACTTGCGTCACTTTTCCCATCTTAAAAGTGATGCAATAGTAACGCAATAAACTTGTAAATCTACCCCTATGCACATTACGAGCAATGTTTTGCTCGTAATGTGCATAGGGGTAGATATACAAGTTTATTGCGTACACAACTCATTCACTTCCTTATCGATCACAATTAGACAGTGTTGTTTCACAATTCACAATGAACTTCAATAAATACTTTGTGCCTATGTAAAGTGTAAATGAGATTGTCGACATTACAAAACTTAGTGGTATATTTTACAAAGACAGAGTTAAAATTGTCATCGCTTTAACACCTGCAAAGTACCAAAAAAACCACAGAAAATGGACTTCAAAATCTTGTTATCTTACCGGAAGATTTTCTCAACATTGCTGTTTCCTAGACCAGACTGAGAGCCACCACCCGAGGCAAAAAATAAAAGGTTGTGGGGGTTCCAATGCCCCCCTTCAAAATTAAAAGTGGGGGGACCTCAACGATCCCCCTCAATCCCCGGGAACCACCATCCCCGGAATTTAGTGTATTGTGAAAGGCAGACTGCATTACCCTATGCCTAGAGCCCTTGAAGGCCCTGCAGACCGCCACGCCCCAGGGCCAGCTCCTGCAGTGACACTGCTGTTTGCTATGAGAGGGCGTGAGTCTCACGCCTTCCACCCTCCCATAGCAAACTTAGTTTGCATTTTGAAAGACACAACAGTGAAATATGTTCTTACTTTCAAAAACCAAACCAGATTGCTTTTCCACATGCAAGATAGCATCTCCCCATGGGGAAAAGCAATGCCGGCTCCCAAAGAACGTGGGAAGCCGGCGGGATCGTATGGGCATTGTGGCTCCCCCCACGGTCCCCAACATTTTTTTTGTCCCCGGGAATATTAAAAATTACTGATAGGGACTATTTTTTACGGTAAAATTAAAAGTTGCGCACCCAGCTCAGTGTGGCCCCCAGGTGTGCACGCGCTGGATGCACGACTCAAAATCTGTAGGGTACGCGACTCCAGCGCCTTCGGTGCACAACTTCTACGTGTTTGGGAGCAGGTATTGCTTTTCCACATGGAGACCTACTAACATGCAGCTCGCCATGTGGAAAAGCAATCTCATTTACATTTTGAAAGAGAGAAAAGATTTCCTTGCTATGGGAGGGCGGCATAGACACCCCAGGAAACTGCAGAAACTGGCCCTCCCACAAGACATAAAGCCCTGGGAGTGGTGGTCCCCGGGGCTTTGGACACCTTGCAGCCCCCCACAACCATTTTTTTTTAGCCCCGGTATTGCGGCCCCCTTGTGTGCACACGCTGCATGCACGACTCATAATCTGCCGGTGCAGGACCAGAGGTAGGCATGGGCAGCGTGGGCAGCTGCCCAGGGCCTCGCGCTCAGCCCACCAGCATGGGCCGAACCGATGGTGTGCCCTGTTGTTTCCCAGTATCCTTGCAATTAGGGTCCAGGGGAAGCCCCCCTCCCTGGGCCTCTCTGGGATGGTGACTGGAGGCCTAGGGGAGGGAGACGCTTCCCCTAGTCCCAATTGCAAGGAGACCCATTCAGAAACACTGCGGGAGGCCCATTTACAGGATTTTAGCGCCCACACACTGTTAACTCTCAGCCCACAAGCAATTCTTACACCTATCAGCTGGAGGTGTGAGAATTGCTTGTGGGCTGATAGTTAAAACTATAGGGGCGCTATAATCCTGCACAATGGGCCTCCTGCGGTGTCTCTGAATGCTTTGCAAGGGGCAACTGCAATAAATTAGAGGGGCCTCGCGCAGTCCCTTAAGTAAATTAGAGGGGCCTCGCACATTCCCTTTTTGCCCAGGGCCTGGCAAATCATAGAAGCATTCCTCCTGTAGGGTGCACGAATCCACGGCCTATGGTGCATAACTTCTATGTGTTTGGGAGCCACCATTGCTTTTTAACATGCAGCTCTCCATGTAGAAAATCAATGTCATTTAGAATTTTAGATATTGAAAGATAGAACAGTTTTCCTTGCTATGGGAGGACGGGATGTGCACCCCTGGACACTGCAGGAGCCGGCCCTCCCACAATACATAATGCCCCGAGGAGTGGTGCTCCCTGGGGCTATGGACACCTTACAGCCCCCCAACCATTTTTTTTGTAGCCCAGGGGGTAACAGGGCCCTCGAGTGCTCCAGGAAGTGGGCCACGTAGTCCCCCTCCCACAATACATAAAGCCCAGTGGAGTGGTGGTCCCCTGGGCTTTGGAGACCTTACAGCCCCCCCAACCATTTTTTTTGTAGCCCTGGGGGTAACCAGGCCCTTGAGTGCTCCAGGAAGGGGGCCACACAGTCCCCCTCCCAAAATACATAAAGCCTCGGGGTGATGGTCCCTGCAGCTTTGGGGACCTTGGACCCCTCCGCCACCATTTTTTTTTTTTTAGCCCCGGGAGGATGATCCCCGGGGCTGGAGGGCCCCTCTGGGACCCCCATAAAATTCAATAATTTTGCTCCCGGTATTTAGCCCCCCCGAGGTCTAATTATAAGGGCCCCCCATAAAATCTAATAATTTTGCCCCCGGTATTTACCCCCTGCTCTGCTGCTTTATTTTATTAATTTTACGGCAGAGTCTGCGCACCCTACACGCACTGGCCGGTTTAAAAAAAAATGTGGGCCGTGGGCATCCTTCTGGTACCCCCTAAGCAAGTCTAGAGGGTAAAATTATTTCTACCCAGCCCCCTTTCTCTGTTTTGCACACATATTCCAGTGACTTCCTCAGCCTCGCTTCTACCTAGGCACAAAATGGCTGCCAACAGTTCCTGGTTTCAAGTGCTTACAACTGCTTTACAGCCAATTAGCATTGACCGCATGATCAGGACGGTGCGCTTTTGCTACAATACCATTCCTCGCACAATCCGCGGATTGACTGCGCCCATAGATATATATATTACTTTAACCGTAATTTTCTCTGGAACTACTAAACAAAATAACACCATTTAACCCCTTCGATGCTCATGACGAGCTCAGCTCGTCATGAGGCAAAGTTGAGCTGCAGTCATGACGAGCTGAGCTCGTCATGACCACACCCGTTTCCATTGACCTTCAGCACAGGAGGGGAACTCTCAAGCACCGATGGTGTTAAGCAAAAGGCACAGGCCTGAACTGAGGACTACCTCTTTGCCAAATTTGGTGTAATTCCGTTCAGCCGTTCGGGCTGTAGCCGTGGCTAAAGGTCCTACAGGAAATTGCATGGGGAACCCCCCTTTTTTCTCACCCCCGCTTGTCCAAATACCCCCAAACTTTCAGGGAAGGAGCAGAACTGAGCTGGCCAACAGTTTGAAAAATTTTGAAAAGATTCATAAATCGGCGCCAAAGTTATTGGCAATAGAATGTTGCGTATTTCCTATGCATAATAGGTCCTAACTATAACTACCTACCGGCAACCGCCAGAAACTCCTTCGCAAAAAAGATAGCAGAGGCCACAGTAGGAGAAAACCAAGGAAGCTATTTATTTACAAGCTGTGGTGAATGCATTTCGGCATATGTAAGCCTTCTTCAGCGCCCAAGAAATCAGGATGCTTTCCCTCGCGCCAATGGATGTCCAGCCACCTCTTTGAAAGTTCAAATGCGCTCCTCCCGCAGAGATGTCAGCACACCTGTTGCCGGTCCTCAGGTCTCCCGTGGACTGCAAGGCCCAGAATGCATTGTAAAGTTCCCAGGTAGGTTGCGCATGGGAGTAATTCAGCCGAATGGTTGCGCAAGGTGCAGGATGCTGCACGAAGGTAAAGCCATTTTTCCTGCTTGTGGAGCTGCAAATTTAGCCTCCTCGGGCCCCTAACCGCTTCAGCCTCACAGTTTGTGGATCCATACAGCGGGGGCAGAAAGACAATGCAAGCCGCCCTGTATGAGGTGGAATACCTCACGACTTCCTGCTTCCCCACAAACAATGAGGCGGGCCCAGGTCATCCGATTACTCGGAAAACAGAAACTGCCTGAAGACAGAGAGCCAGTGACATTCGGGCCACTTTGTGGAGCGAGGGCCTCTTTAACACGTTTCTGTCCGACTTGGAAAATGTCCAGAGAAAGTCCTTCGCAAAAAAGAGAGCAGAGGCCACAGTAGGGGAAAACCAAGGAAGCTATTTATTTACAAGCTGTGGCGAATGCATTTCGGCATACGTAAGCCTTTTTCAGCGCCCAAGCAATCAGGATGCTTTCCCTCGCGCCAATGGATGTCTAGCCCCCTATTTGAAAGTTCAAATGCGCTCCGCCCCAAGAGATGTCAGCACACCTGTTGCCGGTCCTCAGGTCTCCCGTGGACTGCAAGGCCCAGAATGCATTGTATACAGGTACTACTCAAGGGTGCTTCCCAGCACCGAAAAGAGAAACAGACTATTCCAGTTCCCTGATTTTGTGTGCCATGATGCCGTTTATTTTTTCGTTTCAAGGTGCAAATCGGACATGACGCATTTCAGCCAACGCAGTAGCCTTGATCACATGAGCACGTTACAAGTAAGTGACGTAAATATTAGGAACCCATATACCATGTGACATTGAGTCTGTTTCCAGCATAGACAAAGAGGAAATACTATACACATTTGAATTATAAAAACAGAATGCCTTGAACAATAAATGGACAAATGCGTATTAGTAAAACAGAATACAGACGTATTTAAAGGAAATTCTATTCCATGTATTGGTCTATCGTAAGAAATGTAAAATGACGAAAATTCATAAAAATGTGTCTTCTCGTTGTTCACATTACCGATCAACCTGCTGTAAAAACCATAGTATATAAAGTGCTCAAATGCAGCCATACATAATGTGTCAGTTTTAAAAAATGTCCAAAGAAAAAATGGGAATTTAAAAACTCATGGGGGCAGATTTATGATGCCCTTGCGCCGCAATTGCGTCACTTTATTTGACGCAACTGCGGCGCACACACTGCGCCCTATTTACAACGTGACGCATCTAGGAGATGCGTCACGTTGTAAAGCCCTGCGCCATAAGGAGGAGTTCCTGCGCCTCCTGAAAGTGGCTGAGTGAAATCTATGAGATTTAACTCAGTCACTTTCAGGCCAATGCTGCGTCAAAACCCTGCGCCTGCTTGAAGCAGGCGTAGGTCTTGATGCAGCATTGTGTAGATGGGGCACCCCCGAGCCTTGCTGGAGCTGCAACGGCACTCCAGCAATGCGCCACGTTTCCGGCACAGATGCGTCACGCATCTGTGCTGTTTTTGCACCATGGTGCGCCGCATTATAAATGCGGCGCACCATGGGTGGCGGAGCTGTGGCGCACTGTGGCGCACGTTTACTGGCGCATCCCTGGGGATGCGCCAGCTAACATAAATCTGCCCCATGATGTTTAAAAAATTCCATTCATTTTCTTGTAATAGTATTCTGTTAAAACGTGGGGAAGTTGTTAATAGTGCAAATACTCTAAATCTGTATAAAAATTAGAAATCTCATCTTGATCCCCAAATTCGTCAAAAGTGCATAACAGATGAAAGAATTTCAATATAAAGAGCTGTGTGCAGACCTCAATGAACGGTGCACAAGTGCAAAAAAGCTAAAGTGCAAAGGTGCAATAAGTGGAGCTAAAAACTGTTAGAGAAAGCAGCATATGTAATGTAAGATGTATTTCATGAGAACCTAGTTGCTGGTCTGATCCATGTGGAGCTAGTTATATGCTGGACCCGCTAGTGTCTGGACTAGTAAGCAGGTTCCTATGTTGGTGTCACATATACCTAAATGGTAAACCATCCTTACACAACTGGTGTCAAACAGTACTGTGTTATAAATAACTAAGAACCTTGATCAGTAATACATGCACTATATACAAAACAGGTTTAAGTTGAAAACTATAGTGCAGCTACAGATAATGATGTAAATCCTCACAGATGTTCAATCCCCGAGGGGCCTTAATGTTGTGTTCAACAATGTATTGTGTTTCCAACTGTCTGAGCTTTTTTACTCAATTGCCTCCTCGTTTGTTAATAGGTACACTGTCTATGCCAAAATATTGGAGTACATTTAAATTGTTGTTATGTTCCAATTTTATATGTCTCGCGGATACGTGGGATCCTAATTGACAGTCGCGCGTAAGTGCTGCAAAGTTTGTGCAAATACCTGCAGTTTAGTGCTACCAACATAGCGCATGACGTATACAGCAAAATCCGTGCGACATGTGTAATGCCCTTTGAGTTGGACAGAAGTATCAGAAAAAGAAGTGGAATAGGACATGTTATTCACCCCAAATTTGCAAGCACGACATGTGCTGCACTTGAAAAAACCTTTTTGGGGGGGAAAGCCAAATGCTTCTAAATGTGTAATTCTGGGTTAGTTTTTACAAGAACACTACGCATGGAATGGCCTTACGATAAGTGAAGTTGGGTTTGTTAGGCACTATCTGCTGGAGTCTGGTATCAGTGAGGACTATAGGCCACTGGATGTTGATAAGGCTTTTGAAGGCATTGGCCTGTGTACTGTAGGTTGATATGAACCTAAAGGGGACATATCTTGAGTTGTCATGGCACACTATATCCCCTGCAATATCTGGTTGAGAGATAATAGTGGTGGCTAACCTACTGTACTGGTGGATTCCTGTAACAACTGTCTAGCCTTGCTGTTGGCTTTTTTCATTGCTTCATCCAGTTTCTTTGAATTGTAGCCTCTCTCTATAACCTATCTCTAGTCACTTTTGTGCTACTGCCAATGCCTCACTGCTACTACATACTCTATGGATACACAGAAACTCGCCATAATCAATCAATCAATCAGTGACATTTGTAAAGCGCGCTACATACCCGTAGGGTCTCAAGGCGCTGGGGGGGGAGGGGTGCCGCTACTGCTCGAACAGCCAGGTCTTCAGCTTCTTCCTGAAGGAGAGGTGGTCTTGGGTCAGGCGCAGGTCGGTCGGGAGGGAGTTCCAGGTCTTGGCGGCCAGGTAGGAGAAGGACCTTCCTCCTGTAGTCGCTCTTCGGATGCGGGGGACGGCGGCGAGGGCGTGGTTGGCTGATCGGAGGTGGCGTTTGGGAGCGTAGAAGTTGACTCGGCTGTTGAGGTAGCTCGGGCCTTGGTCGTGTAGGGCTTTGTGTGCGTGGGTGAGGAGGCGGAAGGTGACTCTCTTGCTGACGGGGAGCCAGTGGAGGTCTCTCAGATGTCCGGAGATGTGGCTGGTTCGTGGGATGTCGAGGATGAGTCTGGCTGAGGCGTTTTGGATCCGCTGGAGTCTCTTCTGGAGCTTGGCGGTGGTGCCGGCGTAGAGGGCGTTGCCGTAGTCCAGTCGGCTGGTGACGAGGGCCTGGGTGACGGTCTTCCTGGTCTCCGTGGGGATCCACCAGAAGATCTTCCGTAGCATGCGTAGGATGTTGAAGCACGACGAGGAGACAGCGTTGACTTGCCTGGTCATGGAGAGGGAGGAGTCCAGGATGAAGCCCAGGTTGCGTGCATGGTCTGTCGGTTTGGGTGCGGTGCCCAAGGCGGGGGGCCACCAGGAGTCGTCCCAGGCGGAGGGTGAGGAGCCCAGGATGAGGACCTCCGTCTTGTCCGAGTTCAGCTTCAGGCGGCTGGTCGTCATCCACTCGGCTACCTCTTTCATCCCTTCGTGTAGGTTGGCTCTGGCGGCGGCGGGGTCGTTGGTCAGGGAGAGGATCAGCTGGGTGTCGTTGGCGTAGGAGATTATGCTGAGGTTGTGTTTGCGTACGATGGCCGCGAGGGGGCTCATGTAGACGTTGAAGAGGGTGGGGCTCAGAGAAGATCCTTGGGGGACGCCGCAGATGACTTCGGAGGCCTCTGACTTGTATGGTGGTAGGCGGACTCTCTGTGTTCTTCCGCCGAGGAAGGAGATGATCCATTCCAGCGCCTTGTCCTGGATTCCGACGTTGCTGAGGCGCCGTACTAGGGTGCGGTGGCAGACCGTGTCGAAAGCCGCGGAGAGGTCTAGGAGGATGAGGGCCGCTGTTTCTCCATTGTCCATCAGGGCCCGGATGTCATCGGTGGCGGCGATGAGGGCGGTCTCGGTGCTGTGATTGGCTCGGAAGCCGGACTGTGAGGGGTCGAGGGATCCGTTCGTCTCGAGGAAGGCGGCCATCTGCTTGTTGACGGTCTTCTCGATGACTTTGGCTGGAAACGGGAGAAGCGAGATGGGGCGGTAATTCTTGAGGTCTGTGGGGTCCGCTGTTGGTTTCTTGAGTAGAGCACTGAGTTCGGCGTGCTTCCAGCTCTTCGGGAAGGTGGCGGTGTTGAAGGATGTGTTGATGATGTCTCGCAGGTGGGGTGCGATGACAGCGTCGGCCTTGTTGAAGACGTGGTGAGGGCAGGGGTCGGTCGGTGATCCGGAGTGGATGGAGTTCATTGTGCGGATGGTGTCTTCGGTGCTGATCGGGGTCCAGGCGTGAAGGCTAGAAATTATGTGTTGAGGATGAAAGCTTGTAACATGTAAAAATGTATTGCCAGCTGTAGGGTTCCTGTGAAGACATGTTTCAATAGCCCCATTCTCAATGTATACTGTGATGTCAAGAAATTAATAGATGTAGGATCAATGTGTGCAGTAAATTGCAAATTAAGGTTGTTATGGTTTATTGCATCAACCATGTCATGAATGATGTAATATGTGACATCATCAGCAGTGGATTGCGGGTGCGCGATATATAGTTAGTGGAACTAACTATATATGAAATTTCAATGGTTTTGTGTGAGTAAAATAAGGTTTTGAAAAGGCTAATCCCTAACTATATATGGTCTATAACCAATGGTTTTTTCAGTGAATTTTCAAGGTTTTGTAAATGCAAATTCCTAACTATATATGGCCTATAACCTATGGTTTTTTCAGTGAATTTCATTGTTTTTTTAATAGCAAATATCAAAAGCTGTAAAATGTCAAGTACGTGATAGGTGAAAACTTTTTCGTGTTTATGCACGCTGATGTGCTTTGAACGCTGCCCCCCTCCCCTCTTTTCTCTTAGTAGTACTCTCTCTTTGCAGATAGTGAAGAGTAGTTAACGCAGGCCTTTACCCCCGTTGTAATCCGTCGTGCCTGCTTGTCTCTCCATTTGATTGATTGTTATCCAAGCATTTACTGTTTTACAATTGATTCTCTTTGGTTCATTCTCTATTTACAAACAAGCACAAAGTCGCAATACTCTGTTTAGTCTTTGCAGATAGTGAAAAATCGTGAAAAATCGTGTAAAAAAATAAAAGTAATCGAGCAAAATCAGTAGGCCACTAATTGGATCTCTTTTTGACCTCGCTAAAATAGAAACATTAGGAACAACCCTTCATGAGAAATACGAAAATAGTGAGATGAACTGAGCTCCACACCATGAGGGCTGCAAGACAGCTCGGCTCCGTCACCCACCCCGCCCAAAATAACGACAAACCCTATGCAAATATTAAAAATATAGACAACACACCAGTAACAGGGTAAAACATTTTATTAAATAACTATTTACATTACGTTGGTTTATGAGATGATGTCAGTAGTGGACCGATGTGTGAATAGGTCGGAAGCAGCACAAGGCGCCAAGATCCGGATGGCAAGTCCTGGATGTTGGGTGCCATAGTTCAGAGTTCTGAGTTTGAGCCTTTTTCAATGCCTGTGCTTTGTGCTTTGTTGTTTCCCCTCCATCAAAAACAAAAAAAAAATATAAAACTGTGCAAAAATACAAAAAAATCAAAAAATGTTTAGAAAAGCAGTGCTTGTAAGACTGTCTGAAGCTTATTTCCACCTACTGCAGCTTCACTATTCTCAAAGTAAGTGAGGGTCGTTTGTGGACCTGACTGCATTTGAAAACAATGTTATATGGTACCTCCCTAAACCGCTTGACGGAGGCCCCCGAGGGGCGGTGTGATGGCACGGACTCGGAGAAGACGCTTGGCTCCGACCCCCTCCCCAAGTCTTATAGCACTGGTGTAGCCTGAGATCGCCCCCGACATAGGCGGCCGGCTCCCGGGGTCCGGCGGAACTTTTTGCCTTTTGATGACTCTTCTATTCTGGACTTTGTCCCATAATCCGTTTGACCTGAAGACACGCTGTAGTGGGGCGCCCCTTTACCGTTTTAGTTGCCATTCCGCCCGCTTTTGCTACACTGTGCCTCTTCCGCCATTCAGCTGTTTACCGCCCGCTCTTGCGACTACAGCGTCTCGCTCACCATGTAGTTGAGTTGCTCCCGCTCTTGCGGTGCAGCGATAGGCGACTGCCACAGGACTCTCAAAATGGCGGCCGGCTCTTCGGTTTTGGGCCTGGTCCACTAAAATGGCCCTGGGACACATTGGAACTCGGACGCTTCCCTGATAGGGCTTGGGTCCCATTCTCGAAAGCGTCTCCTCAGCCGTGAAGATTCTACAAAAGTCTTAGGAATGGCCACGACGGAGCTACGAGATGGTAGTGCTCTCATGCTGACGCCAGCTTTAGTCTGAAACATCCAGAAACACTGTAGACTACCAATTCGATCAGTTCCGGTAGCGCCCCAACATGACCCGGTAGAGAAGAACTTGCCCTCCCCTCTTTGACTGATGGTTCTTGTTGCCTGTCCCCTCTGTTGTCATTTAACAGAACTTTTTGGACTGCTGAAAGGGGTTGTGTTCCGAACGCTGGTTGGTGGAGACATTTTGACTATATTCTTGACCTACGTTGTCGCGTAATGCGTTATATGACACGCCGCGTTAGCGCACCCGGAAGTGATCCGGGGCGCGGCGCGCAGCGCGTAACGTAAGCATAACAGGTCATGTGACTTGTTAATAAAACTTTTCATTGGTTCATTTTACTTTTGTTATTTTAATGATGAAAAGCTTGGTCATATGACCTAAAAATTACGCTTTTTATTGGTTTCGAACATTATTTTTTTTTAAACATATATGTTATAATATTCCAGGCTAATGTACTTTCCCGGAAAATTTACAACTGTCCTGCAAGTAAAATATATTCCTTTTTCGAGAAAAAGGGCGTTTCTTCGTTCCATGACGGAGCCGTTGAGTAAAAGAGACTCGGCCTGCTGTCTTAGTCGCCGATACGCCTGATTATCAGATTCTTATCGATCACTTTATGTTGCAGGAGTGGAAAACACAACTGCCCTTGACCATTTATCTTTACTGCGTTCCTACATATTATACCTTTTATCCGTCATGTAATTGGACTGCTTTATTTCACTTGCCTTTTACTGATTCGAAAACAGTGACTAAAAGTAAAAACTTTACCAATGTAAATACTACTACCATGTTTTGTTTTAAAAACCTTTATTGTGAAAATGTCAGTATACAAATACGGGCCTATAACCACGTGGGCCGGCCACGGAGCAAACTGAAATCGTATATGATGAGGAGACATTTACATTATAGAGGAACGTAACGAGCGAGCCATTAGGTTGCAAGAACTAAGATGTCTAACAGTTGCGGAATCGGTGGACGTACATTTTGTAATTAAAATACGACAGGGCCACTTACAAAAAAGTTATCTAGATATACATTTGCGTGCAAGTACCATGGGTGACGTTAATTCGAACTTTCAATAGTACAGTAATAAATAACACATCAGAACTTAATATCAATAGGGATGTAGAAATATTCAATCAATTCTCGTCCCCGCCCGCCATGAGCATCAAAACTGCATTCATATCTCGTGATATCAAGGTTGTTCAACCAGTACACAACAAGGAGTTACGAGTCCCATTTATACCGGCGCCATTTTGGGCGAGGCCGGGCAGGTCCAAGATATAGTCAAAATGTCTCCACCAACCATCGGCCTGACCAGAACTCCTTTCGGCCCTTTATGCTACAAGATGGTGTCTTCCATTCAGAAAATATTGTTGGCAGCATTTTGAAAGGAAAGATAAACAGCCGTTTTCCTAGTGAGTCTCACATTGTTACATTTAGGAAGAATGTTGAAGAGTAATATGTGGAAAATCTGAAGCCATTTTTCTACAAACTCTCAATCAGCCTTGGATGGAAAAAAAAATCCTGAAGAATGTACAAACTGAAAACCAATTTTTGTCTGTATAGCATCAACAGCAACGCTTGAGTCAGCTTTGTGTCAAGCCGCCATTTTCATTCAATCAATAGCGTCCCCCTGCACACATTCAGGGACCTGGTCGTGTCTTCAGGTGAAACGGATTGTGGGACAAGAAGCAGAAAGGAAAAGGAAAAAAGTTCCGCCGGACCTCGGGAGCCGGCCGCCTATGTCATGGGCGATCTTTGGCCACACCAGGGCAATAGTGAAGCTGCAGCAGGTGCAAAAGAGCTTCAGACAGTCTTACAAGCACTGCTTTTCTAAACAATTTTTGATTTTTTTGTATTTTTGCACAGTTTTATATTTTTTTTTTGTTTTTGATGGAGGGGAAACAACAAAAAACAGGCATTGAAAAAGGCTCAACAGTGCAGGGCGCCTTGTGCTGGTTCCGACCTATTCACACATCGGTCCACTACTGAGATCACCTCATAAGCCAACGGGGCACCCCACGCTGACTTTCGGCGCAGCATTGTAGGATGGCCACACCAGTGCGGCAACTTGCTGGACACCACCTCGGTGCCATCCGGATCTCGGCGCGTTCGAGTCACTGTACCGCAAAAGTGACCGGAACTCAGCTGGACACGCCGTCTTTCGGCACAGCATTGTAGGATAGCCACACCAGTGCAGCAACTTGCTGGACACTAACTCAGTGCCATCCGGATCTTGGCGCGTTGTGCTGCCTTCGGCCTATTCGCACACCGGTCCGCTACTGACGCCGCCTCACGTGCCAACGGATTTTCTACGCTTTTTGTAGCCCTATGCCGCATAACAGGTCATGTGACTTGTTTATAAAACTTTTCATTGGTTCATTTTACTTTTGGTTTCCTAAAGATGGAAGGCTTGGTCATATGACGTAAAAATAACACTTTTCATTGGTTTAGAACATTTTTTTTTCCCAAACGATGAAAGCCCCACCTTGTTTCTAGATGATTCAGACTGAAGCTGGCGTCACCATGAGAGCACCACCATCTCGTGGCTCCGTCGTGGTCATTCCGCGAGCAATCATGGCAGCCGCTCCCCACCGGAAGCCTGCAGGAGTCGAGGGCCCCCAAGACTTTTGTAGAATCTTCACGGCTGAGGGGACGCTTTCGAGAATGGAGCCCAAGCCCTAGCAGGCAAGCGTCCGAGTTCCAAGGTGTCCCAGGGCCATTTTAGTGGACCAGGCCCAAAACCGAAGAGCCGTCCGCCATTTTAAGAGTCCTGTGGCACCCGCCTATCGCTGCACTGCAAGAGTGGGAGCAACTCAACTACATGGTGAGCGAGACGCTGTAGCCGCAAGAGCGGGCGCAACTCAGCTGGATGGCCGCCACCTGGGGAGGCCCGTTCACGCCGCCTCCCCCACTCCCCCCCCGGGCCACCCCACGCCAATTTTCGGAGCAGCATTGTAGGATACCAAAACCAGTGCGGCAGTTTACTGGACATCACCTGGGTGCCATCCACATCTCAGCGCGTTCTGCTGCCTTGGGACTATTCGCAGAACAGACCGCTACTGACGAGGCCTCCCCCCGCACCACCCGGGACGCCCCACGCTGTTTTTCTGAGCTGCATTGTAGGATCCCAAAAACCAGTGCGGCACCCAGGTGACATCACCTGGGTGCCGTCCAGAACTCAGCACGTTGTGCTGCCTTGGGACTATTCGCACAAAAGACAGCTTCTGACCATTGTTGCTTTTTTTTGTCAAAAATGTTTAAATGTTTGTTACAGTTTTTGTTCCGTTCGTTATATTTAAAAGTTAATAAAGTTTTATAATCCCACTTTGTTGGAGTGCTATATATTTTTAAAAAATCGGGTGAATGGGGCCTTGAATCGGGTTATTGTCATGTGTGGGCTTTGCAAGTGTACTGCTACAGGATCGGACATTTCAAACTCAAATGCACGTTCTTTTTCTTACCTTTCCGAAGCATGGAGCGCAATAGCAGGCAGAGAAAGGGTGATGCAAGTGTTGAACACTGCCTGGCCTGGCAAGTTGCTGGCAGTGCCCCCCCCCCCCCCCCCCCGCCCGCTCCTGAAAGAGGACACACACACACCGCCGCCCCGAGTACTTCACAGATCTTTAAAAGACCATGCGCTTGTTCATGAGGCTTAAATGGTTTATCACCCCTTCTAGAACCCCTGCATCGACCCTCTGACGTTTCCTGGAAAAAATATTACCACGTAACACAATACCAAGCCTTGTCAGCTGAAACCCCCGAGGAATCGTGGGGCATATTATCAAGGGGGTTTATCTCCGCTTTTTTGGCTTTAAAAGCCAAGAAAGCGGAGATAAAATTATCTCCCTATTACCAAGCTGTCGCTAACACCAGTTAGTGACAGCTAAAAGGAGATAGCGACCATCTTGGGCCCCGCTTTGCATGTCAGTGATATTTATCACTAATGACATGCAAAGTGGGCGTGCCAAGATGTTAGCGACTGGAAACAGTCCCTAACATCGCTATCTCCTATTACCAACTTTTGGAGATATTCGCGCTAAGCGCGAATATCTCCAAAAGCTAACACCTGACCTGAGCAGTTCTTAGCCATGTTATCCAATGGGAGGTGGATAACATGGCTAAGAGCATTTGCTCGATAATGCATGAATATCGCTGACTTTTCAGCGATATTCATGCATTGCGGCCGTTTTTTATCGCATTTGCGATAAACCTTGCTAATAGCAAGGTTTATCTGCAATAAAAATCGCCGATGTGCGGTGATAATTTTTGTCTCTAAACAAGTTAGAGACAAAAATTATCGCTAGTTGTTGGTAATATGCCCCCAGGTTTTTGCTTGCAGAAATCGGGAGGCGGGAGACTAGCACTGAAATCAGTAGTCTCACGCCTGAATCGGGAGGGTTGGCATGTCTGGATTCTCTACAGCTGGGGCCATAAACTACATCCGCAGGGCTAGGTGATAGCCTGGGACCGGCCTGGCATCTAAAATGGCTGCCGTGCACGACAAAATTGTGGCATTGGAAAAAAGGCAAGATGGCGCAGACAATGTTTATCAATAAGGATTCATTTATAACAAAATATTTTATCGCACTGACAAATTGGCGGTCAACACTTCCTGATTTCCATCGAATCGAACGTTAACAGACGTCACGCAGCAAAAAAAAAAAGCTCACGCACAGCCGCTGGAAGACATGTATCAACATATATGAGCCTCCTCAGCCACCCTCAGAAAACATAAGGGATTAGGATACGTCTCCCGCACCCCCTTATACCTAGTAATTTAATTAAAACGAAGCACAAAATGGCGAATTCCCGTTTCGCTACCAGTTTGCGGCCCAGTTCGCGGCCCGTGAAGCGCTTCTACCGTGAAAAATATTTTTTTTTTATTTTCCCCACGGGACCCTTTAATAACCCCAACAACATTCCTAGGGGGTCAAGAGGGGTATACCTTGCCCCCTTTCATTAAATTCCCCCTTCGTTTTTCACCTCTTCTTCTCTCTCGATCCTACCGAGAGATAAGATGGCGGCCGCTCCGGACTGTTTAGAATGTTGACAGACACCGGGGAGCCAATCAGCTTCGCATCGCAAAGTTCCGTTTCGCGAAAAGTAAGCGGACCGGAGCGCAGCCCGGAGCGCTGTTACAGATATATATCTTGTTTTGAACGTTAATTTCTCAAAATCCACTGGAGCACATATATTGAGACCTAGCAAAGGCACATCGGGCTAACAGTCCCTACAATTTTGCCAAGTTTCGTGCAAATCCATTCAGCCGTTCGAGCTAAAAGTGAGGCCAAAGGCCCTATGGAAATTAACATGGGAAAAACGCGTTTTGGGACCCCCCTTTTTTCTCGCCCCCCCCTGACGAAACCCCCCCAAATTTTCAGGGGCTGCTCAGAAACTAAATGTGCCATTTTCCTGAAAATTTCAGCCGATTCCGTCCACAAACGCCAAAGTTATTAGACATAGAATTTTCAAAAGTTCCATAGACAAATAATCCTAACTATATATACCTACTGGCGAACGCCAGTAGGTAATATATATATATATATATATATATATATATATATATATATATATTTTCGCTCCAAGGACCCACTCTCCCAGCCGGGAAAGAAGGAAACATCACTCGCGTGGTGGTTTTTTAAAACAATTCAATTTATTTTCTTCGCCTCACACAGACGCGTTTTGGGAAACCCCTTTCTCAATGTGTTCACCGTGGTGAAACACGGAAGCTTATTTTAAAGGGACCCAGCACATGACAGGATATGGGAAATGAAGGTTGGACTGCTCACCAGCGAACACCGATGAGCGTCATCTTACAGTGTGCAAAAGGCATGATATATATCTGGCAAAGGTAAACAGCAAGGGAGGGTTCCCCGTCCCAAACCAAAAAAGTCCATTATCTCAATGACATTCAGCATCACACATGCCATTGCTATAGACTCTATCACCCATTCATTAATAAAGAAAAGTCATTCTTTGTAGGCCCAATGTTTCCCCCTTTGTCAGCATTTCTGACGACTACATCGAGATTTTCGGAGAACTTTCTAATGGTTTCCTTCAAACTAGGATTCATTTTGTGACTCCCGTGTTCTCTGGAGTTTCTCAGATCCTAAATTTCAGCTGTAACCCTTGCTGAAAATGTGTCTATGTCATCATTAAGGGTCGGGTAATAGCTTTGGATTTTGGTCTCAGGTTGGACCCACCCTCTTCAGACACCGAGACCGCCTCTATTTCTAATCTTTCCGCTAACATAGTGTGTACCATCGGGCCCTGATTAGTATCCTCTAACTCCCACAGTCAATGCATGACTTTGATACCTCCTACCACAAAATTCTGTTCAGGGATATTCCTAGCTGTGAGAGTAGGTTTGGCCCTGGTGTTGAGTTTGTACAGTTTAGCCAACTTTAATTTATTTGCAAACAAACTTAAATAGGATAAACCCAGAGTCAGGTTTCTCTGGTCTTCCTCAGTAAGTGCCATCTCTGAAAGGTTTATTACCTTTTTGGGACCAATGTCTAATAGCGTCTGTTGCTCCTTGTTACTTTTTCACCATTGTCTTCTGCAGTCTCTTTTTCTTTCTATATCTCTATATGTATACATATATATAAAAAAAAAAATATATATATATATATATATATATATTCTCGAAACAGTCCACTCCAGTCTGGCTAGACAAAAGACCAGCACACCATACCATCGATTTCAAAAGTATTTAATTAAAGCCCCTACCCCCACAACAGACGCGTTTCGCCAAAAGGCTTCGTCAGTGTTCACCCGTGTTACAATACACAACGCCATTTAAAGCCAACTCGTCATGAAAATCAATGACAGTTTACCATTCTCGAAATACAAATCGTGGCAGCCATCTTTCAATGTGCAAATTTCGCAAAAATGTATACATTTCATGGCGTTGTAATAACATAAAGTGCTCAGTGCCAATTAAAAACATTAGGTAAGCAATGAATATATATCTCTAAAGTGCATACATGCTTATATTTTGTCAAACACAGTTATACCCTGCCTGTTGCGATATAGATGTTCTTATACATCTCACATTATATTTTTCAAATTGTTAACGCACACAGGAATTTCTACTGAATCAGATTTGCGCCCTGGATGGGCTTATGCAACCCTTCTGAATATGAACAGTTTATTCAGCCCTGAATGGGCAAAAATCAAAAAAGGGGGTAAAATACAAGAGAGTTTTGAGAGTGCGGAACAGCAAGGACCTGCATAAGAAATGTGGAAATTGTTTGATGTTACACAATACATAGTTGTTATTCCAGATGTACCCACATTTCCTCATTGTTGTTCAAACCCCAGGGAACCATAGTTTTTAACCCGATAATGTATTTGGACTCTAAAGTGCGAAGTTTTCTTTCTCTGTCACCACCCCTTTCGCTGCGTTCCACCTGATCAATACAATAAAAGCTTAACAGATCCCTGTCGCTTTTGTGGAACTCTGCGAAGTGTCGTGCCACAGGGTACGACTTGTCCCTGTTTACTATTGCCCGTAGATGTTCGAGAATTCGCATTTTAGTAGGCTTGATAGTACTGCCTATATAGCGTTTCCCACATGGACAAGTGAGGCAGTAGATGGTGTACTCAGAGTTGCAGTTGAGTAGTTTTTTTATATTTCTCTCGGGTTCATTTTCGTCAGTTTTCCCTGGGTAAGTTTTTTTTATTTTGCTATTCTTACAGGCCTTGCAGGCTCGACATGGAAAGAATCCTTTGGATTTCGTAATTGGACAGGCTTCTTTTTGTTTGGCACAAAATGGCTATGGACAAGATGGTCCCCCAGAGATTGACTACGTTTGTATGTTAAATGGGTCTCTCTGGAAGGACTTTACTCATTGTCTGATCTGTTTTGAGGATATGCCAGTTCTTTTGAAATATGTGCATTATCCTGCCTGACTTCGAGTTAAATGTGGTGATCATTCTTGGATTTTCCTCATTTTTCGTCACCTGTTTTACCACCAAGAGCTGGTCCCTTTGGATTTTTTTGGATTTCTCTTCCGCACTTGTTAGTACGTTCCGAGAATATCCTCTGATCTGGAACCTTGTTTTGGCTTCTTCCTTTGCCCGAACGTACTCCTCCTCATCCGAGCAGTTTCTTTTCAGGCGAAGGAATTCGCCATATGGTACACTTCCTATAAGACATTTGGGATGTTGGCTCGCTGCATGTAGAACAGCATTACCGGCCGTTGGTTTTCTATACAACCGGGTCTGTATTTTCCCATTGTCTACATAGACCTCCAGATCAAGGTAATATACCCTGGTGCCACTGATTTCACTGGTAAATTTGAGGTTAACAAAAAAAAAAATTATATATATATATATATATATATATATATATATATATATATATATATATATATATATATATATATATATATATATATATATTGATATTGTTGGATATAGAACAGAGACACGAGAAAACATAAAAGTGAAAAATGAAGAAAAACGGGCAGGGTAGAAACACCCTGACCCCCTAGGCCTGCTTAGGGGGTCCCACAAGGACCCCCAGGGCCCCAAAATTTAATTTCGGTGGAATTCGCACTGGGGTCACGAATCCCGACGATTTAAAAAAAAAAATGAAGCTTGGGCTCCTGCACTTCATGTTAACGAGGCCGCCAGGTGGGCCAGGTCCCTCGGGCATGCAGAAGAAATATTAGCGGGGGTCCCCTGGGGCTCCCGCAGCCCCGGGGACTGCCACCTCCCGGGGCTCATTACAGTGTATATGGGGGCACTCTGGCCCCCTGCAGCCTGGAGACCATCACCTCCCCAGTGCTGTAAAAAAAACATGTAGAGGGTCCCAATCCCCCCACGCTGCCCCGGGCACCGCCACCTCCCCACTGCTTTCATAATAAACTGCGGGGGTCTCGCAGCCTCCACGCAGCCCCAGGGACAGCCACCTCCCCGTGGACTATTTTTTATTTAAAAACAATTGTGGGGAGGTTGAGCCCCCCACATGCCCCGGGGACCACCACCTCCCCAGGGCACCCTAAATTCAAAATCGGGGGTCCATTATGGACCCCTTGCCCCAGGACCCACCACCTCCCTGGGGCTTTTCAAACATTTGGAGGGAGGCCACATGGCCCTCTCTTAGAGCCCTTAAAGGCCCTTGGATCTGCCACCCCCACAGGGCCGGCTGCTGCAGTGTCCCGGTGTACCCAACCCCTGGACACTGCTGTTTGCATTGACAGGGCGGGAGCCGTGCAGCCTCCGCCCTGTCATTGCAAACACTGCTTTGCTTCATTGAAGCGTGAGCAAGGAAACACTTCAATAAAGCAAAACAGATTGCTTTTCTATAAGGGGAGCTGCATGGTAGCAGCTCCCCTTGTGGAAAAGTAATGCCGGCTCCTGCAGGAGGCGGGGAGCCGGCAGGACCGTGGGAGCATTGGGGCTCCCCCCATGGTCCCCAGCAGAAAGGGCCAGCACCGGGAGATGGGGTCCCCGTGGCCAGAAGTGGCCCTGGAGGGGGGCCACGCGGCCCCCCTCCCCAACAATTTAAAAACATTTTTTAAAAAGGATAAAGCCGGCCCCGGGGTATGGGGTCCCCAGGGCCATAAATACCCTGAGGAGGGGGGCCACACAGCTCCCCTTCCAAAATACAAATTAAAAGGATAGCTAGGCTTCAAGGGATGGGGTCGTTAGGGCCAGAAGTGGCCCAGGAGGGGGGCCACAAGGACCCTGCCCCTAAAATAATAAAATGGATGGCCAGGCCACAAGGGATGGGGTCTCTGGGGCCATAATTGGACTTTGGAGGGGGGCCACGCGGCCACCTCCAAATAAAAAAATGGATGTGAAGGGAGGGGATGGGCCTGATGTGACCAGTGTGCGAAGGTGCCCGTGGCACGTTTTAAGGTGGGGTATCCCCTAACTTAACACACGCCACGGGTACATTTGAACACTTGTTACATAAGGCCCTGCCACCTCCTTGCACCACTGTGCAAACACACCCACTGGTGCGTTTTAAGCTGGGGATTAATTCTGCTTCAATCATGAGTGTCCATGGGGGCCAACTACCCCACCAGGTACCTCCAGTAAGCACCACAGAGCTACATTGTAGAGAGGTGTTCTGAGACCATGCCCTTTTTTTTTTGTGTCCTCATTTGCCTTCCCTTTCCGTAAAGGGTCATACCGGCCACCGCATAGCTTAAAGCCATGATTTGATTTTTCCGATGGCATAGGTGTCCCAAAACAGAGAAGGAGTATATTTAGCTCTATCTAGGTATTTTTCAACCTGTAGGACCCAATCGATTCTAAGCTGGCCCTGGTCCAACAGCATTGATGGCATAATCATCGGACCCGGGGGAAAAAAAAAAACCCGGGTTCACTTCCAGTTAATCAACAACACCAGTCCTAGTTCTTGTGGCAATATTTAATTATTGGTCTGTAAACATTAGCGGTAGACATTCGTCACCCGAGGAAATCCTTTCAATATAAAGATAGTCCAAATGTTTCAGTCTATTGCCTCTTTAAAAAAACAACCTCTCTGATCTATACATATAGGACAGCACAAACAAAAAATGTGAGAAAAGCGAGATGGCACCTCACGGACGAACCACCAATGGGACCCCTGGCTGGTACTCACCAGGTTGGCCCTGTTCTCATCATTGGTGCCATCAAGCTATAACGTAAATGTGTCTCAGACCCCCAAAAAATAAATAAAAAGACAGTGGATGGTGCAGTGAACACAACTTATATGTAACACAACTAACAACATTGAATATTTAACATATAAGTCACTGCGCAACTAGGACCATCAACTTTACTTTCGTTCCTTTCTTTGTTGCAAACAGTAAACACATATACAGTAAAAAAGGAGGGTGTGAATACTACCTATCGATGCACACCCTACTTACAGCCGACATGTTTCATTGCCTTGGTTTCTATCAGGCAATTTCTTCAGGGCAACTCACTTTAAATGCCACTGCAAGAGACACTGATTCTCGAATGCTGTAATACAAACAAACATATATGTGTGGTCACCTGGTGTCCCACCCCATTTTCTGCACATCAAACTCTATGTAATGTCAAACAACCACGCTGTATGGGTAAGTGTCATTATTACCCTTCAAGCAGTTTTGCCTCTCATACCAGACAGGAGGACTTTAAAATCCGGAATCCAGCCCCCATAGGTGAGCGTGGTCCTATCTCCCCTTAGAGAAATTACTAAAAGAAAAGACCAGAAAAAAACTAAGTTATCTCGGTCACGGAGCCGTCTCCTACCTTGTGCAATTATGACAGCCTGAAACAAAGTGGATAAAATGTTACCGGTGGAAGAGTAAAGGTCGGCGTCCTCACAGCACTCGAACGCCGACCGAGTGCAGCCCTGTTCTTTCACCGGCATCACTTGCGATTTTCGGATGCTTTGATAGGTCTGCGGGGTCAGGTGACTCCCGCGGTACTCGGCTGCCGATTGGACCGCGGGGTCAGGTGACTCCCGCGGTGCCCAAATGCCGGTTCTCAAGTAAGGGAACTGCTGCGGCCATTTGTAAACGGACCCCCAGCCCATGTAAAAATATGAATAGTGTGGCGCTGTCTGTGTAATCCTGCAATGTAACAGATTTCTAAAATATACAATGCAAATGCGGATTTTCGAACATAATGTCCGGCAATCACGCCTATTTTCGGCTCTTAAGAAGATGGTAGTCGCCTGGGCGTACTAATTATTGTGGATGTCTAAGTAACAATCATCACCATATTAATTGATGGCATAGACTCATTTATTAACAAGCTGTACCTAGGGGTGTTAGTAAAGTGACGACCAATTTAGAACAGTGAGTGGTCATGGTCCAATTAGGGCGGTAGCCATGTTTGTAAAGTATGAGGCTGATGTAGCATTATATTACTCAAAATTTGAGTCCTCAACCTTATTCATATGAGTTAAAGTGCAGGGTCCATGGGACACAGGGCTAACTTCTGTTGACATATTCCAGAGGTAAAGATACCTAGGCTCGATCTAAGGAGAGTGGATGTTGTTAATATCTCAATCCATAATGTATTTAATCAGAGTATGTCGGTGTAAAATTTTTTATGTATCCTCAATGAATGTAGATTGGGAAAGGCAATCAGAAGTGGTATTTCAGATGGAGAGGTACCAGGTGTAAAGGGGACAGTAGACTACTGCGCTCAGAAACAGCCACTAAGATCATTTAACGTAACTTGTTCCACTCAAGGAGTTCGTTCAACCCTTTCTGTTCACTTTGCTCTTGATATATCCAGCGTGCTTCCTTAGTGATCAAGCGTCTTTCCACAGACTGAACATCGCCCATCACTCTCTCCAACACTACCCACGTAAAAGTGTGTTCATTGCGGTGGCAATGTTGCACTAATTTGGTAGTCAGTTTTCCAATCCTTATTGTGCTGACGTGCTCTTGAATGCGGAGTTTGATCTTCCGTGCGGTGAGTCCGATGTACTCCAACCCACATTCACATTTTAGTCTATACACCACATTGGTAGTGTTGCAGTTACTGAAATGATTCAGTGACCAAGTTTTTCCAGATTGAAGAGTCACAGATGTGTTTTTTTTTGTCAAGGGACACACTGAACAACTCCCACATGGGAAGTGTCCTTTAGGGATGGTAGTATTCTCTGCTTCTGTTCGTCCGATACTTCTGGTGTGAATCAGTTTATCTTTCAGGTTACTTGCTCTTCGGAAGGCAAAACGAGGTGGGGGCATCTTGAAATCCGCTGTTGATAGTAGGGCCCAATGCTTCCTAATAGACTGGCGGATCTTTGTGGCCATGGGATCATAGGTCATGACTACAGGTAGACAGTCTGACCTCTCCTTGGTTCGTGTCTCTAACAAAACCGCTCTGGGTGTATTAAGGGCTCTGTTTTGAGCTTGTTTGACAACTCTCCGAGGGTAATCACGGGCTTCCAATTACAAACTCAGAACTTCTGCTTGTTCCTTATATAGTTCAGTGGATGAACAATTTCGCCTGTACCTCAGAAATTGTCCCACAGGGAGATTGTCTCTTAATGCTCTTGGATGGTATGACCGGTACGATAGCAGCAAATTTCTATCGGTGGGCTTTTGATGCACACTCGTTCGAAAACCCCCTCCAAATGCCTCGATGTCTAGATCAAGATAAACTGCGCTTGTGCGATGATATTTCCAGGTGAAGCGGAGGCTCATATCTTGAGTGTTTAGCCAATTTAAAAATTGGACCAGGGCTGCTTCTTCTCCTGTCCATAGGAGGAGCACATCATCAATATATCGCCTCCAGAGGCGCATGTGGCCTCTGAAGGGATTGTTGTCAGATTCAATGATGTGCTCCTCAAATTGGCCTACATAGATACAGGCAAGACTGGGCGCCATTGTCGCCCCCATTGATGTGCCCGTCACCTGTAGGAACAGGTCATCTTTATAGCAAAAAAGTTTCTTGTGAGGGCAATTTCCACACACTGTAACACGAAACTTTGGGGGGCATCGTAAAACCACTCCTGTGTGGCCAATGCTCTTGATGTAGCCACCTATGCGGCATCCTGAGGAATACAAGAGTACAAGAACTTGATGTCAATAGTCACAATGTATTCTTTAGTGGGGTCAAATGTCATTTGCTCAAGGACATTTAAGATGTCCATAGTGTCCTTGACATAAGATTTCTGGGTTATTACCGATTCGCGAAGAAAATAGTCAGCGAACTGAGATAAAGGCTCCAAAATAGATTGAATTCCAGATACAATCGGCCGGCCCGGCGGAGGCCGGGCCGGCTTATGTATCTTCGGAAGGATATAGAAGACGGGGGTCCTAGGATTGGTGTTAATAAGGAACTCCGCCTCCTTCGCACTTATCCACTTCTTCTCCTTTGCGCTCCCCACAAGATCAGTTATTATCTTCATCAGTTCCGGAGTGGGGTCTTTCTTGAGGGGTTGGTAATTAGCTCTCACATTGAGTAGACGTCGTACCTCGGCCTCGTAATCGCCGGTATTTAATATGACGACGGCTCGGCCTTTATCAGCGCTTTTTATAGTTATGTTGTCATTCTTCTGGAGGGAATTCATTGCCTCCCAATCACTTCTCGTCATATTTCTGAATCCACTTGATTTGCTGTTACTTTCTATTTTCCCAATTTCCTCTAGAACTTTGGCCTCAAATACTGCCACTTCAGGGCCAATTGCCCCCATCGGGGGACAGAAAGTAGAGGGTTTTTTTAAATTGGTGTTGAAGCCTTTATTCTCCTCAGATGGTTGTTTCGCGAAGAATTTCTTCAGTTTAATTTTTCGCATTGTCTTATGGAACTCGGTGTGACACTTGAAAGCATCATGGGTAGGGGTGGGAACAAATCCCAGCCCTTTATTGAGTACTCGCTCTTCCTCTGTTGTTAGCTGGTGGTCAGACAAGTTGACCACAATACTCTTCATACTGGCTTCTTTCCCCTGCTCCGTGTCGTGGGGAGAATGTTTGCCATTGTTGCGGGAGCCGATTGCCGCGTCCTTTTCCTCTCCCTTGTTGTCCCGGGCCCTTGTTGGATGCTTGTCCCTGTTCTAAAAAATTGCGCAATAAAGCACTCAGATCAGTGTTGGAAGCTTCAGATTGGTTAAATCTTACTCTGCTGGTACTGGGTCCTGGCTCAGGCTCGTCTTCGCTGGACGTGTTATCAAATGTCCAGTTTGCAGGTGTTCGCCTTTGTTGCTGAAATCTGGCCCCTCTACCTCTTCGCCCTCCTCCAAATTGCTGTGGCTGTTGTTGTTCTTGTGCGGGTTGGTAGTGTGAGTCGTTGATGTAGGGGAAGGCCCACTCGTGTGTATAGCGTTGTAAGTTACGCTGTAGTCCCCTTATTTTCTGAGTTATCACATATTGTTTATACTCATCCAGGTCTTCTTTGATTTTCTGTAGATGTTCTTTTGCGTCAGTAAAGCTACTGTCCCGATTAATGGCCTCCTCTAGCTCTACGATTTCTTTAAGTACCTCTTCACTTAATCTCTGGGCTGTACTGATTATCAAAATTAACCAATCTCTGGTACATTTATTAGCGATGAAGCTCCAATCACGTCGGAACTGTTTATCGTCAAGGAAGATCCGCGGTTCGATCCTCACTATTAGACTTGCAGGTGAGGCTCCAGACTGATAGTATTCAGACATTAAGGCCCCATGCAGGGCAATTCTTATGTGTTTCTTTTTTAAGTTACTCAATTTCTCCCATTCTTCCCTGACTTTATTATTACGGGAAAGGGGATTATCTTCGAACAGAGACGGGCCGGCTAAGATAGCAGCGATCTGTTCGTCCGTAAAAGCCAGACAATTTTTATCCATTCTCAGACTACAGACTTACTGGTGGTTTGACTATGCAATAGGTGGTGGGAAAACCAGGAATTACTGACCTCACATATGACATATAAATAAAAATCAGAGTTTAGACGTGCGGTTGTATAAGAGTACTCTCACGGCTGAGCCGCCGTACACAAGGCACTACAAAATGGGAGTATAGAGGGAAAGACAAATAGAACTAGGACGCCCTCCACTCTGTAAGCTAATCAACAACACCAGTCCTAGTTCTTGTGGCAATATTTAATTATTGGTCTGTAAACATTAGCGGTAGACATTCGTCACCCGAGGAAATCCTTTCAATATAAAGATAGTCCAAATGTTTCAGTCTATTGCCTCTTTAAAAAAACAACCTCTCTGATCTATACATATAGGACAGCACAAACAAAAAATGTGAGAAAAGCGAGATGGCACCTCACGGGCGAACCATCAATGGGACCCCTGGCTGGTACTCACCAGGTTGGCCCTGTTCTCATCATTGGTGCCATCAAGCTATAACGTAAACGTGTCTCAGACCCCAAAAAAATAAATAAAAAGACAGTGGATGGTGCAGTGAACACAACTTATATGTAACACAACTAACAACATTGAACATTTAACATATAAGTCACTGCGCAACTAGGACCATCAACTTTACTTTCGTTCCTTTCTTTGTTGCAAACAGTAAACACATTTACAGTAAAAAAGGAGGGTGTGAATACTACCTATCGATTCACACCCTACTTACAGCCGATATGTTTCATTGCCTTGGTTTCTATCAGGCAATTTCTTCAGGGCAACTCACTTTAAATGCCACTGCAAGAGACACTGATTCTCGAATGCTGTAATACAAACAAACATATATGTGTGGTCACCTGGTGTCCCACCCCATTTTCTGCACATCAAACTGTATGTAATGTCAAACAACCACGCTGTATGGGTAAGTGTCATTATTACCCTTCAAGCAGTTTTGCCTCTCATACCAGACAGGAGGACTTTAAAATCCGGAATCCAGCCCCCGTAGGTGAGCGTGGTCCTATCTCCCCTTAGAGAAATTACTAAAAGAAAAGACCAGAAAACTAAGTTATCTCGGTCACGGAGCCGTCTCCTACCTTGTGCAATTATGACAGCCTGAAACAAAGTGGATAAAATGTTACCGGTGGAAGAGTAAAGGTCGGCGTCCTCTCAGCACTCGAACGCCGACCGAGTGCAGCCCTGTTCTTTTACCGGCATCACTTGCGATTTTCGGATGCTTTGATTGGTCAGGTGACTCCCGCGGTACTCGGCTGCCGATTGGACCGCGGGGTCTGGTGACTCCCGCGGTGCCCAAATGCCGGTTCTCAAGTAAGGGAACTGCCGCGGCCATTTGTAAACGGACCCCCAGCCCATGTAAAAATATGAATAGTGTGGCGCTGTCTGTGTAATCCTGCAATGTAACAGATTTCTAAAATATACAATGCAAGTGCGGATTTTTGAACATAATGTCCGGCAATCACGCCTATTTTTGGCTCTTAAGAAGATGGTAGTCGCCTGGGCGTACTAATTATTGTGGATGTCTAAGTAACAATCATCACCATATCGATTGATGGCAGAGACTAATTTATTAACAAGCTGTACCTAGGGGTGTTAGTAAAGTGACGACCAATTTAGAACAGTGAGTGGTCATGGTCCAATTAGGGCGGTAGCCATGTTTGTAAAGTATGAGGCTGATGTAGCACTATATTACTCAAAATTTGAGTCCTCAACCTTATTCATATGGGTTAAAGTGCAGGGTCCATGGGACACAGGGCTAACTTCTGTTGACATATTCCAGAGGTAAAGATACCTAGGCTCGATCTAAGGAGAGTGGATGTTGTTAATATCTCAATCCATAATGTATTTAATCAGAGTATGTCAGTGTAAAAAAATTTTATGTACCCTCAATGAATGTAGATTGGGAAAGGCAATCAGAAGTGGTATTTCAGATGGAGAGGTACCAGGTGTAAAGGGGACAGTAGACTACTGCGCTCAGAAACAGCCACTAAGATCATTTAACGTAACTTGTTCCACTCAAGGAGTTCGTTCAGCCCTTTCTGTTCACTTTGCTCTTGATATATCCAGCGCGCTTCCTTAGTGATTAAGCGTCTTTCCACAGACTGAACATCGCCCATCACTCTCTCCAACACTACCCACGTAAAAGTGTGTTTATTGCGGTGGCAATGTTGCACTAATTTGGTAGTCAGTTTTCCAATCCTTATTGTGCTGACGTGCTCTTGAATGCGGAGTTTCACTTCCGTGTGGTGAGTCCGATGTACTCCAACCCACATTCACATTTTAGTCTATACACCACGTTGGTAGTGTTGCAGTTACTGAAATGATTCAGTGACCAAGTTTTTCCAGATTGAAGAGTCACGGATGTGGTTTTTTTTGTCAAGGGACACACTGAACAACTCCCACATGGGAAGTGTCCTTTAGGGATGGTAGTATTCTCTGCTTCTGTTCGTCCGATACTTCTGGTGTGAACCAGTTTATCTTTCAGGTTACTTGCTCTTCAGAAGGCAAAACGAGGTGGGGGCATCTTGAAATCCGCTGTTGATAGTAGGGCCCAATGCTTCCTAATAGACTGGCGGATCACTTCCCATGTGGGAGTTGTTCAAGCCGGGCCGAAGAGGCTGAAATGCCAGAAACCGGTCCCCGGTAGCTTGTTTCCTTCCCAGTGTAAGAATTGGCTTTTGTAGTTTGGTTTGCCCTGTTCCCATCATGCACTGGGACAGGAACAGACTAATTTGCATACAGCCAGGTTCTGAAACTGGGATGGTGCAGTGAGCTAAAAAACGGTGTTGGATCTAGCCCTGATCTCTTGACTGGGTGAGAGTATTCTGTTTAATTCAGAGACTCTGTCCCTCACCAACCCTTGTTGTAAATATAAATTACGTTTACTAGCAGTTTTTTGGAGGTCCATTTTAGATGTTTCATATAAAGAAGAAAGCCACCGAGAATGTAGAGCGGGAGTTTTTTCTATTCACTGAATACAGATCTGTCTTCTTGCCAATAAAATCGCATAGAAAAGGAAAACTTTCTCCTTGCCCTTAATATTATCTTCTATTCCAAAAATGATAAGTGGAAGAGTAATTGACAGGGATGTATGTAGGATAGAGTTCAGAGTGTTCTTCACCTCTTCCCAGAAGTTCAGGAGATCTGGGCATTCTAGGAACATGTGTATGTCATTAGCACCTACCATGTTACATTTGTTACACTTTTTGTCTGGTAGGAATTTAGACAATTTTAATGGTGTTATATATGCGCGGTGAATTGAAAAAAGATGGTTACTTCTTAGCCATGCGGGTTTTACCGTTTTAAACAATAAGCCACAAGATTGTTGCCATTTCTCATCACATGGAGTGTCAATCACTGTTCCCCATAATTCGTCTGGTAATTTAAACTCCCCATCATTTTCTTCTAGCATCTGCCAATACCAGGTGGCTACTTCTTTTCCTCCACTGGGTCGCTCTACCAGCATTTGTTCTAGCGCATTAATTTTCCCAATATTGGAGTCTGTACGGTTTTATGATCTCACCTAGCTATCTAGTTGAATATATTTAAATCTAGATATTCCTGTTCCTACTAGTTTCTGTAATTCGTTCCAGGCTATTAATTTTCCGTCTCTGATCAATTGACCCCACCTAGTAATACCTGCTTGTTTAATGGTATTTGATAGCCTATCTTTCAAGAATAATGGTAAGCCAGGTGAGTCCCAAATTGGAGAATACATAGAATAGTATGACAGGCCTATTTTTTCCTTATGTTATACCAATTTTTAGCCCATGATTGTGCCATTTTAAGTTTAATTTTTTTGAAACATTTATAGTTTCCGAATTTGAACATAAATCCTTCTGGTGTTAAATTTGCCCCCAATATTATTGCTTTGTACATAGAGTTAGAAGTTAAATTGGATGGTGTTTTCAATAGCATTCTGGAATGTGACATCTGAAAAGCCCATGAGTAGTACAGAAGGTCTGGGAGTGCAAGACCCCCCTTTTCCCTTCTTCTTCTCAATTTCTTCCATGCTATTCTTGTTGTTTTATAATTCCATATAAAAAATCAATTTCTCTTTCAGATTTTTCCAATTGTTTCTGCTCAAATGCGGTTGGAATTGTATTAAAAATAAAAGTAAACTTGGGGAGAATACACATTTTAACTAGATTCACTCTACCAGTTATAGAGAGTGGTAGATGTGACCAAGACTTTAAAAGTTTCTTACTTTCAATATGTATTCTCTCTAGATTATTTGATCTGATTGTATCCACTTCCTGTGTTATTCTTATTCCTAAATAGCGCATAGATGTTGAGATGTTTGCCTCTAACTGGATATTTGGAAGATTCCATACCCTTATCTTTGTCTTGCTAGAGTTTATATCGTATCCCGATATTTGCCCAAATTCTTTTGCACATGCTATCATAGCTGGAAATGCCTTAACTGGGTCAGATGTACATACCAGGATATCATCCGCGTATAAAGCTACCCGCTTTTCCCACTCTCCATAGCTAAATGATGAGATATTAGCCTCGTTCCTAAGCCTTTGAGCAAACGGTTCTATATTAAAAAGGAGTGGGGAAAGCGAGCAGCCCTGCCTTGTGCCTCATGTTATATTGAATGCATCAGTTAGACCCCCATTAATCATATGGCCGGGATGCCCGTCACCCCCTCCCAACACGATCCCCAAGGATGGGAAGTCGGACACAGTTCTGAACTTTTGGAAGGCGGGAGGGAGTCACCCTCCCGGCCGTATTTATTAAAATATGAAACAAAATTTAAAACGTTAAAATAAAAGTTTCATAATCATGTACAATTTTACATTTATTACATTTCGATGAAGACATGTTCTTTGGCTAACCTTAACAAATCTCTAATACAAAGGTTTCCTAGCCGAGTCTAACATCCTGCAAATGCATACATTCTAAATTAAAATTGTACATCCTAGCATTAAGGGCCAACGGCAAGGTCTTAACCGGTGTCAGATCCCTACTACCAAAACTCTCGCCCTCACGGTGTGAGTGGCGGCTGCGCAGAGGACTGTACCCTCATTGCCAACTGCAATTTCCCTTGTCTTGTTGGGGGCCCCCCTTTCCGCTCGACGCCATCTTAAAGGTCGTCCGAGCTCCCGTGTGAGGTATCTGTAGGAAGGACAGCGTGGACTCCCCCCCCATCCCCACACTCTCTATCCGCCGTCGCGGATATCCGGGCCCCGGGAAATTCATAGGAGGGGCATATAGCCGCCTCCTCCCCTGGAAGGGGCCTATGGCCGTCTCCCCTTAGGCGACCCATCCTTAGTGGGTTCCGCCTCTCAGTGGGAGGGGCCAATGGCCGCCTCCCCCCGGGCGCTCCCATCCATAATGGGTGGCGTCCCCCTCTAGGGACCTTGAAATTCCTGCTCACCGATCATGACCTTACCGCCCGACCAAAAAATAAATACAACAGTTGTTCACCTACTAAGGAAGCAAATACCAGCAAGTTTAATTGCATCAAACCTGTTTTACTCCTACAAGGAAAAACAGAATCCTACAGACAGAAGGCACATCCTCAACATAAACATTCATCTATTTTTATACGGAGGAAAAATGGGGCTTATCACAGCAACAACTTTATTGCAAAACAAACATTGCCATAAGGGGCTGGTGGGTGGGTCAAAATTGCTCCTTGTTCCGTCGAGGGCTCACGAGCAACGAGTGGGTGCAGCCTTCTGAGCACAGGAACAAGAGGACGCTTCTTCGGATTCCCGCTCTCTTTATTCTTCTTCGGGAGGGCGTGTACCCTCCTCCGGTCTGCCTACTGGGCGTGGCCATCGGTGTAGGTGTCTAGGACAACCCCTCTTGGGCGGGAAAAGGCGCGCCCCAGCTACGCCGCTTCGGGCATACCAGCCGAGACACGCCCCCCGCCCAAAATGGTTTCCCGGGAGGATCGAGGCACCCGACCATACGTTCGGGGGGACTGAGTGGTCGCCCCTTTCCATATGGCCGGGATGCCCGTCACCCCCTCCCAACACGATCCCCAAGGATGGGAAGTCGGACACAGTTCTGAACTTTTGGAAGGCGGGAGGGAGTCACCCTCCCGGCCGTATTTATTAAAATATGAAACAAAATTTAAAACGTTAAAATAAAAGTTTCATAATCATGTACAATTTTACATTTATTACATTTCGATGAAGACATGTTCTTTGGCTAACCTTAACAAATCTATAATACAAAGGTTTCCTAGCCGAGTCTAACATCCTGCAAATGCATACATTCTAAATTAAAATTGTACATCCTAGCATTAAGGGCCAACGGCAAGGTCTTAACCGGTGTCAGATCCCTACTACCAAAACTCTCGCCCTCACGGTGTGAGTGGCGGCTGCGCAGAGGACTGTACCCTCATTGCCAACTGCAATTTCCCTTGTCTTGTTGGGGGCCCCCCTTTCCGCTCGACACCATCTTAAAGGTCGTCCAAGCTCCCGTGTGAGGTATCTGTAGGAAGGACAGCGTGGACTCCCCCCCCCCATCCCACACTCTCTATCCGCCGTCGCGGATATCCGGGCCCCGGGAAATTCATAGGAGGGGCATATAGCCGCCTCCTCCCCTGGAAGGGGCCTGTGGCCATCTCCCCTTAGGCGACCCATCCTTAGTGGGTTCCGCCTCTCAGTGGGAGGGGCCAATGGCCGCCTCCCCCCGGGCGCTCCCATCCATAGTGGGTGGCGCCCCCCTCTAGGGACCTTGAAATTCCTGCTCACCGATCATGACCTTACCGCCACAGGCCGGATAGTTGACCGGCTATCCGGCCCCCCCCCCAGACTCCTCCTAAAGGTCATGTTTCCTCGAACCCCTTAGCCATGCTATGAAGTCTCCTATGAGCAAAACATTCCCCTCCCCGGACAGGTGAACCCCATCATTCAGATACATGTGATCACCCCGAATACACCCATGAGGAATACTATGCAACTGCGAAGAGCGAAACAATCTACCAATTTTATTGTTAACCTTCTTCACCGAATGGTTCAGTGCTGACACCGAAAGGCCCCCCCGCCATACTTTCCTGGGAATCATGTGAGACCAGGCAATCGTGCACCCCGGGATTCTTTTTGCCAACCAGCTAACAGCAGACAAAACTTGTTCGAGCAATACTCGTCTACCCAGAGTCACCAAGTCATTGCCCCCCAGATGCACTATGACTACAGATGGCGGTGACCTCTGCCGCCCTAAAAGACCCTCAACAAAAGATTTGAACTGGTCAATACAGAGCCCGCCCCTTCCGTGGAAGGCTACTCTGTACCCATATTCCCCAGCTGTGGGAGTCGCGTCACCTGCTTTGAATACGTCCCCGGCCCGCCTCACGTATGAGTGGCCCACGACCCACACCACTCTCTCCTCAGACGGTGATCCATGACTGCTGGTCTCCTGGTACTGGGTCGACTGCAAATTCCGCCCCGCATGATATGCTCGCGAAACTGTAATTCAAACAAAAGACAAGACGCGTGAGTGCATGCCAATTGACTTACAACATGTGCAATCGCACATACCTTTCGAAACAATTCGAGGACCAACGTCCCAACTGTTTCACTTCATCCGCGCTCTGACCCCTGGCTGTAGCCTCAGTAGCAGCCCCTATCCTAAAGGAGTGGGTCCCAAAATCGCTCGGGTCCATGCCTGCGGCAGCGATTGTCAGCGCCAGTACCCTCTGAAACTGAAACCTCGTCAGCGGGGTTCCATCCCTGTGCCTCAGCAAACTTCCCCCCCACGTAGCAGCCCTCAGTGCCAAGTATTCCTCTATACACAGTATTGGGCACGTGGGGGACCCTCGCATGCGCTGCATGATAACACTGCTTCCCGTAGCCCCCTGGTCGGTCTTGGACCTGGCTATCGTCACTACCATCGAATCACCCCTAATTAGGACGTGATTCCTGCACAGGCCTCCCTCAATGTCTTTTTTATTCCTAGCGACCAGTTCGCTCACCCGCATCGCCCCATGGAACGCTAATGCAAAAGCTGCCCGGAACAAAACCGCCTCAAATTGGGAGGAGCATGCCTCGACTAGTTTCGCCATAAGTAGGGACAACCTTTCTAAGCCAATCGGGCGCCTCTCATCCTGCTTGCGACCCTCAAGGCGCTGCCAGCCGTGAAGGGCCTTTCTTGCCAAAAAGGAACTTGTTGGGTCTTTTACGCCATACACCTGCGCCATAAAGGAAATGGCCGCCCTGTGCCTACTGGCCGTTGCCGCTGATCGGCCTTCTCGGTGTAACGCTACCAAGAACCCCAGGAAGGACTCCTCCTGCCCCCAGTTCTGACTCCCTGTCGGACCCAAAAATGCGCAATAGGAACGAACGCTCCTTCATATGCTTTCCTTGTCCTGGGGGCTAAACTTGCTGCCACGAGGTCTTGTAATCCGGAGCACTGATTAGCCAAAGCGCCTCGGGGAATGGTACCGCCACTAGGTCCGCTGTAGGTAGATAACCCCTGAACGCCTGCATATGTGAACGAGAGAGTGCATCAGCTGCATGATTCAGTACGCCCGGCACATGTTTTGCCCTGAACTGTACATTCAGTCTCATCGAAAGCAGCACAACTTCCTTCAACAATCTCAAGATCCATTTGCAGCGCGCTGCCTGATTGTTAATGCATTCGACAACAGTCATATTATCAGACCAAAATACAACAGAGCGATCTCTGAACTCGTCCGGCCATGCCATCAGAGCAACAAAATTAGGGAATAGCTCCAGGAACCCAATGTTACTTGTGAGACCACAGGAATGCCACCACGCCGGCCATGTTTGCGCCGACCATCGGTTACCAAAGATGGCGCCAAATCCCACGCTCCCCGCTGAGTCAGTCCACAAACCCAGCTCGTCCGAAGACGCTGGCGGCTTGTTCCACACTACTCGACCGTTGAAGTCCGCCAGAAATGCCAACCAAATGCGCATATCCTGGCGAACCTCTGCAGACAGTCTCGTGCGGTGGTGTCCTTCTTTGAGACCAACCATAGCTTGTGCAATAGAGCGTGAAAAGGGGCGGGCCATTGGTATCACCCTTAAGGCAAAATTAAGCTGACCCACTGTTTGCTGTAACTGGTGCAGGGTCACTTTCTCCTTACAAAGGCAAAGTTCCAGGGAAGCCCTAAATTTAGCTACCTTTCCCACTGGCAAATGGAAACATCCCTCCACAGAATCAAGCTCAATTCCCAGAAACTCCAGTGAAGTAGATGGTCCAACCGTCTTACCTGGTGCCAATGGCACTCCAAAATCCCTCATGAGGATGCAAAATTCCTGTAGCGCCTGCGCACATGTTGTGTCGCCGGCTGTTCCCAAGAACAGAAAGTCATCTAGATAATGCATAACATGCCTATGCCCTGTGGCCTCGGTAAATGCCCACTCTAAAAAACAGCTGAATTTTTCAAAATAAGCACAAGAAATGGAGCAACCCATCGGCATGCATTTATCCATGTAATAACTCCCTTGGAATGCAAAACCTAGCAAACGCTGATCCTTTGGGTGTACCGGGAGCAACCGGAACGCTGATTCGATATCTGATTTTGCCATCAGCGCCCCGGGGCCCAGGCGATTTAACATGGTGACGGCATCATCGAATGATGCGTACCGCACCGAACAAACTTCTGGGTCAATAGCATCGTTCACCGAGAGACCCCTTGGAGCAGACAGATTATGGATCAGCCTAAACTCCCCCGGGTCCTTCTTGGAGACTACCCCTAATGGGGAACAGATGAAATCCGCCACTGGCGGGCGCTGGAAAGGCCCAGCCACTCGGCCTAGGCACACTTCTTTAGCAATTTTTCTCTCCACCACACCTGGATTATGCTGTGCTGAAAGCTGGTTTTTACAAAAAGGTTCCCCACGAAAATCCCCCGCCGGGATGTGGAAGCCATATAAGAATCCCTTCCTCAACACCCCAGCAGAGACATGATCAGAGTATTTGTTTAACCAAGGAGTCATAGCCATGAGATCAACGGGAGTAGGCAATTGTTCACAATGATCCACCTCAGTCTTGCTTGGACCCTCCTTTACCTCCCGACCCGCTATTTTTCGATCTGCATGAACTCTCCGGGTGTGAGGAATTCCCACAGCCCACACACACATGCTTGAACTTACATGAACCTTGCGGTCTGTTACAGTTGCCTCGATTAAAGCCCCAACAGACCCCCCGCTTTCCACCATTCCCGCCGGTTTTCGGCTGGTGATCACCACCGGCGCCTGCTCAAAAGGGCACCGCGGGCTTTTGGCGGGAAACCCCCGACCCACTCCCACCTGGCGAGGACGTCCCTGCCGTCCCAGGCAGGAGCTGCTTATGCCAAGAAATTGAGTCGAGGCAGTCCCATGTCAGAGATGAATCATACTCTTTTGCTTTACGGAATTTCATGTCGTAACCTTTCCATTCGTCCCCCTCATACATTTCATAAAAATCCATTATACGGGCTTGATAACAAGACAGTTCAGTCAATACCTCGGGCTTACGTTCCCCAATAATCGCAGTAAACATTGCAAAGGCCTTCGCCCAATTCGTTATTGTCTCCTCCACCCTGAACTCCGCCATCTTGGCGCGCCAGACGCTCGGGTGCCACAAATCTTTCTGTGTTTTAGCATATTCCATCTCGCGATGGTCAGTTAATAACGAAAACATATTGACATACTTGTCTGCCCATATCCATTCTTTCGTGGCAATAGGGATATGTTGTACCACCCTCTCCCGCCTTGAGGGTAATGAGCCCTCCCCCGCCACTGGCAAAGCAAGCTTACCGGGTTCGGTCATTGTTCCTGCCGTTTTCCCGAGACCAGCCGCCGGTTCTTCCGGTATCACCTGTGGGGAAACAATAGGAAGATTCGCCTTTGCGGCATCTCGCGACTGCCGCAACTGCTGGATTAGTAATTTGGCCTCTTCGGCCGTGTCTCCGGGCGCCGTAGCACCCCCTGCCTTCTTATTGAGCCATGCGGCCAACTGAGTGGCCAATTCAGGAGGCATATCCTCATCGTTAGCGGGTGTAATCACAACCGGAATCGGTTGACCCGCGTCTGGGGTTGGTACCGGGTCATTAACTGGTATGGCAGGGGTGACCGGGGGTACCTCAGGGACCGGAACCTCCCCTGCAACCGCCCTCCTCTTGACCCGCTTCCCTCTACCCTCGGGGACGATTCCCGGCAAGTCCGGGCCTATTACCTTCTTCGGGTTACCAGGCTTGTTCATTGCGGCCAGTTGCTTCTTGACGACCGCCAAATCTCGACCAAGCGCTGGAACTTGTCCAACCTTTCGTTCCATGCCCGCTATTCTGTTCACCAACATGCGTAGCACCTTGTCTGACTCGGAACCCTTTCCTGCCTTCTTGCCAGACATGGTTTTGATTATCCGCTCCGAGTTGATCAACACGGTCCTGGATCCTTCGCTTTAAGTCACTGAAAGAGAAACACAAGAATTACAAGTTCTCAAAATTGCTCCTTGTTCCATCGAGGGCTCACGAGCAACGAGTGGGTGCAGCCTTCTGAGCACAGGAACAAGAGGACGCTTCTTCGGATTCCCGCTCTCTTTATTCTTCTTCGGGAGGGCGTGTACCCTCCTCCGGTCCACCTACTGGGCGTGGCCATCGGTGTAGGTGTCTAGGACAACCCCTCTTGGGCGGGAAACGGTGCGCCTCAGCTACGCCGCTTCGGGCATACCAGCCGAGACACGCCCCCCGCCCAAAATGGTTTCCCGGGAGGATCGAGGCACCCGACGATACGTTCGGGGGGACCGAGTGGTTGCCCCTTTCCATTATCCTTGCAGAAGGTGTGTTATATAGTAAATTAATTGTTCTGCAAAAGCCTTCCCCACAGTTAAATTTTTTTAATACATCATTAAGATAGAGCCAATTGACTCTATCAAACGCTTTTGTTGCGTCTAGGGTCAGTGTAGCTAGGGGTACAGAGGTGGCAGTTGCGATATCTATGGCCCCCACCAGTTCATGAGTTAACTCAGCTAGCTGTCTGCCTTTGATGAATCCCTTTTGGTCAGGGTGGATAATACTCCCAATAACGCTAGCCAATCTTTTATAGTCACTATTGACAAGTGATATTGGTCTGTATGATCCACACTCTAATCAGGATTTTCCACGTTTAGGAATAAGCACTATGGTGGCTTCTCCCCAAGATTTAGGTGGTATGTCGCCATTTAGTAAGATTCCGTTAAAGAGTACCGTGAGTTCTGGGGCTATAATCTGTTCAAGAGATCTATATATTTCTCCTGGCAGGCCATCCGGCCCTGCCGCTTTTCCCTTTTTTAAGTGGCGCATTGCTTTTATGACTTCTTCCTCTGCGATCTCTTTCTCTAATGATAAATTTTGATTTATTGTTAAAGTTGGAAGTATAATGGAATCTAACCACCTATCTCTTGCTTGTTGATCGTTAGAGAGGTCTTCTTTATAGATCTCCTCAAAAAATTAATAGAATGCCTTTCCTATATCTTGGTTAGTAAATCTAGTCTCTGTCTCCCCTGCAACCTTAATTTCTCTTATATAGTTAAGGGCTTTGCCAGTTTTTATTTTCCACGCCAAGATTTTTCCTGCAGCTTCTCCAAACTCAAAGTGGGAAGATTTACTCGCTTCCCACCTCTTATTTACTCTTTCTTGCAAAATATTTTCTAACTGAATTTTCAATTCGGCCAGCTTTTCATGATCTGGAGATGTTACTACTATCGGATCCAATCTTAATTCTAGAAGTTTCATGTCCTCTTCTATTTTCCTAATTTTCTCATTATATTTTCTCCATCTATAAGAGGCTCTGTTTGTGATCTGCCCCCTTAAGAAGGCCTTAAATGTCTCCCATACCATTGTAGGGGTGGCAGAAAATGTACTAATGTCGAAAAAAGATATAGCTGCGTCTGATAAAAACTTGACCTCTTCCTGCTCCAGCAATATAGTCCGATCAAAAGACCAGGAAGGATGTTTAACTAAGTTATCTCTTCTTAAGGAAAATTCTATCGCTGAGTGGTCTGATAAGTGTGATGGTAAATAATTTATTGATATTAGGGTATCCTTTAGACAGTAGCTGAAAAAGGCATAGTCAATTCTGGATGTATTCTTAAAGCGGCTGTTTCTAAAGGATATTCCCGGCTTATTGCCCACTTTTTCTCTCCATAGATCCGCCAAACCTAGATGTTTCATAATTAATTTAAGAGTTTCTCTTGATTTTACCATACTAGCAACTCTGTCTTTATTCGACTTATCCAAAGTTAGATCAAGAACAATATTGAAATCTCCCATCCAGATTATTGGACCCTGAGATGATATTAATTGGCTTCTTACGGCATCAAGATGTGATGGGTCATCGGAATTTGGACCGTAATAGCCTACCAATGTTCTGTTCTGACCCTCGAATGAGACTTTAACTATCAACCATCTTCCTGTCTTGTCTTCCTTACAGTCTAGGATTGGTGCTTTTGCAGTTTCTTTAAAGATAAATATGATCCCTCTTACATTCGCGTTGTGGTCAGTGGAGCAGAATTTATCTATCCATCTATGTCTCTTGAGTATGGTATTAGCCTCAGATTTAAGAAGGTGCGTTTCCTGCAACACCATGATCTGCGCTTGCGAATCTCTAAGATACTGTAGAATCCTGTCTCTTCTTCCTTGCACTCGCAGACCATTGACATTTCAGGATATGAAATTTGAGTGTGTCATAATTTGACTTCACCTCCTACCTTCCTCTTCTCCTTCCCCTTCATTTTGGAATTAGGAATTTGATATTTATCTAACTTTAAGATATTTTTGTTTGCTTGCTGTGAACGGTTGGTTTCTGGAAACTTAGATTGATCTGACAAATGAGGATTTTTTATTTTCTTGCCCCCCCTCCCGCCTCCCCCCTTGGAAACCCCCCCTTACTTATTCTGGCTCGGTGTTGAGCCAGTTTCGACCCGCTGATAACCTGTCCTTTGCTCATCTACCACCTCTCGTGAGAAAAAATAAAACATTAGACGCAACAATATCCGACTCCTCAAGATACCGGAGGGAAAAGAAGGAGGAGACCTTAAGAGATTCATTCTACATCTTATAAACGATACATTGAATTTGGAAGAAACGACTGAGGACTTGGAAAAAGACATCCAGCGAATACATAGGGACCCTTTCCGTATGAACCCGGCAAGGACTAAGCCAAGAAAAGTCCTAGTTAATTTTCTAACGTACGCCCTTAAAGACAAAATCCTAAACCTTGCCTTAAAAGCAGGCTCTATAAAGGGTCCAGATGAAGGGTGGGCGTAAAATCCGGTTCGCGGGCGAATTTGCAAGTTTTCCGCGATTTCGCGATCCGCGAATCTTGCGAAATCGTGGTAAAATCCGCAAATCAGTGTGGACCAATTTTCAGCCAAGCAAGGGTTACAGCAGCAGGTGCAAAGGTTGAACCTAATTTCTTTGTAACCTTTTACAAAAGGGTTACAAACAAATTAACTTCAACTTGGACACCTGCTGCTAATTGCTTCCTGGCGCCTCATTGCCTACTTGCAACTATTCTCTGACCCTGCTCTGACCCTTGAAGCAGGGTCAGAGAATAGTTACAAGTAGGCAACGAGGCACCTGTCCAAGGAATTAAACCTCATCAGGAAGCACTTACAGATATAAAAAACAGGAAGAAGGGAGAGGATGGCAAATACACCCATTTTGAGTTGTCCGGAGGGGTTAAACTAAAAGAGACCTTTACAGCACAATTTTCATATGCATTTTGCTAAAAATAAAAAGCTGTATGTTCTGTAGGGGCAACTCAGGAATCTGGCCCTTCAGAGATCCGGCCTCTCTTTCTTTCTCTCGTTCTCTCTCTCCCTCTCTCTTTCCCTCTCTTTCTCTCTCTCTCTCTCTATCTATCTATCTATCTATCTATCTATCTATCTATCTATCTATCTATCTATCTATCTATCTATCTATCTATCTCTCTCTCCCTCTCCATAAACGACTGCATGGGTAACTTCGCTATGCAAGCGGCTCGCGAAGATGCAAAAATCCCCGCGAACACGCAAAAAACCCTGCGAACACGCAAAAAACCCTGCGAACACGCAAAAAAACAAAAATCCGCAAATTCGCACAAATTCGCGAATTTTGCGGATCACGAATTCGCAAATCCGCAAATTCGCGGATCGCGAATTTGCAAAATTCGCCCATGCTTAGTCCAGATTTCGGGTTTGAAATACGATCAGATCTCTCAAAGACCACCCTAGAGAGGCAATGGGAGTTGGGGCAACGTATGGATAAATTCAGGTCACTTGGCGCAACGGTCCAGATGAGATTTTCGGCCTTTCTCAGGATTATGTATAACAACAAGATGCATAATGTCCGCTCCATTCATGATGCGGATGACTTACTTGAATCTATCAAGGATCATGTTCAAGCCCAGGCACACAAAAAAATTCAAGTATGAATACGAAAATGAATAGTTATAAAATTAATCGAGAAATTTAAAAAAAAAGGGAAAAATCAAAATAAATAGCGGGTGATGTGGAGGGGGAAAAAACAGGGGAAAAAAAAGGGAAGGAAAGGGAAAGAATGGGAGTGGAGGGGAAAGGAAATAAATAAAAAAAGAAGGAACAAAAAAAAAATGGAGTTAATTAAAAAAAAAACAAAAAAAAATACATATATGTATATATATATATATATATATATATATATATATATATATATATATATATATATATATATATATATATATATATATATATATATATATATATATATATATATATATATATTTATATTTATATATATATTCCATCGACATTCGTTCTCCCTTTCAGACAAGAACGATATCCAGGCCACAGTTCCGTCTTAAAGTGTATTTATTTCAAGAACGCACTCGACGCGTTTCGGGAAACAAGTTCCCTTGTTCACGAGTGTTTGTGCGAGATAAACAGTGCATATTTAAATGTTAATCATGTGACCAGTGGGTTACAAACATATACAACAGACTACATCGTCGAGAAAATATCTGGAGCTGAGGGTACACTTAACATCTCTGGCCGGCATCCGCCTTAATCAATACCAACAAAGTTACATGCTTTAAATGATTTAGACGTTTCTCATTGTTACAAAACAAATAAATATTCTTTGTTCTGAGCAAAACATAATCAGAAATCAATTTAAAAAGTTCACGGGGGTGAGGGTCGAACCGTCCGTCTCAGGACAATGCACGTAGGTGACGCATTAATCATGTGTGCTACCAGCCAGCCCTGACGTTTACAGTTCATGAGCGTTCTAGGTGGGTACTAGCATTTGTTAAAATAGCTTGTGAGCCAAAGTAGACATTTCTCATATAACCTCATCATCATGTCTTGGGATATTATAGTTAAAAATTAGCATTTATAAAACCTTCAAAATTAACAACAATAAATATAGGATTGAGGCACATTATAATTGGAAATTTTCATTAAAAATCCATTGAAATTCACTGAAAAAACCTTAGGTTTGAAGGACGTTATAGTTAGAAATTAGCATTTAACAAACCATTGAAATTCACTGAAAAAACCCTAGGTTTCAGGCACATTATAGAACTTAGCATTTAAAACAATAGAATCAGATTTCACATGGATGATGTCATCCGTGATGTCATTTGAGATGTAATCAGTGATGTCACTGACCATGTCATGAATGATGTGATATGTGACGTCATCAGCAGTGCATTGCGGGGCGTGATTTAAAGTTAGCTGAAATAACTATAACTTGCAGAATTTCTATGGTTTTGTAAAAGTGAAATGTCAAACTAACTAAAACGTCCCTAAAACCTATGGTTTTCCAGTTAATTTCTAAGGTTTTTTAAATGCTAATTTCTAACTATAACGTGCCTAAAACTAAAGGTTTTTTCAGTGAATGTATATATATCTATACACAAATTGTTGGGTATGCATTACCTACTGGTGGTCGCCATCATGTCTTGTAAACACAATCAGGCTGTAGTATACAACGAACCTCCAACCTCAAAGCAGGCATACGTGCGGAGCATTTGTCAGTCGCTCACATACCCTATCTAGGCTGTCAGTGCAAGTGTGGCTAGTCCGGGCATACGTCGCTGATGAGTTTCAAGCCCCAGTGGGCATATCTGACACCCGTTAATCATTCTTATCGTTCGAGTATTAGGTATTACAATTCATACCACATTGTAAGTGCAGCGTCATTGGTTTGTTCTTACAGCACAAAACCCTTGGGTCATGGTAGGTTTCAAGCCCCAGTGGGCATATCTGTCACCAGTTAATTATTCATATCGTTCCAGTGTTCAGGTATTACAATTCATACCGCATTGTCAGTGCAACGTCCTCGGTTACAAGACATGATGATGAGGTTATATGAGAAATGTCTACTTTGGCTCACAAGCTATTTTAACAAATGCTAGTACCCACCTAGAACGCTCATGAACTGTAAACGTCAGGGCTGGCTGGTAGCACACATGATTAATGCGTCACCTACGTGCATTGTCCTGAGACGGACGGTTCGATCCTCACCCCCGTGAACTTTTTAAATTGATTTCTGATGATGTTTTGCTCAGAACAAAGAATATTTATTTGTTTTGTAACAATGAGAAACGTCTAAATCATTTAAAGCATGTAACTTTGTTGGTATTGATTAAGGCGGATGCCGGCCAGAGATGTTAAGTGTACCCTCAGCTCCAGATATTTTCTCGACGATGTAGTCTGTTGTATATGTTTGTAACCCACTGGTCACATGATTAAAATTTAAATATGCACTGTTTATCTCGCACAAACACTCGTGAACAAGGGAACTTGTTTCCCGAAACGCGTCGAGTGCGTTCTTGAAATAAATACACTTTAAGACGGAACTGTGGCCTGGATATCGTTCTTGTCTGAAAGGGAGAACGAATGTCGATGGAATACGGGGGAGTGGCGATCCCGTCCCGGCCCGCCGCTGCTAGTGGCCATCAAAGCTTTTCTTCGCCGAAGTAAAGGTGGATATATATATATATATATATACATATAAACACAAAAGAAAATGAAAAAATTAAGAGCACATACACTTACTTTCATTAAATGCCAAAAAGGATAGTTAAGCATATCCTCACAATCATCCCTTTTTTGCTTTTTTTTAATGATGTTTTGTTCTTTATAAAACAAAATTAGACCATGCCCTTTTTTACACCACTCTGCAAACCCAGCTTCTGGTGCACTGCTGGTGGGGCGATGAGGACCTCAGGACACAAGTGGACTTCATCGTCCAAGCAGCACTGCGCCAAAAGCTGCGTTTGCTGCATGGTGTAAAAAGGGGCATGGCCTAGGAACACCTAGCTGCAACACAGCTCTGTTACAATTACTGGAGGTAGTGACTTGGCCACCAGGAACCTTTAGGATTCAAGAAGACCTAATAGGGATGTTATAGTTAAAAATTAGCATTTATAAAACCTTCAAAATTAACAACAATAAATATAGGATTGAGGCACATTATAATTGGAAATTTTCATTAAAAATCCATTGAAATTCACTGAAAAAACCTTAGGTTTGAAGGACGTTATAGTTAGAAATTAGCATTTAACAAACCATTGAAATTCACTGAAAAAACCATAGGTTTCAGGCACATTATAGAACTTAGAATTTAAAACAATAGAATCAGATTTCACATGGATGATGTCATCCGTGATGTCATTTGAGATGTAATCAGTGATGTCACTGACCATGTCATGAATGATGTGATATGTGACGTCATCAGCAGTGCCTTGCGGGGCGTGATTTATAGTTAGCTGAAATAACTATAACTTGCAGAATTTCTATGGTTTTGTAAAAGTGAAATGTCAAACTAACTAAAACGTCCCTAAAACCTATGGTTTTCCAGTTAATTTCTAAGGTTTTTTAAATGCTAATTTCTAACTATAACGTGCCTAAAACTAAAGGTTTTTTCAGTGAATGTATATATATCTATACACAAATTGTTGAGTATGCATTACCTACTGGTGGTCGCCAGTAGGTAGTTATTGTTAGGACCACGTTTCCATAGGAAAAGCATTTCTTCAAATGCTTATAACTTTGGCGTCGTTTGATGAATCTATACGAAAATTTCCAAAAAGTTTCTCTTTTTTGATCAGCTGCTATCTTGAAAGTTTGGGGGTGATTGTTTAAGGGGGGGCTTAGAAAAAATGGGGGTCCCAAAACGTGTTTTCTCAATGCAATTTCCATAGGAAACTTTAGATAGGCTACAGGTCAAACTGCTGAACAGAATTATGCCAAATTTGGCAGGGAGAAAGGTTTTGGTCCAGAAAGCACGCTTTTGTTTAAATGGGATAAATCTGTTCAGTAGTTTTTGAGAAATATGGAATTTTACAGATGTCGATATTTGAGTATTCTGACATCTGATTGGCTGAGGGGTTACGAGCACGAGCGTGCAGCTCATTGCCTGTAAACGGTTGAACCTAGGAAGTGTTGGCAGCCATTTTGTGACTCAGTTGAGAGGAGTAGGGGAAAAGAGAGACAAATTGTATAAGAGGGTATAGTAGGAACACTGTGGAGTTACTTTAAGCAGTCTGTACGGTGCAGAGGCAGAGAGAATGAATGTTGCGTTGGCCGTGGAAATCACGTCCGTAGAACAACGGTGCGTGGTATTGCAGCAAGGTTGCGTAGGCTCAGGAAAGCCTGTCGGAAAAATAATGTGCCGTATTGCGGCAAGCACTGTGCACAGTGCGCAGTGTGTAAGGTGCACACACAGGTAGTGTGAATGTTGCATAGGCCGTGGAAATCACGTCCATAAAACAATAATACACGGTATTGTGGCAAAGTTCTTTAGGCTGTGGAAATCATATTGGGGATACAACAATACACCATATTGCAGCCTTCCTTTAATATAATGTGGAGTAATGTTTACTTATAATGCAGTGTTTACTTTTATCATGGATAGTTTCACTTTGTGAGAGGAAATTTAATATTATGTGGGAGGGCGTGTCATCTCCATGTGCATGGAACAAAATTAACGTTTAATTGGCTGAGGTGTTCTCCAGCAACAAGCTTAATGTTAATTGGCTGAGAACCATTGAAAGAAGAAGTGTTTCCAGCCATTCCCTTCCCCTCCTCAGAGTAACAAGGACATCCGATTGGCTCACATGTTCAAAGGAGGACCTTCCAGACCTTAATGTTCTTTGGCTGCGAACCATTGAAAGTAGAAGTATTGCCAGCCATTCCCTTACCCTCTGCTGAGTAGGAGGGACATCTGATTGGCTGACGTGTTCCAAGGAGGAACTTCCCAAGCTTAACGTTGATTGGTTGTAAACCATTGAAAGTAGAAGTGTTGCAAGCCATTCCCTTCCCCTCCGCGGAGTAACAGGGACAACGTGTTCATCGTAGGACCTTCCCAAGCTTAATGTTCATTGGCTGTGAAGCATTAAAAGTAGAAGTGATGGCAGCCATTCCCTCCCCTTCTGCGGAACTCCATGGATATTTTATTAACTTAAGTGTTCCGAGTATAAGTTTGCTCCTTATTGAGTGGGAATGGTTCACTGTTGTCAACCATTTTGTGACACACTTCAAAGGAGTACGCAGAAACAAAATAGTAGAAGGGAGGGTAGGAACACTATTAACTCTGTACAGTGGTCACAAGGTGGTGGACAAGGACTGTGAAGGTAAAACATTTTTTTATATATTTTAAGAGCCATTTATATAATTTGCCTGTGACCTACTAATCATGTCAGGAAAATAACAGTGTGTTGCGGTCTTCTTTTTATTAAGTCAGTGGGTGGGATAGTTCACAGGAGCAGTATTTACTTATTATGTGGTGCTTACGTTTCTGACGGGCATGCTACATCATATTATAATATGGAGGAGGGTGTTGGAAAAGAAAGCACGCTGTTGCGGTCTTCATTTAAATAAGGTTCTGAGTAACCTACTTCTCGGGAGCAATGTTTACTTATAATGTATAGTTATAGTGCAGTGCTTACTTCTGTCGCTGGTTGTGCTATTTCCTTGCAACAAAATAGTAGGTGTGGTTATGCTGCAAAAAAATTAAGTCTAGGTTTGAAACAGTTTTTACTAAGCAATCACAAATATACTTTCTTAGGAAAGTGTAGCTGCATATATCAGAGGGGTAACAAATAAAAACGTAATTCATAAAATATCCCTTAAGCGTGACCACACCCTCCTTTTTTTTCGTCGCCTATAGTTTGTAAAAGTGTTGCCCCATATTCTTATTAATATAAGAGGGCATCAGTTACTTTTAGATAAAGTAGAAAAGAAGTGCTACAAGAAACACTCCTACACTACATTATCTCAGGTCAGAAAAACAATAACAAGTAAAATACAGTAAAACATAAATGACGTCATATCTAGAAATGCATGCTTCATCAAAAAATTAAATAAAGCACTATGTACACAGTTTTTTTTAGGGACTACTGTTTTGTAAAATATAAGCAGTGTTACAAACTGTAAGGTAGTGAGTTATCAACGGAAATAACTGTAGCAAATGTTTTTAATATCTCCTAGAGATAACTCTCTAACTCCTCTGAAGTACTATAAGTTCACAGTATTAAAATATACACAGTAACTTTCTGGTATTCCACAGGAGAAGAGAAATAAGGAGCACAACAAAAAATAAAATCTATAATCTCTATTCTGTAGAAGCTGGGAAAGTTTTGTCGTAGTGATTAGAGGTCGCTCACTGCTCTGCTAACAGATCACGGATTCTATTAGGAATATATAGAAAAGTAGTAGTATATAAAATACTATTCCTATATACTCTATAGGGAGAATGAGAATAGGAACCACAACAAAGAACAAGAGAAATACGAAAATATCAATTAAGAAATGTAGGATTTATCAAAGGCATTTAGTAAAAAATTGTCTATGTAAATAATCTTTTTTAAAACTGCAATTTAAAAAAATATTCTCTCTGTAAATATATCTGATCAAGTAAGTTATAAAGGTCAGTAAGCTGTATTTGAGATGGTTAACTCCTGGCGGCGACAAATCTCCAATTCCTCTTGTGTGAAAATATGACACTCTACTACAATATAGAGAGTTTCACTGACACAAAAAAAGGAAAAGAAAAATAAAGTCAATAACAAAATATTTTTCAGCGGTGAATATGTTCAAAGCTTTGTTTTCCGGAACTTTGAAATATTTCATCTTCACGCCAATGGCTCATAAACTCCTCTCAGATCATAATGACTGTGAATCTTATAATATACATATTCACAGTATATGTGAATAACCAGTCTCGTTTGACTTCGGAGTTGATGGCTCTTCTGACAGCGCGGGGACACACGGAAGTGTAACCATGCGCTCTACAAATTCAGAAATAAATAAATAAATGATCAACGGGGAAAAACACAGTAAGAAGGAGAAGCTGTTCACGTTACATATGAATCTTTAGTCTTCGCGTCGACGGGTCACCAACACCTCTGAAGTTCGCTATACTCTAATTATTACAATGTACATAATCACAGTATATATCCTCAAAGGAGCCAGAAAAAGAAAAGTGTTTCCTCTCTTCTGGGTGTTTCTCAATACAAGCTGCTGACGCTACATATAAATGGCAAAAACAACCAATAAGACCTATTTCATAATACAAATCTTTAAATATTTAGAAATAGCTAGGTATTATAAATATCTACTATGCCATAATCAAACACCTTACAACTCCATAATATGTTTTGTTGTCGCAAAAGAAGAATCCAACACTAGCAAAGGGAACCTGTATCACAGAATTGACACGCGAAAATAACTTGCAAAAATTAAACTAATCGAACAACGGGTGTGGTTTATATACTTTGTGGTTGTTGAGTAGCCTACGGAAGGAAGATACAGCTCCGCCCATTTAGATGTCATGGCCCATCAAGGACTCCCGGGGGGATGGTGGGTGCACATGGGGTTACGTATGGTACCCCCCATCAGATTTATGGACAACGTGGCAAGCACCGCACAGTGCCTGCCATGTTGTGCATGAGAGTGCACAGCATGCCTTCCTGCCATTGTGGCGGGTGGTGCTGAGTGCACCGCCCGCCACAATGCTAGGAATGCTGGATGCACCCTCCACTGTGGCGGGCACATCCTAATACCACCAACGGGACCCCCGTCCTTATGGTGGGCGGTCCCTTTTTGCGATGGGATGGCGGGCGGGCAAAGTCCGCCCGTCATCCTAATGGGGTCCTAGTTGTGTGGAGAAAGAGGGGGATATTTTACTTGTTTTTCCTTGTTAAGAGTGGTGCTTTACATTGATTGTGTGCAAAAGAAATATTTTATGAGTTTCTGATATTTCATATTCTACAATACTATTTGAAAGGTGAGTTACAAACTTGTGAGGTGTATTATGTAGTAGAGCTTTATTGTTTGTAGTGATATTTAAAAAAAATCAAATCTTTATTTTTGAAAATTTTAAATTATTCAAGAACTATGATGTTTGAAATATGTTAATAAATGTAGCGTTGTGTATTTTAGTTTGTTTTATTGTACTTACATGATGATTGAAATAGATTGTGTATAGTAATATGTGTACATTGGAAGATGGATCTGTGATTATGGTAGTTTGTATTAGTGTGTTGAAATGTACAATTGAAGGATACTGCATAATTGTAGGTTTCGCTTTCAAATTGGAAGTGCAGTCTGTCAAGTTTTAAGGTGTGCATGGACTTGTGACTGAGGTATGTCTCTACTTGCATATATATTCTCATATGTCTTATACATTTGAAGATTCAAGATGTATAACAGAGTGGTGTTGCTGCTTTGTATGTGGTGAGGCTCAACACTGTGAGCAGTATTAGAATGCTGAAGCTGCAGCACAAAGGTGAAGCTTAAAACATGTTGACACAAGTTATTAATGATTAAGCTATTTTGTATAAGTCTCTAGAGAGGTATAGTTGAAATATACCACATAATCGTTGGTGTTTGCTTGAAATAGGGGTGTTCTGTGAAGTTTTCAGGTCTGCATAGTGTTGTGATTGAGGAAAGTCTCTACTTGGAGATATATTCTGATATGTGTTATCCATCTTAAGATGCTAGAAGTGTAGAAACACAGGTATAGATCTATTTGTATGTGGGAATATGGTGAGACTTACAGCAGAGACATGCAATGGGTTGCTGCTTTCTATTTGGCTAGGTCCAACATCCTGAGTTGTCACAGAATGGCGAAGAAGCAGCACAAAAGTGAAGTTTAGGACATGTTGAGAGAGGGATTAGTGATCAGGCTACTTTGTGTGAGTCTGGGAAAGGTACACTTCAAAAACACCAGTCATCTTCATACGGATTGCCTCATGCTAGCACGGTCACCAATTGACTTTACATGACCGGCATCATGATTTATCATACCTCACCATATTTACAATATGTGACTAGGTTGCATGACATCAGTGCAGAAATGTTGACTTTATTTTAAGATGGAGCTCATTTTGGTATAACATACTGCAACTCTGTGCAGCATACAGCTTTCCTTAACAGGCCAAGGTGGCTGCCCCGGTTACTGCAGATTAACGATCGCCCTCAATCAATACTGTTTTTTTACTCTGCTACATGTAATTTACAATCTATCATAACACTGCATTGATGAGACACCGTTAACGTAATTTTTTACATTTGCAGACTCGTGCCATCTGCCATGAGTTTTAGTTTGACTAACTTAAGATGGCTGCACCACTAACCTCCGGCACGGACATTTGTCCTTTCTCTAACGCAACTACTGCGAGAATCCTGACACACGTGAGACCGCTCGCTCGCCGATAATGACCGGATAGTATATCTGAGCCCAAGACTCTGCGCCATCCCGGTTTTGGCGACAGGGTAGATCACGAGAGGGGAGTTGATTGAACGCTGATAAGTAGACATCTTTCTGCTACATAACCTTGAGACGCACGATGTCATGGACTATTTTGTAGGTGAGTTCACGGGGCGGGGAGAGCTCAGGTACTGGGCATTAATCCCTGCGCTTCTCCATGGGCCATCCCCCCTGCCACCGCATTTTTGGCTTTGAAGCCCTAATTGTTGCGATTACGACTCATTGGTTGGTACTTCCTGGCAACTATTTCTGCCAGCACCTTTACCACCGTGTGAGCAACGCCGCAATAATTCCCCCTTCTACCTGGGACAAACAGGGACTTTGTTGACCTCAAGGGGAAGGTCAGCAATTACTGGACCTTCAGGACCTCCCACCTGTCAGCGGCCCATTGAATGTTACAGTCGACTGGGCAGTAATGGATTTTGCGAGATGGAGTTTTTAACTTTACTCAGCTTTGGTGTCCTTTACGACCGCCGGACACCGTTGAAGTACACCTTAGACAACAGTTGTGGTGAGCATCAGTTCTGCCTTATCTGTTGTTTTTATCCTTCACTATGTTGATTTTTTCCTGATCTCCTGGGATTTTTATACACTACGGGTGCATGATTTTTAATCCTAAGATTCACCAAGAGCACAGTGTGGAGCACGTGTGTGTGACTTCACAACACACTTAGTATGCATACATTTATGTTGTTTTATGAACAGATCTACGAGCTGCATGAAGTGTGTTTTTAATATTTGCCTTTTTCATCCTACCTTTAGGTTATTTACCTGAAAACCTCGAAGGTAGCTTTTCCCTTACCACGTTGTGTAGATAGCATTTCTCTGGTCCTGAAGAAGTGACTTGATCCTCCTGACACAAAGGGCACGAAACATGTTGACGGACTGAGAGTAGGGCGTACATAGCTAGATACTTAGCCTCTACTTCACAGCCACTCTCCTATTTTTATTCAGGCGGTTTACCTTCTTGAATAAATAACTGTTAGGACTAACTGATCTGTTTTAATTCACTATCTTCACAGATCTACACACACTAGGCCCCTTATCCCCACTGCACCCAATGGCAAGAACAAAAGATCCACGTCAAAGAGCCCCGTACTGGGTACCTGTTGGGTATTGCAGTGCCGACCTGACGCGGGGCAGGCTCATATGATGAAGCATGACACCTAGCTTGCTAGGTGTGTGAGAGCCCTAGTTCTGAAAGGGGAAACCTCTCCACTCACTCTTTAATACCGTGGGATGACCCCCTCTCTGATCCCACCATTGTATCTCGCTGTTTATTCACTTTGACTTAGAGGAACTTCATACCTTTCTTGCTTACTACACTTCAAATATACCACCTAATTTTAGGTGTCTGCTTGAAATGTGAAGTGCAGTCTGTCAAGTTTTAAGATCTGCATGGTCTTGTGATTGAGGTATGTCTCTACTTGTACATGGGTTCTCATATGTGTTATGTAAAGGAAGAAGCTTGATTTATAAAACACAGGAAAACATTTATTTGTATGTTTCTTTTATATATGATGCCACTAGCAAAAGGTTGAGACACATGCATGCATGCTTTCAGGAATATGCTGAGACTTACACCAGAGATATGTGAAGGGTTGCAGCTTTGTACCTGGCTAGGCTCAACACTGAGAAGTCGAAGAATGATGAAGCTGCAGCACAAAAGTGAGGTTTAGGCCATGTTGGCAGAGGGATTAGCGATTAGGCTACTTTTTATGGCTCTGTAGAATGGTAGACTTGAAATACACCACATAATTTTAGGTGTATGCTTGAAATGTGAAGTGCGGTCTGTCGAGTTTTAAGGTCTTCATGGTCTTGTGACTGAGGTATGCCTGTACTTCCACATGTATTATCATACATGTTATGCATCTGAAGATGCTAGATTTGTAAAACACATGTAAACAGTGATTTGTATGTTTCTTTTATAAATTATGCCTCTAGCAAAAGGTGCATGCATTCTTTCCGGAATATGATGAGACTTAAAACAGAGATATTTGAAGGGTTGCTGTGTTATATTTGGCAGGGCTCAGCACCCTGAGTAGTAGTAGAATGGTGAAGCTGCAGCACAAAAGTGAGGTTTAAGAGATGTTGGCAGAGGAATTAGTGATTAGTCTACTTTGTATGAGTCTGTGGAAAGTAACACTTGAAATACACCACATAATTATTGGTGTCTGCTTGAAATGGGAAGTGCAGTCTCTGAAGTTTTAAAGTCTGAATGGTCCTGTGACTGAAGTATGTCTACTCACACATGTATTCTGATATGTGTTATGCATCTGAAGATGCTAGACATGTAAAACACAGGTATCCATCTATTTGTATGCTTCTTTCATATATGGTGTCACTATCAAAAGGTACAGACACATGCATGCATACTTTCAGGAATAGCCCCGGCGGATGGGGTCCCTGGGTCCTAAAAAGGGTCAGAGGAAGGGGGACTTCTTAAAATAAAAACAAAATCACGAACACACCACAAATCGCAAAAACCCCGCTCCCTTTCACTACTACTCTACAAATATGTCTCTTGGCGCATTCTATGTTGGTGGGTGTTGGGGCAATTAGGTCCTCTTGTGTCTTGAGGACCTCAGGACTAAAGTGGACTTCACCCACCAAGCAGCAGTGCGCCAGGAGGTGTTATCGCAAAGTGGTGTAAAAAGGTGGTGTTGCCTTGGACCACTCTCAGCAATCCAGCTGTGTGGGGCTTACTAAAGATAAGAGGAGGGCTAGTTGGCCCCCAGGTACCCTCAGGAGGCAAGTGGACTCCATCTCCCAACCAAGAGCGTGCTAGCAGGCGCGTTTACAGAGTGGTGGAGAAAGGGGGCTTGGTCTGTGCCCAGTCTCAGCAATCCCACTATCTGGGGTTTACGGGGGGTGTCAGATGGGCTATTCGGCCCCTAACAACCTCCACCAGCAAAGGGGACTTTAATCCCCATCCAAGAGTGAGCCAGGGAGCACGTTTGCAGACTGGTGGGCAAAGGGGGCACGGCCTGCTTCGAGAACTTACCAATGCTGCTGTGTGGGACTTACTGGTGGTATAGAAAGGGGTAGTTGGCCCCCAAGGTTTGCCTTGGCAGGCATCTACCCCTCCTGTTACCTCCAGATTAAGTCCCACACAGCGGGATTGCTAGGAGGTCTTTGGAGGACTCTCTCCTTTTTCTCTATCACTCTGCAAACGCACCTCCTGGCCAAGTGCTGGTTGGGGGGACAAAGTCCACTTTACTCCTGAGGGACTTTGGAGGCAAAGAAGCCCTCCTGGTACCTCCTGTAAGTCCTGGGCAGTGGAATTCCTGAGCGCTGGTTGGAGGTCTAGCCCCCTTTCTCCACCACTCTGCATATGTGACTACTAGTTAAATAAGCATTTGCAATGTAATAGGCCTCACATGTGCGAGAGTTTGAGCTATTGGCATTGTAAATGTAAAGTTTTTTTACAATTTGTTTTAGAGTGGAGTGGATGTATGTTGTGTGTAGTGAAAAGATGTGGTATGTGGTGCAGTGAAATTATGTGGATTGAAAGTTTGTGGTATTTAGTGTATAGGCATTATGTAGAGTTTGAATGTGTGTTATGGAGAGTAATTATGTGAAATGGTAGTCTGTGTTATGGAGTGGTAACCTCAAGTTTAGTACTCCTCATTTCCATAGAGGCTAAACTATAAACTCAATGAGACAAAAAAAAGAAGAAATCATTGATGAGCATTTCTTGCCATAGTTACAGGTAAGAGCAGGGCCACTGGAATTTGCGAATGTTTGGCTGCACCAGACTCTTTCTGCATTTCTCTTGCTTCTTATTGCACCTTTCTTCCTTTTCCTGTACTTCTCTTGCTGCTTTCTGCACTTCTCTTGCTTGTTTTCTGCACCTCTCATTTCTTTCTGTAACTCTCTTGTCTGTTTCATCACTTCTCTTGCTTATTTTTGCACCTTTGTTGCTTCTTTCAGGACTTCACTTGCCTCGTTCTGCACTTCTCTTGCCTGTTTTTAAACATCTCTTCCCTCTTTCGGCGCCCCCTCTTGCCTCCTTCTGTAACTCTGTTGGTTCTTTTTGCACTGCTTTTGCTTCATTCTGCACCTCTTTTGCCTGTTTCTTCAATTCTCTTGCCTCTTTCTGTACCTCTATTGTTTTTTTCTGCATTTCTCTTGCTTCTTTCTGCACATCTCTTCCTTCTTTCTGCACCCCTCTTGCCTCTTTCAGTACCCTTCTTCCCAGTTTCTGCACCTCTCTTGCCTCTTTCTGTACCCCTGTTCTACTTTTCCACACCTCTCTTGCCTGTTTCTGCAACTCTCTTGCCTATTTCTGCAGTTCTTTTGTTTCCTTATACACCTCTGTGCTTCTTTCTTCACCCCTCTTGTAAATTGCTGTACCTCTCTTGCCTCTTTTTGTACCCCTCTTGCCTACTTCTGCACCTCTGAAGCCAGTTTCTGCAACTCTCTTGTCTCTTTCTGTACTGTAGCTCTGTTGCATCTTTCCGTACTGCTCTTGCTTCTTTCTGCAACTCTCTTGCTTCTTTCTGAACCCCTCTTGCCTCTTTATCCACCCCTCTTCCCTCCCTCTGCACCTCTCTTGCCTCTTTCTGCACCCCTGTTATCTTTTTCTGCACCTCTCTTGTCTCCTTCTGTACCTCTTTTGCTTCTTTCTGGACGTTTCTTGCCTTTTGCTGCACCCCTCTTGCCTCCATCTATACTTCTGTTGCTTCTTTCTGTACTGCTCTTGCTTCTTTCTATACCTCTCTTGCAAACATTTGCAGCCCTCTTGCCTCTTTATGCACCTCATCTTCCCTATTTCTGCACCTCTTTTGCCTCTTTTTGCACCTCTGTTGCTTCTTTCTGTACTTGTCTTGCTTCTTTCTGCACCTCTCTTGCTTCTTTCTGAACCCCTCTTGCCTCTTTCTGCACCCCTCTTCCCTCCCTTTGCACCTCTCTTGACTCTTTCTGCACCCCTGTTACCTCTTTCTGCACCTCTCTTGCCTCCTTCTGTACCTCTTTTGCTTCTTTCTGAACTTTTCTTGCCTCTTGCTGCACCCCTCTTGCATCCTTCTATACTTCTGTTGCTTCTTTCTGCACCACTATTGCTTCTTTCTGTACCTCTCTTGCAAACGTTTGCACCCCTCTTGCCTCTTTCGGCATCCCTCATCCCTTTCAGTACCTCTTTTACCTTTCTTTCCACCTCTCGTACCTCTTTCTCCACCTCTTTTGCTTCTTTCTATACTTCTGCTCCCTATTCCTCCATCCCTCTTACCTCTTTCTGCACCTCCGTAGGTTCTTTCTGCACTGCTCTTGCTTCTTTCTGCACCTTGTTTGCAAATTTCAGTACCCATCTTGCCTCTTTCTGTACCCTCTTCCCTCTTTCTGCACCTCTTATGCCTGTCTGTTCCTGCAACTTGCTAGCTTGTTTCTGAAATTATCTCACTTCTTTCTGTGTTCAAATTGGAAGTGAAAGCTGTCAAGTTTAAAGGTCTGTGTGCTCTTGTGACTGAGGTATGTCTACTTGTATATGTATTCTTACATGTGTAATGCATCTGAAGATGGTAGCTTTAAAAGTGGATAAGTTCTCCTATAAGTGGCCAAACCTTCTCAGTTCTGCTCTTTCATTCGGTTGCACAGGAGGCATGTCTTATTATGTATATATGTGTTATAGAGCCCCTCAAATATACTATTGAATTCCCATGTGCCCTGTATTGTGAGCAGAAAGAAATGCATACACCCTTTTTGCACACAAATTTACAGAGTATTCTGTTTGAAACACAGGTATTCAAGTATTTGTTTGTTTATTTTCATTTAACATGTCACTAGATGAAAGCATATACACGCATGCATACCTTCACAAACGTCAGGTTTACAACAGTGATATGCTTAGGATTGATGTTTTTTATTTGGTAGGCCTAACATTCTGAGCAGTCGGTTAATATTGAACCTTCAAGAGAAAAGTGAGGTTTAAGAAATCTTGGGAGACAGATTAGTGATTAGGCTACTTTGTGTGAGTCTGTTGTAAGGTACAGTCAAAGTAGGCCTCTTTCTGTACCTCTGTTGGGTCTTTCTGCACATCTATCTCTTGCTTCTTTCTGCACCTTTATTCCTCTTTCTGGACTTCTGTTGTCTTTTTCGTCATTTCTCTTGCTTTTTTCTGTACCTTTCTTCCTCTTTGTGTACTTATCTTGCCTCTTTGTGTACTTCTCTTGCTTCTTTCTGCACCTTTCTTCCTCTTTCTGCACATGTCATACCTATGTAGGCATAGATAGAAATTAGCATTTAAACAACCTTAGATATTCACTGAAAAAAACAGAAGTTTCAAGGAAATTTTAGTTAGGGATTAGCATTTATAAAAACTTTAGAAATTCACTAAACAAAACCAAACCATAGGTTTCAGGGATGTTATAGTTAGAAATTAGCATTAAAAAAAACCCTAGAAATTAACTGAAAAAAACACAGGTTTCAGGAACGTTATAGTTAGTTGGACCTTTCACCAGAGAAATTTGCTCGTTATAGTTATATGAGCTAACTATAACTTGCATCCCCGCAATGCACATATTGAAACACTTATAACATGGTCAGTGACATTACTGAAATTTCTAACTATAACATCCCTGAAACCTATGTTTTTTTCAGTGAAAAAAAACATATATATATATGTATGTGTATATATATATATATACTTACCCCTCAGGATATAGCGGCATGAACTAGTAAATTTAGCGGCACAAATCTGGAAATTTAGCAGCACAAATCTGGGAATTTAGCAGCATTTAGTGGCATTTTATTTTGGGTTTTTTTCGACAACAAACACAGATATCTTATTGTTTGAGTTATTTTACAACATGGAGCTATGTATATTTTGTTTATTTACAATTCAGGCCATTTGTTTTGGTTAATATAGGACATAACTTGTTACTGAATAAATGGCCACGGAACATGTATGCTTGGCATGTTAATCTTGGCCATGTACGTCCAGTTCTTCTGAGCACTCCAAATCTAGCCCAGTATTGTGCTGCTGGTTATAATGCAAAAACAATAATGCCCGGATGGATTGCTCTGAAAAGGACCATCGTCTGGATGACAGAATCATTTTGTAGATACTGTTGCTCCTTTCAGCATCTGCAGAACTGGTCACACAGTCCTTGTACACAGCTGCAAGTTGGGAAAGAGCCAGCCCACGCCAAAAAAGGTCCATGTCAATCACTCCTGAAACAGATGCCTGCACTGCTTCTGGGCCTACATTTTCAAAGTAGAGGCGAAGCTCCTGATCGGGAACTTCGCTCAAACCAGGGATGGCTGAATATGTACTCTTCTCATTAGGCAGGATGCAGAGTTGCGCACGATTGAAAAGGCGCACTTGTTTCAAGAATTGTATGCCTGGTTTGGCCTCCCCCATGTATTTGCCCACCTTTTCCAGTGATTGTTCAAAAGCTTCATTAAGCTGGGCTGTTATTTTTTTTTCTGTGGCAGACTTAATTTTGCCCTTGCAGTGGTCTGTAGAAATGGTTGTAGTGACTCCACAGTGAGAACTGAATTGTTTGTTAGGTTCATGTGGAGGTCCTCCAAATAATCATATACATTCATGGTCACTGGTGTCTGACTCTGGAATAACTCCATCAGGTTTCAAATGCTTTGGCATTTTTCTGCCACAATGTCCAAATGGACTTTAATGCAGTTTCTTTGGTCGCTGTTCAAAATCTTCTGTAGATTTTCAAGGGAATCTGGGGGAGACTTGCTGAGTTGCATCTCAGGCTCAACAAACCCAGCATAGGCATCAAAGTGCTTGCAGTGGTACTGGACAGCAGCAAACCGAGAATTCCAGCGGGTATTGCAAGGGTCAGGTGCCACCCGTGCTTTCATCCCATGGTTCTCAGCGAGATGGTGCAGGTACCTTCTCTTTCTGCTACCGGCCATGTAAAAGATGCACGAGAAGTACAGAAGGGAAGCATTTAGCTCCACAAAAGGCTTCCTAAATGACTCTCCAACAAGATTCATAATGTGTGCCAAGCAGGTGATGTGTATGGAGTTTGTATACAGATTCCTCAACACCGTGTTGTATGCCTTGAGCATGTATGCCGCGTTGTCAGTGTTAAAGGAAATAACGTTCTGGAAGTCTATGAAATACTCTGTGAGCACCTTTACAACAGCTTGTGCTACAGTCCCATGGTTGCACTGTGTTAGGAAGACTGTGTCTACCGGGTGGGTATGGATCTGATGGGCACCCTGTGGAGAGACTACTGCAACTAACACATTCAATACACACCGCTCTTCAACATCTGGTGTTTCATCAAATATAACACTGATCTTCTGATCTTTCAATAGTTCTTTCAGCTCGCTCTTGGCTCCTATATATCTCTCTGGGAGATAACGTTCTTGAAGCTGATGACTTCCAGGTATCGCTCCACCATTCCGTACTCGCTCGTGGAGAAACTTGTGCAACACAGGATGGTCGGTTTTGCTCAGCGGAATGTTCAGCGCTGTGCAGACATTAACCCACTCACTTATAATTTCATGGTTTGAGGCACCTGCAGCTGTGCTCTTTGTGAATAGCGAGCTCACAGTCATCTGACGTGCACCTTTTGGCAAAGATTGAGGGTCCGAAGCATCTGAACAGTGCTACAAGTGCTTTTGGGACTACAAATGCATATCCACAGTGTGTTTCTGGATGTGGTCCACCGCCACATTGCACACACTGCAAAACAACACGCCACCATCAACATGCATCACGGTACTGTAGTCTTTGGCCCGATCTGCTGCGGTTATCTGGGTAGGCAGATGTGACCGGGGCTTCACAGGCTGCAGAAACTTCTCCATCCTGCTTTTGTTGTGGTGGCTTGTTGCTCCCTTGGAATACAGAAGATCTTGTGGGTTACTGTTTGTTGGATATATTTATATATATATATACATATATATATATATAAATATATCCAACAAACAGTAACCCACATTAGGAAATGCCACACAAAGGTAACTTTCAGCTTCCTTTGTTCAGTTGACAGCCTGCCAGCAGAATAGTCCCAGAACAGCATATGCTCTATATACGCCAGACGCGTTTCAGGAATTGTCCTTTCTTCAGTGGCGTGCAGTTGAATAAAGACTTGAAGCACTGCTACGAGTGCACACTTTAAGTTCCAGCACCTGCCTATGTGGGCGTCGCCATTCTCACAGCTTTGTGGGTGTTGTAGTACACTCAGGTTATCCCAAGTGGGTGCATTGCTTGCAGTCTTTAAAATAAACTAATACATCTTGCCAAAGTCTAGGATGGCTCCTGCCCCGCTTTATGAACTGCCAAACCAAAGCTTTACGAACCGGCTTGCTTCCTGTCAGGCCGCCGGTTCTCCTTCGTTCATAACGCAGCAACACCAGCATGGAGCCGCTGCTGAACCGCCTGACATGGCGGTGGGCTTCTCCCTGCGACCTGGTTGGGGCCGCAATAAATCCAAAAAACAGGAACACACATTAGGAGATGCCACATGAAGGTAACTTTCAGGTTCCTTTATTCTGTTGACAGCCTGCCAGCAGAATAGTTTCAGAACAGCATATGCTCTATATACGCCAGACGCATTTCAGGAATTGTCCTTTCTTCAGTGGCGTGCAGTTGAATAAAGACTTGAAGCGCTGCTGCGAGTGCACATCTTGAAATGAATGCCACTGAAGAAAAGAGCACATCTTGAAATGCACCTGGCAATATGGAATGGTGTTTTACTCCTTGAACTGGGTCCTGCTGGCAGGGTGCCAAATACGAAATAAATAATCGTGAGCAGCATTTTCTTCTGTGAGGCTTCACTTATTTGGGTTCCTGTCCGATGGATTTATTAAGCCTACCCAGGCTTTAGTGAAGCTCACCTGTTGGCGGGTCCGCTACAGCACCATGGAGGTGCTGCAGAAGCCGGAACAGAAAGCAGCTGGCACATTGCAAGGTTGGGCCGGGTGCAACTGCGAATTTTGCCGTCAACAAAGCGGGGCAGGACCCCTTCAGGACTTTGACACCAATATTGGTTTTAATTTTCGGGACATTGAAAATGCATCCACTTGGAGTCACGGCAGCGCACTACATCACCCAGAAGCCCTCCCGGGCTGCGCCCACTGAGGCAGGTGCTGAATATCAACGGTGCGCAATTAGCAGCATTTTCACATCTCGTTATGAATGCCACTGAAGAAAGGACCACATCCTGAAACACGTCTGGCAATATGGAATGGTGTTTTACTCCTTGAACTCGGTCCTGCTGGCAGGGTGCCAACCACAAAATAAATAATCGTGAGCAGCATTTTCTTCTGTGAGGCTTCACTTATTTGGGTTCCTGTTCGATGGATTTATTAAGCCTACCCGGGCTTTAGTGAAGCTCACCGCATGTTGGCGGGTCCGCTACGGCACCACGGAGGTGCTGCAGAAGCCGGAACAGAAAGTGCCTGGCGCATTGCAGGGTTGGGCCGGCTGCAACCTCGAATTATGGCGTCAACAAAGCAGGGCAGGGCCACTTCAGGACTTTGACACCGATATTGGTTTTAATTTTCGGGACATTGAAAATGCATCCACTTGGAGTCATGGCAGCGCACTACATCATCCAGAAGCCCTCCAGGGCTGCGCCCACTGAGGCAGGTGCTGAATATCAACTGTGCACAATGAGCAGCATTTTCACATCTCGTTATGAATGCCACTAAGGAAAGGAGCACATCCTGAAACGGGTCTGGCAATATGGAATGGTGTTTTACTCCTTGAACTGGGTCCTGCTGGCAGGGTGCCAAATACGAAATAAATATTCGTGAGCAGCATTTTCTTCTGTGAGGCTTCACTTATTTGGGTTCCTGTTCAATGGATATATATATATATATATATATATATATATATATATATATATATATATATATATATATATATATATATATATATATATATATATATATATATATATATATATATTTATTTATATATCCGTTCCAACTCCTACTCATCGGCATTAGATACCGACTCCACGACGTAGGTACAGACCACAAAACTGCGCTTTTTTTTCAAATTAAAGGTGGTTTATTGATCTTCTGTCCCCAGCATGACGCGTTTCGGCTGCAACACGGCAGCCTTGATCACATTCACACTCTCTCTATATATATATATATTTATATATATATATATATAGAGAGAGAGTTATATATATATATATATATATATATATATGAAGAAAACGCCATTCTTTTCCACAAATCGATATAGAATAACGAGAGTGAGCCCAGATTTAGTGCTGATTTTTCGGTGATTTATTCAAATATTCCACCAGCCATCCGCCATAACGCGTTTCACCTCCAAACGAGACTTGATCACATGACGTAGATCGAAACAAACAAGGGTCTTAAATACACCAAAACATGGGAGCGGCTTCGCGCTTAAAGTGGTATGTGCATAATTGAACTTTCATAATGCCGTACGGCATGGCGGCATTGATACAAAATTGAGGGCAAGTGCCCAACATTATTATATTTCAGTCATTTCTGTGCAACGGCATAACGTATATCTATCAGTATTCAATTAATACATAAAGAAAGGCATTTCGTCTCCAAACACAATTCATTAAGAAAGTAAAGTAAAGTAGAAGTAATGAGTTGTCCACTTTTATCAAAAATATCTCTATGTACACATGGCTATTTCGCGCTATATATATACAGTCTATTTATATAATGATGCTCCTTAGAAATATCACAAAATATATATAACTGTGTCTTATAATTCATATATATACATCAATTGAGTATTTACATATTTACACATTGGACAGATTTCCCATTACGTATAGGATCTATAAAAGCATGTGCATTCCTGTATTACTTGCCGAAGTATAATTTCATTGAAAATATTTCAATTAATGCTGGATAGAATTTGCTTATTTCATCAAGAAACAAATGCCGTTACACCTGAACAAAATCAAACAAAATCTATTCAAGGCACTACCCTTCTAAGTGATGTGTAAGACCCTTGCATGCAGCTGTGAACTCCAAAAGTATATAGAAAATTATAAATAAAGTGCTCGTGTTGCATGAAGAATAAAAATGAAATATGAAAAGAAATAAGGAAAAGTGTTTCACAGAAAAGAATGGAGAAATTTGCAGGATGCCCAGAGGGAAAAATCCACTTGAATGTGAGAATTAACATAGTGTACTTAAGTATCAATTATACAGTTATATCTGGTTTGTAAGAAAGCCTACTACAACTGGGAATGGTGAAGGGGGCCACCATCGGTTGTAAAGTATGGGATCAGGTCAGGAGTGCATCAGATTCACATAGTAGCGCAGACATAAGTATTGGGTGTCAGAGATGATGGAAAGGCATTTAAAAATCCCTGAGACAAGTGTAAAGGTCTTCTCGATCATTTAATCCATTCGGGCTCTTTGTATTCATTTCGAGAATGTATCTTGTCTCAAGTAAGCGCAATCTGCCCTCTCTGTCACCCCCCCGTTTTAGCGGCATCACTGTGTCTACCAGATAATATTGTAGATCACTAGGGTCACTGTTGTGCACAGCCTCAAAGTGGCGTGCCACCGGGTATGCCTGATCCTTGCTCCCTATGGCCCTAATATGTTGGAGAATCCGCTTATGTGCTGCTGGGCGAGTGCTGCCCACATAACTCAAGCCACATGGTCATTGCAGCACATAAACGACAAACTCCATCTTACACGTGAGTCTTTTCGTGATGGAGATTGGGTTGTCTCTAAAGGGGCTGGTGTAATGGGTTTTGTTTATTCCAATTTTGCAGGCTTTGCAGAAGGCACATTTCCTAAAGCCCGTGCTTAATGCTTCCCATGTTCCTGAGATAACGGGCTCTAGAATACTGCTAGTTAGTGCATTCGCCATTGAGGGGGATTTCCGGAAGGTAATCTCCGGTCTGAGCGAAACATCACTTCCAATTACAGGGTCCCCCCTTATCAAGTTCAAATTTTTTGAAAAGATCTTTTTGATAGCGGAGTGTTGTTGGCAGTATGGAACTATGACCCTAGAGTTTACATGGGTGTTAGCTAGATTGTCAATAGGGTCTTTGCTCCTTGGTGTTAGTGCTTTCTCTCTGGTGATGGAGTTAGTTTTTCTTATGGCTGTCTCGAGAACACTATCACTGTAGCCCCTTTCAAGAAAGCGTTTCCTGCACTCCTGTTGTGCTACTTGAAAGTCGGATTCCGTACTGCAAATTCTTTTCATTCTTAGCATCTCCCCGTAGGGGATGCTATTAATTAGGTGACGGGGATGCTGACTAGTGGCGTGGAGCACTGTGTTACCGGCTGTGTCCTTCCTGTGTAACCTGGTTTGTATTTTATGACTATCAACATAGACCTGGACATCAAGAAAATTCACAGTTATTTCATCTGCATGAGAAGTAAAATGCAAGTTGTATGAGTTAACATTCAGTTGTTCTACAAATCGCTCAGCATCTGATTTGCCGCCCTTCCAAACCACAAAGAGGTCGTCAATGTAGCGCAGATACAATGGCACATGTGATGTCATGATGTTACCAAATGTGCCCATCAGGACCCGCTCCTCCCAGAGCCCCATATGGAGGCATGCAAAACTCGGGGAGAAGCAGGCCCCCATTGCGACCCCTCTCATCTGTTGGTATGCCTGCCCATTGAAAAGAAAACAGTTCTGTTCTAAGCAAAGTTTCAGCATGTCCAAGAGCATGCGATTGTGATTGGAACAATTCTCTGATCGTTTAGACAGGTAATACTCGGCTGCCTTGATTCCATCACGATGTCTAATGGAAGTGTATAGGGCAGTGACATCCAGAGTCATTAAAATGTAGTCATCTTCCCAAATCAGGTTATTCAGCTTGCAAATGAAATCGGTGGTGTCTTTGACATAAGATGGTAATGTTAAGACCCATTCCTTTAGAAAGAAATCTATGTATTTGGAAATGTTCTCAGTTGCGCTGTTTATTGCCGAAAGTATGGGTCTACCAGGTGGTGCACACAGATTCTTATGTACTTTCGGCAACAAATATAGGGTGGGTATAACTGGACAATCTTTTTTGAGGAATTTAAATTCATCATTTGAAATTAATCCTGCGCTTTTCCAGGCTACAAGTTTGGCATTCAAGTCGGACCAGGCAGCTTTGATGACAATGAGGTTGCTTTTTCTGTAGCAGTCCAAATCACTTAGCTGTAATTCTGCTTCTTTGATATAATCGTCCCGATGCCACAAGACGATATTTCCCCCTTTGTCCGCCTGTTTTACAATGATATTTTTATCCGCCCTCAATTTTCTTACCAGGCTGTTGTAACGTTGGTTCTGTTGACTCAGAATATATATATACATATATATATATATATATATATATATATATATACCCCCCAAATTGTCCTTAGACAAAGACACACTCATCATCTGGTTACTCCAATAAATGTGGCAAAAAACAACATTCCCCTCAGCTTCACTTTCATATGCTTAACGCGTTTCAGACTGCCAAAGTCCTTGATCACAGGCTGGAAATGCAGCATCTCAACAACATACTGCCTACTACTAATTGACTCATACATTCTTTCCTTTTGAGCTCTCTAGTGGGTTGTCACTAATGACTCATTGCATGATGGTATTAGTAGATTATCAGTATTCTTTATTTCCCTCCAGTGGGTGTTAAGATGCCAGGCAAACTCTTCACAATATTTTCTTGCATTCCAGTGGGTCTCCAGAGTCCATTGCACATCTTATAATTTTCCTTTTAACCTGGCACACTGTGACCGGCTGAGATGATTCTAAGCTGTGGAGCCACATGTGAATTTGACGCGGTGGGCAATCTTTACGGCAGGACCACCATCAACATGTATTCTAAATTGTCCTTAGACAAAGACACACTTGTCATCTGGTTAATCCAATAACTGTAGCGCAAACCAGTATTCCCCTTAGCTTCACTTCCATACGCCTAATGCATTGTAAGTGCGTGTGTAAGTACTGGTACAGGTGGGTGAATGGGTTTGTGAATGATTGTGTGTGAGTAGGTGTTTGAAAGTTTCTATGGAGGTATGAGTGGGAGTGTTAGTGATTGTGTGGATAATGTCATCAGTGATGTCATCAGTGATGGCATTCAAGATGTCATCAGTGATGTCATCAGTGATGCCACTGACCATGTCATGAGTAATGTAATATGTGAGGTCATAAACAGTGCATTGCAGTGGCACGAGTTATAGTTAGCTGAGCTAACTATAACTGCTGATTTTTGCAGTGTTTTGTGTAAGTGAAAGTTGAGCCTAACTACAACGTCCCTGTAACTTCTTTTCAGTGAATTTCTATGTTTATTCAAAATTCTAATTCCTGATTATAACATCCCTGAAACCTTTGTTTTATTCAGAGAACTTGTAAGGTTTTTGAAATGCTAATTCCTAAGTATATCTTCCATGTAACCTTTGTTTTTTCAGGGAATTTCTAAGGTTTTTTGAATGTTAATTTCTAACTAGAACTTCCCTGTAATGTTTGATTTTTTCAGTGAATTTCAAATGTGCTTTAAATGCAAAATTCTAACTAAAACATCCATGTAACCTTAGGTTTCTTTACTGAATTTCTAAGTTTAAAAAAAATATTAATACCTAAGTATAACATCCTTACACCCTTTGTTTTTAAGTGAATTTGGACAGTTCATTTAAACTTATATGTCCTACGTTTACCGATTATGTAATTTATTTTCACAGCAAATTTTTGGTTTAAATCTCTTTCATTGAATTTCATTAACATACACCAGGTAACAGAAAGCAGGCAGCAGCAGGTAAGTTACAATGCATACATTGTTGGTCCACAGTAGTGAGGCTATCTGGACTAACAGATCCACATCCATCATAGGCTAATATGGGGTAAAATATGCAAGATACCAAGGAGCTTCTAAATATTGGGAGAGGCCTAATCAGTAAGTGTATGAAGCGCATAACAGCCTTGAGATAACGTTGTTAGCCACTGTAGTGTGGGGAACTTGGTCTGGAGTTTACATTGTAAGCCTTAGTATAATGTATTGCATCATGAAGATCTGTCCAGGTGTGGCACATTTCGAGTGCGGACATGCAATCAGGGTTCAACAACTTGCAAAGGTGCCTGGCACTGCCTGTAATTAAAGATCAGGGTGAAGTCCCCCTGTTCTGCTGGCAGGTGAAGAAACAGGAGAAAAAAGAGCAAAACCCCAATACCAAATGTAGGAGGGGAGGAAATGAGAAGAGAACAGAGAGAAAAAAAAGGGAGGGGAAGACAGGGTGGTGCCACGTCTCATTGGTGTCGGAAGATCCCGGGGAAAGGTGGGCAAGCACCCCGGACATGGGGCTATGACCAATCTCTCCCCAGGAAAGGGTCTATACCACCTCCCTGCTAACCCACCTCGTCCTCATAGGATTCTCCCCTTGGAAGTAAGGGGTTGGCAAAAAGTTGAAGAGCTCGCAGGTGGGGAGGGGAAGAACAGGCATGTTCCAATTAGAGAGGTGAGAGACTAGGAGTTGCCATATGCGCCCAAATTCAGCATCGGTGTGTGCAAGTAAAAACTTGTGTGCTATAAAAACCTTCCTGTTTTAGCTGTCCCTTAGTTTTGTTCTTAGCCTGGTGTTGTGTTACGTGCCATCTTGCCTCTGCGCCAGGACGCTCCTTGGCTGGAGTATCTGTGCGCACAATAAATAATCGTAACATAACATAACATAACATATAGGAGAGAGGAGCTCCATTGCCATGACATGCCATAGGTAAGTGAGCCATATTGAGGATGGGTGTGTAAAAGCCTTCTTCCAGTGAAGGGCTATGACCTATTTTGTAGCAGTAAGCATGTGAAGGATCAAACGCCAGTCCGTGTGTGTCATGGCTTTATGAGACATCAGGCGGAGTCCTAGTATTGTTACCCTGAGGTGTTCGGTATAGGAAAACCCACCACCACCTTAATGTGGCTCAAGGCTTCTTTCCAAAAAACTTTCATTAGTGGACAAGACCACCAAATGTGCATGAATGGACCTTGGGTGGCCTGAAAGTGCCAGCAGGGAGGAACTAAGCATCTTTGCAGTCTAAGGGGAGTATAATACCAACGGGTCATGATTTTATACACTGTCTCCTGTTGTGCAATGCTTTTAGAAATGCATGGAATATCCTGCCATAACTGTTCCGATCGGTCAGGGAGAATATCTTCCTCAAGGTTTATCTGCCAGCTGTGTTGGTAGGTGTGAGGCGGTACTGCATGCGAGTGCTGAAGGACTTTTTAAGTCCCAGAAATCAGCCCTCTGGAGCCATCAAAAGACCGGACTAAAGTCTCAAAAGGTGTAAGCTGACATGTTGCACCCTCTGTGTAGGCAGGGGTGGGCATCCAATGGCGAATTTTAAATAGTCTAAGCACGCTGTTATTGGGAGTCTAAAGTTCTTCCTGCATTGCTCAAAGGATAAAAAAAAATAACCCTTGAAAAAGTTGTGCTATGGTACGACACTCACCAGCCGCCCATGCAGGAAAGGAGGCAGGGTGTAGGGCAGACAGGATTCCCTAATTTCGCGCCACAGGTTTATTAGGGGAGGCGAAGGAGGTAAGGCCACGGGGCACCGCTATTCTGTCCCAGATCTCCAAAACAGTTTTGGTTGGGGTGGCAATATAGGTGCTACGATGTCTAGCACTCCTCGGCAGCCAGGCTAGGTCCCATAGCGGGTGACAAGCCACGGCCCTGTCAATGTGGAACCAGTGCTTTCCGCTTTCGCGAACCGCCTATTTCAAAATATAACACAGGTGTGACGCCCAGTAGTAGACAAGAAAGTCAGGACAAGCCAGCCCTCCCCGGTCACGTGGTAGCATTAAAACTTTTGTAAAAAAGCGCGCTCGCCCCCCCACCCCAAATGAATGCAGTCACCTCCCTCTGAAGGCTCAGGATATCCCTCTAGGAAATAGGCGTTGGGAGCGCCTGAAAAAAGTAGAGCACCTTAGGAAGAATTGTCATCTTGACCGCATTGAGACGGCCCAACCAAGCGATGGAAAGCGATTTCCAACGGTGGAGTTCCTCTCGTATTGAAATTCTACAAGCTGGCCAATTCATCTGTGTCCACATGTCAAGAGTGGCTATGACATTAATGCCTAGATAGCGGATAGTGGAAGGGAGTAACATCTCCCAAGTCCACGAGTTGTTGTGAGGGAAAGGTGTGATTAAGCACCTGTGACTTAGCAAGATTGATTTTAAGCCCCGAGATGAATTTGAATGGGGAGAGAGATCGCAGGGTTGGTGAGTGATTATAGGAGGTCATCAGTGAAAAAGGCCACCTTGTGCCCAACTCCACACTTGGTATGTCCGCCAATTGACAGAGAGGTGAGGTGATAATGCACACCCCTGGCGCGTGCCCCGATGGATGGAGAAGGGTGGGGTAGGGAGACCATTGACCCTAATCCGCGCTGACGGTGCCACGTATGGGACCATGATTCAGGTGATCATGACCCGGCTCAGCCCTATCCACTGCAGTACCGCTCTGAGAAAGGAATATTCAACACTGTTGAAACCCTTCTCAGCATCTAGGGAAAGGAGGAAGGCCGGGATATCATGGCGCTGAACTTTTCCGCTAAGTGGGCCACTCGACAAAGGTTATCTGCCCCTTGGCGCTCCAGGATGAAACCTACCTGGTCGGGCTCAATTAGGCCAGGAAGGTCGGGGGCTAGACATAGGGACACGATTTTGGTATATAATGTACCTTCTACGTTTAACAACGAGATAAGGTGGTATGATGAGCACGAGGCCGGGTCTTTCTCCGGCTTGGGGATGAGTGCTATCTTGGCGCCAGCCATTGTTGGTGTGACAGTCATTGTGTCTGCAAAAGAATGAAAAAGTTGCAACAATGGGGCTTGTAGCTCCGGGAGAAAGAGACGATAGAATTGAATTGTAAGGCTGTCAGGACCTAGAGACTTCCCAATAGGAAAGCTTTTCAATGCTTTTTGAAGTTCCCCAGCTCTTCCAACTGTTGTTTATAATAGGGATCCTGTGGCGTCCAAGGGGAGGAGGTCAGAAAGGGGTCTATATGGTCCACAAAGTGTCACTCCTGTCATAGAGAGCAGAAAAGAAAGCACTGAATGCCTGCTGCTTGGCTTGCTCTGAGGTAGCCCACCCCTCATCCGGTAGCAAGATTTGGAGATGTGGCTACTGGACACCTGGAGGTGAAGGCGGCGCGCTAGCATTGAGCCCACCTTATTACCCCCACCATAACATTTTTGCTTTAAATCTAGGAGGGAATGATCCTCCTTGTAAACTCGGAGAGCTTTAAGTTGACCCCTAAGCGAGGCAAGCTGTTTCTGTCTGTTAGAGGGTGTCCTGTGGTCACTCCATTCCAGTGAGTTGATGTCACAAGCAAGGTTATTTTTCAACCAAGCGGTATTCCCTCGTGTGGGCGATAGTAATGGAAGTGATAACGGCCCGGATTGTGGCCTTGAAAGAGTCCCATAGGACATACGCATGTGTTAAAGTAGGTTTGTATCACCTGTCGGATTTTGGCCACATCTACCTGGTCCCGAAGGACATGAGGGGGAGGCGCCATCTAGGGGCGGAGCTGAGACTCCTGCCCATACCCACCAGTGAAAATTCTAAATGGGCATGTTAAGAAATTGATATATCTGAAATCGCTGCGACTCCAAGGATCGAATGAGAGACTGGGACAGGAAAAAAAAATCGATGTGGGAGTATGAATGGTGCACATGGGAGTAGAAAGTGTAGTCCTGCACCTCCGACTGTTTGTAGCGCTATGCATCCATGAGTCCCAAGGCTTCAAAGTCAACCTTGAGTGCTGCCGACATGGCCCCAGTTTCCTGGAAAGACGATGTAGTGTGTTCTCGGCTGGGATCCCATACTAAGTTAAAGTCACCCCCGAGGATAATGGAGCGAGGCTCCCGGGAGAGCGAATTCTTAAGCAAGTTCTGAAGGTATGCGTCTTGTGCATGGTTAGATGCATAAACATTAAGCATTGTGCATGGCTTACCATGTATAAGAAGTGTGAGCTTTAGAAAACGTCCCTCCTTGTCGCGCAAGGTTTGAGTGACCTGCACAGGAGTGCCTGCTTTAAAAAAAATAGCTACCCCTGCTGTTTTAGTTTGTGCGCAGACCCAAAACCATGTGGGGAAGCTCGGATGAGACATGCGCTGGGTATCTGTGTGTAAATGATGAGTTTCCTGGAGGAAAAGGACATCAGGGTCGTGCATAAGGATGTAGCTCCATATTTGTCTTCTCTTGTTAGGGGCATTGAGGCCTTTTACATTAAGGGAATGACATTTTAGGTGTGTCGTTGTCTACTATAAAGAGGTCAAAGCACTGGCAATCATGTAGGTCATCACACGTCTCTCCCACTGCCCCCAGTACCCGCAGAGATGTCATCCGTTGTGGTAATGCAGGGGGAGTAGAGTGAGAGGTGACCAAACAAGGAACAGAGCAGGTCCTCCCCCGTGTCCATAGAATCCCCCACCAAGGATATAGGGTATCTTGAAGTGTTTCTACTCTCTTCCCCAAGAGACCAAAAGAGAAAAGAAAAGAAAGAGAAAGTAGCAAGAGAGATAGAAGGAAAAAACAACAGAACAAACAGTAAAAAGGCCAACTGGACCAAAGAACACCATTCCAATCCTGGAGCGGCCCAGTAGTGTAAACCAAGGCGACTCTGAGGAAGTCACTCCTCATTGGCGGGTGGGCCAGCAGGTATAAGAGAGCAGCCGCCGTCTGCCCATTAGTGGCGACCCGCTATACTGTCCCCAGGGAGGAGCAGAGACCCCCCCAGAAATACACTCAGGGCCCCAAGCACAATGAGGGGCTATGCCTGTGCAGCACAGCACATGTCAAGGGAGCAGAAGTTGTCTCCTCGCAGGAAGAGTTCCAAAGGATGCTGATGCTCAGGGGTACTGCAGCCTGCCAAGGTTCCTGTTGCGGAAACCTGTCCATGGCGCACCTTCAAGAAACAAACCAACAAAGGAGGTCATATCGCCGGGTCTACCCCAGCAGGATCAAACAGTCAGGAGGCAGGGGCGAAGCTGTGCCAGCAAAGGGAAGAGGCAGCCCCCTCCAACCTCAAGTAGATCACATCTCATCAAGGGACCCCTGCTTCAGCATCCAATCCAGAGGGCGAGGTGGGCCCTGACGCCTCTCTCCTTCCCTCCGAATACTGCAAGGCTTCCATATATTTCAAATGGTGAATAATGTCCTGCTGGCTTGGAGTACCAGCGCCATGGATATAGAGGATCTATTGCAAGGAGGCTGAACCGCCGCCCACTCTGGGAGCAAAGGGGTCTGGGACGTAGGGCCAGTAGAAGGAGGGGTGGAGGGCTGAGGATCAGGTGAGCGGTGAAGCAGCTGAGAGGCCTCCGCAAAGGATCTCATAGATCTGCGCTTCCCCTCTCCTTGAAAGTTCATGGCAATGGTATAAGCCCCACTGGTATTTGATGTTAGACTCCTTCAGCTTGTCAGTCACTGGCTTGAGGTCCTCGCAGCGGCCCAGAGTGAGTGGGGAGAAGTCCTGGAAGATTTGGATGCTGTGGCCCTCGTGTATCAGTTCCTTAGAGGCCCAAGACGCCTGGTGGATCGCCTCCTTCTCCATAAAGAGGTGCACCTGGGTCAGGATGTCAGGGGTCAGATTATCCTTCCCACACAGGGGTGAAACCTAATGCGGTCTGTCCAGCATTGGAGGCGTGGCGTCATCGTCCCCCTGGACCACCTGGAGGAGATCCGCAACATAGGTCATGATGTCCTGACCCCCCGCTCCCCTCGGAACTCCCGGTATGTGAAGGTTGTTCTGGCTGCTTCTATTTTCCAAATCCTCCTGTTTAATTTGAAGTTCGATATGTTGCCCCTCAAGCGTCGTCACGCAGCACCAGATTTCCTCCCGATCCTCATTTCTTGTGTATAGGGGGCGTTAAAGGTCATCCACTCATGTGCCGATTTCAGCTATATCGCGTCGAATGTCTTTGAGGCAGGTTTTTACCTCTATTTTCAGAGAGATGATTTCTGTCTCATCTCCTGAAGGAAAGTGGACATGAAGGCCTGAGTGATGGAGCTGGCCTCCGCGGCTTCCTTCCCGGTGGCCATCATGGATTCCCCCTGAGTAGGCACCGGAGTAGCCTTGGCCCACAGATCTGCCACTGATGCTTCCTTAGGCGCTGGCAGTAGCATGGCTTTCCCAAGCTTGCCGTGGGGCATGACGCAGAATCCATAGCTGCAGATTTTAGAGCTGTCCCCGAGATTAAGCCTATATGTAGGCCCTGCGCCCTTAGATGCTCTGGGCTCAGGAAGAGGTGCAGTCTTCCACTAAGGCCCCCAGATCTTCACAGCTTCGGTCAGGCAAGTGTTCGGGTTCACCTCTACCAAGCCAGCTAGAGTAGTGTTCCAGGGAGGGGCAGAGAGAAATAGAGAAAGTGCATCCCAGAGTGTAGGGTTAAGGCAAGCCGGTCTGCCATTGCTAGAGCAGACACCAGTCCAGGACCATGACATGGAGACGACAGGAACGGAGGTTCGAACCCTTCAAAATTCCAGTCCCAGGTCGAGGTGCAATGGTCAAGCAGGGCCTCAGCGCTACCACAGTCCATTACATGCCAGCGGCGATGGCTCCCCTCCACAAAGCTCACTCAGTCCTGGGGGAGCAAGAGAAATATCAGAGGGAGATTGGCACAGTGTTCTTCAGGGACTAGGGGCTTGGCAGGTGCCAGCGAAGAAATGTGGTCAGGTTTCCTCTCCCCCGGTGGATGTGCACCGACCCAGGATGCAAGGGGTGGTGCCCTCGCTGCAATGTCCCAGGCACCCACCAGGGTGCAACCAGCATGCAGTCCTGGGTCCCTCAAAGCTCCGGGTACAGGTGGGGAATCACAGGGCACTCAGGGTTTCAAGTTCGACGCCCCCGAAGCGGTGCAGTCGCCTGGTCCCCCCCACAAAGTCCACAAAGCGATGGCGGAAGATTCTGAGCAGCAATGGGTCTCCAGGCCTAGGGTCGCTCGATCACCACACTTGGTGATGGTCCAAAGTCACTGTTCCCCAGGGGGCTGCACCTCCTCACCCTGGCCCCGCAGCTACTCCTCACATTAAAGCCCCGCAGTCAGGCCGACGATCACCAGCCTCCACGGCCTGGACACAGCTCCCAGTTCAGGGCTCCACTTGATCCATCTCTCTGGACCTCTGCTCGACGTAGACAGCGCAACAGGGCTTCCCAAGGAGACACCAGAGCAGGCAGAGCCCCATAGCAGGGCCCGCACTCCGACAGCCCGCTCTGCCACAGGCCCGGGAATCTGTCAGATCGCAGGCCCCCTCAGCCAGTGATAGGGTGACCAACCGTCCGTAAGTTTCACGGACAGTCCGTAAATTGGACCTCACGTCCGTTGTCTGTGAGGATCCCTTTTACGGACGCCTTTTGTCCGTAATGTTGGCCATCGCAGGGGAGCAGCACTGCTCCCCTGCGAGAAGCCTTAGCACCTTGATGGAGCCGCTGAGCACACCTCCCCGAGCAAAAGAGCAGCCCCTCCCCGCCCTGTTTGGGGCTGATGATTGCCACATACAGAATGACAATGGGCCCGTCTGGAGTGTTACTGCATGCGGTGGGCCTCCTCCTGCCTCGGTCTAGGGCAGCGCATTTTGTTAGTTGAAAGGAATGCGCAAACACGCAAATGCTGCTCCAGAATCCAGTTCATTCAAAGAAGCTGGTGAAACAAGTTGAGAAGAAGGGGCCCGGGCTAGAGTTCCATCAATCTCATCATTTTAGAAAAGTGCAGTTTCAATATTATATTGAACAAAGCCATGGTTGCTTCATTTTTAGTTTATGCATCTAACAACCATTGACAAAGCCAATACTTCTGACTTTTTGTAGGGGTAACGTTACTTGTTATTTATCTGGATACAATGACAGAAGAGGCAAAATAACAGTCCAGTGGCACACTATTCTAAAGCTAAACCCAGATTTTTAGCTTAGGTGTTTTAAGCCCCGCCCTTAATTACAACGAACACCCCCTTTTGAGAGACGCCCCCCCTTTTTTTCATCCCGCTTAAAGCCCTGGAAACAACACCATATCGCAGTCACCTCATGTCCTAGCACTGTGCATCATGCATGACTCATGCCTTCTACTTTTGCAGATTGCCTATGTGCAGGGGCATAGTGAACCCTCCGCCACCCCACCCCTTGCTTTAGGAACTACAGCAAGTGTGACATTTTTGATGGGTCTCTTCTGTCTGGAACTCTGCAGACGAAGGCTCAGCTCATAATTAATATGAAAAGGTTGGCGAGTGAGTAAGTGAACGGGATGGATGGATGGATGGATTGGTGAATGGATTTTTGAAAAGGTGAATAGATGGATAATAGGCAAAAGGATAGATGGATGAGTGAAAGGGTGGATGATCGGTGAGTGAATGGGTGGATGGATGAGAGAAAGGATGGATGAGTGATAGGGTCAATGGATGGATTCATGAGTGGATGAGTAGAAGGATGGATGGGTGGATGGATGGAAGGAAGGATGGCTAAGTGAAAGGGTCAATGGAGAGAGAAAGGGAGGATGGGTGGATGACTGAAAAGGTGAATGGGTGGAAGGATGAGTGACTGGATGGATGACTAAGTGAAAGAATAGCTGGAAATGACTGGATGGAAGAGTAGATGGATTACGGTACGGATGGATAGGGTGAAAAGGTGGATGGATGGATGAGTGAAAGTGTGGATGGAGGGATGGATGAGTGAAATGATGGCTGGAAGGATACACAATGGCTAGGTTTGCAAATGGATGAATATGTTTGGATATAAATGGGATTACTTATATACTATTCCGCGACCTCCTTTGATGTGTCTGTAAAACCTACCTTTTGTCCCGAAGATTTGTCCTGAATTTTGACCTCCTGTCCTGAATTTTTGTCCTGAATTTTGACCCTTTGTCCAGAATTTTTAAACTCACCGTCCTGAATTTGCACCCATGACAGTTGGTCACCCTAGCCAGTGAGAACCAAATGGCCGGCAGGAGCATCGTCTCTAATCGCCCCCTTGCTCTGGGTGATACGCTGCAGCAGAGTCCCCAGCTCCTCGACCGAAATTCACATAGGCAAGGATGCACCTAGGAGGGCACTGAAGGCACCCCCATGCCTCTCAAACTCAGAAAATGGTCCCCCGGCTGAACCATGAAGGATCGAGCTCTTACGGCGCATGTCCTATTCCACTGAGGTCCTGGCCACTTCCCCCCCACAGTGAATTTTTATTTATTTGTTACATGTTTTTTTACTTGTATTCTTCATTATAACAATTTCGATCAGTTTACAAATTATAAATCATTTCTTTATTCATAGCAGATTATTGGTAACAGGGTCTGCTTGTGGCTAGATCTTGGGGCAAAGATATGCATGCATCCAAATTTCTTTCTTTTTTAATTGCATAATGGAAAATTTGTAAATGACCCTCCTTTATTTCTTTTATGTGTCTTGTTTTTTTTCTTTCCTATTTGTTCTTATTTTTTTTTATTTGCAATATGTTTGAGATGTTGTCTCTAGTGTCGCAGCGACGTTGTGAAATGTAGCAAACGTATAAAAAGTGTAAAGCATACATTTAACAATTTCAGACACAGTAATGATCACTTGGAGTTTTGTAGTTCACCCTAATAAATACTGCATCATTAGGATTTTCGTTTCAAATGAGACCCTCATTTTTTTTTCTTCTCTGCCGATTTCACCACCATTGGTAGTATTTGAGATTTGCATATATTAGGATACCCTGGAATTTGCTGTATCCTAGAGGTTTTCTAAAGAACGGAACAAAGTTTATGTTTTCCATTCCTTTTATTTTAAAAATCCTGTTTAAACTATTTTCCAGACTTCATGATGTCTGCGGATGCAGGGAAGCATCCATTAGGCGGGACTACCTCATGGTTTTCAGAAAGTGTTTAATGCATATTTAGAAATTTTATAACGGGGTATGAGCAGTAGAGATTATTGCTATACCGATTACACTTTTTTTGTGTACACATTTTGCAGGAAAACTTTTTTTTTTATAATTTCCGGAATTCATGATGACATAAGATGTCATAAATATAATGTAAGGGAATATTATTGGATGCTACACTCTTCATGTATGTGGACAGGAAGGACACACCAATTCACATTTCCGATTTTTCTATGAGCACATTTGATAGAGAGCTCGTGGCTGCATTTAGCAGAGTAATTTTTGGGTGGGTTTTAAAGAAAAATGGCAACTCATCCTGGAGAGGGAGAAGAGGTGGTCCAGCAGGGGGAGCAGGAAGTTCAGGAGAATGCTTCAGGGAAATCTGAAGAGGAGAAGGCTCCCCAAAAGAATGTAAGCATTGCCTGGGATGTTTTTAGAATCCTGTCAGGAGAACTGAAAACAGTATCAAAGTTTGGGCAATGCACACTGTGTGATAAAACTCTATCTAGTGGCACCAGTAAAAAGTACTCTTACGAGATGAGATCAATGTTGTACCATCTAAAAACTTTCCATGAAAATTGCCTGAAGAGCGCACTAACAGACAGAGAGAGAGAGAGAGAGAGAAAGAGAGAGAGAGAGAGAGAGAGAGAGAGAGAGAGAGAGAGAGGAGCTTCTTTTGCATCATCTCCAATAAGCAGACCAAGCCAGCAAGGTCCTTCTGATGTCACCACTGCTGCTGAAGATATGGCTCCTGAATTAAGTCATGTTGCAACCTCCTACATAGACTGCAGAACAGTATTGAGTATGTGAGAGCAGTCTATCACAGCGTTTTGCAATGCTGCTAAGAATCACAAATGTTTTTTAATGAACAATATTGTATTTGCACTTTTCATGAGTGCACCTTTTTCAAGGTTTCCCTCTTCAAGTTAACATTTTCCTCAGCATCCAAATAGTGGAAAAAATACATAAACATTTAACACTTTAAAAAACAGAAAAGGTCCTCGTTGGCATCAAATTTTACATTCGAAAAAGAAAAAATACGCTGATGAGTTTATGCCTGTGTGATTGCATCAGGACACACCATACCAACTTGAGTAATTTAATGTGTGCATGGTCTGTACCTAGGTGATTCGTATGACTGCCTCTGTAGTGTTGGGGTGATTGGATAAGTGCAAGTTGGGTGCCTGGGTGATTGCATGACTGCATGGGTAGTGCCTGAGTGAATGGAGGACTCCATGAGTACCGCCTGGGTGATTGGATGACTGCAAGTGTAGTGCCTGGATGAATGGCTGAGTGCAAGAGTAGTGCCTGGATTAATGGATGAGTGCAAGTTCAGTGCCTGGATGAATGAATTATGTGCATGAGTAGTGCCCGGCTGGGTCATTGGATAAGTGCATGGGCAGTACCTGAGTGTATGGATGACTCCATGGTTACCACCTGGGTGACTGGATAAGTGCCTGAGTAGTGGCTGGGAGATTGGATAACTGCCTAATTTAATGTACAGTGCTCCATGTCGCTAGGGGTTACAGATACGGGAGTATTTCTGATGTGTCTGTAGGTGCAGTAATGATGCGTTGCTGGAGTGTGTCGCAAAAGTGATGCAACTCCAGCAATGTATCATTACAAATGGGCAAGTCCCATGTTAAATGTGCCTGCATCATTCTTACGCCTGCTCTGAGGCAGGCATAATATTTTGATGCAGTGGCCTCCTTGTAGTGATCTGGTAGATTTCACTGCGCCACTTCTATGAGGTTTTTTACAGGGAAACACCCATCCTGCATACATTATACCTGATGCAGATATAATGTAGCTCATGGCTTTACAAAGTGACGCATCACTTTGTAAGTAGGGCGCAACATGGCACATTTTTTACGCTGCTGGTGTATCACAAAAGGTAACGCAACGGTGGCACGATTAGTCGCAAAGCCTCATGAATAAGGCCCAAGGCATCTAAAGATCCCAGGATGGTAAGCAGAAAATCCTCTATCAATGCAGCATATGCATGCATTAAAGTATATCTCCAAAGCAGGCGTCTACTGGTAAGTTGCTTGTTTTTACTCTTACAAGTTGTTAAAGGTTGAAGCAGCCAGTAAGGATTCCCATGGATGAGCTGCCGCAGGTGGCAAAATGCAAAGACGAAGAGTTGCTAGAAGTCAGCCATGACGAGTTACAGGAGCCAGTGGGTCTGGCAGGAGATTTTTTTGCAAACTACATATTTTTTTCGTTGCACAGGAATGGCATTTAATAACTTGGTGACAGATTGACCACTGTTCGCTTGGGTTCAGTGCGCATATTTGCAAATCTTTCTTACTGCTGTGCCCTTGTGCTATTGTGTTCTTTCAATAAAGTCGTACGTCACTTTGAATGGTCCCTTTTTTACAAAATAAGCAGTTAGCGAATAACCACCGAACAATGGCTTGTGTGTAGCTGGCGGCGAGTAAATTAGGGCTGAGATATATTACATTATTGCACCGAGTCTAAGTTCATTTTCCTAACCAGGAACAGAAATGTAACACATTTTAACATTATCGCCTCTAGTTTTTGTGAACCTTACATCCCCCCATTGCAAGTAAAGAACAGAAAGCACTAGAAAATGTAATGATCACGTTTGCAGGCTGTTGAAAGTTTATAGGTGTTTCTCCATGCTCTGAAGAATTAGTCAAAGCACTGCTCTTGCCAACTTTTCCTAACACATGATGAAGACCAGAGCTAATTTTAGACGGAATACATTTGACAGATTTGGCAGCTTCTCTCTTTAGGCTTTCCTCACAAACTAAAACTACCTAGTCATTTTGCAAAATGTTATTCTATGCTGGAGAAAAGATATCTATTGAGGTATGGAGAGTTTGGGGTGAAATCATTCTTATTGAATTTTGCATTCTCAGATAAGATAAATTATCGAAAATATTTGAAAGGAGAAAATCGACTTTGCCAAGGAATGGATAAGATGCTGATGTTGGAAAATACTTACCAGAGTCTTCTCATAGAGGCATATGAATCAAACCATTTTGATATCGCAAACAATGCGATTTGCAAAAATCGTGTGTTTGTGATCGCAAAAAGGCCTTTTCCGATGTATGTACCTTTTTGGCAATTTGCAATTATGGCAATCACATTTTTTTGTGATTCCCTTAATTGCAAATGCAAATAGGGAATCGCAATTGGCGATTCCCTAATGCAGATGCAAAAAGCCTTTCCTAAATGTGAACTGTGCATTTAGGAAAGGCTAATTACCATCATTTTCAAGTTGATGGTAATAAGTGCAGACTTTGACAAAAAGGAATTTTTCAAAGTGTCATGTAGCACCCACATGCCCGAGCCTGTGTGTGCTTTACATGTGCACACTTGCATTTTTCTGGGATGCTTCTTGGGGGCCTTAGGCCCCCGGGCACACTTGGCTTTGTATTCACAATTTGCGATTGCCAATTTGGTTATTGCAATGTGCAAATGCATTACCATTCATTTCTATGGGCCTGTAAGTCCATAGAAATGACTGGAGTCACATTACCTAATAGCGATTTGCTATTTACAGAATCCCTATTAGGTAAAGTTAAGGAATTGCACATGTTTTGGAGAGTCCGACATGAATAGGCATTTGCGATTACCAAATAGCAATTCCTTAAAAATAGTTATTTGGTAATGGCAAAATCAGATGTTGATGCATGTGCCCCTAAGTCACTCCAAATATACAAGATCATTGAATCTTACCATATTGGCACTCAGTTACATTAAAGCTGCAGAAAAGTGACACCGATAACAGCAAAATTGATCTAGGTAGTGGTAATTTAAGGATGGATGAACAAAAATAAGCCCTGTCTCAAGGCATTCAAGACAGAGATTCAGGGCTCTGGCTGATTGACCCTTTTTGCATCTCTTTAACTAGCCTTTAACTGTACAGTATTCATTCTTCCAACCCTGCTTGGTCAGGATATGAAGAGCCATGGGGTCTCAAAGGCTACCCTACAGGTTGATCCTCACACCACCCCAAGTTGATGACAGCACAAAGACCATCTGTATACACATGCTTTGAGCAATACTACCCATTTTAAATCTTGCCCCTGGATTGCACTGGTTCTGGTGAATGATATTGTTAGACCTGGTATCATTGGCGTGAGTCTCCCTTCCATTTTTCCTGATTGCCTTCTCTGTTTTTTATATTTGTTTGCTGGTTATATGCTTAGGGCACTGTGCCACTGTTATTCAGTGCCACTGTGCAAGTGCTCCCTATGTTAAATTGATGTACTAATTAGTGATTCCATGATTGGGCTATTTAATTTACTTGTCAAACCCTAGTACAGTGCACCATGTGTGCCCAGGGCTTGTAAATCAAATGCTGCTGGTGGGCTTGCAGCACTGGTTGTGCCACCTACAGTAGCAGCTTGTAAAATGTGTCTCAGGCCTGCCATTGAAAGACCTTGCCAGTCCCTAAACCTTCCCTTTTCTTCATATCAGAAACCCCTATGGTCGGCCCAAGGCCAGGGTGCATTGTAAGTATAAGTAAAACATGCCCTGGTGTGTGTAGCATTTCCTAATAGTGAATTACAGCCATTTTTGTTTTACACTATTGCACGGCTACCCGTTCTCTATAGGCCAGAATGGGCAGTTAGATTATTAGATCTTATAATCCTAACTGACTCAGGGAACATGGTAGAAATTCGAATTTAGTATGCCTGAATGATAAAATACATATTTTAGTAAAGTTGGTTTTAACATTCTGTGTTTGAAAATACCACTTTTAGAAAGTAGGCATTTTCTTGTCTACCTATCCAGGCCTGCCTCTGCTAGGTTGTGCATCCCTTGTCTGGAGTTTGAGTGACAGGGCTAGGGGATTCCTGGAGACAGAATGAGTCAGCCCAGTGGAGAATCGGGAGATATGCATCTAGATGGGAGGAAGGAGTTGCACCTGGGACCTGAATAGGGCTGGCCCTTCCCTCCACAATGCTGGCTCCCCCCTAGGGTGCGGCTGATGTCTCTGTCCTGCACTGTGAAAGAAGAGAAGGAATCATGTCAACAAAGTGCTTCAGGGCTGTGCTTTCCTTCCACAATGCTGGCTTCACCTCCTGTGGGGCGTCTGATGTTTCTGCCCTGCACTGTGAAAGGAAAGAAGGAGTCATATAAACAGAGTGCTCCACAACTGGTTTGGACTTGGCAAAGGCCCCTCTGCCATCAGAGAAGAAAGAGAAAAGCCGTATAAATATTGGGACCCAGACCCAAGAACATAAGATCACTTCTGGGAACAAGACAAACCTTTTGCCAAGGAGAAGAACCAAGGAAGCTGCAGGAGTTTGGAATGCCCCTCTGCCAGTGTGCTGTTTGCTGGGTTGGCCTGGAGTGGTTTCTTTATTGCCAAGGAAAAGGAGATGGGACTTTTTAAGGACTTTCTTCATCTTACAGAAAATTCTCCAAGGGCTTGAACTTGTGCTTGCCTCATGCTTAAGTCTCAGGGACAAAAGACTTCTCCTCCAGCTCCGATCTGAATGTCCTTGCTGGGAATTTGATCTGCAGAATCCTGCGTATCGCTGGGAGCTGGAAGCGCGATGCGACGAGAAGAAGAGCGTTGCCGCCGCAGTTGTAGTCGCCGCATCGCCAGAGAAGCATGCCACTGCGGCATCTCCCAGGAAGCGTGTCTTCGTCAAAGCTGTCTGCTGTCGCACCACCGGAGAAGCGTGACGCCTTCGAGAGGGTAGCCATCGCATCAACGGAGGAGCGTGTCGCAGGGCCTGTCGCGGCACCAAAGTACAGAGTCATTGCAAGGCTGCCAGGGCATAAACGCATCATCGTCCAATTGTCGCATCAAGGGCGCCATCTTCTCGCATCGCACCAGGATTGTCGCATTGTATTGAGGTGCCATCTTGTGCATCTCAACCAGGCCACAGGCCGAGAACCTATGCATCACTCCTGCACTTGAAAGGATCACGACGCATCCCCTACTCTGCGCAAGCATTGAGGTGCGACGCATCATCTCCCCGGAGCACGGAACCGCCGCATCTCCCTATGCGAGCCTTTTGTTTATTTTGCGTTACGCATCCAGGTAGTTTTGTGAGAAATGTGTCGCATTTATCACCAACTTGAACTAAGCAACTTCCACCATCTTTAAGTCAATCTTAAGTACAGTACTGTGGATTTTTGTCATTTGTGGTCTTGTTTTAAGTCTATGCAAAGAATACTTATTTTTATAAAACCTGTGTGGTGTCCATCTGTAGTGTTTTCACTGTATTTCTGTGTATATTCACAAATGCTTAACAAACTGCCTCTGAGATAAGCCTGTCTGCTTGTGCCAAGCTACCAAGGCGGTAAGCAGGGGTTATCTAGGAGTGTAATCCCCTTATCCTGACTTAGAAGCAAGGGTCCCTATTTGGACAAAGGTGAATACTATTGCCAACTAGAGTGTCATTCTCAAAATCCTTACAACACTGAAACCCTCAAACCACTTTAATGACCCTCTTCCAATGAAGGTCTTTAATGAGATCAAAAGGTACTTACTTCCACTCTGGACTAAAATAGTCAATGCCTTGCTACTTCAAGGATCAGCACCTGAATGCCTTAAAGCTGGGCAGGTTACCCCCATTCTAAAAAAAATGACTGCAGACTTCTCGGACCTTAACAACTTCTGCCGAATTTCTACGATTCCGACATTAGCAAAACTCCTCGAGAAATGTATAGATGTTGGAGCACACACCTTGTTGATGATGCGCTAAAAATGTTGGATCAGAATGAATCCTGCCTTCTTATCTCCTTAACCTATCATCAGCCTTCGATGCCGTCAAACATAACAACCTCCTAGACCTACTTAAATGTAGGATGGGACTATCAGGGACCGTTCCTAACTGGTTTGCCTCTTTTATGAGGAGCAGAACTCAAAGAATAAAAGTCAACATGTCCCTATCCAACCTGTCACGGGTCACTCTAGGGGTCCCTCTGGGATCTCTGCTCTCACCCACTCTCTTTAATTAAGTCATGGAAACTCTAATCAATTTGCTGAATTTATCTAACATCTACTGTGCAGATGACACCCAAATAAAATTAAAAATCTTTTCTCCCAAAGAAATTAGGTCTCCAAACTTAACCCTACAAAAAATGCAAAAGTGGCTGACTGGTAACCCCCTCAAACCAAATGCTCTCAAAACAGAGTTCATTCTAATTGCCCCGCCCAAAGGTTTGTGGAACATTTCTGAAAAGATGAAACAACTAATAACACTAAATTATGTACCACACATTATAGAGTCAACAAGATCTCTGGGAATAATGCTGGATAAGAATCTGAACATGTAGGAGCACATTAGCTCTGCCACTAAAGGAGCGATGAGCATCTTAACAAAAATAAAACCATTCCTTCCCCTGGATGACCTCAAGTTTGCTGTTCAAGCTCTGGTGATTCCCAGGTTGGACTATGGGAGTTTGTCCCTTTGCGGTCTGCCCATTGCTAAGCTGGTGCCACTAAGTGGCTCTCTTAACTCTGCTACTCAACTCATTACAGGATCAAAAAAGGAATATTCATCATCAAAGAACTTTATTCGGATATCCAAGTATCCACAAAAGTACAAATACATAAAAACACTGCGAAAATAAAAAACATCATAAAATCCCAGAGTACATACAAAAATGGACCACATTTACGGGTCAAGCATCGTCTGTCTTGTTCGAACAGCTATTCTCAAAAAAGTGCCAGTACGAAAGATAAGTTCAACTTCATCCAGGGTTAATATCATTAGATAAGCATTTTCCAAGCTAATGGGTTTATATTTTTTAAAATACGAAGTTAAAAACCATTTGATATATTTCATATAACATTTGCAAAAGAATAAAAAATGTAAAACAGATTGTCCACTCAGGCCATCACACGGGCAAGGCAAAAAATCAAGTTCATTGTGGTGGCCAATGGGAAAACAAAGTGCAAATTTAATTGTGCCTGCCCTTAGGCGGAATAATAAGCCCGCTCCCAATGACTCCTCGGAATTGTCAAATAGCGAGGCATGGGTAGGATCAAAAAATCGTGGGCCAAATAAATAGAGACAGTTGTCTTCAAGGATTCCCTGCATAATCTTTCTCAGCTATACAGTGTGTATAAAGCATGTCGTAGATCATTTTTATGTGAGAGATCATTTGCAGTATGATTGTTAAAGACACTCCCTTGATTAATACTGCAAAGGCTATTATACACTCCAGAGAGCCAAGGAATATCCATACATTCATCACAATTCAAACAGTCAGTGATAATATCTCTTGTGAGTGATGCCACAGGGTTTTTCCAGATAGAAAGCCAGAAGAGAGGAGGGCGGGCACAGACAAAATCTTCAATAAAATTCACGCCCAATTCCTCATGACAAACATATTGTGGGTTGAAAATGGGAACACAGAGCATCTTCCTGAGAAATCTGTTCGCTTCCAATTGAATAGATCGGCTCTTAGCGATACCCCAAACCTCTGTGCCATACGTGACGACTAAAATGCATTGGGCTTTATACATTTTTTAAATTGCCAATATGGTGCCAGTATTTTTAGAACAAGGTAAACTGAGGATTGAGTTGATGGCCTTTGAGAACCTAGCCCTGGAGTGAGAGTTATGCTCATTCCAGGAGTTGTTCGCAGCAAAGACCACCCCAAAATAGGGAAAATTGTTAGTAGACCACCGCTTATCAGCGCCATCACTCCGGACCTGACACATAAATCCTTAATTTCAACACACTGAGGTACCTTGCTCAAAAACTAGAGCTGGCTGGTGAGTTCAGAGCATCTAGAAGCACTAGTTACCTTCTGCTGAAACCACCAAAATTTCACAAAAAGAAAACTCATAACAGAACTTTCTCAGACATGGTCCCAAGAATCTGAAACGCCTTTCCCTTTGAAATCAGAATGAAACCCACAACTGCCTTATTCAAGTAAGAAGTAAAAAAGGATACCGATGAACAAATCTATGCCGGGGAACGCATGTAAATATACTCCAGAGCGTGATCCATCCCTTGCCTGTACGCATGCCTATTTCTCAAAACTATGGGGTATATGTACAACAACGTTAGTTAGCTGCAATTCTCTTCTTACTGCTGCGTACCGCTGAAAACTATCACCATGGTACGGACGTCAAAACATGGCGATAGTTTCTCATCACTGCATTAAGACCTGCATCACAGCGATAAAAAATCTTGCCGCCAACATGCCAGTCAGCAGTCGGAAAATGCACACTAATCATCATGACACCACTTTTTCACATTTTGTGGGAAAAATAAACTACAAAAAGCCCGCAGTGTGCCCAAAACACAAAATCTCAAACAAAAGCCCATAAGAAACATGGAGGAAGCTCGACCCAGTAATGCAGGTAAGAACAACCCATGTAACCCCTCAAACAGCCAGAAGGATCAGCCAGAAACCCATGGGAAGAGGAAGAGGAAAACTAAGTTTAGCCAGCAGGAAAATTAGATCTTGATTACAGAGGTGACAGACAAAAAACCACAACTTTTTGTCAGTTCCACTGTGACATTGGGGACCAAAAATTCAATATGGCAGTCCATTGTAGCCAAGGTAAATGCTGTAGCAGAGGTCAAGAGGACAATGACCAACTGCAAGAAGCGCTGGCATGATGCTAAGTGCAAGACCAAGTAGAAACTGTCCAACAATCGCCAGGCAGCAATGAAGACTGAAGGTGGGAATTCAGTGCCACAGGAGGATCTGGATGCCTTGGAGGGACAGGTGTCCACGGTCATCTGTGAGGAGTCGGTGGTTGGGGTGCAGGGACAGGATAGTGCTGAACATGACCAATGACATCAGCAACAGGGTAAGTAACAATTAGGGACGGGGTGGCACAAATGTTACTTATGTCCAAATAAATATCCCTCATTGCACACCAACACTGTCTGCAGATCTATTTCCAGACCCATTGGTCCCTGGGGGCCACCTTAGTTATTGAATACATATAGGGGTGGGCGGAATTGGAGTTATCGCATTACGCAACTCTTCAGGAAAATTTAAAAAAATCTTCGCAAACACGCAGAAATATTGCGAAGACGCAGAAGTTCTTTTCCCACCTGTTTGCGATATTTTCTGTGTGATCGCATTGGAAATGTCTCGACAACTTGCCATGCGGTCGCCTATAGGCGCGGCCATCTTGTTTTCACTTCCCCGCCCACTCACGATGCTTATTTCCTGTTCCGGGTCATGCAATGCATGCTCGCACCCGTTTGCGATAAGTATTTCCTGTTGGGGATCGCTTTTACCTGTTTGTGCCGCTTTTTGCGTGCTCGGGGGGAAAATATCGTGCGAACTTGCCCACGCGGTCGCAATGGGTGCAGCCATCTTGTTTTTCACTCTATTGCTATGGTTCTGGGGCCGGCTTTTGAATCCTCCCTTTATCTTTTCAATACTTTGTTTCTAGAAACTTTTTTAAAATCTTTTTTATTTATTATCTCTCAGACTATTTTCCTGATTCTATATTTTTGGTTTTTGTCTACTTTTTGTGTGTTTTTAACAACTTTTTCACTCTTTTTCTATTGCCTCCTCTTTTCATTTCTTTTACTTACTTTTAAAATTTTTACCTTTTCTTTCCTGCCCCGCCTATCCCAGAACCATGTCCAAAGTGCAAAGGGCTCAATGCCAGAGCCAGAGCCGCGACCGCCTTCCTTTTGGTAGGCGGCGCCCACAAGGGGTGCAGGCACTGGCCTTATTTGGGAAGGTGGATTTGGCTGCACTGGTTTTCTTTGTGCAGCGCCACCTCCCCTTAACCCTGGCAGCAAGTGGCAGGCCTGGGTCCGGGTACTGGCTCCGGGAGCGTCGGCAGCGGTAGGGGAAGGTGCGCCGGGCAGTGTTTTGCTTCTCTGGTGCCCAGCGCACCCACAACCAATTGACGCACTGTTGGTCCTATATCCTGGACCGGGAGCAGGACCTGCTGGACCTGCTAGGAGCGGTGGTCCCGGGTCTTGGTAAGTAAGTATTTAATTATTACTACTTTGTGTCTGTTCTTCTGCTCTGTGTTATATATTGCGAATATCTTTTTTTCCAACAAGCTAGAATTCTGCTGCTTACATTACAGGTAAATTACGTTTAAAAGTCTTCTGTGATTGTTATGACACAGGTGCTCTTCTGAGCTACTAATCTTACTTGTTTGCAACTTTGCGTTTGCGCTCGCTTAGCGTGATTATGTTAGAGTTTATTTTAGAGAAATTAAGTTACGTAATGCTATAGTGACTCTAGTCCTTACTTTGTCCTGTCACTAAGAGATAGGGGTGGATTGATACTTAGGTTTAGTTACTTATTAGTATGAGTTTGTAATTTTTTAGTGGTATGCGTGATGCCCCCTCTGTTATGTCACGTGCTGCTAGTGCTTACCCCAGTCCTTAGTAGACCCTTATTTAGTTTGTTCAATGAGTGGTAAAAGGCTTAGCACTAGCAGAACATCAGCACCAATCAATCAACCAACAATTTGGTGTAGCAAAAATGTAGTCATGTGTCCTCCATTTGACCTTTTATGCATTTTTGAGGACTAAAAGAAGTGGAAATGCATACTTAATGTACAATTGGCACTACTGGAATAGGTGAGCTAGGTCAGTGGTATGTACTACTTAGGCTTAGTTAGTATTCTGGAATCAAAATGGAAGACTGGATTAGTGTTGATAAATAGTAAGTAGTCGATCCACGAATCCCCCGATACTACTTGTTGACCAGATGAGATAGGTCAATTTATTTATTGCAATTGTTGTTAACATAGATTTTTTTTGACCATCCTTTAATAATATTTTGTTTCACACCAATCATCAATGTTTGTCTCTTTCTTATATCTTTCATTTTAAGCACCCAGGGACAAGCAGACAGGGTCTCAGTTGGCGGGAGGAGCAGAACAACAACAGGACGACGATGGCTCTTCTGCTGGCCCTCGTAAGTCTTCTTGTTTTTAATATTATTAATTCTTATTCCCTAACTTTTACTGCACCATATTTTTTCCGAACTATTGTTTCCGTTTCCTAATGCCATTTTTTACCAACAATTATCCTTCGATCTAGAATAGCTGTTTCTACATTCTTGTTATCCCTGCCTCTAACTGCCTCTGCTATGATGACTCTCTGTATTCCTACTATTAGTCTGTCTGTAGCTAAGCTTGCCCAGTAGGCCACTCTAAATTTAAAAGGTTTTAAATAAAACTCAGATTCCCCAGTAGCTCACGCCCAGCCAGATTTTACTATTTTGATAGGATAAGACATACTACTACTGTTGTAGGGATTCTGCACATACAGAACATTACACAAGAAAATAGGATGTTGGTGATGGAAGATTGGACCTTCCTCACACCTCACTCAGAAGGTCAGAACCCACCACAATCCCCTGCTCGACTAGTTATAGTAGTGTCTCATCATAACTATTAGCTCTCCAAACCCCCCGCCCCCAAGATACCCAACAAGTAGACAACCCAGAACATAACACTCCCAACCTCTCAATCATGGAATCAATGCACATGCACAACCTTCCTTTTGCTCGCTCACTCGTGTAAGTCCACACCAAATACCACTATGTAAGTTAAAAAGTTTTATTTTCAATTGACAAGCTCTGTACGTTGTTCTATAATGCAGCACCAACATGAAGATGCATAATATTAAAACAATAAATATTGTTACACTTAGTTGCAGTTACAATATCTACAAGTCCCTAGAAAAAATGGGCAATCATGATAACTGAACAGTGGTGGAGGCACCACCATCCCCTTGGTAGGAATATAGTTTATATAAAATTATAAATGAAGATCTCTGAGCGAATTCTGGGGACCCCTCACCTTGGAAGAACCTAGTACTGGTAGTTGTAACATCATAAGCTCTGCAAAGCTCTCTTTCGTAGAAGGGTATCTTCAGTCTGTAATGAGAAAATGGTGTGCATTACTATATTTCAAGCATTTCTCTGCTGTGCCAAAAAGTGTAGCATTTTTATGGATAAGCAATATGGACTAACACCAGAACTCCATAAAGTGGCTTGGTAATGTTTTGGTTGACCTGGTACGCAGCTCTTAGACAGTAGCAGTATGAGGTCATGTGGGCTCAAAGATGACTTATACAACAAGTTGCGAGGTAACGTCACATGTGCAAAAATAAAAGACACAAAGGTAAAATGGTTGCATGGCTCGGGCTAACTAAGCAATGACTAGAATGACCCTAGGGACCATATATGACTACTAGTGTCTACTCTATTACTACCTGATGTCTACTAGTGATGTATGTTGTATATGTATGTATTACTATTAACTCATTTTTCAATCTTGCTACTGAACAAAGGGGGAGGTGTATATCACACCTAACAAATGTGTAATGTTTTTTCTAGGCGCACTACCGACCACCAGTGCCGGGGCCAGCGCCAAAGACGACGCGGCTGACGAGGATGCGGCAGTTGCAGATGGAGCTGCAGGGGGTGAGCCAGCACCAGTGGCGGGTGGTGGTAAGTTAGATTCCAGATCCTTAACTATTGACATTACACTCACTGCAAGGGTGTACTGTATGTATACTGTACTGTTGAGACTTAGTAAGTAAGAAGTTGTTGTGAACGTTTGAAGAGTGAAGACACCCTTTAATTGGCATTAGTAAAGGTATTAGCGGCGGGAGTTTTGAGTTACCAATGGCCTCTTCTATCTGATTTCAACTCCGCTTTGAAAGTTTTATGGAGAAGACTAAAAGTCAGATCAGATCACCTGGTGTTGAACTAAAAGGGGGAGGTGTATATCATCATGGGTGGAAGGAAGAAGGACGGGCAAGATTTAATATTTATGACTGACAGAGAGAAGGATACGTGTGATGCATGCATGCAATGCATGCATAGGTGGCTGATAGGAATCAGATGCATGGTTGGTAGAATGCCTGAAAAAATCCCACAAATGTTAAAGCCAAAGGAAGTGGGAAGATAGAGGAATGCCACAAATAATATGTACTGTGCTTTATATTGCTACTATGCCACTATGTGTATAATTAACTTGTCTTACTGTTTTTCTAAGAGTATATTTTACACTAATCAAACAATATCAATGAGAGAGGGAGGGTATGAGTGAATACTCCTGTACCCCTATCAACATATCTACAAACAACTAAGGAGTGACTCAGTGACAAATAGAAACCAAAAAACAAAAACGGCCCGGGTATGTTTCACGCGGTGTCAAATTAGTACACACGCGACTCCCCGTGTACTACCTACGTTCAGGAATACCGTCAGCCTTACTAATTTGACACCGCGTGAAACATACCCGCGCCGTCATCTCCCAGGATGAGAGCACTTCTCCTTTGACACGTAACTTTGGCTTCTGTGAATCATAGTGAGCCAACACCGGCAAAAACTGTGAGTAACATCACCAATAATTTTCTCTTTTTCACACTAAGTGCCTCACGGGAGGGTGCACCTTAGAGCGTGCATACCACCGGAGTGCTATTTGTTATGGTCCTGACGAATGCTGAGTGAACCTGCATTTTTTTCAGCAGAAACATGTTGACCTATTATTTTATCTAAGGACACAAGTTTCCTAATTCAGAACCTAGTTTTGTCCATACACGTTTTAATCCCAATACAGGTTGGTCCTCATTAAAAATTTTGTACGGGTTTCAATCTTGTATTTTTTAATTCTGCACTCACATTTGAAAATCACATTTTGAGTTATACCACTATTACACTCATCACCAACCCGCTCCGCTGTAAATCAGGCGTTGTCGCAGGCTGGGGAGGCATTCGGCCTCCCCAGCGGGGACCCAATGATGAAGCATGTCACCAACTAGTGGTGAGTGAGGGTCCTTTTTCAAAGAGGTAGACTTGCCCCATCTGATGTTTGTAAACACATTAGAACAAAAGGTTGCTACTTACTGGTTGCCACTTTGGGGTTTGCCAGTATTTGGTTTACCGCAGTCTGGCGGGGTTCCAGTAATGTCTAACACATATTTACTTATATTTTACACTAGTCTTGTATTTTCTTTTTGATATATAGCTACTCCTTCCACGGGGAAACCGGATCGGAGAAGGAGTTGGACGCCGGAAGCTGGAGGCCGTCCAGCGGGAATATTGTCGGCTGCTGGTCCTGGAAGAGGAGGAGGAGGAGGCGGCGGCAGCTGCAGCTTCCTCTAATGCCCGGGCCTGGCCACTGCCCTCCAGTGGTACGGTGCCACCGTGTGGCAGCCGCCCTCTGCCGCCGTTCCCTTACCATCACTGGTGCCCCCACCCTCTGTGGCTGCAACTGCTGTGCTTTGAAGCGCTGTGTCGCCCTTCTTGCGGAGGCAGTGTGTTTCTCCAAAGACGATCCCGCCGAACATAAAGAAGAGACCCTGTTCATTGCCCTTTTTTATTTATTGTTTTGGTGCGTGGGAATCGGGCGTTGGGGTTTCTTTGGACAATTGGACATTAGGTTGGACTTTTTCTTTATGGACATTGGCTGGGGTTAGGGAGAGGGGTGGGTCAGGTTTTGTGTTTTTTGTTTACATAGTTTATTTGAAAAGCAATATTAAAGCAATATTTCTACTTTACATATAATGTTGTTAATGTTTTGTGGGTGGGGTTACTGTTTTACATCACACTGTTTTCTTGCTGGTGCAGGGCCAACCATAGCCAGTGTTTGATTTAAATAATTGCCTGACTTTGTAAGACACAAACAGATAGATGCGGCACCCCTCACTGATCGAGTTGTCCTACTAGTACTGTCAGTCTCTTCTAGTCTATGCAATCTTTAACTGGACTCAAAGTGGTGTGTGAATTGATTGAAAACATGTCCATTATTAATTATGCCTCCCCCAAACTTCTCTTACCTTTGCTTGATGTTTAACTTAGGCACAGTATTGGCTGCATGGCGATAATGGATTCCTTTACTGATATGCCATGGTTGTGGTGGTAGTATTAGTAGACACTGGCAGCAGCATTTGCAAAAAAAGAAAATGAGACAGTCAGCTGCTTGAGAGAGACTGTTTGAGGAGTAGTAGAATGAAGTACAGTACATAACTTACAGCGAAACAATAATATGCAAAAATATTTCACAACAAAACATAATGGTGGTGGGGATAGCCTACTGCACAGAGTTACAAACTATAGTTGTGTCGAGTCACTTGACTAGAAAAAAAGAGTCCCAGAACAAAAGAATGATTTCAATTTTTTTTTTACAAATTACTCTTTTTACATTTTCAGAGAACACAGTGTTATTTAATCACATGTGTTCGAGAGCATCTTACTATATATTACATTCAATGCTTTTCAGGAATTATGGTGCCCGAAGGTAGGGAAGGGGGGCTGTGCATTGGTAGAAAATGGTGAGGATGAGGATAGTGACAAAGTCAAGCATACATTTTTAGAGATATAATTGTTACTGGCTTCTCAGAGAGGTTTAGCGTGTTTAGCGTGTCTCTACCTGGTGGAAGTGGGGGAGCAGTTGGTATGCCATAGTGAATGCCTGATGCCGCTAGCTCGTTCATTTCTAATTGTACTCCAGTCCCATCCCCGGGAATTCTATCCATGTCTTCATACTTGGCTACCTGGTAAATCCCTGTGCTAGCATAATTAATCCCTACTGCCTTGGTACTTAATCTTGTAATACAGTGACTCCCTATCTGAAAGGCACAACACAGAATTAACATAATGCCAACTATGGGTATCAGTAATTTCAGGATTGCTGTGAGCCATGAAGGCATCCAGTCAAAATTTAACCAGTCTGTTGGAATAATGTCCGCAGGGATACCTCCTTCGTCGGTCATTTCTTTTCCCAAGTTAGTCAACTCCTCAATGGTCCTTGCTATTGATCCGTTATCCTCATCGTTTCCTGGTATGAAAGTGCAGCAGGATTTTCCGATGGTAACAAACCACTTTGGCAGTCAACATGTCCAGGAAGTATCGATGTTCCAAAACCATCAGTCTTAAGGGGCATAGTTCTTCCATATTTGCATTCAGTCCGTCCCTAGTGCTGTTGATGGCTTTCATGACCTCATAGCGCGTCACTTCCAGCCAGCGAGCATTAGCCTGAGTTTGGAACATTGGAACTGCCCCTCCAAAGAAAAGCTGGGCCTCATTGAAGAGGCAGAATTCTTCTGGAACTTTACCAAGGGCCTCTGCTGCGAAGTACTCCGCTGTTCGCCGGTGTCGGTGGAGGAATGTCACGTCACCTGTCATTGGGTGTGACAGTATGTGGGAAGCATTCGATGCCGGCACAACCAGATGTACTTCATGCAGAGTCACCAAAGAACACAGTCCGAGCCACTGAGGAGGTAGTTGGAGATAGAGGTGTTCTCCGCAAGCCCAATAGTAGTCCATCAGGGTGGAGGTGCCCTACTGCATATCGAAATTGAAGATAGTTGAATTGTAATCTGTGTTACGCCCAACAGGGACAGAGCCATTAACTATGAAGCAAAGAGAAGGATTTTTTAGTTTAAATGCTTTTTTATGTTTGTACATTCTTTGCCCACCCCAGGTGTATCTGCTTCCTGCCTCATTCCAAACTTGTTTGCAGTTATCCTCAACATCCCAGTCAATGTTTTCTTCCCATTCTGCTTCACCTGCCAAAGGGGGACCTAGAGATGCTGTTTTGCAATACACGTAGTCAGGTCTATGCCACTCATTGTCTTAATAGGCTCGTGCCCGCACCTGCTGGAGTGTTCTATTTTGCAAGCGCACTCACTGGGGGAATGATAGCCACGGGATTTGCTATGGTCACATGCTACTAGGGGTGTTGATAGCACGACATATCCCCTTTGTCTTATTTCTTGGTGCCAGGTAATCCATATTAGATGAACCTCTCTTGTACATCCCCTTTATCATCTTTTCTATTTCTGACCTGTCGGAAGTAACCCTGAATATGACGTTGTAATCCCATTCCGTTATATTTACAAGTCCAATCCATATTTCAACCCCACTCACTTGGACCAGTCCCTCCATGCAGCAAAGATACAGGTGCAATAGGCACATGACAATATGTGGAGGGACTTCTTTAGGAAAAGTTAGTCTGTCTGCTCCTACTGCATGAGGGATGTAGGAACATACATAGCAGGACTCATTCGTAAATGTTTCCCCTACTGCTGTCATGTCCCTGTACCACGAGTTCTCTCCTAGGGAGGAGTGGACTGAATGATCTCTCTGTTGTAGCTCTAGCATGGGCCCTAGGCCTTCTTGTATCTCTACAAGATGTTGGAATGTTTTGAATGGGTGTCCTTTGACCAAGCAAGTCAACGCCGTCACATTGTCCTGTTTCAACACCCTGCGCATGCTCCGAAAAATCTTCAGATGGATCCCCACCGCAACCAGGAAAATGGTCACCCAGGCCCTCGTCACCAGCCGCCTAGACTACGGAAACACACTCTACGCCGGAACCACAGCCAAGCTCCAGAAAAGACTGCAGTGCATTCAGAACGCTTCGGCAGGACTCATCCCCTTTGTCTTGGTTTGAATCTATCCCAAAGGCTCATCCCCTATGCAAGGTTTGAATCTATCCCAAAGGGTGAGTGGTCCGACCCATTCTGCAGGCCACACCCTCGATCTGATTTTTTCTAATCTGCCTGACCTTAAAGTCCTTCCGTCTGTACCCCTCACGTGGGCTGATCATTATTTAATCCCGTTTGAGGTGTCTATGTCCAAGTCACCTAGGAGAGAAACTATTTGCAGAGACAAGGGTAGAAATTGGCACAAAGTTACCTGCCCTGCTTTGGAACAGGGATTTAAGAACACTCCGGCCTCCCCAGTTAATGATCTCAATGAACGGGTTGCCTCATTTAATAAAAATCTTCTTGATGCTATCGAGCAAATTGCCCCCTTGAAATACCTCTTCTCTTTAAGATCCAAACCTTCGGCCCCTTGGTTCACTGAGTCATTGCGAGAAAACAGAAGCAATTGTAAGAAACTGGAGCGAAGTTGGCGCCGGGGTTATGACCCGGAGGCCAAAGCCCGCTACAGATCTGCTCTAAAAGAATTCCACAAATTGAAACGTATGACCATGAAAGAGTATTTTGCAGATAAAATTCAAAGAGCAGAAAATTCTACCAAGACCCTCTTTAATATTGTCAAGGATTTTGCTAATCCTTCTGCAATGGCCTCCCCAATCATCCCAAACCAATCACTCAGTGAAGGACTATCCGACTTTTTTTATGAGAAAATTAATAATATCACAGTAAACATCCAGCATATTTCTTTCGCTGTACCGTCAGCCCAGGCCATCAACTGTGCGGAAGTGTTTACCTCATTTAAGCCACTAACGGAAGACCATGCTCTGACTCTGTATCTGAAATGTAAATCTGGCTCTCCTTTGGACCCTGCCCCAGCCCATGTCTTGAGTGACTTAGCACCAATACTGATCAAGCCCTTGTTAGATATCTGGAACTCTTCTTTGCAGTCTGGTCTTTTTCCTTCTTTATGGAAACAGGCACTGTTGATACCTATTCTAAAAAAAACAGTCGCTGACCCATTATGCTTTAACAACTACCGCCCCATCTCACTGCTCCCCAAGCCCGCAAAAGTGTTGGAGAAAGCGGTACAGGAGCAGCTGTCTGAATATCTAGAAACTAACCACCTCCTTCATGACACACAGTCAGGATTTAGGCCTGATTTTAGCACAGAATCAGCTTTGTTGGAAGTGTCTGAATCTATCCGCGGGTGTGTGGATAGGGGCGAGGAGGCCATGTTGGTCCTCCTCGACCTATCCGCTGCATTTGATACCATCTCACCTGACACTCTACTGATTCGCCTACAGGAGGTGGGCGTTGGAGGAACTCCCCTGGCTTGGGTGAAATCTTTCTTGTCAGGCAGATTTCAACAGGTCTCCCTCGGACCCTTTGTTTCCTCCAAGAAACCATTGAGATGGGGGGTTCCCCAGGGATCTGCCCTCAGTCCTCTCTTATTTAATGTATACCTAAGGCCTCTGGCGGAGTTAGTCGAGGCATGGGGCGTCAGAGCGATCTTTTATGCTGATGACACTCATCTTGTGTTTTCTTTTAGGAATCACTCTGACAGCTCCATGGCACACTTCTGCCACTGTCTGGTTAACATTGCCTCATGGATGTCCACCAACAATTTAAAATTAAATACTGACAAGACTGAGGTGCTATTTTTTAATCAAAAATCTCCCAGACCCTCCAATATTTGGTGGCCATCTCAACTCAACCCCCCCCCCCGTGCCGGTGCAAGCTGCCCGCAACCTGGGCTTCCAATTTGACACAGCACTGTCCTGCAAGACCCAAATTAACAAGGTGTCATCAGCTTGTTTCGGAAAACTCTGAATGATTAAAAAAATCATTCATTTTTTACCTTTCGAGTCCCGCAGAGCAGTAGTACACGCTCTAATTACATCTCATCTGGACTATTCTAACAGTCTATATGTTGGCGCCCCTGCATATCTCTTTAACAGGCTGCAACTTGTGCAGAATTCAGCGGCCCGGCTGATCTGCAACATCCCTTATCGCCACTCGATCTCACCCCATCTGGCCAAACTCCATTGGCTACCTGTGAGATATCGCATCCAGTTCAAGGCCTTGGTCCTTGCCTTCAGAGCTCTCAATGGTCGTGGCCCGGCATTCTTAAGGCTCAGAATCAGGCGATCTCTTGCCACAAGGGATCTTAGATCCAACCATCTTGGGCTTATGTTCTGCCCACGTTTTCGTCTTTCTCGTACAGGCTGTAGAGCATTTGTCGTGGCCACTTCCAGATTGTGGAATGCCCTTCCAGTAGAACTCAGATTTCTTTCATCCGAGGTTGCTTTTTCGCAGGAAACTCAAAACCTGGTTTTTCTCCCAGATCTAGCCTGTTGGAACTCTCTGTTGGACCCTCTAGGACTACACACGTTGTCAGCGCCGGGACACCCCCATTGGGGGTAGCTGTTCGCGATCTACAAGTGACTAAATAAATAAATAAATCCTGGACATCCCCCGCCACAGCCACATCTCTGCCCATCTGAAAAATCTGCACTGGCTCCCTGTCAGCAAGAGAATCACATTCTGACTCCTCACCCACGCACACAAGGCTCTCCACGACGCAGGCCCCATGTACCTCAACAACCGCCTCGCATTCTACCCGCCAACCCACCAGCTCTGCTCTGCCAGTCTCGCCCTAGCCACCGTCCCACGTATTCGCAAAGCCACCGCCGGATAAAGATCCTTCTCCTACCTGGTAGCCAAGACATGGAACTCCCTCCCCACCCACCTCCGGCTGACACAGAACCATCTCGCCTTCAGGAAGCAACTCAAGACCTGGCTCTTCGAGCAGTAGTGATCCCCACAGCACCTTGAGACCCTAACGGGTGAGTAGCGCGCTCTACAAATTCCACGATTAATTGATTGATTGTGTCGGCTCCCTATATGGGAACCAAGGACGAATGGGGAAGGGACACGGGGCTTTGACTTTGTTAAGTAGGGGGGAATAGCGAAAGCGAATCTACGTGTTCTATAGTGGTGCGAGGGGTGCCTGCGGAATGTTAGTTGCTGCGTGGGGTTAGCTGTCCCATTCCAAGTATTATTTCTGCCACCTGGAATTGAAGTTGGGAGTTCGAGGTGCACAGTGGTGTGTGTACTGGCAGTGGTGTTGCTGTAAGGGAGTTTGGGACCTAGTGTACTGTGTGTTGCTTTCTGCTGATTGAGTGTGACCACTGGTACAGTGGGTGGAACAGTGGATAGCAAGGCATATTTGCTACTTCCATCATTATAACTTTTTACAGCCAGAAAATAGATACACCAATTGAACGTTATGAGTGCCACTCCAACAATGAGACATAACATGAATGTGATAAGAATACATAACTTTGCATCACGGCTGCTGTATTCACTGAACAGCTCAGGGGTGTATTCTTCTTCCTCTACTTCTTCTTCGGCAGTGGACGGAAAACCGCTGTCCTCATTCAGGGGGACCATGGGCATGTCGCTTTTCTCTCTTAGTTCATTGTCTATTGCTGCGGAGGCGCAGGATTGAGCCGGACGTCCTTCTGATGGATCCATGCCTTCCTCTCGGCTATCCGGACGGCAGTTGGGGAGGAGTCAGTCACTGCAAAGGGTCCGTCAAACTTGGGGTCCTTCCAGCGCCTGACATGCCTCCGGACGAAGATTAGAGTCCCAGGACGAATTGGTGGAAGTTCTGGATTGATGGAGCTCTTCTCCTTCCTCTTGGACACCTGGGCAGAAAGGAACTGCATAGCACGGGTTAGTGTGCACAAAAAATCATAGAGCTCAGCTTTAATAATTTCAGAGGATGATTCGCTATCTGTTTTGGGCCTGGTGGAGGGTACGGTTACATTTATGGATCGTCCGGTGGCAAGTTGGTGGGGCGTGAGGTGGTGATCTGAGCTTGGGGAGTTTCTTACTGAGTAGAGGGCAAGTGGAAGGCAATAGAGCCATTTTTTACCGATGGTGGCGCTAATTTTGCTTATTTTATTTTTGAGCAAGCCGTTGAGGCGCTCACAAATGCCATTGCTTTGGGGGTGGTAGGCAGATGTTAGTTCGTGTCTGAGGCCTAGCATTGTGGTCAGAGAGGAGAAGATGGCATTTGAAAAATGACTTCCGTTGTCTGTCCTAATGGCGCCTGGAATTCCAAAGCGGGAAATGACGTCATGAAGTAGGAATGTGGCTGCTGCTTTGGCATCGCAGTGGACGCAAGGTCCAGCTTCGATCCTGTGCGAGAATGGTCATACCACCACAATGAGATATCGGTAATTTTGACACCGATCAATAATGTCGACATAGTCGAGGTGGAGTTCTTTGAAGGGGCCAGATGGTTTGGAGATGGTGAAAGTGACTGTTTTGAGTGTTGTGTTTGGTGAATACTGTTGGCAAATAAGGCATTTATTAACAAAGAGTTGTATTAGCTCGTGGGCATTGGGGATGAACCAGTCTGCTTGCAACGTTGTGGACATGTTATCTCGGGAGACATGTGCGGGAAGGTGGAGTTGGTCCAGTGCCACCTGCAGTAAGGCTTGTGGCATGATAGGCTTCCCGGACAAGGTCTGCCTGTAAATGAAATCAGCAGGGTCCTACTGTACTCCCCTCTTCTTCCACAGCTCTTTCTCTTGTTGTGGTGCACTTTCTTGTATTTATCTGAGATGCAGTTGGGCAATGGAATCGTATTGTTGTGTGTTATCTATCGAGCAGGAAGCATTTGGGTCAAAAGTCTCATTGTTGTTGTCTGTTTCATTGTTGTTGTCTGTGTGCTGTGCTAGAACTACACTATCTTCATGTGTCTTTGTCTGTTTTGCTGGTGCTACAACTTGGGCAAGTTAGATTGGGGCATTGTACGGATCAGGCTCAGCAAAAGGTAATGGGGGTCTGGCTGCAGCTTTGGCTGCCCAATCTGCCAGAGCGTTACCTCTGGATACAAAGTCCTGTCCATTCGTGTGTGCTGCACATTTGACAACCGCTACCTCAGTTGGAAGTGTCAGGGCCTCAATCAAGTCCTCCAGCAATTGCTTGTGGCACACAGGTGTTCCATCTGATTTGAGAAACCCGCGCCTCTTCCAGCGCAGGATACTTGAGTGTGTTGTAGTTCTGACATATGCAGAGTCTGAATACACTGTGATGTGGTTGTTAGCCCCGTGGTGCAAAGCGGCCACTAATTCAGCAGCTTGGGCTGAGTAGTGTGGGGGCAATTCAATGTGTTGTACAATGTCTAGGGAATCAGAGGACTCATGCTGCTGGGCCCTAACCACTGCGGCTCCTGTGTACCTCATCCCTGTTTCCTGATCAATGGTAGAGGACCCATCAACAAAATATACAGTACTGTCCGGCAGGGGATCCTCTTTTGCTGCTCCTGACTCATCAGGAGAGTATGTGGCACAGTCATGCGTGTCGTCATCTGAGGCTGCAATGGGATGGGCAAAGAATGTGGCAGGATTGACAGTGTCAAAAAAGGCAAACCCTATTGAGGTATTACTGGCTATAGTCACAAAAGCAAATTATATTGGTGGAGAGAGTTAGCAGTATTATTTACATATCATTCATACTTTAACAGAATATAAGGAATCACAAACCATTACTAGTGTCACAAAAACTGAAGCTAAAAAATCAATTTTGATTAAAAAAGAAATGATTTTATTCAGTTCCTCCCATCGGGTTACAATCTAATACAATTTTATTTTTTAAAAATCGTCATTTCATCAGTTGATAAATGACTTGCAGTACATTAAAAAATTATCAATAATGAGTAAAACAGTCGACGCAGCGTTTCGGTGTTTGTCAGATTTTCACCTTCATCAGGGCAAGTGTAAATATAAAACCTACAAATAAAAACAATAATTTTAGATACTTAAGTAAGTGTGACACAGGCTATGCACATTTTGTGTTTCAATCAACTATTTGGTCTAGTGTTGCTGCTTGTCTCCTGCTCTCCTCAAGAAACAAACAGCATCCTTACATTGTAAGCTTTATGTTAAAAGTGATGAGTGCATCTATGTGCTAGACGCAAAACCCAGTGTTATATCTTCTAATGTCAGACAAACTGTATTAGTATTCTTTATCTAGTCTTTTAGATTCAATATAGTTTACCTGCTCTTAACTGTGTTTAACAAATACTTTATGCAATAAATACCTTCTATGAAACTTGGGGGCAATTGCTTCTTCAATTACAATATTCCACCGATGTTTATTTTCGTGACCCTATATGTGTTGGACCTATAAAGAACCAAATAAATAAGTTCAATTCAAGTATATCTTCAATGAGAGGCTACATATTCCATTGTTGGACTTTCTTCTTTACCTTCAAGAAATGATCTTGTGTTTTAATGCCCGTGCATTGGAACCACCGTCTTTTTTCTTTTTCGCGATACAATTTAACGGCAATATGGGTTGTATTTTCATCCAAAGGAGTATCTGATGAAACATGGTAAGATATATACCAATTTTTCTTTTTTGCGATACAAATTAATGGCAATATGGGTTGTATTTTCATCCAAAGGAGTATCTGATGAAACATGGTAAGATATATACCATTTGTTATGCATTATTAAAATCAATCCCATTTCATGGCCACTCTTACTTTCTTAGACCTATTTTATTCACCCCCGTTTTTTTCAATTGAGAGGCAGAACCAAAGTCTTGGCACTCTTTCCAGTAGTGGAACTACCCGCAATTGAAAAAAACGGGGGTGAGTAAGATATTGTCATTAATTTGTATCGCGAAAAAGAAAAAAGACGGTGGTTCCAAGGCACGGGCATTAAAACACAAGATCATTTCTTAAGGGTGAGGAAGAAAGTCCAACAATGGAGTATGTAGCCTCTCCTTGAAGATATACTTGAATTTAACGTATTTATTTGGTTCTTTATAGGCCCAACACATATAGGGTCACGAAAATAAACATCGGTGGAATATTGTAATCGAAGAAGCAATTCCCCCCAAGTTTCATAGAGGGTATTTATTGCATAAAGTATTTGTTAAACACAGTTAAGAGCAGGTAAACTATGTTGAATCTAAAAGACTAGATAAAGAATACTAATACAGTTTGTCTGACATTAGAAGATATAACACTGGGTTTTGCGTCTAGCAAATAGATGCACTCATCACTTTTAACATAAAGCTTACAATGTAAGGATGCTGTTTGTGTCTTGAGGAGAGCAGGAGACAAGCAGCAAAACTAGACCAAATAGTTGATTGAAAAACAAAATGTACATAGCCTGTGTCACACTTACTTAAGCATCTAAAATTATTGTTTTTATTTGTAGATTTTATATTTACACTTGTCGTGATGAAGGTGAAAATCTGAAAAACACCGAAACGGCGCGTCGACTGTTTTACTCATTATTGATAATTTTTTAATGTACTGCAAGTCATTTATCAACTGATAAAAGGTTGATTTAAAAAAAAATGTATTAGATTGTAACCGGATGGGAGGAACTGAATAAAATCATTTCTTTTTAATCAAAATTGATTTTTTAGCTTTAGTTTTTGTGTCACTAGTAACGGTTTGTGATTCCTTATATTCTGTTAAAGTATAAATGATATGTAAATAATAATGCTAACTCTCTCCACCAATATAATTAGCTTTTGTGACTATAGCCAGTAATAACACAATAGGGTTTGCCTTTTTTTGTCTCTATCTTTACCCACTCCCTAACCAATAATCTTTAGGGGTATCTTCCTAATTGTTTTAACCAGGATTGACAGTGTGACATTTGACAACCTTCAGAGAGGGCAATGACAGTATGACTTCGTAGCCTGACACTCTCTGGGTAGTCAGTGTTGTCTTGGCTTTCTGAATTATAGAAAAGACAGCGTGCTCTGTGTACATTGTCAGTGAGGATCCCATGACAATGGGGTTGCTTTTATCTACAGCAAAGGCTGCTGCAGCAAGAGCTTGTTCGCAGGGGTAATGGCCTTTCATGACTGAGTCTGGCAGGCCGCTGAAGTAGGGAAAGGGCTTGTGGCCCATACGGTATTTCTGAGTAAGGACAGCAGTCATGACCTGACCATTGCAGTGGGTGAACAGGTAAAATTATTTTGTGTAGTCAGGTGTGCCTAACACTGGTGCGTTTGTTATTTCATCTTTGAGCTGCTTAAAGGAGGCTGTCATTTCAGGAGTCCAGTCAATGTTTTTGCGTCTGTCCTTGGCTGCTTTGACTGCCTTCAGCAAGGGGGCAGTTATCGTGTAGAAGTCAAAGACGGACATAATTGACAAGTCCAAGGAATTTTTGCATTTCTTTCACAGTTTAGAGCTCTGAGGTATTTCATATGGTCTCAACTCTGCCTGGTGTGACCAGTCTTCCTGATGCTGATAGTACCTGGCCTAGATAGTGTACCTCAGTTTGGCAGTACTGAAGTTTGTTTTTGTCCACTTTATAGCCTCTGTGAGCTAGGGTGGTGAGCAGAGAGATGGTGTCTGTTCTGCACTGCTGTTCTGTGGTGCTGCAGAGCAAAATGTTGTCAACATATTGCAGCAGAGTGCTGTCACATGGGAAATTTGATAAGTCTTCCTTGACCACTCTGTTGAAGACGCTAGGGGACTCACAGTACATCTGTGCCAATCTTCTGTAGCTCATTTGCACCCCTCTGAAGGAGAAAGCCAATAGGTACTGACTGTCTGGGTGAAGGGGGACGCTGAAAAACAAATTTTCAGTTCAATCACGGAAAAGTATTGTGCATTCGGGGGAACATTGGTGATGATGACAGAAGGGTTTGGGACGATAGGAAACTCTGGTACCACTATGTTATTGATCAAACACAGGTCTTGTACCAAACGCAAATTGATTGGTCTTCCCTTTTCGAACAGGAAAAAGGCAGGTGTTACAAGGCGATACACAGGGATATATGATCTCCCTGATCCAGTAGGGCCTGTATGGTCGGGGCAATGCCCTCCTCTGCTTCCTTGGATAGTGGGTACTGTTTAATTCTGGGTAGAATTGCGCCTGGTTTCAGTGTTATTTTAAATGGGGTGGCAGAGCGAATAAGACCTACATCATTGGGTCCAGTAATCCACAGGTGCGGCGGGACTTGAGTCAAGTCCGCTTCACGCACTGAATCATATTTTTATGGGGCAGTGGGTGTTCTCTTTTCCACTGTCACCGAGAGGGGTACCTCATACGCGATCTCTATTATGGGATATTCATCAGGATCACCAAAGAGCTGTTCATCTGAAATGTCTCTCACTTGGTGTCCAGGCTCGATGACTATAACACAGGCCCAGGAGCACATGTTGTTGTCTCCTGCTATGAATGCTCCATATGTAGCAGTAACGTGAAGAGCGTGTATGCCTAAGATCATGTTTCTGTCTGATGTCTGGGAGTTCTGGGACTGTGAGCGGAAGAGGAACTCTTTTGGGAGCTGGACAGTGCGATTGTGCAGTTCTGGTGTGTTGGCTACAATGATATGAACCGCGGTGGAGAACGCTTGCTCATCCACAGGGCGAGCTCTTATTTGATCCTTCAAGGAAGAGTCAACTGTGAGTGCCATCATCCTTCTCAGGGGTGTGCCTGGTATAGAAAAAACATTGTTCCATTCTCATGGAAGTGAATGGTCATGTTCAATTTTGCCATGAGGTCTCTCCCTAAAAGGTTAACTGGAGAATGTGGCGAGTAAAGCAGTGGTTGCTCCAGCATCTGGTCTCCTATTTGTAGGGGTACTGGCTTGGTGAAGGGGACCCTAGCTATTGCCCCAGAGAATCCCTGTGTGTCCGCTACTTGATCAGAAATAGGCAGATGTCCGCCTGTAATGCAGGAGTACGTGGCGCCTGTGTCAATGAGGAAGCTATATGTTTTGTTATTTATCGTGACCAGGACGGTGGGGTCATCTTCACCGCTCATGATGCATGATAAAACTGGGCACACAAGAGTTGTCTGTGGGCTGTCCTAGCAGGTGTATCCTCCAGCTTGGTATTGTTGGATAGTGCCTTGTGAGAGGGTATTGTTGGGGGTAATCACCACTCCTCCTTGGGGCGTAGTGTTTTGTGCTTTGGGCAACATTTGGTACATGGATACTTGCTGTTGCAGCTGCATGGGGGCTTGCATCTGCTGGGGCTGCATAGTTTGTTGTGGGGCAGGTTGGGCATAGGCATATAATATCTGGGGTTGTTGTGAATACATCTGTCGTTGTTGTTGGAATTGTTGTGGTGCTTGTTGGATGGGGCCCATGGGTTGCTGGCCTTGCTCTCGAAGTCTAGTACGACATTCTCTTAGCATGTGGCCCGGTTTGTGACAATAAAAGCAGGTGTGTGGCCCTGCCTGTAGAGGGGCCCTTTGCTGTCCCATTCCATTTCCTTTTCCCTGCATACCTGTGTATCTGTTGGTGTTGTTTCTGTCATTGTTGTAGTGCTGTTGTTGGTCACTCCCGTAAGCAGGTAGTGGTGCTACGTATTGTACAGGGGGCTGTTGTTGTACGTACTGCACTGTAGGCTGTGGTTGGGCCTGTACATACTGTACTGCTTGTTGAGGTGGGGTCTGCACGTACTGTATGGCTGGCTGTGTTTGTTGTTGTGTCTGTGCCTGCACATATTGTAGGGCAGGCTGCTGCACTTGTGGTGTCTGTGCCTGCACATATTTTATGGCAGGCTGCTGCACTTGTGGTGTCTGTGCCTGCACATATTGTATGGCAGGCTGCTGCCTCTGTTGCGGAGTAGACTGGGTATTGGTGGCGAGCGCGTTTTGAGCAGCCTGTGAAAAGGTGGTGACTGCCATCCTTTGGCTGACAGGTGCAGTTAACATGTCATTATCTAATGCATCTTTTTTCTTATTAAGTTTCTGCTGTACCAGTTTTGCAGCTGCATTTTCAATAGCTAGCTGTCTACTTTTTTCCTGTTCTATTTTCTTTTTGCAGAAATGTATGATGTGGTCTTGGATATCAGGTCATGGTTTTGCCTCCATGGCTACTACCCCATCAAATTTTTCCTGCACGTCTTCTGGCAGTCCTCTCTTGACCATGTGGTAAAAAAGCCTGCTGTTTCCTCCAGTTGTATTCCAGGAGTCACCTAACTCCTGGTGCCATTTTTCTTTCATCCTGGAAATAAAGTTAATCGGGTCTTCATTTGTTTGCATTGTCAGTGACATGAGAGACCCAATATCTGGAACATCAGGGTATTTTAGTCGCAATTTAGTCCAGACTGCTGCCCTTATTTTATCGAATGGTTCTCCATCGTACTTGGTGTCGTTCATAGTTATTAACCCGCTACTGATACTTGTGAAAATTTCTTCTGCTTCCCCTCCCATGAGGGAGATAAGCAAACTTTTCATATCACCTATCCCTGGGGTGGTGCCTGTAGAATTTTTCTCTAGGGCCACTATCCATTTGCTGGCACCCTCCGCGAGGGGCAGGAGGTTCTCTTTAATGGCTTCCTTCTCTGCGTAAGACCAGCAGTTATAAATTGGGGGGTCCTTTGCTCTTTTGTATAAAAGCGGCATCTGGCGGGTAATTCCTGCACCTTGATGCTTTGGTCTTGTGGGGTCATATTGTCTGGCATATTTCTGCAAAATTTTGAGACTGGCTCGCATATAGGCATAATCCCAATCCTCATCCCCTACACCCTGCAGGATACATTCTACTGCTGTGGCCATATGCTGAGGTTCGAAAGACCCTACTCTTGGCCAGGGGATCATCTGCAGGGCCAAAGACTCTGTCCATCCGGCCAGATTGTCTGTGAAAGGGTTGACAGCATAATCTGAATCCTCTCCTTGTGTCATTATTTCGTTGGGAGTTAGGTCATCGTCTCGCAGGGCACATGATCTGCTGAGGAACATGCCATTACCCTTTTCCGCTTGAGTGTTGCGCATGGAAGATGTGCCAGTGACATCATACTGGATGTCCACTGGGCGTCCGTGTGTTCCCAACACTCTATCAGCCAGATTCATCAAGCGAAATGCGCTCGCAAAAGGGCCAGATTCTGAGGATCTGGCCCTTTGCAAGTGCAATTTTTGCATTTGGGATTCATCATCCCAAATGCAAAAATCGCTAATAAAGAACTCGCAAATTTGCGAGGATTAGCATTTAAGGAATCTCTATTAGAGATTCCTTAAATGCTATTCATGAAACATTTAAAAATTGAGAATTCGCGATTTAGGACTGCTATTTACCACAAAGTCAAACCTCGTGGTAAATAGCGAAAACTTAGAAAAATGCATTTAAATGCATTTTTCTAAGTTGCATGTTACACACACACACATGTCCTTTGGACATGTGTGTGCACAACATCAGTGTAAATTCACATTTCAGGGGTGCTACAGGGTGTCCTTTGGACACCCCTGCACCCTTGAAATCGCATCCTTATTTGCGATTAGCAAATTGCTAATCACAAATAAGGAAGCTGTAGGAATCGCAATTTATTTTGCGATTCCTACATGAATCCCGTTTTGCAAGTCCTTAATAGCGATTCCTTAATAATCGCTATTAAGGACTCGCAAAACGGGACAATGATGAATCTGGCTTTAAGACTTTCTACCTCTGTTGTCCTAGTCCTCCTTCTCCCCCCTTTATCCCCTGAATTTGGGACTTCCTGATGTTGGTAGAATGGGTTTGTCGCATTTGGGGTGCGTGGCTGGCTGGATGAGTCTACCATGGCTGTGGCGGATGGTGGGGCAAACGGATCCACCACAGGTACAGTATGTCGTGGCGGTGGCTCTAGTTGTGTGAGGTGGACTTGTGTTGTCGTGGCAGTTGTATACCTTTGGTCTGGTGCAGCTCTCTGAAGGCAAGGGGAGTGGGCGCTGTGGCACAGTACTTCCACCAGTCCTTCACTTTCACCCATGTCCCGAGAGGGACCAGCGGTCAGCAAGGGTGTGGACGGGGTATGAGCTGCCAGCTGTGCATTATGGCCTGCTCTTCGTTCCCCTCAGTATCCCTAAAGGGAACAGCCTGTGCTGCGTGTGGCCGGGGAGTTCTAACTGATGCTTGCGCGTTTGGTTGATCAGGGGCGGCATTTTTCAATGTTTCAGTTATTCTTTCATTTATTTGTTCCATTTTTAGCGACATTCGGCGAAGTGTGGGCAGTAGGGAATCGGCATTGGTGTTGGGTACCATCGGTCTGACGAATATGTCTGTACTAGTGTCTTCAATTGGACTGTACTCTAGACTTTTGTTAAAGTCTGTAGGGGGTCTCCAATTGTCATAGTGGACTGGCCGCTGAGGCGTTTGATGTTCCCTTTCCTTAAGCTGTTGTGCTGTTGTTGGTCTGTGCCGCAGAATGGCAGCTGCGTTTGAGGGGCTATCTGTTGCTCCTGGGGTGGCGGGTCTTTAGCGCCCCGGAGGCTATTGAGATCGGGGTAAAGGTGTTGCGCATGGTGAGATGCTGAGAACGAGTGGTGAGATGAAGTATGTGAGATGTTCGATGGTGCGAGGGACACACTGTCTGAATCTTCCTCTTCCTCTTCAACAGGTAGGACTGCGATGGAAGTGGGGTTCAGTTGTAGCGTAAATTGCGCATTTATTTGCCCTGGTAACCCTGGCACCGTGGCGTGCAGTGTTGGACTACCACCGGTGACAGGTGTTACAGGTGGGGGAATGACTGGGGCTGGCACTGTGATGGGTATGGGGGCTGGCACTGTGACAGGTATGGGGGCTGGCACTGTGACGGGTATTGGTGGGCCACTGCTGGTGCCGGATGGTGCCGATGGGGCAGTACTACCTTCAAAGACAGGTTGAGGGTGTTCGGATGTGGTAAAGAGGTCACTTGGGAGTTGACTGTATCCAACAGTTGCCATATTATTAGTTGTACACTGTAGGTCTAGTTCTTTATTTTCGGCGCATGCTATTGCTGTATACATGCCATTGGCCTGGTATGGTGGGGTGCCGAGGGGGCAGTGGGCAGGGTAGCAGTGAGCTCTTGCGTATTGTCTTTAAAGATATGCCAAAGGTCCAGGGTGGCTTTCCTCTTTTGTAATTTAGTGCCAGAATATTTGGTGTTTAGGAAAGTGGTGGCGTGCTCGAGGATAGTTACGTCAAAGCTCCTTTCTGAGGGCCACGGTAATTCATGTTTCTGGTCAGCTTATGAAGCTCCCTACAATGTTTGAGTATGCATTGTTCCTGCCCACCAAACATTTTCAGGACATGCTGGAGTGGGGTCGCCATGATGAGATACTCCAGTCTCTCCGGAGGCGTGGGTTCTGTGAACGGAAGTTAGACCCTTCAATGGGGGCTGGTGCAGTCTGTGCTGTTCTAGAGATCGGGTACTAGTTCACCTGCTACTGCCTAAAGGATACTGTCATATATGGCGGTCTGTAGTTCAATATTTTGGGAGGGAGTGAACCCAGGAAAAAAAAGCTGGCCCCAAAGCAGGCGTCAGCCATTTTATAGAGGTGTGGGTGTCTGGGAAAAACGCTTGATAGGACTGTCGGTCCTCCCCACCCTTTAAGGTCTAGGATAAAATATATATAAAACCCAGCAGGTGTTTGGTATATAGTGGAACTCAGTATCCTGTTCATGGGGTCACTAACGTATTGGCGATGCTGTGTGTTCTGTACAGAAGGGTGGGTGTCTTCACCTATGTAATGTCACCCTAAACACCGGGGAGGTTGGGGAATTGATCTTTTATGAGTTTGTCTCCTACTTCACAGAAAACAATGTGCGTAAGTATTAGACTTAAGTCCAATTCGTCAGGTCCCCGATATATACCTGTAGTAGAGAAGTCAGGAAATTCAAGATTATGGCCGGCGAGGGCAAGGATAATTTTACTCTGTATAGGGTTTCGAGGCCTAGAGGAAGTAAAAGTGGTGGGGATTTCTAAGCCTGGAGATAATAGACGGATATATATGTGTATCCACTCTGGTGTTTTGAGCAATGATATGCCTATTATTCTTTTGTCAAATAGTGCCTGAAGCGCCTGCATTAGGCTTGTAATAGAATGAGTTGTGCAACTGAATGAGGGTGTACTATTTGTGTCTTTTTTTGAGGTATTTGGTGCTGGTTCAAGGGGGCAGGAAAATGCTGGTGTGATAGATAGAGTAACCTGTCTGGTGTGGCTATTGTCAATGTTGCATGCTTGAAGTATTTTGAGAAGAACCGTGCTGGTGAGGGGTGTCACGTGGATGAAGCAAGACGGACGGTCGTCAGAAATGCCCACAAAGTTATTGTTGATCAGAAATATTGTGATATTGTCATGGGTATTATCGTTCATTCCCCTACATGAAGTTAGAACAATGGGGTAAGTTGTCAAGGTTAGGTAAGGATGTAGGCCCTACGGGGTCTTGCAAGTAGTCAGACAATAGTGCTCCTAGAAGAGGTGTTGTATTGTCCTCAGACTGTGAGTGGAAAGAATTAGCGTCGGAAACTGAGGTTGTAGGGGAGTCAGGACCTTCACCTTCCAGAGGTGGGATGGACGCCGCTTCAGATAGAGCAGCTGACTGTATGGAATCTACAGAGGAATCTTCGTCAGTGATAAAGATGGGTGAGTTGGCAGGATGGTTAGGGTAACCTAGGTATTCACGGGGTAGAAAGGGGGGGGGCAGATAGGGTGGAGGAATTAGAGGCTTCTTCTGCGTCCAGAAGGTCAGGGCGGGTAGTGTCTGGAGATGGCGGGGTGAGAGATATATCTGGGAGGGCGCTGTATATGTCGTTCAGAGAAATCGCAGAGATGCAAACTTGGGTGTTTTGAGTGAAGTTCAGGTGGCTGTCAGTATTTCTCGGAACTCGTCATTAAGGGGAGTGATTTGGTCAGTGGTGGTATTATGAACAGCCTCAGGAATACCGTTAACAAACTGGATATTACAATGTATAAGGCATGGCGGGGCGTTGGACATCACGATATAGGGGGAGGCACAGCATAACTGGTGTAGGGGGGCAGAAAAAGGAAGGGGTAGGAGAAAATACAAATCCCCCCCCCTTTTTTTGGCAATCAATAGCAGGAGCAAATGATAGACAAAAACAGTTGGATAGTAGGGAGGATAAAGACGATGCAAGAGTAGTGTGTGGAGTAGGAGAAGGCTTTATTACGTGGCAGGGGTGCAAAATAAAAAATAAAAGGAAATATTGGTGAGTATGTAACCCAGACACCGGAGGGGGTGGGCAAGGAGCTGAGGTAGGGGGAGCACTGCTGCAGATGTTATCAAAAGCACAAGCAATGTTATGAAAAGCACAAGCAATGAGACTGATGACACAAGGCACGACAAGTGAACACGGAACAGGAAACAAAAACAGTGAAAAAGAATATTTTTTAAACGCAAATACAGAAGGAGCAATAAATACTGATCAGGTAAAAAGGATGCATCCTGGAATAAAGAAGCAATGATATAGACGCGATATCCTAAAAAGAAAGTGGAATGATGGAGATGCTGTAGCGGAGGAACGTAATAGAGGTAGTGTGGGACCCTGAAAAAGGGCAGGAGCAGTGGTGGTCGGGAGGCAAGTGTGCCGATAGAGAGTAGAGAGGGGGTGGAGGAGGTGGAAGGGGGAGGAAGGTGTGGAGAGAGAGAGTAGAATAGAGGGATGAAGAATTCAAGAGAAAAAGGTGGTCAGGAGGAGGAGGGGGCGCGAGGCAGGCACTCAGTAGCATCTGTGGAAGAGGGAGGGGTGAGGCGCCATGGCAGGAAATGAGTGACTGTAGCAGAAGCTGATCTGCAAATAGCACAGGGCACTTCCTCTTTTTGTGCGCGCAGAGGACGTGCTGTCAAAGGCTGTCGGCACTGCCTAATGACAAGTGGAAGTGCAAGATAAACAATAACACCCAATCTTTGGAGAAATAAATCATGAAGAGAAGGAAGGAAAAGAGTGGAGGACGGAAAGGCAGCCCTCATAAAGTAATTTGCAGGGGCTACCCCGTGAGGGGAGGCACAGAGGAGCAAAATATGAAGTAAAAGAAAATGAAATGCAATTTCAAGGCACAATATGAATCATAACGAAAAGAGTAAATGACATGGAAGTCAGGCTGAAAGCATAATGTAAGGCAGAGAAATATGAAATGCAATTTCAAGGCACAATGCAATTTCAAGGCACAATGTAATTTCAAGGCACAATGTAAATGATAACGAAAAGAGTAAATGACATGGAAGTCAATCTGAAAGCATAATGTAAGGGAGAGAAATGCAGCAGCTAATACCCCTAATAATGAGACACAATGTTGGACGTATGCAAAATCAAACAGGATAGAAGTGGAACATAGAATCTGTCGGGGAATTGAACCCTGACCCCATGCAAAACCTGAAGTGCTGAGGGATTATGAATCTAGAATCTGTCGGGGAATGAAACCTTGACCCCGTGCATGCTCAGGGAACAAGAATCTAGACCCTGTCGGAGACTGAACCTCCGACCCCATGCACTGATCAGAAGTGCTGAGGGAGCGGAAATGTAGGACCCTAGGCACACAGGAACAGGACCCTTCTCAACTCTTAACCAACCCCTCTGGCTACAGCCGGCAAGCAAAACACAGGAACACCACAAAAATTACGGCACCTGAAACAACAAGAAACACATGGAAGTAGTCAAAGTACACAAGAGGCGGACCATTGCATGTGAGAAGGACGAGCAAAATCGTGACCACAGAAAAAGAGAGAGAGAGAGAGAGAGCGAGAGAGTTCAAATCGTGACCAGAGATAGTGCTGCAGGGGGACAGGTGGCAGCCAGAAACAGTCCAAAAAGTCTGTCGCACCCCCAGGCAGCAGAGACCCAGGAAATTCAAGGAAAAAAAAAACCTTGTCTTACCCGTGGTCTCTGCCGGAAGGGAGCGGAAGCTGGACCCTCAGGGACCTGTCGTGGATGTGCACCGGATCCGCCGCAGATAGTACATAGTACGATTTTTCGGTGGTCGCCAGCTGACAGAGGGTAACTGGAGGCCCTTCTGAGCCCCCTTTAAGGGTGTGGACACGTTTACTGTGATCTGGAGTACCGTCTCAATAATGCACTGAGAAAGGAGGAACAATGAAGTGAGATGACGACATTTCATGTTGGAGTGGCACTTTATTACACAAAAACACATGTATTTCAATAAAATGTACTGCTAAAGAACACTCTTAAGAAAACCTGGCTTCACTCTGCCAGGGGTACATACTAGATGAAGATTGTTTGTAAAATGCTGCGAGGCAAGCAGAAGTGATTAATTATTAAAATGCGAGATTTGATTAACTTGAAACTTTAAAAAGACATTGAAACCAGTTCAGGACAATATTTCGCCGTCATGCAAGTCTCCTGGAGAGAATCATTTTAGCAAGTTTAAGCATTTCAGAAAGAACAAATACCAGAGAATAAGATCCCTAAAAGGCATAATTGAATTTAGCTGAGTACATTTTTATCAGGCCTAGTGCCTTAAAGCACCTAACTAGGGAGAGTAACCCTACAAGATCTAATGCTGCTAAGATACCTTAAGAATACAAGGAATTGGGTGTGGATGGAAAAATCCTAGGTAAAGTAAAGAATTCTAAGACAGATAGAGATATTATCTTATCCGGAAGGCATCACCTTATCGAATAGGCTTGGCTGTCCCAAAGCAGATAAACGGTCGACCGGAGGATTTCACCAAACACAGCTGGAGAGTTCTGCCTTCTGATTGTGATGCTGAATCTTTTATACCTGAAATTGCAAAACTGACACTGTCCTGATGTATTTTCTTACGAAGGTGCCTTGACCGCATTGTCCTAGGACAGTGGGGGCGGTCAGGTGTCCTAGCGGTTGGTTGGCCATGCTTGACCGCAGAACATAAACAAAGAACATCTTGTCCTGTACATATTTCTAAAAATGTATGTGAGAGCGGAACTTATGCCAGGCGCTAGCATTGCAAGATGTTGTGGCTTTTATTTCAGCAAACTAAGTTTCAAAACAATATTTCAGTAAAAAGTACTTGGATGTGCCAACTTGTACCAGCTGGTTTTGTGTACGTGTGTGGGCGTTGGTCTTGATCCTGTGGAAAATTACTGTACTTCGTGTTAGCCCAATTTACCACGTTGTTTTCAGTGAACCAGAAATGCATGTTTAACATTATTGTGGGCCTAGTGCATTTTGTTAGCCCAAGGCATGTCTTTTTGGCCTTTGCCTTGGGTCTATAACCCAGAATTCAGGGGATTTGTGGGGTTTAATTTACCTATCATACATAGCAAAAGGTGAGGGTTTTAAAGCATTTTTCAGATTCTCCTGGGTGGGGCCATACAGCACTTTTATGCTACCAAGGTAGATAAGAAATGCTCTTTCTGGTGGTCAGATGGTAGAGTGTGATTTTAACCCTTCATCATTATTGACTTGAGTAACTCTTTAGTGTGTACAGTAAGACTAGTACACTTTGACTTCACTTCATGCACAACAAACAACAAAAACACCAATCACTCAGAGTCAGGTGTCCAATGCATGCCATTCATTTTCATTACCTGTTCCTTCTCATCTTAAGTTAAGGGGCCGTCTCTCTCGCCATCATCATCATGGTGCTGTTGTCCTACTCAGTGTGCAGTGTACAGACTGAGTCCCCTTCCTGTATTCAAAAGCAATGTATCAGGTTGAAGTAGAAGTACAAATTTCTTATTAAAAATAGGTGCAAGAAGGGCAAAATTGCCTTGAGTTACTTTTAGTGTGTAGAATGATGATTATTACAAATAGTGCACAATGAAATAACTTCATGCACAACAAACAACAACAAAATCACTCAGTCTGCGTCCAATGCATGGCATCATTCATTGCCTGTTCCATCTCATTTTCAGTTAATGGACAGTCTCTCTCGGCTCAGCAAGGAGGATAGCTATAGTAGTCATCATCATGTTCCACTTCTTCTGGAGGGACGAGGAAAGATTTTATTTTTTCTTCTATTTGCATCATCCAATCATCATCTGTCTTGAGGGCAATGGATTTAGGGAGATTCAGGAGGATGGAGCGGAGGAGCAGGATTCGGAGGACTGTACTGTAAAATGCAGACAGCTGAAACTCGTATATTGAAATAAAAAGTGTAGAAGATGGTAGTGATGGATTTTTTGTGATTCAAATTTTGTAACCGGAAAGACAGACACAAAAATAAAGGAAAATAAGGGAGGAAGACAGTAAGTGCAAGCCTAATTGCCAGGGAAGTATAGCTCTTCCTCAAACTCCGGGGGTTCAACCAGAAGTAGGTAATCATCATGTAAAACACTACTTCCGTCACCAGCTGTCCTCATCTTCCTCCCTTGATTCATGTATTGAGTAATTTGGTGGTATGAAGTGCTGATTCATTTTGATCATTGTTAACCTCTCCACGTTTTTGGGCGAGAGACTGGTCCTTCTCACTGTTACAATGGAACCAGCAGCACAGAAAACACGTTTGTAAGAGACACTTGCGATAGAGCAAGCCAGATAGCTTATTGCCAGCCTGCGGAGCAGGGGCCTTTGGGCCCTTGCCCCATACCAATGCCCCTCCAACCGAAGCATGCTCTCAATGGTAGGCTGGATTACTTTGTGGTGCTGTTGTTTTCATTAACCCACTTAGGCTCAATGACGCACTTTGTTTCATTGCAGTACTCGTTCCCCTTGGTGTCTCAGCCTGACTCTTATGGCGGTGCCACTGAGATGTTGCTGAGGAGGATGTGGGTGGTATCACAACACTACAGGGGACAGGGCTAGAAATGCCTCCCTCTTCTTCACCGTCCACCCCAATAATATCGTCCCCTCATTCTTCATGCCCAACATCAATGAGTTGAGTTTTTTGGGTCTCGGCTAGAAGCGCGCGAAGCGCATTCTCGCCAAAGAACTATAGTTGTCGGCTCAGCCCGCAAGGAGTGGAGACAAGAGCTGGCCACGCGCGCAGCATTGTCTATGGCGGAGGCGGATTCAGACGTGCGCCTTGGGATTGGGTTGCGTGCATGAGCTAGTAACGTAGACAGCTTACGCGGGCGACCCAATCCCAAGGCGCGCGTTGGAATGTCGGGCAGGCATGGAGCTCACAGGCGCAGGAGTTCATGGAGAGGACAGAGGGATCCCGGCAGACTCTGTTGTCTTAAGAGAAGCTGAATTCCCTCCCTCCCCTCTGTTGTCGCCGCCATTCTGCAGCACTCTTTCTGGTGAAAAGGAGCACCGTGCTTATATATCGGAGCCCATAGCTCTTTCATAACGTTCCATTGTTACTACGCCAGACCTAAATATACGTATAGCAGGTACTGCCAAGCAATGTATTTAGCACCTTATAGAAAGCGTTGACAGTCCACGTTCATTGTTAGTAATGTACCTGGGCAAACTCGTCTATGTGTAGGCTGTAGAGTTTGAGCATAAACTATCAATTCTGAAAGGAGCCGCAGAGGAAAGTGGTGTGCATTGCTGCGCTTCGAGGCCTGTTCCAGGATTTTGGGTACTATATACTGCAGGAAAAGCAAGCCCCTTAGTCCAAGCCACCACCGAACATCTTTCAGTGTTTATGCACTTGGCAAATGTGCTGTAACAGACAGAGAGCGATAGGCACGTGTGCAGCTGTTTTCAGACAATATGTACAACACCGGACAATTCTGATGCAGTTGTTCTTGGCTGGAAGAAAATTGGGTTACGGTTGTTAAGATGATTTGTAGCCATAGCGATTACTCGGGATGTTGAGCGAGAGTTTGCAAGTATCAATTGCAGTGCCTGGCCGATAACATTTTCATTGTTATCTTCCCCCAGCTCTTTTTTTTTTACGGCGGGCTGCAACATTAATCACCCCTGCGAGTGACTTGTTTACTTTGTTGTAAGTGAAGTAGGTGATTCTCCCACACAATAGTTTGGTGTATTTTGAGATGACTTGTTTGGCAGCCGGTACCATAGTTTGTACCAAGCTTACCCCGCCGAAAACCTTGTCTACAAATTAACATATAGGAATGTTCTCCTCCTTAGTGCTAACCGAAAGAAGTCCCAAACTGGGGAGAACTTTCTGGCGCTGCTGGATGTACCACTTTCAATACCAGATGAAATGGAGGATGTGCTACGAATGTGACTCTGTGCAGCTACACTGTGACTTCTACCACTACCTACTGAGATGGTTGAGCTGGATGTAGGTCCCTGCCGGGCCTTTGAAAATATGGCAGCTGGAGGTCATGGTGGTGTAACCTGTATTGATGGTATCCGTGCTACATCCCGCTCAGCAGCAGCCTTTTTGGATAGGGTGATAATGTTGGTCTCATCCCCTTTGGGGCGAGAGTGATGTGCGTGATAACTGGCTCATCATCATCAACATCATTCCCCTCTTATACATCTACCTCCATAACTCTAAGTCTTTATGGAACCTTCCTTTTCACTAGGGGTGGGCGGAATTTTCATAATCGCGTTACGCAAATCTCTGCGAAACAGTAAAAATCTCCGCGAACACGCAGAAATTCCGTGAACACGCGGAATTGCTTGTTCGCAATGCTTTTTTACTGTTCGCAATAGCTGTTTGCGTGCTGGTGGGGAAATATCTCGTGAACACGCATTTTGAGAACGCGAACAAACAAAAAATTTGCAAAGTTGCAGAACGCAGAATTTTGGGTCATTTTGCATTCTCAGCGGAACGCGAAATTACCCAAATTCCATTAATTCCGTGAATGGAATGGAATTTACCGCTCAGGCCTACTTTCACTAGCATTGTCATGTGGGATGCATCACTCTCAGACTGAGCTGGTGGCTTCCAAGTGGCATCACGATCATCAGAAGCGGGGCTTGAAGAAGCAGATGATGGACTAAGCCTCCTTTTCCTTGATGGTGGTCTGGAAGACAATAGATCTTCTGAAACAGTGGTTTGCTCCCCTTTGTCTGCAGGAAGCTCAATTTCCTGAAATGCTCCTACTTCAGGATCAACAACTACTATTGTGGGCTGTTCTTGCGGCTGCTGCTGATGTTGTTGCGGCTGCTGCTGCACACATATCTGCTGAGTTTCCGCCTGTGTTGATTATGTTCTACTTTGCGATAATGACATTTCAACATCGCTGCTCATTAGTAGACTGGCTACCTCTGCGACACTCAAGGGCTTGGGCCTAGTTTAGTGGGGTTGTACCGCTGGTGCGGAGGTGCTGCTCCCAGCTTGGTTGGCGGATAACGCTGCTGCATGCGTAATTTTTTTGGTCCCAAAAAAAACATTTGCTGCAAACCAGTCGTGGTTAGTGACACTTCCTTTTTCTGTTCCCTCTTCTCACCGGCAACTTTCTTGGTACTGGACCTGGTACCTTCCTTTGGGGCCATCTTCTTCAGATGTCAGGCAGGACGCAGGTGCACAAGTTGTGGTCACACGTGGACATGATGCACAGCAGGACTTCTGTTTGGCAGTATAACGGGTGATGATGATGATGATGATGACACCTTCTCCTCTGGCTTTTTGTGCACCTAAAAGCAAATAAGCCAGGAGAAGAACATCAGTGAAATGTTGCATTTGTTGTTGTGGTTCAATTACTACTGTACAAGTACAAACAAATAAACAAACAAAAGATATAGGCTAGCCATTTCTGAGACTTCGTCAACAAGGGCTATGGTATACTACCGTGTACACACTACACTATCAGGAAGGATAGGAAAGAGAATAAGAACCACCAAAATACAAATGTAATGCAGTGGGGTGGACCCTGTTTGGCATTAAATTATTTGAGCATCACATCATTCATGGAGCTGCTGCTGGCAAAGGGGATGGATGGATGGAAGCAGGAAGCCAATAGGAAAACCATGCAGGCCTACATGGCAAACGCAGCACACTAATAACTCCCACCACAAAAGGCCACCAGCCACATGGACACTCACAAATCACAAGCAACAAGCAGGAGGCCTGGGAAACACCGTGAACTGACAAAAAGCCTATGAAAGCCAGGCAAAGGATGCATGCTAAAGCACACTGCTTCACCTTTTTAATGCAATAAAATACAAAAACGAAAATACACAGGCCAAAAAAAGGTCTGCATGGTGTATGCATTGCACACCAACACACCAGACACACACAATAAAGGCATTTCTTTAAGGCACCCAACAACAGAACACCCCCCAAAAAATAAATTTCCCATCTCAATCCAATGCCATCCATGCCCTAAATGATGTCTAAATTCAACAGACCACACAAGTTTAATGCACCTGTGGATCCCTCCTCAGAGCCTACTGGATGGAAGCAGGCCTGTTGTCAGACAAGGCCAGACAAGCTTGCAGGCCAAGGCTTCAAAATGGCTACCAGCCACATAGCCAGGCCCACCCACCTACAAGAAACAGAAGACAGACAATGTAGGCCTATTGCAAAAAGCACACTGCCAGCCTTCAAAATGGCTGCCAGCCTCATGGCCAGGCCTACCCACAACAAGAATCCTAGGCCGCAAAGGAATAGCTTGCAGGCCTATATGGCAAAAGCAGCACACTAATAACTCCGACCACAAAAGGCCACCAGCCACATGGACACTCACAAATCACAAGCTACATTATTTCTAAATTCAACAGACCACACAGAAACACTTGTTTAATGCACCTGTGGCTACCTGCTCAGAGCCTACTGGATGAAAGCAGGCCTGTTGACAGACAAGGCCAGACAAGCTTGCAGGCCAAGCGTTCAAAATGGCCGACAGCCACATGGCCAGGCCCACCCAACTACAAGAAACAGAAGATAGACAATGCAGGCCTATTATAAAAAGCACACTGCCAGCCTTCAAAATGGCCGCCAACCTCATGGCCAGGCCTACCCACAACAAGAATCCTAGGCCGCAAAGGAATAGGTTGCAGGCCTATATGGCAAAAGCAGCACACTAATAACTCCGACCACAAAAGGCCACCAGCCACATGGACACTCACACATCACAAGCAACAAGCAGGAGACCTGGGAAACACCACAAACTGACAAAGGCCTATAAAAGCCACTCAAAGGATGCATGCTAAAGCACACTCCTTTGCCTTTTTAATGCAATAAAATGCAAAAATAAAAATACACAGGCCAAAAAAAAGGTCTGCAGGGTGCATGCATTGCACACCAACACACCAGAAACTCACAACAAAGGCATTTCTTTGAGACACTCAACAACAGAACCCCCCCAAAAGAACACATTTCCCAACTCAATCCAATACCATCCATGATCTACATTATTTCTAAATTCAACAGACCACACAGATACACTTGTTTAATGCACCCGTGGCTACCTGCGCTGAGCCTACTGGATGAAAGCAGGCCTGTTGGCAGACAGGCCACACAAGCTTGCAGTTCTAGGCTTCAAAATGGCCACCAGCCACATGGCCAGGCCCACCCAACTACAAGAAACAGAAGACAGACAATGCAGGCCTATTGCAAAAAGCACACTGCTAGCCTTCAAAATGGCCACCAGCCTCATGGCCAGGCCTACCCACAAGAAGAAGCCTAGGCCACAAAGGAATAGCATGCAGGCTTATATGGCAAAAGGAGCACACTAATAACTCCCAGCACAAATGGCCACCAGCCACATGGACACTCACAAATCACAAGCAACAAGTAGGAGGCCTGGGAAACACAACTGACAAAAGGCCTATAAAAGTCAGGCAAAGGATGCATGCTAAAGCACACTGCTTCACCTTTTTAATGCAATAAAATACAAAAACGAAAATACACAGGCCAAAAAAAGGTCTGCATGGTGTATGCATTGCACACCAACACACCAGACACACACAATAAAGGCATTTCTTTAAGGCACCCAACAACAGAACACCCCCCAAAAAACAAATTTCCCATCTCAATCCAATGCCATCCATGCCCTAAATGATGTCTAAATTCAACAGACCACACAAGTTTAATGCACCTGTGGATCCCTCCTCAGAGCCTACTGGATGGAAGCAGGCCTGTTGTCAGACAAGGCCAGACAAGCTTGCAGGCCAAGGCTTCAAAATGGCTACCAGCCACATAGCCAGGCCCACCCACCTACAAGAAACAGAAGACAGACAATGTAGGCCTATTGCAAAAAGCACACTGCCAGCCTTCAAAATGGCTGCCAGCCTCATGGCCAGGCCTACCCACAACAAGAATCCTAGGCCGCAAAGGAATAGCTTGCAGGCCTATATGGCAAAAGCAGCACACTAATAACTCCGACCACAAAAGGCCACCAGCCACATGGACACTCACAAATCACAAGCTACATTATTTCTAAATTCAACAGACCACACAGAAACACTTGTTTAATGCACCTGTGGCTACCTGCTCAGAGCCTACTGGATGAAAGCAGGCCTGTTGACAGACAAGGCCAGACAAGCTTGCAGGCCAAGCGTTCAAAATGGCCGACAGCCACATGGCCAGGCCCACCCAACTACAAGAAACAGAAGATAGACAATGCAGGCCTATTATAAAAAGCACACTGCCAGCCTTCAAAATGGCCGCCAACCTCATGGCCAGGCCTACCCACAACAAGAATCCTAGGCCGCAAAGGAATAGGTTGCAGGCCTATATGGCAAAAGCAGCACACTAATAACTCCGACCACAAAAGGCCACCAGCCACATGGACACTCACACATCACAAGCAACAAGCAGGAGACCTGGGAAACACCACAAACTGACAAAGGCCTATAAAAGCCACTCAAAGGATGCATGCTAAAGCACACTCCTTTGCCTTTTTAATGCAATAAAATGCAAAAATAAAAATACACAGGCCAAAAAAAAGGTCTGCAGGGTGCATGCATTGCACACCAACACACCAGAAACTCACAACAAAGGCATTTCTTTGAGACACTCAACAACAGAACCCCCCCAAAAGAACACATTTCCCAACTCAATCCAATACCATCCATGATCTACATTATTTCTAAATTCAACAGACCACACAGATACACTTGTTTAATGCACCCGTGGCTACCTGCGCTGAGCCTACTGGATGAAAGCAGGCCTGTTGGCAGACAGGCCACACAAGCTTGCAGTTCTAGGCTTCAAAATGGCCACCAGCCACATGGCCAGGCCCACCCAACTACAAGAAACAGAAGACAGACAATGCAGGCCTATTGCAAAAAGCACACTGCAAGCCTTCAAAATGGCCACCAGCCTCATGGCCAGGCCTACCCACAAGAAGAAGCCTAGGCCACAAAGGAATAGCATGCAGGCTTATATGGCAAAAGGAGCACACTAATAACTCCCAGCACAAATGGCCACCAGCCACATGGACACTCACAAATCACAAGCAACAAGTAGGAGGCCTGGGAAACACAACTGACAAAAGGCCTATAAAAGTCAGGCAAAGGATGCATGCTAAAGCACACTGCTTTGCCTTTTTGATGCAATGAAAAGCAAAAACGAAAATACACATGCCCAAAAAAAGGTCTGCAGGGTGCATACATTGAACACCAACACACCAGATACACACAACAAAGGCATTTCTTTAAGACACCCAACAACAGAGTCCCCCTCCCAAAAAGACATTTCCCAACTCAATCCAATGCCATCCATGCCCTAAATGATGCTTGAAAATTAAATACATTTAAAACACACCAAAGGAACAGTTGCTTCATCACACACCCACCCATGACTAGCTCTGGGCCTACTGACTACTACTACCCACAACACTTTTTAAAAAAAGGAATGATAAGTACCACAATTAAATTGTAGTTGCAACAACCGCAATGCCCCCAATCAAACAGACACAACACCAACTTACTTGTAAAATATAAAATTCAAAAGTCCTCAAATCCAATGATAATGATGCAGCAGAGACAAAGAAAAAATTGTCAATTGATACTTGTATAGCGCACTACTCACCCGCAAGGGTCTCAAGGCGCTTGTACGAATACCGCTGTGGAACCCATCCTGGCTTTCCCTGTGAGGCGTCCACTCCTGGGCACCCCCAAGGTGGAGGCCAGGCATCCTTAGCGTTGTGGACGCCGTTGTGGAGATTAAGTAAGCTATTGCCCAGAGTTGCAGAGTGGGATTCCATGATTGGAATAGGCATCGAGGCGAGAATTATCAGGTCCGTGGAATTTTGAGCCCAAGACCCGCCGAGGCGGGGAATTGAACCCTGGTCCCGGGCTAGACCTCTGCATCAGGGTCTGCCGCTCTAATCATTGAGCCACACTTCACCAAAGAATGATTCTTCCAGCTCAAAATCCAAAGGCAGAATGAGCAGGAGATGGACAAAGCACTGGGAGGAGCCTGCTGGGCAGGAACAGGAAGTTGGAGATTCTGTGGCACTTCCTCCCTGTCCCCCCATTTAAAAAAAAGGGGGGGACAAATAAGGACACAAATAAGGACTGCCAAATGTCAATCTGAGGATTTTTTTCATCTAAATCATCATTTACAGAAGGTTTTATGCTGGTAGAGATGATATTCTTCTCCAGACTGAAAATTTTAAGTGTTCGAGTTCTCGAGCTTCACCACACTTCAGCGGGATGCCGATGGCGTGTCCAAAATGATGTGTTTGCGTACTCATGCTCCCTGTCGCGTTGGATATGACGTGTTTGCATCCTCACGCTCTCACTTGCTGTGGAGAATGACGTGTTTGAGATTTTACTCTTGCGGTGCCTGATCACGAGACGAATGACTTGATCGTGGGTGCGATCTCTCGCGAGCTAGCGCAAATGGCTACCAACATCTCGTGGAGCACGCGACCGGATCAGAAAACTCGTCGGCGAACTCGCGGATCCCGGTAAGGCGATCGAACATGCGAGAACGTACTTTCAAAGCGCAAGCATGAAAAAAATCTCCGCTACGCTGCGGATCGCGGACATTTTGACATTTCCACGCTCTCCACGGAACGAGAAAAATTCAAATTATCTCAATTTCCGCAAGCGTAACGGAATTTTACGCCCACTCCTAATTAAGACACATATTGGTGCTGTCACTAACTTGGAGTTCTACACATAAAAATATTCTAATATAGATAATATACTTTAGTCTACAAAATAAGGGCAACATGAATTTTACAAAATAAGGGCAACTGGAGACGTTGCAGATTGTCGCATTGGCCTCCTAGGCTCAACAGCATGCTCAGCCAACTTGTCAACAAAGGGCTGCATCTCAATGACAACAATATGATGCAGCCCCATGAACCTCCCAGCTCTGGGGCAAGTTAGCAGGCCACCACTGAAGCAGGGACACATGCACCATTGTGCAGGTGTGTCTGAGTAGAGTTGAAGATTGTACATGTGCATGAAGTGGGACCTTACTGCACATACACATTCTTCCACACAAAAGAGGCACCCCTGCACAATGGTGTATGTGTGCCAGCATTGGTGGTGGCCTGCTAACTTTTGCCTAAGAACTGGGAGGTTCATGGGACTGCATCATATTGTTATCAATGAGGCAGCCCTGTGTTGTCAATTTGGCTGAGCGTGTTGTTGACCCTAGCAGGCTAATGCGACACTCTGCAACCTCTCCATTCAATATGCCCCTTTGCTTGTTCATGAGATGAAGCCCTATGTTCCCAAAGTGACAAATGTTGTGAGTCTCTATAACCTAAACACATGCATCGCCACTGCATTGAAAATATACACACTTGTGCCTTAAATGTGCATATTCAATATTGCACAAATTGAACATACTAGAGTGCTAACGTGATGTACAACTATGAGCAAAAGGGAAATGCATCCAAAAGTACAGTGTAAGGACTCTGCATATCAGGAATGTGTTCTTAAAAATAAAACATGTTTTGTCTGTGTGCCCTGCTCAGAACCATACAGTACCGGTCAAGTTGCATGTCAAGTGAAGTACGACAGCAAGCCAGATTCACAATGATGCACCAATGCATGTCACCTTCACCTGACACGTCAAAATGCACTCATCCACACAACAGAGTATCTACATGTGTCATATGGTTAACAGTATTGTAAAGAAATCATTCCTGATGTGAGATGGCCAGCCCATTACACATTGACATGCATGGAAATCAGCCCTCGGGTAAGTCAACAGTAGCAGTGAACAAATAGGTAGTCATGTCTGTAAACATTTTTACCCAAACAAAGGCATCCAATCAGCCTGAGCAGAACTGCATGTATCATCCATGTATCCACCAGAGGGACACATTTCTAAGCACCCATCCCCATGTCAATATCACATACTGGGGCGTTGGGGTGGTGATAGTGGCTTACCATCACTTACAAGCCACTGTAAACTGCTGCCATGTAACCAAGGGCCACATACACACTTTACGTGGTGGGAAAGGTGAGGGTAATGGGTGTTGTGTTGGGTGTCTCCCCTTCAACACCCACAGAAAAACATGCTGTCCTATACTCACAAGGGTGAAGACAATAGGAGGCTAATAAGAAATGTATGCAAGGAAAAACCTGATCCCTAACATGCAAATATATAGATAATCTTAATTTCCCTTCACTTTGATCTTTCCATGTGTACTACATCGTGCATTATCATACTTGAGACACACATACAACAGCATCTCCCCTTTACATGGCAGAGGGAGAAACATCACCTCTTATACAGACGCCTGTCACACTCTTCAATGGGGAACATGAATACATCTCAACCAGGACACCCTCCAAGAGCTGCTCACCTCCAATGGCCGCCCATCTCCGGAAGCTGGCACATCCCTCAGCATCATGGAAGCTCCACCTCTTGCACAAAACATCCGGAAGCAAGCACCTACCACCACAGCTGTCTTCCAGGACCTTGAGGACCCACTTCTAACATTTCAACGTCATGCGGTAGTGGTCCAGCATGCAATGGCTTGTCAGGTGAGGGTGGGGTTTGACAGCCTGGTGACCAAACTAGATGGGGTCCGTGGGTGTCTCAGTCCCATTAGGGTCCACCTAGAGTCCATCACATGTACCCACAGTCTGCTTCATGCTCTCCAGCATTCCATGACTGACATCACTTGAGTACTTACTCAGAGACAAGAACAACTGTCTAGTCAAAGAGGCTCCAGCGATGTCATGAAGGAGTTGTGTGTAATGAGAAAGATCATGGAGCAGATACAGGCCTCACACTTGGCAGCCATGGCTGCATACCACAGAGACATTGCTGGAGTCTTGCAACCCCTGCAGCTTATTATCACTGCTTTGATGCCTCATCATTTGGCACAGATGAAATGCTGCTGCAACTTCAACATCCACCTCCTACCCCCCTGATATGCCACATTGCTGCAAAAAAGTCAGCGGTAGCATTAGCACCATCGCTGCTGATGGTATTCTCCTCCTGTGCTGACAATCATCGATTCCCATTGTTCATGACGAGCTCAGCTCGTCATGAGCACACGAGAGCTGAGCTCGTCATGAGCATCAAAGGGGTTAATCCAAGCCAAATGGAAAGTTTCTGCTTGGATCTCTGCTTACCATCATGCCTCGGAACGTCAGCTTTCACTGTCCTATGAATGACTCAGCTACACTCACCTTGATCTATAATAAGGATTGCCAATTTTGCCATTGTTCCCAATAACACTGCAATCAGCCTGCTCAATGAACTCTGCCTCATCCTAAACATGTCTCTGGGAATGTTACCCCCAAAGGACTCTGTCAATCCCTCCACTGGGCATTATTACAATGTGGGGTTATTTGTCCAAGTTCTGGGCCAGTCTTCTACCAATGTGAATTCACATGTAAATAAAGAAACTAAAGTCACAAAGATGTGTGTTGCGGTGCGCAGTAAAAATATCGAATTTTTGATTTCGACCTACACTAATATCGAGTTTTTAAAATCGTAGGGACAGAATATAGAAGTCAAGAATATCGTTGACCAGAATATCTACTTTAAGGTAAGAAATTTCGATTTTTTTAATATTGCAGTAAGTAATATTGAAGTAAATAATATAGTTAGCAAACAAATAGTTGTAAATAATTTCGATTTTTTAGTGTTATGTATTTTAGTATGTATGTCATATGTGTGTTAAACATTTTTTTTAATGCTTTTTCATTATTTTTAAATATATGTATTAAATGTTTAGAAAATAGTATTTTTTTAAAGTAAATATTGTGTTTTAGTATCAGAGCGGGTTGTGGGTTTATAAAGGAATAGGGTAGGAAGCAATTTAATTATAATTAATAAATTAATATGTTTTTATTTATTTTCATTGAATGTTAATTTATTGTTAATTAATTATTAATTGGTAATTCATTTGTATTAATTGATTAATAGGTAATTAAATGAATTATGTTCTTTTTAGTGTGTAGCGGGTTGTGGGTTTATAGGGGAAGAGGGTGGGAAGAAATGTAAATATAATTAATCAGTTGATATGTTTTTATTCATTGTTATTGTTATTAATTTATTGTTCATTATTTATTAATTGGAAATTAATTTTTTTTAATTGGTTAATTTAAAATCATAATAATTATAATGTATTTATTATTAATATTTATTTATTGTTATTGGTATAAAAGATATTGTTAATTAATAATTGGAAATGAATTTTTATTACTTGATTAATTGATAAATAAATTAATTGCGTTATTTTTTATGTGTAGCGCGTTGTGTGTTTATAGGGGAATAGGGTGGTAAGTAATTTAATGTTTTTTAAGTAAAAATGTATTTAATTCAATAGGTATTTATTAGTCATATTTTTTGTTAAACATTTATTAATATGTAATTTATAAAAAATTAAGAAATTATAAATATGTTGACTTAACCCCTATGCTATCCTACATTTTCCCTACTGTTGCACTCACTAGAGTTGGAATAGTAATTTTTGCCCCTCTGCTATCCAACACTTTCCCTACTGTTGCACTCACTGGAGTGGGAATAGTCATTTTTACCCCTACGCTATCAAACATTTTCCCTACCGTTGCACTCACTTGAGTGGAAATAGGAATTTTTACCCCTACTCTATCCAACACTTTCCCTACTGTTGCACTCACTTGAGTGGGAATAGTCATTTTTACCCCTACGCTATCCAACATTTTCCCTACCGTTGCACTCACTTGAGTGGAAATAGGAATTTTTACCCCTACTCTATCCAACACTTTCCCTACTGTTGCACTCACTAGAGTGGGAATAGTAATTTTTACCCCTCCGCTATCCATCGCTTTCCCTACGATTGCACTCGCTGGAGTGGGAATAGTATTTTTTGCCTCTCCGTTATCCAACACTTTCCCTACTGTTGCAGTCACTGGAGTTGGAATAGTAATTTTATTTCCTACGCTATCTAATATTTTTGTATTATTTTAGCTAATGTACTGTATAATTAATTTTAAAAAGATTTAAAATAATTTTTTTATTTGTTACATATATTAATTTAATTTTTATTGATATTGATTTATGTGTATAGATGTATTTATAATTTATGATTTTTTGAACAATGATTAAGTTATTAAAATAAATATTAAAACATAGTAACAAGTAAGTATATATTATATATTATATGTATATGTTTAATGTATTTTTAAATTATATATATTACTTATAATTTTTAAGCATTTTATTATATTTTTAACTATGATTCTTTTAATTATATGTATTATTTGCTTTATTTTGTATTATTTTAACTTAATTAAAAAACGATATGTTTAACAACGATATTTCTTACATCTATAATTAAAACAAATATTTTTGTACTTACCATGATGTAGATCGGATGTCGATATTCTAGACTTCGATATTTTTGGCTGTGATCTTTTTGTAGGTCGATATTGTGACCTTCAATATTTTGTCAGTGATTCGAGTGTTGCCTATGACCACTCAAGTATAGAAATGTTAAAAATGTATGATCAGTCTATCCATCACAACCTATCCAGAGGGACATTAGATAAATGGCCATGTTGAGTCTGTGTCCCAGATAGGCAGTGAGATGACTGGGTATATGTGAACTAACCATGCCCTCACAGTTCAAATATAACATTCTTGCAATAATTCAACATTGCCCTACAAACATGATGGGGATAAGCACTTGCTGCAATATGTTTAAGTCAGTGTCATCCCACAAGTAGAGTCTTCAACTAGCATTGCTAAAAAGTCTTACTTGGCAGATCTACCCATACTTAACTGTGTAAACAAAGCTTGTTGTGATGGGTGTCATGGCATGTCACATCTCAAGATAGAGCATACACCATATTCACACAGATGATGAAGCGTAATGGAGCATATTTACAAACCTCTATTGGAACCAGAATGTCATTTTCAGGGACGATGTGTTGGCAATAAGGCCTTCTCCAAAAGTACAAGCCATCATTCAACCACTTAACTTGGCTTAACAATGCCTATATAAGGAAACCTTTCATGCTTTGCTCACTGTGAAAGAGGTGTCAATGTGTCTTATGGTGTGTAGTGCACTGCAATTAGCATACATTCAGATGCTCTCCCACAATTTCAAGGGTGACATCACTAGGTGCAATGCCAAAAGTAACAGCTAGGAAAAGCAGATATAACACTGGCACTACAGGGAGAAATGCTTAATTTCCCCTCGTCTTTGCTGTTTAATTGTGGTCTGCCCTGTGCAGTGCACAGTGGACCAGCAAACTGACAACATTGTGTATTTGCAAGAAGGTGAGCCTTCCTGAACATTAACATCAAATTTCACAAATGTAGACACCCTTGCACTATATAGCAAGGGGGCCTTCATTTGTGCTTGGACTCTGCACTACGCACATCTGAAATGCACAGGTATGCAGCATTCTTGGAAACAAGGTGCATACATCCATTTCCACGAAGGATAAGCGTTGCATTTTCAATGTTTGCTTAAGCTCATGTTTCTCTATTGTGTTGTAAATGTGCAACAATGTGGTGTACAACTCTGTGAGTTACGCAGAAGATGATAAATGTTTCAAAGGAGTATCCCTATCCAAGGGCATAACTCATAATTGCCATCCTGAAATTCATGCTTGTTTCCTGAACACAAAACAACTGTATCCTGACAGTATCCGTTCACTAAAATATCATGTCATGACCACACGTACACATTCTAATGTAATTAGATTTGTGTGATTGAATAAGTAATATACAATGTCAAAAGCACCACTCCACCAAATCACTTTTGACATAAGTGCAACCACAATTCTAAAACAATGATCATTTATTATACTAAGAAATTACCTACCCTAAACTAACTCTAATCACTACAACTAACCTAATCTGAACTAACTGGTACTAACTAAATGTTACTCTAAACTATCTACCTTAACTAATACTAAACATGCAAAAACATATCTGAGACATCAACATCCCTCCCTCCTTAAAGCACATCATCAGACAGGACAAACACATCTTAACGAAACATGAACTAGCAACACATATATCCAATACAAATATATATTTATTTGTTTTTTGTACAAGAAAAATAAATCAACCCCCCACCCAAAGGAAAAATAAACTTAGCCCAGAACACTACATTAAGAGAATAACAAATCTAAAACCTTACCTAAAAATTACACTAACTATGTGTACTCTACAACAACACCACAGAACACTTAAAAACCTACACTAATATAAAAAGATTGTTCAAATACCAACGGGGGACTGTAGAAAAGGGGGAAGGCTCACAACCTGGCCTGCTGAAAATGGGAGCACCAGGGCACCCTTAATGTCCTGGAGGTGGATGCTCATGTCCGACAAATTCCTTTCAACTTGTGTTAGTCGCACATTCATGTCCACAATGCACCGACGGTCCCTGTTAGTGAACCCTACAGCATGTGTCCATGCTGCAGATGGCAGTGTGGCAGTCCCTTGTGAGGGGGCACTTATTTGTGTGCCTGATCCAGTTGCAGCATGTTGTCTGTGTGGTGTCTGAGATGGCAGATCGGTGTTTATGTCTGAACCCACACCTGACGGTAGAAGGGCATAGTATGGCTTGTGTGTCCCTTCTCAATGTTTGCTATGCAACTGCAGGCAGAGACTTCCATCTCCCAGCTGCTGGTCATCTCTGTACCTATTTGCCATAGAATGATATCCCTTGGACACCTGATGTATGTGCAGATATCGTTCTTTACAGATATGGATCACATGTGCCTCCTCTGGCAACATGCTGTCTGTACAGCAATATGTGAGTCCTGATAAGTATGTCAATGTACTTCATTTAACTTAGAAACACAAGGGCATGAAAACATGAACCCTACACTCTAACCAGAGATTGTGAATTTCAAAAGTGACCTGGACAATGCAATGTGGAATGAAGGATTAATTACAACCTAATGGTGTTACTGACCTGACAATGCATGGCATGGGACATGACAAGGGCAGAGTAAAGTCAAAACATTTTAAGATTGTCAGAGTCAAATGACGATGCTGTCATATACTCAGACTGGGTCTAACAGGGGAATGAGCCCAAGGTGACAGCTTGACTGTACCATCGCAGAGCCAGGCCATGCCACATAAATACAAAGGGCCATCTCAGCTAGATGGTTGTGGAGCATGCCATTGGTCCCCTTGGCTTAACATTACGCCCTAAAACTTCAGGAAAGCAAGTTTACACCATACCTACAATAGTACGGTGAAAACCTGTGTCTGCCCCAGCGTTTCAGGAAAATGTTTGCCTCCTTGTGCCTAGGCAGTCCCACTTGCACAATGGTACAAGTGTCTCTGTGCTGACGTGGAAGTTGATAATTCACCAGAGAGAGTGCCCCTTCCTGCACATAACTATTATTTAAATGATGTCCTGTCAATTCTATGTGTACAGCACATATTGAAGTCACATGATGACATTTTCATTATAGATAGGTCATGTGATATAAGGCGCACCTTCATGCACAAGAACAATCATAGGTGTCTTGCTGTTTCCATGGGTGCCATACAAAGCAGCACACATTGGAACAGTATGGATGGGAACTAATTCAACTATTCTCACTACCATGCATATTCATATTCAATTTGACAAGGCTATCACACATTACATACTAACACATATTCAAGCTGGGCTTGGAAAGAGAGTCCAGACATCAAAAATGTTGGTTGTGCATGTATTCATCCCCCAACATTAGCACACAAGACATGATGTGAAAAGGTGGTATTGAGCACTATTGGGCTTCATTCTCAGGCAGCCAGCTTAACATAGCATTGTGACTCAGGCTAAGGCAATCTTGCTACCACAATGTTGTACAATGTAACATTGATGAGTAAATTGTGTGCTTGTAATATGCACCAACATGTCAATGATATGACACATCAGAGGAAAGACACTGACTATTGGCAAGAATCCAAGGTCGGGACATCCAAAGGAGGCGTGAGTCCGGACCCGCAGTAATAACTATTTAATCACATACACCAGCTTTTATATTGTGTATGTGACTGTCTCTTAATACGGCTACATGTAACTGACACCTGGTGCAACAAAGAATTGACCATCATTGACAATCATCTCAGTCAAGGCTGTACATGTATTTCATGTCTGGTCATAGCAATCACCAACATCACTCACATGTCTCCTCTCCTGTCTGTACACTGTGTAATCCACATGCATCAGCTGGAGTGATATAACTGATATTTCTGGTCCGGGTATCACTGCCTGGGGATGTGCAAATGTGCAAAGTTACGTCAAGAAGACAAATGCACTGTTCAATCTCAACTTACTAAATTGTTCATACTTCACAATTTTATGATCCATCATCACACTTGAGGCAAGGTAGATGTGATACACACAGACTTCATACAACTACATACAGGATTTTCCCAAATATTCTTTCCATCTCACAGTGCAAATATTTAACGAAGGAACTCACCAATAGCATGCAAGTCCATCAAGGCGTCTATGTCCCCCTGAATAAATCAGTGGTCTGCCAGCTGTGAGACATGAAAAGAAATGTGTGTTGGTATCAGGCATGCATTCTCACGTGTCCTATTCATCCTCAGATTCACCTACATCCAAATCAATGCCATGTAACAGAACTGTCTCTGTTCTGGTTGCATACATAATTGTATATGCTTTGCCTGTTGTACCCACAAAACATGACCAATGCAGAGTTGTGCAACACAAGACAATCCTGCTAGTTAATGTGCTTATTTTGCGCACACTACTTGCATGACACATTCCCAAGGCCACGTTACTAGCCACAACATGTTCTCCATGGTCTGTAGGCAAATATTATCTCTGCAGATCTCACAAGGGTATGTTAAGACAATTGATATAGTCTGATCGCACATTGTGTATGCGGCAGGCTGACACTCCAGAGAAGGCATATTTCTTCAAATGCAAAATTTCCAATCTCAACATACCTCACACAAAATCAGCCATGTCATCAAGCAATTGTGATTGGGAGACAGTGTTGCAGTCATGTGGTACTTCACATACACTGTGAAGTGTCAACATGTGATTAGACACTTGCACAGGGGTGCCAGACATGTTTGTACATGTGGCAGTGTGTTTTGTCATGTATCCTACATTGTGCAGCTCACATGGCCACCTCATTTACATTAAGGGTGCACACTCAAATCTCATACACTATCTTAAGAGGATGCACTGTGCAGCACACCTTGAACTCTGACACAGCACTTCATTTTATGTGTGCAGGAGTGTACACATTCCCGAACATGGTCATACCTCATCATAAACACTTTCTCACTTGGACAATGGTGCAAGTGTGATTGTGTAGAAGCTGGCATCTTTACTCTAAACAACTGACTGACATCATACTGTAGCTTTTCTCACATTGTGTTCCTGACTACATTTGTGAATTTGGTAAGAAAACGATGATTGATTAACTTTGAAGTTGTACTTACCACCTTGAAGGCCAAAAATGACTCCCAGGTTGTCCAATATGTCACCCTCACAGCCCACGCAATCCTGCCATTGGTACTTCCATTGTCGGACAGTCCTGGCCACACTGAAGATCCTCAGCATTTGACTGCGGGCATAGTCTCACCTCACCTTACGTACACGTGGGGCATATCCCTGCAGGATCCATCCCCTACTCTCAACCATCAAGGGCAGGTGGAATGTCACAAGTCAGAGGACACCCCCAATGTCCCTCTGACATTTTGCCCTCCCTACCCACACCCAACATCTTCCAAAACACCCCTAAACCCACTAAGAATAAAGAAATTCCCAAAGATATCAAGCTGCAACTATTAATATTATACAACTACCCCTTGGACAGACACCCAGTAAGATTTAGTACAAGAGGCAAAAAACACGCAAGGTCAAGTACACAATACTTCACAGAGAAACTAGGGACAGTTTACAGGACACAACACCACTCTTGACTCCAAACAAACCAGCGCATAACTCAAGCCACATCCAACACTCTCCAAATACACTGACAGTGTGCTTGAAAGAGAAAGTGAAAGTCTACAGTACTCCTCCTTTACGCAGGTTGCATGCTGACATCACTCCCTGTTGTTTGCGTCCCGTTTTTTGACTATGCGATAATATTTTGCTCGATATTGCCTTTTGCGGTAATTTTTAGTATTGTAACATGTATATTGCAATTATTTTGTGTGGCAGTTATAAAAAAATTATTGCTTTGGTGTTTAAGCTGCAAAATTTTGGACAAGGTGCAAGCTGTACAAGATTTCATGAAATTGTATGACTGCAGACACTGTGGGGCCGATTCATAGAACTAATCTGGGACAAAATCCTAAATATGCTACTTTTTGTTTTCACAGAAGACATTTAGTAGTAGTAAAGTTAGGATTTTGTCTTAAATTAGAATTTTGTCTTAAATTAGGATTTTGTCTTAAGTTAGGATTTTGTCTTAAGTTAGAATTTTGTCTTACGACCAAAACTTTACACAAACTTAAGTTTAAGTTAAGTTTAACTTACATTTAACTTAAGACAAAATCCTAATTTAAGACAAATCCTAGCTTAAGACAAAATCCTAATTTAAGACAAAATCTGAACTTTACTGCTACTAAATGCTTTCCGTTAATACCAAAAGTAGTAAGTTTAGGATTACCGATTCACAGATTAGTTCTGTGAATCAGCCCCCATTTGTTTATGTAGTGTGACCTGTGTTGTGTATGTGACTTCAGTCATTCAAAAATGTCAAGATTACAGTTTTACATAGCTATCTACATGACCTTGAAGGACACATTGCAGCCTGTCCACAATGTTTCATGTGTGATTAGACATGCATGCATCAGTGTAAGTCATTATGTTTGGCATAGTTAGTATGTGTGACAACATAAGTGACTGTCAATTTACTCATTACTGTGATCTCTGCAACTGTTTGACAGGCTTGCAACACACATGTAAATGAGCATCAGGCATCCAGTACTTGTAAAAGATATTTTGGATGCGTCAAACAATGTAGAAGCTTGACCACAGATTCGTACTTGGTATTCTTCAGCCTAGATTAGCAGATGTGCACAATTTACACGCGCAGCGGCAAAGTCAGTCATGTGCCTTAATCAAGGTGGTTGTGGGACGCAATGGGGATTTACATTGTCTGATGATGTGAGCAAATTGTGTAGATTTGGCATTTGATTTGCCATTTCTGCAACATATATGTAAAATTTCACATCTGTGTAGTGCAGAGATCTCCAAACTTTCTGATGCTGGGACCGCCCTGTCAAACTTTTTGGGGCTTAAGGACCCCTTCCTGACAAATATTTCTGGAACTTGGTACTCTTCATCATTGATAACTATCGACAATCTTAAGTGCCCCCCAGTTTCCATTACAAATCATTTTTATAGTGGGGAAATAATTAACAGTGGGCGGGGAACTACGCTCCGCCCGCAGAGTGTACAGAGTTTTGCCTAATCCGCGTTCCACTGAGAACACGTTGTAGGCAAACCTCAGCACACTCCGCAGCAGAGCAGAGTTGTCCCGCCACCCGCCTCCACCCCCCTATTAAGAATATAACTTAAAATTACATTAACACAAGTTAAAAAGATTTACCTTTTAACCGTGGCATCCCTGGGCTGCCCTTCTCCTCTTCTTCACTATTAGAAATATTGAAAAGAAAACTGTGCATGTGCACATGCCTGCGCATGCTTATTTCTTACAAGAAATGCACAGTTTTCTTATCAGTATTTCTAACGGCGAAGAAGAGGATACGGGCAGCCCGGGGATGCCGCAGTTAAAAGGTAAGTCTGTTTAACTTGCTTTAATGTACTTTTAAGTTATATTATTAATAGGGGGATGGAAGCGGGTGGCATAGTGGAGCTACTCGGAGTTACACAGAGTTTGTCCCCAACTCAGTGGCACTCTGCGTAGCGCTGCTACGTGAACTCCGCCCAGGGTTAGAAATAATATAAATAGTGTTTATCAAACGAAATATCAGTGTGCGTGGAAGTGTGGTCAAAGGTATGCCTAAAAACAAGGGCCTCATTTATTTGGAATTGGCGTAGGGCAGCGCAGCAAGTATCCTTGTGTAGGGCAGGAATGTGAAATGGCAGGAATGCTCCTTATTTATGAAATATGGAACAATCCTCTCCTTTCCTCCTGCATTGGCGCACAAATTGCTGACTAGCGCCAATGTGGGCAGGATTGTTTTTGTGCAGGAAGGAGAACTTTCCTGCACAAAAACAATCCTAAAAGGGGTTTTCCTCTTTCTATGTGAGCTGCAGAATGCAGCACACATGGAAAGAGAAAAAAAACATTTCTCCTTGTTACGCCTGCTCTGGGGAGGTGCAATGTTTTGGCACTGCCCTGGGTTTACATGGTTTTGTAAATCTGGGGCAGCATCAAAATCCACTCGTGTTGCATGGGAACACCCAACACAATGGTCATGGAATGCATACTTGACAGACTAATGTAAGGCAGCAACTTGCGCTGCTTTTTCTTACACCATATCTATAACGCCATGCAAAGCCATGCTGGGTGACTTTGTAACACCTCATTGATATGATTAAGAGGCTTGGCCGCTGGAGCTTCGAAAAAAGTGATGCTCCATCTGCGATTCAGCGCAATCCTCTCATCAATCAGTCGCAAAATAGTTTGTTCATTTTTAGGTCTTTCACCATCAGAGAGCTACATACAAAATAATGGATAGCTTAAAGAAAACATCAATTAAAAAGAATAGTTACTCAGTGGGAAATGCACTGTATTACATTATGAAAGCTCTATTAGTTAATGCACTGCATAGGTCTGTGTGTATTCTGAGAGCCTCGCAAATAAATTTGATTGGTGCAGGGGAAAGTAGTGACTTGTATATTTTTAGTGCTACGAGGTCACAGCCTGTGACAGAAAGCACTGTGAATGTGTAAGTCATTATTTTATGCATGTATTACACACATTATAAGATAGCCTGCTACAAACTGTGCAAATTGTTTTAGGATATAATGTAGCTTCCAAAATGTAGAGGCCGATTCACAGATCTAATCTAAGACAAAATCCAAAACGTACTAGTTTTGGCATGCAAAGAAGGCACCTACAAGTTTTGATATTAACAGAAATCACTTACGACTCCTTACGTCCGTGCTCGGGCAGAAATTTCTGCACCCGTAGTGGAATTTAAGCAACAGGAGTCAAAATCCCACACTTGTGCCGGAATTTCTGTGCCCAGGCTGGAATCTCCACTTCTGGGCTAGAATCTCTGCATCTGGGCTGGAATATCCACATTTGGGTCTGATGATCAATTCAAGTGCCTACCATCCCCCACCGTGCTCCAGCTGAAGTCAATTAACACTATCTGCAAGACCAGCAACACAAACCACATAAAAGCAGCACACATTCAAGGAACAGGTTTGGCCACAGAGAGTTCCTGTTTTCATTTGCTGATCATCACTACTAGAAAATTTACAAAATGAGGAGGAAGAAGAACTTCATAACTGAGGAGACCAACATGATTGTGGGGGTCATTGTGAGGCACCGCGCACTTTTATAAGGTCTCCCACCTTACTGCACCAGTGGCACACAGAAAGCAGCCCTATAGCAGCATTTAGTCACTGCTGTCACAGCATTGGGGGAGGATGTGCGCACAGTGATTGACATCAAGAAGGAGTGGCAGGACGAAAAGGCGAGGGTGAAGGAGAAGTACTCCAGGAATAAGTTGAACAAGATTCCCTCTGCCCCACAATCTGGAGCCCAACTACGTCTCACCCCACTTGAGGAGGATGTCCTCAGTACAATCCATGCTTCCTGGGATGCCTGTGAGTGATGTCCACAACGTGCTACCTGGTTAATGGGATGACAAGAACAAGTATATAAAATGATTGTCTATGTTGCACTGCCATTGTTAATAAGGAAGTTGTCCAAAATTAATATAAAAATATAGTCAGTCAGAGGCTCATGTCTTTCCCTCTGTATGTTGCACCACGTGTCCCAGAATCCTATGTATTAGAAATGACAAATCCCTTTCTCACTATTTAAAACATGGGCCCAGTACTGCTGCTGTATATACCTAACACTGTTAAGTAGCAATTGACAAAGTGCCCCTTCCGCGTATACAGATGCGGCTGGGTCAGTCAAGAACGTAAGGGAGTGAAGGGTGCAGTGCAGAGGAAAATCAACAGAAAACGGAATAGGGAAAATAAATACAAATTATCCTAAAAGTTACTCAGCTTGTGCCTGCCAAAATCACAAAGCAGAATGTGAGAGAAACCTTATTTTAAAACATTTCATTCCCATATTCTGTTGTCTATTTCCAGTCCTGCCAAGCCGTTACATCCCCAACGCCCATTGCTCCTACCTGCACCAACTGTGGCAGTACTTCACGATACTGTTACGATGTAGAAGATATGAGGAAATGTCTGACAAGTTCCACATGTACATTCTCGATTTAGTGACTTTTCGCTCTTCTCACCTATTAACACATTCAGACAAAGTACAGACAACCATAGTAGCAGAGGTCCCTGCATCTTCTTGGAGGAAACAACGTCATCCAGAGCAAGGAATACCACCCTTACTAACTGGTAAGTCAAACTGGTCAGGAGACGGTCAAAACGCATACATTGTCAGCAGACAACAGAGGGACATATAAGGCCCGAATCTCAAAGGTAACCATAGAGGAAAAATAGCTTTACCACTATTAGAATTCTAAAAGGATATTTACCTTTAGCAAATGAAATTTTTGAATAGCGAAATACAAAATATAATATATCTAGGCTCATCATACCATTGTGATTTCTGAACTTTACAAGTATTCCACCAACAGTTCCAGAAATGTGAACTCAATCCTGGAATTGAGTGCCACAACAAGTCAAACTGGAGTCCACACTATATTGTAATTGTTTTTGTAGACTAAATCAAGAAAGCAAATGTTAACAAACAAAACAACAATAAAGAAGAAGTGAGATACAATTGTCAGGAGTATTGAGAATGCATCCATTGTCCAACTTATGTTTTTTCTATACATGAAATTGTCCAGTCCACCCAGCATGTTATATATGTTATCATCGGACGCCATGTTTTTTGGCCATTAACAAAACATGATAGTGGACCTTACTTCAGGATTTGTTGTCATGTCAATTTGATAGATGTTGCTTTGAAACAGTGGGACTATTATAAGTTGAATGTGTGATCACTCAAGAAAATTAGTGCTACACACTTCTGCAATGGTAGTGCCCACACTGCTTGTGCTTATCCTTTGTGCCTGAAATTGAGTGCATCACATGTGGCAGCAGAAAGGTGAAGTTATCATTGTAGGTCCAATGATATCCTCCCAGATTCCAAGATCCACATTGACTTCTGCTGCAAGGTTGACTGCGTCATCTGGTCAGGAGTCACACACTGGGCAGGTGCAGGCCATGGTAATTAAACCCAAGAATGATGTACCAGAATGCTCATGCTCATGAAATGTGCCTTTAATCTCCGATGTATGTTATGTGTGTTTTATATCACTGTTGTCCTGGATCACAATATGCCTACATAAGGCATTTAACCACATACCAGATCCCACCATGGTGGCTAGTGAAAGGATGATACAAAATGTATGACAAGTGAGTACAGAATGGATATGAAATAGTATATAGTGTCATAATAAGTGTCTTAGACACAACTGGATTGTAATTCAATGATACAAAAACTCTCTAGTAAAATATCAATAGAAAAATCATATTTAAATTGGTGTGGATTAGGCCTGCGCTGATGCCAGTTGTGTACTTTTGTGATGGATGTAAGGGCTGCAAAGGTGAATCTTCAGGAAGGGAAATATTCAAATCGCTTGGCTGAAAAGCACAACACAAATCCAGTGTAGGCAGCAACCATCAAAGCTTCTCAACTTACCCAAAATGTGGGATCCGAGTCAAATTTTGCATTCTGCTTGCCTCCTATTCTACTGTATTCACCTATATAAGTGAGTGTATAATATATGAGGTTAGGATGTCTGCTGTACAAGACATCATCCATTGTCAGCTTAGTTCTACCATGATGTTGGAAATGGAGTATGGGAACAGAGGATACCCAAAGGATGGACATAATAAATGTGTGATCTCTCATTCCAAAATGAGCTTTGTGACTTCAAGGGTAGGGAAGCACAAATGACACACAAAATATACCTGACTATTGCACATCTCACATATGAACTCTTCAATGCAATGTTTGAACTTATGTGCAAATGTGAAACTGGTCAGCTTGGTGATGTGCACTCCTATCGACGTATCCATAGACAACATTACACTCATGAGACATGTTAGTCTTAACGGTGAAGGTTTAATCAATGTAATGCCGTGGTGTCCTGATTATTTATCCCCTTCCTTCAAATATCAGTACCTTCTCATACACGTTTGTCTGTTGATGTATCATCTCATTGATGTCAGTGCTGTGTGGAGGTAACAGCTGGCAATTGCTGCGTGTGAGCAGGGGCCCACATGTAAAGTCCATGAGGTAAACATGCTGCACATTGGCCCAGAATTCCTATCAATGGTCATTTAGAATGACATATTCATGTTAGCTCATTGCTACCATCTGGTGTCCTGAAATATGGACATATATGTCTCATCACAGCTGCTGACAAGATGGCGCCAGTGCAGCAAACAACACCATCCCGGGGAATGCACAACATCCTAGCTGCAGCAGTAAAACCCTCTTAGACCTGTCCATCAGGTAATTGTGGCCTGAAGTGTTTCCCTATCAAAGATTACAAAACCATGACAAAGATCAAAATCCCCTTCTGCATAGAACCTGCAGTATGTGTGTACAAAGTTACATACATATTTTATGTGTCACATGTGCCTGTTTGTACATTAGTAATGCGGATAATTGAGAATGGGGTCACTTCACTCTACAGCTGCTGGATTGGGGACAGCTTTGTCAACAAATCCTATGAGGAGCATTGTTCAGCAGTTGACATCAGGGAGGATTGCAAAGGGACACAAAGCTGTGGCTGGAGCTGGTGAGTTTGCTTGTGCAATGTTCATCTCTGTTTAACACCTCAGTGCCATTGTGTGAGCTGTCACTTGTAGGGGTATCCAAACCAGGTCACATGTGCGTCATCTGTTGAGGCAAAGTACAATAGAACCAACCCTTGTGTTGTACCATATCTTATACTAGGTCAATTACTTATCCTGTTGCAACCTCTTTGTTCCAGGTGATGATGACGATAAGAAGGATGGACCTTCTCCCAGTGTTGGGCGATGGGTAATCAAAGGAGAACATTCACTGCTCCCCTAGGCAGTAATATCAGCTGCAAGTACTGCACAAGAGGAGGTACTTGAGGAGGCTGAAGGATTGGATGATGATGGGGACTATCTGTTCATCCTTTCAGGGGATGAACATTCTGATGCCATGGACAGAAATGTTCCCACACCACCCACATTTTGCAAGGCTTCACACCCTCTGCTCAGCAAAGTGCCTCAGCTTCCTCCAAAATAAAAGATTGCCTGTCTCCAGCATAGAGCTAGCCAGCCACAGCTCATACACACCCCAACACTGATATCACTCCCTTACAGCCCTCACATCCAGGATAGACGTGGTGGTTTCCCTACACGCTCCTCCCTATACAGTGTATCCCAGGCATTCTCTCCACCATATGAGGGAAGTACCAACCCTGTTGTGGTGCAGGTGTCCCCTGGGCACAATTCTCCTGTCCACATGCTTCAACCTGCCACCCCCACCCCTGCTGTTGGACCTGCTGGTCTCATCCATGGCCAACCCCTGCAGAGAGGGCCTGCACCTGGCCATGGTGGCCAGTGGGAGCAGGACTTCTTCCAACCGCAGGCAGATGTGAGGCAGGACATTCTTGACATAGAGGCTACCCTGTGAGACATATCTGAGGCCTTGTAGGACATGCGCCTAATCTCACAGGTCATGGACAGACTGACCCATGCTTTGGATAGGATGGATAGATCTTGGCAAGACATGTCCAGGAATATCAGAAACATGATATCCATCCAAAGGGAAGAGAGTTTAAGACACCATGCCTTGGCCATGAAGATGATGGAGGGCATGATGAAAGTGATCCAAAGACTCCCTTCACGGTAAAAGCAGGCAGGGGAGCCCTCACATCTTCCTGCAGCACATGATACCCACACACCTGTACCACAAACTGCACAGGACCACAACAATGGAAAACACCCACGTACATGCCCTGAACAGGTATTACCAACACCTGAACAACCAGCCCCTGTCCATACACAAACACCAACTGTACATACACCATGCGCTCCTGCACATAAAATTCACCCTGTACAGGCACATGCACAACACCCACCTGCACCTCAGTGACAAGCTAAGCATGATCCCTCACAGTGATCCTCACCTCCGAAATTGTGAAGTCGCAGGCACGATCACCATTGATCACATCCCAAAAACTTTTTGACTAGTGTGAATATGTGTAAATAAAAAAAAAGATGTCTTCACAAGTCAAGTCTTTGTTGCGTATATCACTGTATAAATGTATCTACTTTTGGGGGCCTAGAGATGTGAGGATGTGTGTGTGTGTGTGTGTGTGACACATGTACAAGTGTATCCCCATCATTGCAACAAGCCATAATGTGCAGAGCAGATGACTCCCAAAATAAATGTCCATATTTTGAACAAGACATTCAAAACGAAGTTAAACAAGATAGAGAATGTACAATTCAAAATAAGATTTTTATGTAAAACAAAGTGTGGGATTAGAAAAACAACAACAGTCCATTTGGAAGGGAGAAAGGAAAACAAATGATGTTCTTACTACAGAAGGAGAAGGGAACTTGGATTGGGGTGGGGGCCACATAAATATAACACGTCAGGGAGCATCAGGGGAACCAGTCTATTTACAAGGGGCAAAGTAAATAATTGTCTACAAAGAAAATTCTGTCCAACAGGTCAAGTGTCCATATGGTCATCCTCGAGTACCACAACATTCAGATCCTCTGAGTCTGGTGCAGTCTCCTGGCTGGCCGGTGCAGACCAGGCATCACACAGGTTTGGGGAACACGAGGAGTACGGGGGAACAGTGTTGCACAACAGACAGGGGGTGACATTAACGGTGGTATGGGAGGGATGTTGTAATACGATAGACAACATGGCTGCAGTCAGATAATTGACACAGACAGTGAGGGTGGCCAGAGCTCAGACAGTTTCCTCTTGCATCATGTGCACCTCTAGAGACATCTGCAGCATAATGTGAAAGTACATGTCTGGCTGACCCTCACATGCTTACAACAAGTCCTCTGGTACAGCCATAGTAGGAAAAACACAGGGACAGGTTTGGGTTAAACATGAGGGGGTGTGGTGCAGCAGGTTTGGAGCCAATGTTGGTGTCAACCTGCCAGCTATAATGAGGGGAACTGGTTGCAAGACATACAGCCGAATGCCCTATTGAATGGGGGCCTCTAGATTTAGGGAGGGGCTGATGACAGCCCCAGGTTGTCTAGTGGCCTGTCCTGGGAGCACCTTGCTAAAAGTAACTGGTGAATGGTCTGGGGGAGTGTAGATTTTCCCCCCTAACCAGAGATGTCCAGTTCTTTCCCCCTTCAATGTCCTCAGCCTCCACCCAGTCGGCAGTACCAGAGGTGTCTTCCTGCTCAGTCCTGGTGGGTGCAATACCCATGCCTCCTGATGTCGAAGGTCCTGCCTCATCTTCTTCTTCTTCAGTAGTGAAAAGAGGTCATAGCCACCCGCGCACCACAGATGTCCTTCTCCAAACCATGTCTGGCTTTTGGTCATTTTGGCCAGCTGAGCTTACTGATTTGTAAGACAAATCATGATGTAGTGGTTGTACTTGTCAGGACAAGACACATACATAGAAGAGCTAAGGTCAGACTTTGTTCTCCTCTGATCACACTATACAGTTGTCAGTGTTTATGAGCTTAAATTACGTGTATGTTCACTGTCATCTCCTGATTTGAGTCTGACATGGACATCTTTTTGGTGGCTTACTTATCCGTACTGGCCAACCCTCAACTTTGGCATTCTTGTGATCTGTGTATCCTGTCACTGCTACATGGGCAGGTTCCAAACCCAGTCTACAAAAGGAGATCAGAGAGAGTCTAGATGGAATTGAAATGGGCCTGTGATATGGAGTCTCTGCACTTTTACGCCTGGACAAATGCTATCTGCTGTGTAGCATTGTATGAGAGAACACAAATGCCGATTGGGGGGTCACACATCCATAAAAGCTCTGGGCTATTAGGTTTGCTAAGTTGTGAGTTAAAACTTTTGATACTCACTCACAAAGGCTGATAATCCAGTGCCAAAAAATTTCTTTGGAGACTGATCAGTTAGTGCTGTGCACTGGTGAACAGTAATGGCTCATTGTTACAGCTACTTGTACATGAAAAATGGCATGCAAGCCACTGAGGGAAGAGGTGTACAAGGATCTTAAAGTCTGTCTTGACTCCATGGCACATGATGATCTGTCATACCAACCTAAGGGTAGCAAGGGGTGAAGAGAAAAGTGTGTGCCTCGTCTTGTGATGGCGTGTGCTGTAATCAAATAGAATAGCAAAATCTGTCAGAGGGTCTCTCCAGATGCTCAAAGAGATCCCATCAGACTTCCACCCTGTACCGCCCTACATCATGTGGGAACCTTCAAAGTGCACATGGGAAAATGAGTACCCAGTGCAAGATTTGGCTAGGCTCAACCAAATCCGTCACATCAATCCCCAGCAGTCTTTGATGTAATTAGTATTCAGTATCAGGAGGTAGTTGAAAAAGCAGTGCTAAATAATGTAAACCAAAAATGTGTAAAGTATGGTGGCTAAAATTGAGTAAAAGGAGGAAAATATGTTTAATGGACACCTCCCTCTTCTCAATATAAAAACAGTGCAAGTGGTAGCTTTAACAAATAACTACCCAGATGAAAGAAGTGGTCGACATGTTTCTGCAGACTATCAATGGGCCCATAGGTCACCTTGCTGCTTCATCAGGACCTATTTTCGCTACTGCCAAGTGTGATGATGTGAATCAAATTAAGAACTAAAGTGACAAAAAAAGGGTAAATATCACCTGAACGGTTCTCCTGTGTTCAAATTGACGGAGTACACCAATTGGACAAAACATACACACACATAAAGATGAGAGAAAAATGTACATATCATTATTGACAGTGTCTTCTCAAAAATCAACTGCTGAATTAGCATGTCCAGTCAGGTAAATGTACTGCAAAATATCTTGTCACCTAGAAATAGGTATACTTGAGAGATAGACCTTCAGTGTGTCTAATGATCATATGCACGGAGAACATATAAACTTGCACTCACCCTATTGTTAGAAGAATGTCGCCCCCCCCCCTCACCTGGCCACAGCTCAGGTAACACAGAGCACCGCTCTGTTCAAGCCAAACAAATGAGAAAAATCAGAGGAAGCACCTCGCTGCTGCACAACAAAACTGTGCACCCTTAATTTGATCAATCCTGTGTAAATATAACCTTCGTTTTCTATTGTGAATGTTGTAGTTACTATCCACTCAAGTCACCCTTGAAATCATAGGCGAAATGCGGCACAACGTCCATGCAAGTGGTCGTCATCATTTCCAGAATATTTATATTTACACAGCAGTGTAAACTCACACAACTTGTCAAGAATGAATTTCTATGACCTATTTGATATCACGCATAACCTGTTGTGATCAAAACATATGCGCTTTCATAGTAGTTCGCTGTGTCAACTGTTTATCAAGTGTGGAAAGTGCGGTGAAATAGGGGTGAAACAAGCCCCTGACTCGCGCTTAGTGTGCACTGCACCACCTCTCAAGTGAAACTAGACAGAGCCATCCACCGGTAGATAGTTATGGAAAGCTTTACTATGCCGTGTGTCTATTTAGATACCAGCAGTACCGCAGCCAAACCTCGCACCATCTGCAGGCATAAAAGCAAGTGCTTATTAATGTCTGGCCCCGAGTGACTTCGATCGTCTAGCCGCACACGCACCTTTTGACTTTCCCTTAGAAAAAGGTTATCGACAGTACGCTAAACAATTTTTCAGTGTGGTTGTCAGCCAGCATAGACTGCCTCCTTACCTGTCCGTCGGTACTCCAGACGTCCTTCTGGGCTGTCTGTGGGAGGTACCGGACGGACAGGATGAGGTCTATTAGGCGGAATCCCTGGTTATCTGGCGCTCTCATGTCATTTCAGCGCGCCCTCCTCGAGGCTGTAGGGAAATGTAGTGTATGTCAGCCTGCTCCCACCAATCACGAGCCAGACATGAGTTGTTGGTGTGTGTGAAATCACTGATCTATAGGTATTTTGACTATCCACGAGCATTCTAGAGATACACTTATACCTTATTACTTCTTACACATACAGGAAGTGGTAGACAGGAAATACTTTACAGGACGTAGTTGACAGACATTTTGTTTACATTCTGTTTCATCCACCATCACAGATCAAATCCACTGCCATCCTGTTCTTCTGTAGCGGAGAACCATGAAATGACAGTGCAAGAGAAAATCATAGACAAGAAACAAAAGGGAGAACAGACCATTTAATGAGATTTGATATGGGACGGGGGGCAGACCCAACATGAACCCCCAGTTTAGTTTTTTCCTCCTTTGCATTATGGTACATATAGTCCATTTTTAGTGCTCAACACAAAAGGTGTCTGTTGTATCTCAGACACATAGTGTCAGATTCACCCATAACATCGTCACTCACGTTGTGGGACCATCATTTGCGGAGGTGTGAAATATTTTGGGGGCAAAATCTCTAACAATGCAATAGTTAGGTCCCTTTGTGATTCAGAAACCCATCCTCATAAGGTATGGGAAGGTGTCTCAGAACATGTACATATTTTCCTCTGAGTCAGTAGTTTCCTTAGAGACATCAACTACACTGATTGCTGACATGGGCACATGACCTAATGCACGGTCAATCTTTTGACTACTGTCAACAGCTGTGGTTTACATGCAGTTAGTGTGGCTTGCAAAGTAGTCTCAGGATTGAATTTGTGGACAGAGTCGTAATTATCCAACGTTCATCTTTAATTACAGTGTAAACAACATTTTGTCCATGACACAACAGGTTGCTCATGTGAAAAAAGTGGCAACCAGCGGATCACTGACTTGCATACCCTTACCTGTGTTATGTGCAATGGGCCTGTTTTCCAGATTCAGTGCAAGCTGAGGTACAATAGGTATGTGTAAGCATGTGTTAAGTATTATGGTGCAAAACACAACAGCCTAATATGATGTTGCACACAACTTCAGGGGAGTATATCAGCACACCCTCTGTACGGTCAAGACATCTGAATCGCAACTTCAACAGAGCAAAAGTATGCTCTATGATGACTCGAGTTCATATGTGTGCCCTATTGTACCTACGATGAGGAACAGTGGTTGGATGTCTGTAAGGTGTGAGGAGTTGTGAGGAGAGTTCATACCCAGCATCGCCTGAGGAGGAAAGAAAGGGTAATTGGTTACATTTCCCTCTTTAATTTACACAGAACATGATCTATACTTTGGTACATGCAGTGTCTGTTGAGACAGTGTATATTGCTTGATGATTCTTATCGTACAATGGTTGTTAAAGTAAGGTGGCATTCATACATTTCATTTACACATAGCCTTCATTTTTAGTGCTTGGTACTTACCCAGTAGCCACATGTTGCCAAATTCTCCCACAGTAAACCACATGGTAAGAACTGACATGCCAAATGCAAAGCTGTCATGGTTACTGCCTGGAAACACTGCATGCAAATCAATGAATCTTCCACTGGCATCACAGACAACCTGCACATTGATGGAATGCCATTGATGTCTGTTGCAGAAGATGTGTGTAATGCGGCTGGCTGGCTGAAGGGCTACATGGGTACATCAATTGCACCCAGCACACGTGGGAAGCCAGCAATGAGATAGAAATCTCTAGTTGCCCTTTGTCTCATGTCCAGTGTATGGAGCATTAGTATGTGGTAGTGGGCTCTTGCATTGAGGCAGCTGAGTACCTGATGACAACAAACGTGACTGGCTTGCCTGAGAGATGCACACAAGGTCACTGGAGACCCTTTGCAATGACCTGGTCGCAAAGAAATGGAGAGCAGAAAGTATCTTGAGATATGCTGGAATGGCATGGGAGCTGCAGGTCACAGAGTCAAGTTCCTGCTCCCACTCACATACCATCTCCAAGATGACTTCTGGAGGGAACCGTTATCTGGCCCTGACATCTTGACTGAACATCTCAAATAGATTTATCCTTTGTCTGAAGATCCTCTCTACTCTCCTCCTCAAGTCTTCTTGCCGCATGGCAAGGGGTAGAGCAACAAACAGAGTTTGTGTGTGTCTGCTCTGCTTTCTTACATGCTGCAGGGCTGGGATTAGCTGTTGGGCTGCAGTGTGTCAGCTGATGCATGGTGGGGGATGGTAGGCACCTGGACAGGTGATTAACTTTGAAGAAAACGATCAACCGGCCAGAGTGCAGGTATTCTGTCCCAGAAGCAGAGATTCCAGCCCGGGTGCAGAAATTCCTGAAAAAGTGCTGGATTCCCGCTCCTGGTGTGGAAATTCCGCTCTGGGTTTGGAAATTCCAGCCCGAGTGCAGACGTAAAGTTAGGAGTCGTAAGTGTTTTCTGTGAATACCAAAAATCGTAAGTGCCTTCTTTGAATACCAAAAGTAGTAAGTTTTGGATTTTGTCTCAGATTAGTACTGTGAAACGGCCCGTAGATTTTAGTAATACCAGACCATAAGTAATGCATGTTTTTTTTGTTTTCATAACTGTCCCTTCAACACCTCCCCGGGGATACTAAGCACTGTGTAAATTACGATTGAAAGCATGCACTACACAGCCCAGTTGTTAACTCTTCGTACTACCACTAAAAAAAACACAAATCTTTGCCATCACAAAAAAATTAAAGCCAGAACCGCTCCCAAGCACCCTTTTCATTTACAGGTTAATTCATAACACACAATTACATTTCATTCAGGCAAACAGGCACCCTGACAGGAAGTATAATTTTACCAGTCTGCAAGGCCTCTTCATTTAACAGCACAGGAGACTCAATTAACTTCAACTGCAGAATTTTAATTACCGGAATGAAATGTCCTGGTTTCCAAAAGGAAAAGCACATGTTTTAGATTCCAGACAGAAGTGAGGCCTGGAAATACGCAACTCACTTTCTGGGACTCTATGGCCCCACTGAGGGTTGCGCCCACAGTTTGAAGTCCTCTAGTGTAGTGTGGCAGCACCACACAGCTTGAAGCTAAGTTGATAACAATATGATGGCTGGACAGGTGACACACTAACCATTTTATGTGTCTGTAGTATGTCATGTTTCGGCCTCTGTAGGCAGCATAAGTTTGTGGTAGCACCGCTGATGTTGGCAGAAATAACCGTAAAGCATATTCGTACTTTGTATTTTTTGTTGTTAAGGTCTTGTGATAAATATATAAAGCTTACTTATTTTTGATACATCCTGGTGTGGTGTCCGTTTTTAGTGGTTCATTTATATTACTGTATGTGTTCACAAATGCTTAACACACTGCCTCTGAGATAAGCCTGTCTGCTCATTTCAAGCTACCAAGGGGGTAAGCATGGGTTTTCTTCAGGGTTTAACTCACTTGCCCTGATATAGACGAAGGGTCCCTATTTGACAAAGGTACATACTGTTGCCAACTAGAGACTCCGGGATCTAAAATTGGCAGTCAGCGTTTGGGATTTGGACTTGCATTTGTGAAGCATGTACAGTGATTGGTGAACACTACTAGTGAGTGCAGACCAAAACGTGACCACGTACTGAGCAAAACTACTTTCCATTGGAACCGCCTATTTTTCGCTATCGTGAGGCCACCAGCGTCCAGGTGAAGTAGTGTGGCTCACTGGTTAGAGGCGGCAGACCCGAGAGCAGAGGACGGCCCGGGACCAGGGTTCGATGCCCGGCGCGGCAGGTTTCTGGACCAGGGTCAGCGGACTCGATAATTCTCTCGCCTCGGTGCCCACTCTGATCAGCGTTCACACTCGGCAACTCTGGGCATTAGCTTGCCTCATCTTCACTAACGGCCCCACCAGACCGCCGGGGATGCCTGGTCTCACCCTGGAGATACCCATTAAGGGACCATCTCTCAGGGAAGCCAGGAAGGGTTTCGCAGCGGTCGAAGCGCCTTGGGACCCTCCGGGTAAGTAGTGCGCTATATAAATGCCTATACATACATACATACATGCATCCACGGATCTCGAGTTTGAGGAAGAGAGGTTGGAATGTTACAATGTCAAACAGCTGAAGCAATTCTGCCGGAAATTAAAGTTTGCGACTCCTAGTATCTCCAGGAAAGATGAGAACCAAAAAGCGCTGAGGGCATGGGTCGAAGCACGAAATGCACCCGTCCTGTTGGTGGATCCAGCCGCAAACGGAGAAGGGCAGAAGGATGGCCCGTTGGTTCCAAACAGGACAGGAGTACCATCCCTGCCTCGCAGTACTACCTCTTCCAAGAGTAGGAGGACAGGGAGAGAGATCCGAAGCACAAATTGGAGATGGCCAAGCTCTTGATAGAAGGTGAGAGGGATCTAGAGAATAGCCGGGTGTCCTTGGAAAGGGAGAGAATGTGGTTGGAGCATGAGAGAATATTGAGGGAGTTAGAGATCAAAGCAAAGAGTCTAGAGCTCAATCCCTCTGGTGGCAGCGCACCGTCTGTGCCTGCAGAAGGCCGAGTCCACATTCCCAAAGATGTGATAAAGGAATTTCACAGACAGGAAGACATAGGGCAGTGGTTTGCTGCCTAAAAAATCGCAATGTTGGCCCACCAGGTCCCTGAGAAGTATTGGGGAGCGGGGTTGTGGGGTTACTTTGTGAGTGATGGGAGGATACGCTGTTAGACCTGCCCAGCGAGCATAGGATGTCGTGCGACCACATGAAAGGTGCCCTGATGACAAGGTATGGTTTGACCCTGGTGCTGTACAGACAGAGATTTAGGAACTGTAGGAAGCTTGAGGCAACCACCTCAGTGGAATAGCAGACATTTTTCTGGAGAGCGATGGATGGTTGGGTGAAGGGTAGCAAAGTGGAAACGTTTGAAGAGCTCTATAACTTGTTTGCATGGGAGCACTTGTCCGCTAACTGTTTTCCAGAGCTACGCCAGCATTTGATCGATAGTAAGTTGTCCAATCCAAGGAAACTTGCTGAGGAAGTGGACCGCTGGGTCAGCACCAGGGTTCACAAGGGTCATGTGGGAGACTCCACCAAAGGTGGGCAGGGTCCCCAGCAGAGGAGTGGGGGGGACAAGGGTAAACTGAGGGAGTTGAAGAAAGGGCCCCAAAGTAATTCCCAAGGGAACCAATGGAAAGGTTCCCAGCCTCCCCAAGAGAAGAAACCAGAGGCCTGACAGGTAAATATGTTCAGAGGGGCCCCTTCACATGCTTTACGTGTGGCCAGGTGGGTTACCATTTTGCAGACTGTTCTTCCAAGTACTCCAAGGCACCGCCGCCTGCACCCCCATCAGATGGCGAGTGTAGCCCTGGGAGGGGAGGAGATGGGTGCCCAAGGTAGGTGTGGTCCCACAGAAATGTCCCTTGTCTTGCTAGGTGACTTTGAGATGGACCCAGCTGCCTGATAACACTAAGAAATACAGGCAGTAGGTGACCATCAATGGCCATAGGGTGGGTGCTCTATGAGACACCGGGGCAAGTGTGAGAGCCGCCCGCTGCCGGCTGGTGTCCAAAGAGCAGGTGATCCCTCATGCATTCTACCCCGTAGTTGCAGCGGACAACTCACAGAGCCAATGTGAGGTGGCTAAGGTTCCCTTTGAGTGGGGGAGGTCTCAGGTACTCTTCAAGTAGCTGTGATGCCTGCCATGCCTGTAGACTGTCTGTTGGGCAATGATTTGGAGAGCTCCCCTTGGGCAAAGGTGGAGCGAAGTGCACACTTAGAGATGTTGGGTTTGCCAGAGTGGGCGAGTGTGACCACCCGGGCAATGGCAGGTAGTAAGGGTGTACAAGAGGCTATGAGAGTATGTCCCATAGACCTGCCTTGAGGAGAAGAGGGCAGAGTACGGAAAGCCAGACCCCAACGTTCCTTCGGTCCAGGAGCAGGCAGACCTCGAGGGGGATGCCCTGGTGCCGACGGAGGAACAAGTGGCTGAACTGGGGGACCTACCTGAGTTGACTCATTGGCAGCAAGAAGGAGGGCCCTCAAGGGAAGAGTTTTGTGTGGAGCAAAAGAAATGCCCCGCTCTCATGGGTTTGCAGAAGCAGGCCACAAACAAGGCAGGAGGTGATCAGACCGGTTCACATTGGATATACAGGGAGAACGACCTCCTGTATAGCGAGCCTAAGGTTGCGGAGCCTGGGACATGCCGTGTGCTGGTGGTACCCCAGTGCTCCCGATCCTTCCTACTGGGGTTGCCTCATGACGTTCCTTTAGCTGGACATCTGGAACAGGACAAGTCCTTCAAGAGGCTCGTCATCCATTTTTACTGGCCCCAGATGCGGAAGAGTGCAGACACTCATTGTAGGACCTGCCACACTTGCCAGGCAAGTGGGAAGAGTGGGAGGAAGCACAAGGCTCCTCTCCAGTCCCTCCCGGTAGTCAGTACCCCCTTTGAGCGGGTGGGAATTGACATTGTGGGGCCACGGGACCCCAAAACAGCCATGGCCAACAGGTTCATCCTGGTCTTGGTGGACCATGCCACCCGGTACCCGGAAGCCATACCCCTCCGGATAGTGATGGCTCCAGTGGTGGGACGTGCACTGATGGGAATTTTTTTCCACGTGGGATTTCCCCGAGTTGTAGTGTCTGACCGAGGTAAAAACTTCATATGAAACTATATGAAGTCGCTGTGGAAGGAGTGTGGGTTAACGTACAAGTTCACCACTCCTTACCACCTCCAAGGTAACTGGCTGGTTGAAAGGTTCAACCGGACCCTTAAGGGCATAATTATTGGTCTCAAGGAACCCATGAGGCGTAAATGGGACGTCCTCTTGCCATGCCTGTTGTTTGCATACCGAGAGGTGCCGCAAACGTCCCTAGGGTTCAGTCCCTTTGAAATGCTGTACGGGCACCTAGTACGACGACCTTTGAGTTTGGTCAAGGAAGGCTGGGAGCAATCTCCCAGGAAACCTCCCCAGGATGTGTACAATTACATGCTGGCCTTCAGGAACCAAACTCAGCACTTCAGACAGGTCGCTCAGGCTAATCTGGAGGCCAGCCAGGATGAGAGCAAGTGGTGATATGATCCGAATGCCACTCTGCTCGATCTTCAACCTAGACAGAAGGTTTGGGTCATGGCACCTGTCAAACCCCTTGCTCTCCAGGACAGGTGGACCGGATCCTTCGATGTGGTGGACCGCAAGAGTGAAGTCACCTACCTGGCGAACTTGCAAACTCCTAGGAGCCCTTTGTGGGTCCTACAAGCGAACCACCTGATGCCCCACTTCGAGAGGTTCAAAGTGGGCATGCTATTTGTGACAGATGATGGGATGGAAGCGGAGACCGAGCCTCTTCTGGACCTTTTGTTGGTGACAGAGCAGGATGGGTCAGTGGATGGGGTCTGCCTCCCGATCACCCTGATGCCTGAGAAGCAGCAAGATTGTCGCCACTTGTTGGGGCAGTTTTCTGACTTGTTCTACCTGGTTCATGGTGTCACAGAGTGGTGCGTCCACGACGTGCATACTGGTGACAGTCCTCCGGTGAAGCACAAGGCTTACCAAGTGACTGACAGGGTCAGAGCTCACATCAAGGAGGAGGTCTCCAAGATGTTTGCCTTAGAGATAATTGAGCCGTCTCACAGCCCGTGGGTCTGCCCAGTGGTCTTGGTCCCGAAGGCTGCCGCAGCCGGTACCACACCCAAACTACGGTTATGTGTGGGCTACAGCGGACTTAATTCAGTCATGAGGACTGACCCACACCCCATCCCTAGAGCTGGTTAGCTAGTAGATTGGGTAGGGGATGCCCAGTACCTCAGCACATTTGATCTAACATCTGGGTATTGGCAGATCGCCTTGACAAATGGGGCAAAAGAGAGGTCAACATTCTGCACACCAGATGGGCAATACCAGTCCTGGGTAATGCCCTTCAGGATGAAGAACGCCCCTGCCACCTTTCAAAGGTTGGTCAACCGGGTGTTGGCTGGACTGGAAGAGTTCAGTGCCGCCTACCTGGACGACATCACAGTGTTCAGCGCTAGTTGGGAAGAACACTTGCGGCACCTCTGGGAAGTGTTGATGGCACTGCAAAAAGCAGGACTCATGATCAAGGCAATAAGTGCCAGATCGGGCAGGGTTTCGTGGTTTACTTGGGGTACCAGGTGTGGCCCCTGCAACCCAAGATTGAGACCATCCTGGCATGGGAACCCCCGAAGACTCAGACGCACGTGAGGGCCCTTTTTAGCACTCACTGGGTACTACAGGAGGTTTGTAAAGGGGTATGGCAACATTGTTGCACCCTTGAAAGAGCTGATTTACCAGAAGCGGACCAAGAGAGTGAATTAGACTGACACCTGTCAGAAGGATTTTGACGCCCTGAAGACTGCCATGTGCACTGCACCCGTACTTCAGGTGCCCAACTTCTCAAAATAAATTGTTGTCCAGACAGACGCTTCAGAGCATGGGGTAGGGACTGTGCTGTCACAAGTGAATTAGGAGGGCCTAGATTAACCTGGAGCCTTCATCAGTCGGAAGTTACTTCCATGAGAACAAAGGTGGAGTGAAATAGAGCATGAGGCATGTGCTGTGGTCTGGGTGCTGGAGAAGTTGAGACAATACCTGTTTGGGACTCACTTCCGGGTTCAGACAGACCAAAGGCCCCTCAGATGGTTAATGCAGACGAGGGGTGAGAATCCGAAGTTGTTGATGTGGTCCATTTCCCAACAGGTGATGGACTTCACGGTGGAACACCACCCTTGTACAGAACACTCCAATGCTGATGGTCAGTCCAGATTTTTCTGCCTTAGTGAAGCGAACTTCCAAGGGGGTGGGTAGATCTCTCCACATTTCAGCTGTAGGAGACACGTGTTAGACCTGCCATGTGTCTCCCTTCCTCTTTTTGATGGATTGCCTCCTCTGCTTTTTTAATGTTTGCTGGTTTAGACGCTTTGGGCACTGCGCCACTGCTGTCCATTGCACAGAGCATGTGCTCCCTGAGTAAAGTAATGTTAACTTGTGATTCCTTGATTGGTGTATTTGATTTACTGTCAGACCCTCATAGCGTGCACCAATGGTGCCCGGGGCTTGTAATTCAAAAGCTACTGGTGGGCTTGCAGCACCGGTTGTGCCACCCGCTGGAGTAGCTCGTAAAGTATGACTTGGGCCTGCCACCGCAGAGCACCGTAAGCAGCCTGTGCCACTCTGTGACTCAACGAGTGCAACCAATCGCCGCTCTGTGAACCTTCCCTCTGCGACATGTTGGTTACCCCTACAGAAGGCCTATGAGCAGGATGCGTTGTACGTAGAAGGCTGGTCATACTCCGAAGTGTGTGGCATCACCTGGTAGTGAATTACGCCCGAGCGTGTTTTTGACTATTGCAACCCTACCTGTTCCCCTTAGGCATACTGGGCAGTTTCAATTGTAGCACCCTATGATCCTAACTGACCCAAGGAACAAGGTAGAGAATCGAGTTTAATATGCCTAAACCCAGAATGATAAGATGCATCTTTTAGGAAAGTTGATTTTAACATTCTGTGTTTGAAAATTCCCCTTTTTAGAAAAACAGTATTTTATTGCCTGACCATCCAGTCTGCTTTTGCTAGCGTGTGTATTGTGTGTCTGGGTTTGCGAGTGACAGGGCTGGGGGGACTCCAGGAGGTAGGGCGCGACGGCACTAGACTGATCGTCCTGAGAGTGGTGGGGAGGAGTAGGTACCTTTGTTCTAAATAGAGCTGGGCCATCTCCCACAATGTCAGCTCCACTCCCCATGGTGAGTCTGAAGACCCTGGTCTGCCCTGACAAAGGAAGAGGACACGCACTGGCAGAGTGCACCTGAAACCGGTTCTGACCAGGCAAAGGACAATCTACCATCAGAGGACAAAGGATTTATAAGTATAAATACTGGGGCCCGGACCTCAGATTTTTAGGATCACTTTGGGAACGAACAAGACGACCCTCTGCCGAGGAAGACCACCAGGAGACTACAGGAGTAGTACTGCCCCTCTGCCAGAGCGCTGTAGTGCGTTGGCCTGTGGAGGTGTCTCTCGTGCCAAGGAGAGGTAAAAAGGTCAAAGGAAGAAACTTTCATCATCTTGCCAAACATTCTCCAAGGGCTAGAGTGAGCTAGCCTCCTGTTTGAAGATGCAGGGATACCAACAACTTCACCTCTTCTGTTTGAGCGGAGCTGGAACTGCGGTTTCAGCTGCTACAGAGTAACTCTGCAACTCTAGTCAGCTAACATCGCCGCTTTCTGCCACGAGACCGGGAGCGCTGCTCCGACTTGCCCCATAGACACACACTGCTGTACTGCAAATGACTCCAAGATGATCATCTGAATGGAGCCGACAATCGACAAGAGTGACCGAGCACTCATTGACTCAAAGACATCAGCAACGACCTGTGGTGCTGGCACTGCCGTAACGTCACCTCCTCTCCGGCAAGGACCAAAGTCGCCCCCTGTTTGCATCCGCAATCTGGGCTCTGCCGCATCACTTTCCCCTTAAGCAATGTACCAATGCTACCCTGTGCCACACAACATCGAAGCTCCCTGACGCCGAGAAGAGCCTCTGTTTGTTTTTCTAGAGGTTCAGTCCCATGAGAGTCCAGGTGTGACTCTTGGCCCGATGCTGCGCTCCTCACAGGTGGCCTGTACCCCAAGAACTCTGTTGTGCGGTGAAGTGATAACTCCCCCTAGGGTTATCTGTTGCCAGAGACCCTATAACATAAAGACTACTTTTAAGTAACCGTAAAGCATATTTGTAATTTTTGTTGTTAATGTCTTGTGATAAATATATAAAGCGTACTTATTTTTTATAACTCCCGGTGCGGTGTCCGTTGGTAGTGGTTCATATTTATTACTGTATGTGTTTACAGATGCTTAACACACTGACTCTGAGATAAGCTTGTCTGCTAGTGCCAAGCCACCAAGGAGGTGAGCAGGGATTATCTTCAGGGTGTAACTCCCTTGCCCTGACGTAGACCCAAGGTCCCTATTTGACAAAGGTGCATACCGTTGCCAACTAGAGACTCCGGGATCAACACCGCTGGTGAGAACTCTCAGTGACACTGCACCTTCCTCTGCAACAGTGACCTGATAACTACAAGAAGCAAGAAGGCGGTGTGAGCTTAACTCTTGAAAATGTGTAGGTGTGGCCTGGCTTCTATGTATGTGCCCTCCTAGAAAGGGATGCAGCTCTTGCATTAGCTCAAAAATAACCTGACTGCCAAGCCTGTACTTCCCAATCATATCTCTCTCTGCTGCGTAAAAAATGTTATTTGAAGCCTTTATTTCCCTCTCGTGCTACCTTCGTCTTCCCTGTGCATCCAAGATCCTCTTTATCCTCACCATGGCATACAGCTCAAGGGGCCTCATTTATGAAAAGTGACGCATCGCTGCGTGAAAACAGCGGTGCGTCACTTTTCATTGCGCACTCCTTGCGACACCAATGATGCATCATATTTAATGTATGACGCATCATGTCCCAAGGACTTACAGATACGTCAGAATTTCTGACGTATCTGTAAGCGCAAAAGTGACGCATTGCTGGAGTGTGTCACAAAAGTGACGCAACTGCAGCAATGCGTCCTTTCACATGGGGAGAGCCCCATGTGAAAGGGCTTGCGTCAGTCTTACGCCTGCTGTGAGGCAGGCGCAAGATTTTGACGCAACAGCATCCTAAAAGTGACGCAGTGAAATCTCATAGATTTCACTGCGTCACTATTACAAGGCTTTTTGCGGGGGAACGCCCCCTCTGCATACATTATACCTGACGCAGGTATAATGTGGCGAAGGGGTTTAAAAAGTGACGCATCTACTTAGATGCGTCACTTTTTAAATATGGCGCAACAAGGCGCATATTTTACGCCGCTGGTGCGTCACAAAAAGTGACGCACCGGCGGCGCAAAACTGACGCAAGGCCTCATAAATAAGGGCCAATGTGTTTGTAAAATTAAAATGCATTCTGGGATTTTTTTCTTTTATAGTTTGCACCTAGTTACTACCTGAAACCACTTGATGTTAATTTGTGCAAATTTGGCTTTTGGCAACCAGCCGCAATTTGTAAGTCGCTCTGCAGTATGTTAATTTTTTTATCGGTAATTGCAAATAAAGAATACGCTAAAATATCGGATCGCATTTTTGTTGGGATACAATGCTATTTTTGTGATTTCATTAATTTTCTTTACCTTTAGTATTTAGTACATGCAAGTTTATCATACACAAGCTTGCGACTGATGTGTGTGTGACTCGGTAAAGTTTAGTACACATGGCTGGCTCCAAGTACATTGTAGGCCCCATAAACCAGGAGGCACTTCCAACAGAGAACACCAGATGTCACTATTGCCTTTCCACAACGGAAATTCAGACAGAAAAAGTTATTCAAAGTTAAACAGTAGCTTTAAGTATTACGGCTTCTTGATACAATTTCATCACCACTGTCCAATTTTTCCATTACATTACAGGCAGCAGTTTTGAAAAGTGAGACTAAAATATTTGCTGTAAAAAATCACGAACATTTTATGTATGGCATGGTAAATTTTTTTTATTTTTTTCCAAAGATTAGTGGACACACATTTCAGTTAAGATCACCTGTCTGTTTTTCCATAGAATCTTTTCCGCCCAAACATTTGTGCTCTTATGAATATCAGCAAGCAATAACTAAAAGAGCGAACTTGCCAGTTGAAAAGTACCCATCCCCTCCACCCTCTTACTAGACAGCGTCAGTATTTTCAAGAAGGTCTAGTTTTGGGAAACAGCCTTCTGAAAGCGTCATTCGCATGAATGGCAACATTCTGAACGAGGGGCAAGGAAGCGGAAGGGGGATTCTTTTCTCCATTAACTTACAATGAAACACCGCAAATTTTAGGCAAAAGACAGCTAAATTGATGCCGCAATTGTGTTTAAAAATCGTGAATCTTCCGTCTGAATCGTTATGGCTCAGCGCCTCAGGCTGTTATCTATTCTTCCTTGGCTGAAGGTTATGGAATGCAAGTGATTCTTACTTTCTGCAAATTAGCCCATATAACGAAAATATCAACTGGAAAACAGACAATATAAATACAATATTGAGTTGTCAGTGTGCTCTTTCTCGTCTGTGTTCAGATTATTTATATCATCAGTCGAGTACCGCAAGGTGGCGCTCTCACATCGTAGATACCCGATCTGAAGGTAGCTGGATTACAGCAAAAAGTCTTAGGTTTTCATATTTTTTAGGTCTCACGCTTAGTGTTGCAGTACGCTACAGTACACGCGTAGTAAGAGATCTCTTGTAAGAGGGTCCTGTAAGCTGCCCACATGCTTGTGCATGTTGTGGGGCCCCTCTGTGTGAACTGGCGCAGCGCGGTGACGCTGCGCTGGACAGAGGGACTCCGGACACCTTTGTGCTTCTCCGCGTGGTCCGGACTAGTTCCGTGACCACGCCTCCTTTATTTTATAGTACGCGCGGACGCCACGTACAACGTCCGCGCTGGCGCACGACTACGTGCGTGAACACTAGACTGCGCAGGGCAGTCTTGAACATTACACTCCTTTCCACCTTTATTGAAAAGAAACAACATGCACAACTGAGAGTCAATGGTGGACATGTGAAAAAAACAAACAAAGTGGCCGGCAGGCCTGTTACCAGTCTGACACTCATGGTGTACAGTCTCAGTCCACAGCAAAGTCCGCCAGCTGTGATGAGGGGGCTGGATTTCTTCTTAGCCCGTAGCCGGCGGCCTCCCCTCGAAACAGTACTCTCCTCGGGGTGACCGGCCGGGCTGGGGTTGGCGACAGCTCGTCCCCGGAGGGACACTGACTTGCTATGCCGGGCCTCTCTGACTCTGGCGGGCTCGCCCCTGGCTGGTCTGCTGCATCGCTGTACCCGCTCACCGGAGATCTGGTGCTTAGAGTCGTCGGGCTTGGTGTTGCTCTGTCCGGGTTTCTGCTGGACATGTCGTTGGGCGGGACTGCAGCCCGCTTGAAGAAGGACACGTTGCGGGTGACTGTTTCTCCGTCGCGTTGAGCCGTTACCATCGTGCCTGTCCTGCGGGTGACAGTCCAGGGTCTGGGTTCGAACGGGAGCCTGAACCTGCTTCCGGGATATCGGTCTCGCACGTATACTCGATCTCTTTCTCCAATGTATGATTCTTTGGCTCGGCGTCGGAAACTCGCATACTCGTTTGAGCGCTTTCTGTTGAGCAAAGTCTTCTGAGGGTTTGCTTCCGTCGGGGTCCAGGTGTGGTGGTGGGGGATCGTGTCTCGGACAATTCGCCCCATAGCGGCTGGCCCTGGGGCCGCTGTAGTGGTACGGTGGGGTGTCAGCCTGTCCTCCCTCAGGAACGTGTAGATGGCTTTCTCCAGGGGCGTCTCCTCCGCATGAGCGATCCGAATCACTTTATTGAGGGTCCTCATGAAGCGTTCCACTTCTCCGTTGGCCTGTGGCCACCTGGGGGTGACTTTCCTGTGCTGGATGCCCCACTCCTGGAGATAGTCCGCAAATTCTTGGCTTTGGAACGGCGGCCCGTTGTCGGTCTTGACCAGATTGAAGATGCCATGGGTGGCGATGAGTTTCTCGAACTTTGTCGTTACTTCCTTGGCTGTGAGTGTAGGTATTATCTCCACTTCGGGATATTTGGTCAGGTCATCAATGACAACGAGCATGTACCGCCCGTCCGGGAGGTGTCCAAAGTCGGCGCTCACTCGTTCCCAGGGTCTCTCTGGGTTCTCCTCGGTGATTACCGGCGGTGGCGGTTCGGGTGGACCTGCGGCCTGGCACCAGTGGCACTCCTTGACCATCTGTTCGACTTTCATGTCCAGGTCCGGGAACCACACTTTGGCCCTGAGTCTACTTTTTGTCTTCATCACTCCCTGGTGGCCTCGGTGGGCCAATTCGATTACTTGTCGAGTCAGGCTCGCCGGCATCACGATCCTTGGTCCTCTAAGTACGCATCCTTGACTGTCTACTGACAGTTCGTCCTTTACCCTGAAGATGGTCTCTAGGGCTCGCTTGGCTTCCGGTGTCCTCTGACTCAGCGAGGCCTGGAGTGTTCTCCAGTCGTTGTCTCTCAGGGCAGTGTTCACTAGCTGCAGGACTTCATCCTTGCGGGTTGCGTCCACGATCATGTCAAGGTCCATGGGCAGCGGGCGTGATCTTTCTAGGATGACTTGTACGTACTCCTCTGTCTCTTCGGCATCTTCCCTCTCTCGGGTGGTTGCCGCTCGGGGGTGCCGTGAGAGGTAGTCGGCCGGATTGGACGCACTGGGCTTAAATTCCAGTTTGTAATCATACTCTTGGAGTTGTAGAATCCACTTCTCGATTCTCGGGGGAGGCTTCGAGACTGACCCTCGGAACAGGGGGAGTAGGGGTTTGTGATCCGTGGAAACAGTGAACGGATGTCCATAGACGTAAACGTGGAAGTGCCTGCAGGCCCAGTGGATTGCGATGGCCTCCCTCTCAATCTGTGAGTAGCGTTGTTCAGTTTCTGTCAGGGACCTGCTGGCGTAGGCTATGGGTGCCCAGTCTTCACCGTTTTGGCTCTGTGTCAGTACTGCTCCGAGTCCATAGGGACTGGCGTCCACTGCTATGTTTGTTGCCTTGGAAGGGTCAAAGTACGACAGGGTCGTGTTGGCTGACAGGGCTGCCTTGGTGTTCTGAAACGCCAGCTCCTGCTCTTCTCCCCACTGCCATGGGGTGGTGGACTTGGTGAGCTCCCTTAGTGGCCTGGTGAAATTGGATAGGTCGGGGATGAATCGCCCGCAGAAGTTTACCATCCCGAGGAAACTTCGAACTTCTGATGTGTTGTTCGGCGCTGGGGCTGTTTGCACGTCCTTCACTTTTTCAGGGTCAGGGGCTACTCCCTTGTCGGAGAACGTGTACCCAAAGAAACTGATGGTGTTCTGCAGGAACTGACACTTCTCTCTGTGTAGGGTAAGGCCAGAGTCTTTGATCCTTTGTAGCACGCTTCTGAGTCTTCTGTGGTGCTCTTCTACTGTATCGGCGTATATCAGCAAGTCATCGCTGACGTTTAGGACGCCTGTGATCCCGCTCAATACTTCTCGAATCGTGTTTTGGAAGACCTCCGCAGCGCTTGATATTCCAAAATTGAGTCGCCGATAGCGCCGGAGGCCAATGTGAGTGGAGAAAGTGGTGATGTACCTGGAGTCCGGGTGCAGAGGCAGCTGGTGGTATCCTGATCTCAGGTCCATTTTGGAGAACCACTTCGCTCCGTTTAACTCTCCTAGAATGTCGTCCATGGTAGGCGTCAGGTGTCTTTCTCTCTTCACCGCTGCGTTGGGGAGACACATGTCGACGCAGATGCGGACCTGTCCTGGCTGTTTGGGTTTCCGCGCTACCACAATCGGCGACACCCAGGGGGTGGGCCCGCTGACCTTCTCGATTATCCCCTGTTTTTCAAGGGTCTCCAATTCTTGTTCCACTTTCTTTCTTAGGTGAAATGCTATCCGTCGATGACGGAGGGCTACTGGCTGTATGGATTTGTCAATGTGTAGAGAGACTTCTTTGCCTCGGAGGCATCCAATACCTTTGAAGGTGTCTTCGAATTCTTCCAGGATTGTGTCCAGCTCTTCTTCCAAGACGGCCATGGCAAATGAGATGAGGTGCAGGTCTTCAGCTGCTTGGCCGCTCAGGAGCATTCCGCTACCTTCTTTGGTCACGTAGATAGTGGACGGTGTCTTCAGTTCTTGGTGCTGTATGTCTGTCTGAAAGCACCCTATTAACGGTATTGGCGTCTTTTGTCCATAGGCGAAGACTCTGATCTTGTCTGGTTTCAGGATTGGTCTGTCTCGCAGTTGGTTGTAGACGTTTGCCGCCATCAGCTCTATCGAGGCCCCTGTGTCAATGGTCGCTCTCACTTCTTGGTTTAGTACCTTTATCCTGCACTTTGGGAGTCGCCGTTTTTTCCTCAAAGGCTGATCTATGGCGAACACATAGTGCACCGGATAGTTGTGAGCGTCATCGTCCATATCTTCGCTCTCAGGGTCTTCCCTTATGGCATGGGCGGCTTCAGGTTTGGGTTTAGATGATCTGCACACCGATGCGAAATGGTTCATGCGCCCGCCTGACCCGCACTTCCTCCCCCGTGCCGGGCAGTCTTGTGCTCTATGTGGTGCGCCCCCACAGTATCCGCACTCTTTCCAGCGTTCTGGCGTTCTACCTCTCCCCGCCGGGCGTTGCTTTGGTCTCACCACGTTGACGTGCTCTGCCACGTGAACTTGCTCCGTCTTTACTGGTCTGTGAAGCGCTGCTTCCATATGCGACGCCCTTGCGTGGGATAATTCCTTTGAACGGCCTAGTTTTAGAATGTCGGCCAGGGGCTTGCCGTCCTCCTGGAGGATCTTTACCCTCAGGTCAGAGAAGTAGCAGTTTTGGATAATCTGGCCGCGGATTTCTTCTTGTTCATCCTGGAACCCGCACGTGCTTGCAAGTTCCTTTAGGCGACCATGGAAGGCATCGAGGGATTCATCCGCTTCCTGACGCGCTTGCCTGAAGATGAAACGCTCGTAGTCCTTACTCTGCATCGGCTCAAAATGGGCATTGAGCACGTTGAGGAGCGTGACATATGTTCGAGGGGTAGCCTCTACCAGGGTTTTGTATATCCTGTAGATATCTTTCCCTCCAAGGTGCAAGAGGAGCGCCCTGCGTCGTTCGCGCGCCGTCCCTGCTCCTTCAAAGTAGAATTGGAGCCTCTCAACCCAGTCTTTCCAGCGAGGGGCTAGGGATGCTGGGGCCCCATCAACCACAAAGGGCTCGATTGGCGGGATGGACGCCATGATGAAAAAATGCAACCAGCCGCCGCACCCTTGGCACGTGGGGCGAGGGTCAGGAGAATCTTCTTCCTCTCGGGCTCGGGTCTCAAACCAGGTCAGTAACGCCAGGTGGTGCAACAATTCCAGTGGCCAGAAGAGGGCAGTATGCAGAAGCCCTGGCTGCACTGACAGGGATTGCGCGGGGGAGGGGTCCGTGGGGACAGCCGTGACACTGTGAGAAGGCTCAGCGCTGGTACCTTAGAGTGTGCAAATCCTCCTCCCTTCATGCGCCAGAGCAGAAAGCACTTGTGGCCTTTCTTGGTAGGCAGAGAGCATCGAGGCTGGCCTGCGCCGTGGAGGAGATGCGGGGCCGGCAGCTCCGTGATCAGGAGCCACGTGTGTGGTCTCAGGAGGTCGGGGAATGCTCGGGCGTGCCGGCGGTGCGGGCGAGACAGCTGCTCTCCGTGTAGCATGGGCACTTTACGCCCTCGTCGCCATTGTGGGGCCCCTCTGTGTGAACTGGCGCAGCGCGGTGACGCTGCGCTGGACAGAGGGACTCCGGACACCTTTGTGCTTCTCCGCGTGGTCCGGACTAGTTCCGTGACCACGCCTCCTTTATTTTATAGTACGCGCGGACGCCACGTACAACGTCCGCGCTGGCGCACGACTACGTGCGTGAACACTAGACTGCGCAGGGCAGTCTTGAACATTACACATGTGAGCAGGCTTTCACCGCCCGTCATTGTCTTTAGGGTGTTTTAAAAAAAAAATACAGCACAGGATTGGGCAAAAGCGGGCGCATGTCCGGCTTTTGTAACGCCCATTCCTGACGGTGGCCAGAACACGCAGCAGCACACGTTCGCCTCGCTGTGCGTGCACCACTACCTTTTACCCCACTTAAAGCTCTGCATGGTGGTATGTGCATAGCTAACTCAGAATAATATTACACTATCCTTGATGTTAACTAGCTCGTCATCACAGGGTTAATGTCACTCCGACACATAGACGTGGAGGTCAGCGTCCCCCAGTTGGAAAACTCTGACCCCCTGGGCAAGGGCACACTCACATGAGCAGGCCAGCCAAATTGGAAACATTTCTCAGCCAGTGATAGAGGAGGCAGGGCAGCATCTTTGGAGCTTTCAGGCTGTCACAGCTTTATGGTCAATAGGGTTGCCAACTGCCGTTTTTTTCAGTAAATTCAGATCAGAGACCGGGGCCGGTAATTAATAAATATTGTTGTTTTCTCCCGTCTGCGATCACATGCAGTGCCCACTGACCTTATCTTGTTTTCCTAGTTTGATCAGTCTCTAATGTTCATTATTCTTTGTGCAAAAGACTTTTGAAGTTTTTTAGCTTTTTTTCCCATTTCTTAGCAAGGCCCTTTAGCAAGCCTCCCACTGATGGTAATCTAAAATCCAAACTTTTTCCTGTTTTACTATGGAGAAAGTCAAGTCTTATGTGGGCTCTGAAGACCCATGTGTGTTGTTCGTTTTTAGCCTGCCCTATGACACACTTTTCCCTAATTGTCCTCCACTTAAAGCAGTTGTGTAATGACTTCCTGTCCACAGCCTTGGTGCTTTAGCTCTGGAATGCGGCTTTCACAGGTTAAAAAATATTGTAAAATTCTTGAGGGGGTTAATGGGCCGGGGAGAGGGAAGTTCACTTGATGGGCACAATTGAACAGATAGAATGAGGCCCTGGTGGTTCATCAAGTGTGGCAGAAGAAGGACTAAAGTCAGAGGGCAGGGTCGGAGGGGGGCAAGGCTGTGTGTGTGCGTGCATGTGTGTCTGAGTGAGTGTCTGTGTTTATGTGTGTGTGTGTCTGTGCGTGTGTGTGCTTGTGTGTGTGTGTGCATGCAGATTCACTTATCTGGCGTTCTGATTGGTTGTTTAACAATGGTGCGACTAGTGCTTGTTTCACCCTTCTTGTGCCCTAAATCCCTGCCCCCACAAATGGTTTATGTAATTATCTACCAGTTAGTTCTAGTGCATCTGTAAAAATGAATGTCCATCCAAGGCCAGTTGAAAGTAGAATTATTATAGGAATAAGGAGCCCGATTCACAGAATTCACTGAAGACAAAATCCTAAACTTACTACTTTTGGTATTCACAGAATGCACTTACTACTTTTGGAATTCACAGAATGGATTTACGACTACTAACTTTACGTCCACACTCGGGCCGGAAATGTCGGCCCGGAGGCGGAGTTTCCGGCCTGGAGGCGGAGCTTCTGGCTTGGAGGCGGGGCTGGACTACGCCTTACTGTACCCAGCCAAACTGCTCGTCAACAAGGGAGGACATTCTCATATCTTCACAGACCCCAAGGCTCTCCAGCAGGCGATGAAGAGGTGGGCGAAGGAACAGAAAGAGAACTCTGGAAAAACGCCTGAGGATAACGAGGCCAACAGCCGGCTGGATGAACCAGACTGAACACCGTCTCCGACAGCTTCCATTATACGCCTCCGAGGTGGGGACTCTGGGACGGAGGCGTGCCGTTCCTTACTTCTGTAGGAGTGCTGGGACGCTCGAGGACCTATGAGTGAGGGGTGGGTCTGTTGTGGGTGGAGGGCTGGTATGTTCAGGTATGGGTGGGGCATGGGGGTATGCTACTTTGGGAGTTGCGGTGTTGGGGGGTTGCAGGGGGGGGAGGGTGACACGGAAGGGAGGGGACTGTCCTTGAAATGTTCACTGCATCACTCAGACATCTCGAAGAATATTGGTGACCTTACTGACGTGGGCTGTCATATTGCTCTGTGTCAACCCCAATGGCGGATGCCCAGGTAGCGGCCTCGGCCTCCTCTGTTGATACCCTTAAAGTGTTAACCGGGAATGTTAGGGGCCTTAATGACCACAGGAAGCTGAGGAAGGTACTCCACTACCTGCAAAGACACCACGTAGACCTTGCCTTGCTTCAGGAGACACATTTGCCTCTCACGAGTAAATTGCTACAGCACAGGGGCTTGTTGGGTAACTCCACTGCCGCAGGCTACACTACACACTCCAGGGGGGTGCTGACGTGGGTGAACCCTCGCTCCAAGCTGGTTCTGCGACCGATTACGGCAGATCCCGAGGGCCGCTATCTCATTTCGAGATGTGAGGGGAAGGGACACGATCCGACGGTAGTCAATGTGTATGGCCCGAATTACGACTCCCCAGACTTCTATACCCGGTTAGCTCACAGTTGTAGGCAGTATGTATCCACATCCATGCTCTGGGGAGGGGACTTTAACCTAGTGCTGAACCCTGGATTAGATAGGTCCTCGGGCCCCATGCGGAGACCTGCTGCGGCAGCAGTGGCTCTTACAGCCGAGCTGTTGACCCTAGATATGGTCGATGTATGGAGATCTCGAAATGCGGGCAAGGGTGGGTTTACACACTACTCTTCCTTTCATGACATCCACACTAGAATCGACTATTGGCTGGCCTCTCATACCATCACCAACCACATTGTGGAGTGCACCGTGCTCGCGCGAACTCTCTCGGACCACTCACCTGTACTATTGGCACTAGAGGCGCCGAGACGCGGGATCCCCCCGTTTACCTGGCGCTTTCCGCCATATGCCCTGCCAGATGACACGTTCCGGGGAGAGGTAGCAGAGGAGATTGACCTCTTCTTTGAAAAGAACTAAGTCTCCGTGGAGGACTTCCATACTATCTGGGAGGCATTCAAGGTTTTTATTCGCGGGGTGGTCATGGCCAAACACTCTAGCGTTCTGAAGGCGATCCGTCAGAGGCTTCAAGCCTTGGAGTCTCAACTAGCTGCCCTGGAGGCGCAACTCCTTACACACCCTGATCCCGCGGGGGCCGCCGCTCTACGGGCTCTAGTCTCCGAATTTAACAAGGAGGCAGACAGGGAGGTCTGCTTCATGGGGAAATACGCCTCGGCGAGGACCTACAGGGAGGCTGATCGCCCCAGTTCACTCCTGGCCAGGATACTGCGCAAGGAAAAACACGCCCCCAGGCTGACGGAATTGGACGCCCGGGAGGGTCCACGGTCACTACAGACGTGGACATCATCTCTGCTTTCCGTGACTATTACTCCGACCTGTATGCTACCAAATCCAAGGATATGGAAACGGACATAGACGACTATCTAGAATATATACAACTACCGTTCCTGGCGCAGTCGGACAGGGAGTTCCTCATGGCACCCATCCAGGCGGACGAGGTCGGTGAGGCCCACAGCGCTCCCGGTGTGGATGGCTTGACGGTGGGGTTTTATAAAGCCTTTCAGGACAAACTCGTTCCGCACTTGCTCTCTCTCTTTGACGAGATAGGCGAGGAGGGCAGTATGCCGGAAACAATGAGGGAAGCCCAGTTAGTCACCATCTTGAAGCCGGGTACACCCCCTAACCTTTGCAGCTCGTACAGGCCAATCTCCCTCTTAAACGTCGATGCAAAACTTTACGCCAAAATTCTGGCTGCCCGATTATCCCTCATTGCCCCGGAGATAGTAGCCCCGGAGTAGGCAGGCTTCATCCCGGGACGGAACCCGTCCTATAACATTCGAACGGTGCTCGGTACGATGCAACATGTCCGCCAAGACGCAAAGGCGGTGGCCATCTACCTGGATATGGAGAAGGCATTCGACTCCGTCGAATGGCCCTTCATGTTACGGGTCCTACGTCGTATGGGGCTGGGAGAGCAGTTTTTACAGATGATTGGCGCACTGTACTGGAAACCGATAGCCAGGGTGAAACTGGGGGATAGGATTTCGGAGCCTTTTCCTATTAGCAGGGGAACGAGACAGGGATGCTCTCTCTCCCCCCTGTTGTACGCCCTAGTGGCGGAACCGCTGGCGTGTGTTCTTCGCGAATACCACTGGTTCCGGGGGGTTAGCTTTCCGTCATACAAAATTGTCATCTCGACATACGCAGATGACACGTTACTGTACGTTTGGAACCCGGAGTCGAACCTCGCGCCGGTTCTCAGGGAGGTGGTCCGCTTTGGTGCCCTCTCGGGTCTGCAAGTGAACTGGAAGAAATCGGCGGTGTTCCCCCTGACCCCAGTAACGGATCGCTTCGACATGGACTACCCGCTAAACTGGACCACTGACCCGATACGCTACCTGGGTGTGATGATCCATACAGACCCGGAGGTGTTCTTCAAGGAAAACTATGGGGTGGTCTTCAGTAAGTGTGAGGATGATGTGGAACACTGGTGCAAGCTCCCGCTTTCCCTGATGGGCCACGTGGCCATTATGAAAATGGTGCTTCTTCCGAGATTCTTGTTCCTGTTTGACACCTTGCCCATAATACTTTCACGAACCTTCTTCCGGAATTTGACAACGCTTATGACTCGATTGGCCTGGGGAGGTAGGCAACCGTACGAACTGGGAGGACTCGGCACGCCCGACTTGGAGCGGTACTATAGGGTGGCCCAGGCCACTCACTTGCATACGTGGATACACGGGAACAAGAACATCCCACACGTTCGGATGGAGCGGCTGTTTGCGGACCCTCTCCCGCTCCCAGCCACGGTCTGCACTCCTGTGGACCGCCGAGCGGGCATCCTGGATTCCATAACTGCCACGAAGCATGCCTGGAACAAGCTGTTGGAGGCCAGGGGAGAAGTGCTGTTGTATTCCCCCGCGATGGCGGTGGAGTGGTTGCAGTGGCTAGCCCCCATTGGAGACGGGAATGTCGTTCGAGCGCTACACGACCTTGGGATCAAAACGGCGGGCGCGTTGTTTGCGGACGGACGGGCCAAAACATGGGACCAGGCGGCCCTAGAGGTGGAGCACCCGACTCTGCTGCAACGGTTCCAATTCCATAGGATCCGTGGAGCATTGAAGGAAGTCCTGGGCCTGGACATGGCAGAGCCGCCGGACATCCCGGAACTCGCCTACGTCCTAGCCCACCCCTCCCCACGATACTTGACGACGCAAATGTACAAGTGCATCACTTCACACAGGGCGCTGGAACCATCCAAGGCCCGGCTAGCTTGACAGAGGGACTTGGAAGTGGACATTGATGATGCAATGTGGATGTACTGCTGCAGTAACACCAAAAAAGTGTCTCTGAATGGCCGACACAGGCTGATTCATTTTAAATTTCTCCAGCGAGTGTATTACATTCCCGAACGACTACATTGATATGGCCTCCGTCAATCTCCGGAATGTGAGCGCTGTCATGCTCCTGTGGCAGACTTCCTACATGTGGCGTGGAGCTGCCGCGCCGTCCAAAAGTTCTGGGTCGTGGTCTTCTCGGAACTCAGTGAAATACTAGAGCACGACCTGCAGGTCGATCCAGCCTTGGCGCTGCTGGGCTACTCGAAACCTCTGCCGGTGGCGTGTAGGCGTTTGGCGGATATGGGATTGTTGTTGGCGAGACGCACGGTGGCACAGTGCTGGATGAGAGGGCCAACCCGACCAAAAAACGATGGGCCAAAGATATGGTTTACTGTTGTACGCAGGCTGAACACTACAGTGAGCTCCTTAGTTGCTTTTGAGTGGGCTTTTGGACAGTCTGGACAGGTGGGGGGGGGGCTGGAAGTTCTTTTTGGGAGTTTGGGGGGTTTTCTTAACCACAAAATACACCTACATTTATGACAGTGCAGCACCCGTCCAACGCGCCCGGCCCCCTAAGCCACTGGAATACCTCGATAAGTGGGGGGCGACGGCCCCGGCGCTGGCTTCCGTTTAGCTTGCCTGTTGCACTGAGATATAACGCTGCCGTACCCTCGGGTTGACGGCGTCAGGCTGTGTACATTGTTTTATCTAGTGCTTGGCTATACTTAACATTGTCGCATCGCCGGCCCAAGTAGGTTGTAGGCGGGAAGCTGTGTATGATTTGAACAGTGCTAATAAAGGTGTTTAAAAAAAAAACAAAAAAAAAAAAACAAATACATACCATTCCGAGCCTGAAGAAAACACAGGACCAAGGATATCTAAACCAATTTCCTTCTAAGGTGCATTAGGGCGCTCTCTTATGACCATGGGTTGAATTTTATTCTTAGCAACCTTATCGCTTAAGGCCCATTCAAAGCAATCTCTAATCCTACGCTCCACTTGCAGGTCCATTCCCGGCCACCAATATGATAACTTTAACCTTTCCTTGCTCTTAGAAATTCCTAGGTGTCCCTGATGTGCTAAAGAGATAAGCTCTTCTCTAACAGAGCTTGGGGAAATAAGTCTCATTCCTCTTAGAATCAAACTATCTTCAACAGAACGTTGATCCTTAACATGCCAAAATTTGTCTGCACCTGTACCATCTTTGGGTTTTGAAGGTCAACCATTTTTTACATACTGCATAACCTTTAATAAAACTGGATCTTCAAACAGATCTTTCTTTCATCTATCTTTATCTACAATACACTCTTCAAATGAACAAACTACCTCGTCATCTTCATCAACTTCGTCATCAAGAACAACATCCTTACTTGGAACCAAATGGGACAAAGCATCACCAACTTTATTGTCCACACCAGGTAGATACTTCACATCATAATCATGTAGTCCCACAACCCATTTCGTAATTCTGCCAGAGACTGGATCAATACCATTTTTTCTCAAAATTTCGCCCAAAGGTTTGTGGTCAGTTCTAATTTCGAATATGCTTCCCCATAGTAAGGTCTTTAGTTTTCACACTGCCCATTACACAGCGAGTGCCTCCCTTTTGATAACAGAATAGCGTAACTCAGCTCCTCTCAAACTTCTAGACAAAATTAAGATAACATTTTCCTGATCTCTGACTCTTTGCAAAAGAACCGCCCCTAAGCCTTTAAGACTTGCATCAGTCATCAAGACTGACTCTTTCTCCGGATCAAAACTGCTCAGTTTATAGGTAGAATTCAGCTTTTCCTTAATCACAAGAAATTCTCTTTCAAATTCCTCGTCCCAAACAAATTCACAACCCTTCCTAAGAAGCCTTCTCATGTGTGCACACAAAGAGGCAAAACCATCAACAAACTTACTATAGTATTCTGCCATACCTAAGAAGCTCATCAAATCCTCTTTATTGGTTGGTGAATATAACTTTGGAATAGCAGTAATTAAGCTCTCTTTTGGCATTATACCTGCAGCAGATATGGTATGTCCCGAATAATCAATTGAATCTTTTCTAAATTTGCACTTTTCAATTTTCACGGTTAGTTTGAATTCATTGAGTCTGAGTAAAACATCCATAACCCTTGCATCATGTTCTCTGTTGTCTTTCCCAAAAATGAGAATGTCATCTTGATAGACTCTAACTCCCACTAGGTTTTTCAATACATTTTCTAATGCCCTCTGAAACACTGAAGCAGCCGAAACTTGGCTAAAAGGGAGTCTTGCGAAACGAAAAGTATCAAAAGGAGTTATGAATGCCGTTAAATCCTTGGATTCTTCATCCAATCTAATCTGGTGATAGGCAGGCCTCAAGTCTATTGTGCTGAACACCTTAGCCCCTTTTAATAACATCAACATGTATGAAATTTTGGGCAGAGGGTAACGATCAACCACAACATTTTTGTTTAGCTCCCTGAGGTCCACACATAGAAGGAGAGACCCATCAGATTTCTGTGCGGCCACCACCGGAGCAAGCTAATGCGTTGCTTCCACTTCCTCAATTATGCCATCCTTCTTCAAACGTTCTAGCTAATTTTTGACTTGCTCCCTGACAGCTACAGGTATGTTACGCACTGTGCAACATGAGGGTTTTGCTTGATCAAATAAACGTATGTGGTGGATATAATCCTTCAAGCAACCCAATTTTTCTGAGAAAACCTCAGGAACTTTTGCCTAGAGCATGTCAGTAAAAACAACATCAGAAGATTGATGAATGGTCGAAACAGAGGTAGAACAAAAAATGGGACGTGATTAATTAAGCTTGAACCGAGTGATCCAACAAATCGGTTTTACATTAAAAAATGTCAAAACTCCATTGTGCCACTGTAATCAGGCACAAAAAACAAAGTCCCGATAAATATTGTTACCTGTGATAAGTAAAATGTTAACGAATATCCAAAGAATCGCCCAAAACTGAAGCCCCAATAAAAATGCTTCCACCGTTGCTAGGGCACAGCTGTACACAACGCTAAAATGGCCGCAACGTAGCAGCTTACTTTGACGTCACACCGTGAAGGCCTGCATGATGACTTAGACGCTGTGATGACTCAGACGCTGTAGAAGGAGGTCGCACTGCACTGGAATCCGGTGAAGATTGGGACACGAAGGCCAAGGTAGTCCAAATGACAATGTCGATGACACACAGAAAGAACACCGGCACGGTGAGTTCTTGGAATGAACACTTTTTTTAAATGATAGCAAAAATCGTAGCAAGCGTCGCTCGCGCCACATGTGCCAATGACTGAGTTAAAATGTAACCAATAGTGAGGGCCCGCACCGAGACAAACTCCCAACCCCTGCTGATAGACAATGAAAGGGGCGAGTGTGCGCCGATTTTTCTGCCTCACAATGGTCACTATGATCCCGCACCAAATACAACTCCCAACTCCTTCCAACAACATGCACTGGAGGCGAGTGTACGGCGAAGATCACATTGAAGATAATGTGAACAGTCACTGAATCAAAAGAAAGCACAGGGCACAAATCGATAATTTGCCAATCAAGTCCAATGTAGTTTAAGCTCCTGCCTATGGATAAAACAGTTGATCCATATCCGGCAAGATCCGTCACAGGTTCTTAAAAAAAATAAAGTCTAGATGATAGAATTATTTCCCTTTAAGATAGGTTAAAAATCAAAAGTTTCTTCTGTTGCTTTAATAGAATGAAGACATGAAAAAATAAAATCTTCTTTAGAGTGATGGAGAACCGGGGTGTAACCCAGCGTCGTCAGGGGCACGCCTAAGATCTTCGAGTTCACCTGTCTTGGTATACAGAAACACTGAATACTTCTGGATGGCGTCAGAGACCAAGTTTATTAGCTGCAGCTAGTAACAGTGATCCTAGAAATACATCACGGTGTAAATTCTCAGGAGACTGCTCATTTTACTAAGGCGAGACGTCTCCTTTTATACCCAATATTCACATTATAAATGTAGACCCACTGCACAAAATTCTAGCCAATAAGGTACATTTTCAAACAAAGTATCACATAACAAAAAGTCAGCTTACAGTATCCCAACCCAAAAGTTAATTATTAGGAATGTCCTAAATTCAATCTCCACAAGCTTGACAAACCTATAATTGAAAGCATAACCCATGTAATGAAGAAACATAAAAAAGAAACGGTAACAGATGCTGAGCAAGATAAGGCATGTGCAAGGAAACTAAAAGTTAATGATGTCCTGAACATTGATTGGCAATCTCAGATAAAGATCGATCAGGGAAATTGGCGTTGCGAGGTCAGTTTCTGGTGAAGAGGTCAGTTTCTTACAGTTCATTTCAGAGTCAAAAAGAAACCTAGTTAATGTATACATGAACTAAGAAGGCCAGTCCACTTTATTCGCCAGGCTACCTTCACAGGCCTACGTGAGGGCAACACAAAATGGTGGCACAGAACAAGATGGAGTCAGACTCGAGAATTACAGAACCTCAGACCCTCCTTTTGCCATTATGTAGGCAATAACCTAAGACTCATGTTAATCTGAATCTAGGTCTATGTCAATATTCATTAGGTCATCAAGGTGTTGCTGTAGCATCATCTTATTATTCTCTACTTCTCTTGGGACAGGTCTCCGAACACACATAGTAGAACAAAGACTACAAATGGCGGGACCACACTGGATGCAAAGACAACAAGAGAAAAGGATGGTTAAAACCATACCAAGCAGTCCCCAAAACCCTCCTGTCAATGACCTGTCTCCTTCGTCTACATGGATAGACTCAGAGATTTTATACAACGTAGAGATGGCTTGGTACACTGTAGGGGCATTATCTGGTATGTAAACACAGCAACTGGATCCAATCAATTTACATACTCCTCCTCGATCTGCAAGTATGATGTCTAATACCATACTGTTCTGCAAAGTCATAAGGCGGTCCGCTTGAAGCTCAGCTGTAACATTACTAAAAGCAAAAACAACAAGTGATGGACCGAATGTGGATCAATGTCACACATTCCCCCAGTCAAAAGATCTGGGCCCAAATCCATCGTTTTTTTGCACTCCACACCACCCTGGGTTAGACAATGGCGATATGCAAATCAGCTCTGACCCTGTTGCCCCATGGGAACAGTCCAGCCCGAACTACAAAAGCCATGTCCTTCCCAGAACGGAATCAAGCATCCGAGGACCGGACCGGTTTCGAGGTAACACCTCTCATCAGCCCGGCTAGCTTGACTCCAAGTGGTGTGGAGTGCCTGGGACCCACGTCTGGGCATCCCCAGCGCACTTAGGGCGGCAATTGCAAAAACAACAAGTGATGGACCGAATGTGGATCAATGTCACACATTCCCCCAGTCAAAAGATCTGGGCCCAAATCCATCGTTTTTTTGCACTCCACACCACCCTGGGTTAGACAATGGCGATATGCAAATCAGCTCTGACCCTGTTGCCCCATGGGAACAGTCCAGCCCGAACTACAAAAGCCATGTCCTTCCCAGAACGGAATCAAGCATCCGAGGACCGGACCGGTTTCGAGGTAACACCTCTCATCAGCCCGGCTAGCTTGACTCCAAGTGGTGTGGAGTGCCTGGGACCCACGTCTGGGCATCCCCAGCGCACTTAGGGCGGCAATTGCAAAAACAACAAGTGATGGACCGAATGTGGATCTATGTCACACATTCCCCCAGTCAAAAGATATGGGCCCAAATCCATCGTTTTTTTGCACTCCACACCACCCTGGGTTAGACAATGGCGATATGCAAATCAGCTCTGACCCTGTTGCCCCATGGGAACAGTCCAGCCCGAACTACAAAAGCCATGTCCTTCCCAGAACGGAATCAAGCATCCGAGGACCGGACCGGTTTCGAGGTAACACCTCTCATCAGCCCGGCTAGCTTGACTCCAAGTGGTGTGGAGTGCCTGGGACCCACGTCTGGGCATCCCCAGCGCACTTAGGGCGGCAATTGCAAAAACAACAAGTGATGGACCGAATGTGGATCAATGTCACACATTCCCCCAGTCAAAAGATATGGGCCCAAATCCATCGTTTTTTTGCACTCCACACCACCCTGGGTTAGACAATGGCGATATGCAAATCAGCTCTGACCCTGTTGCCCCATGGGAACAGTCCAGCCCGAACTACAAAAGCCATGTCCTTCCCAGAACGGAATCAAGCATCCGAGGACCGGACCGGTTTCGAGGTAACACCTCTCATCAGCCCGGCTAGCTTGACTCCAAGTGGTGTGGAGTGCCTGGGACCCAAGTCTGGGCATCCCCAGCGCACTTAGGGCGGCAATTGCAAAAACAACAAGTGATGGACCGAATGTGGATCAGTGTCACACATTCCCCCAGTCAAAAGATCTGGGCCCAAATCCATCGTTTTTTTGCACTCTACACCACCCTGGGTTAGACAATGGCGATATGCAAATCAGCTCTGACCCTGTTGCCCCATGGGAACAGTCCAGCCCGAACTACAAAAGCCATGTCCTTCCCAGAACGGAATCAAGCATCCGAGGACCGGACCGGTTTCGAGGTAACACCTCTCATCAGCCCGGCTAGCTTGACTCCAAGTGATGTGGAGTGCCTGGGACCCACGTCTGGGCATCCCCAGCGCACTTAGGGCGGCAATTGCAAAAACAACAAGTGATGGACCGAATGTGGATCAATGTCACACATTCCCCCAGTCAAAAGATCTGGGCCCAAATCCATCGTTTTTTTGCACTCCACACCACCCTGGGTTAGACAATGGCGATATGCAAATCAGCTCTGACCCTGTTGCCCCATGGGAACAGTCCAGCCCGAACTACAAAAGCCATGTCCTTCCCAGAACGGAATCAAGCATCCGAGGACCGGACCGGTTTCGAGGTAACTAAAAGCACCTGCTGTCTCATTAATAGTAGCTTCAACAATGTGGACAAGCTGTTGAATATGCCTACTATTGATTATAGTACCCCAAAAGGGCAGGAAGCCCTTGAAGAAATCTCCTACTTCGTGTGCTGCAGTATCTTCCTGATTGAAGACACCGCTACCATATCTCGTTCTATGATAGTCTGAAGCAGTAGTGTATGTAGGGGGAAGTAGAAACGCCACATAACACGTTCCTGAAAAATCAGGTGGCAACCATGTGTAGGCTCTGTCACAAACAAAATATGTGCCTTTAGCTGGCACAAACGGTGGAGAAGTCCGAGATGAATAGACATAGGTTTGAGCACACACAATCTTACCTAGCTGAGCTTGCGGATTCCGACCATTACCTTGCAAACAAAAATGGCCTCGGTGGGGTACAATCCAAATAGGGGGAGACCTTTTTCGTCTCTCCTTCTCTGTCAAGCTGGTACTATATCCAGTCACGTTCCAAAAAATGTAAGCCTGCATCTCATCCTTAGGGATAGCATTATATTCATCAATATCTCGGATCATAGCTACTATTCCCTTATCAAGGCACTATTGCTCGAGTTATCTTTAAGAGAACGTAAGGGGCGTACCTCATTTGCATAGATAAACATGCTCTGAAAAGCCCACATAGACCCATTAAAATAAAAAGGCAAAACCAAATATGGCATACCTTTATCTGTTGTATGAGGCATAAGACCACAAACCCAACAATTAGTGGTATTTACTACGGATATATGATGTTACCACGCGCGCGTTACAATGACCTACCATTACAACGCGGTTGTAACAACGCAAGTCGTTACACCGACTTGCATTGGGGGGGCACAACTTTAAAACATTTAATTTACTATTCCAACACCAGTCCCCGTGGATAGTAGGGAAGGTGTTGGGATAGTAAATTAACTGATTTACTATCCTCGAGCGCCCCCCCAGCGCAATTCGTTGTAACAACTTTCGTTGTTACAACCGCGTGGTAATGGTAGGTCGTGGTAACGCGCGCGTTGTAAGCGTTGCATACCATTTACTACTAACTGATGCTGATGCAACAACTGTAGAAATGAGTTGTTAACAAATTCTGATCTCCTTGTCTGTTCATGTTCAGGCAATGTATAAAACTGGTGCAAAGAAACAGTAGTGAAAGAAATCATAGGTTGGGAGGTGGGTGCAGATGTCTGTTGTGTAGCATAGACAGTCCAACCCACACAAGCTAATATGATACTTAAAAACATCAAAAAACACAATATTATAAAACATTTGCTATGTATCACTGTACAAAATCTTGTCTTAAGATCTATTCTATCAACATCTCTTTAAGTTACAACAGACTCCATCCTCTAACGTGCTGCTCGCGGCAATTTTCCTTCTTCACTCAAGTGTGCGCCCAGGCGTCCTAGACGTCCCTAGAACAGTAGACCTTTCATCAATACGCGGGCCACCCCTTAAGTTTTATACCGCGACCCTGCAGCTGAACCCGGATGGTGGTTCAAAAAAGAAAAAGAAAAATAGTCTCCTGTCTGAAAGAGTGTAATTCACAAAAAAATTTAGATTTCATTTGTCCTTTTTAGACCTTAAGTTGTGGCGTTCTTTACCAGGCACAGTTTGATCCTGAAAGAGTGTCTCTGGGTGCGTAGTATCAAGTCTCAAACACGGCGGAACAGCTTCTTGCAAGACTTCATCATCCGCACGTTCTGACTGAGTCCCTTCCAGATGTGCATCGCTAAAAGGTACAAATATCGGAACCCTTTCACTCTCGGAATCGGCAACACCTTTCCGGACCCACTTATCGTATGGTAAGGTCAAAGGTATCTTCTTGCAATGGGTACCATGTACCCAGTTTTTCTTGCCGAACAGCTTAATAGCAGTCCGAGTTGATAACAGGACTTGGTATGGACCGGTCCATCTTGGTTACAAGTTCTTTGACCTCTGGAAATTCCTGGTTAGAATCCAGTCGCCAGGTTGAATCGTGTGGCCTTGGTCTACAGAAATTGAAGGCAAAGTGTCATGGACCTGTTGGTGAAGAACACGCAATTTAGCAGTCAAATCATGTAAGTAGTCCACCAACATAGGGTACTCGATATCACTGTACTTCTTAGGCCTCGGCACACCCCAGACATTCACCGGGCGTCTAAAAACAATCTCGTATGGGCTAAGTCTCACGCGAGAATGTACTGTCGTTCTCGTGGACAAAAGTGCCAATGGTAAGACATCGGGCCATGTAAGACCAGAGCTCGCCTGCAACTTGGCCAACTTCAGCTTCAGAGTGCCATTATAGCACTCGACCAGGCCTCCTGACTGGGGGTGATTCGCAGCGTGAAATTTCTGTTTGATACCCAGACCCGCACATACTTTCTTCATAATCTGACCCACAAATTCACTTCCATTATCACTCCATACCATCCTCTGCAAGCCATATCTGGGAAAGAATTCTTTGAGCAAAACCTTGGCTGTAGATAAGGCAGTATTATCCTTTAGGGGGTAGGCCTCTATCCATCTGGAAAAGGCACCAACAACCACAAGGACATACTTCAAGTTATTGCATCTTTCCATATGTATGTAGTCTATCTGCAGCACCTCGAACGGATACGTTGGAGGAGCAAAATGACCCGCTGGGGTTGGGGTTCCCTTTCCAGGATTATGCATCAAGCAAATCATGCAGTGTTTAACCAAATTCTCAGAACACCTAGGAATTCTACCATTCTGCCATACCGGAGCCAACAACTTACATATCCCTTTTGAACTAATGTGAGCCAACCCATGAGCCATAGTAACCAGCGGAAGCACATATGCATCCGGCAACAACCATTGCTTGTGCTCTGACAACTCAACCCAACAGCCTGTTGAATCCAACATTCCTGTACTCTCTCTCCACATACTCAATTCTTTCTCAGTAGCTTCTGCCTGAATCATCTTCACACTTTCTGTTGTATCTTCACACATTCCTCCTTCCACAACCCATCTGGCAGGACCTGCAACATACATGCGACTCGTCACATCTTTCGCCGTTTCTCTCGCTACTTCATCTGCAAACGCATTCCCTCGACCCACATCATCTGTAACCTTCTTATGCGCACTACACTTCACTATCGCAATTTGGGTTGGCAAAGTAAGTGATTCAAAAAGTTCACTTACTAATTGTCCATGCTGAATTTTCGTACCATGGGAAGTAAGTAATCCTCTCTCATTCCACAAGCGACCGAAACTGTGAGCCACGTCGAATGCGTATTGGCTATCAGTATAAACATTCACTCTCTTTCCTTTTGACAACACACACGCTCTAGTCAATGCTATCAACTTCTCTGCTTGCGCTGAATTCTGTGAAATACGTGCTGTTTCAACAATCATGTGCAAAGTTGTGACAGCATATGCTGCAGTCGTCTCTCCATTTGGAAGCTTAAAGCACGAACCATCTACCCATAGGGTACCATCAGGATTCAAAAGAGGAGTATCTTTCAGATCAACTCTACCCTTCGTTTCCTCCTTTGTCCGGAGAAAACAGTCATGCTGTTCCTGAGCATCTGTCTCTACAAAAATCGGTAACAATGTAGCTGGATTCAATGTGTTGCACCGCTTGATGTGCACATGGCTAGCCAAAAGCGTCAACTCATAACCTGACAAACGCGCACTGGTAAGATGTTGAGTCTTCGTTCTTTTCAATAGGGTATCAACTGCAGGTGGGACCATCACAATCAATGTTTTATCCAATACCAAACCAGCAGACTGTTGGATAGAAACAGTCGCTGCCGCTGTAGCTCTTAGACAACTAGGCAACGCCCTAGCTACCGGATCTAAAGTAGCTGAAAAATACGCACGTGGGCGCTGCTTGTCTCCAAATTGTTGTGTCAACACTGACAACGCACAACCTTCTCTCTCGTGTACATAAAGTGTAAAAGGTTTACTGTAGTCGAGGGTACCCAACACCGGAGCAGAACACAATGCATCACGCAATTCAGAAAAACTCTTCTGACATTCGTCAGACCAAGGAAGAGGGTGTGGTGTGTCAACAAAGGTTTCGCTAGCAAAGAAAAATTTGGAATCCACTGTCTACAATATGAGGTAAAACCTAAGAAGGCACGCACCTCTCTCTGTGTGCATGGCACAGTCATTTGGGCAATCGCTTGAATACGCTCTGTGGTCAATCGCCTTCCCTCCTTTGACAAGAGATGACCTAAGTAGGTCACTTCTTGGCGGCAATACTCCTACTTCGAATGTGACACTTTATGAAAAAGTTCAGACAGGTGTCGCAACAAAGAAAGAGTAACTTCTTTACAAATCTCTTCATCATCAGCAGCAACCAACAGATCATCAACATACTAGATAAGAGTAGCACCAGAAGGCAATGCAAGAGTATCAAGCTGAGTTTTCAAAGCCTGACTATAAATGGAGGGGCTCTCACAATAACCATGAGCGGCATCAGCCTCTCTCCATACAGGGGGAACCTCTCTCATAGGATACTGCTTCACTTTTCTCCTAATAGAAGGGTCAGGTTCGAACAATGACTGAGGTGGAAGTCTAGACCTAATGGTGAGTAGTGTCTCTACCGCTTCCTCAACATCGGAACCCACTGTCGTCCCTTTAGTAAATTCAGACTGGACATTAAGCAATTCCAGTGGAATTGAACCCAACTCATTATCTTCCCACTCCTGATGAAGGAAGATACACATGACATCAAAAACATACCTTTGTTTTGGTGCCTCCCACTGTAGGAAGATATCCATAATCACTTGTGGACTGTACTTGGAGGTATTCGAAACCCATCTACGAGCAAGGAGATCTAACACTGCCCACTCTTCGGGACCAGGGAGCTGACTACGTCTCTGCTTACGTTCAGAAACAGGGGTCATATTCAGTGATCCAAAGAAAGGAGACAAAAGACTAGTGACAGTCTCAGTCATTTGTTGCCGAGCAGAAGGAGAAGAAGTTGACATGAGTATAGGAGACAAAGTGTTTTGACGTAACAGAGACGTAGGGACAGAAATAAGAGAAGTCAAAGATAAAGGAGTGTAAGGCAAAGGAGTTTGAGGCAAGGCGGGTGACAAGGCTGGCGGCCCTGGAGGGGGCTGCGCCGGGGGAGGAAGAACCACCTGTGAAGCAACGGGTGGCTGAACAACAACAGGGGGTTGAACGACAACAAGGGGTGCAACAGCTGGAGGTTACAGAGGTGCAGTAGCACCCTGCACATAAGGGGGTGGTAATCTCAGTAAATGTGACATCAAAGGATCCTTTTCAGAGTCTTCAGTCACATTTGAAAGGGAAGGTGGCAAAGCCGGGTAACATTTGTCAATGGCCATGCAATGTTGTCTATCTGACTCTTCAATCGCATGATCTTCTTCATCTTCCTTAAACTGCCTAGCAGCTTGCATTACCGATATATTCCTTTCCTTCCTATCTCTCTTAGCTTGCTTAATTTCTCGCTGTTTGGATTCCTTACGCCAAAGGCAGAAAGAGTCAAACATCGCCTGCCGGGCTTTCTTCTTAAATAGCGCAACTTCTAGGTTATCTAAAACATCTGATTCAAAACTACCTGTTGGGGCCATCGTAAAACACCATCTTTCCTTGTATAACGGACCCATACATCATTAAAGGTAATGGGACCCACACCATGCTTTGAATAGAGCTCATAAGTTGGAGTTCCAACCGGAGGTATCGGACACGAGTCCTCCAATCGGAAATCCCTATTACAACTACAACAAAACCATTTCCTAAATTTGCTAAAACCAGGCATCTTTTAGCTCACTAGTCTTGCTTCAAACTTCAAGGGGTTATCAAAAATGATACACTCGCAAATATACGAACCCCTCGGCTTCGACTATTGCAATGGCTAAATCAAAACCAAGAAACAAAACAAAGTCGTGGGAGCGACCCATTTATACTTAACCAAAATGTCTGTCACACCACCAGAAGACCGTCTAACGTCTTGCCTTAAAAATCATCACAAGAGGGTCCAAGACAGGGCGACAGTCAGGGCAGCAGTCCTTCGCAGCCATCGGAAAGGGGAAGCCTCGCAGAAAAAACCTTCGGTCCACATCGACATGCAGGGGTCGATGAAGTGACGGCCGTCCTCCAGAATTTCCTCCCGGGGCTCCTCACATTCTTCAGGCTTGGACCAGTACCGCTGAAGTCGCCCCACGTTGGGCGCCAGTTGAAGAACCAGGGTTTAACCCAGCGGCGTCAGGGGCACGCCTAAGATCTTCGAGTTCACCTGTCTTGGTATACAGAGACACGGAATTCTTCTGGATGGCGTCAGAGACCAAGTTTATTAGCTGCAGCTAGTAACAGTGATCCTAGAAATACATCACAGTGTAAATTCTCAGGAGACTGCTCATTTTACTAACGATTCAGAAAAGGGGGTGGTGATGAACAGAGTGTCTGAATTAAGCAGACCACTCTTACCCAGTCCAAAGATCAGGGCTTGATCCATCACCGTTATTTATCTCACTGCACCATCCCAGCTCAGAACCTGGCTATATGCAAATCAGTCTGTCTCTAGCTCATTGCACCATCAGGATTCAAGCAAGCCGGGCCGAAGACGGCTGAAATGCCAGAAACCGGTCCCCGGTAGCTTGTTTCCTTCCCAGTATAAGAATTGGCTTGGTAGTTTGGTCTGCCCTGTTCCCATGATGCACTGGGCCAGGGTCAGACTAATTTGCATATAGCCAAGTTCTGAGCTGGGATGGTGCAGTGAGCTAAAAAACGGTGATGGATCAAGCCCTGATCTTTGGACTGGGTAAGAGTGGTCTGCTTAATTCAGACACTCTGTTCATCACCACCCCCTTTTCTGGCTCATTTTACTAAGGCGAGACGTCTCCTTTTATACCCAATATTCACATTATAAATGTACACCCACTGCACAAAATTCTAGCCAATAAGGTACATTTTCAAACAAAGTATCACATAACAAAAACTCAATTTACAGTTTCCCAACCCAAAAGTTAATTATTAGGAATGTCCCAAATTCAATCTCCACAAGCCGGACAAACCTATAACTGAAAGCATAACCCATGTAATGAAGAAACATAAAAAAGAAACGGTAACAGATGCTGAACAAGATAAGGCATGTGCAAGGAAACTAAAAGTTAACGATGTCCTGAACATTGATTGGCAATCTCAGACAAAGATCGATCAGGGAAATTGGCTTTGCAAGGTCAGTTTCAGGTGAAGAGGTCAGTTTTTTACAGTTCATTTCAGAGTCAAAAAGAAACCTAGTTAATGTATACATGAACTAAGGCTACCTTCACAGGCCTATGTGAGGGCAACACAAAATGGTGGCACAGAACAAAATGGAGTCAGACTCAAGAATTACAGAACCTCAGTGATGATGTTGAGATCCTTAAAGCCATCCCATCTCCTGTCGCCAAATGTAAAAATGAATGTCCATCCAAGGTCAGTAGAAAGTAGATTTATTATAGGAATAAGGATCCCATCCATAAGATAGGTCTGAGCAACAGCAAACCCAGGCTCTAACTGCCTGGCTTAATCCTTGAAGAACAACATTCTCTAACATGTACATTCTAAAGCACCTAGCAACATCAGGATGCCACAGCATCTTTCACAGTAAGGGGACAGACGGTTAAACTGTTCCTTTGCAAACTGAAATGTGTACGTTTATTTGTTAAATGCGAGGCTTCTCATTTCCAATGTGTAAGCAAACATTTATAAACATATTTTGTTATTCTCTGATCACAAGAAGAAAAGATGTAAATGTGTCCTTCTTTTTTCCACTACAGGTCGTCTATCTTGAGTGAAGTTTCCACACGGTCCCGCTCCCAGCTGCCGTCAGGGAAGACCGTTGTGTTACTGGGTGAGTCATAAGTCAGCACTGTCTGCGTTCTATTTTAATCTAAAGAGGTTGCTTTGTCATGGTGTGAGTAATGGTGCCACCTGCCACTCGGGCGGGGTTATTATCCTTGCACCTCAGGCTTCTAGGTTTGGGTGGAGGAGGTGTAAATGCCACTGCGTGTCTGTTCTCTAGATCCCACTGCACCCTTTATTATCCCAGTGCTCTGACGCCATTGTGGCTCCATTATAGTTACACTCACACCGGTGTAACAATCATTGATAGAGTCCTTCTTGCAACATCTCTTATCTTATGTGTTGTATTTACACAGACTGATCGTGCTTCTTGCATGCTGTATTTATACCTACTTACCTTGTGCGGCTTCCAAGAAAGTCTTTTCACCAGAAGCCATTGTATGCCCTAAGACACAATGCACTCTTGAAAGGGAGCTGTGTCATAGTTTGAAATAACCAGGGATACCATGAGGTGCAATGGGGGCTTTCAATTGGCTGGTATTTCGTTGTATTATTGTTGGAACCATGCCACCTACAAGCTTCATGCATAGTACAGTGTAATGAACTATCAAAACTTGTTCTGCCTTAGCGTTATATTAACAAGCAATGCAATAGATCTCGCATTATTAAAGTTTGAGCAAGTGGTGTTGCATTATTTATCAATGCCAATAGCTCAAACTTTTATAATGTGAGATCCATTGCATTGCAAAAGCTTGTTACCTTGAGTCCCAAGTGAAACATTAAGGAGCTTATGGTATGTAACTTTTTCCCATGCTAAAAGGGACACACCAGTGGAGCAAGGGGCTTGTAAATAATCCCCTATTAGGCATATTTAAATGAAAATGGTACAGCACGGTGCAGCAAGCAATTTTGCTGCACCGAGCTGCGTCATTTTCAAAATACAGCGATGCACCATATTAATAAGAGTACAGCATATCCCTGTGCTCATCCCTGTTCCAGCGCTAAAAAAGCTGCCAATCGCCAACGCTGGCACCCTTGCACCATAGTTGATGATTGTGTTTGTGCAGGAAGGGAAACTTTCATGCACAAAGACAAACATTTTTAGTGGTTTGCTCCTTCTAAGGGGCTTATTTGTAAGAAAGTGACGCAGCGCAGCACTGCTGTATCACTTTCAAAGCACAGAGATGCGTCATATTACGGGATGCCTGCGATCACTGATGGGATTTCCTATCAGTTTGCGAGCGCCATGAGATTTGGCAGCCGGCCGCACGATCCCGCGAGAGTGTGCGATCGCGAACAAGTCATTCAGGTGCACCATCAGACTTTCGGTGAACGTTTGTGAAGATCCCGAACCAGAACATGCCCAATTTGAAATCTGGGGAAAAATCTCTCTCGAGCAGCATCAAAACCTTCTCAAAATTATGATTTGGTTTAAAAAAACACCCCAGATTGACATTTGGCTGTACTTTTTTGTGCAAGAAGTTCATTTTCTTTTTTTCTTTTTTTTTAAGAGGAAGGAAGTGCCCCAGTGTCTCCAATTTCCTGTTCCTGTCCAGCAGGCTCCTCCCAGTTCTTTGTACATCTCCTGCTCATTTTTCATTTGGGTATGAAGCTGGAAGGATCCCTTTTTTGTATGTTGCATCATATATCATTGGATTTGAGGCCTGTAGTTTCAGTAGGGGCCTAGTTGTTTAGTTGAATGTCCTTTTTCTTCTAGTTTTCTTTTATAAAGGAAACATGTTGCAAAGTTCACTACATTTTCTCTAACTTTTGAAATCAATTTGCAATATTTATTTAATTCACTAGATCATTAGTCTGCCAATAGGCCTTTCAGCCAGTAGGCCCAGAGCTACTCATGTGTGCATGAAACAACTGTTTCTGTGGTATCTGTTGAATTTACATAATTTTGGGCATGGGTGGTATTGGATTGAAATTCAAAATGTGTTTTTTTCACTTTTTTTCATTTGTGTTAAATAAATGCCTTTGTTGGATGTTTGTGGTTGTTGTGTAACTTGCAACGCTTTTTAGTCCTGTGGATTTTTGTTTTTGGCATTGTTGTATTAATGCTGTGTTGTTTAGCATGCATCCTTTGTCTGGCTAGTGTGTGAGTGTGTTTGTTTGTAATAGTGGGCCAGCATTTGCCTTGGGTGAGCCTCTCAGAGTGGCTAGAGACCATTTTGTAAAGTCTGTGTCCATAATAGGTCTGCTTGAATTCCGTGTTTTCGAGGCCTCCTGTTGTGTTGTTTTTAGGAGTGACCAGGTGGCTGGTGGCCATTTTGTGGTGGTGGTAGTGCTTTTGCATAGACCTGAATGTCTTTTTCTTTCCTTTGTTCCTCTTGGCTTATTGCTTTTTGTTGTGGCCTGCCTGGCCATGTGGCTGACGGCCATTTTGTGAAGGCAGCCAGTGTGCTTTTGCCATAGGTCTGTATTGTCTGTCTTCCCTTTCTTGTTGTTGTGGCCTGGCTATTTGGCTGGCGGCCATTTTTGTGAAGGCAGCCATTGTACTTCTGCATTAGGCCTGCATGTTTTTCTCTTTCCTTTCTTCCTCTTGGCTTATTGCTTCTATCCATTGTCAGCTGCAGCTCCCTGAATGCTGAATCCCACATGATGCACAATGCCAAACAGGGTCCGTTACGTTTGTATTTTTGTTGTTGTTCTTCTTCTTTCCTATACTTCCTCAAAGTATTGTACACACTAGTACACCAACCATGAAAGCCCTTGTTTTTTTCAGTCTCACAAATGTCTACACTGTATTGTTATGTCTTTTTTAAATAACTGAGGTAATACATTTAATAATAATATTAATAAATGTGACCACACACAAAGTTATATATTACATTTGTGTTTTTGTACGTGTAGTAATTGAACCACAACAATGAATACTACGTTTCACTGATGTTCTTCTTGCTTCTTTGCTTTTAGGGGCACAAAAGAGGAGGAGGCATCATCACCCACTGTACTGCGAGACAGAAGTCCTGCAGCGCACGGCGTCATGTGACGTGTGACCACAGACATCTGTCAACCTACTTGTGCCACTGCATGCTGCTGACATCTGAATAAGATGGCCCCAAAGAAAGGTACCAGGCCCTTCAGTACCAAGAAAGTTGCCAATGAGAAGAAGGAACTGCCACTTACCAAGACTGGTGTGCCGCCCAAGATCTTTTTTGGGAAACCAAAAATTGCACCTGCAGCAGCGGTGTCTGGGGAGCAAGCTGGGAGTAGCACATCCGCATCAGTGGACCCGCCCCACCAACCTAGGCCCAAGCACATGTCTGTCGCAGAGGTAGCCAGTCTAATCACGACAACTCAGATGAGCAGTGATATTGAAATTGACAATCGTTATCGCAAAGTAGTACCCAATCACTTCAGGGAACTGAAATAAGTAGGCAATAACAGCTGCAACCGTCACCAATACTAGTTGTTCCTCCCGAAGTAGGGGCAATTCAGGAGATAGCGCTTCCTGCAGGGGAAGTAGAGCAAGCCACTCTTTCAGAAGATCTATTGTCTTTCAGATCCCCAGCAAGGAAAAGGAGGGTTATTCCATCATCTTCTTCTGCAAGCCCCCCTTCTGATGATCTAGACGCCACTTGGATCCCACTACCTCAGTCTGAGAGTAAGACACGCCATGAGACAAAGCTCGGGAAAAGGAAGGTTCCAGAAACCCTTATAGTTATAGAAGTAGATGTAGAAGAGAAGGATGATGACAAGCCAGTCATCATCATGGACATTAGTCCTGCCCCAGTGGAGACCGATATTACCCCTGCCAAATTGCTGTGAGGGATGTGGCACGGACACCACCAACACAGATCATACCACCACCACCTCCAGCTTCCATATTTCTCCAGCAGCCACGCACATCCACCACAAGTACACCTCGGTAAAAGTAGGTACTGCAGAGGGTCAAACTTCACGCCCACCAGCCAACTCATCCAGCATTGCAAGTGGCACCAGCAGCAGCGCCTGAAAGTTGACCTCCCAGTTTGGGCCTTCTTTTTGGTTAGCATGAAGAAGGTGAACATTGCTATATGCTCCATTTGTGGACAAGGTGTTAGTCGGGGTAAGCTTGGTACAAACTATGATACCGGAGGTGCACATTAGCGGTCAAAAAATTGCACCCATTGCTGTTACTGCACCCATTGCTGTTGGTGAGGATGAAGCAATAGAAGATACGATAGCGGTGGAAGGTGAACAAGAGGGAGACATCTTCTCTGGTACACAAAGTAGCCCTCACCCAGCAGTGCAGTGGTACCGCCCACATCCACATCAGCAACATCGCAGTGGCACAAGAGTAAGAGTCAGGCTGAGACACCATGGGGTCCTAGGCAAGAGAGTACCGCAACGAAAAAAGATGCGTTGAGCCTAACAAGTTGTACAACATCTGACGTCAAGAAGTCACCTGTATCAGTGGCACTAGAAAAGAAAAAAATCCAGCCTACCATTCTCAGCATGTTTAGGTCGGAGGAGCAGTACGAACGCAACCACTCAATGGCACGTTTGTACAATGCGAAGCTGGCTAAAATATTAGTTCTGGACCTCCTCTCTTTTTCTTTTGTGGAAGGGGTGGGATTTCTTGAATTTGTGACAGCCATCTTCCCAAAATGGAAGGTTCCCAGCTGGTCTTATTTCAGTTGATGTTCCAACACTACATCACAACGTGTTTGAATTGCTTGGACAAGCTTTGCAGCAGAGTGCTGTTCACACTATCCACCTGACAAAAGACATGTGGACCAATTGCCAAGCCACTGATTACATGTGCATCACTGTACACTGGATTTCTTTTGTGGGGGGTTGAGAAAAGATATATGCAGCAGTTATTGATGACACTGCTGAGATTTTTAATGCCACTTGGAAACATGCAACTATAGCCATGTTTGCCATGGAGAAATCTTTTTCTACTGCAAACATTTTGACAGCAAGGTCTTGGATGGCTGCGCCCAAGAGGGCTTAACATTGGTTTTTTTTGCCAAAGACAATGGCAATAATATTGTTAAGGCTATGTTCGATGGTGGCTATTTCTGGGTCCTGTGTTTGGCGCACTGATTTAACCTCATTGTTCAAGACTTTCTGAAAAAAGAAGACAGAGGCAGCAACTTACTTACCACCTGCAGCAGAATCTGCTCACATTTCAGCCATTCTTTTAAAGCCCGAAAGCAGCTGAGGATCATTCACCGTGACCATAGAATGCCAGCTAAAGGACTCATCCAGAAGGTGCCAACACATTGGAACTCAACTTATTACATGCTTGAACATCTGTTTGAGCAGTACAGACCAATTAATGAATATGTCATCCAAAGAGGGGATGCTACTATGAAATGCATGATCATTGAGATGGACCAATGGGGACTAGTTAAATGCCTGACAGAGATGCTACTTCCTTTCGAGCTCTTCACAAGTGAAGTCAGCCAGGAAATAGAAAATAGACTGACCAAAAAGGGGGCACCCTTGAGCATTGTGCGGTTGGTCCTGTTCTATCTTGTTGACCCAACATATGTCTTCATTGATCAAATCCCATTGCTGTATTAGTATTGGAAAAGGCACCAATAGCCAGGGCTCAGCAGGCTGGCGATAAACTATCTGGCTTGCCCTGTCACATGTGCCTTTTCTGAGAGTGTTTTCAGTGCTGCAGGTGCCGTTCTGACAGTGAGAAGGACCAGTCTCTCATCCCAAAACATGGAGAGGTTAACCATGATCAAAATGAATCAGCACTTTATACCACCGGATTACACCATACCTGAAGTAGCACAGCAGGAAGATGATGACGGTGACTTAGGTCATGGAAGTAGTGTATTAGATGACCTATTTCTGGGTGAACCACCAGAGTTTGAGGACAAGCTCTACTTCCTTGACAACTAGGCTCTTTCAATGCCCAGTTACTTTCTTTCTTTCTTTGATACCCGTAAAAAAATATATATATATCTAAGTAACATTATTTACTTTATCACCTGTGTGTGTCACTGTCTTCCTGTTTCACAAATCCAATCCATCCCCAACATCTTACTCTTTTTATTGCCGGATCAGAGTTGCAACTGTGCAGTCAGTGAAGAAGTAAGTCCACTCCTGACTCGCCCTAAATCCATTTCCCTCAGACAGACATTGGATGGAGAATAGTACAAGAGATGTGAAATGTGGGCCTGCCTCGTCGAGTTCCTCCAAAGCACCTGACTATAGCTCTCCTCCTCTCCGAGCCTAGAGGGACTGCCCTGTAAAAACAGGTAAATGTCTGATGGCGTGCATTGGATTCTGACTCTGAGTGATTGGTGTTTGTGTTGTTTTGTTATGCATGATGTTTACTAGTATTAATCTATACACAAAAAAGTGACTCAAGTCAATCTTTCCCTTCTTGCTGTTCAATAACAAAATTGCACTACTGCATTCCGATCCTTTGCATTTTTGATTTTGTAGACTCACTTGGTACACTACAGAGTTGGACACCATGATGGCCATTCCATACTCGCAGTCAGTCAGTAGGATCAGATATGATTGATGGAATAACTCTGACATTTTATGAAGTGGCCTAAAGGTAAACAAGACATCAACAACAATACCAGACCTATATGTCTGTGTATTGGCGGAGGCGAGTGTAGTGGTATGACTGACAGCGGTGCATTGATTTAGTTACTATGGGGCCCATTAGGATGGCGGTCGGAAACCACCTTAAACGCCATGGTTGTGGAAAACCACCGCCTGCCTGCACCCCGGCAAAACCAGCGGATTGTTTAAGATCTACCGCCCAAAAAATCTGACCGCAGCAGAAAGACTTTACAAAATCAACAACAATACCAGACCTATATGTCTGTGTATTGGCGGAGGCGAGTGTAGTGGTATGACTGACAGCGGTGCATTGATTTAGTTACTATGGGGCCCATTAGGATGGCGGTCGGAAACCACCTTAAACGCCATGGTTGCGGAAAACCACCGCCTGCCTGCACCCCGGCAAAACCAGCGGATCGATTATGATCTACCGCCCAAAAAATCTGACCGCAGCAGAAAGAGCCACCGAAAAACTGCCCTACGCATGCGGAGAAGGCAACAACCCATCCGCGGGAGTCAGATTCACAGCAGAAACACACCAACCCGCCACCAGGACAGTTGAGCCACCGGCATCAACATTAGGATATCCCCGACATGGCAGTGGTGTTTTCCGCTCTTTCCGATCACTGTGGTCGAAAATGTGATGAATGGGAGGGAGGGCAGAAGGACTGGAGCATAACCACTGCTGCGTACACTCCGTGAATGAAAAAAATGGCAGTCGAAAGAAAAATACACAACAAGGCCAGCAAGTGCACTCAGCAAACTAGTCCTGCCAACAAAAACACCTAACACATCCCAAAGACACACCCCCATGGCAAATTCAAAAAGTACAAATCCCTTGACAAACCACACAACACACCTGACAGCAACACCTCATTTTGACGCACCCACTTAGCGGAGTTTAAAACCAGCCCCTTCCCTGACCACAATCCTTTGCAACAGTCCTCAAGAGAAGGGCCCAAAACCATATCAGAAAGGAGAGGCAAAGCAGTACACCACACACACATCACCACCACCACCACTTCCACACCTGCACCTATAACCCCTTTGCACATCACACACAATGGCACCACAGAAAATGCCAAAATTCACTGAGAGTGAGTTGAGGGTAATGCTAGATGAGATAATCAGAGTGGAACCACAATTGTATGGTAACCTGATCCAACAGATACCTTTAGCTACCAAGACACAAATGTGCGCAAGCATAGTTGACAAGGTAAATGCAGTAGGGACCACCCCACGTTCCAAGCAGGAAATTCAAAATCAGTGGCATGACTTGAAGAGGGCTGTGAATGAAAAGAAGAAATAGAACCGTGAGCTGGCTACAGGAACTGGCGGTGGCCCTCCACTTCCACAAAAAACATTCACTGAATGGGAGGAAAAGCTGCATACCATACTTCATCAACAGAGTCTCACAGGAATAGCCGGGGGAGTGCAGGCTTTTAAGTACAAACAAATGTATACCATCACACTGCTATGTACTGTCTTGCACAACTACAAAGCTACACTTCCTAGGCACAAGTCCAGTCATCAGCACAACAACACCCAACACAAGTCGCACAGATGTAACATCCACTCCATCTGAATCACCCCAAAGCTACACAACATTCACAGAGTGGCATGTGTACAGGCAACCAGCACCACAACTCCCACCCTGCCCACTGCCCCACCCCTGAGCAGGATGGAGCACTCCCCCACCCAGAAGCAGTTAGAAGCCATTGTATCAGCACAAACAAACTTAAAGGTAAGTAGCCATCTTCCCTGGGAGGGCTGTTTGAGGGTGGGAGGCCTGTACTACTACTCGCACCATTTCCCTGGTCCCACCCCTGAGCAGGATGGACCACCCCACCCCCACCCAGAACCATGTGGTAGCCATTGCATAGTTTACCCTCAACTACCAGGTAGGTGGCCATCTTCCCAGGAAGGGCAGTGTGGGGGTGTGAGGCCTGCACTACTACTCCCACCATGCCCCCTATCCCACCCCTGAGCAGAATGGAGCACTCTACCCCCACCCAGAACCATGTGGCAGCCATTGCATAGTTCGCCCTCACCTAACAGGTAGGTAGCCCTCTTCCCAGGGAGTACAGTGTGGGGGTGTGTAGACTGCAATACGATTCTCACCACGCACTCTCTCCCACCCCTGAGCAGGATGGAGCACTCCCCCACCCAGAAGAAGTTGGAAGCCATTGTATCCCATAAACAAACTTACAGGTAGGTAGCCATCTTCCCTGGGGGGCTGTTGGGAGGTGGGAAGCCTGCACTACTACTCCCACCATGCCCCCTGTCCCACCCCTGAGCAGGATGTAGCCCTCCCTCCCACCCAGAACCATGTGGCAGCCATAGCATAGTTTATCCTCACTTAACAGGTAGGTAGCCATCTTCCCAGGGAGGGCAGTGTGGGGGTGAGAGACCTCCACTACTACTCCCACCATACCCCCTGTACCACCCTTGAGCAGAATGGAGCACTCTACCCCCACCCAGAACCATGTGGCAGCCATTGCATAGTTTACCCTCAACTAACAGGTAGGTGGCCATCTTACCAGGGATGGCAGTGTGGGGGTGTGTGGCCTGCACTACGACTCCCACCAGGCACTCTGCCCTACCCCTGAGCATGATGGAGCACTCCCTCGTACCCAGAACCATGTGACAGCCATTGCATAGTTCACCCTTACCTAACAGGTAGGTAGTAATCCTCCCAAGGAGGGCAGTGTGGGGGTGTGAGGCCTGCACTATGACTCCCACCATGCCCCCTGTCCCACCCTTGAGCAGGATGGAGGACTCCCCACCCAGAAGCAGTTGGAAGTCATTGTTTGACAACAAATAAACTTACAGGTAGATAGCCATCTACCGTGGGAGGGCTATTGGGGGATGGGAGGCCTGTACTACTACTCCCACCATGCCCCTGAGCAGGATGGAGCCCTCCCTTCCACCCAGAACAATGTGGCAGCCATTGCATAGTTCACCCTCACCTAACAGGTAGGTAGCCGTCTTCCCTGGGAGGGCTGTTGGGGGGTGGGAGGCCTGCACTACTACTCCCACCATGCCCCCTGTCCCACCCCTGAGCAGAATGGAGCACTCTACCCCCACACAGAACCATGTTGCAGCCATTGCATAGTTCACATAGTTCACCCTCACCTAACATGTAGGTAGAAATCTTCCCAGGGAGGGCAGTGTGGGGGTGAGACCTGCACTACGACTCCCACCAGGCATCCTGTCCTACCCCTGAGCAGGATGGAGCACTCCCTCCCACCCAGAACAATGTGGCAGCCATGGCATAGTTCACCCTCACCTAACAGGTAGGTAGCCATCTTCCCAGGGAGGGCAGTGTAGGGTTTTGAGGCCTGCACTACGACTCCCACCAGGCACCCTCTCCCACCCCTGAGCAGGATTGTACACTTCCCCACCCAGAAGCAGTTGGAAGCCATTGTATCACCACAAACAAACTTACAGTTTGGTAGCCATCTTCCCTGGGAGGGCTGTTGAGGGGTGGGAGACCTGCACTACTACTCCCACCATGCCCCCTGTCCCACCCCTGAGCAGAATGGAGCACTCTACCCCCACCCAGAACCATGTGGCAACCGTTAAATGTAAATCCAGTATTTGTAAAGCGCACAGCTAACTGAGGCATCCCTGCGCTGGGGGCCGTCGGGAAGATTAAGCGAGCTATTGCCCAGAGTCACATGGTGCTGGGCAGACCTGCTGCCGGTGCCGGGATCAAAACGTGATCCCCAGCTTTCGGTGTCACTCACCCTGGCCGCAGCACCACACCTCTTCCCATTGCATAGTTTACCCTCACCTAACAGGTAGGTGGCCATCTGCCCAGGAACGGCAGTGTGGGGGTGTGAGGCCTGCACTACGACTTCCACCATGCCCCCTGTCCCACACCTGAGCAGAATGGATCACTCTACCCCAACCCGGAACCTTGTGGCAGCCATTGCATAGTTCACCCTCACCTAACAAGTAGGTAGCCATCTTCCCAGTGAGGACAGTGTGGGGTTGTGAGGCCTGCACTACAACTCTTACCAGGCACCCTCTCCCACCCCTGAGCCGGATGCAGCACTCCCTCCCACCAGAACCACGTGGCAGCCATTGCATAGTTCACCCTCACCTAACAGGTAGGTAGCTATCTTCCCAGGATGGGCAGTGTGGGGGTGTGAGGCCTGCACTACTACTCCCACCATGCCCCCTGTCTCACCTCTGAGCAGGATGGAGCCCTCCCTCCTACCCAGAACCATGTGGCAGCCATTGCATAGTTTACCCTCACTTAAGGTAGGTTGCCATCTTCCCAGGGAGGGCTGTGTGGGGGTGTGAGGCCTGCACTAGTACTCTCACCATGCCCCCTGTCCCATCCCTGGCAAGGATGGAGCACTCCCTTCTGCCCAGAAGCACGTGGCAGCCATTGTATCACCACAAGCAAACTTACAGGTAGTTACCCATCTTCCCTGAGAGGGGTGTTGGGGAGTGGGAGGCCTGCACTACTACTTCCACCATGCTCCCTTTCCCACCCCTCAGGATGAAGCCCTCCCTCCCACCCAGAACCATATGGCAGCCATTGCATAGTTCACCGTCACCTAACAGGTAGGTAGCCATCTTCCCAGGGAGGGCAGTGTGGGGGTGTGCGGCCTGCACTACGACTCCCACCAGACATCCCTGCCCCACCCCTCAGCAGGATAGAGAACTCCAACCCCACCCAGAACCATCTTCCAGAAAGTACACAACAATGTGACAACAGGACAGGTAATCAGTCAGTGCATGTACCCCAGCATACATCCAGAAAAGCATGGAGATAGATGACAACACAAGGCCACAAGACCTCACATCATACAAAAATTGACACAGATACAATCTCAATATACAGTGTGCAGACAGCTAAGTGTATGAAACTGTGACAGAAACATGAGTGTGAATCACAAAATCCAATGTTGAATCTGATCAGGGCACCAATATGCACATCAACGAATGTTCTCTGTAACTTCCATGGGGGCTGACCCTGAAGGACCATAGTAATGTAAATAAGCATGGCCTCTTGAACAAAGATATCCAAACACAGGACAGGACAAAGGAAGGAATGAGATGAAAATGGCTAGTTCATGTGCAGATGTAACGGCTGCCAGGCAGAGCAATCAGCAAAGATGCCTCCCACCAAGTTGTGTATCTGCCAGTTGTCAGATGACAACCTTTCAGCGAAATTATGAAATATGCACCTGCGTCAAAGTATCCATTGACATGTCACCCCATTACCACATAATGTATGTACCCCCACATCATGTCATGATGTTAATCACTGTGCAGACATACAATATGTGGAATAGTCAACTGTACTATTGCATCACCTGTAAAATAGAGACAGTGAGAAGCAAGCGTGAGGTGTGCACGTCAATAATCATCTCCCCTCTCCCTGAAACAGAGGATGTCTACCCCACCCCAACAACTTCGGGGGCAGGGGGAGTTAGCGCGTGCAGACAGTGGTGAGCGTGACAGCAGGGCAGGGACGAGGCCAAGGGACACACGGAGAGAACAGCACCTGGCAAACATCACCAGGGTCATTTGTGCCTATGAACACGTCCAGGGACAAACAGACCAGGCCCACCAAGATGCCTGTGAGCTCCAACAGGTCCTGAGGTCCATGGACGACCGCATGGGCCAAATTGTGGACCTCCTGGGCCAGCTGGTGGCGGAACTGAGGATCAGGCCAGCAGCACAGACAACACCTCCACCTCCCTCTGGTGTCCCGCATGATGCCAGTTCCCCATCCTCCCCTGCAGACACGGAGAGGGGTAAATCCTCAGACCACACTGGCCCTGCCGCTGTGTCCCCCCCTGCCAAAAAACCAAGCCGCCAACTGAAGAAATGCTTGGGACCAAGGAGAGGCTGAAGGGACCTAGGAAAACACAACAGAACACTAGTCACTAGTCAGGCAGTGGCATCACAGCCAACACACAACAGCTGTCATCAAGGTACACCAATCTGCAAACATAACAATGACCAACAGTACCAACATAGACATCCTATAGCTGTGCATGACTACCGTGTCCCCTAAATATTGGCAGCCAGCACAGAGGCAATAACAGGCTGCTGTCACAAAGATCACATCGACCTTTCGACCACAAACAACATCAGCAGACAATGGCCCCGTTGGACCCTGTCACTCACCTTCAAGTGAAGTAGTGGTTTATGAGCTGTCAACGCAGGTCAACACCTTCCTTCTCTCCACTATCCTCGTCACTAGACATGTTTTGGCTTGCAGGTGGGGCCCTCGGCTGATCATCACCGTCCAGAAGCAGTGGGATCTCTTTGCGCAAGGTCAGCTTGTGGAGCATGCAGCAGGCAACAACCATCTGGCACACCTTTTGGGGCGAGTACATCAGGGCACTTCCGGTCTTGTCCAGGCAGCGAAACCGTGACTTCAGAAGATTAAAAGTGCGCTCCACCACATGACCTGTCCTCCCATGGGCATCGTTGTAGCAGACTTCAGCCGGTGTCTGGGGATTACGTAGTGGGCTCAGCAACCAAGGATGGCTCAGATATGCAGATTCACCTAGGTGTGAGATACACAGAGCTACTGTTGAATACAACTGTGGCAGAGGACTGCATGTCACACTCACAGCATGCCAGTTGACTCTGCATACTCACCCACAATCCATGCACGCTCCTGAAGCAGATTAGCCATCAGCTGGGGCACGTTGCTGGTACTCATGATGTATGAGTCATGGGCTGGGCCTCGAAATTTGGCACACATATGCGAGATGATCATATCCGCCTGGCAGACCACTTGCAAGTTGATGGAATGGAAATGTTTCCAATTCCTGTAGAGGTGCTCACATGCCATGTGTGCAATCAATGGCACCAACGACATAGGGGATGTTCCCAAGGGGAGAACATCCCCCTTAACAGCCGGCAATTCATGGCTCCTGGGGAAATTTATATATCTGCTTTTTAGATCATCATAGCGGACAGAACATCACGTAGCACCATGCTGAACATAGGTTGCAACATCCCACCTGCGCTGGGCACCGTGTGCTGGAATGATCCACTGGCAAAAAATGCAGGGCCACCATCACCTTAGACGTTGGCGTGAAAGCATTTGAATATATTCTGCTGAGCTGCAAGTCGGGTTCCTACATAGCACATAGGTCTTGTAGGGTGGCTCTATTCAGATGGAATTTCCAGATGATCTCTTCCTCCTCCATGTCTGCCAGCACTGTGAAGGGATGATGTATATTTGGTCTCCCCCTATTTGAACACATGTCAATTCAATACAACATGACATGTGTACAACTTCCCATGTTTTAATTGACACAACACCAACAATGACTGACATCACAGTTGAGTCATAGACCACCTTACATGCAGGGACATCCTCTGCTACACTACTTGTACACTTGTCCCCTTTCACACAGCAAGTACCTCCAAAACAATATTTGGCCATGTTAATGCACAAAGAGATATGGCCAAATCTAGCATAAGCAGCTCTGAGAGTAATTCATACAGCATATGTGTGAGACTGCAACACTACTGTCACGTACATAGCTGCTGAGCCTGCCACACATGTATGCATAGGTTGCACAGGGCACACATCAACAACACAATGAGCACAGTCTGTGCCTAAACCACTAATGTGTGCATGAGCCACGTGAAGTGGATAGTCAAATCTGCACATTGTCCCTTACCTCATGCATCACTGGGATTTTGTCAGCCCTTTCACACACTGTACTGTGTACCCACTGCATAGTACATCACAACAGTGTCCGGTGTCCATACCCAGAAAAATCACAAGTGACTTGTGTGGGGGTACATGGCAATGTTCAAGATCACATACACAAACATGGCATGTGCAGTCAGCAGTGGGGAAAATGTCCCATTGGCATTTGTGTGACAATGATGTGCCATTAATCATGTGGTCACTGTGCACTATTGACAACTGTCCATTGGACATTGACACAGCATGATGTTTCCATAAGTGCTGTGAAAGTGCTCCACCACCCAAAACCCGGTCACCCATGTGAATGTATGGTACACAAATCACAGTAGCTACTGCCTGGCACCAGCGGTGTGTCACCAACAATCCCCAAGACACAAGTGCGGTAGTGATAGCCATCTCGACATGCCCAAATGGCAGTTGGCATGCTCCCCCATCCAAATCACGGTGACTCATGTGAATGTATGGCACACAAATTGTTGTAGCTACTGGCAGGCATCAGCGGTGTGTCGCCAACAATACCCAAGACACAAGTGTGGTATTGATGACTCATGTGACTGTATGGCACACAATTCGTGGTAGCTAACTGACTGGCACCAGGGGTGTGTCACCAACAATCCCCAAGACACAAGTACGGTAGTGATAGCCATCTCGACATGCCCAAATGGCAGTTGGCATGCTCCGCCACCCAAAACCAGGTCACCCATGTGACTGTATGGCACACAAATCGCGGTAGCTACCACCTGGCACCAGCAGTGTGTCACCAACAATCATCAAGACACAAGTGCGGTACTGATAGCCATGGATACATGCCCAAATGGTGGTTGGCATGCTCCGCCACCCAAAACCCAGTGACTCATGTGACTGTGTGGTGTGACAAGTTGGCCTGGTATATGCTGTTCACTATTCTAGTGGGCACCTTTCACCAGTCTATACAACCCTTATTGATGGTAGGTTAAAGACAACCTTAATAGAAAGCTATCCTAGTGCTGTGGAGAGCAGCCTGCAGGCTAAGCCTTGAAGGAATATAAAGCAGCTTGTTTTACCAGTTTATAATCTCGTGAATGATCTAATGAAAGGGGCACCACACCAGTTATATATAGAAAATATATGTATTTATTCTAAACACATCCCTTTAGTCTCTTATAAGGCTAGAGGCAAAAGTACCTTTAGTAAACTTAATAACATAAATTAGCACAATATACGTTGAGCCCTAGAGGCGTACCAAACCATCTATTAAGAAAGTGGTATAAGAACCACGACTGGCATAGAGACAAGACCTAGAGTCTGTAGAACTGCTGGGCCCACCAGGAACCACCCAAGGTAGTGACACAGGAGACCCACGGGGACGCGTGCAGTGACTAAACAAAGCTGCGAATCATCAATAACTTCTATGGGGAAGGTCTCGGTTGGAACTTTAAAGATAAAGGATACTTAGGAGTGGACTTGGAGCAAACCACTTTAGAACTAGTAGGTTCTAGAGTCAACACCCACCGAAGTACTTGGGTTACCTCACCCTAGGAAGCCGGGTGCATAGGTGTCTTTTCGTATCGGGTTTTGTGGTTGTTTTCAATGGCGATCTGTTGCAAAGTGCTGCTGGCGTCCAAGTGGAAAGTGTCTGGTGTGATCCAAGCTTGGATCAAAGATCAGAAGAACCTGAAAGCAGAGGGGACAGAATCTGGGTCACTTGCCAGTGACCAGGAGGACGATAGACAGATGCCCACCGATGTCAGGTGAAGAAGGTGAAGAAGGTGAAGCTTGACTCTTCAGCCACGAAGACCAAGAAGTGTTGATGACAACCAGGTTCTGGATTCAAGCTGTGCCACAAAGGATTTTGAGTGCTGCAGTGTTGGTTTCTGGACTGGACCCAACAAGCCTTTGCAACAGCAACCCATGCAGAAAGCAGAGATTGGCTTTGGTGCAGACCAGAAAGGTCTGAGGGACTTGCCACTTGGTAGGGAGTCAGGGCACATTTGGAGCAACCAGAAAAGCCCAAGGAAAAGTAGAGTTACCTTCATGAGGAGTCAACATACCAGGGATCACAAAGGGCCTTGAGTGGAAATGCAAGAAGCAGGCTCACGGAACACTCTTACAGTGTAGGCCCCCAATCTTCAGTGAAAATGGTGCACAGGGCTTGGGCTACAAGTAACCCAATGCACAACTTCAGGAAAGACCGGGAAGTTGATGCACTAGCAAATGTGCACTGTGCCCAGGAGTTCTGGTTTTACGTCACTCGTTAGGGCTGCGGCTCTCAGCTTTGCTGGGGACTCGGGTCGGCCTTCGAGAAGTCTTGAAATCCTCTTCCAGGGCTGCAAATACTTTGGATTCCGGCGGGAGCTTCGGAGATGCAGACCGGCAAATGCTTTGTTGTTGCCTGTTTGAACAGGGGAGTCACTCCTTGACCCCAAGGGAGAATCTTCTGTCCTCTAATCGTTAGTAAAGCATCGAAGTTCCAGAATTCAGTTTCAGAGATTCATTCAGGTGTAATCTAAAGTCCTCTTGCCAGGGTTCCCTTATTTATACTAAGAAAAGGGGTTGGACATACTCTGGGCACCGACCTATGGGAGGGTCTGGAAAGAGGGGTGGCTACACCCATTTCCTTTGTCCAGTTTTGCGCCAGAGCAGGGACTGGTAGCCCCTGAAACCGGTTTGAACTGGGCTATTCACAGGGATACCAAATGTGCCAGAGTGCTGACTTCAAAGCACTCTCAGAGTGTACCATCCCTGCCCCAATACACAAAAGCCTGTCTGGGGGGTGGTTACACCTCCCTGTGACAGGAAACCTATTGTCCAGGCCTCCCCTGCTGGAGTTGCATCCAGCAGCAGGAGGCCAGACTCCTGTCTGTGGCTGCAGCATCCATTTTGTGATGCCAGGGCTCTTTTAAACTATTACCCGTTATACCAGTGTGTACATGTCTCTCCCTCTAGAAGGGTGGAATTCTACCCCAGCCGCCAGGACTGGGATGGGGGTAGGATTCCAAAGTGTTTGACACCAAACATCACATGTTTCCATGCAACCATCCCAAAGTTAGCAGTTACCGCAAGGTTATACTGCACTTAAGAGTATATGGTCTGGCTGCAACACAGAGCAGCCTCAGAGAATAGGCTCACACAAAACCAAGCACTCTGCCTTCAGGATTGATAAGGCCTGCCATAGGAGTGACTAATAGGCTTATATGTGTCAGTGATTACAGGTAGATATAGGTAACCTATATCTTATTATGGAGTGCATGCACCACCTTACCCAGGCTGAAGTAGCAGTCCTGTGGTGCCAGTTTGGAAGGCTCCCCAGAGGTGGCATAATACATGCTTCAGCCCCTGGTAGGCCTCTGGGGTACCTATGCCCTCAGTACCTAGTTTACCATATACTTGGGACTCACAAGGGTACCCCAGTAACCAAACTGGAGTGGTCCTATTGTACATAAAATCAAATTAGAGAGGAAAGCAGTTAGGCTGGGGCCCTGAATTGCAGGATCCCAGCCATACTAAGTAAAAAACCATCAAACCACCAGGAAAAAAGTAGGGGAAACCATGCAGTCAGATTCCACCTTTCTACATAACCCCCGCCCCAATGAAAGGAGATGAGGCTAACCTTGTCCAGGTGAGCCTTTATTGACGAAGTGGCCATATAAGGAAGTACCTGAACTGGCATGGCTACCCCCTGCCTTATGGTCCACTAAGCAATCCCTCAACCTAAGGGCATGAGAGGGTCTCCACCATGGGGCGTTACTACCTGAGTTGTGTTTTAGTAAAGTAAAAGGCTTGTGAGGTGTCTGAGTGGGGAACTGAGGCCCTAATTTGGTTGGTTGCAGCTTTCTCAGATCACTGGTCCCCATGGATGCCTTTCTTTCCATAACTGAGTTGTACTTTGCTCTAAGGGTCAACCTTTGGCTGCCTACAGCTTGGGGTGGGGTCCCTTTGGTTGGCTATCTACGACCTGACAGAGAAAATTGTCTTTGAGATTCAACATGCATACAATAACTAAATGGAGGCTAACAGTCAGTGTAGGAACTCTGTGTACAATTATTCACAATTTTTTTTAAAAAACTCTAGTATTCACCATTATTTAAAATCAACAATTTATTGTTTAAAATTAATAACATAATACAATCTAACAGTGCATAAAAAAATATACAATCAGATACAGATTTAAAAAATCAAAAGTCGACGCGACGTTTCGGTGTCTTGTATCGATGGTAACACCTTCTTCAGGACGGGTTTTTTTTTAAAAAAATCTCTCAAACTTTTTGAGGGATTCTGACCATAAAAGATATCTTGAGGGTGCAGTTTTTCATTCATTATTCTGCCTCTCATTAGTGTTTCTTCATTAGATGGAATTTAGGGATACTTATTCCACCTGGACGTAAATTCATGTATGTGGTCAGTGCTGTATCAGGGGTGACCACCGTATGTCTTTTCAAATTGGATACATGTTTCTTTTGTATATAACGCGGGTTAGTTTCCAGCTTGTCTTTTTGTAGATAGGGGCTTTTGTATATATTTGCTTCCTTCTACCGTCTTGACAGTGTCATTCCTAAAATAACGGAAGAATAAGACGCAAGACGGTAGAAGGAAGCAGATATATACAAAAGCCCCTATCTACAAAAAGACAAGCTGGAAACTAACCCGCGTTATATATAAAAGAAACATGTATCCAATTTGAAAAGACATACGGTGGTCACCCCTGATACAGCACTGACCACATACATGAATTTATGTCCAGGTGGAATAAGTATCCCTAAATTCCATCTAATGAAGAAACACTAATGAGAGGCAGATTAATGAATGAAAAACTGCACCCTCAAGATATCTTTTATGATCAGAATCCCTCAAAAAGTTTGAGAGATTTTTTTTAAAAAACCCCGTCCTGAAGAAGGTGTTACCATCGATACAAGACACTGAAACGCCGCGTCGACTTTTGGTTTTTTAAATCTGTATCTGATTGTATATTTTTTTATGCACTGTTAGATTGTATTATGTTATTAATTTTAAACAATAAATTGTTGATTTTAAATAATGGCGAATACTAGAGTTTTTAAAAAAATGTTGTGAATAATTGTACACAGAGTTCCTACACTGACTGTTAGCCTCCATTTAGTTATTGTATGCATGTTGAATCTCAAAGACAATTTTCTCTGTCAGGTCGTAGATAGCCCCCAAGACATCTTGGTGAGCTACCGTACGACATAGGGTATACCCCCAACGTTTAGGGACCTTTTCCTTGTTTTTTTATACTTGTTGACCCGGTCCCTTATTGGTTCCTAGGGTACCTCCCTCCTTGTGTTGTGAGTCCCTTTGGTTGGAACACTGGAGGGATATGGTAGGTTTGGGACCACTGGGTACCAGGTTTGCCTTTGCCCACCAGATCCCATCTGGGGGTGGTCCCTATTCAATGTCAAAAGGGATCCCTCAGGGGGTTGAAGAATTTTCACCGGGCTAGGGCTACTAGACTGGGTGCCAGTAATCTGCTGATGGGGGATCCTCTGGATAGGGAGCCCTGTGGGGTCCACTGACCTGCCTGACCTCTTTAGCCCTGGGCTGACTGAGGTAGGGGAGAGAGGGACAGGTTACCTGCTCCAGACTGGGTATCACCTTGGAAGTGCCCCCTGCCATCAGAGGTGTTGCCAGGACAGGCCTGACTATCTCTGGGGCAGTTCCTTCACTAGGGGTAGGATCAGGTCCCTGAGGAGGCTGACTCTTACCTATAGTCTGGGGGGAAGAAGACTCTTCCTCAGCCCATGTTCTCTCTTGTGGTGGAGAGTGAGCTATTCTTTCACGCTTCCCTGGGGCTGGGCTGTGGCCATCACAGCCTCACTAACTCTTTCAGGGATGCCCAGCATTCTCAGATGGGCTTGGTGTTCAACTTCAGCCCGGGCTGAAATTTCCAGATCATTGCCCAGTGAGCAATCTACAGGCAAGTTTGGGAACACTGCCACTCTTTTTGGGCCTGCGACCCCATCCACAGCTGAGATTGACTATGGCCAAGGGGTGATCTGTTCTGACACCATCAATGTTGGTCACCTGGTACTTAAACTCAGGTAAAAGCTGTTGAGGGGGGACTAGTTTCCCTGCCACACTGGTGACACTAGCCCAGGTGTCCCTGAAGGCCACAGCTTTCTGACCATTGGTTATAGGCTTCTGTCTGAACCTGCCCAAAGCATTGGGACCCATGGTAAAAGTGCAAATCCCATGCCACCATCACTGACTAAGGAGGCTTGTGACGGGTACCTGTGTAAACTAGGGCCCACCTCTTTTCCACATGAGGATGCACCTAACTTTTTGGGTACAACACTACCGCCTGGGGGATTACTACTAGTAGTACCAGGAGTAGTGGTAGTGTTAGTTGGAGGAACTTTTTCTTTATTGCCAACTCTAGGGCAACTGGGATCAGTTTTCCAGTGACCAGGCTTTTTAGTAGAAACAAGGGTATCATTGAATAATTGAATTCAATAGAACCCTAAAAACTCAAGTTTTTATTTATACCCCAGGCACCCTCCCAATAAAGAAAAAGATTTTGGGTATACGATTAGGTGTTTTTAAAGTATCACTCTTCTGGATCCCTACTTATCCAGTTTTGCTTTATCTAAGAACTCCAATTTCATCTATGGTTGAGTCCGCCTGGGTAGTACCACCTTACCTGGGTGTGGATAGGCGCCAATGATGAAGCATGTCATGACAAGTGAGTGAGGCGTCTACTCGAATATCATTGAACATCCCAAACGTCAACACCCAGAAACAACAGGAAATCTGAAGTTTCCTTGGTAGAAATCTTAATTTATCAGTTGTTAGTATGCGTCGATAGCGGGAGAGTGCAACTGATCTTACTTTCTCTCGCTCTCCATAGTGATAACAAGCTTTCTGGTTGTACCATGCCTTCTTCGGTGCATGGCTGGCCTTAAGGTTTTCACTTACCTGACACATGTATTGTACCATCAACTTCGTGAGGCCAATCACATAGTCTGCTGCATCCTCTGAGGTTGCTTCCTACCCTTCCCTGACTAAGGTGAGTGACCAGCAAACTAGGTGCCCATACAGCAGCTCTGAAGGACTGAACCCGACCCCCCTTCAGTGGAATCTTTCAGTAGGCAAATAAAAGACATGGCAGGAGAAGATTTCACTTACTCCTAAGGTTCTCTGGCAGAGTACCCATCAAGATCTTCATTGTCTTGTTATAGCGCTCCACCAAACCATTGGTTTATGGCTGGTATGTGTGGAGGAGTAGTATGTGATACAAGCTTGCTCCCACATCCCTCTCATGTAGGAGAAGATGAAGTTGATTCCACAGTCAAAAATTACAGTCTCTGGAAATCTGACCCTAGAAAAAATCCCAGAGACCGCTAACACCCCTGCAGTCATGCTCCTTAGTGGTACAGCTTAAGACTACCTGGTGGCATGATCCACCTTAACCAAGATATACTTGCAGCCTGACTGTGAAGGGGTCAAATAGACTTATTATGTCTACTCCCACCCACTCCAATGGCACACCTACAACTGGTAAAGGCATCAACAGTGCCTTAGTTTGCCCTCCTTTCGTACCACTCATCTGGCAAGTGTGAAAGGTTCTACAGAACCTCTTTGTATCTATGCCCATCTCTGGCCAATACAACAGAGGCTCCAACCTATCAAGGGTGTTTCTAATCTGTAGGTGTTCTCCTAGGGGCTCTTTGTTCTTATGCACCAATGGAACTACTAGCTTCTTTCTAGTTCCTGCCTCAGTATTTACCAGCTCACTGCAAAATAGACCATCTTCCCAGCAACATAGTGGTTTCTGAGCACTCCTTTGCTGACCAGCATCTGGGCTTCCTTCTGAAGCCCCAAAAGTGGAGGTCACTCCTCCTATGCATTATCAAAATCTTCCCAGGTAGGCACCCCAGTGTAACTAAGTCGTGCATGCAACTACGATGTCCATCTTGCATAATGTTCAAAGACATCAATGTGGGTCATACATGGCGCCAGTACATGGTAATTTCCCTCATCACTTCAAATAACTCAAAGTGAAGATTTATTTCCTCTTCTTCATCCAGCATCTTTACTCTGAATTACCCAGACATGGACACATTCTGAGTGACAGTATCTTCACCGCAGGTGGCACTCAACTTTGTCTTCATGAAGGAGGTAATGCTCGTATATTGGGTAAAGCTTGCCTGTCAGGCCTTCACTAGACTTTTAATTTAGAATACCGGGGTTTCATGTTGCCTTTTGACGTTGCTTCCCTTTTCCATTTACCTCAGTGGAGTTGGGAATTCTAAATTACCCAGAAGAATGAATCACTCTGACAGTGCATTGCTTGGAATATACCCAGGTGACAACTTTGAGGTGCTATTGAATAACCTTTGAAGCCAAAGCAGACCAATCTATAGATCTATCAAATAGTCATAATGTTTTTGGGAGTGTGTGCATACAACCTTGTGGAAGTCGAAAGCAGGATGGGCAAAGTATGCATTAAGCCTTGTGGGATGATGAAAAGCAAGAAGGGCAATATCGTATGATGCTGAGTGGTAAATAGGGGAAGTCAGATAATGCTGAAAGCCACCTGCTTAAATAAATGCCCTTTAACAACACCTGCCAATAATTGCTTCAACCCTAGTGTCCTTTTTATAATTTTGATGACTACATCATTGCTTTTGTATGTTTTCTGTCCTGGAGGGGTGTCAGGAGCACAATCTCAAAGCCTGTTAGATGAAGCTCTTGTGCAGACACAGAGTTCTTTTCAATATTCTCAATGGCTTGTAAGTGACCTTTTCCATTAAGATGGTGTAGTAGTAGGTGAGGTCCATGAGGGTGTTCCACCTCTACACCTAGTCAGCAGCCATGGCCTTCTAGAGGTGGTCTCTTGGAGAGCTGTCTGAACAACTTTGGTGATCTTTTGTGCCTGCACCATGACCTCTTCAGTTGTCAGCTTCATGTGTTGATGCATTCGCTAATCACTTACTGTCCGTAGCTGGCCTGGATAGGGATGTTGTGTTAGAAATTAATCTGGCTTGCCCATTTCTGTTCAAGAAGTGTGATGATTGATGGGCCTCTTAAGGACAGATACCAATGGCTTGTGGTCTGGTCTCGGATAGACTTGAATGGGAGTTGATATATTTGCATGTATAGCTCCTTTGCTCTGACAACCCACATACTCAGAAATCCCTATGTATTTATTCAAGTGTTTCACTAGCTTGACTAGGGAAAAGGGATTCCCATCTGCAACGAACGAGTATGACAGTGGCAAATTCAGTAACAAATATTTGCCACTTGTGTGAGTGCCTCCATCGTTCTCTGGGGTTTCAAATGGCCTTAGCAAGGGTAGCAGAGAAGCACACCCAGATGCAAATAGTTGCGTTCTTTTGGACTGAAACAGTGGCCTCAACACATCATCTTGTGCAACTGGCACAAAATTGAAGGATATTCCTGTGCCAATGAGAGCCAATGTCTCCAGGTCACAAATGTTCACTTTGTACTTGGGGTATGATGAGTGCATGCCTAGTCATTTCACAACATGGATAGCAAAAGCAATTCTTCAGGGCCCAATGAGGTTGTAATGCACTGAAGTGTGAAGAGTTTGCCCGCTTCTCTATTAGTCCCAGACATTCATATTTTCCAAACCGACCTCTTCATCTGCAAACTTTTGTGCAGTAGTTGGTTTAGTTGCCACCTGTGTAACATTTTGCTTGCTTAAGATAGTGTCCCCTTACAAGAAACACAGGCACCCTGGCAGGGGGCTTCATACTGGTCTGTCACAACTTGAATTCTTCCATTTCTCATGGATAACCAACTTGCCAATTGCGTCCAGATGTCTTGTCTCAACATACGCGACTGCCAACTTATTCTCCTTGTGCATTGGTCTAATATATTCGATTCATAGCCTCTCCCAACAGCTTGCATCAAATTGAGGGACAGATTGCACTCTCAAAGAATGATATGCTGAATATCACTGCAGGATCATATGAGCCCGACCTTTGTCATCCAGGTAATCGCATGTGCAAACGGTTGTCACCTTTTCAACTTTGACATGGATTCGGTTATTTGACTTCTATGCAGCATGCAATCCATAATGCACATTGTAGACTTTCACTACTGCATCTTAATGATGGACTACAGAAGAAATAACATCTACACCCCCAGACCAGTGCTTTATTGCCGTGCATGTTTGTTTTGTAACCTTGAAATCAAAGTTCAATTTTCCTGAAGAGAGCTTCAATCTTAGCTCAGGCACAGATTTTGGCATAGAGTATCCTACTGATGGAGGGGGCGATTGATGACACCCATTGAGCTCATAACAAGATCAAGTGTCACCTACCTACATGAAGGAGAGAGCAGATTATACCTGGTTTTACTCACGATTGTGATGTTGATGCTTTTGTGCACATCCTGGAGAATGGAGCACTCAACGGTTGGTAGTCATAGATCGGGTCAGTCAATAATAGCATCATTCAAGGGTAGTGTCTGCCCGAGCCTGGTATCCTCCTTTTCAGTAAGCGCGCTAGGTGTTGCGGGTACTTGAACGAGCAAATATACATATTGATGGAACTACAAAAATATTTCAATATCATGTCATGAACATAGCTATGCTTTATTTGCCAATTATAATTATGTTGTTTGCTAAGGAACTTGATGTTAATGCTTGTAGAAAGAGCACTGTCATTCCTGACTTCAGGTAGTCAGGTCTGCAAAGCAATCAAGGGCCCAATTCACTGAACTATATACATTTACTCATTTTGGATATTTAGTCCCACATGTAGGTGTAATTCTCAACGTTTTGCTGATCACCATTTCTCTGTGGAGATTTATGTTTCCACCCTGTAAATTGAGGGGTTAGGCTTAGAGCCTCTTGCATCAAAATGTATGTACAGTTACTAGTAGTAACTTCACACGTATCGGTGGAGATTCTCACCACCAGGGTGGAGATCTCCCTATGGGAAGGCAAAGGAAAAATTAATAATTTGATTTTTAAACCTTTCTTTTTAATATTTAATGAAAGATATACATTTTTATAAAATGCAATGTTTATTATGAACATGGAAATAATCAAATTTAATTTTACAGTACATTTACTCATCAAATGAATTTATTAAGTATAAAATAATGCAAATATAGTATTTTAATTGTGAAATATTTATTTTTAATTATACATATATTCTCCATTCACTTTTCCTTAGGGAAATTTAACATCGATAATGCAAAAACTCCTGACGAAGTGATTTGTGAAAAACAACACAAAATACTGTGGCTCCGATGATGTGCACATAGTTTCTTCCTTCTTGTGGGGACAATTGCTTGTTTTCACTGCTTGAGCCTGCTATGTCACCAGTCACCCATCAAGTGGATAGGCCACTAGGTCAAAAGTGTTCTGACCTAGGAGCCAATCGATGCTTCACCAAATGTCAGAAACCAATTAGACACAAAGAACAGAGACTGCTAAAATAGGCATTTGAATTTTTTTATCGTGATTGATGTACATAGTGCAATGATGCAACATTGAGAACACATGCGGTGCTCACACTAATAATAAAACATATGCATATTTTATTCTGGACAGCCATATAACATTATGTAGTTGCCTAAATCAGGTTGAACAGATTTACACTACATTTGGCGGAAAGCTAGATCTTAGTCCAGAAAGCTCGACTTTTGTGATTTGGTATGAATCAGTTCAGTAGTTTTTGATAAATTAAGGATGAAAAACTTTGTATATTTCATCCTGCGGAGGAAATAGATCTCAAGATAAGATCTGACTGGCTGCTGCCAGATCAACAAAGATGTGGTGGCAGCATTTATGGACTCCAGCAATCAGTCCTTGTACTCAAATTTATTTTGAAAAACATAGAAGGTAGTAGGGTTGGAATATCTTGCTCCATCGAGGCCTAGTGGGGGTCCCAAAGGACAAAAACATATATTTTAAAAACAAAATATTGAAAATTGGCAGTGGAAATTAGCAGTACATGGCGAGATACTTTGGGGCACGAGTTCTAGTTACTTGAGATAACTGTAACGGGTGAACTTCAGTGGTTTTGTTTCCTTAAAACAATCGTCAACATTAAGGAAGGACAAGTTTACAACTTTACTTTTTCTCTCAAAATCCAATGAGCACCATATTGTCATGTTAAAATGTTCCGATTTCACATTACGGCAATAAATTCTGCGTGTCGCTTTTTTTAACAATACATAATGTATTCATAGTCTTTGTTTGGAGTTCATCATTTGGCTTTTATATGAACTAAAACATATTGTCATTGAACAAGATAAACTAAGTCCAGTTACAGTCCCCCTCAATCACTCCATAATTTCAGTGAATTTCTGTATATAACGTGGCCTTAATCATCACACGGCCTGGTATTTTACTTTATACAAACTTCAGAGACTTCAGAGACTTCAGGGACTAATAGCTCCCCTGAAGTATGGAAGAATATTTTTGCTTTAATCACAATTCATATAAAAATACGATGTGAAAAACTTATCACAATGTAAATTAGTGATCATTCTAAAAAATCACTATGCACATAATTAGTGCATAATTAGTGTTCATTCTAAAAAACACTATGCAATGTATGAAAGAGGGGAACTCGGGGACAATTAATTAATAATCCCCCATAGTTTACCGTACTGATATGCAGTCAATTAATTCATGCAGTATGATAAACTATGGGGGATCATGAATTAATTTTCCCTGAGTTACCCTCTTTCATACATTGCATAGTGTTTTTTAGAATGAGCACTAATTGTGTGTGTGTGTGTGTGTGTGTGTGTGTAGAGAGAGAGAGAGAGAGAGCTTGACTTCCTGCAGAGTACATTAAAGCTTGTTTTGATATCTTTAGGGCTATAATCACTATTGACATGCATTTTGTGATTCGTAATCGACTTACACTTTTGTGGGTGTGTAGCATGTCCCTCTCAAAACCCTACCATAAATAACCCTTGAATACTCTTGTTTAGTAGTAATTATTTCCTATTCTCTTCTCTATTTTCCCACTACTGCCCCAGTCCATCCCACATATTTAATAATTTGCATACTTGCTCTGCCACTGTGGCAATCATCTCTGAACAGAAAAATAACGTGGGGATCAGGAGGAGGTCTCTGGCTCTAGGTTAGTGACTTACATTGTCTAATGTATAAGTGGTACTACTATACTACTACTTTACAAACTGCAAAATGAATTGGACCCAAAGTGTATAGGCAGTTCTTACTGTCGGATGCAGAGGAGGTCTTATCACACAATGATTGTACTTCTTCCTAAAGTCAGTGAACTGAGTAGTATTCATCCACGGCCTGTCCATATGGGCGAAGGTGCCATGAACCCTCACCTTTTCCAGAGAGGAAAAATGTCTGTCAGGCTGAGCAAAGGTCAGCCTGACAGAAACTCTTCTGGTTCAGGTCAGGCAGCCAGGAGGTGGACATTCTCTAAATGTGCAGGCTCCTGTCTGCCTGAGCTGAACTTTACCAGACTGAGGATTTCACAGCCTTGTGGGCATGACATCCTCAGCCTGGTTAAAGTGCCTTGAGGGCCTCCCATTCATGACAAAGGGGAAGTCACTGATTGCATTGGACATGGATACTTCAATTTTAAGTCCTGAATTGTCAAGGGCGATCCTCTTCACAGAATGGGGTGGGGTCAGCAGCTCTCACTGAACCCATCCCATTTGGGACTGTTGCCTTCCCTCATTGGCTGACTTTAGGAAGACAGCAGTCCCAACCCTCCCGGGGTTCACTGTTAACACCTGTCCTTTATGGAACACAGAAAAAACGGAAGAAGCATGTGACTGAAGTCTCTGGACTTCTCTCTAGGATCACGGGGTTGCTGGACTTCTGACTGGTAGGCCCTTGATTGAGGTCTCTGGGCTTTTTCACTAAAGAGCTGTGAGACGTAAATCAAGTTTGTGGCCCTCAGATTTCATCCCCTGCATCATCAAGTCCCACTCTCTGTGTGGTGCATCAGCCATCGCTGTACTTATTTACAAAAATCGTGCATCCATGAGTGCCTAAGAACCTCACGCTGTTTCGAGTTTTGGGACGTTTTCCCTGATGCCTATCCAGACTTTCTGCTTTTCATGTATGTAATAATTACTTTTATGAAATATATGTGGTCTTAGTTTTAGCAGTCCTTTTCCCAGTGGTCGACTGGCCCTTTAACCATGACTACAGTGGTCTTCCGTCCCGTCTCGCCTTCTTGAACATATTGTCCTCTTTCCTTCCTCATCTGTGGAACCCTCTCAGCGCCCTTGAATATGCTTTTTTTTGCTCTTTTACACATTTGTTCTTGTTTGTTAATGGCTCTTTACACTGCAGTGACCAACAATAAAAACAATTTAGTACATGTGGTTTGGTAATGGTAAAAAGCTTTTGAAGTGGAATTACAGCCTGTAATGGAGGCTCTTCCTTTGTACATCTTCACCTTTGAATAGTCCCCAGCCTCCAGACTGAGAAACGAGAAAAGTTTCTAGCTTTTAATTATATACTTTATTAGCATGCTAGAGCAGACTTTTCTGCAAAGTAAGGTACATGGCTGGGATACTGAAAATATACAATTTTACATTCTCCCCAGCAGAGCTCGTTTCACTCTTGTGAAATGTCGAACCCCATCTTGCTTTATGCACTGTGGGGGATATGTACAAGAACTGCTGCTAACTAACGTTAATGCTAGTTAGCTGCAGTTTTCTTAACGTGGCCTATCACCAAAAACTATCGCCCCGTTAGCAATGTATTTACTATAGGTCGCTACATGGCGATAGTTCCAGGTAGCAGCGGTGAAAACTGCCATTAACACTAGTGTGAAGGTGATACAAATTCTGGCGTTAGCGGGCGAAAACTGACGAAAGGCCATTTTGCGCGCAAATAACATACGTTAGTCAGCCTAACACAAGTTTTTTTACCTGTAGAGGCAAAAATTGTCTATAAGTCCACACCCAATGACAAATATGAAACAAATATTATTAAACTGAGTCCTCAGAGACCGGGGACTGTGCAGTGCACAGCTATAAGGTAATGAAACCTCAATCTATGTAATTCTGATTTCCAAAGAATACTTTGTTTATTTGATAAACACAAATTATTGTTCAAAATGTTACAATCATTAAACATAACATTCGAAAAACGACCTCGTGTCATATATTCAATAGAGTTCATCAATACATCAATGAAAAAATTGTGCATATATGTAAATGAATCGTGTTTTTTTTTTAAAAAGAAGAAACAATCTCAGAATAACCCAATGCATTTCGGGTCTCTCACAACCCTTCTTCAGGGGTATAGTAAAGTTTTCAAAGAGCAAGAATTCAAGATTCCAAATTCACAATCCTCAGGGAGGTTCAGGTAGCGAATCTACAACAAAATATATATGATATTCAAATTTGCATATATCTCAAGGCATGTCCAAGAAACAATGACAGGTTCTAAAATCACACTCTTGGCAATCTCAGGGTGTGGTTTGCATTATCCCAATATCCAGTTATTGAACCCTCAGGACGTGTGATTTTAACCAAAAGTGCAAAATCAGTGGTATTTGAAAAAAGAGAGCAATGTCAATGATCATAGAACCAATATCAACCACATGTCTATGTCAGTGACGGTGAAAGTAAATATATATTAGGTTTGTGCCTGTGAAAAAGAGCAAAGGAGTAAAAATCATTAAAAGCCCATGTGTGATAGTGTGATAAAGGCTAGCATGCTGAGAACAAAGATGAAATATGCATACTGGAAGCCGAAATAAAGTATCATGTGTACCGTCCGATCTTCAACACAAAGTTAAATGTCAATTAAACCTCTTCAACACAGCTGTCCCACTCTGTAATCGAAAAGACTATCATAATTCACCTACTCGTTACTAGTGACTCAAATGTGCCTGAGACTCGATCGTGGGAAATGTCTACATACCCGTCTCTCAAGTATTAAATCCAGACGGTTTGCCAGTGATCATTACATCTTGGTATGGGGATATATCGCTGTTAAGAAATATAAATATGCGCGTTATGTGTGATTCATGTGTGTTAAGGTAATGTACACAATCAAACGGACCGGAATCTTCTTCTTACCCCCAAACGCAGAGAACGGTATCGTAATCTTCTATCCCGTTTAAGTGTGCCAAGTTCGTCTCCTTATTGAATCTGTAAACGAACATGCGGGAATCATGAGTAAAACCCCAAACGTCTAACAGCAGTCCCCCATAACGCCGAAAAGGCACACACCTTACTTCCACGGTGGACTCTCGTACTCCTGGTCTCCCCTACGGGTAACGCGGTGAATGTCAATAGGAAACGGAAGTTTAAAATATTACGCGGCAAAACGTAATACTCATAGAAAGAGGACTGTGATTAGTTTTGCTATTCAAAGATGGCCCCCATCTCGAAACGAACATCCCAGGTGTACTGTGTGCATGAATGTGAATGTATTACCACAGCATATCTATATAATGAGGAACCTAATGCTAAGATTGATAGTGTATGTGATAAGAGAAACAATATTAAGAAAAACAATAATAAAGTGACGGAATGTGAAAGATGAGATACAGGTGACATTAAAAATGAAAAACAGGTAAAAAGTGGAGAAGTGTATATTGATGTTGGGAATGCAATTTACCCCTTACAATCTAGTTAACATCCAGTTTACAGATAACATAACAATTCGTAATGGCCATTCAGACCCCCCGGGATTATGGTCCCCAGTTTTTTTTATCCAAGCTGTCTCTTTTCTAGCTAGAGTGATGTTGATGTCCTTACCCGGGTGTGGAGTAATGTGTTCTAAGACAGTGAAGCGGAGTTGGGGAATAGTATGTGTAGCATTAACCCAATGTGCTGCCAATGATGAGTTTAAGTTTTTATTCCTGATGCCACTTTTATGCTCCACTATCCTAGTCTTTATTTTTCTACTCGTCCTGCCTATGTAAACTAACCCACATGGGCATTTTATAGCATAGATTACATTTTCAGTAGTGCAGTCAGAGGTGTGTTTTAAAGATATTGGTAACCCAGTCCTGGGGTGTGAAAAAACTTTTCCTGTGATTACATTCCCACATTGTCCACAATTATGGCATTTTCTCATGCCTTTGAAGTTCTTGGGGTCTTGAAGGTTAGATGTTTTTTTTAACAGCTCACGTAAGTTTGGTGCCCGAGTGTGCGCGAATAAAGGTGGTTGAGTAAAAATGTTGTGAAAATCTGGTTCATTTTCTATCAACTTCCATCTTTTTCGTATGATGGTTTTTATTTTTGGTGCCTGTGCTGAATATTTTAGTACGAATACCTCTCTCTTGGATGAGATTTTGGTTTGTTTTCTTAATAGTTCTGATCTTCGCTTGGTCGACAATGTCCTTTTAGCTTCATTGAGTGTGTGGTCTGGATACCCTCTGTTCTTGTATTTTCTTTCTTGTATTTCAATCTCTTGTTCACAGATTCGTTCATCCGAGGTTATCCTCTTGATCCTCATCATTTGTGAAAGAGGTAAGTGTTGTTTTAAAGATGTGGGATGTGCACTAGAGAAATGTAGAGCACAATTAACGTCAGTTGGCTTTCTGTAAACTCGTGTTTCAAGACCCTTATCAGTTTTTAATATTTCAATGTCTAGGAAATATATCTTTTCATTGTCTACTTCTGATGTGAATTGTATCCTACTGTTGAACATATTCAGTTCAATGATGCAATCTTCCAGTTGTTTTCTTGTGCCTTTCCAGGTGACTAAAATGTCATCAATATATCTCATAAACAAGATAATATGTTCTTGCCATATAGGATGCTGCAGGATGTATTGGTGTTCAAAGTGCGCCATGTAGGTATTCGCATACGCAGGTGCCCCCGGAAAACCCATAGAGGTACCTGTTCTTTGCACATAGAATTGGTCTTGCCATTGAAAATAGGAGTGGTATAAAGCAAAATGTAACAATTCTAATAAGAATACACATTTGTCTTCCATGAAATCTGATGACAATAATCTCCACTCTATGGCTTCTAGTCCTTCTCCATGGGCTATGGACGTATACAACGCCACAACATCTATGGTGCATAACTGTATGTCCTCATGAAAATGTTCCTTGATTGTCTCCAGCTTTTGTAAGCAGTCTGTCGTGTCTCTTACATAGGTAGACCATGTTTGAACTAAAGGTTGAAGATGGTAATCCAGGTAGCGTCCTAGTGCTTCATGTATTGAACCGCACCCTGCTACTATGTGGCGGAATGGAGGATTTTCTCTACTCTTGTGCACTTTCGGCAACATGTATATTGATGGAATTAGTGGAGTAGGGTTAAATAGGAATTGCCGTGTTTTCTCATCAATCACACCCATTGCTAATCCTTTGTCCAGAATTTTAGATAAGATTTGTTGAAATTCCTGTGTGGGATCATACATAAGTTGAATGTAAGTGTCCTCATTCTGAACATGTGTGTTAACACTGTGTTGGTAGAAATCAGTATCCAAACTACACAAGTTTAGTTGAGGTGTGCAGACCCACCCACAACAAATATGGAACAAAACCAATGGAATGCAAATTGGAGCAGCCAGGGCAAGTGTAGAACAGATCAAAACCCCCCTAAGCCCGCCAACAGCCAGGATCACCAGCCAGAGTCCCAGGGACAGAGGAAATCCAGGGCTACAGTCATGAAAAGAGGTGCATACCTGAGCAAAACCAATAATACATCACTTATCATTTTGCACTCCTTGCAAGACCATGGCATTCAAAACCTTGAAAGCACGGATAGTCACCGGGGCCCAAAGGCCTCGCTGGGCCTGTGTATTGGCCCAGGAGTGGGATGCGGGGGTGCTGTGGAGTTTCTGCATCATGTGGTGGTAGACATTGAGGTGTTGGCGATCACCCTTACCTGTTCGTGAAGTCTGAGAGGTTACATGGAGACACGTTGCTGACCTCTGTGATAAGACCACCTGTTGCCCCTTGGAGCTGTGAACAGTAGAGGCGCTCCTGCGCACCAAGGTTGGGAGGTCTGCAGCACATACCACACACCACCACTACACCAGGGTGCAGGGAGGACATAACCAATGGTGGGCCACACCTCTGTGCGTCACAGGCCGGAGGATGTTGTGCTGGCCTGATGCTGTGGGGGTTGAGTCCCCTGAGCTGCGCCGAACTTGTATGGCAGGAGTGCTGCAACTTCATGCCTACGGGGGCCTTTTTGCATCACATGCATCGGGAGGTTCCCCAGCGAACTTGGCGTCGACTGCTGTACCCTGGCATGTGTAATCCTGCTTGGCTGAGGCTCCTGCTGGCTGAGTCACAGATTTGGAGAGAGTACAGCAGATCTCGCAACAGTGTCAATGCCCAGGTGAGGAGAAGGTGGGACGCATAGCGGAGGAGGCCCAGGGGTCGAGTCAGGCCTAGGCCTAGCATCCGCTGTGGCAGAAGATTGTTGTCCCACTGCTTTCAAGCAATGCAAGAAGAGGAAGTATAAGAACTAAACCTTGGATTTTGTTCAAACTGGCTGTTAGCCGCCTGTGTTCTAATAGGTCTTTTCTCTCTTTTGTTAAACAGATTATTGTTTACTTTGAATGTGGTATTTAACAAGGTCCCTTTAGTATCCGGGACTGTAATCTTTACTGGACTACAAGACTGGGTAACATTGTGTGAATGGAAAACAGAGGTTATGAAATGCATCTGCTCTTTCTTTGGTTGTGTGGTTGAACATTGTATTTTACAACCACTGTCAGCAGACATGCGAGAATCAGAATTCTTGTTCAACAAACTGAGTAAGGTATCATTCTCCTTTAGCAATGATGACACAGACATTGAATCTGGATCAGAACAGTAGATTAAGTCAGGATCTGGCAAAGAGCGGTTTGAGAGCCAATGAGTAAAATATTCAGAACGTAGTTGTCCATTTTTCATAAGAGGATTAATTGTTTCAGGACAAGGGTGAACATTCTCAAACTGTAAAGTAGACACTTAGAGGGTCATTAGGCTGGCAGGCGGGTTTGGGACCGCCTGCCATAAGGGCCGGGGTCTCGTGGGGGGATTAGGATGCGTCCGCCACTGTGGCGGGCGCATACTGCATTTTTAGCATTCTGGCAGGCGGTGCTCTCAGCACCACCCGCCACAATGCTAAAAATTCATATATGCATTTGCATTAACAAAGCGGCAGGCACCGCGCTGTGCCTGCCGCTGTGCACCCCCCACCTGTCCTTCACTCCGGGGGCCCGCAGGGGGCCCCCGAAGTGAAGACCGCATGCCTTTCCATGGCTCCACAGAAAGTCATCTGTTTTGGGCCATGCTAATATGGCTGGCGGTGTCTAATAGACACCGTCACCATATTAAACCGTTTCCGCCCCAGCCGCAAGGTAACCGGGAGGAAAAGCGGCGGACGGTCTTTCCGTCCGCCACGGTCCCACCGCCATTCAAATATGGCGGGGTAATTTTAGGTGCGGATGGTGGGCGGATTGCCCCCACCAGGCTGGCGCCTGGTGGGGGCAATCCGCCCGCCATCCTAATGACCCCCTAAATGTCTCTCATTGGTGGGCACTGGTGAACTGCCCTGCACAAACCTAAATGATGCACAGGTGTGTTTCTTTATTAAACCTCTCATTATGACACACCTTAGAGATGTTCAAACAGAAATGTAACTGAAAAATTGTAGCTAACTGAATGCAAAGAAACCTCACAAGTGACCCTGGAAATGTGGGTTGGACATTCTGTCAGGGACTGTCCGGGACTGTGGGAAACACAGTCAGGGAATCGGGCAAGGACTGGGAACTGGGTGAAAAAATGTACACAGAAAGAGGAGTACAGCGCTCTCCAGGATCATACAAGAAGTCTGAGCAGAAAAGAGATACAAAGGTGAAGCCTGCACGAAGGAACAAGATGGCTAAGACTCAGAAAGGAAGGGCACTCATGAGGCAATTTAGCATTCAGAAAAACTACCCCCAGGACGAATGTGCAAGACATATATATGAAACAACATTAACAATAAAGGGGAGTGTGGGGTAAAGCACTCAGGAGCTCCACATGGTTAGACTGAAGCTCAGTAAATTTCTCATCCACAATTGTTGCTACAGATGGTGACTGCAAATACCTACATGTAGGATATGCATGCAAAGGCAGGGTCTGTGGAGCTTATACCTATAGTGATGTTATAAATGTAACTCAAAGACAATACTCACAGTGAACAAGAAACTCCACCTAGGTAGTCAGCTGAGCCCACGGATCCTGGCGATCAAACAGGAACACGCAAGGCAGTAACAGCAAGGTTGTAGAAATAAACACAAGCACAATAGAGAAGGAGCTAGCAAGGAGGGGTGCTTAACAGGAAAGGAAGGAAATCACAGTGCACGCTTGGCAGAAAGCTGGTAACAAACATACAAGATAACAGAAGCAAGACAGCAGAATAGAAAGACCGAAAACCAGAACTGGAACCAAGTAAATGGGAAGAAAGGCAGGGACTGGAAAAGGATGGTTCACTGACTAAATATCGAGGGACATAATATAGAACGCCCAAAATATCGACTCCAAAATATCGTAGTACAGAATATAGAATCCCTATCTACCAACAGGTGAGTACTAAAATATCGAATCCAAAATATAGAATGCTAAAATATAGTTAACTAAAATATCGAATTTTTAAAATGTATTAAAAATAATATAAAAGTAATTAAATATTAAAAACAATTAAATAAAACATACTTAAAATAATGTAAAAAAGCTTAAAATGTGAAAATAATTAATGTAGTATAAAAAAGTAGATATTTTGTTGGATAGTGAGTGTGTAAAAATTACTATTCCCACTCCAGTGAGTGCAACAGTAGGGAAAGCGTTGGATAGCATAGGGGTAACAATTACTATTTCCACTCCAGTGAGTGCAACAGTAGGGAAATTGTTGGATAGCGTAGGGGTAAAAATTACTTTTCCAACTCCAAAGAGTGCAACAGTAGGGAAAGCGTTGGATAGTGTAGGGGTAAAAATTACTATTCCCACTCCAAAGAGTGCAACAGTAGGGAAAGCGTTGGATAGCGGGAGGGTAAAAATTACTATTCCCACTCCAGAGAGTGCAACAGTAGAGAAAGGGTTGGATGGCGTAGGGGCAAAAATCACTATTCCCACTCCAGTGAGTGAAACAATAGGGAAAGCGTCGGATAGCGTAGGGGTAACAATTACTATTTCCACTCCAGTGAGTGCAACAGTAGGGAAAATGTTGGATAGCGTAGGGGTAAAAATTACTATTCCCACTCCAAAGAGTCCAACAGTAGGGAAAGCGTTGGATAGCAGGAGGGTAAAAATTACTATTCCCACTCCAGAGAGTGCAACAGTAGAGAAAGGGTTGGATGGCGTAGGGGCAAAAATTACTATTCCCACTCCAGTGAGTGAAACAATAGGGAAAGCGTCGGATAGCGTAGGGGTAACAATTACTATTTCCACTCCAGTGAGTGCAACAGTAGGGAAAACGTTGGATAGCGTAGGGGCTAAAAATGACTATTCCCACTCCAAAGAGTGCAACAGTAGGGAAAGCATTGGATAGCGGGAGGGTTAAAATTACTACTCCCACTCCAGTGACTGCAACAGTAGGGAAAGGGTTGAATAGCGTAGGGGTAAAAAGTACTACTCCCACTCCAGTGAGTGCAACAGTAGGGAAAGCGTTGAATAACGTTGGGGTAAAAATTACTATTCGCACTCCAGTGAGTGCAACAGTAGGGTTCGCACTCCAGTGAGTGCAACAGTAGGGAAAACGTTGAATAGCGTAGGGGTAAAAAATACTATTCCCACTCCAAAGAGTGCAACAGTAGTGAAAGCATTGGATAGCGGTAGGGTAAAAATTACTATTCCCCCTCCAGTGAGTGCAACAGTAGGGAAAATGTTGGGTAGCGTAGGGGTAAAAATTACTATTCCCACTCCAAAGAGTGCAACAGTTGGGAAAACGTTGGATAGTGGGAGGGTAAAAATTACTATTCCCTCTCCAGAGAGTGCAACAGTAGGGAAAGCGTTGGATAGCGGGAGGGTAAAAATTACTATTCCCACTCCAGCGAGTGCAACAGTAGGGACAACTTTGGATAGCGTAGGGGTAAAAATTACTATTCCCTCTCCTGAGAGAGCAACAGTGGGGAAAGTAATGATTTAATATTAAAAGAAGATTAAAATATTTATCAATACCAATAAACAATTAATTTAAAATAATTACCAATTAATAAAAATTACATCCAAATAAAAAAAATGACACCAATTATTAAAAATAATTTCCAATTAATAATTAATTATCAATTAACTATAAATACATATAAATAAAAATATATATTTACTTTCCTACAATTAAATTACTTCTCACCCTATTCCCCTATAAACCCACAACCCGCTCCCAATAATAAATAATACAATTAAGATAATTATCAAGTAATCAATTAATTTAAATTAATTGCCACTTAAACAAAATTAATTACCGATTAATAAATATTAGTTACCAATTAATAATTAATTATCAAGCAATTAATTATCAATACATATAAAAAAATATATTAACTTTATTACAATTAAATTACTTCCCACCCTATTCCCCTATAAACCCACAACCCACCCCAAATAAATAATACAATTAACATAATTATCAATTAATCAATTAATGAAAATTAATTATCAATTAATAAAAAGTAATTACCAAATAATAAAAATAATTACCAATTAATAATTATCAAACAATTAATTATCAATACATATAAATAAAAATTAATATTTAATTTACTATAATTAAATTACTTCCCACCCTATTCCCCTATAAACCTACAACCCGCTGTGGAATTAAATTACCCAAACATTTAATTACATTACATTCATTACTTTAAACAAAGTAAACATACATTACAAAATTAATACATAATTTTAACACATATACTACCATTCGTAACACAAAAAAATTCGATATTATGGAAATCAATGTTTTAAATTTGATATTATGGAAATCAATATTTTCTACCCCAAATTCGATATTCTGACGTAGCTATATTTTGGTAATTCGATATGCTGTCCTGTCTATATTTTGGATTCTATATTTTGGTCGTTCACTGAAAAGGATATACAGAAGAGGAGGCTACAAGAGTATACTAGAATAGTGCAGGTTAAGGAATCAAGAATAGCATAGAAGGTAGTGCTGGGGCAAGAACAAGAATCAAGCTAAGGCTCAAGAGTCAAGGTAGCACTGCAGGCAGTGCTGGTTTAGGAACAGGGAACTACTAAAGCTTCAAGGAGTCAAGGTAGCACTGCAGGCAGTGCTAATTCAAGGAAACAGGACATAGCTACAGGAAACAAGGAGTCAAGAGAGCACTTCAAGCAGTGCAAATCAGGAACAAGAAAATAGCTGAAGCCCAGGAACAGGACCAAAGAATAACTATAGCCCAGGAACTCAGGAAACATGAGCACTGCAGGCAGTGCTAATTCCGGTACAGGAAATAGCTATAGCTCAGGAACTCAGGAAACAATGTAGCACTGCAAGCAGTGCTAATTCAGGAGAAAGGAAACTGAAAGGAAAAAAATTCGATATTATGGAAATCAATGTTTTAAATTTGATATTATGGAAATCGATATTTCCTACCCCAAAATTCGATATTCTGACCTATCTATATTTTGGTAATTCGATATGCTGTCCTGTCTATATTTTGGATTCTATATTTTGGTTGTTCACTGAAAAGGATATACAGAAGAGGAGGCTAAAAGAGTATACTAGAATAGTGCAGGTTAAGGAATCAAGAATAGCATAGAAGGCAGTGCTGGGGCAAGAACAAGAATCAAGCTAAGGCTCAAGAGTCAAGGTAGCACTGCAGGCAGTGCTAGTTTAGGAACAGGGAACTACTAAAGCTTCAAGGAGTCAAGGTAGCACTGCAGGCAGTGCTAATTCACGGAAACAGGACATAGCTACAGGAAACAAGGAGTCAAGAGAGTTTAAGTGGCAATTAATTTAAATTAATTGATTACTTGATAATTATCTTAATTGTATTATTTATTATTGGGAGCGGGTTGTGGGTTTATAGGGGAATAGGGTGAGAAGTAATTTAATTGTAGGAAAGTAAATATATATTTTTATTTATATGCATTTATAGTTAATTGATAATTAATTATTAATTGGAAATTATTTTTAATAATTGGTAAGTCATTTTTTTAATTTGGATTTAATTTTTATTAATTGGTAATTATTTTAAATTAATTGTTTATTGGTATTGATAAATATTTTAATCTTCTTTTAATATTAAATCTTACTTTCCCCACTGTTGCTCTCTCAGGAGAGGGAATAGTAATTTTTACCCCTACGCTATCCAAAGTTGTCCCTACTGTTGCACTCGCTGGAGTGGGAATAGTAATTTTTACCCTCCCGCTATCCAACGCTTTCCCTACTGTTGCACTCTCTGGAGAGGGAATAGTAATTTTCAGGAACAAGGAATACTAAGGCTCAGGGGTCAAGGTAGTACTGCAGGCAGTGCTAATTCAGGAACAAGGAAAACAGCAGCAGTTCAGGAACAAGGGTAAACTAAAGCTCAGGAAACTGTGGAAAAAGATTATTTTTCGTAGTTTATGCCCCATCATACACCCTCTCAGTCTCGTCCCCGAGCCCATCATATCGGAAAACAAGCAAACGAGAACACGAGCAAAACCGATCACCCACACACAAAGTTGCACAAGCACTCTCCTTCCTCTTAAATTCAAACTGTACATTCCTATGGTTAAGCCGATTCCGAGAACAAGACCCCCCCATTTGTAACCATTTCCCTATAATCGGGCCGATTTTCGCGAAATAGGCCCCGTTTTGCTAAACCACGGCAACCAATTCCGAGAAGAAGAGCCCCCGCATGCTGAAACACGACAAACAGACATCCTGTCACGACCATCTCTCTCTCTTATCTAAGGAACCAGCCTAGGGTTATTTCTCCACATTTCTGCTTCTCTCGTGCTTCCTCATTTAATCATGACGAGCCTCATCTCTTCTGCTATGTTTCCTTTTTTTATGATGCAGCCTCTTTTCTTTAGTCATGACTTCTGTTTTATTGCAACATATGACACATGCCTGCATTAAAGGGAAGCTCCTTCCTCATTTCTATGTATAAATATACTGTGTTCTGAGAATAAAGTTAGAGATTCTTCCGATCCTCCTCAGGTGATGGAGCTCTCCCTTAACTCAAGTTACTGAATAAAGACCCTGAATTCGAACCACCACGGACTCTGCTCTACATACTTGATCTTATTGACATTATAGAAATTCCGATCAAGGTAAATTGCTAAAATATTTACCACAGCAAATTGGCGCCCGAACAGGCACTTCCTTTTCTCCCCACACACCGGTGATGCGGACCCAAACCGGTCTCTTCAAGACATCGACGGACTTCAAAAGAGTGCACGCTGCAGGGTGTTCCTGCATGAACTCCTTCGTGTCCGAGAGAGACTGTATGGAGGTCTGAGCATCCATACGAGGCGGTGATGACGACAGCGGAAGTCTCGACCCAGAGCCCGAAACCTGTGAAGATTGCCAAGTCCCCCGATCAAGAGCGCAGCACAACTAGTCCGGTGTCCAGATCTTCAAAATCTTCAAGTTCTCTGCACCTCGGTGAGTACTGCTGGGAGTGTATCAAGACGGGTTCTGATTTTTCAGAGCACGGTCAAGACGGGTTCTGATTTTTTTCAGAGCACGGTCAAGACGGGTTCTAGGTTTCTAGAAAACGGTATGTTTGTATTCTGATCCTCAGGATATATCAAGTTATCAAGTGTAAGTTTTTTTTGTTTGTTGTTTATTGTCACAATGCCTTTGTTCTCAAAGTTGCGTAAACTAGGTACCCGGAGGGGGTTACTGGAACAAGATGTACCAGTCCCCCCAAAGGATACTCCTGGTTTTCTTATGCATACAAAGTATGGCATTGGTGCCATTTTGTATTTGGATTTGTGGAAAGAGTACATCAAGATCTAGAAATTGCGATTAGATGGCCAAAGAGTGGCACATGGGATTTGAATTGTATCATGTCAGTTGAAAAGAAATGTTGGGAAAAGAATGCAAGACCCTCGATGTTAGAGAGTATTGAATTATGGCGAAAGGAAGCACATCAAAGGGAACAGAAAGAGCAAAGGAAAGTAGAGAAAGCAAATAGAATGTCAGAAGAAAGTAAGATGAGAAAGTTACGAGAACAGAATGCGGATATTAATTTTGAACAAATAAAGAGGGCGGCCTCGGCCTCCGTGACAGGGATGTATCCCGTCCTTTCACAAAAGACAGAGTCCGAATATAACCCTAGTATTCCCACAGCACCCCCATATCCTAAAACTCCTTCTACTCCCAAAGACTTCATTACCACCTACTTAATGGAACCTCCTCCTGTCTATACCAATCAAATAACAGCCAGACGAGTAGTCACCCAGACTGAAACCATCTCTGACACCTCAAGCGGGGATCCACCCATGTTAGAATGTGATTACGACCCGACCCCAGGGGAAGGTTCACAAGTGGATATCTCCCTTCGCCTACGAGAAGCTCTAGAAGGTATACGAGAGGTACCGAATGTCGCAAATTGTCTAAACAAGATTTACGAAACTCTCCGAACAGGAGAAAATTTAGAAGCCCTACAGGAAGCTATTAAAAATAGAGCCATAGCGCATAGAAAATGCGTCTCACGATTCATGATCACTTGTTTTATCAGAATGATCGCTAGTGCAGGAAAAAGAGTTCCTGATGATTTATTACAACTAGATCAAGCAGTGGATGCAGGTAGTTACAAAAAAATAAAATAAATAGATCTCTTTATTCCACTCTTTACAAGCAAGGTTTCTGATTTCTACCGAAAAGACACCCCTACTCAGGAAATAGAGAATGAGAGTACAGACATGGAAGAAGAAGCTCCCTTTCAAGGAGCAGTATGCTCCCGTACCCCTCGTTCCCAGAATAGTGGGCAATTAAAAATTAAAACTAAGAAATTGTCAGCTCCTACAGACAGATTGTTCCAACGAACACAAGAAGCTCTAGATGATTGGATGGACGACGAACCTCCACTCACTACCTAAGAAAAAGAACTGGCTCGATCAAGCACCAATTGGGTATCTCAATACTCTATATATGGCCCTGATATAGTCGCTCAAATATTTCTATCGATCCCTCTAATGTCCCAAAGGTTAGCAAACATCTATATGGTTCAACACCTCATTTCGATGTACGAAGATACTGGTTGCCCGCCCAAAAAGTTACATTCTCTCTTACGAGACTGCTTAGAAGGGAGGTGGGTGGCCAGGGGACAAGAATTCCTTAATATCTTCCTTGGTCTACGACAGCGATATGTTCAATACTTTTCAGACAGTTATGACGCAAATCCCCATCACTATGGAATGTCTGACAAAACATCGAAATCAAAAATATCGATATACAAAAATATCGGGACAAAAATATCGAAGTCAAAAATATAGGAATCCTATCCCTAACAAGGTAAGTACAAAAATATTGAAAATAAAATATAGAATGACAAAAATTTCGTTTTTTGTAAAATATCGTTTTTTTATATAATAAAAATGTAATATTAACAAAATAATACTTATAAATGTAATAAACATATTTAAAAATATACTATAATATTTAACATTAATACATAAGGTACTACAAATTAATATTAATAAATATATAATACATAATGTATTTTTCATTAATAATAACTCTAAATTAATTATTGTCATAACTTAAAAACAAATAAAAATGTAATAAATTACTAATACATTTTTTACATAAAAAATTCACATAAATACAATTCATAACAAATAATACTAATAAAAAAGCTAAATACATTTTAGATAGCGTATGAGTAAAAATTACTATTCCCACTCCAGAGAGTGCGACAGTAGGGAAAGTGTTGGATAGCGTAGCAGTAACAATTACTATTCCCACTCCAGAGAGTGCAACAGTAGGGAAAGTGTTGGATAGCGTAGGGTTAAAAATTACTATTCCAACTCCAGAGAGTGCAACAGTAGGGAAAGTGTTGGATAGCGTAGGGGTAACTATTACTATTCCTACTCCAGAGAGTGCAAGAGTAGGGAATGTTTTGGATAGCGTAGGGGTAAAAATTACTATTCCCACTCCAGAGAGTGCAACAGTAGGGAAAGTGTTGGATAGCGTCAGGGTAACAATTACTATTCCAACTCCAGAGAGTGCAACAGTAGGGAAAGTGTTGGATAGCGTAGGATTAAAAATTACTATTCCAACTCCAGAGAGTGCAACAGTAGGGAAAGTGTTGGATAGCGTAGGGTTAAAAATTACCATTCCAACTCCAGAGTGTGCAACAGTAGGGAAAGTGTTGGATAGCGTAGGGGTAGCAATTACTATTCCAACTCCAGAGAGTGCAACAGTAGGGAAAGTGTTGGATAGCGTAGGGGTAAAAGTTACTATTTCCACTTCAGAGAGTGCAACAGTAGGGAAAGTGTTGGATAGCGTAGGGGTAACAATTACTATTCCAACTCCAGAGGGTACAACAGTAGGGAAAGTGTTGGATAGCGTAGGATTAAAAATTACTATTCTAACTCCAGAGAGTGCAACAGCAGGGAAAGTGTTGGATAGCGCAGGGGTAACAATTACTATTCCAACTCCAGAGAGTGCAACAGTAGGGAAAGTGTTGGATAGCGTAGGGGTAACAAATACTATTCCCACTCCAGAGAGTGCAACAGGAGGGAAAGTGTTGGATAGCGTAGGGGTAACAATTACTATTCCAACTCCAGAGAGTGCAACAGTAGGGAAAGTGTTGGATAGTGTAGGGGTAAAAATTACTATTCCCACTCCAGAGAGTGCAACAGTAGGGAAAGTGTTGGATAGCGTAGGGGTAACAATTACTATTCCAACTCCAGAGAGTGCAACAGTAGGGAAAGTGTTGGATAGCGTAGGGGTTTAAATTACATACTTAGAAATTACATCTATCAATTAATTAATTATTTAAAATTAATTACCAATTAATTAAATTTATTTAACATTTAATAAAAATAAATGTATGCTTCCTACTAATTAATAATTAATTCTACATAATGAAATTACTTCCCACCCTATTCCCCTATAAACCCATAACCCGCTACAGAACATATTTATCAATTAATTAAAAATAATTACCAAAATAATTAAATATAATTACCAATTATTTTTAATTAATGTATGATTCCTACTAATTAATAATTATTTAAACATTATTACATTACTTCCAACCCTATTCCCCTATAAACCCATAACCCGCTACAGAACATATTTATCAATTAATCAATTAATTAAATGTATTTACAAATAATTCTCAATTAATTAATTAATAATTCCTACTAATTAATAATTAATTTAACATAATTAAATTACTTCCCACCCTATTCTCCTATAAACCCATAACCCGCTACAGAACATATTTATCAATTAATCAATTAATTAAAATTAATATAAAATTATTTCTCAATTAATTAATTAATAATTCCTACTAATTAATAATTAATTCAACATAATTAAATTACTTCCCACCCTTTTCCCCTATAAACCCACAACCCGCTACAGTACTAAAAGACAATATTTAATTAAATTACATTAAAAATAAATAATAAAACATAATAAATACAATATAATATACACAAAATGTATTTAAAAATCGATATTAGTAACATCGAAATTATTTATTTCGATATTATTGACATCGATATTTAAAACTTCGAAATTACTAATATCATACTAATATCGATATGAAGACTGTCGATATTACTTACCTTCTAAATTATGTCCCATCGATATTTAAACTTCGATATAATTGTATATCGAAATTTAAAACTCGATATTTTGTCTGTGTACCTCACTATGACCAAGGACAGTTCCCCCTCCGCGAAGTACATCCCGTTATAGATTCTGGAGGAAAACTACAACAAAAATTTGTCTACACACCCTTAACAAAAATAGAAATATTAGAAATGAAGAAAATCGTCCCTTCTCACGAAAAAGATCCTTCGGGTTTTCATAGGGAACTCAAGGATATTCTTCAAATGGGTTCCTTTACCTATAAGGATCTCAATATTCTCCTTAAAGTGTTACTGCCTCAAGGGACATATGACAAACTAAAAGGAAAGAATTGAGAGGTAGAAGGGAAAAAGATAGTATGGACAGCTTTAGAGACAAAAGAAAGTACTTGTGCTGCTGGACAAGGCTTGGGACCTCTAGTCCTAGAACTCCCTCGCCTTCTCCCGAAAATACTCTCCCAGTTGCTGACCACTAAGAAAGAAGATTGGGATGCTATCTCTGCATGCAAACAGAAACCAGATGAGGATGTAGGGGACTACTATACCAGGTTAGAGAAATGTTTTCTCATCAACAGCAGCCTCTCCTCAGGTGGGGACGCCTATAGTCGATTATTTGTCTCCAAATTCATAGAAAATGCCTTGCTTCGATCAGAAATAGAGTACTAAAGGTAGAGAGTACTTGTCAAGCAAGCTCCCCCTCACAAGCACTTCAGATGCTCCAATATCACCAAAATAGGATTAGGGATGAACAAGAACATGAAAAGAAAAGAACGAAGGATACTAAAATGAATGTATTGGTAGCACAGACAAATACAATCCAACAGACCCCTAAACGTGCTCAAGTGTCACAAGAAAAAGTTACTTGCAATTATTGCAAAAGGCTAGGTCACTTTGTGCGTGAGTGTCCAGTATTATAACATAATATTGCCACTGGGAAGACCCAACCGCGTAACTATCCCCCACGACCCTCTGTTCCCGCATCAGCTCCCCCAACTGATACTAAACCTGCCACCCAACTCCATCAGTACCCAGTGTCATCCTATCCTGAATTCCCCTCAATTTCATGAGACAGCTGGGAGGAACACGATAGTCGTCCACTGATCCCGGTCCCGGTCGACCAAAAGGGTCCCTATGTAAATGCTAAGCTCTTAGGTAAAGAAACAAAATTTGTAATAGACACCGGGGCCAGTAGTACAACACAACGAAGTTCCCAAGGTACCCCTCTCTGGCTCGAATAGTATTTCCTTGGGTTTCTCAGGTACACCAGTCATCAATAAGGTTTCTGAACCAGTATCACTTCAAGTTGGTCCTCTTACAACATCCACTGATTTAGTACTTACTAAGTCATGTCCCGAAAACTTACTCGGCATCCAGACGTTAAAGGAACTGGGTGCTGTGATATGCTGTTCCCTGGAAGGAATACAACTATTCCTCCGAGATTTCAAAGGTCATTTTACCACACGAGAATTAGACGTCAGACTAAGAGACATTCCTGCTACATTATGGGCGACAGATCCAACTGACGTAGGGTTCATGGACATTACACCACACATGGTCACATTAAAAGAAGGTGTTGTCCTACCTCGTGTCCGACAATACAAGTTACCTCCAGATGCAGAACAAGCCCTCATCCATATTATCGATGACTTAATTCAGAAAGGAGTAGTCAGAGAAGTACCTTCCAACATATGTAATTCACCAGTCTTACCAGTAAGAAAGAAAACAGATGACGGTGCACCACCAGTTTATAGACTAGTGGCCGACTTACGCGAACTAAACAAGTGTGTAGTACCACAATACCCTGTGGTCTCTGACATCAGTACTCTGCTAATAGCTATAGATCCTGAAGCCACACATTTTACTGTAATCAACCTGAAGAACGCTTTCTTTAGTGTACCCATTCACCAAGACAGTCAGTACTTATTCGGATTTTCACTACAAGGTCGTAGCTTCTGTTTCACAAGAGCTCCTCAAGGGTACACAGAAAGTCCCAGTATCTACAGTCAGGCACTTAAAAGACAGTTAGACGACATTGTTATGCCCTCAAATACAACATTGTTACAATATGTCGATGACCTACTGATCACCGCACGCTCTGAACTAGAATGTGAACAAGCATCACGTATTGTCCTAATGTTCCTTGCACAACATGGCCACAAGGTGTCACCCTCAAAATTACAATTGTGTTTACAGCAGGTGGCCTACCTAGGACACCTGCTGTCAAAGGAGGGTAGGGCACTCACACCTGAAAGAATTAAACTCATTTTTAACATTCCTGTCCCTAAGACACAGAAAGAAGCCCGTGCCTTTATTGGCCTCATGTCCTACTGTAGACAGTGGATTCCCCAATTTGCATACTTGGACAAACCCCTGATACAGCTAACGACCACAACCTCTTCCCCATTGCCATAGACACCTGATCATACTGTTGCTTTTGACACCCTTAAACAAGCATTATGCTCTGCACCCGTCCTAGCTACACCCGATTATGCCAAACCTTTTGTCCTCTTTGTCATAGAACGGGAAGGTACAGCCTTATCAGTACTCACACAAGCACAAGCCAACAAACATCGTCCCTGTGCTTATTTTTCTAGCACTCTAGACCCTGTTGTACAAGGTTTGCCTGCCTGTTTGAAATCTGTTGCAGCTACAGCTCTAGCAATACGACAAAGTGATTCCATAATAATAGGACACTCTCGTGAAGTACAATTTCCACATGCAGTAGAACTACTCTTGAATAGGACACAAACACAACACTTGACCATAGCCCACCTCACAGGTTACGAAGTCACTCTGTTCCAACCCCACATCATCATCAAAAGATGCAACATCCTCAACCCAGCTACGTTACTGCCTACTATTCTAGTTAACAATCATATTCACGACTGCTTAGAGGTAGTCGAACTAGTCACAAAACCCCGGTCTGATCTTACAGATGTCCCTCTAAGTACACCAGAACAAACACTGTTTGTAGACGGTTCCTGTATGCGCCTCCAATCAGGCGAACTTTCAGCAGCCTATGCTGTCACTACAGAAAACACAGTCCTCTCAGCAGCTAGGATATCCGTACATTCAGCACAAGCAGCAGAGCTAATAGCTCTCACACAGGCATGTGAGTGGTCTAAAGGAAGACGAGTCAACATCTACAGCGATTCACAATACGCATTTGGGGTAGTCCACAATTTTGGAATTTTGTGGAGGGAGAGAGGCTTTCTAACCTCTCATGGAACAAAGATCCAAAATGGAGATCTTATCCTCCAGCTACTAGAAGCAGTACACAGACCCAGAAGTAGCTATACTAAAATGCAAAGCACATACCAAAGTCATAGACTCTATCACTAGAGGCAATGCTCTGGCGGACGCCACAGCTAAACATGCTGCTCAGACAGGAACACTAAGCACTGAAACCATCACTAGAACTATCTGTCCAGTTATCGATCCCACCAAAGATGTAGTAGACATCCAAAACCAAGCCACAGAGACCGAAAAGAGAAAATGGGAGGAAGAGGGAGGTACACACACAGATCAAGGTTGGGTAACAAAAGACAAGTCCAAATGGTTTCTCCCTGACATAATGGTTCCCGTAATGATAGAAACTGCCCATGGTCCTGCCCACCTAGGAGAAAAAGGAATGTTAGACAGTCTGATTTTTGATATGGCACAACAAGCATCTGCCTGCAGCAGCAAAACAAAAAGTACAAACCTGTATGATTTGCTGTCAGTTCAATCTCGCGAAAAGTGTATCAGTTGAACAAGGAGGGTTCCATCCTCCAGATTACCCCTTTGAAGTCCTCCAAATGGATTATATCCAAATGGAAAGATGTCGAGGATACAAGTATGTCCTTGTAGTGGTCTGTACCTTAACCCGATGGACTGAAGCTTACCCTGTCCCAGACTATGGTGCCCAAATGACAGCTAAACAATTGGTGAGGGAATTTTTCTCAAGATACGGGTTGCCCAGAGCCATCTACTCTGACAATGGACAACCTTTCTCCTCTAAATTAATGGAAGCAGTTTCCCTACTGTTAGGTTACACCTGGAAATTTCACTGTGTTAGACATCCCCAAGCAGCAGGCTTGGTGGAGCGACACAACCAGACATTAAAAACCAAGTTGGAAAAAATATGCGCTGACAAGAAAATCGACTGGATGACAGCTCTTCCAGTTGCCCTTTTCTACATGCAAATGGTGGCACATTCTCGGACGGGCCTGTAACCCTATGAGGTCACATATGGGAGACCTCCAAATATCTGGGGTGTCCCATCTCCTAAAAAGCTAACTGATATTGACGCAAATGTACTGACAGATTACTTGGCTTCTTTGATATCTGCACTATGTTCTTGCCGTTCACAGGTGGCTGCAGCTTTTCCAGACAAGACCACGCCCGACGAGCACTCCCTTCAGCCTGGCCAATGGGTGCTCGTCCGAAACTTAGACCGAACAAGCCCTCTGGAAAGAAGGTGGACGTCTCCCAAGCTGGTGCTGCTCACAACAAGGACCGCCGTCAAAGTCGAAGGACGAAAAGGGTGTCTCCATGTGAGCCACTGCAAGCCTTTCCACGGACCAACTCCTTCGGACGCTGTTGCTGATCCCGAGACCAGAGATACTAAACCATCAGACTTTAAAGACACAACAGACTTTATTTCACCCCTTCCAGAACTTTTGCCCAAAGAAGAGTACAAATCGCGGGTGCGATCTTATCCAAAACAGACTTGAGACATTGTGCCTGACCTCGACCTACTAGTGGCTAATTAAGCCCAAGACGGACGCTTGGTGAAGCGGTTGCTGGGAAGCATCATGGCTTGTCTAGGTTGGTTCCTTCATCTAGCTTTCCCACTTTCTTCACCTACGCTTTTGAACAACACTGCTATGCATTCACACTTAGATCTTCCCCCGCTTCTCGAAAGTAGGGGAAAATAATTCTTCAATAACACATTCATCTCCACAATCCATCAACAGCAACTAGTTATCAACAAAACCAACTGTTGGATCTGCAGCTTAATGCCACACTCCGTACACAGAGGTATGCCTTTTATCCCTCTCCCTTTCGGCTATGCTGGATCTACGTATGCTCTCTCTATGATATTCTCCGCCTCTGTTAGAAACATCCCTGAAACCAAGACCAAGAACACTAGTACCTGGAACGAGATAAAAACAAAGACTGTGCGCGCTGTTCAAAAGATGGTAGATTTCACCGCAACATGGGGACGAGCAGATAATTGTGAAAATACCAGTTATTCCCTCTTTAACGACACTACCTCCTTTAGAGAAACATTCTCAGTTCAGAAGAGACAGACAGAGCAGGGAGGATGGGCTGTGCCTCATAAGGGCCTGTTTTGTGTAAGAGGTAAGGGCAAGGGTCAGAAGATGGGAGACAGTGAGTGTAATAAGACATACACCCTACCTGATTTAAACTTCCCAACAATGACTACCGCCCCTAACACTTATTTTATTTGTGGACCTCACGCACGTACTTGACTACCTCAAGGCTGGTCCAGGAAGTGCTACATTGCATTTCTCCTCCCCCCTACCTACACCGCCCCAGCAGATCACCATCTAAGTGATCCTCGACCATGATTAATAGACGGCGAAGGGGGGTCATGGATGCTGAAGACACAGTGGATCAGGAGGCTGGCGATTTCTTCAAAGGAATCATACCTTTCTGGGGGCCCATGATCAATAGCCGCTGACTTGTGTAGTCCAGGGAGCCATAAACGAAACAGCTGGTGCATTAAGTAACATCACCGCAGAGATGGCTTCCGATAGACTCATGACGTTACAGAACCGTATGGTCCTAGATATCATATTAGTGGACCGTGGTGACGTATGTGAACTGATCGGATCCAGCTGCTGTATATACATTTCAGATAATGCTCCCTCAGTATATTCTGCCATTTCCCGCCTTCATGTACTTTCAAGGAAACTAGACGCAGACACTGCTGCCTGGTTCCTGACGGGATAGCTCTGGGGGCCTCCTGTCCTCATGGGGGTGGAAATTCCTTACAATAATAAGTCTTGCTCTAGCCATTCTCTTCACCTGTTGCCTCTGTATTCAGTGTGGCCCAGCTCTCTCTGTTACAGGAACAAGTAGACGGCCTAATGAGTATAGAAGTAGACTAAGAAGAAGAAGAATTTTAAAGGGTATATTATGGGACAAGGAGGTAATGTGGAAAAAGATTTTTTTTCGTAGTTTATGTCCCATCATCAGTCACGTCCCCAAGCCCATCATGTCGGAAAACAAGCAAACAAGAACACGAGCAAAACCGATCGCGCACACACAAAGTTGCACACGCACTCTCCTTCCTCTTAAATTCAAACTGTACATTCCTATGGTTAAACCGATTCCGAGAGCAAGACCCCCCATTTGTAACCATTTCCCTATAATCGGGCCGATTTCCGAGAAATAGGCCCCGTTTTGCTAAACCACGGCAACCAATTCCGAGAAGAAGATCCCCCGAATGCTGAAACACGACGAACAGACATCCTGTCACGACCATCTCTCTCTCTTATCTAAGTAACCAGCCTAGGGTTATTTCTCCACATTTCTGCTTCTCTTGTGCTTCCTCATTTAATCATGACGAGCCTCATCTCTTCTGCCATGTTTCCTCTTTTTATGATGCAGCCTCTTTTCTTTATGATTCAGAAAAGGGGGTAGTGATGAACAGAGTGTCTGAATTAAGCAGACCACTCTTACCCAGTCCAAAGATCAGGGCTTGATCCATCACCGTTTTTTAGCTCACTGCACCATCCCAGCTCAGAACTTGGCTATATGCAAATTAGTCTGACCCTGGCCCAGTGCATCATGGGAACAGGGCAGACCAAACTATCAAGCCAATTCTTGTACTGGGAAGGAAACAAGCTACCGGGGACCGGTTTCTGGCATTTCAGCCGTCTTCGGCCCGGCTTGCTTGAATCCTGATGGTGCAATGAGCTAGGGACTCACATCTGAGTATACCCTTCCACGCTTATGGTGGACAAAAATGATTCAGAAAAGGGGGTAGCGATGAACAGAGTGTCTGAATTAAGCAGACCACTCTTACCCAGTCCAAAGATCAGGGCTTGATCCATCACCGTTTTTTAGCTCACTGCACCATCCCAGCTCAGAACTTGGCTATATGCAAATTAGTCTGACCCTGGCCCAGTGCATCATGGGAACAGGGCAGACCAAACTACCAAGCCAATTCTTGTACTGGGAAGGAAACAAGCTACCGGGGACTGGTTTCTGGCATTTCAGCCGTCTTCGGCCCGGCTTGCTTGAATCCTGATGGTGCAATGAGCTAGGGACTCACATCTGAGTATACCCTTCCACGCTTATGGTGGACAAAAATGATTCAGAAAAGGGGGTAGTGATGAACAGAGTGTCTGAATTAAGCAGACCACTCTTACCCAGTCCAAAGATCAGGGCTTGATCCATCACCGTTTTTTAGCTCACTGCACCATCCCAGCTCAGAACTTGGCTATATGCAAATTAGTCTAACCCTGGCCCAGTGCATCATGGGAACAGGGCAGACCAAACTACCAAGCCAATTCTTGTACTGAGAAGGAAACAAGCTACCGGGGACCGGTTTCTGGCATTTCAGCCGTCTTCGGCCCGGCTTGCTTGAATCCTGATGGTGCAATGAGCTAGGGACTCACATCTGAGTATACCCTTCCACGCTTATGGTGGACAAAAATGATTCAGAAAAGGGGGTAGTGATGAACAGAGTGTCTGAATTAAGCAGACCACTCTTACCCAGTCCAAAGATCAGGGCTTGATCCATCACCATTTTTTAGCTTACTGCACCATCCCAGCTCAGAACTTGGCTATATGCAAATTAGTCTGACCCTGGCCCAGTGCATCATGGGAACAGGGCAGACCAAACTACCAAGCCAAATCTTGTACTGGGAAGGAAACAAGCTACCGGGGACCGGTTTCTGGCATTTCAGCCGTCTTCGGCCCGGCTTGCTTGAATCCTGATGGTGCAATGAGCGAGGGACTCACATCTGAGTATACCCTTCCACGCTTATGGAGGACAAAAATGATTCAGAAAAGGGGGTAGTGATGAACAGAGTGTCTGAATTAAGCAGACCACTCTTACCCAGTCCAAAGATCAGGGCTTGATCCATCACCATTTTTTAGCTCACTGCACCATCCCAGCTCAGAACTTGGCTATATGCAAATTAGTCTGACCCTGGCCCAGTGCATCATGGGAACAGGGCAGACCAAACTACCAAGCCAATTCTTGTACTGGGAAGGAAACAAGCTACCGGGGACCGGTTTCTGGCATTTCAGCCGTCTTCGGCCCGGTTTGCTTGAATCCTGATGGTGCAATGAGCTAGGGACTCACATCTGAGTATACCCTTCCACGCTTATGGTGGACAAAAATGATTCAGAAAAGGGGGTAGTGATGAACAGAGTGTCTGAATTAAGCAGACCACTCTTAGCCAGTCCAAAGATCAGGGCTTGATCCATCACCGTTTTTTAGCTCACTGCACCATCCCAGCTCAGAACTTGGCTATATGCAAATTAGTCTGACCCTGGCCCAGTGCATCATGGGAACAGGGCAGACCAAACTACCAAGCCAATTCTTGTACTGGGAAGGCATATAGCCAGGTTCTGAGCAGGGATGGTGCAGTGAGATAAATAACGGTGATGGATCAAGCCCTGATCTTCGGACTGGGTAAGAGTGGTTTGCTTAATTCAGACACTCTGTTCATCACCACCCCCTTTTCTGAATCGTTTTTGGCCACTATAGGTGTGGCAGGGTATACTCAGACATGAGTCCCTTTCTCACTGCACCATCAGGATTCAAGCAAGCCGGGCCGAAGAAGGCTGAAATGCCAGAAACCGGTCCCCGGTAGCTTGTCTCCTTCCCAGTACAAGAATTGGCTTGGTAGTTTGGTCTGCCCTGTTCCCATGATGCACTGGGCCAGGGACAGACTGATTTGCATATAGCCAGGTTCTGAGCTGGGATGGTGCAGTGAGATAAATAACGGTGATGGATCAAGCCCTGATCTTTGGACTGGGTAAGAGTGGTCTGCTTAATTCAGACACTCTGTTCATCACCACCCCCTTTTCTGAATCGTTTTTGGCCACTATAGGTGTGGCAGGGTATACTCAGACATGAGTCCCTTTCTCACTGCACCATCAGGATTCAACAAGCCGGGCCGAAGAAGGCTGAAATGCCAGAAACCGGTCCCCGGTAGCTTGTCTCCTTTCTGGTGAAGAATTGGCTTCGTAGTTTAGTCTGCCCTGTTCCCATGATGCACTGGGCCAGGGACAGACTGATTTGCATATAGCCAGGTTCTGAGCTGGGATGGTGCAGTGAGATAAATAAAGGTGATGGATCAAGCCCTGATCTTTGGACTGGGTAAGAGTGCTCTGCTTAATTCAGACACTCTGTTCATCACCACCCCCTTTTCTGAATCGTTTTTGGCCACTATAGGTGTGGCAGGGTATACTCAGACATGAGTCCCTTTCTCACTGCACCATCAGGATTCAAGCAAGCCGGGCCGAAGAAGGCTGAAATGCCAGAAACCGGTCCCCGGTAGCTTGTCTCCTTTCTGGTGAAGAATTGGCTTGGTAGTTTAGTCTGCCCTGTTCCCATGATGCACTGGGCCAGGGACAGACTGATTTGCATATAGCCAGGTTCTGAGCTGGGATGGTGCAGTGAGATAAATAACGGTGATGGATCAAGCCCTGATCTTTGGACTGGGTAAGAGTGGTCTGCTTAATTCAGACACTCTGTTCATCACCACCCCCTTTTCTGAATCGTTTTTGGCCACTATAGGTGTGGCAGGGTATACTCAGACATGAGTCCCTTTCTCACTGCACCATCAGGGTTCAAGCAAGCCGGGCCGAAGAAGGCTGAAATGCCAGAAACCGGTCCCCGGTAGCTTGTCTCCTTTCTGGTGAAGAATTGGCTTGGTAGTTTAGTCTGCCCTGTTCCCATGATGCACTGGGCCAGGGACAGACTGATTTGCATATAGCCAGATTCTGAGCTGGGATGGTGCAGTGAGATAAATAATGGCGATGGATCAAGCCCTGGTCTTTGGACTGGGTAAGAGTGGTCTGCTTAATTCAGACACTCTGTTCATCACCACCCCCTTTTCTGAATCGTTTTTGGCCACTATAGGTGTGGCAGGGTATACTCAGACATGAGTCCCTTTCTCACTGCACCATCAGGATTCAAGCAAGCCGGGCCGAAGAAGGCTGAAATGCCAGAAACCGGTCCCCGGTAGCTTGTCTCCTTTCTGGTGAAGAATTGGCTTCGTAGTTTAGTCTGCCCTGTTCCCATGATGCACTGGGCCAGGGACAGACTGATTTGCATATAGCCAGGTTCTGAGCTGGGATGGTGCAGTGAGATAAATAACGGTGATGGATCAAGCCCTGATCTTTGGACTGGGTAAGAGTGGTCTGCTTAATTCAGACACTCTGTTCATCACCACCCCCTTTTCTGAATCGCCTCTTTTCTTTAGTCATGACTTCTGTTTTATTGTAACATATGACACATGCCTGCATTAAAGGGAAGCTCCTTCCTCATTTCTATGTATAAATATACTGTGTTCTGAGAATAAAGTTAGAGATTCTTCCCATCCTCCTCAGGTGACTGAGCTCTCCCTTAACTCGAGTTACTGAATAAAGACCCTGAATTCGAACCACCACGGACTCTGCTCTTCATACTTGACCGTATTGATATTATAGAAATTCCGATCAAGGTAAATAACTAAAATATTTACCACAAAACAAGAATAGCAAAAGCTCGGGAGCACTGGAAACAAGGATCAGTCTCACCGGTAAACAGCTACAATGACCAACCTTGGCCTGAATGGAGCTGGGGCTTAAAAGAGCTCACAGTAATCATATGCATCAGGTGTGAGCAGGCTAGCAGCAGCCAGTCACAGGAGAGCTGAATTTCTCCACCCATCCTTGGCCTGCAGGGGTGGAGACAAAGCAGTGAGCAGGGAATACCGGGTAATAGAGTTTCTGGCATGAGTAGGCTGGCTTCAAGTATAAGCAGGCTGGCTTTAACAAAACCCTATTTAACAACAAGGGGTTTAATTATTTAACAAAACCCGGCATGAATTGGGAATGGATGTCAGATCCCAATACGTGTCCAAATGGCTGGAAGTCAGGATATGCATGCAGGGGAGGTTCGGGAAGCTTATTAGAAGACTGGAAAGTCCCACTATGTGGCTCCCTGGTGGTGGGTACGAGAGCAGAGGGAGTGAATCGCGACACCTGCTAGGCACCGCCAACATTTGATGCTCCCTGCACCGTCCACAAGGCAATCGGAGTGACTGCCTTTGGCGGTTCCGTGAAGGACAGTCTTTGCGTCAGCCACGGATCCCACTGCCATCCTAATTAGGTGGTAGGAAAATCTATGTATGCTGGCGGAAGGACCGCCATCCTGATCGCACCTTAGGGGCTCATTAGGATGGTGGACAGACTGGAGTCCATCCGCCATCCCTGTTTAGTCCTGGACCATCCGTCATACATGCAGAACCGCACCACAAATCAGAATGCAACCACCACCATGGCGGACGCATTCTGATGTTTAACATTGTGGCAGGTGCTGCTGATAGCAGCACCCACCACGAAGTGCAAATGGCATGTTGCGCTTTTCACAGCAGTACATGGCAGGCACCACACAGTGCCTGCCACCTGGTGCTGTGAAATGTAGGGGGGTACTATTGGTACCCCCCAAGTGCACCCTCACCACCCCTACACAAGGGGGGCCCGCACCGGGCCCCCAATAAAAACCTCCACAAGCCTTTCCATGGTGGCGCCGCCATGTAAAGGCCTTTCAAAAACAGTATAATAATTTGGTGGATGGTGCCTGCTTGGCACCGCCACCATTTGGTGCAGCAAAGCAAACTCCTGTTCCAGATGTAAAACCACTTTCTTGAACTGCTTAGTCTTCTGGGTGGAGAGGTCAATTAGGATGCCCCTCATATACACTTTGAAGGATTCTCATACTATATGTGAGGGAGCCGAATTGCTAACAATTTAAAAAAATCTGCCATCCTTCTTCTTAGAATCTCTGTTATTTCCTGATCTAATGTCTAATGTCCATCTACCAATTTTTTTTACCTGGCTCTATTTTCAGATGTACGACTACTGCTGCATGATATGATAGATGGATGGCCAGATGTTGCACATTTTTTATGTCTGCTCTAATTGACTGATTTATTGAGAAATAATCTATCCTTGATCAATGTTTATAGTTTTTGTTGTATGTATGCACCCTCACTTTTTCTCCAGATGTCACACATACCTATCTGTTTCATCATATATATGTTTGCATTTTAGAGCAAAAGTGTGCTCTGCTATTACTTGACCCATCAAAATGGTAGTCCATCACAGCGTTAAAATCCCCTTACATAATTATCGGATATTGTGTTTCAACCAACTCTGAACATAGATTTTGACGGGGTTATATATCGTCTATGTTTGGACCATAGTACCCCACCAACGTGTAGTTTCTGTCAAATGTTTTCAAAGTTGCAATGGCCCATCTACCCTTAATATGCATTAAAACTCAATATAGATACCTTCACCAGTTTTTTAGTCAAAATAATCACACCTTTCGTATGGCAGCATTAGGCTTTGCAGACCATCTGCTGTACCCACTTCTGAGTTTTATAAATGGCTAAGCATATGAATTTGGTCAATTGTGAATCTTGTAGAAAATTATTTGGTCACAAGCATCCCTTAAATATTGAAAACGCTTAGCTCTTCTGCTCCTAGCTCGCAACCCATTCAAATTTCAAGATGAGATTTGAAGTCCCTTGCGACCCATCCCCATTTTTCCGTTTACCTTGGGGCTTATGATGTAGCAGCACACCACCTTTCGGAGAGAGTGAAAAGTCTAACTGTGAAAAAAGAAAAACTAATAGGACCAAAAATGGTATCTGCAGATTACACAGCCATTATAATATCACAGTACCTGAGCTTCTTATGAAATATGTTCCCGGCCCTATGATCTCCCTTGGCTCACCCTGACCTTCTTGAGTAAGGTGTCTACTTCTTCGGTGTCTCTCAGAATATACATTTCATATTTCAGGTTGTCGGGAGTCTTAGCTGGGCTGACCCCTCCCTCCCCAGAGCTATTTAAACTCATCCATCATTTTCCCTAACTCTCACTGCCTATTAAGCGTGGCTTGGGAGATATTGGTTCTAATCTCAAAGGAGAAGTCTTTCTCAGTGAGAGAGTCTGCTTTAAGGGCCCTATTCAAGATCCTGTCCTTAATAGCATATGTATGAAAAGTTAACAGGATTCGGTTTACATGCTTCCTGAAAGGTTCTCAGTGTACCCTTTGTATGTCTTTAATCAATATCTCTTCCAGGCCATCGAATGCTCCACTATTTTTTTTTTTTAAAACACATTTTATTGGGTAAGCTGCACATGGATCAACATATGACACCTTATACATTCAGTCATCTTGCGTGTCTTCATCACAACCCCCAACAAACCCCTCAAATCCCTACGCCCGCTGCTGTTGGTGTGGGCATAGTGCAGGCATATATTACAATAGTCAATTGACAAAACCGAATGGATCAATACACATCATCAGCTTCATCCCATGGAACACAATTCAACCTTCTCCCACATTAGTCTTCATCTTCCTCTTGAGAATTCCGTAGGGCTTGCACTAACGCCTCCCATGCTCGTGCCACCTCTAAACTTTTCTCATTCGCTGTACGGGCGGCCTGCCGCAGTCTAACAGTACTCTCACTGCTGGCCCATTCATTTTATTCTGCTTTCCATCTACCACTGGATGGGCCCTCCCTCGACTTCCAATGCCAGGTTATTTCTCTCTGAGCTAGGATTAAGCCCAAGTCAATTAACTTGCTGGTAATCTTTGTTTTAGCCGTGTGAGGGAACCAAAGCAGCAGACATGTCGCCATGTCATACTCCACCTGTCTGTCTGTAACTTCATTAAGGAGCGCCCCCACCTCAGACCAGTACTGCCCCATCTTCGGGCAGTCCCACATCATATGTTCCAGTTCCACACCGAGCGTCATACATCTAGGGCACGCCGCATCCTGGGCCTGGAAATACTTCCGGATTTTCCCTGGGGTTGAGTATGCCCTATGCAATATGAAAAAGTGTACCTGCTGGAACCTAGCATTTCTGCTCCCTTTCCATGTCCTCCTGAGTATACGGCCCCATGTTGCGTCTGGTATGGGCCGCACCACACTCTCCTCCCACTTTAGTTTGAGTGCTATCAGTGGTTCTAAACCTTTGATTAACATTCGAGAGTGTAGGCAAGGGACCGCTTTGAATGTTCCCGCCGCCATCACTACATATTGGCAGACCATGGTGGTAGGTGGTTCTCTCTGCCCAGAATTCCAGTGTTATAGCTGCATGCAATAGGAAGTTCCTGTCAGGAAGGCCATATTGTTCCTGCAACACCCGGAATAGCAGTAATTCGCCATCTATATATAGGTCTCCTATCATCTGAATTCCTAACTCTTCCCAGTCTAGGAGTGAAGACCAGTCCCCTCCGAGCGGTAACGTTGTCAACATTCCCAAGGGAATTTCTGGTGCATATGGGTGTCCCACCCCTGCTCTCCGTTGACTTCTGTTCCAACATAGACGCAAGGTTTTCTCCTCTAACGTTAAATACCGTATGTCAAGCTGTTGCTGCATGATTATATACGAGAGGATATGTCTCTGTATCCCCGTTCCCCGGATCAGGTCCGGGCCCCTAAACTCCACCGCAACATTTTGTGTGAGGATCTGCAGTTGCGCTGCTAAATAGTAAAGTTCAAACTTAGGAACTGTCATTCCTCCCTCCGCTTTGGGCCTCATCAGCGTGGATAGCGCTACCCATCGCCGTCCATGGCCCCATAAAAATTCCGTGGTTAGTGTTTTTAGTTCCCTAAATATCAGTTGAGGGATCCATACCGGCAGCGTGCGGAAACAATAGAGCAGCCGAGGCAAAGCCACCATTTTGAGCAATGCCACTCTCCCCACTACCGAAAGGAGAAGATTTGCCCAAAACGCCATACAACCCTTCAGGGCTCTTTTACAGCGTCCTATGTTCCCTTCGAGCATGTCAGCAGCTTCATGGTAGATACGCACTACTAGGTAGATGCAACAAGACCGTTCCCATATGATGTCCTCAGCTAGCCGCTGCTGGGGCGCAACCGCTCGTACCGGGAAAAGGCATGTTTTACTCCAATTAACCCTAAGGCCCGCTAGTTCTCCAAATCTCGACAGCATACCTATTGCCCCCGCCCGTGTCCTCCAAGAACAGCAACAGGTCGTCCGCATACAGCGATATGTATTGCGGATTCCCACAGTACTCAAGCCCCCCATACGGTATCCCCGTCCTGGCCTGGGCAGCTAGAGGTTCGATCGCCAAAGCGAACAACAGGGGGGAGAGTGAACACCCCTGCCTCGTCCCTCTCTGTACAGGATAATTGGAGGATATTACCGACCCCAGTCTCACCCTGGCCGTCGCTGAGGAGTATAATACTTTCGTCCAGCGCTCAAATTGATCGCCCAAACCGAACTTCCTCAGCACCACATGAAGGTATGCCCATTCCAGGCTATCGAAAGCCTTTTCTATATCTATAGATAACACAGCTGGTGCCTGTGCTGCACCGTGGTCGCCCCAAGCACCCGCAGTAGGCGTCGAATATTAGTCGAGGTATTCCTGGTCAGAATAAACCCAGCCTGATCCGCATGGACCAGTGTGGTCATATGCGGTAGCAGTCTGGTAGCCAATATGCGGCTCAGGAGTTTGTAGTCCACTGTCAGTATTGACAGCGGTCTATAGGAGGTCACAACACTATCCTCTCTCCCAGGCTTTAGGAGGGGTACAACCAGCGCCTCTCGCATCAACTTGGGCAGATAACCCAGCTCCGCTGCCTCTGTATAGATCTCCAGCAGGCGTGATGCCAGCATGTATATGTACTTTGCATAAAATTCTATGGGCAGACCATCCACCCCTGGCGTCTTATTCCGGGCCATACTTTTAATCGCACTCCTGATCTCATGTACCGTTATGCTTTGACCCAGTGTCTTAGCGCTTGCTTCATCTAGTTGTGGGAGCTGAATCCCTGCCAAATAGCCCTCCATGTCCAACTCGTCAGCCTCCGGATTACTTTGGTAGAGGGTCTTGTAATATTCTAAGAAGTTCGAAAGCACCGCAGCTTGAGAATAGACCATCTCACCCGTGGCCGTTCTTGCTCTCATAATCGGGCAGCCTTTTGGAACCGGGTTCACCAGTCTCACCAGGAGAATGCCTCCTCTTATCCCCTTCAGCATGGACCTTCGCTGTATATTGTCTAAAATCATAGCTCCTCAATCTCTCCATTTCAACAGCCACTAGTTCCTTAACCTCCAGTAACTGCGTTTGTAGCGCCGGTTATTCAGGCCTCTGCTTCTCTATATCCCTCAATTTCTCCTCTGCCCTTTTTACATCTGCAAGCACCACTGTTCTTTCTCCCGAGTATTTACTTATGCACAGCCCCCGCACCACTACCTTAAAGGCATCCCATTCTACTGCTCTGGTAGATGCCGTCCCTTGATTGTCGGCAAAATAGTGTTCTATGCCCTCCTCAATTTCTGCACAAAAAAACGGGTCACCAAGGGTTTCCGGGCGCAATCGCCAAGTGGGAACCGTGGCCCTCGTGCGCTGCCAGCTAATGGACACCAACTGGGGATTGTGATCAGAAATGGTCCTAGCCAGGTATTCAGAGTGCGTGGCCAACAGTGCTATTGAGTGGCTGCATAAGATGGTGTCAATTCTAATGTGTAGTTCATGGAGTGCCGAAAAGAAGGAATAATCTCTATCACTGGGGTGGTGTCCTCGCCGTATATCAGTTAGTTCTTATCTTTCCTGCCAGTCTGACCTCTCTATAGCAAGCCTACGGACCGGGGAATCCACCAGTGGTGGGTGTGATCTATCTAAGGTTATGTCTGTTATCGAATTGAAATCCCCCCCCATTATCACCTGACCTGCCAGATAGTGTGCCAGTGTCCCTGATATTTTATCTAGGAAGCGGGCCTGATCCGTATTCGGGGCATAAACACTACAGAGCACTACATCTCGGCCATACAATCTCCCTTCTACCGCTACATATCTACCCTCTGGGTCAACAACTTGATTCGTGGCCTGGAAAGGGACCCCAGCTCTTACCCATATCAGGACTGCTCGGGCAAACGCCGAATAGGTCTTGCCAAACACCTGGCCCCACCATCACCGTTGTAAGGCAGTACACTCCTCTTTGGTAAGATGGGTCTCATTGGAGCAGTGCTACCTGGATCCCTCGTCTCACCAAATACGCATGCACCTTATGGCGTCTAGACATGGTATGTAATCCACGTACGTTCCATGTGATGCATTTCAATTCAGGTAACGTCCCCATTATGATTGTCCCTCAGTTTCTCTCCTTTCGTGCATTGCCTGCCCACACCTAAGCTGCTAAATCCCCAAAACCTAACTTCCCATGTAACACCTGCAACCCTCCCCCCCAGAACAGGACCTAATATCAGTCTATCAGTCCCCATCCAAACTTTACAACAATACACACAATGTTAACCCACAGTAGTCACTGCAGGTTGCCTTGAGGGCAGTGAGGGGTTGCTCCAGCGTTGACAAGCGGCAGCCCTTGCCTCAGCCTCGCCTCCCTCGATCCTATTACGTGGCATTCTTTCAACATTTATAGCCAATGAACGCCAGGTTCAATTATAATGCTAGGCAGTTTCTTGTAGCCCATCACTCTGTATCGAGTAACATAAACTGGTTATTCATCGAACATTCCATCTGCTGTCCTCGGTGTGACCAGAGGCCCTCTGCCACTGTCTGTTTCCGAAATCTCTGTGTCCGATTTCCCTTTATCTTCATCCGAGTCTGCTCCCCTTCCAGAGGACTGTCCCTGCGAACCCGTGATCTCCGCTGTTGCTGCCAATGCCCCTTGTCTATCCATCGCCATCCGAACTAGCTGTTGTTTCTGCAGGTTTTTATTTCTTTTCCGGAGTCGTTGAGATTTGCGCACCTGGGATGATTTGGGTAGATCGGAGTGTCTCTGAGCTTGACGTTCTGTGCCCTTTCTATATGTCTCAAGCCATGTCCACGCCTCATCAGGTGACATGAAGAACTGGGTCGCTCCATCCATCACAACTCTCAATTTTGCTGGGAAGATTAAGGAATACTGGATGCCCTCTTCTCGGAGTTCCTTTTTGACTGCCAGATAGGAGGCCCTACGTCTCTGTATATCTTGGGTGTAATCTGGGAATATTGTGACTGTGCTATTACCGACCTTGAATGGCCCCGCTGATCGTGCTCTTTGGATTAGCACATCTCTGTCTTTATAATGGAGTAGCTTGGCAACCACTGGTCTCGGTGGGCGGCCAGGTACCGGCGGCTGAGCAGGTACTCTGTGCGCCCTTTCGAGTCTAAAAAAGGCAGATAGGCCCTCCGGAGCCATGTCTCTCTTGAGCCAGTTCTTCATGTACGTAATCATGTTGGACCCCTCCACTTTTTCCGGAAGGCCTACCACGTGTATATTATTGCGCCGGTTTCTACTTTCTGAATCCTCAGCCCTCTTTTCTAGCATTGCCAGGCATCCCATTGCATCCTTCAGTTGTCTTTCCATGACAGTTTGTGCTGGTTTCAGCTCTTGGAGGGCTGATTCATGTTCTTTTACTCCTTCCGCTAATTTCGAGTGGTCCGCACTTAGTAGTCTCAACCCTGTCGCTACTTGTGCTATGACTTGATGTATTGACTCCTTCATCGTCGCTATGGCTTCCAGGATCTGGTCAAGGTGTTGGCGTATCCCGACTTCGGACATTGCCTCCCCCGAACTGCCCTCAGCACCCTGATTATCGTCCTGCATCGTGGATTACCCTGATTTCGGCTTTGGTTTCATTTAGATGATGTAGGTAGGCCACTATCCGGTCTCTGTGACTTGGCTCTGAACAAGTGTGTTTGCAGTGAGGACTCAAATGTCTCCGAATGATCAGTCGCCAGTCACCGTCGTCACTCTCTCACAATAGTTCACTATTACCCCAACGTTGACGCTCCGAGGGGTGCCGTTATTCAGTCCCTGGACACAGTTCTATCACCCCTTGGTCAGTTCTGGGGGAATATCGGGTATGCTAATGCTAGCCAGGCCAGTGACCCCGGTGCAGCAGATCTCATACGGTGCACCCCAGGGTATGTCCCCTCTTGCAGTGTGCCTTAGGGGATGCTGTACCAACCGTCAATCCCCGCACTCCTTTCAGCTTTCTGTCGGTCCTCCCTATCGGTCCCAGCTGCCAGGCTCCCCGCTTCTATCTGTGGTGTGCCCGAGGTCTGTGCCGTGACTCTTGTGTGCGCAATTGTCGATCTTCTGCAGTGTGCACGCAATGCTCAATCCCTTCGGGCGCCTATCCCTGCCCCAGTTTGTGTGGCTTCACAGACCTACCCCCCGCCCGAGCCTCCGCAGCGCTGGTTGCAGGCCCGTTCCACCCCACTTACCAGGACTCCGGTTGCACCGTAGGTCAGCCGCCTCGCTGTGCAGTCCATGGGACCTCAGCCACCTCCCCGACCAGCGGGTGTCGTTCAGGGCCCCTTCGTGTCTCCACCGGCCTGCCGATCTGTACTTGGCCGTCGCCGTGTGCAGGGGGTCATCCAGCGCAACTCCGAGTTTAGCCCCAAGAAATCACTATTCCGGCACCGGAGCAGTGCCCCACTGTAGGGCCGCCGTCGCCTCCTTCACTTCCCTCGATTTCGCCGGAGAGTAGGGCCCAGGCTCCCTGGCCAGGCGGCCGCGCTTCCACTGTCTGCCATCTTGATATTCTCGCTGGTCTGGGCCCTCCGTATTGCGACAGTGAACGATGTGCTCTCTATTCACCTGCGGCCCCGTGAACCCGGTAGGACCTTTGTGCTGTCCCCTTGGCTAGCCAGTGTCTTTGTGTGGGTCCGTTCATCATCTTGAGTGCAGCGCCGCTTGTCCAGCCCCCGGCACTAGCTCTGCGCCGCCGCCATATTGCCGCCCTCGGACCTCAGGGACTGTTTAACCTGCTTCTGGGCTATGCTGGGATCTCTGGCGGCACAGTGTCTACTGGATATCAAGCTCCTTGGATTCCGACGGCTGTTAGTCGAATTCTGCCACTTTTCAGGATCATTAGCAGGATTAATTGCGAGATCGGGTACGGAGCCTTTAGCTCACGCCGCCTCACTCATCAGCGCCTAAGCCACGCCCCCTCCATCGAATGCTCCACTGCTCCTCAAAAGATCAACTATTAAGGTTTTAATGTCCTCTCCCTCGCTTCCTTCGGCACATTCATCACCTTGATGTTGATCCTCCTTGCACTGTTTTCCAGTGACTCAAGTTTGTTGTTTCTTTCATTAAATTTCATTTTCTTCCTGTTCATCTCTTGCCTATCATGATGAGTGGTGTATTTTCTAAGCTTTGCCTCTGAACCCTCCAGTGCTTGTGTTGTTTGAATTAGAGTCTAATTTCTCAGCAAGCCCCCCCTCAAACCCATTGAATATTAATTTTATTAACTTGAGAAATAGAGAGACCACTTCTGACCTCCTCCGCAAGACACTTCAATAACTGTTCCAGAGAACTGGACTGAGATGATAGTTTTACAAGATTTAGTGAGGGTAGTCAGGAAGGGTCTTGCACTCTAAAGCAGACGCTGGAGTATCTTGGCTTTCATCACAGCCATATTCCTGTTGATTCATTGCTGAGTGTAGATACTGATAAAGGGTTAGCATTGACTCTCTCCTCTGGCCTTGAACCTGTACTTGCGTACTTCCTGTTGATCTCCCTCTGCCAACCATTGGTACCAGTTTGGCCCTGCAGGGATCTGGGACATATCTACTGACAATACACTGCAATCTTGGAGATGCCCCTCCGGTGTATTTTTGGGCCTCTTATCCATTATAGAAACTACTGCCTCAGACCTTGAGTCTGGGTCCTTTGCAGAGTGGGCCCGAGAGGCATTGGAAGGTGAGGGAACATTTCCGTACTCAAGGTTTTGTTTTGCATAATTTGAAGTAGGATCTTAGAGAGGGGTGATCTTCAGTTGTGTATATTGGGGTGTGTCGCACTTGTCCTAACCATCTTCCGGGGATGAACTTGACTAAGTATAATACCTGTCTCAAGTATGTCCTCCAGCGACTCCGGGGTATTTTCCTACCCTTCCTTGGAGCATTCACTTGTATTTTTATGGGGCCCACCTCTGATTTCTTTCCCGGGATGGAAGGATCCCAAAGTTTATTAGGGTCACCACTAACCACCCCTGTGCTCATTAGTACATGTCTCTTTGGCATCTGTGTCTTCCCCCTCATCAGCCATCCCCCTGCAGTCTTCCTACATTTATGGCCACCAACTTAGATCTCCTCTTCTTTCACCTCCTTCAGCAATCCATCCGCCTCTTCAGTCTTCACAGGCATATACTGCCTTCTATCTCCCACAGCACTGTTCACATTCACCTAAGGCGATCCTGAAACAGCCCTGGACATAGTACTGGAAATGATGCTTCTGCCACGGCTGCTCCTCCCACTCAACGCATCCCTGTAAGTGAGCCTGCGAGCTTTCTGACTTACTGGGCAGCCCTCTTCCAGCACTCTCCCCCTACGGCTCGCAGGGTGTCTCCCGTTAGGCCAGCTCTATCCTCCGCCCGTGCTGCAAACTACATCTCCCATTGGACGCAATCCTCTCAGCACCAGGCTCTGCACACTGCTCTCCACACCAGGAACACCTCGGGGACACCAGTAAGTTTTTTTGCCAGCTCTCTGCACACCATAAACCAGTTTTTTTCACTCTTCACTGGCCCCCTACTCCCGGTGAGCTCGTGGTCAGCCACTAGCTCGGTGCCATGTTCTCTCAAGGCTTGTTATAATTATTGTTGTTTGGCTACTGATTTCATAACACTATGTCCAGAGGTGTATGAGTTATAGTATCTTTCGGACAAGGCAGCAGTTATGAGAGTAAAGTACAACTATACCTTTAACATTTTAAAGGTTTATGTAGTTGAAGTTGGTTTTTATTGCAATATTAAATAAACTTTTCCTAACTAGCTCTTCAACCGCTGTTTCTGTAACCTTTGGTTGCCTGAGTGTTTGTGTGTGTGTGTGTGGTCGTGTGTGTGTATATATATTCACTGAAAAAAACCAAAAGGTTACGGGGATGTTATAGGTAGATTTCTCTCATACAGGTAGACTTTCTCTCATACAAAAGCAGTGAAATTCAGCAGCTATAGTTACCTAAGCTGACTATAACATACACTCTCACAATTCACTGCTTATGACCTCACATATTACATCACTCATGACATTGTCAGTGACATCACTGATGGCATCTCAAATGACATCCCTCATAACATGACTAATGACATCATTAAGTGAGTGTTTTTAAGAGTTTATGGGTGTTAAACATATATATAGTAACCTACTACAAAAAGTTTAATTGGTATACTAGGTGCACCACTGTTGAGTGATACTACTTCTAACATATATGATGTGAGTTGCTATGTGACTGTATCCTTGTGTGTATGGGTGTGTAAGTGAATGTATGTGTGTATAAGTGGATGAGTGAGTAGCTGTGTGGGTGAGTGAGATGCTAATTAGCTAGGGTAACCATAACTGCAGAATTTCATTGGTTTTGTAAGAAATAAATCTGAGCCAATCTATAAAGTCCATTTAACCTTTGTTTTTTTCAGTGAATTTCCAAGGTTTTTTTCAATTTTGTTTCCTAACTATAATGTCCCTTTAACCTTTGATTTTTTCAGTGAATCTCTAAGGGTTTTCAAAATCTATTTCCTAACTATAACATCCCTGAAACCTTTCATTTTAAAGTGAATTTCTATTTTTTATGGGTAGTCGTCGTTGCAGAGTGGTGGAAAAATGGGGCAGGGCCCTTGACCAGCTCTCAGGAATCCCTCTCTAAGAGACTTACTGGCGGTAACAGGAGGGCTCTTTGGCCACCCAGGACCCTCAAGAGCGAAGGAGACATCATCCCACAACTAGTAGAGTGCCAGGGGGTCCTTTTGCAGAGGGGTGGAGAAAGGAAGCATGGCATCCAACAACCTCTCAGCAATTCCAAGGTGTGGAACTTAAGGGAGGTAACCAGAGGGGCAGTTGACCCCCGAGGACCCTCATGAGTAAAGTGGACTTCATCCCCAAACCAGTCTGCAAATGCACCCCGCAGTGCACTACTAGTTGGGGGAAGAAGTCCCCCTGGCTCTTGAACGTCCTTAGGGGCCAACTACCCCTCCTGTTACCTCCAGAAAGTCCCACACAGTGGGTTTACTGAGTGTTTTTGGTGGCCTCACCCCCTTTCTTCACCACTCTACAAACACACCTCCTTGCACACTACTAGTTAGTGGATACAGTCCCCTTGGCTCTTGAGGGTCCATGGGGGCTACCTAGCTACCTAGCTACCTCCAATAAGACCCACACAGGTAGGTTGCTGAAAGGTAATCAGAGGCCACGCCCCCTTTCACCATCCACTCTGCAAACGTGGTTCCTGGTGCACTACTGGTAGGGGAAAGAAGTCCACTTTTGTCCTGAGGCCCTCACGAGGCAAGGGGGCCTTACCCCCTTCCAGCAGGAGGGCCACCCCCTCCTGAGGCAGATTTCAGCCCCGGTACCCCATCCCCGAGGCCAGGCTTTTGTATATTTTTTTTAAGAAGAGGGGCCCCATGCGGCCCCCTCCTCCCAAGGCAATATTAGCCTCTGGGACCCCATCCACCTGGCCTGGCAACTTTGTTGGAGACCACAGTACCCCTATGGTCCCTTTCAGCTCCCTGTCTCTTGCAGGAGTCGGAATTGCTCTGAAACTCACAGAGCTGCTAACATGCAGCTTCCTGGATCTCAAAGCAATGTCTGTTTTCCTGCTCACTTGACAGCACGCAGGGAAACAGACATGATCTGCTTTCAGAAAGCGAGTGTGTTTTCTGCTTTTGCTTGCTGAAAGCAGAGTGTTTGTTATGGCTTGGCGGGAGTGGTGCTCCCACCAAGCCATGCAAACTGCAATGTCCCAGCTGTGGGTACCTCTGGACATTGCTGGAGCTGGCCCTGGGGGGTTGGCTGTCCCCAGTGCCATGTACGGCTCAAGGAGGAGGGGCCATCTGCCCCCTCCCACTTTTAGAGTTTGGCCCCAAGGAGGTGGTGGTCCCCAGGGCCCAGGGGCTAATGAGGCCTCCCAACCCAAATATATAAAGCCTCGGGGGGTGGTGGTCCCCAGTGCAGGGTGAGTCTGCGAAGCAACCCCATATTATTGGAAATTGCCCCAGAAAGGTGGTGGTGGTCCTCGGGGCGGGGGTCTGCGAAGTCCTCCCACAATATTATCTTATTAGTTGTAGGGAGGTGGCAGTCCCCCGGATGGGCGGGAGTCCGCAAGGCCAAATGATTGGAATTAGCCTCTGGAAGGTGGCGGTCCCTGGGACTTGAGGGGGCCCCCCTCCTATGATTTATCAAATGCCCCCGGGACCTGGCCCACCCGGGGTTATTCTAAAGCAACCGCAGGAGCCTGCACTTGCCTTTTTTTTGTTTTACTGCATATTTGTGGATCCACCCACACATTCTCTGCAAAATAAATGAAAAAATACTTTTTACCCTGGCGGGGATATCTGATGGACCCCCTACCACATGTGGGAAGTCAGGGCATTTCTACCTTGCCCCCTTTTCTTTATTTTGTACTTATTTTTCTGGGACTCAACTTCAAGCCAGGTCCCAAGATGGCTGCCAACACTTCCTGGTTGAAGTGTTAACAGCCAATCAAAAGGCAGTAAGATCCGCAAGTCCACTGAAAGGACTGAATGGATTTATATCAAATCACAAAAAGCAGGCATTCTGGATCAACATCTAGCTTTCTGCCAAATGTGGTGTAATTCCGGGCAGCCGTTTGGGATGTAGTCATGTTCAAAAAATGGAAAATCCCCATAGACTAATCATGGGAAAAACCTGCTTTGAGTCTCCGCTTTTTTCTTGGTCCCCACTTGATGAATGTCTGAACCTTTTGACACAGCAGCTGAACAAAAAAGGGGAAGTTTTGTGAAAATGTTGTGGAGATTTCTCAAGTGGTGCCAAAGTTATTGGCAAAACTAAAAATGCTTTTCCAATGGAAACTTTGGTCCTAACTATAACTACCTCCTGGCGACTGCTTGCAGGTAATATATATACAAAATATATATATATATATATATATTTACACACTTGCTAGACTGTCTTACAATCTGCCCTGTATCTATACCTCTCTTTATGCCCTGACCACAGAGGGCAGGGCATAACCTCGTCAGTGCTGGTCGCTCAACCTGCCGCGTGGCTCCTCCTGAGGTCACCCGGTCCCCCTGCCGCCACCACCTGTTCGCTGCCTTGCCTCCGCTGTGTCCCTGACTGTGTGTGTGAGCTTCTGCCACCTGCCTCCGCTGTGCCCCTGACTGCGTTGTGTGTGCTTGCCTCCGCTGTGCCCTGTCTGCGTCCGTAGCGTGTCTGTGTTGTGTGTGTGTTTCCCTGCTGCCCCCTGACTCTGTGCCCCGGATTGTCCGACGTTTTGCCCCCTGCTTTGGTTGTACCTTAGCCCCCAGCCCCCACCCCGCTCCCTGCTGCTGCTCCCCCGCGGCCCGCCCCCTTGACATCTCAGCCCTCCCATTCTCCACCCCGCTCCCACCTCCCAGCTGCTCCTCCCTCCCACTGGGCACTTAAGGACTCAGCCAGGCGACGGGGAGCTGTGACCAGCCTGACCTCGTCAGTGCCGGTCACTCAACCAGCCGCGTGGCTCCTCCCGAGGTCACCCGGTCCCCCTGCCGCCACCACCTGCTCGCTGCCTTGCCTCCGCTGTGCCCCTGACTGTGTGTGTGAGCTTCTGCCACCTGCCTCCTCTGTGCCCTGACTGCATTGTGTGTGCTTGCCTCCTCTGTGCCCTGTCTGTGTCCGTAGCGTGTCCGTGTTGTGTGTGTGTTTCCCTGCTGCCCCCCTGACTCTGTGCCCCGGATTGTCCGCCGTTTTGCCCCCTGCCTTGGTTGTACCTAGCCCCCATCCTCCATTCCGCTCCCTGCCGGTGCTCCCCCGCGGCCCGCCCCCTCGACTTCTCGGCCCTCGCATTCGCCGCCCCGTTCCCACCTCCCAGCTGCTCCTCCCTCGCTCCGCCCCCTCCACTCTCCATTTATGGCAGAGTTCACGCATACCTGCAGCGTTCACGCGCAGCGGCGCGCCGATTGTGCGCCGAAGGCGCACCAAAGGCAAGCCCGTCTGCGCCCGTCCGTGCCTGGACCATGCCCAGCGCCAGACCCCTTGGCCCTCGCAGCTGCCAGCCCGTCCTACGGACCTACGACGCCGCCACCCTCATCACCCTCAACACCGGCCGGACCCCCGGCTGCTGCAGAGCCACACCGAGACGCACCCACGGACCCTTCACCTGCCAATCCTGCAAGTTCTTCTGCGCCCGGACCCGCACCGCACCAGCCAGGCCGAGCTCCAGCAGCAACCACCTGAAGTGCATCCTGCTTAACACCCTCTCCATCCATAGACACGCCGTGGAACTCTGGAACCTGCTCGACACCACATCCCCAGCTTCGCATTCCTCACGGAGACATGGATGAACGCCTCCTCAGCGCCCAACATCGCCATCGCCATCCGGGACGGATACAAGATCACCCGGAGGGACCGCGCCAACCAGACCGGAGGAGGCATCGCCATCGTCCACAAGAACACCATCCGCATCACGACTTACTCCGATGACACCTTCACAGCCGCCGAGTATCTCCACTTCCAGATACACACCGACCCCAAGACCACACTCAGAGGCACCCTCATCTACAGACCCCCAGGACCTCGCACTCAATTCAGCGAAGACATCACAGACTTCATCAGCTCGCACGCCCTTGCCTCCGCTGACTACATCCTCCTAGGGGACCTCAACTTCCACCTGGAGAACAACAACGACAACAACACCACCACCCTGCTGGACAACCTCGCCAACCTCGGACTCAAGCAACTGGTGAACACCCCCACCCACTACGCCGGACACACGCTTGACCCAGTCTTCTCCTCCAGCAAGTACATCTCCTTCAGCCACGCCATCGGACTCCACTGGAAAGACCACAGCTGCGTCCACTTCAGCTTCAGAAAAACCACGACTCACCACCACCCGCAACAGGTCACCCGCAGAAGCTGGAACAAGATCACCACCGACCAGCTCACCACTTCACTGAGCCAGAACCCTCCCGCCAGCTCAACGGACCCCAACCAAGCAGCCAGCAACTTCACTCAGTGGATCTCCAACTGCGCTGACGACCTCGCACCTCTGAAAATCCACCCCAGCTGGCCCGGTAGCAAGATAGACTCTTGGTTCAAAGACGACCTCAAGAACTCGAAGAAGAACTGCAGTACCCTCGAGAAAGCCTGGCGAAAAGACCTGACTACAGACAACCTGACCGCCCTCAAGTACGCCACCCGCAAACACCACCAGCTGATCCGCACCACCAAGAAGACAGCATTCAAGGAACGACTCGACAACAACGCACACAACAGCAAGGAACTCTTCAGCATTGTCAAAGAGCTCTCCAACCCCAGCGCCGGAAACGACATCACTCCCTCGCAAAACCTCTGCGACTCACTCGCCTCGTTCTTCCACAGCAAGATCACCGACATACACAACAGCTTCGGCACACAGACCATGCACCCAACCACCGAACTGACACCCCCCACAACCACCCTCCGCGACTGGACCCCGGTCAGCACCGAAGACATCATCCACATGATGAACACCATCCACTCCAGATCTCCAACCGACCCATGCCCCCACCATCTTCAACAGGGCCGACTCCGTCATCGCACCCAAACTCCGGGACATCATCAACTGCTACTTCAGCACCGCCTCCTTCCCAGAGAGCTGGAATCATGCCGAACTCAGCGCCCTCCTGAAGAAACCATCAGCAGACCCCGCCGACCTCAAGAACTACCGCCCCATCTCGCTCCTCCCCTTCCCTGCCAAAGTCATCGAGAAGACCGTCAACAGACAACTTGCAGCCTTCCTCGAGACGAACGGATCCTTCGACCACTCGCAGTCCGGCTTCCGCGCCAACCACAGCACCGACCCGCCCTCACCGCAGCCACCGACGACATCAGAGCCCTGCTTGACAACGGGGAAACAGCGACCCTCATCCTCCTGAACCTCTCCGCAGCGTTCGATACGGTCTGCCACCGCACCCTAGTGCAGCGCCTCAGAAACATCGGAATCCAAGAGAAGGCACTGGAGTGGATCAACTCATTCCTCACCGGAAGAACCCAGAGAGTCCGCCTCTCCCCGTACAGATCCAAGGCCACCGAAGTCATCTGCGGCGTACCACAAGGATCATCACTCAGCCCCACCCTCTTCAACGTCTACATGAGCCCCCTCGCAGCCATCGCACGCCGACACAACCTCAACATCATCTCCTACGCCGACGACACCCAGCTGATCCTCTCCCTTACCAACGACTCAGCCACCGCCAGAACCAACCTACACGAAGGGATGAAAGAAGTAGCCGAGTGGATGATGAACAGCCGCCTGAAACTGAACTCAGACAAGACGGAAGTCCTCATCCTTGGATCATCACCTTCTGCCTGGGACGACTCCTGGTGGCCCCCCGCCCTGGGCAGCGCACCCAAACCAACGGACCACGCACGCAACCTGGGCTTCATCCTGGCCTCCTCCCTCTCGATGTCCAGACAAGTCAACGCCATCTCATCGCCATGCTTCAACATCCTACGCATGCTCCTAAAGATCTTCCGATGGCTCCCCACCGAAACCAGGAAGACGGCCACACAGGCACTCGTCACCAGCCGACTGGACTACGGAAACACCCTCTACACCGGAACCACAGCCAAACTCCAGAAAAGACTCCAACACATCCAGAACGCCTCTGCATGACTCATCTTGAACATCCCCCGACACAGCCACATCTCCGGACACCTGAGAGACCTCCACTGGCTCCCCGTCAGCAAGAGAATCACGTTCCGACTCCTCACCCACGCACACAAGGCCCTCCGCGACCTGGGCCCCAGATACCTCAACAACCACCTGACCTTCTACACGCCCACCCGCCAGCTACGATCGACCAGCCACGCCCTCGCCACCGTGCCACGCATTCGAAGATCCACCATGGGAGGAAGATCCTTCTCCTACCTCGTGGACAAGACTTGGAACTCCCTCCCCATCCACCTCTGCCTGACCCAAGACCACCTCACCTTCAGGAAGCAACTCAAGACCTGGCTATTCGAGCAGTAGCGGACCCCCCTCCCCAAGCGCCTTGAGTTGAGACCCTCTGGGTGAGTAGCGCGCTATACAAATTCCTGATTGATTGATAGAAGGTGTTTAAGTAGGTGTTGTGTCTTTGGAGGGGAGATCTGTTCAAGTGACAGGGGTACTGAATGTAGTGTGACCCTGTCTGACCTGTATCTAGGTATTTGTCTTTGGTCAATGGAGTCGTCTTCAAGGCTGAGATGTTGCAACTCAGGGCCATATGTACAAGGAAGTGGCAGAGTGTGTCGTTAGCCTCCTGGGTTTAACGACACACTCCGGCACTTCAGAAACGCAAGGTTGCACCATATTTACAAGAATGTGGTACAGCCTTCAATTTCCCCTATGATGGTGCTAAGTTTAACAACTTAACGCTAATGCAGGCACCCTTTCACCAGAGTGCAAGGGTGTCTGTGCACAGGGGAGGTTTGTTTATGTACAAAAAGGTACCCCTTCCTGCACATAACCAATCCTAAAAGGCTTTTTTTTTTACTTTCACCTGTGCTGCTTCGTGCAGCACACATAAAAGTTACAAAATGGCATTTTTCAAAAAGGTTTGTTTATGTACAGGAAGGGACACCTTCCTGTACACAAACAAACCATGGCATTCTGCTTTTTCCATGTGTGCTGCACAAGGCAGCACACATGGAAAAAGCACAAAAGAGGAGAAATAATGTATTTCTCCTCTTTTTGCCATCTTAAGACCAGGATTTACCTGGTCTTAATTTTGGTGCTGCCTCCTATGTACATCTATTTCAGGTGGACATTTGTCTCAAAAACATAAAATGGGTAACAGGGGGCAGACTTTTCTCCAAAAAAACATATATTTATTATATACACAAATGAGAACAAGGGAAATGCAATTAGAATCAACCAGACATAGTGCTATAGATATCACAAATTAACCTGCAAAGCAAATATGTATACATCTATTCCATAAATTAACTATGAAGAAAAAGATGTTGCAACGTCTATTTCTTCATACATTTGTTGATCCTAAGGAGTCGTTTTCTGTTTTGTCAGATCGTTTTCCCTAGTTAATTTATGGAATAGATTTATACATATTGCTGATGTCCTAGGTCTCTGTGCACAGTTCCGTGTATGAGCAGGATCCTTGCAACATGGCGCCCAATGAGTGTGGTCTTATTGTGAGACACTTGAGTAGTGCTTATATCAGTCTACAACTCCCTCACTATTGTTTCCGGGTGACAGTAGTGATGGATAAAACCCACCTATAGTTACATAGGTTTTTTCAAGCTTGATATTTTAAAAACAATTTTCTATTGAATTACTACCCAGTTGTGCCTTAATATATTGCATTGTACTTCTTTATCACTGTGTCATTATGGCTGCGGTTGATATCCCAGCACACAGTTGCTTGGCTGTGCGGAATCACTTGCAGGATTACCCAATTTCATTAGAAGGGCAGGCAGTTGTTTTTGTTGTGTCAGCTGACGCAGTATACTCGTTTGAGTTGTTCTACTCATGGGTCACGTTTCCTGCGGTAGATGCTGTGTCTGGGGTATTTCACACTTACACCCCTGCTTATGTGCCTGCAGTGTATGCTCCATATAGTATATAATCAATGAAGTAGGGAGGAGGAATACATGTCCATTTGTTTCCCCGGGTAGATAGCAAGGTAATCAAGTGGGAGAAATGGACACTTGTAACAAAACTAAACCATTGGTTAGAAAAACTATGGTATCCTCAAAAAACCCAATGTGTGTTGGTGTTGCGGTATATTTCTTTCATCCGCCCCTACATTGTGGTTATCGGCAGTTATCATCGGATACCATAGAGAGTGTGGGTGCCTGCCTCATCCAGAGGCTCCTCTGGTCTAGGTTGCAGTGTCCAGAGATGAAAAAGGTAGGATTAGTGCAAAAAATGAAAAAGCAGGTAAGAATAAGATCAGCACCTGTAAAGTGTTTAATGAGGTGGTGATGAACTTATATTAAAATTAAGTGGGTACTTATCCTAGATCGAGTTACTGGATCTAGAAGTATATATTTCCAAGGGGTGTCGACATGTTTCAGCCCCCTTTGGCTCAACGGAGTCTGTGGGGCTTTCGTCAGGACAGGGTGGACAAACAAACATAGAGAATTTACTCATACTATTTGTGTGGTGTTTGAGGGTTGATTTGGTGGTGGGTCAACATTAGCCACTCAAGTCTATAACCTGTAAGAGAAAATAGACACAAATACATAGCACAAGGGAAATACCCTATACATTCACAATATTAGACTCACAATATTGAAGGAGTAGAAATGGGCACCATAGTAAGCTGTAGTCAAAGCTACTGGGTAGAGGTATATTAACCAGATTTACATTTGTACATAACACGGTGGAGTCAAACACCTGAAAAGGCAGAGGAAAGAGGGAGGCGAAAGTGAACAAAGAACTGCGATGTTATGGCATAGAGAAAGACATGACTTAGTCTCGGTGAATTGTCAACATCATGTGAGATTTGGTTCTGCGCTCGGACCTCAGCGCAAAATGAACATACTGTGCTAAAGAGTAAGACATGACTTAGTCTAGGTGAATTGTCAACATCATGTGCGATTTAGTTCAGCGCTCGGACCTCAGCGCAGAATGAACATACTGTGCCAAAGTACCAAATTATTCAATTTAATTACAAAATGATTTCCAGCTATGAAAAGGATAAGTAAAAGGAGGCCCTTATGATGTTTAGGTGGAGGTTGGACCTAGTGTGGAGAGACGCGGCATTAAGCCTTGACCCCTTCGTGGTTTTAAAGCAAGTAGCGTAAATAGGCTTTACACACGAGAGCATAGCATAAACTTACCCCGGATTTCAGAGTTTTAAACTTTCCTCGGGGAGTCCCAGAGCTGGAAGGAAAGGGTAAAGAGAGATATGAATCTCCTTACCGTACATCGGAAAAGGGTACTTCTCTGACTAGCGGGTGCCGCCATTACCCGTGTGTGCCGGAACCTTCGCCGCTTGTGCTGACTCTGCCCCCGGATGTAGAACCTGCATCCCGGAGGGCGTTTTCAGCGGGATTTGTTTTTTTTTTTTTTTTGAAAAAGCAACTTTATTGGTTCTGAGTGAAGGCAGACAGTGGTAGCGCTCGTCTGCAATGCCGAGCGACAGCAAACATTAGTAATCCAAATAAATACGTTTTGTGTGAAGTTTTCTTTGGAAAGCGACAGTATATAGAGCTGTCAATATAATCAGATAACGTGCTTTGATTAAATATCGAAAGGCAGCCAAGATAAAGGGATCTGAGAGTATTTGTTTTACAAAATAGCTGTGTAAGGTACATTGATGGTGCCTTGTCAAAAGGTGTATAGAGGCAGCTCGATTCAGTTGTCTGCTTAAATGCCGATGTCTGAATGAAGATTAGAGAACAGGCAAAACTGGGACTAGATTGGTTAGTTCTCATAGTCAAATGTTAAGGCAGTGGGCAGCAAAATAAAGATTAAGGAACAGGCAAAACTTGGACTGGATTTGTTAGTTCTCATAGTCAATGTTTAAGTCAGTGGGCAGCAAACTGGTGCCAGGGAACATTATCGTTCAAGCCCGTGACATTTGTTTTTAGACGGTCCACCCACCTCTGTTCTTTTTCATACAGTTTTTTCTCTGCATTAGGGGTTCTTTCAGTGAGCATTTCGATGACAGTCCATCTGATGTCATCACAAGAATGACCCGCCTCCAGAAAATGAGCGCACAGTTTTGTTGTTGTCTATTTAAGCCGGATGTTACTTCTATGTTCCCCTATCCTGGTTTTAACCTTCCTGCACGTCATTCCTATATACAGTTTTTTGCAAGGACAACTGGCCATATATATTACACGGGAAGAGTTGCAGTTCGTGTGTTGTTTTTGGGTCCATACAAAAGTCTCTGATAATTGTAATTGTTTTGAATGAGTGGTGAATTGGCATGCTGCACAGTTGCCGCATGGGTAATGGCCACTTACTGGTGACATGTTAATGCTTCTGGATATCTCTTGGGTTTGTACATGTCGGGGTCGTGTATGGACTAGTGTATCTCGCAGGTTTTTTGTTCTTCTATTCGCGAACCGTGGTCTAGGCCAATTGAATTTCCCTGTATTCAGGATTTTCCAATTCTTGTTAACCAGTTTTTGAACCTCGTAGGTAGAGGGGCAGAATGTAGTCACACATGTCATGAGATCTGGTATGGGGTCTTTGGGATATGTTTGGAGGAGACACTCTCTAGGTTGGTTATTCGCACGTTTCATGCATTTGCGAATGGTTTTTTGGGTATAGTCTCTTTGTTTTAACTTGATGCATAATTCCTTTGCTTGGACTTTGTAGTCATCTGTCTTCGTACAGTTACGTTTCAAACGTAAGAATTGGCTGTAGGGCAAATTGTCCCTCAGTGGTTTTGGGTGATGACTTTTATAGGAAAGTAAACTGTTTTTGGCTGTGGGTTTGGTATATGTTTTTGTTTTCAAACAGTTGTCTTCAGCGAAGATCGTGAGGTCAAGAAAATCTATGGATGTATTATTGGCCATGTATGTGAATTTTAGCCAGGGATCCCTCTCATTCAGCCACCTTAGGAAGAGTTCCAGATCGAGTTTAATGTCCCAAATGAGGAGGATATCGTCAATGTATCTCTTCCAGTATAAAATACTGGAAGAGTACGGATTAACCTCATTAAGTACATGTTGTTGTTCAAAGTGGCTAACGTATAATCCAGCCACCGAAGGGGCGAAGGCACTGCCCATCGAAGTTCCATGGTTTTGTAGATACAGAACTCCGTTATATTCGAAGAAATTTTCTTTGAGTGCTAGCTGACAGCACTGTAGGACAAAATGTCTCGGTGTGTGATGGTTCCATTCTTCATTATAAAGGACGTCTTCCAGCATTTGTAGGGTGTCGTCTTGGGGTAGGCTGGTATACAGCGACTCAACGTCGAGGCCTACAAGGAGCATTGTTCTTTGATCAAAGGGTATGTCCTTGATTTGTACCAGTAGGTCTCGCGTATCCTTAAGGTAGGTTTGTGTCTTCTGCACCAAAGGTTTCAGAAATTCATCTGCGAATTTAGACAGAGGTTCAAGTAATGATCCTATACCTGCCACAATCGGGCGTCCTGGTGGTGGTAGCTTATTTTTATGCGTTTTGGGTAAGGAGTAAAAGAAAGGGATTTTGGGTTCTTTTGTACAAAGGTAATCAGCCTCCTTTCCTGTTATCCACCTGTTAGTTTCTGCCTCATGGACCATTATCGAGATGGTATTTCGAAGTCTTTCAGTGGGATCCACATCGATTTGTTTGTAATACTTAGTGTCTGACAGGAGGGAGAGGCATTGTAGATTGTAACCCTCTTTGCTGAGGATCACAATGCCTCCCCCCTTGTCCGCGGGTTTGATGACTATATCTTCATTAGATTCCAGAGTTTTGAGGGCCTGGCATTCATTATTGCTCAGATTTTGAAAGTGATGTTTCTTTTTGGTTGTCATTTCGTCTACGCCCTTCAGCAGTGCTTGCTCAAAAGTGTGGATTTCAGGTGGTATACTCCCTGCTGGGGGGTTAAAGGTAGATTTTCTTCTCAGGTTAGTGTCTCCTTCAGGTGGCGGGGAAGGTTTATCCGCGAAAAATGCCTTGAGTTTCAAGGTGCGGCAGAATTCTGCTAATTCACATTTAAGCTTGAAGTTGTCTACTGGTGGTGTGGGCACAAATCCTAGCCCTTTTTCCAATACTTTCATTTGGTCTTTTGTTAAATCTATGTTTGCAAGATTGATTATAAGCGAGTGTTTGTCTTGCTCGTGCCCGGTTGGGCAGATGACATGCTCCTCGTTTGTACGTTCCTTTGCTGATCCTGCCAGACTATGGTTTTCTTTTTTCCTCTGGATAGGTTTCGGCCCCTGCCTAAAAAAGGCGGTTGTTGTTGTTGTTGCATTTGTTGTCCTAGCTGTTGTTCATTGCCAAGTTGTGGCATTTGTTGCATGCCGTAATTGTAAGGTGTCATCCATCCGCCATATGGTGGCATATAGGGTTGGAAATGAGGCATACTCATGTTGGGATAAAATGGTCTTTCCTATCGGTTTCCTCTCCTAAATCTATGGAATCGATTATTGAACCCCCCTCTTCTGGGGGTATGGTCTTCAGAGCTGCTTACTGAGTTGTTGGAGGAACCTTTTCCCAGGGATTCATTATCCGAGCCTTGGTCGTTGGAATTATAGTCCTTTCTAGTATAGGGATGCATTTTTTCTTGACTGAACTTTTTTAGATCTTTGCTAAGTTTCAGTAATTTGCTCTGCATGATAAATTCTTGTGTCTCTTCCATTTCTTTGGTAAGTTCTTCCAATTTCTTTTTGTAGGTTAGTGGATTTATTCCCTTTTTGAGTTCATTTTCAAGAGTTTGGATTTCCACTAGCAATGCTTCCGAAAGTCTTTTCGCTGTCTTGATGATCAGCACCAGGTAGTCAAGGGTGCATTTCCAGGAGATGGAAGACCAGTCTTTACGAAAAGCCAGATCATGTAGGAAGATAGGTGGGGCATTACTAACCCAAAGACCTCTAGGTGCTGTTTTTTTTCGGAGGTATTCGGTCATAATAATGCTGTGGATTGCCGTCCGTATTTGTTCTCTCTTTTTTTCTGAGAGCGTGTCCCAATTGTCTGTATGTTCTATTGCCTCAGTTAGGTCTGTATTTTGAAGAAGAGATTGTTCTGCTAGAATTTCATCAATGTCACTCTCGCCAAAGCTCAATCCAACATTGCCCTCCATGGTTGTACTCCTTGGTGTAGGTTGAGACAATATGTAGTGCAATTTTTAGGAGAAGCTCCCGCAGCTGTGCGCTGCTTAATATGTATATAATCAATGAAGTAGGGAGGAGGAATACATGTCCATTTGTTTCCCCGGGTAGATAGCAAGGTAATCAAGTGGGAGAAATGGACACTTGTAACAAAACTAAACCATTGGTTAGAAAAACTATGGTATCCTCAAAAAACCCAATGTGTGTTGGTGTTGCGGTATATTTCTTTCATCCGCCCCTACATTGTGGTTATCGGCAGTTATCATCGGATACCATAGAGAGTGTGGGTGCCTGCCTCATCCAGAGGCTCCTCTGGTCTAGGTTGCAGTGTCCAGAGATGAAAAAGGTAGGATTAGTGCAAAAAATAAAAAAGCAGGTAAGAATAAGATCAGCACCTGTAAAGTTTTTAATGAGGTGGTGATGAACTTATATTAAAATTAAGTGGGTACTTATCCTAGATCGAGTTACTGGATCTAGAAGTATATATTTCGAAGGGGTGTCGACATGTTTCAGCCCCCTTTGGCTCAACGGAGTCTGTGGGGCTTTCGTCAGGACAGGGTGGACAAACAAACATAGAGAATTTACTCACACTATTTGTGTGGTGTTTGAGGGTTGATTTGGTGGAGGGTCAACATTAGCCACTCAAGTCTATAACCTGTAAGAGAAAATAGACACAAATACATAGCACAAGGGAAATACCCTATACATTTACAATATTAGACTCACAATATTGAAGGAGTAGAAATGGGCACCGTAGTAAGCTGTAGTCAAAGCTACTGGGTAGAGGTATATTAACCAAATTTACATTTGTACATAACACGGTGGAGTCAAACACCTGAAAAGGCAGAGGAAAGCGGGAGGTGAAAGTGAACAAAGAACTGCGATGTTATGGCATAGAGAAAGACATGACTTAGTCTCGGTGAATTGTCAACATCATGTGAGATTTGGTTCTGCGCTCGGACCTCAGCGCAAAATGAACATACTGTGCTAAAGAGTAAGACATGACTTAGTCTAGGTGAATTGTCAACATCATGTGAGATTTAGTTCAGCGCTCGGACCTCAGCGCAGAATGAACATACTGTGCCAAAGTACCAAATTATTCAATTTAATTACAAAATGATTTCCAGCTATGAAAAGGATAAGTGAAAGGAGGCCCTTATGATGTTTAGGTGGAGGTTGGACCTAGTGTGGAGAGACGCGGCATTAAGCCTTGACCCCTTTGTGGTTTTAAAGCAAGTAGCGTAAATAGGCTTTACACACGAGAGCATAGCATAAACTTACCCCGGTTTTCAGAGTTTTAAACTTTCCTCGGGGAGTCCCAGAGCTGGAAGGAAAGGGTAAAGAGAGATATGAATCTCCTTACCGTACATCGGAAAAAGGTACTTCTCTGACTAGCGGGTGCCGCCATTACCCGCGTGTGCCGGAACCTTCGCCGCTTGTGCTGACTCTGCCTCCGGATGTAGAACCTGCATCCCGGAGGGCGTTTTCAGCGGAATTTTTTTTTTTTTTAATTTGAAAAAGCAACTTTATTGGTTCTGAGTGAAGGCAGACAGTGGTAGCGCTTGTCTGCAATGCCGAGCGACAGCAAACATTAGTAATCCAAATAAATATGTTTTGTGTGAAGTTTTCTTTGGAAAGCGACAGTATATAGAGCTGTCAATATAATCAGATAACGTGCTTTGATTAAATATCGAAAGGCAGCCAAGATAAAGGGAACTGAGAGTATTTGTTTTACAAAATAGCTGTGTAAGGTACATTGATGGTGCCTTGTCAAAAGGTGTATAGAGGCAGCTCGATTCAGTTGTCTGCTTAAATGCCGATGTCTGAATGAAGATTAGAGAACAGGCAAAACTGGGACTAGATTGGTTAGTTCTCATAGTCAAATGTTAAGGCAGTGGGCAGCAAAATAAAGATTAAGGAACAGGCAAAACTTGGACTGGATTCGTTAGTTCTCATAGTCAATGTTTAAGTCAGTGGGCAGCAAACTGGTGCCAGGGAACATTATCGTTCAAGCCCGTGACATTTGTTTTTAGACGGTCCACCCACCTCTGTTCTTTTTCATACAGTTTTTTCTCTGCATTAGGGGTTCTTTCAGTGAGCATTTCGATGACAGTCCATCTGATGTCATCACAAGAATGACCCGCCTCCAGAAAATGAGCACACAGTTTTGTTGTTGTCTTTTTAAGCCGGATGTTACTTCTATGTTCCCCTATCCTGGTTTTAACCTTCCTGCACGTCATTCCTATATACAGTTTTTTGCAAGGACAACTGGCCATATATATTACACGGGAAGAGTTGCAGTTCGTGTGTTGTTTTTGGGTCCATACAAAAGTCTCTGATAATTGTAATTGTTTTGAATGAGTGGTGAATTGGCAGGCTGCACAGTTGCCGCATGGGTAATGGCCACTTACTGGTGACATGTTAATGCTTCTGGATATCTCTTGGGTTTGTACATGTCGGGGTCGTGTATGGACTAGTGTATCTCGATAATGTTCCCTGGCACCAGTTTGCTGCCCACTGACTTAAACATTGACTATGAGAACTAACGAATCCAGTCCAAGTTTTGCCTGTTCCTTAATCTTTATTTTGCTGCCCACTGCCTTAACATTTGACTATGAGAACTAACCAATCTAGTCCCAGTTTTGCCTGTTCTCTAATCTTCATTCAGACATCGGCATTTAAGCAGACAACTGAATCGAGCTGCCTCTATACACCTATTGACAAGGCACCATCAATGTACCTTACACAGCTATTTTGTAAAACAAATACTCTCAGTTCCCTTTATCTTGGCTGCCTTTCGATATTTAATCAAAGCACGTTATCTGATTATATTGACAGCTCTATATACTGTCGCTTTCCAAAGAAAACTTCACACAAAACGTATTTATTTGGATTACTAATGTTTGCTGTCGCTCGGCATTGCAGACGAGCGCTACCACTGTCTGCCTTCACTCAGAACCAATAAAGTTGCTTTTTCAAAAAAAAAAATAATAATAAATTCCGCTGAAAACGCCCTCCGGGATGCAGGTTCTACATCCGGGGGCAGAGTCAGCACAAGCAGCGAAGGTTCCGGCACACGCGGGTAATGGCGGCACCCGCTAGTCAGAGAAGTACCTTTTTCTGATGTACGGTAAGGAGATTCATATCTCTCTTTACCCTTTCCTTCCAGCTCTGGGACTCCCCGAGGAAAGTTTAAAACTCTGAAAACCGGGGTAAGTTTATGCTATGCTCTCGTGTGTAAAGCCTATTTACGCTACTTGCTTTAAAACCACGAAGGGGTCAAGGCTTAATGCCGCGTCTCTCCACACTAGGTCCAACCTCCACCTAAACATCATAAGGGCCTCCTTTCACTTATCCTTTTCATAGCTGGAAATCATTTTGTAATTAAATTGAATAATTTGGTACTTTGGCACAGTATGTTCATTCTGCGCTGAGGTCCGAGCGCTGAACTAAATCTCACATGATGTTGACAATTCACCTAGACTAAGTCATGTCTTACTCTTTAGCACAGTATGTTCATTTTGCGCTGAGGTCCGAGCGCAGAACCAAATCTCACATGATGTTGACAATTCACCAAGACTAAGTCATGTCTTTCTCTATGCCATAACATAGCAGTTCTTTGTTCACTTTCGCCTCCCTCTTTCCTCAGCCTTTTCAGGTGTTTGACTCCACCGTGTTATGTACAAATGTAAATCTGGTTAATATACCTCTACCCAGTAGCTTTGACTACAGCTTACTACGGTGCCCATTTCTACTCCTTCAATATTGTGAGTCTAATATTGTGAATGTATAGGGTATTTCCCTTGTGCTATGTATTTGTGTCTATTTTCTCTTACAGGTTATAGACTTGAGTGGCTAATGTTGACCCTCCACCAAATCAACCCTCAAACACCACACAAATAGTGTGAGTAAATTCTCTATGTTTTTTTGTCCACCCTGTCCTGACGAAAGCCCCACAGACTCCGTTGAGCCAAAGGGGGCTGAAACATGTCGACACCCCTTGGAAATATAAACTTCTAGATCCAGTAACTCGATCTAGGATAAGTACCCACTTAATTTTAATATAAGTTCATCACCACCTCATTTAAAACTTTACAGGTGCTGATCTTATTCTTACCTGCTTTTTCATTTTTTGCACTAATCCTACCTTTTTCATCTCTGGACACTGCAAGCTAGACCAGAGGAGCCTCTGGATGAGGCAGGCATCCACACTCTCTATGGTATCCGATGATAACTGCCGATAACCACAATGTAGGGGCGGATGAAAGAAATATACCGCAACACCAACACACATTGGGTTTTTTGAGGATACCATAGTTTTTCTAACCAATGGTTTAGTTTTGTTACAAGTGTCCATTTCTCCCACTTGATTACCTTGCTATGCTCCATATAGGACAGTCAAAGTTCCAATTTGTGCTTGGTAGCATGCCGTTTGGTTTAATGGCGCCCTCCCACATATAATAACGCCGGTCAGACAAGAGCCGTTGTCAATCCCAGGCGCTACCTGGCCTGTTTTAGCTGCTTATACTCCGCATCCTAATGTGGCGCAGTTAACAGCTCCACAACAGAGACCCCTTTATGTCTGTGCTGTGTCAGTTATTAGGGGTCTGGTTCATTCCATTACCCGCAACCTCCCGGGTGGGGACCCTGGAGGTGCAGCACATCCAGTTGGAGGAGGCTGGCTGAAACTTAGTCACGTCATGGTTAATGCAGTCATGGGCAAGCGTTCCCAGGATAAGGATGAGATGCCTTTTTGGCTTGCCGAGAAATTCGACCAACTGGTAGCAGTATTCCCGAATACTACTCCTGTGGAAAAACACAGGATTCTTACCATAAGTTTACAGAAAGACTTAGTGCTAGACATAAAGGACTGTACAACTTTGGGTGTGATTTATGTGGAAGTCTATATTAGGTGTTTTGGCACCCCGTCAATGGCTGTCCTGGCCTCCGTCATTTAGCGTGTTCAGTATGAACACGGACCGGAGGTGGCTGTGGAGTTGGGAATGCGACTCGTGGGAGCATTTGACATGGTACACGATCTTGTACTTACAAATGGCAAGGGGGATGCAGTAAGTTTCCAAATGTTTAATGCTTTGCGCAATGTCCCCGACGCCGACAAACCCCGTCAGTTACCGAAAATGATTATGGAGGCTTATAGGACCATTGGCCGTAATCGTTTGGGTGTTAAGCTTTTTGCTAAAAAAACAAACACAAAATAATGGTGTCTAGGTAAGCGACAATAAATTGGTTTCTTACCCTGTATCAAAAAAACGTATTGAGTCACTGTGGTTTGGGTACTTTGTGTTGTTCACTATTGATATTAGGTCTAGCCCTCACCACATAAAGGACCTAACCCCTTTTGTTCCCAATTGATAGAGCGGGTGCACACCCGCGAGGGTTTTAGGACTGAACATAGTCCTTTGATTAAAATACATTCACTTGATTGGAGGGACTTTTAGTCTCTCCAAAATATGGCAGAAAAAGAGACTCTGTCTTTCACTGAGACACATATTCAAAATCTGATAGCTTCATCTCCTTTTTCCTCGGTAGCTTTGAGCACTAGCGCAAAAGAGCAGAACGAATCAGGCAAGTTGATTCGACTACGTAAAAAACACATGAGAACAGAGCTGCACGGTTACTTTCTCTTGAGGCACCTCAAGGGTGGAACTATCCCTTGGGGACTTCAGGTGAAAAACGTAGCCGTCATCTTTACAGAAGACGTGGAGTATAAAAAAGGCTTTAGCTACATTAATACCAAATGCAGCCGGGACCTTATGGTCCATACCATTGAAACGGCACAACGTTTATGTAATAAGGAAGCACAGGAAATAGAGGAATTGACCAGCCAGGTGGTCACCGATGCAAAGTCCCTTCTGGACAAAATAGACAAAGATATTCAAATCTTTAAGGACAATACCATAACTGACAAAAACAACAGATACGAGCGCGACGTCAAGGCGTTTAAAATAGAACAAGTTTATCCATTCCTACGTGAGGATTACTACTCACAATCAGATTCTCGTCAGGCCTTATCAACATACCAGGGCAGATCTAGAAACCGGTTCAGTACTTTCTCAAGCACATCTTCTTCAGATTCAACGGGGTCTGACAATAGAAACCAAAAGAAGGGAGTGTCTTTTTTAGACAAAGGCAAACAAACAAAACCCAGGTACAAGATACCATGGGCAATGCGAACCCGGAGCAGCAATTACAAGTCATAGGTAACTCCTCAACTGTAGTCAATTTGTCATCTAGAGTTCTGACTATGTAGGAGGAAACAGTACTCAATCTTGGTCTAAAATTTGTACCTAGTAGGAACACCGATTTCACCAAATTGAAAATGGAGGCAATAGAATTTTGCCGTAAAATCAGACTGAAGGTGTTTTTCGCCAATGCTCCATTAACCTCTAGTGTAGAAACAACTGGTTTGAGGAACAAATCTACTTTTGTTCCTTACACTAATATCCCAAAACAGGTTCAAGCCTTCGAACAGACATTACTGTCTTCCATCACCAAGATGGAGAAAGCCAAGACCTTTACCAAACAAAATATGAGTAAAAAACAGAGAGACATAATAGGTTCGCTCAAAAATGACCCTTCCATAGTGATTAAACCGGCGGACAAGGGCGGGGCGATAGTCATCTGGCCCCGGCCTATGTACCTGTCAGAGGGTGGGAAGCAAGTCAACAATACCATCTGGTACCGCGCACTAACAGAGGATCCCACAAAGGACATCCAGGGACAAATTGCGAGTGTCTTGGACTCCGGCAAAGAAAGTGGTTTCCTGGGCAATAAGGAGTATGATTACCTCTTAAAGAAGTGCCCTAGGACCCCTGTCCTCTATCTTCTTCCGAAGATACATAAGAGCTTGACAGAGCCCCCCGGACGTCCCATCGTGTCGGGCTGTGACTCCTGTTTAGAGCCGATAGCGCAATATGTGGATTTCTTTCTAAAGCCATTTGTGTGCCAGGTTAAATCTTATTTGCGTGACACAACCGACTTTTTGAACAAAGTCGAAGGTACCATCTTTGATCCGCAATCGAAAATCATGGTTACAATGGACGTCACGTCCTTGCATACCAAAATCCCCCAGGAAGAAGCCCTAGAAGTCACGCAGTTATATCTGGACATGAGAGAAAGACCACATCGGGTTCCGACTGCCTTCATTTTAGAATTGGCAGCAATAGCACTGAAGAGAAATTACTTCACCTTTAACGGTCAGTTCTACATGCAAGTGAAGGGCACCGCCATGGGATGTCCTTATGCCCCAGAAATAGCGGTGCTCTTCATGGCGCAGTATGAAAAAGGTTTGTGGACATGAATAATCCCTTTAACCATCAAATACTACAGTGGTACAGGTACATAGACGACGTCTCACTCCTGTGGCAGGGGAGCCAGACCGATTTAATGGCCTTTCACGGATGGCTTAACTCTAGGCACAGAGATATAAAATTCTCAATAGAAAATAGCCCTAGCCGGATGACTTTTTTGGATATTGAAATGAGGTGTGTGGACGGTCGGTTGGTTTCATCATTGTTCAGGAAAGACACCGACAGAAACACGATTTTACACCACAGGAGTGCACATCTCCGCAGTCTAAAAGCTAATTTACCCTATGGGCAATTATTAAGAATAAGACGGAATTGCTCAGAAATACAAGACTATGAGCTGCATGCCCAAGCATTTTGCTGTGATATGCAAGAGCGTGGTTATCCACGGAAGCTCCTTAAACATTCTCTTAAGCGTGCCAAATATACGCCTAGAGAATGTTTATTACAAACCAAACAGCGCGCACCCTTGGAGAAACTCGTGTGCGTCACCACCTTCTGCCCGGACACACACAAACTAAGACAGGCTGTATTAAGGAATTGGCATTTGTTGGAGGGGTTGAGCTGCCCGTTCCCCAAACCCATTTTTGCCTACAGAAAAAATCGCAGCATTGGCCAGGAACTCATCCGAGCTGATGTGGTTATTCCTAAGCCCAAGAGCGACTTATTGGCGCAATGGAATCTCAAGCCTATCGAGGGCCACCACAAGTGTGGTAACTGCGTCGCCTGCTCCAGCACAATAGAAGGCGACGAGCTTGTACATCATGCGATCAAGTGGAAGCACAAAGAATTTTCTAATTGCAGAACAAAGAGCGTTGTGTACATGATTCTATGTCCGTGCCAATTAATTTACATTGGAAAAACCAGTCAGCAAGTCAACCAAAGAATAAGCCAGCACCGATCGCGAATTAAGAAAAAGGTGATGTCTGCTCCAATGGTGGAGCATTTCTGTGAGAAGTCCCACAATGAACAAGAATTCAAATGGTCTGTTCTGTACACTATGAATTCCAGGTCAAAATGCCACGACGTCGAGCGCGTTCTGTTACAAAAAGAAGCGTATCTGATTTTAAAATTTAACAGTGCACAGACTGGTTTGAATAACCTGTCTGAGATAGCGCATATCTAATTACATCTGTCCTGATTTGCATCGGTTAGACACCCCTGGTTTGCCCACCGGTCTTGGTCCTCTATCTCATGAGAATAGGTCCCTGGCCCCGAGAAGCCACCCAAAACGCTAGCACATCCTAGCAGAGTCATTCTTTGCTTTAAAACAAACAATACATCAAATATTTGGGAGTGATGTACCCATTACTTCCAAATTACGATAAGGTGTTGACGATAATATGCCCAGCACCCACTCATGATTTTTGTGACAATAATTTAAAAAAAATTTAAGTAATTGGGATTCATGGGACTACATGTCCCATAATGCATCAGCACAGTTTCTGCATATAACAAACGGGAAATGGCGGCGACCATCTTTATTGAGAGCATTTCGAATCCAGCAGCACAGAGCAGCAGTTCAAGCCACAGGTATTTGCCCCCCCTGCACTAACACGCGCTCGCCTAGCGCTGAACTAGCAACAACATCCCACTAAGATCGCGATTTGGTTTTCCCTTTAGAAAGCTGAAATTAACAACCCTTTTCATGCCAAAAGAGAGATTAAATCAAGGTAGGCAACCTTTCTTTGAATTGTCCAAGCAAGTGTGAAAGACCATTTGCACGCCGCCAAGCCTCTGAATGTAAATCTCTCTCATATCTCAGAATCAAAATTGATGGTTACGCCGCTCCTAATGGATCCTGCCAGCACTCGGCACTACCCAAAGTAAAAGGTACGCTTTCACTTCCCCAAACTGACTCAGCCACTAGCATAATGAATGAATCAATCATGTAATTAAAAAACTTCCTTAAAATCTTTCTAGGCTTCTCTGTTCGGCCACACTATTCATTTAAACGGACCTCCAAAAGACCCCCTCTGAAATTCTACATTGAGCAGCCTTGGTATGTAGCGCACACCGTCATTATAGCTACTTCATGGTAATAAGGAGCCCACACACTAGACTAAGCAAAACATTGCTTTTGTATCCTACAGATACAAGACACATACAGCCCTGATGACAGACCACTGACTCCAGTCTGGTCTAGAAACGCGTCGGCAGTGTTGTTTGGGAGATACAAAGTATCATTGTTGTACAAAAGCTAGGACCGGCTGGTCCAGCATTAAAATATATATAAGTCATTTAATTACTTATATTTATCCTCCCAACCCCTAGTTTCTCTCATTCAGTGTTTGCAAAAAAATGTTGTTGTTTGTGACAAAAATGTTTGTATTATTTTTTCAATAATTGTTTTATTTAATGTCTGATGTGATAATACTTTCTAATGTGTGACATAATGGTTTCTAAATGTGTAAATAGTCTTTGCCTATAATGTTTGTTAAAGTTTGTTTAGCCTTGTAAATATTTGCAATCAATGTCTTTTTCTGTCAGCAATTCTTTGAAAATATAAAAAATACAAAATGATTGACACAAAATAATGGTGTCTAGGTAAGCGACAATAAATTGGTTTCTTACCCTGTATCAAAAAAACTTATTGAGTCACTGTGGTTTGGGTACTTTGTGTTGTTCACTAAAAAAACAAACACAGCAGCAAACTCAACAAGCATCATCTGATAAAGATGATCGCCCAAATGTTCAGAAACAAAATTGGAGTAAGATCAAAAAACAGGGGAAAGAGCAACAGAAACAGAGGTCTCGTCCTGCTTCACCTACACTTGCCTCTACTGAGAGTACATATGAGTTGCGCAACCGCAGTACTATTAAGTCACCTGATAGATTTCAGGTTCCTGAACAACGTTCTCCTCGCTCTTTGCAGGAAACATCGGTCTCAACCACCGGTGGCGGAGGCGGCGGCAGAGGTTGAGTTGCCCAACAGAGCCAAGAGCGGCCTCGCATTGCTGACGGAAAAGGCAAGCAAGACGAGTCAAAGCAACAAAGACTCCAGTTTCAAAAGAAGAAAGTTGTTGTGGTAACAGCGAGATATGCCACAGATAGTGAGAACGCAGCTTCGGAATCTGACATGGGCGCTGACACTGTTGGACAGAGCGGCAGAGATTACCATAGTGCACGAGGCCTTGTGCACGAAGCCTTGCGACCACTACTGAAGGGGACAGCGACTGACACCTTTGTTGTAGTTGAGACAGCTGACTCTAGAGTGGCTCCCCCTGATAGACTTTATGAAATTGTCCTTGTAATAGAAGGTGACATAGAACGTACCGTAAAAGTTTTTTTGGGGTAAAATTGAACTACTACCTATGATATATTGTTGGCGGAGGTCGACTGGGCCCCCTCCTTTTGCCTTAGCTGCTCCCCAAGGTGAGGAGGTAATCCTCCCTAGTTTCGCGCACACAGTGCCGAAAGAGCATCTGCTGCATTTTGCAGAAGATAGGGCTAAGGCGCTTGCGCCGGCTTTGTACCGTACTCACTGTGGGTGGGACAAATCTTCCCCTCAACATGAGATCCCTTTGCGGTCAATGCCACAGCATTAACCCCAATACCCCATGCGGCAAGAAGCAAAGGCGTCCGTTGCGGAAATCCTTGAACAATTGGAATATCAAGGTGTAAGTGAACCGTTTGTGTCTCCGATGAATAACCCCCTTTTTACTGTGACCAAACCGGATGGTTCATACCGTTTTGTGTTGGATTACCGCCACTTAAACTCACATCATTGTAAGTGTGCGATGCAGAATACTCACAGTTCTGCTCTTGTGGATAGTCTCGTGCGAAAAAGGTTCAAAACCACACTTGACATATCCAATGGTTTTTTGCCCACAATCTGTCCCCACTTAGTAGTCAATGGACAGCTTTTACCAGTGGTGGCAAACAGTGCAAATTTCGCCATTTGGCTATGGGCTATAAGAATAGTCCTGGCATCTTTGCCGCTCGAGTTGTCTCTCTCTATTGGAGGGTATTGACACAGATGCATGTTCGTATGGGGATGACATATATCTCACAGACTATGAATTATGGCAGCATCAGTGCCGAGTGGACCGCATAATTTGCAATTTTGCGAATTTTGGCTACAAATGTAACATATTGCAGAGTACACAGTGTTGTTCCTGGGCTACGAGCTCAACAATGAAGGTCGAGGTTTGGCTCCTCACTTCCTGGAGAAATGCGCACTTTTGGAAACACCTACAACACTAAAGAAACTACAATCCTTACTGGGCTTTTTGAATTTCGAGCGTACCTACATTCCCGAAAATGCCCAGCATATCAAGCCTCTTTACGCTTTGATACAACCTTCTTTTTCCAAATCGTGCTGGCTGCCTGAGCATTCGGCCATCTTGCAAACTTTGCAGGCTGATCTGCTTGAATCTATATTCTTGCTGACCCGTGATAACCACACCAACCTGGTAATCAGAATCGTACCTTGGGCGGTGGGTTTCACGTACCTCACTTTTAATGAGGGTGACACAGTCCCTATTGCTTACAAGTCACACTTTTACACTTCGGCTGAATTGCAGTTTTCCACTGTGGAAAAAGTATTGACAGCAGTGAAAATGGTGATTCTTAAGGAATGTGCACTGTCGCAGGGGAAACACATTTTGGTTGTTACTCCGTAGCCTGCCTTGGAGGCAGTGACGGAAGCAAGTGTACCAAATTCCAAAGCTTTGCACCCTCGGCGTACAATGGGTCACATCCTTGACATCTCCGGATGTCACATTCATTTTTGATTCTGCACTGAAGACTCAAGAGTACTTGCAGTATGAATTTGTTCATCCTGCTCCTCTGACTATGTGCCCACTTGAGGATTTCCATTGTATCATTTACACTGACGGAAATGCGCAAGCGGCTACGGGTTCAAAGCACGCATATTTTTCAGCCTGCGCAATTGTGGTTAGTACTATGATGGATGGTGAATTCAAGTCCGATGTCGTGCATACTCAGACATTATGGGACTGTACCGCCCAATTGCAGAGCTCCGTGCTCTAATGCTTGCATTGGAGTACACGGACCCCAGTGTGACCACCCAAATTGTAAGTAACTCTTACTACTGTCTTCAATCCTACAATGACAATCTACCTTTTTGGACTCAAAATGATTATCGTGACTCCAAGGGGCACACAATAAAACATAAAATGATCTGGGTTCGAGTGGCGGAGCTTAAAGAGAGGTTGCCACTTGTCTTTGTAATTCATACTCTGGGTCATCAGCGTGTCGGAGTTCGCACTGTTGTCAACTGTCTCGCGGATGAGACTGTGAAGACAGCAGTTGCAACATATGCACTAGCAGCAGTTACACATTCCAAAAGTAAGATTGATGGTGACATCTTGGCAGCTATTGCAGCTACAGAGAAGGGAGGTAATTACTCTAGAGGTTTCCCTTCTAAATACTCTTATCATTTAAGTCCTGATAAAGTTCCTTATGTGAGAATTAAAGACATTGGTGACATTTTAATACCCAATGCGGACCGCAGGCAGGCTTTGATTACAGCAGCCCGTGCCGGGATAGCTTTGGCGCATGCCGGCGTGTCAGCTACTGTTTCTCTTCTCCAGCAACGATATTGGTGACAGGGTTTGTACAAGCAATGAGTGATTATGTCCTTCAATGTGGCATTTGTCAGCAAATTAAACCTTCTACTGCTGCACGCCCACCCCAAACTCAGTTGTACTTATCTAATAAACCACTTGTGTGTCTTTATTTAGATCACTGCGGTCCTTTCTCATCTGATACTGCTTATAAGTACATCTTAGTAGCAGTTGACTCTTGCACGCGCTTTGTGTGGCTATGTCCTCAAAGGAGTGCTGATTCCAGAACTGTCGTAAGGGATTTGCGTGTCTTTGTGGGAATTTTTGCATGTGGTACCTTCCATCTAAGGTGCACAAGGTTGCCATGGCTTCATTGGGGGTCCAGGTCAAATATTCATCTCCATACCGGCCTGAGGGTAACAGTGTTGTGGAGCGGATGAACCGTGACTTAAAGCAATATTGACAGCAATATTGACAGCTAAGGTATTAGGTACTGGAAGAGACTGGCTTAACCACCTCAATAGGGTACAGCATCCAGTAAATAATCTCCCTAGAGGGTCTCCGGGTGGGCGGACCCCATACGAAATGCACTTTGGCATCAAAATATTTGTCCCGGACCTTGATGGTCTAGACATGGCGGCTGCATCCTTTGACGTAGATGAACATTCTAATGTTTTACAGAACCTAAAAAAGACCAGAGACAGTCTTGCAAATGAACACTTGCACTCCACATCTGATGCTGCGTTGCAGAATCTAGTAGTCGACTGGCTACCCCAAGTTGGAGAACTGGTCCGAGAGAAGATCAACAACAAGAAAGAATTAAGTCCTTCCTATCAAGCTCCAGTTGCCTTGCTTGGCGTGCAGGGTACAAGAACAGTAATTTTACCTCCTCTTCCTGGGCGAAAGGGGAACAGGTACAATGTCAAACTACACAGGGTGGCCGATTCTTCATAGTATGACTCCTGCCGTTTCGTGTCCAGCAATGGTGCGACACTCTGTGTTTGTCCTGAATCCTGACATCGGGCCTGATGTTGCCATTGAGATGAATCCTTTATTGAATTCACCTGCTGGAGATCCTCTTAATGATACTGAATATACTTACCCACTGACTTCTCTAGGCCTGATTTGGAGACCCGTGTGACTAATCAATCCCGTTTTTCATTTGACACTGGCTCTACAACATCTAAAGCCCCTTCAAACTTTTCGATTTTTGCTACGTGGTTTAAAAAACATTTTTTGACTCCCCCTTGGACTTACATTTGGCTGGTACTTTTTGCAATTATTTTATTTATGTCCATCGGATCTGTGGTTTATTTTTTTTGATTTATTAATGGACACTACATTCAAGAAAGAACTTTGATTAGACTGATTGATGGAACTTTGGCCCCCCACTTCTCTTCACACAAAATAAAGAGAGACTAGACATTTGCGAATATAACTGCTTGGTCCATTTTAGATGGGATTGTATGGGATGCTGTAAAGCTCCAGATTCATGGTCCCACAGAGGTTATTAATGTTCCCAATGTACTCAGTGTTTCTATGGGGGACGTGGTTAAGCAAAATATTCGCTCAGATGATTGGGACGTCCAGGCCGAAGAGGCTTTGTTTTCTGATTTGAAATATTATGCTGCCTTTGATGCTGAAGATTTGTATTTAGAGTCTGCAAACTATGGTGATTTGTACTGTTACCATCATTTTGGCAATCACTTTCTGCATGAAACATATTCATTTAGAAATGTGGTTAACTACAGACAGTGGGAACATTTTCCCGCACCAGTGGAAGGCAGCTCTAAAACACTTTTGAAAAAGTTTTTTTATTTTACTGATTTTAATCAATCAAACCCCGATGTATTTTATTTTGAGTTGACTGACAAGTCCTCTTCCAAGGTTAGACTTACCCACACAAAATTACTGTATTTGAAGTCCTTTATTGACCAGTTGGCTGTTGGGGGCTATGAATTGTGGAAAGATATCATTGATCTTAAATCTGTTTGGGGTTCTAAAAGTTGGAAAGTGCAAAGCACTGAGGCTTTGCATTGTGCATGCCTCATCCCAAACCATATGTTGTTTCTGAATGCTACTATTTCACAAACTACCTGCTTTGGATTGGCTACTTCGAAAAAAGTTAAATGCTCCTTCATTTCCTGATTTAGGTGAATATCCCCATTGAAATAATTACACCAGTATTTCCCTAAGTGATATACAAGCACTGTTGAAAAATTACTCTTTAATGTCTCCAGCACTAATCCTAAAGGCTGGTTACTGTGGCAAAAAAGTGCAGATTCCTGCCAGCACCATTTTCTCGGTCTGACCCCTGGATATACAGAGGTTAGAGTAGATCCCCATTTTCAGACTCAACATTCATTCACCACCTATTCAGAGTTGGCTCAGATACTCGACCTTAGCTTCTGTTAAGTTGCATTTGTCCAAGCTGACTGACACAGTCGACTTTAATGATTTTATTAAAGGTCCTGCAGCAGGAAGATCGAAAAGATTGATATATGCTGCTTACCACGAGGTTTGGAAACTGTCCCAGATTGAAGCTGCTTCTAGGATCAGAGCTATAGATCAGGCCAATTTATAAAAAGTGCTTGCCGTTGTAGATAACAGCATTAACACCCTTTCCTCCCGCATTTACACATTGGATAATATTGTTTCATCTGTTGTTAATATTGTGCAAGAAGACGTTGCTGTACTGTACCATGTACAGAATCAATTGCGTTCTGTTATGCAGTTTGCATGGACTCTTCAAACGTTGAAAAATGGCAAGGTGCCTTGGGATTACATGAACACAAGTTTGTTGTTTTTGCCTTTTAATTTGACTGTTAAACAACAATTTATGTCAATGAAGGATACCACGTTTTCGCTGTTGCATATTGAAAAACTTGAGCCTTTACAATTTTCAGTGGCTGAGTCGAATTCTGCAGTTTGGCTCATTCATGGGTTTACAACTCTACCTTTTCCCCTGTTTAAATTTGAGTCTTGCATGAAACACTATGCCATAGGTAGATTTGAACCTTTAGGTAGTGCTTATCTTCATGAAGTTTGGAATCTCACGTTCACATATAGGTGCTTGAGGGAAGGAAAGGAAGTTTATTTGAAAGGTGAAGATTGCACATCCACACCAGATCATAAATTAGTCTGTAGAAATCTGCAATTGCACGGCTCTTACAATGTCCAGGGGCCAAATCTTGCGTGTATTTTGAAAGGCTCCCCCACCCCGGCTATTACACCGACTTTCACATTGCTTGCAAATAGAAGTTATTAATGATTAAATAATGAAGATTGTTGTGATATGCTTGCCGGTATTCCTTATATCAGTACAGTTTCCCAGTTTACTCCAGAATGGATGCACAATATGTGCCCCACAAAGATCTGCCCTGGCTGCAGCTTCGTAACCGGACGCTAGAACACTATGGATCGCTGCCTCTGGCGACTCTGAATGTGGCGTATGGTTTGTCTTTCAGGTTCCCATTCTTCACTTGCGTGCAGCCTGTTTTCCATTTCCTGGATTGTGGATTTGAATGGTCCCTGGATTTGTGTCTCTGCAACATGATGTCTCCAGACCTGGATTTTAATCTACTAATGAGTCCCTTAGTTGCTCATGAAATAGATTGTTCTAGTTTCGGGATTATGGCCTGCACAGAGGCTCATAGGGTTCGAGGCAATTGGAATATTTGGACGGCTGCCAATGACTTTCTGGCACCCAGTTATCTTGAAGTAAGCCTGAGTTGTCCTCTGATGTTGCTAGAGGCTCCGGCAATCGAAGAGCATGTATGTTCATTTCCATTACTTAATTGGATGGCTGAAATGTTCATGGATGATGACAACGATTTCTTATTGGAGGCAGTTGCAACGTATGGTGCCTATAGGAGAAGCGTGGCTCAATGGTTAGAGCGGCAGACCCTGATGCAGAGGTCTGGCCCAGGACCAGGGTTCAATTCCCGCCTTGGCGGCTCTTGGACTCAATTTCCCCGGACCTGATAATTCTCGCCTCGGTGCCTAGTCTAATCATGAGTCCCACTCTGGGACTCTGGGCAATAGCTTGCTAAATCTCCACAACGGCCCCAGCAGCGTTTGGATGCCTGGCTTCACCTTGGGGGTGCCCAGGAGTGGACATCTCACAGGAAAGCCAGGGAGGGTTCCACAGCGGTATGAGTACAGCTCGGGGACGCTCTGTTGCTGAGGCAGCCGTGTGCTTTACAAGTACAACAACTACAACTACATATAGGCTGTTCATTGAAGTGTGAATTTTTCTGCTTCATAGACACGTACTGAACTTGTGAAGATTTTTTTCTCCCCCTGTACTGTCTTAATGTTTTTGTTAATTTTTTTGGTCTTTTTTCACACCATGGCCACTTGTGATTGTTTTCACTAACTTGGTTTCTTTTTAATTTGGATTTTACTCCCAATTATCAAGTTTGGCAAAATTCCTGAACTTGGTTCTGTCTCTTTCTGACTTGAACTCTGCGTTCTATGAATCTTGCCACCTTTATTGTGCGTTCCCCGATCAAGGGAGTATGTAGTATGGCCTAGGGCCTGCTTTGCGTGCATGTTATGTTAGCATGGCTTATTAGAAGTTTAAGCACAATTTTACCTTTTGCTGCTTTTGCACACTACTCTGCATAGCTGTTTATGTAAGTTAGCCTTCACGAAGGTCTACACATGAGAAAAGGTTTGTTTTCGACATCTCTAGACTTACATTGTGCCACCATTCTGCACAGTGAGTGCTAAATCTGCCAAGGTTATCAAAACATGTTAGTTGTTTTTCGACATGTTCGGGTAACGTTTTCTAGACACAACATTTTGGCAGCTGTGAGCCAAGTAAGATTCTGGCATCCTTATTATCACACACTAGCCATGATTTCAGGCACTTAGAAGATTTCCGTTTCCAGGGATGCAGAGAGTCTATGCTGATCCAGATGTAATTTACTCTTACTGAGAGGAAAGGTAATGGGGTCTCCCAAAACAAGCCTAAGAGACCTTCTATAGTTTATAATACATAGTTCCTATATAGGGAGGGTGTTAAAACTAGGCACTATAGGACCCGTTTTCACCATCATTGTAATAGGATTTCTCCTTTTGTATTTTATGGAATTGTAACCATGCTGACCATATTATTTTTAATCATATGTCTGCTTATGTTGGCTAAGATACTGCACATGAGATCACGTTGTTAAAATAAATATTTTAACCCTACCGTGTCTCTTCATTACTCCTGTTGTGGAATGGTATGAGAGTATAACAAAAGAGTGTTCTCCCTTCCCACCATTCCTGAGATGGTCCTAAGTAGCATGTTCTATGTTGTCTAATCATTGGTTGATTTGCCGTAGGACGAAGAGCTAATGTGACACTGATGCTAGCTGGTTGGGGTTTTTCTAGGTACTGAGGTGAGTTTCTGGTACACCACAATTCACTGATGTCCTAGATCTCTGTGCACAGTTCTGTGTTTGAGCAGGATCCTTGCAACAATTGATTTATAATTTATCAGTCAGAGGAGACACTGACTCTATAGGTGGTAGCTAGTGCAGAGCCATTTTCAGTTAACTACCAAAATGAGAGAAGTTACATGAATAACAAGCATTGCTCTTGATTTTTTACTTTGTCAATGCTTTATCCAGACGCTATTCAGCAACAGCAAAGCCAATAAGAAACATCAAGTGCTTAATGCTCTGGAGCCATCCCCAAGATAATAGAAATAAATGGAATTTAAGGTGTGCCAATTTTTCAAACACAAATTTACAAAACATGCAATTGTTCTAGAGCACTGGGTGAGAAAACTTTAGAAAATAATGTAGGAATCACTTGGAACAGAGAACGTTAGAGTAACCACAACAGGAAATAAAAAAATACTGCACACGTGAAGTGAGCAATGAACAGCTCAACATGCTGCAGGGGCTTGGGAATCTCAGCTATTCACAAAAAAGCATAAGGCGAGCTGAGTTAAAAGACGAGCTCATTGCGACATTGTACAGTGAGAAAACATTTGCATAAATTAATTTATTTCGCTTTTTTCAGCTAACAAAGGTGTTTTGCGCCGAAAGAGTACACAGAAAATTACAGGCGTGGTTAAAATAAAAAAGATAGAAGGAATGTTAGAAGCAGAAGCAGAATAGAGGCGGGCCATGCTCAAAGGTAAGGGCAAAGACAAGAAGAGAAGGAAAAGCCATGGAATAAGAAGCACAAAATGTGAAAGACAAAAAATCCAACCATTAATAAAAAAAAAATCTGCATGCCATTCCAAAAGTCACTAGTAGTATCGGTATTGGACACAGGAGATATTAAGGTAACAGACAGCTAAAGCTGGCTGTAGGCGAGATCTAAAAATGGGCATATTTCTAGCATTGCAAGCAGATGAATGGATTTTCTCAAGCTGGTACGTATTAGTTTAACATAAGCGGACACAGTTCTATCAAATGAACATAGTGCTCTGATGGCCCGCATTAGGGTAAGGAAAAGCCCTCGCCCTGCAACGTCTGCAGCATCAGTCTCAAGAATAAAGTGAAGGACGTCTGGCACATGCGGGAAGCCCCCCAGAGAACTGGCCGGTGCCCCCGGGGGAACGGAGCGCATTAGCAAAGAGGCAGGCTGGCGGGTGATGGTGGCGCGATCTGGCGTGTACATTTCGAAAATAGCAAATGCTGAGAAGCACTTTGGAGGCCTAGCCAGCGCCAGACAGGATTGCTTTTGGCTCACTTTAAAAACATAAAAACATACTGGTTAATGTGAGCCCTCGAAGCAGACAAAGTCCTCGGATGGAAGGCCTTTTATAAGAGAAGTGCAGACACAGAAGGGATTTTACCGTCAGGGAAATGTTCTGTCGAGGCGAATTACTTATGTGGTACCTGCCGCGGAGAGATGCATGCATCTGAGACTGGGCTTACGTCGGGCATGCCTTCTGTACGGAGGGTGCTGTCATCATAACCGGACTCCCTTCCCCAATAAAGCACACGGCAGGGCCTAAGAGTCTCAGCTAATCCCAATGCTGCAATATATTCTTGCTGCGGGTGGTTTTATAAAGAATTTACTCCAGGCAAGAGCTTCAGTCAAGCAGCTGCTGGTATTTGTCCACCAGCCGTGTCAAGCTGTTACGGTTTCGTTTTTGGAGCCACTGAGACTAAACCCCATGCACTGGGCACCCTAGGCTCAGCTCAAGCTGCTGGCACAAAGCCTATGGGCACTTCCTGGCACGCAAAGTTATGTGGCACTGCCTGTCAAGCTGTCTTAGATGCAGCAGAGAGCGGAGAAGATCAGAATGTTTCTCTCTCACGAGAACACTCAGCAGTCTCTGGTGTACCACGGTGTAACTTCCCGGATGGAGGCGGTACTTCTACTTCTTGGAGCTCTGACAGACAGCTAAGGAAGTTCCTGCTTGTTGAATGGCACCCACGAGTGAATTCAGAGGGCAAACCTCGATCTCTTCATTGGTGAAGGTGTTGGTGGGTGTGCTCCTTCTCCTAACAACATGGAATGTTTGTTAATTTCACTGGTCAGATTGTCTGTCAGTTTGGAAGTGTGGTGGACAGGGAGGGGATGGTCCAGGGTGGCGAGAGTTTCTGTCCATCCATCACCATGGTTAGACATGTGGAAGTGTGAAATAATGAGGGACTTTGTCCAGAGTAGCTAATTGGCCCCAACATCTCCATGAAAACTGGTGATCCCCACACGTGACACCTCTCTTGAAGTCCAAGACCTTTCTCTCTAGCAGCATATAGGTGAAACGATTGAAGGACTTCCAGTGTGTGTCACACTGCCATAATCTCGCTGCCTTGCTTTTTCTACCAGAAGCACATATGGCATAATGCCAACATGGAAAGTGCAAAATGGAAATGGGGCAGGCTGCCCCTTCATTCTCAGCCTAACTCAGTAAAGTTGAAGGTGTACAGAAGACAAGCCTCTAACCCTCATTATACACCCTTTCTGACCTGAAGCTTGACTCCTCTCATGTGGAGTTTCCCATGACTCTTGCCTTTCACTCTTGCTTCTTCATTTTTAGGTCCATCCTCTTGCCCAGCCAAGCCAGTCTTGAGCCTTCAGGTGTGCTCCTACCCTGAACAAAGTCCTGCTGTGGCTGATTCCTGGTCAGCGCTTGCCTGCTAAGGACTGGAAAAGTTCAGGACCCACCATGTGCATATTACAATTATGAGGTTTATGTTTTTTATTGTAAACATGCCGGAATTGAAAGGGAGAACAATGCCTGATAAGTACTGGGACATCTGATTTTTGGTACAGTAAATTTGCATATTATGCCCCATTTTAGAGGGAAAAACTTGTAATAGATGCTATTTATCCTACCAAATAAATAACATGCCATGTGGTATCTCTGTTTATCAGGAGCAATACATATCGCACCAAAGAGGTGGCCACTCATAATGAGGGTTTGAGGAAGACAGAGATTCTGGTGATTTGTACTGCAATGAACCCTGGAATGCCTGTCTTAGTCGAGGCCAAATATGAGCCCTTTCTATTCCTGACAAAGCTGGTCTGATTCTACACTTTAAGGTGGAACCCAGGCACACATCCAGAACCCCTGTGGAGGCTGGCTTTCACCCGAAACTCACCCAAAACCCATACAAGGATAGTTGGTCTCCACCAGCCACTTTTCCACGAACGGACATTGCCAGAATCTTCCAGGAGCCCCCCCTTACCCCACCTCTCCCTTCCCAAGGTAACCCCAACCAACCACAGCCCACACCGCTACAGCTCCCCTCCATAGCACCTATCAGTGATATCAGGGACACTGCAGAGCAAGCAGCACCTGGCACCAAGACCAGCAGCATCCTTGAGCAGGAAATGGAAGGTAGTTTGGCCTCTCTTGCGTGAGTGCAGATGACTGCACAATATTTGTGTAATACTCGTAGGTAAAACTTGCCCCATGTGTGGCGAAGCAAAAACTGCACACCACTATTGCCTCCCTGCCCTTGGGCTGACTAACTGCAGTTTGTGTCGATGGGAACTGTCAGGGATCATTAGACCATTCAATGTCCCCCAGAAAATCAGTTGATGGTGGTCATGGCTTCTGTTCTCCTCCACTGAATCATAGTAAAGGCTAGATGTATCAAGCCATTTGCGATTCGCAAAGGCCGGAATTCGCAGAATTCCGGCGTTTACGAATCGCAAACGGTCTTTTTGCATGTTTTGGCATGTAACAAAAATTCGTAAAATAAGGAATCGCAAAAATGTGCAATTCCTTATTTTGTTTAAGGAATCGCAATTTTGCGATTCCTTAAATGCTATGTATGTAGAATTTTGGATTTGCGAATTTAGGTTAAGAAATCGCAAATTACCACCAACTTGTAGTTGGCGGTAATTTGCAAATTCTTTTAAAAATGCACAATTTGGCATTTGTGAAGGTGGCATGTGACGCACATACATGCCCATAGGGCATGTCTGTGCGCCATATGCACACACATGTAAATTTCAGGGGTGCAGCAGGGTGTCCTTGAGACACCCCTGCACCCTTGAAATTATTCTCAATTTGCGATTCGCAAATTGCGAATCGCAAATTGAGAATTATTTCACAATCATTTCTATGGGCATCCTGGCCCATAGGAATTAATGGGAAATTATTCCTTAATTGCGAATTCGCAAATTGCGAATTCGCAAATAAGGAAGAATAAGAAATTGCTAAAAAATAGCGATTTTCTACATACATCCCATTTTTCGATTTCTAAATAGCGATTCCTTAAAAATCGCTATTTAGAAATCGCAAAAGGATATGTTGATACATCTACCCGCAAATCTCTTAATTTCTGAATGCCAGTATACATTGTACGAAAACTGCTAATTATGCAGGTGGCGGCATATGGCCGGACCACGCACACTTGCATTGCACTGACTTCAGCTTAAGCAATGTATTTAGTTTAAAGTATGATGCATAGATAACAGAACGATCATGTATAGCTGACAGATTCCAATAAACAAGAAGAGTCGGAAGGTCTGTTAAACGACGTAGCTGAGTCTATGAAGTCCTAATGAAGTGATCCTTTTGGATTGCACTGAACCAGGCCGAATGGTCACAAGACACAGATATGTGTTAGATATCCTATCAGCCCACCCATTTGGCGGAGCCTCGTCGTGTAGGACACCTAACCAGGGTGGTGAGTCCAAGCCCAGTGAATTGGCCAGACATCACGCACTACTGGTTCAACATGTAAAAGTGTCCGTGCCACTGAATGGTGCTGAAAAAGTGCAGTGCAAAACAGGGAATAAAGTAAGAGTGATCTAAAATGACGGTCGAGGCAAAGAAAAATATGTTTAATGAAGATATTCACCAAGACGTCAGATTAAAAAGAAGTGTATAACAGTGTGAAAAAATCACTGTGATGCTTTGCTGTGTTATGAATTAGGCCAACATGTTTCTGCCGAAGGTGGAACTACACCGGCATTCTTCAGGGCCAACTAAAACAAGATGTTGCTACTGCAAAGGTACACTCAGACAATTTATGAAAAAGTGAAACAAAAACAGGACAGACCAACTTATTTGTTTAAAGATCTGTCCACAACTGTTGGTGTGGTCATGTAGACCATCCTACCATATCCTCCAGGTCAGAAGTTGATAGAGGAAGTACTCCTGAAAATGGGAACAAAAAAGAGACAAAAAATGTTGTCCATTCTACAATCATAATAGACTATTCACGAAATCAGAACCAACATATAAACTCAGCTAGGCAAGTCCCTACTAGGACAGCCGCATGTTATACAGGTATCATATTGAAGTAACCCATCAGTCATTGCTGAACATAAATTTCAAATAAGTATGAAAGGACTTACCCAGCAGTATGTGGGAGTCAAGCCTCACCTCACCCGGCAACGGCTCGGATATTGAGGCCCCGCTCTGTGCACAGAAAAAATATACTATGTCATCCTGAGTTGACTCAGAGGTCTGTAGTCAATGTCAGGTAGTGCTACTGTGCATATGAAAAACTGGATGTGTACCTGTCCTTACCGAACACTGTCCCATGGAGGACAAGGAGTGGACTGACTAATAGACAAAACTTGTGACTAGTGGCTGACTAGCACAGTCACCCTGGAATGAGCACCCAAAGAGATCTAGTGCCTATACTATGGTAAACCGTTAGTTGTATACTACTAACCTCCAATAGCCAAGAAACAAATGTATAAAATATGGCTCAGAGAGTATTACAGAGAAGTGGGTCTAACTAGAAAACGACCCCTGACCTGTATTCTTCTGTGAGAGTACAATAGGTGGAGTGAGCCTGGTACTGTCTCCCTACTCAGTAATTAAAGAAGGAGTGGCAAGAGCTCAATTGTTGAGGCTATGGCTAAAATTAGCGTCTACCTATAAGGAAAATAACCTACAAATGAGCTGTACATGAAAAGGGGGTCACAACAAGATCCCAGAACTAGGCAGTGTGCATCAAAGTCTGGCTACTCACCTCTCCGTCGGTACCCCTAGGCAGACACCTAAGCCGAAGGGGAGGCAACGAGGAGAGGTGAGATTCATGTCTTTATACCCCGTGTGATTGGGTAATAGGGAGCAGCTGTGTACCTATCACCGCCGCCTATGTAGCGCGGATGTGTCCTGTGCGCATGTGCGGCTAAGTGACGCTACACACCGCTGTGTATACAGTATCGGGCATGCGCGATGCGGTACCTCCAACCAGTGCACGCGAGCACTGGTAGAGGAGCAGCGCATGCGCATAGGATACCCGGGCTGCTGTATAGAACGCCTCGGGATCCTCGATAATGCGCGCATGCTCAGTTGTGCGAAACCACTTCTGGTTGTTAAGAGTAACCGGTAAACAAGCAGAGGGCGTAGCGCTCCTTCACTAGGGTAAACCAACCAGTTGCACCTGGAAAACGAGGGGTTCTCAGTCGGCGGCCACATGAATGGCACGGTAAATTACAACTCACAACGAGCGTGGCCATGTGTGTTATGGTCCCTTACAAGAAACAAAGTATCCAAAGGAGAGAGTGAATCTCAGAAAACTACGCCTATACTGTCAATGGTATAGATGACTACAGCCCATAGTTGATCAATACACTATATATATATAGAGACACTAGATGTGAAGTGTATGAGATCCCAGGATCAACAACCAGATGTAACGGAAGGGATCCTAGGCACAGTGGAAGTGATCACAGTGAAGCATAAGGGTTCTGACATATACCAATGATCCTTAGCTAAGCCCTCGGATGAAATTACCAGGGATATACAGGAAGGCGCAATCAGAATCTAGCCTAATGCTGTCATGTTGGAGGTGGGGTTATCAAATTACCAACTGGCGCTATGCTATATCTGGTTAATGTAGTGGGTCTGCATAATAGGCGGTGTAAGTGATAACAACTGATGGAGTTTGGATTGCATTCGACATCTACTGGAGTCCAAACCACCAGAGTCCATCACTCCGATACCTTTCATCATGGAGTGTGCCAGACTGGCTATGATGGAGAACTACTTCCAGTACCAGGATGACCTTTATCTTCAATGGTATATGTCAGAACCCTTATGCTTCACTGTGATCACTTCCACTGTGCCTAGGATCCCTTCCGTTACATCTGGTTGTTGATCCTGGGATCTCATACACTTCACATCTAGTGTCTCTATATATATATAGTGTATTGATCAACTATGGGCTGTAGTCATCTATACCATTGACAGTATAGGCGTAGTTTTCTGAGATTCACTCTCTCCTTTGGATACTTTGTTTCTTGTAAGGGACCATAACACACATGGCCACGCTCGTTGTGAGTTGTAATTTACCGTGCCATTCATGTGGCCGCCGACTGAGAACCCCTCGTTTTCCAGGTGCAACTGGTTGGTTTACCCTAGTGAAGGAGCGCTACGCCCTCTGCTTGTTTACCGGTTACTCTTAACAACCAGAAGTGGTTTCGCACAACTGAGCATGCGCGCATTATCGAGGATCCCGAGGCGTTCTATACAGCAGCCCGGGTATCCTATGCGCATGCGCTGCTCCTCTACCAGTGCTCGCGTGCACTGGTTGGAGGTACCGCATCGCGCATGCCCGATACTGTATACACAGCGGTGTGTAGCGTCACTTAGCCGCACATGCGCACAGGACACGTCCGCGCTACATAGGCGGCGGTGATAGGTACACAGCTGCTCCCTATTACCCAATCACACGGGGTATAAAGACATGAATCTCACCTCTCCTCGTTGCCTCCCCTTCGGCTTAGGTGTCTGCCTAGGGGTACCGACGGAGAGGTGAGTAGCCAGACTTTGATGCACACTGCCTAGTTCTGGGATCTTGTTGTGACCCCCTTTTCATGTACAGCTCATTTGTAGGTTATTTTCCTTATAGGTAGACGCTAATTTTAGCCATAGCCTCAACAATTGAGCTCTTGCCACTCCTTCTTTAATTACTGAGTAGGGAGACAGTACCAGGCTCACTCCACCTATTGTACTCTCACAGAAGAATACAGGTCAGGGGTCGTTTTCTAGTTAGACCCACTTCTCTGTAATACTCTCTGAGCCATATTTTATACATTTGTTTCTTGGCTATTGGAGGTTAGTAGTATACAACTAACGGTTTACCATAGTATAGGCACTAGATCTCTTTGGGTGCTCATTCCAGGGTGACTGTGCTAGTCAGCCACTAGTCACAAGTTTTGTCTATTAGTCAGTCCACTCCTTGTCCTCCATGGGACAGTGTTCGGTAAGGACAGGTACACATCCAGTTTTTCATATGCACAGTAGCACTACCTGACATTGACTACAGACCTCTGAGTCAACTCAGGATGACATAGTATATTTTTTCTGTGCACAGAGCGGGGCCTCAATATCCGAGCCGTTGCCGGGTGAGGTGAGGCTTGACTCCCACATACTGCTGGGTAAGTCCTTTCATACTTATTTGAAATTTATGTTCAACAATGACTGATGGGTTACTTCAATATGATACCTGTATAACATGCGGCTGTCCTAGTAGGGACTTGCCTAGCTGAGTTTATATGTTGGTTCTGATTTCGTGAATAGTCTATTATGATTGTAGAATGGACAACATTTTTTGTCTCTTTTTTGTTCCCATTTTCAGGAGTACTTCCTCTATCAACTTCTGACCTGGAGGATATGGTAGGATGGTCTACATGACCACACCAACAGTTGTGGACAGATCTTTAAACAAATAAGTTGGTCTGTCCTGTTTTTGTTTCACTTTTTCATAAATTGTCTGAGTGTACCTTTGCAGTAGCAACATCTTGTTTTAGTTGGCCCTGAAGAATGCCGGTGTAGTTCCACCTTCGGCAGAAACATGTTGGCCTAATTCATAACACAGCAAAGCATCACAGTGATTTTTTCACACTGTTATACACTTCTTTTTAATCTGACGTCTTGGTGAATATCTTCATTAAACATATTTTTCTTTGCCTCGACCGTCATTTTAGATCACTCTTACTTTATTCCCTGTTTTGCACTGCACTTTTTCAGCACCATTCAGTGGCACGGACACTTTTACATGTTGAACCAGTAGTGCGTGATGTCTGGCCAATTCACTGGGCTTGGACTCACCACCCTGGTTAGGTGTCCTACATGACGAGGCTCCGCCAAATGGGTGGGCTGATAGGATATCTAACACATATCTGTGTCTTGTGACCATTCGGCCTGGTTCAGTGCAATCCAAAAGGATCACTTCATTAGGACTTCATAGACTCAGCTACGTCGTTTAACAGACCTTCCGACTCTTCTTGTTTATTGTAGTTTGATTAGGGGTATTGAGTTTGGTAGGTCTATAAAGATAGTCCCCTTGACCCTCCTCAACCTTTGTTTTCTAGCTGACAGATTCGCCCACTAGGGCGGGCCCCTGTTTTCAACTAAGCTCTTCTTTTAGTCTTGAGGTTGGAAGCGGCCCGCTGTTAGGGAAGGCAGACCTCCTTCCTGCCTACAAAAGGGCTGTTCTCGAAATAAAAACAGGGCACCAGTGTTATGTGTATTTGCTCCAGTGCCAAAGGTCACTTAGTACTAGTGTGACATACACGGCTTCCCTTACATTACAGAAAGTCTTGCTTCCCTTTTGAGAATGGAAGACTGTAAGATGTGATCAGCGAAGGATACATCGGCTAGGAGAAACTTGTGCAGGAGCTAAATGAGAAAACCAGACTCCTCCATCCCATCCTTCGCACAAAAGGGATATGAACTCCTTTTAGTATGAAGGCTTGAATGCATTGTTGTGTGTCCAGCCAATAGTAACACAATTTATTTCTGTAATAGAAGAGGCCAGGCACTTGGACTCAGTGGGATAGTGATTCCCTGGCCCTCACTTATGTATGTTCAAACCTTTCGCTCATGTAATCAAAGGCAGGGGCGTAGCTAGAGCTTGTGGCGCCCGGGGCTACCCCTCAGATTGCCGCCCCTGGAGGGGGGGAGCGGGGGGGGGGGGGAGGGGGAAGGACGGTGAGCACTTGAAAGATGTCTTTAAGAAATCCATGACAATGCATGTGTTTTCCAGGTCTCCAAATCCCCACCATCCCACGCTCTTTGTTTCTCTTAGCTCGCTTTCTGCTCTCTCCTGTATGCTTCTCTACTATCAAATTCCCCCACGCCCAGTTTTGCGTAGAGTCCTTACAAGACCAAATCTTCTCCTCTTTAGACCATAACCTGGAACCCCAGATTAGTTAAAACACCTTAGATCATTCACCAAAACCTTCAAGAGACTAAAACAAGGCGGTTCCAGGGACAAAGCTGTGGAACATGTTTATCCTGATTGAAAACCGAGTTATTCTGAACAACCTTTGCCCAGCGCACAGAAATGCTGATCGCCAAAGGCATGTGTGTGTGTGTGTGTGTGTGTGTCTTACTTTTTATCCATCTAACAGTATGGCATCCTCATTTGCATATCCACTGTCCACTGCACCTGACCTTTGGTGAGGAGCCTACTATCATTATGTTTTACATTACCTGAGCATCTGTTCACTAGAAGCTAAACAGAGCCATCATCTAGTTTCACCATTCCGCTTCCAAGCAAGTACAAGTCAAAAACGTAATTCATCTAAATATAAATAATATCAAGCAACTATTTACATATCAATAAGTAGCCAGAGCGCATACACCACAGGAATCGAACACATGAAAAACTGCAATGGCTCTGCTGTACCACAGCAAGCAATCATGCCAGTACATTCCCACCCAAACTGAATGTAATCTGTGGCTATTGCCACAAAGTAGAATTTAGTTCCATATGTGTGGTAGTAGGACATTAGTAGCAGTTTTATTCGAGAGCATAGAACATTGCCGCAATAAGTTCAGCTTTAAGGCGAACATAAAGGTCTGAACATACATTAAAAAAATCAAAACCAAAAAAATAATGGATATTCACGATTCGATAAAAATGACCAAAACTTTTTTAAAAAATCGTAGCAAAAAAAACATACATACCAATCAAGTGCCAAAATTCAATAACTACAATTTAAATTTCTTTTTAAACCAATAAAAATATGTTGTGTGCCCCAGGTCAATGCGTAAAGCAGTCCAAAGGTCAACACTTGTCACTCTCAGCATCCTTCCACCCAACGAAGAACATGCCCACTTGGAACAGATGAATTTAGGGCCTGTGGACGAACCCAAAGTTCTAACAGACTTGTGTAATTTCTGCCTTTCAATCTACTAAATGCTTTTCAGATGATACATATAATCTGAAAAATAACGTGATCCTTCATTAGGAGCCAGGCAAGGATACACAATAGTATGTCAGATAATCAAATTTCTTTAGTCCAAACTTAATTTGAATTTTGCAACTGTATACTGCCTAAAGGGTTTCTACATGTTATTACCAGCATATTTAAATATGCCATCGACAGATGCCTTGAATCAATAAGAGACAGCTTGAAATACTCAACAATGAGGCCACTCTCTGAAAATTAGTTCAAATAAAAGATTGTGCCCGCCCGCATTGGTGATGGCACGAAATTAAATTCTAGAGACCAAGTAAAGCCAAATAAAGGATCTTTGACACAACAGGCCTCAGGTTTTTCTTTTGATTGCATTAAGATGAAGTGGATTAATGGTCATCCGTAACATCACTCATCATAATAATTACACTGAAATTATGAAGTCACACATAGCGATTTGAAACCTTGGCAACGAGCTAAAGGCTACCACTGGCTCGCGGTGAAGAACCGAATAAAGTTTAAGGCAATGTGCATTGCCTACAAAGCCTCCTGGAATCTAGGACCACGCTTTCTTCTAAACTCTTTAGCCTTTCATGCCCTCAACAGACCACTACGCTCTTCTAATGCATATCTGCTCTCAGTGCCAAGGACCAAAATCGCCTCCTGGGGCGATCGTAGTTTTGTTGTCTCCACAGCAAAGCTATGGAACTCCCTCAATTTGGAGATCAGATCCTGCCAAACATTGGTGGCTTTCAGAAGAAAAATAAAAACCTGGCTGTTTAATCAATAACTCCCCCCTCCTCTGCCACGTCCACAGCGCTGAGACGCCCCCGGGCATTGGCACGCTTTATAAGTTTCATAAATAATAATAATAAATAATATGTTAAGGTACACATGCACACTTTTTCATTTCACTTTCTGGGTATTGGCTCTCTTGTGTTGTGCGACATGCATACTTTGTTGTGATATCCAGTAATAGGTTTTGTATGTTATGTTGAACAGGCCCATTAAGTTGTGTTTCACTTGCCAGCTCCATGTTGTTTCACACTTGCACTGTGTTATATTTAGTTCCAGCATTGTTGTGTTGCACATGCACACGTCTTTGTTTATCTAAGTAGCTGTGTGTTTGTTTGTTGCTTATGCGCACATACTAATGGCTAATGTATTTCAGTTGCTAACTGTGAAAAGCACATGGCCTTGTGGTTTATTCCTGACTATGTGTTGTAATAATTTAACTTAAGCGCTGTACTTTATACATGGGCATTTTACTGTATTTCACTCACCAGCTGTGTTATAGAGTGTGTGCACTTTAGCTTGCTTCAGTCATCAGCTGTGTGTTTTCTTACACATCCACACTTGATAGACTGTTAGTAGTCATCTGCATTGTATAGTACAAGCATAATTTTTTGCACCATCATTGCTAGCATTATGTTCATATACAGATTGTGTTCAAAATATGTAAACCATTAAGCGCCGTATTTAGAGTTGGCCAAAAAGTTGCGGATGTCTTGTCCTCCTTTAAGGAGTGCATTGATGTCAATTGCCCCTAAATAGGGTGGATGGAAGATCCAAAACATTTGGCGGGTTTCACATATCCACCTAGGTCAAAACAAGCCGCTCAAAGCTTGTGTGCTGATGCCCTGGATCTTCATGGAGCTTCAACAACTCTATGCTGTGTCACACTCTGGCCTCCAGTGTGCTCTGAACAGGGGCGGTCCTAGAACTTCTGGAGCCCCGGGCAAAAAGGAATATGTGAGGCCCATTAAATTTGCATGCAACATCCAGCCGAAGCCGGCATGACTCGCAGCTGGAGGCTCTCGCGGTGGTTTGCTCGGGGGAGGGGGGGGGGGGGGGGGGGTAAATTAAAAATAAATAAACGTACCTTCCCGGGTCTCGCATCGTCTCTGCTCCTGACCTGCTCTCCTGCTTTCCTGCCTGCCAGGAACAGGAAGCAGGCAGCCTCCCTCCCCTCCCCTAAGAAAATCACAATGCTGCAATGGAAGCATTGTGATTGGTCCGGACACCGACCAGCCAGGCCCCTATGGCGAGGCTATTTTCTCCATGTAGACTGCATTGCAGCCTGCATGGAGAAAGGCAGAGTGCGCATGACTGGTTTGGTCGGCCCTGGAGGGCAGACCAAACTGTCAGCGCCCTTAGCAGTGGACAAGGCACTCCCCCCCTGCCCTAAAGCAGACTGTCTGCCCCCACCCAAACACTTCTGCTTTCTCGCAGTGCGAGAAGCAGAAACATAAATTGGTAGTTTTAGCATTTTGTGTTTCTGCTTCTCGCACTGTGAGAAAGCATATATATTATTTACTCCATGTTAACTGATTGTTTCCAGATGAGTGCATGATACAATTTCCAGTTTTGTATCATAAAGGGGGAGATCCTATTGAGGTAGTGAGGGGCGGGATCATTCAAAATATAAAATGACACAAGAGAAAATCTCTCACACCATGGATATAATTGCAAATTTCAAAAGGCTCCCTTATCTTTCTGTGCCATTATTGTACTACCTTAGGATGACATTAATACTTCGCAATTTGTTTTAACGTAAATCCTCTCACCAGTATCCCATACTGCTAAGATTGTCCTACATGCTAAGAGATGCAGGACAATCTTTTTTGTGTGGGCTCTTTACTGGCCAGAATTATGTTACGTGCAAAAACACAGCACATACAGTACAAAATCACAAGATACAATTGCAAACAAATAAAGATTGCACATGAATAAAAAAAGACTTAGAACTACCGGGGCCATTGCTAAATCATACATTTACTTGAAGGTATGCGTCAGATTCAAGGGGTTTCAAATCCACATTTTTGATTTGGTGTTAGAACTGTAGGAAGTAGAAGTGGCTACCATTGGTGCTAGTGGAGCCCTGTGCGACAATGTTGGTGCCCCCCAATGACTCCCTCTGCCATGGACTCCTTCACTACCACCCTTTAACAGTGCAGATGCATTTAATTTGATTTACAGCGCCGCTGATACCAGTTTAGGGTGTCAGAGAACTTTATATCACACATTGCACAGAGACAATCAATCATACGTGTGTAAATCCCAATAGGTAATGTTACATAAGACAAAGGACTACGAGTCACATGACAATCATACTAATAGGCAGTATAGTTTAATAGGGATTGATCTGGAGAAACACAAACTCTGAATTTACAACGTAATACCATGGTTGGGGTTCTCTTTAATAACCAGAACGGATTTCTGTCCAAATGAACCCTTTTTGCAACATTAGGGTTATCAGAGACTGTGGGGAAAAAAATATAACGCTGTAAGTTATACCTTACACCTTGCATGCAGCTCTTAGATGACAGTTAATAGCTCATTGTTCTATGTTAGGATTTTGACATAAATTGCAAGTAACAATAGGATCTCTCTGACAAAAGCAGTAACCCACTGGCCTATTTACAGTATGTAGAGTTGGTGATCTGCATGGTACATGTTCTTTGCAGCAGGCACATTAACCCTCTGTGCTACCCTTCCACAAGTCAAAACTTCCACTTGATAAAACTCCATCTCTCTCTAGGAAGAACATCAATCATCAGAGTTATCATGACATTTTTATTGCTGCCGAAAATTGCTGGAGGCCTGGAAGGAGGCAGCAAGTGCTTTTAGAAACATAATATATTTGCAAACATGACACCCCCACCGAAGTCAGTGCTCAGTGCGAGCTCATCGGTCTCACAGCCCCACAGCCTTCTTGCTCAAAGGTCCTTTGACCTCAATGACAGAGTCACTGTTGCTCTAGGGAGTGCTGCTTCGTAGGCCTGCCCAAAAGACTTGAGGTGAGCTTCAATAGGGTTGTAGTGGGCAGGCCTTCAAGGTTAACCCACACTTGCCACTGCTATGGTCCACCTGCTTGTGCTCAGACACAATTCTTCTAAGGTCTTTCGGGACCTTCTAAGGTCTAGCATGGAAATGTGCTCTCTCAGGAGAGTGATCTGGTGGACTGGTCATGAAGGCTGAACCTGGTTCCCCAGTTCCAAATGCGGCAGCTCTGACCATAGTGCCACATCCTCCCCCCCACTGAACACCATATTGACCCACTTAGAGAAACTCGCACTGCCTTCAACTACAACCCAATTGCGCTTGCTATAAACACCTTGAGGTGACTCAATTCAAATTAGGCACTAGACAAGAGCAATATGCTGCCTGAAAAAAAAGTGACAACATCCTGGAAAAAGCAAACACTCATAAGCAATATAAGATTAAGTAAAAACATGTGAAATGTAAGTAGGAAAAACATGGTTACCTTAACGCTTTTGCACTTAATATTCAGAAATCAATGAGGGCTTTCGCATGAACAGTTAAGGCCATGACTACAGGGCCAGAAAGGACCAGTTTCAATGTCCATTTCTTACATCCTTACAAAACATAAGCAATATGGTTTAAAAAGACTACATTCGTGAATACAGAGTCGCAGTATGCATTTTTTTCAATCCGTCCATCAAGCAGGTATTGCAGTACATCCAGGAATGGTGCACTTCCCCACCCAGGGAAAACGACGCTGTTCAGAGAAAGTCAAGAAAACAAAAGTAGCACTTCTCTGGCAAACTCTGTAAAGTGGCACTAATGTGTTTTGGGTGTGACTAAAATCAATCTGGCCCCTTTTCGACCCACTCTGTAGTGCTTTAGTTATTTTTTACATTTTGAAAACTTAATTTCGCTCTATCCTACAGCTGCACTTTGGAAGTATAAAATGTTGGAAAAAAGACGACCTTTCTAGCTAAAGTGTTATTTTTTTATTCATTTCACAGAGGTACAAATAAAGGAAAGGAAAGCGGGAGTACTGGCTACAAGGCCCAGGGAAGGGGTCCCCCACACTTGGACCTTGCAGCTTGCTCTAGTGGTTAGCAGCCATGGCCCGTGGAGGGAGTTTCGGTGGGGCGGAGAGGCAGGGCGGGGGAGGGGCAGGGTGGGGGGGGTGCTAAAAACTGGACTATGGATAATTGAAGGTAAGTAAACAATTTAACAAATAAAACAAATTTCGTAGTGCACCCTGCATCGCATTTTGCGATGCAGGGTGTGCTCCGAAATTCGTTTTGCTGGTGCTGGTACTTAGAGGCCCAGGGAAAGGAGCCCCCTTCACTGGACCTTCGAAGCAGGCATGAACCATTTCATAAAATATTTTCCTAGCACTGGCAGTTCTACATACATATTAAATACACACTTCCATTAAAAAAAAAGTTGGTGCAAAAGTTAACAAAAGCCAGTTGATCTGGTTGCTCCCTCCTCCCCTCACCGACCTTGCCTTACCTGTGTCTGGCTGGTCCTGGAAACAAAGGGGCCTTCCCTCACATAACAACAAAATGCAGAAAGGGAATGGCCAGTACTTAACAGAGGTGCTGCCCACTGAACCATAATTGCTGGCCTGGCTGCTGTGCCTTTCCAACTCTGTTTGTCCCTTCCCTTCACCTCTGCACCCCAGGAATGCCAACACACCAGCAAGGTTGACTCAAGATTCCCATGTGTATTGTGATTGTGTGGGGAGGGGGCCTTGGAGGAACATGTGGGCAGTCTGTGAAAGAGTGTCATTTCACAGTGAAGCGGGTCCCCTGTCTTTCAGCTGAGCCCGAGGTCCTGGGCAGCTGCCCACTCTGCCCATGCCTAGCGCCGGCCCTGGCTTTGACTGTGGGCAGGTGTGCTTTGTTTTGTTGTTGTGAATGTGGTGTGCTAACTGCATGTAGTTATGTTATGGTAAATGTTTTTATTAAATGCTGATACTCCTAAAACGGTTTCATAATACTAAAGGGGATGCCCTACTGTCTACTCTGATTTGTGAAACCCTTCATGAAAAGCCATGTCTTAAGAGCTTCTTGGTAAGCAAGAAGAGGATAACACATAGGCTACAATGAAGATAATTCCAAAGCTAGGTGTTAATAAAGAAACACTACAATCTACCAGGCAAGTTCTGTTGAAAATGAGAGCAGACAGTAAGTGAGCAGAAGGTGATCTAAGAAGCCTTCCTGGCCTGCAAAACATATGTCCTTCTGAAAGACTAAGCAGGCCTGCTATTAGATGGACTGGTAAACGATACAAAGGTCTTTAGATGAAACTGGGTCATTTATTGGAAGCCAACAAAGAGTCTCTATAAAATGTGTAGCATTTCTGAACCAGTGAGTCTCAACTACCAATTGGCAGCTTAATTTTGAAGCACTTGTTGATGGCATTTCAAGTATCTGGGGGGGGCAGCTCTAAGGTATTGGTCTAGTGAATCCTAGAACTGTTACATTATCTTCAGTATCTTCTATAGACTTGCAGCTCAATAAGAATTTTCTTAATCTCAGTTTAAATTGAATAGAATAGAACAGGATAGATTGGAAAAAATTATAGAGCAGTGCAACACACTGTCTCCTCTCCCATGCTGTCATTGTTGTAGTGAGCGGGATATGACCATGCATGGTGAACTCGTCATGGCTTGGCCAGGACAGCCTGGGACAGAAAATAGGACTGGTCACCAAAATGAAAGTGGCCCACATTAGTGAATTAGAAATGCTAAAAAAGTGGCCCATGGTTGCAAATTTGGTCATTTTGTGAACTTGTAATGTCACGAATTATAATTATTTTGCAGGGTAAGGAAGACTGAATGGTTTTGAGCTTGCGCTGCAGCTAATCTTTGTGTACCTATCTGGGAAATTAACAGTACAAATCAGCCCAGTAGACAATAAAACAGGACTACAAACAGCCAAAAAACTGTCCCACACACTGATCTGTCTGACCAGGCCATCAGGCACTGCCTGATTGCCCTATAGGCCAGTCCGTCACTGGTCATGGCTCACCAGTACCCTCCCCAAAAGCCTTTGTTTCCTTTCCTTTCTTTCCCGCCTGTTTCCTGTTAAGACTTTTTTTGTTGGTTAGACATGTGGACCTTTAAAAAAAATCAAATGTTCCAGAAAAAAATCTTAAAACAAAAAGGAGAAAAAAAGTTATTTTCAGAACTAACCAAATGTCTCAAAAGATAGAGCTTGTACAGATATCAACAATATTTTTTCAGTTATCAGAAATACTAAATTGAAATTAATACAGAGATAAATGGTAAGTGTAAGGAAAGTTAAACATGTGCTTTGGGTGGCTTCAGAGTAGGAGGTAAGTTATTAATATCTGTTACCGTGGTATGCTATCATTTAGAACAATTACAGTTAAGGTGATAATATGGTAGTAGGCATCATGAAACACTGGAAATAAACAAATGCATTGGATTTTGAAATTAAAACATAGATGCTGTGCATGTCTAAGTGTAAATATATCTAACTAAGTAATTTGATATACGTGATGTATGTGAAAGCACAGAAGACAACAATAGTTAAAAGCAATTTTTACAAATGTCATCACCCATTCCAGGTCACATAATGACATAACTCCTGAATTATTTACCTACAATTCATAAGTGCCAGTTTTGCATTAAACCAATGGTAACATCATAACTTAAAACCTTTGACATAAAATAAGAAAGTAACTGTCTTGTAAATGTTTAGGCAGTCTGTGCTTAAAAGTAAGAGCAGCATCGTTACATTCCAGTGGCGGCTGGTATTAAGGGGCTTAGGGGGCGTTGCCCCACCTACCAGCATCGGGGGAAATGAAAGGGAGAGAATGAACACCATGTAGCAGTTTTAAAAGTTTGAAAACTGCTCCATGGTGTTCGTTCTCTCTGTCCTCCCCCGTGAAACTATGTAATTTCTTTTTTTTTTTAAATTTAATCTCGAAGATTCTTCCAGTTCCTGTGCAATGTGCGCATGTGTAAAGCTGGGCGCGGACTATTCCTCACCCTCGAGGCACAAGTGAGGAGGGGGTGACATCAGCCTTGTGGGAGTGGCTGCGTAAAGCGGCAGTGCATGGATTTAAATGGGGCGCTAAGGAATTGGCCCAGGGCACGGTCAGTGGAGCGCCATTCAGGATAATAGGAAGGGGCAGGACTGGTGCACAGTGCAGGGGGTGGTAACAATTGCAGCACTCCTTTCGCCTCCGTGAATTAGGATTCTTAATTGGGTAAGGCCGAGGCGACCTTAGGGTAGTGGCTATGCATTAGTTTCAGTTTGGCAGCTCCTCTTTCCAGGACACAGTTGCTGGAAAAAGAAAGGTGCCTGCAGCCATGGTTTCAGACGACACAAATGCAGGTAAGCCTTTTTCCATTTTTGAACCCCATCGACCTTGTTTCGGGGGGCGGTGAGGGAAGTAAACAATGTTTCAGATGTCATTCGGCGTTGGATCGCTGATGGTGGACGCGATATGGGCTCATGCCAAGTGTGGCATCTGGCGGCACATTATTAACCCTTATCTCGGCCATCCATATGTGGATCCAGGTGGGAATATTGAATCGGAGGCTCGGCCTCGTATCATCTGCCCCCACCTGGAAGGGTGAATGAAATTGTGGACACGCGGGAAGCGTATAATAATCTTTACAGGATTTCCACTTTCCCTTACTCTTCTTTGCCTGTCTCCCTTTACCATTCTCGGTGTTTCTAAACCTCCTCTCATTCTGTTACCGCTTTCCCCCCTTCTCTCAGTGTCCGCATACCCACACTGTGCCCTTTATTTAGTCGGACGGTTTAAACCGAGCTATTTCTTGTATAAGCAATGCTAAGTTTTACAATATGGTCAAATACGTGCGACATACAGCACTCACAGTGCGGGCAGGTGTTGACTGAATTGCCCAGGGTCATATGGCCGAGATACCCGCCACCCCCTCTCAACACACTCCCCAAGGATGGGAAACCGGAAACCGTTCTGAACTTTTGGAAGACGGGAGGGAGTGACCCTCCCGGCCGTATTTATTAAAATATGAAACAAAATTAAAACATTAAAATAACAGTTTCATATTATGTACAATTTCATTACCACATTGCGATGTTTGGCTAACCTTAACATATTCTCTAATACAAAGGTTCTCCTAGCCGAACTAACATCCTACAAAATCATTAACTTGTCATTTTGAAATTGTACATCCTAACGTTTAAGGGCCAACGGCAAGGTCGTAACCGGTGTCAAGATCCCTAAACCAGAAATATCCCCCTCACGTGTGAGGGGCGACCGCACAGAGGTGTACCTCAAGTGCAACTACCAATTTCCCTTGACTTGACGGGGGCCCCAATAAACTCGACGCCACTTAAAGGTCGTCCGAGGACTCGTGTGAGGTATCTAGAAGGTAGCGTAGACCCCCTCCCAAACCCCACACAACTTACCACATCTGCCGTCGCAGATATCCTGGCCCCGGGAAATTCCCCAGGAGGGGGCTGTAGCCCCTCCTACCCAGGAAGGGGCCTTGACCGCCTTTCCTTTCCTTTCGGCGTCCCATCCTTAGAAGGGACCGCCTACCCGTTGAGGGGCCAATGGCCACCTCCCTCGAGCGCTCCCATCCGTAATGGGTGACGCCCACTCATAGGGATCTACCAATTAGTGCTCACCGATCATGACCTTACCGCCACAGGCCGGATAGTTGACCGGCTATCCGGACCCCCCACACACTCCTACCTAAAGGTCATGTTCTTAAAGTCCCCAGCCAAGCTATCAGGTCTCCTATGAGTAATTCGTTCCCCACCCGGGACAAATGAACACCATCACCCAAATACATACTGTCCCCTTTAATACAACCATGCGAAATAGAATGCAGTGTACTTGAACGGAACAATCGACTCACTTTATTATTAATCTTCCTCACTGAGTGATTCAGAGCAGAAACTGAAAGAGCCCCCCGCCAGACTTTTCGCGGGATCATATGGGACCATGCGATTGTGCACCCTGGAACTCTTCTTGCTAACCAACTTACAGTGGAAAGCATTGCCTCAAGAAGTAGTCGTCTACCAGTGGACACCAAATCGTTGCCCCCAAGATGTACTATGACTACAGCCGGCGGTGACCTCGTCCGCCCTAACAAACCCTCAAAAAATGATTGAAACTGGTCAATACAGAGCCCGCCCTTTCCGTAGAAGGACACACTGTACCCGTATTCCCCAGCCACGTGAATCATGTCACCTGCTTTGAATACGTCCGCGGCCCGCCTCACGTATGAGTGGCCCACGACCCACACCTCCTTTTTCACAGCCGGTGATGTCTGACCGCTGACCCGGTGTTGGGTCGACTGCACAGTCCGCCCCGCCTCGTAGGCTTGCGCAACTGAAAACCAAACAAAAACAAGAAGCGTGAGTACATCGTTACAGCTTCACAACATGTGCAACCGCACATACCTTTTATAACAGTTCGAGGACCAACGCCCCACACGTTTAACTTGTTCGACATTCAGACCCCTGGCTGTAGCCTCTGTAGCAGCCCCTATCCGAAAGGAATGGGTCCCAAACTCGCCGGGGTTCAAGCCCGCAGCGGAAATTGACATCGCAAGCACCCGCTGAAACTGAAACCTCGTCAGTGGGGTGGTGTCAGCGTGTCTCAACAAGGTCCCCCCCCATGATGCCACCCTTTGCGCTAAATATTCCTCTACGCAACTTACCGGGCACATGGAGGACCCGGGAATCCTTTGTATGATTATGCAATCCCCCATCGCACCCTGGTCGGTCTTGGACCTGACAAACGAGATGGACATTGTCTCCCCTCTGACCTGAACGTGCTCTCGGCACAGTCCCCCCGTCACATCCCGCTTGTTCCTCGCCACTAGTTCGCTTACCCGCATAGCCCCATGGAATGCCAGCGCAAAAGCGGCTCGGAATAACACTGATTCATACTGGGATGAACACGTTGAAGGGAGTACAGATAATAACAGGGCCAGCCTATCCAGACCTATCGGGCGCCTTTCATCTACTCTGCGACCCTCAAGGCGTTGCCACCCACGTAGCGCTTTTTGTACAACGAAAGACGCTGTCGGGTCCTGGATCCCATAAGCCTTCGCCACAAAGGAAATGGCTGCCCGATGCCTCTGGGCCGTAGCCACAGATTTGCCTGCCTGATGTAAAGACAGCAGGAAATTTACTACCCACTCCTCCTGGCCCCAAAGCTCCCCTCCAGCAGTCCCCAAAAAGGCCAAATAGGAACGGAACGCCCCTTCATATGCCTTCCTTGTCCTGGGTGCTAAACTCTCTCCCACGAGGTTTCGTAGTTCGGGGCACCGAGAGACCAGAGAGCTTCGGGAAAGGGTGCCGCCACCGGGTCCGCTGTGGGCAGAAAACCCCAGAAGGCCTGCATACGGAAACGAGAAAGCGCATCAGCCGCTTGGTTCATCACCCCCGGCACATGTCTTGCCTTAAATAGGACATTCAATTGCATACACAACAAGACAATTTCTTTGAGCAGCCTCAGGATCCATTTGCATCGTGCCGCCTGGCTATTGATACACTCAACCACGGTCATGTTATCAGACCAGAATACCACAGAGTGATCTCTAAACCCCTCAGGCCAAGTTTTCAGGGCCACCAGAATGGGGAACAGTTCAAGAAAAGCAATGTTACTCGTCAGCCCACCCTCATGCCACCATGACGGCCATTTTTGAGCCGACCATTGTGTGCCAAATATGGCACCAAAACCAATGCTCCCTGCCGAATCTGTCCACAGCCCCAGCTCCTCGGAGGACACCGCCGGTTTGTTCCAGACAACTCGACCATTGAAATCCGCCAGAAATGCCAACCAAATGCGCATGTCCTGGCGAACCTCGGCCGAGAGCCTCGTGCGATGGTGACCCTCCTTCAGGCCGACCATGGCCTGAGCGATCGAGCGGGAAAAGGGGCGGGCCATCGGTATTACTCTCAGGGCAAAATTCAGCTGTCCCACCAATTGTTGTAATTGCTGCAGCTTAACCTTAGACTGACTAATACACGTTTCCAGGGATGCCCTGAACCTTAGCACTTTTTCTCTTGGTAAACGAAAACAACCCTCCTCCGAGTCGAGCTCGATCCCCAGAAACTCGAGGCAAGTCGAAGGACCCACTGTCTTACCTGGTGCCAATGGCACACCAAAATGATTCATTAAGACACAAAATTCATTCAAAGCCTGACCACATTCCGGATCCCCGGCTGCCCCTAGAAACAAAAAGTCATCGAGATAATGCATAACCTGTTGAAACCCCGTCTTCCTTGTGAAGACCCATTGCAGGAAACAACTGAACTGCTCAAAATAGGTACAAGATATAGAGCACCCCATTGGCATACATCTATCCATGTAATAGTGTCCCTGAAACATGAAACCAAGAAGACGCTGATCGTCTGGATGTACCGGGAGCAACCGGAACGCTGACTCGATATCAGATTTCGCCATCAGCGCACCGGGCCCTAGGCGATTCAATATGGCTACGGCCTCATCGAAAGATGCATACCGCACTGAACATACTTCCGGGTCTATCGCATCGTTTACGGAAAGACCACGTGGGGCTGACAAATTATGTATCAGGCGAAACTCACCCGGGTCCTTCTTGGGGACCACCCCTAAAGGGGAACAAACAAAGTTAGCAACCGGTGGCACGTTAAACGGACCGGCGACTCGACCTCGAGCCACCTCTTTCCCAATCTTCTCTTGTACCACGGTCGTGTGCTGCAAGACTGATATTTGGTTTTTACATTTCGCTAAACCCTGAAACTCCCCCACTGGGATGCGGAAACCATATGAAAACCCGTTCCGCAACACCCCAGCGGAAGCGTGATCCGGGTATTCGCTGAGCCAAGGAATCATCGCCATGGTATCAATCGGAGTAGGTAAAGGCGCCCCTCGGACTATTTCAGACCTGTTTGGCGCCTCCTCCACCCCCGTTATCACCCGTTTTGGCTCTGCACATGGACTCAGGATGGGACGCTTGCCCACACCCATTACATTCGTGCCTAAATTTGCATGACCCCTGGGGCCTCGTACATTTTCCCCTGTTAAAATTCCAACAACTCCCCTTTTTACCTGTGGTGCCGTTCGGCCTGGAGTGGTATTCGTTACTCGCGCCTGATCGAAAGGGGGTCCCGGAATATTGGCGGGAGGACTCCCCCACACTACTCCCTACCAACGGCACATTCAACATACCAGTATCCGCCATCTTCGACCATGACACAGAATCGTAACAATCCCAAGTTAAGTTTTTATCGTGTTCTTTCGCTTTTCTGAAAATATTATCGTAACAGAACCACTGATTGCCCCCATGTGACACAGAATACCCCATGATCCGTGACTGATAAATCGGCAATTCAGACAGCAGCTCGGGCCTACGTTCGCCCAGGATGGATGTAAAAATCCCCCACGCCTTGCCCCAATTGCCAATGTTTTCATTTACCTTGAAGGCGGCCATCTTTGCGCGCCAAACACCCGGATGCATGAGCTCCTTTTGGCTCTTAACATATTCCATCTCATAATGATCGGTAAGCAACGAGAAGATGTTTACATACTCGTCTGCCCATATCTTCTCCTTAATAGCTAGAGGGACATGTTGACCCAACTTTTCCCTTCGTGACGGGGCAGACTCATCCCTCGCAATTGGCAATGGCCGCTTACCTGAACCGGAAGCTGTATCTGCGGCTGAGCCTATCCCAGGTGGCTTTTCTCCTGCCGCGGCCGGCGTGATGACTGGCGATGCTGCCTTCGCCGCCTCCCTTGTTTCACGCAGTTGCCTCATCAAAACCCGTGCGTCATCAGCCGTGGCGCCCTCGTTATTTTTACCCAACCACGCTGCTAATTGTGCTGCCAGCTCGGGCGGCATATCCTCCCCGGACACGGGGGTGACCACCACGGGAATCGGATTCCCCTCTGCCGGCACCGGAGTTGGCTCTTGGAGTGGGGTACAGGGAACCGGGATGTCCCCTCCAGCTGCTCCCCTTCTGGGCCTCTTGCCTTTTCCTCCCGGAGCCGCTCCAGCCAACGGACGTTTCGGCCCCTCTTCCCCATCTTTCTCCGCCATTCGCTTCTTTAGGTCGGTCACCTCCTTCATCAGAACACGCAGCATCTGGTCGGTAGTCATTCGCTTTCCGACTTTCTTAGGCATTCTCCAACAGAGTATCTGTAAGACAAACAAGAAAGATTACCACACTCAAAATTGGCTAAACCTCCTCTCATTCTGTTACCGCTTTCCCCCCTTCTCTCAGTGTCCGCATACCCACACTGTGCCCTTTATTTAGTCGGACGGTTTAAACCGAGCTATTTCTTGTATAAGCAATGCTAAGTTTTACAATATGGTCAAATACGTGCGACATACAGCACTCACAGTGCGGGCAGGTGTTGACTGAATTGCCCAGGGTCACACATCGCCATGTGGGGAAGTACGCATGGTCCTGATACTCGCCATTTGTATATGACAGATTTTCACGGGCTGCACTGACTGCCGATGCCAAATATTGCCCAGTTTAACAGCCCTCGGGGACAGGAGCAAGGCAGCCTCAGGTCTGAGGTAAATGTGTGAGGTTCAAGACAGACTGTCGAGCTTTCTTCATCCTGCCCAGATTCGATATGCAGGGTGCACCCTCTCCGGGAGTACACCCCAACTGTTTTGATGACGTACAGTCTTAAGCCCATTATAACTGATGGACTTGGGGGTGTTTTTTAGAATGTGGCTAGAGGCGGGAGACTACGGATTCTTATAGCAAATACTTATTGTACATGAACGTTAAAATTGCCCCCACTGGCTTTCCTCATGCCTTCCTAACATGAAGTTTTCGTGGAAACTGTGCCAGTTGAACGTCTTCACGTGTGCAGAAACTTGGAACCCTATATGGATACGTTTTGCTTCATGTTTTGCTGCAGGTTTGTTATGTACTGTGTGCAGCTCTGCAGAGTTATGTGATGTGGGCAGTACTGCAGGGTTGAGATGTGATGCTTTGTTCTCAGAGCCTGGACCGAGGTCTCTGACCCTCTGGCACCGCCAGGCTGCAGTAAAGTTTGACAGTGTAAAGATCCCGTTTGAAGGCAGTAGTAAACAGTAGTATTGACTGAGCTGTTCGTCACACTTTCTGGTTTGCTTGAAAATGCACTATTTGCCAATTCTTTTTTTCAAAATTTTCCCAGGGGGAGACCCCCCCAGAACCTCCCATTGGTTTTACGCCAACCCACTTTCAAATGTCACCAGCCGCCACTGTTACATTCTGTACAACCTGTGTTATACTTTAAGTATATTTTATAGTGTCCCGATGCTACAGTCTCTCCATGATAGAAAACGTCTTCACGTGTGCAGAAACATGGAACCCTATTTGGACACGTTTTGCTTCATGTTTTGCTGCAGGTTTGTTATGTCCTGTGTGCAGCTCTGCAGGGTTGTTATGTATTGTGTGCAGCACTGCAGGGTTATGTGCTGTGGGCAGTACTGCAGGGTTGAGATGTGATGCTTTGTTCTCAGAGCCTGGACCGAGGTCTCTGACCCTCTGGCACCGCCAGGCTGCAGTAAAGTTTGACAGTGTAAAGATCCCGTTTGAAGGCAGTAGTAAACAGTAGTATTGACTGAGCTGTTCTTCACACCTTCTGGTTTGCTTGAAAATGCCAATTCTTTTTTTCAAAATGTTCTCAGGGGGAGACTCCCCCAGAACCTCCCATTGGTTTTACGCCCACCACAGAGCCCCCCCAGAACCTGCCATAGGTTTTATGCCACACCACTTTCAAATGTCACCACCCGCCACTGTTACATTCTGTACAACCTGTGTTATACTTTTAGTATATTGTGTAGTGTCCCAATGCTACAGTCTCTCCATGATATAAAATTATAGCATTTGTATTATAAGTGCATTCTGAAATAGAAGTTTGTGAAGCAAAAAAGTTAGAAATAGAAGTGTTTATTTTACTGTAATTGACAGTACATCTTTGAATCATAAAAATTACATATTGGGTTGCCATTGTTAAACATAGGGCCCGATTACAATCAGAGTCCGTCCAACATTATTTGGGTACTGGGACCGACCAAACTCCTATCGGCGGTCACAACCCAGCAAGAGTATGCGACTGAACACTGTTCGATCGCACTCCTACACTTTACAATGGTAGCATACATTCCGAACAGAATTCATGCTCTCGGTGTAAAGAGAAAAGGTGCAGTTCATCCCTGCACCCTACGGCAGGCACCTTTAGAGCTAATGACCTTAAGGTGCCTGCTATGGGGTGCAGGGATCAACAGGGGGGCACCATAGGTGCTCCCTCGGCCGCCATCCAGAGGACTTGCTCCTATGGGGGCCCGCAAAGTCGACTTCCAACAGCCTTTCTGTGTCGGAAAGGCCGGCACAGAAAGGCTGGCGGAATCCGACATTGTAATTCCTTGGGAGGAAAAAGCCACTCTTGGGATTACAAGAAGCTTTCCGACTGGCAGGTTGGCTCTCCGAGCCTGTCGGAAGCCATTAGGAAATCCGGTTTGGATTAATTTCCAACCAACTCCATCCAAATGGTTAGTCGGAAATGAATCCGAACAGAAGATTACGATTCTGCAGGAATGGCTTCGACCAAGGGTCAGAGCCATTTTCTACGGCATCATAATCTGGCCCTAAATGTGGATACAAGTTCTGATTTACAGTTTGGTCATAAGTTGTTTTCCACAGCTTTAGATATTAAAATGTTAAATGGAATAGATAGCAATTAGGTATCAGCAAATTATCTTTTAAAGTTTGTAACAGAGGTGCTTGAATGTAGACAATGTAAGCTGGTAGTTTCAGTAGCTATTATTCCCAAAACAGCCATACAAAATTCTTGAGCATCTTGTTTTTCATTGAAAGAAAATTGATTGGCGCCTCCCCACATATCTACCATATCTCTTATGGCGCCTGCGGAATGGAATATGCAGTTGTCTGAAAGAATCTTTTCATGAAGAGTATCAACCATTTCGTAGAAACTTTGATCTATGTGCGGGTGGATAATTTCTTTCACAGAAAGTAGGTAAAAAAGAAGATGAGCGATTAAATCTCTGTAGCAACTTATACCTTTCTGATTGTAAACTGAAGTGCTGTCAGTTCCGTGTGTTGGATTTTCTGTTTTTTTTAGGCACTTCCAATTTTTCTTTGCCATTATAGTTTGTTTCAATTTTTCTTTTAAAATACGTATTAGGTTTTAACAAAGAGTTAATGACCAAGATGAGGAGCATGGTTAGAGGCAGCAGACCCGAGAGCAGAGGACGGCCCGGGACCAGGGTTCAAATCCCGGCGCGGCAGGTTTCTGGACCAGGGTCAGCAGGCTCGATAATTCTCTCGCCTCGGTGCCCACTCTGATCAGCGATCACACTCGGCAACTCTGGGCATTAGCTTGCCTCATCTTCACTAACGGCCCCACCAGACCGCCGGGGATGCCTGGTCTCACCCTGGAGATACCCATTAAGGGACCATCTCTCAGGGAAGCCAGGAAGGGTTTCGCAGCGGTCGAAGCGCCTTGGGACCCTCCGGGTAAGTAGTGCGCTATATAAATGCCTATACATTACATTACATTACATATCTGTTTTGAAAATATTTATATTCTGTTACACAGCTACTGGATTTAATTAATGTCTCATCCAAATTGGTAACATACAGTCCGGTATGATTTTTACCTTGACATAGAGCAACATATGCCATGCCCTCTTTAAAAACTGTTGACCCAAGGTAAATAGGTGCATAATGTAAGCTTAGTCCTTGTGATCTGTGTATTGTTACCATTACAGGTAAGGGGCTAACCCAATATGAGTTTGTGGACCTGGGTACAGTTCGGTATAGAAAAACAATGGTCCTCAAACCAATGATTAATTGCAGTAAAATCATTTACACTTTCCTTAGATTCAGAGCTAAATAAATACCACGCTCTTGGAGAGAACAATAGTTCTTCAGAAAAAATAATAAAGGATGTGCAGCAACCATTAGTATATGAAACAAAATAAATGTATTCCAAATAATAAATCTTTTCAAATGTATGCAATAACATTTTAAGGGGTTGCTCCAAGGGGAACGTGCAAAGAAAAGAGTGCTCAAAGGTTGGTGGGCGGGAAGGTAATCCCAGAGTGAAATGAAGAAAAATCGGAAAGGTCAATGTGGGATTGATTCAACATTGATTCACATGATAACAATCACAGATTGTTATCATGTGAGGCACGTAATGGATAAGTGTTGGTGGGGTCCAGGTAAAAGGGTATATATCTGTCGATGTTTCGACTCGGCTTGAGGCACATAGGAAAGACGAGCTTTGGCCTGCGAGTCTGCCTCAGGACAGGGATGTAAGGGGATTAGGAGGCAACCAACTTGTGGTTTTATAACCTCATCCGCACAACATCATTGCAGGGGTTGTGATACTTTCAATTGTTGGGCAGGAACAGCCTTTTCATTGCCAAGGAAATTATTTCACACCGAATGCCACTCAAGGGTCAGTCCGGTTAGCAACAATTGCAGGAGGTCTGTATTGGCGGGTACGTCCTTCGCAAGGACGTACCCGCCAATTCAGACCTTGGCAGTGAAACGACTGTTACTGCCCAACTGTCAGTATCCAAAGAGCATATTTCTCTGGGTATTTTGCAGTTAATGTTGGGAATATTAGCATTAGCTTCAAAGAAGAAATTGATACAAATCGTCCCATCCATACTCAGCACAGCTTTAAGTAATAAACCAAGTATGTGGTCCTATATTTCTGAGCATGCATTTCAATTTTCCATGTCTTCAAAACCAATATTAATTTGTCCCTTGTTGACATGCCCGAATATTGATTACGTTATATTCTAGATTTGTATATTTTTTTCCAATTTTTTAACAAAATCCTATGCTCTTCTATTTGTAAATGCACTTCCAGTTCACATAACCTGCGACAGGACTTTAATAAAGCAGTGTGAAAATTAAGGACTAATCTTGTGGAAAGCGTAGATCTTTTGAATATAATCGGATAAATCGGTACTCACATGCTGAAATTTGAACTATCCGATCATAATATTGTCCATATTTTCTTGCTTCTAATGTTTTTCCCAGATACTATTTGGCTATCATTTAGCTTCCTTCACCTGATACAATTCACTTATCATGTCTCTTGGGTGCAGTGGGTATACTATAATGTTCATATATTTGTTCAGCTTGTTCATCACTAATCTGTTCTAATTGTCCTGTTTCATTTACTTTTCCAAATGATAGTTTGTAGAGAAGATGTAGTTTCCCATGTCAACATCTTTCTAGTATATGCTGTTTTTTCTGAAGGCAATGTAGTGCTTTCTGGTCGTTTTCTATTCTAATTAATACTTTTGTTGGTACTCCATTGACTAAAACCACTAAAGGTTCCACTATTTTGTGTTCAATCTCAATAGTGGTTACTTTTTGTTGAAATCCAATGAGAAAATAACAAACTTTCCTTTCAGTATGCAAACTAATGCATGTAGCTGGAATGGAATTTAGTTGCATTCTAATTATGGTTTGAAAGAAATGTACTGTTCGAATTAAAATTTTATCATATACATTCAGTTGCTGTAGTTCTGAAGGTATTGGATATATTTCCAAATTGTTATAAATTCCACATGGAGTTATAGTCTGGTTTATCAAGATAGTAATTGCAGATTACAGAATATTAACTGAGATTGTATCTTTATTCTGCAAATAGGGAGTTCGATTTGTCCACTCCTATTTATCCTCATTTTCAGATATTTCAAGGAGATGAATCCTTTTTACTTGCTTCTTATGTTAAATTCTTAGGCTACAAAAGCAAATCTGATTAGGGATTTCAGAAATTATTTCTTATAATTCAAGAATATCCATTTTGTAATTGGCTAAATCCATTAATGGATTTTCTGATTCATTCTAACTAAAGGCCACGTTTAGACAATGATTATTCTCAAAGAGATTAAAGTATTCTGATTGGATTTAGTCTGCAATATTGTTGGCTTGAACTAGATTACAGTGAAGTAGAGCATGATTTAGTTCTTCCAGTTACAATGCTGGTGTTTTCACAAAGTATTTTGTTTGTATAAGTTTTCTTACCATTGAGTTATGCTGAGATCATTTTGATATGATGGAATATATTGTCACACATATGATTTCTAGAATTTGGGCGGTAAACTCTGATCCATCGGTGGAGTTTGCAGAGATTTTACCACTCAGTACGAAGCTAAGTGAAAAACTCAGCCAACTGCTGGCAGAGCAGGGTTTACCGGCATGCTCACCCCTAGGCAGCACGCCACTTTCTGGTACACATGTGCTATCCTAGGGGCACATCTATTCCTTGTGCAAGCCTGTTGTTGAGGCACATGTTGCTCAGTTCCTCAGTGATCATGTGCAGTCTGCATGAGTTGGCCCATTGTGCAGCCGTCTGTCACATTTTGCATGCTGGCACGCATTCAATCACCTCTTGCCTACCTTGTAGTCTCATAAATCATGCTTCTTGTGATCCCTGCCAGCAGTAGAAAAGTTGATCTGAGGATACCCTCTGGCATCTTTTGGACCCACAGAACTGAAGACATCTTGAGACTAAACTAAGATCAGGGCAGATCCAAGGGCACCCAAGGCTGAATGAATGCGAAAGTGAATACATAAATCACAGAGCATCAAGTATAGGTAGTGCATGGGGAACTAGTGTAGCAGCAGGACATCACTGGGGCTCGGAGAGGTTGCAACTTGAGGGTCGTTGAGCAAGTGGATTCTAGGCTCTCTAGAAGTGCTGAATACATTTTTACCCTGATTTTGCTCCTCTCCACACTACTGGACATTATTAAACAACCTCTGTGCGGGTAGCAGATGTGTTCATGGCCCAGCATCTGTCACTGTAATCAGCCACCTGATAAGATCATGAAGGCAATGTGGGTGTCACTATTAGAGCTTTGGCCCTACTTCCTGTGATGCATTATTTAAGGTTGTTATTACTCAAGTAATAAAGGCTTTACTTTTCAATATGAGAGGTAGAGCACAGTGATTACTTGGTTTGTTCACTCAAAGGGCTCCTGCAGCCTCTGACAAGTCTGGCATCGTTTGTGATTTGGCTCTCCTTCCCTTTGTGGGGCTACTGCATTGCAGCCCAGTTTGTTTAGTCCTGCTGACCCGTGTATCTCTGAATGTTGGAGAGCGGTGGTGCGTGTAACAGCCTGTTTTCTTGCACTGATCTTTATATTGTGTAATGTACTTCAGGATTTTGAAAAAATGCACTTTTTTTCAAAAAGAATGAGTGGCGGAACAAAGGCAAAAGTGGGACTTTTCAATGAGGCAATTTGCCTGCTGAAAACCTTCATCTTAGCCCAAAATCCCTGCCCCACAATCTCTGCTGGTTCTTTAAAAATGAAGTGTCTTGTGTTTGTTAGCAATGCCTCATTGACAGAAGGCATGATAGCAGCTAATGTTACCCTGGCAATTAAGAGGGTTTAGTTAGGACGGGGAAAGGTAAGGCGAGTGAAGTAAACCGACATGAATGAGAGCGTGACCTATCTACTACTTGTTTGGTGTTTTAACCACCATGATAAATCTCTGGGCTCACCAGAGAACATACCTTACTGCCCGTTATTATGTGTGCTCCTTCTTCCTCATAAGGACAGGTTCTTAGACTCAACAGGTACTACATGTTTGTAATCTCTGTAACAAACAGTCCGGAAGACAGCTGCTTGTGCCCTTTTAGATATGAGGAGCAATGGGCCGGCTCATCTTTGAAAGCAGCTTGTGCATTTTTTTGATTTGAAGAGTAATGGGCCGGTGCGTGTTTGCTTTGTTTTTGCTCCATCGAGCCCGGTGCTCCTTCTGGGCAGCACCACTGAGACAATCAGTGCAGCAGCACTAGTGGACCACCACGGATGCACACATGCTAAAGATGAGTCACTCCATGTATTAAAAGGTTTATTAGTGAACTGGAAGGACTTTGTGTGTTTGTGTCTTTTGGCATTACTGTGGCAGAATTAATCACAGTTAGTCTGGAATGTTTCTGGCTCTTCTCCAGGCGCATCCAGGCGCTGTGCCATGTCCCCACACACCTCCTCTTGCTTCTCTAGAACAGGAAACAGAGGAGGCTCGCTGAGCTGCAGCGTGAAGCAAGTTCTAGGGGTGGCCGAGCAGTACTCCGCCTGCTCGCGGAACTCCGCAAAATATGGCAGAGTATTTTGGCAACTCTGTCAAATTCCTCTGCCCACTCCTAGTGATTTCACAGACTACCTAAATAATGTCCTTGGAACTTGGAAGTTAGGTATAGACCGAAATGGGCAGATTTCTAAGTTTTGGAGAGGTTTGATTTTTTTAAGTAGTGATGACATTTAATATGTCATTAGAGATGTCCATAGCTTCAGAATAGATGTGTCTCAGATTTTATAAATAGAAGTGCATTTCCATTCATATATGGGTTTCTGTTTTTTTTCTTACAAATCTTCACTATATATTGTTTGGTATTTTTTTAATACCCCTACTCCCTTTCCATGTAAGATCTCATAACACCTATCCTCATGTGTGACTGAAAGCACACAATTATTCTGTTGGTTGTACCTCTCTTCATGAAAATATGGTTCATTGCTTGACGTATGTCTCAAAGTTATACCACCTAATGGTATGCAGTTCCTCAGTTGTCCGTACCAATGAGGCACGAGGAGAAATTGGAAGGGAAATGCCTACTGTCGGAACTACGGTCCTCACACACCCAGCCAGCTAGGTGTCATGCTTCATCATATGGACATGCTCCTCGTCGGGTCAGCGCTGCAATACACAACGGGCACCCTTGAAAGGGCTCGTTAGCGGAGATCTTTTGTTCCTTGCCGTATGGTGCAGTTGTTTGTGAGGGGACTAGATGGTGTAGATGTATTAGAAAAGTGACTAAAACGGGTAGGATAGTCCAAATAAGACTTTTATTCAGGCTGGCTATCCACCTTATTATAAACAATAAGAGTGTCAGCTCTCTGACATAATGGTTCAGTTTAGCTATGCTCTACTCTAGAGGTCGACATGTTTCATGCCTGCAGGTCAATGGGATCCGTGGCAATACTTCAGAACTTAGTGAGTGAACTATCTAAACAAAGTGGTGGGTGTGTATTCTACCTACCACATATCAAGGACTGCGAGAAAAGTGTCCCGCATTGATTCAAAGTGACCTAAGAGAGAGGGATACAGAATGGAATCACAGCTGTATCAATTGAATAAAGGTCACAGTAAAGCCCATACTCTATTAGTTTGTGTCCAACCCTACTCGTGAACAAGAAATAAAATAGTGCGTGGCAAGTTACAAAGTTGTGTGATAATAATGTAGTCAATTGACTAATTCTAAAAACAGAAGACTGTGTTAAATTGGTCTAACAGGGAATAGCTCAAAGACTTCACAGGTTGTCTGAGTGGATATAGACTCTGTCCACTTACCTTTCTGTGGTGAAAGTATCACTCCATGCCGTACCCGGCGGGTAGTCAAGACACTGAGTCATGGTGTTCTAAAAACGTACAAACCAAGACGGTGAGATCAACTAACAGCCTGGGCAATATTGTCATTTATTGTCCTGTGCAAATCGCATATCGAGGTGTCAGTTGGTGGGAAGCCCGGCCACCTGTAACCAGTCCCCCATTGTATCTACCAGTTCCACTAAGGGGTGAGTCCAAATGTCGTTAGGTTACTACACACTCAACCTGTATAGCAGTTGGAGGCCCCCTCTCGCTCTGATGATCAGCCTCCCTGATGTTGCTATGTGCGTCTTACACCAACATCACTAACCTAACTACCCAGCTCCATGATAGATGCAAAGGCTTGGCGGTTACCATGTGACGTTCTCAACCCAACCAAACCCCACTCTGCAGACACGCTCAGTCATAGGGCTGGACAAATGTCGGCTCGCCGTTGTTACTCACCATTCCGCTGTGGATATAGGCCGATTCACCTACCACTGACAGCTGGTACCGGAAAGTGGTGAGCTGCTCCACGCTGGTGCTAAAGTACTTTACGATGTCTCGTGCGGTGAGGGGGCGGCTCCCGGATTGCATTCAGACCACGTGACTAGTGGCCAATGGAAACACTCAAATGATGGTAGTGTACATGGTGGCCATCTTACAGTGTGGTTCAAGTCTAGGTAACAGTACCATGTCTTAAACTATTTAGGCACTCAAGTTGGGTCGAATTCTTCTTACTACCCAAATTAACATGTAGTTATGATTATGCTGGTGCAAAGGTCCTATTTCACTGGAAAATTAAAACTGGGGAGTAGGGGGTTCTTTTCCTTCACAAATCTATGCAGGCATCAAACTGAACACAGTGTTGCACACATATGCGGAAAATGATGTGGTGCAATCTATAGACTAAGAAGACTCCAAACAATAATCTGCGAGTGCATGCTCCGTATTGCCTATCACTCAGTCTGGCATGCCCAGTGACAATTACATCCAGTCTGAGGGGCATTCCCAAGGGTGTACAGGGTAGGTAATACATTCCTCTCATTTCAGTGTGTTGGTATATGGATATACATCAGAGTATCCTGACCTAAGGACTATCATTTCTCACCTATTGGAGCCCAAGGTATGTCATTGTTGAGGCCATGTTGGTCAGTGGCCAGGCGGTGTACCCACCGTTGTTCCATTCTGAAAAGTTCATGTTGTGTGATTCCAGAGTGGGCTTCAAGAATCAGCCATTGAAGGGAATCAAGTGTATGTTTCAGTTCTTTGTAGTGGGTGTACATCTTAGTAGTTACTCTCTGGCACTTTATGCTACTCCTATGTTCAGTTATGAGTATTCTAACTGCCCTCATGGTCATCCCTACATATTGTTTGTTACAAGGGCACACAACCATGTATATGCAGCGGGATGTATTGCAGTTAGTATGTTGTTTCAATTTCTAAGTAAATGTGTCCAAGAGCAGGATCTCTTTTATGGCTCTTGTCTGTTCACAGACCGAACAGGTGCCACATGGATGGTGCCCTGTAACAGGAGGGAGATCCGAAAGCATTCTTTGGACTGTGTAGTTCTCAGTTTTAGGTCTTGTGTGTACTAGGATATCTTTCAATTTTTTTGCTCGTTTGAAGGCAAACCTGGGTGTGGGTATGGCCAGATCTCCAGTATTTAAGAGGCCCCAGTGTTTCTTAATGATCCCTTAGATACGTGTGGAATATGGAATAAATGATGTGGCACATGTCAGGGTATCAGTATTCACTTTAGGTGTTATTTGTAACAATGACTCACGGAGGTTGTTCATTGCCCTCTTAAATGAGTTTTTTACCTGACGTGTAGGATACTCCCTTTGTCCCAGGTTTTGCTCCAAAACTTTGGCTTCAGTTCTGTAGTCTGCAAGGGTACTGCAGCTTCTCTTGATACAGAGGAACTGCCCATAGGATAGGTTGTCTTTGAGGGCCCTGGGGTGATGACTGCTATACAGTAGCAGACTGTTCCTGTCTGTTGGTTTTTTGTATAGATTGGTGCTCAGTCCTGTGTCGTCAAGTCGCACCTCCAGATCTAAGAAGGGTATGTTCATATCAGAGATTGTATGTGTGAATTTCAAAAATGTCTTCTGTGTGTTCTCCCACTGACAGAATTCCTCACAGGTGGAGCAATCCCCTTTCCAAAAGAGTAATATGTCATCAATAAACCTTCTCCACAGGGTCAGGTTACTGGTGCAAGGGGTGAATGATGACATCTTCTTCAAAGGTTGCCATGTAGAGGCAGGGCACACTGGGGGCGAAGGTACTCCCCATGGAAGTACCTTGCGACTGATGAAAAAGTTGTTTATTATACTTGAAGAAGTTCTCATTCAATGCCAGTGTGGAACACCACATAATGAAAGAAACAGGTGTAGTTGAAATCCAGTTCTCTCTCCTCAGTAATGATTTAATAGCGTTCAAGGTGGCTCACTGAGGAATTTTTGTGTACAACGCTTCCATGTTAAATGTAACTAGAAGGTTGATCTCGTGATACGTAAGATGTCAGTTGTATCGCGTACATAGGAAGGTATTTTCTCACCAGGCGTTGCAAGAAATAGTCGCAAAATCTTGACAAATGTTCAAGGAGCGAACTGATTCCCGAAACTATTGGATACCCTGGGACTGGTGTTGTTCCTTTATGAATTTTAGGGAGTGTATAAAAGTAAGGCACCTTGGGATCCTTTGTTGTGAGTAAATCCACCTCTTTTTTGGAAATCCATCCATTATTTTCCACCTCAAACACCATACAAGCAATTTCTGATGTGAGTCTCGGAGTGGGATCTACAGCTATGGTAGTGTAGTATCTGGTGTTGGTAAGTTGGCGCTTGCACTCAAGGTCATAATCAGACGTGGATTGGATCACTGTGGCCCCACCCTTATCTGCTTGTTTAATGGTGATGCTGGTGACCTCAGCCAAAGCTTGTGCAGCTGCTAATTCATCATTGGAAAGGTTGTGGAAAGGAATTACTTTCAGGATCACAGCCACATCCTTCAGTACTGCGCTCTCCAAAGTTAATATTTCCAGGAGAATCATACTGTTGTTGGGGGTGAACATGGAGGGATTACTTAGGACAGAGTCTCCTGAACTGGTTTGTAGTATGTCTTGGAAAAAGGCTTTAAGATGAATTTTCCTAAAGAATTCCTGTATCTCACAGTTGTCCCTGAACCCGTCAGATGTAGGGGTTGGAACATACCCTAGTCATTTTTTAAGTACTCTCTTCTCTGTCTCAGTTAAGGTTCTGTGTGATAGGTTTACCACTAGTTCCTTTTGCCCCTGGCTCTGCTCCTGGTCTCTACCGTCTGTGGTGTTTGTTCTTGCTACTGTACTCCTTTCTGCATCCCTCTTTTGCGCCCTCTTTCTCTGCCCCTGCCTCTGCCTAAAAAATGTGGTTTGCCCATGGGAAAGTACTGCGGCTGACCGTGCGGATATATAGGGAATTTCCAGAAAGGGGGTGGTGGTGGTCCTTGATTGATCAGTGCGTTGTTATAATTGATGTAGATAGGATGATTACCCCTTTTCCGGGTATTGCTTCCCCAACTGCTAGTACTGGAGTCACTATTAGAGGATGCCCTCCTACTGTTATATGTGTTCCCATCAGAAGAATAACCATTTTTTGATACGGAGTAGTCATCCTTTAAGTAAGGGTGAACTTTCTCCTTGTCAACCTTTTGTATATGAATGAATGAATGAAAGATTTTTATTGTTTCAGTTAATTAAAACCACAACAATACATTTTAAAGGAATCGACTAATGTGTTTAAAATTTCTTAACATATATGTACAATCTCTGTTAATATATTCTATAACACTCTCCGTCTAAAACCGAGTTTGTTATTTAAAATCGAATGAAGTGTAATAAAAATGCAGTCTGTCTAGCTTAGTTCTGAAGTTCTTGATTTTTTCCTCTTTTGTGTTCCGGAGAGCTCTCTGCCCGAGCTACCACAGTTGTGTTATCCTTTTGTTGACAGGGTGCCGTGGTGTGTTTTAGCGCTTGGGAGTGGGCTGCAATGAACTTTAGTAATAGGCAGTTCAATCGCGTGTCTGCTGGGTTCAAGGTTGCCATAATTGCAGATCTGCACGTTCTTATACCCCGCTCGTTCATAGACTTTTTTAACAGAGAGCTTCGAGCTTGAGCTAGATTCGGGCAGATGCAGACAAGATGAATAAAGTCCTCGTTGCTCCTCCCGCATAGTCTGCAGGTTTTTGGTCCATTATGCACCCAGGTTGGTTGGTCCATAATCGATGGGAATTTCCCCAAACGGAGTCCCATTAATTTCTGTTTTCTGTGAGCTGGAAATGTAATTGTTAAGTATGGGGCTGCCACAAGTGTTTTGCAATTTGATATTACCATCCATGCGTGTTTTCTGTTGGTAAACGTGGCTTTATCAAGTAAGCGAGAGTGGAATTTTGTTGACTTGTTTATAGCCTGTTTGAACGCCGGGTAAGGCAGGTTTAATTCCCAGAGTTTTCTTGTTCCAGTCTCAGTTATGGAGTTTTCAAGATACTGGTTGTATGGGGATTTAGTGTCAGATCTAATTTCTTCCCATAGTGCTTGGTGCAATTCCGAGGCTGACGTGTTCTGTTTCAGTGTATACCAGTACTTAATTCTTGCATACTTTCTTCCCACTGTTTCATTTACTGTTCCAAATTCTAACCTTGTCTGAGCTGGTGAGGCTCCCTGTTGTATTTGGAAGGTAGATTTGAAGATGGCTGTCTGCATTTTGTTAAGCAGATCCGCATCTTTCCCATGCAATCCTACACTGCCTTATGAGAGGGTTGGTAGAACTTTTGCTTTTATTGTTGCCAGTAAAGGTTTATATGATGGCCCGTGAGCTTTTTGGCCAAAGATCTAAAAGCAAATGAGAGTGAATTTGATCTCTGAGTGATGTACGACATTTGCTGCTGATGGCTTTGTCGATTATCAAAGTAGAAGCCCAAGTACTTGAAGTTGGACACGGCCTCTAGCTTTGTTCCCTCCAGGTAGATGTTTGTACTGGCTGTCCGCCGCCTGGTGATAAGCATTGTTTTTGTTTTTGTTGTGTTTATCTCCAGGTTGTTATTTGTTATAAATTCTGCCAGCCCTACTAGTAACCTTTGAATGCCAATCTTCGTTAGATTCAACAATACCACGTCGTCTGCATAGGATAGATGAGCTAGAGGAAGGGAGCCAAGTTTAGGTGGATGAGATGGGATCTTATTTAGACTTGATGTTAGGTCTGCCATAAAAAGGTTAAAAAGATGGGGGGCTAGAACACAGCCCTGCTTGAGACCTTTACTGGTGTTGATTTTTCTTGAGAGCCGTGTTCCACTCCCCAATTTAACTTCCATCCAAGTATTGGAGTAAAGGAGTAAGATCCCTCTCAGGATTTTATCCGGAATGTTCCAGCTGCACAATTTCCTCCATAAGATGTTCCGATCCACACTATCGAATGCTGTCTTTAAGTCAATAAAACATAGATGAAGAGGCTGTTTTCTCCGAAGATATCTGTCGGCTAGCACTGAGAGAGACATAATGTTAGTTAGTGTCCCAGTTCCTTTCCTGAAGCCTGTTTGGTTCAGTGGTATTCTCTTTGTGACGTCGGACCAATTTATTAGATCTTCCAGGACGAGGGATGCAAAGTACTTTGCCTCCACATCTAGGAGGGCAATCAGTATGTAATTAGCTGGCTAAACAATGTGGTTTGCCCATGGGAAAGTACTGCGGCTGACCTTGCAGATATATAGGGAATTTCCAGAAAGGGGGTGGTGGTGGTCCTTGATTGATCAGTGCGTTGTTATAATTGCTGTAGATTGGATGATTACCCCTTTTCCGGGTATTGCTTCCCCAACTGCTAGTACTGGAGTCACTATTAGAGGATGCCCTCCTACTGTTATCTGTGTTCCCATCAGAGGAATAACAATTTTTTGATACGGAGTAGTCATCCTTTAAGTAACGGTGAACTTTCTCCTTGTCAACCTTTTGTATATCCTTCTGTAGTTTGGCAATCTTCTGTTTCAACAGATACTCTCTACTGTCAGAGATTTCACTGTTGATTTCTGCTCATTTGGATTTCAACGTCGTGGTCTAATAGTCGATTTCAATGCCCCTTCGGCTATCTGTATTCTGGACAGTTGGGCATCTGCTAACCTTTTTGCAGTGTTAATGATTAGCACAAGAAGGTCTCTAGTACATTTCCAAGAACTAAACTCCAATCTTTTTTGAATACTGACTCTTCCAGAAAAATTCTGGGGAGGATGTTTACTATTAGACCCCTGGGAGCGATGTTAGCCCGCAGATACTCTGTCTCCAACTTCCCTGAAAAATGTTACAAACGTTTAGTCTGGTTATATGTTTTAATGTAAATTATTTTATAGGCCATAATTAAACAGTCAACAGTTTTTACTTTATTCAATATGAAAATAAAGAGTTTTCTTATGACATTAAGGGGTCGATTCCGAAAAAACCACTCCAAATAGCCATTTGGGGCGTTTTTCCCGTACGAATCGTGCCCTGCAATGTCCCCCGTACGTACGACGAAGTACGATTCGTACCAGAAGCTGGACTCCGTACGAATCGTACAGAGACCGTACGAATCAAATCCCCGTATGAATCTCCCTCGGAACCCGCTGTACACGACATCTGTACGGTTCGCAGCTGCTTTTTACGACCCAGCAAGTACGAATTGTGTCGGGTATGCACCGTACGACCCTTTTTCTACAGAAGCTGAAAACAGCCGTAAAAGCAGAGTTCGCCCAGAAACAGGTACGGAATGCCCCCCCCCGGGTATGGTGCTTACACCCCATGATCGCAGGGGTACGGTGCGTACACCCTGCAATCGCAGGGTACGGTGCGTACACCCCAAGATCACGGGGGTACGCACCGTACCCCTGCTATCATTGGGTGTGCGCACCGTACAGTGTGTAAGTGATTGTGTGCTTTTCCGTACGAATCGCCCTTACCTGATGTGGACCGTACGAATCGCGTTCTCATACCCCAGTCCGGATCGTGCTCGTCGGGTCGTACGGCATGTGTACGAGTCGTACGGTTCACTGTTTCAGCCTTGCAATACATACGGATCGCGACGATTCAGACAGATTGACGGAAAACGGATCGTACTACGCGACTCGGACGGACGGATACGAATCGTACGGCGATGGCTCCGGATGAAAATCGTACGGATGTTTTTTTTCTAGGATCGGAATCGACCCCTAAATGCTTTGTCAACAATATGTGGAGGATATTGTTTCTGTCTGATTTTCACTGGTTTTTACTTATGAAAGGAATTGTTTGAAGCAGAAATTTCAGGATGTGTGTATTTTTTATGCTTTGCAGTTATAAACCTAATGTTGGCTCTTACTGTGAAAGTGTACATTTTTCTTAAATAGACAGCATTCTCTTTATTGGAATAGCTAACTGTAAATGTTGTTATTAACATATTTGGTACTATAGATAGGGTTTGTGAAAACATTAGAAAAGTTTATTTTTGTCTTATCAGTACTATTGTTTTTGATAAGGCATCCTGCTTCTCTCTGTTTAATATTTTTTTTCTCCTTTCTCCGGAGTATAATTTATTGTTTTGCTTCTCAAAATATTGTTTTGTAAGCATTGTGTTTAGTGTGGGCATATCTGTTTGGAAAAGACAGAAAGAATACAAGTGTTAATATATTTTAATTATTTTCCTTTATTTTTTATGTTACAGTATTCCATATAGAAATGTACCTGCTTCATGTAGAAATATATAGATGAAGGTGAAGAGATACAATGTTTTTTATTTCTGTGTTATGTCTTTGAAAAAGTCATAGAACTCTATTAATTTCCAACAGTCAGCAGAGTCTCAATGGAATTTGGTGGTATTTAGTAATATATATAGGACTGTGTTCAGATCCCGCTTTGTGTTATTGACCAATCACATATTATTTTACTTTTTAATTTAATTTCCAATCTAAGATTCTATTTCTTTTTTTATTGTCATGTGACAAGAAATGTGTGTTTGAAATGCCTTTCCAATGCTTGTTAAACATCACTGCTGCAGGCTAGCTTATTTTCTTAACATCTTTTGGTTTTTAGTAGCCCAAATTGTACTCAAGCCAATAATTGTCCTCCTTTCAAAATTTAGTTCTTGGCATGGTGTAGTTTCCTAACGGCCAATCATCCAACTCTTTATAAATGTATTTGTCTATCTCTGTGTTCCTTATTCTTGTATATGTGTGTTGGAAATCGCCCTTTTTGCAGGGTTATCCCCAAAAATTTTGCTTTTTCCTCCTTTATTTTTCCTGACCTGTGGTTGTTGGCAATAGGACTCTGGGCACTTTACCACTGCTGATCAGTGCTAAAGTGCATATGCTCTCTGTGTAAGTTGTTATTGTAATTGGTTATCCATGATTGGCATATTTGTGTTACCAGGAAGTCTCTAGTTAAGTGCACTGAGTGTGCCAGAGCTGGTGATTCAAATGCTACTAGTGGGCCTGCAGCAGTGATTGTGCCACCCACATGAGTAGCCCTAAAATGGTGTCTCAGGCCTGCTGCCGCAGTGCCTGTGTACAGTTGCTAACTGCCATGCTGCCCTGACCAGTGTCCACAGTGGCCAGGCCTAACCCTTCCCTTTTTTTACACATTGGACACCCCTATAGAAGGCCCTATGTAGCCTCCTGGGCAGGGTGCGGTGTATATGAAAGGTGGAGCATGTATTAGTGTGTGACATGCTGTGGTAGTGAATTACAGCCATTTTCGTTTTTCACTATTGAGAGGGCTATCTTGCCCATATGCTATAATGGGGAATGCTGTGTATAATGTTTACCATCATATCTTCCCATAGGAGCAAAATGGAAAATTGAAGTCTGGTATCCCTGAACTCAGAATTTAATAACACATCTTTTAGAAAGGATGTTTTTTAAATCCTGTGTTTGAAAGCGTCACTTTTAGAAAGTGTCTGCTTTCTTGTCTGACCTTTCTGTGTGCCTTTGGATGTTTGTGAATTGACTGCCTGGTTTGTGAGTGACAGGGCTGGGGGATTCCAGGAGACAGAATGAGTCCGCCCAGTGGTGAATAGAGAGATCTGCATCTACATGGGAGGGAGGAGTTGCACCTGGGACCTGAATAGGACTGTGCCTGCCCCCCACAGTGCTGGCTCCACTCCTTTTGGTGCGTCTGATGTCTCTGCCCTGCACTGTGAAAGGAGAGAAGGAATAATGTCAACAAAGTGCTCTAGGGCTGTGCTTTCCCTCCACAATGCTGGCCCACCTCCTGTGGGGCTTCTGATGTTTCTGCTCTGCACTGTGAAAGGAAAGAAGGAGTCATGTAAACAGAGTGCTCCAGAACTGGTTTGGACCGGGCGCAGAGCCCTCCTGCACAAAGGGAACAAAGACTTTTTGAGGTATAAGTACAGGACCCCAGACCACTGAACTTTAGATCATCCTGTAATCAAGAAGGAACCTCTGCCAAGGAGAAAGCTGGAAGACTGAAGAAGGAAGACTGTCCTGATGTTGCTTTGCTGGACTGACCTGCAGTTGCTTTGCTGCCAAGGAGAGGGAAAGGACTTTGCTTTGTGCTGTGTCCCCTTGCTTGAAGGAATCTCCAAGGGCCTGAGAAGAACTAGCTCCCTGTTAAGAAGTCTCAGGAACAAAAGGACTTTACCCCCAGCTTCCCTGAACTCTGCTGAGAGAGTTCTGTCCTTCCTAGAGTGCGTGAGCCGGTTGTGGGGCCTCTGGAAGGTGTACCTGTTGTAGGAAGCTGGAAAACAACATTTTAAAGACTTTCTGCAAGTTTTATTGCATCCTTCGTTTGTGGGACGCACCAGTCCGGTGCAGGAAGATTACCATTGCTGCGAGTATTGTCGCAGAGCCTGTCGTCACTGGGTGAGATCGATGCACCGCTTGCTTGCGGACCTCATCACGTCGCTTGGAGAGTCGTCTCAGAGCCATCCCATCGAGGGGCCGCGAAAGGAGAAGATCGTCGCTGAGCCGTGCATCCTCGGCGCACCGGAGATTGTCGCAGCCCCAGAGATCATCGCATCGTACCTTTTGCGAGCTGCTTCCACCGAAACCTGTGCACCGTAATCCATGCAAGGTATCGCATCCCTCCCCATACAGACCGGAGTCAATGCAACACGCCCGCTACGTCCAGCGGGGTTGTCACATCATCTCTCCAGGGTCTCAGGAGTGACGGATCGCTTGCTTTTCAAAGCTGCAGCTTTTACTTGGAAATTTTGTTGCATCTAAAGGTACTGTTGACTAAAACGTGAAGCAACTGTGGATTATTTTAACGCAACCGTAAGAACTCATTTGAAACCATATTCTTGAACTGTGTATGTTGGATTTTTGTCGTTTTGGTCTTGTATAGTTTAGATTAAATACCTTTATTTTCTAAACTGTTGTGGAGTCTGTTTGTGGTGTTTTCACTGTGTTACTGTGAGTGTTGTTACAAATACTTTGCACATTGCCTTCAATAAGCCTGACTGCTCGTGCCAAGCTACCAAGGGGGTGAGCATGGGTTATCTGAAGAGTGTTTCCTTACCCTGATTAGAAGCAAGGGTCCCTATTTGGACAGTGGTACCTACCTCTGCCAACTAGAGACCCCCAGTTCTAACAATGTGCAAGATGTTTTGGGTTTGGTTGGTTGGGCACAGTTTCATTTTTTCGGGCCAGACACCATCCTAAGAAACAGGATGTTGAAACTGATCTCGGTTTAAAAGGAGTTGAATTAACATGGATAGGCGAAAGAGGTTTGAAATGGAATCAGTTACTCCATCTACTTTCCTCTGGTAATAATTTTGTCCATCCCCACTTTATGTTAATCCACTGTGGCGGCAATGATTTAAGACACTTAACTGGAATGAGATTGGTTATTGAGATAAAGGAGACATTTTGCATCTTAATGTATATTTTTCCGAACACACATTTTCTGTTCATAAATATTTGTCAGAGACAAAAATGAAAGTGATCTACGGTAAATGCTGCCAAATCAGAAAAGTCTCTAAGACATGTGAACAAGGCAGTTTCAGAATTCCTTTGTGATCATAAAATGTCTTCCATTTTTCATTTAAATATATAATATGGCAATGCAGCTTTCTATTGTCCTGATGGTGTCATTTTTCAACCTACGGAACCCATATTTTCAGTTAAAACGTAATGATTTGGCTTTGTAAATAGATATAAACATGTTTCTTTTTTCAAAAGCAATGGTTCTTTTATGAGCCACCCTATACCATGTCAAAATTTATTTTTGTCCTACATAATTTTTTTTAACATTTCAATAAGTACCGCTGTACTTTATAGATAATTTCATGAAAGTTCCACAGAACATCATAAACTTATTTTTTAATTATAAATCAATAAAAAATACTTTCCCTAACTGTACAAACTTTGTTTAACTGCCTCAATTCTTCCTATACATTAAAAAAACTAGTATACTACATTTCACGTAAAAACATAGAACAAAGACAATGCATGGTCTAAACAATATGGCTGCCTTTTAAATTAGTAAGGGACTTGATTAACTAATAATATTGTGTTTGATCATCTCCATATCCTGTGGTTTTCCATGAATGTACTGTGGCATACCAGTGATTAATATATCACTACGTTTTTGTCCCTTATAATTTAAATTCAATTGACCGAATTCCTAAAAAATAAAGTGGCCTTCCAATACCATAATCACATTCCTGCCAAATTTCAACTAAATCTGTGCAGCCATTTTGCTGCTACGTCTGCCTAAAAAGTCTATGGAAAGGCATTGGTGAAAAAATTTGCTTTGGGGCCCCCCTGATTTCTTTGCACCTTTTTAACTAATCACCACAACATTTTGCATCATCAGCAACTGTATAAATAAATAGGTCTTTAAAGTTTCATAAAGATTCATCAAATGGAGACAAAGTTATTACCAAGCAAAAATCTAAGGAATTCCTATCTTTTGGAATCCAAACTATAGCTAAGGAGTGTCTATTACCACTCTTTTATTTTTATATATATATATATATATATATATATATATATATACTATACGCGGGCCAGGGGCTTCGCACATACGAGGCTCTGTTCGGACCAACACTTGGCTTTCGGATTTAAGCAGCGGAAATGAGCAACTTGAAAAGAGCCCACTTATGGCTAGATGTAATTTATAATGAGGACGGGACTGTGATAATTATTTGCAATTGTGTGCACAGACTGATACTAACGTGTGACACAGTTGGGAAACTACTGTTACCAGAATGCTTCAACTTATCATGTGACCTCATGGCGGTGAATAAATTAAGGGTGTCAATTAACAGTGGTTTCCTTGTATGAATGCAGCCGCCCTGCCTGTGACCAAGAACTTTTTGTTCGAAACGCGTAAGGCTTACCTATCAGTTTCTTCAAGATGCTTCACCACGCTGCTGCCTTATTGGTTGGTGAGTGCCTCCTAAAGCTTTGGGCACTTGTGAGACTTTATATATATATATATATATATATATATATATATATGCCCAGTTCAGGGTCAGACACCACAAGAAGATGCTCACTCAGAGTTCACGCGGAAATATCACTCTACTTTCAGCAAGATGCATTTCATCCATCTCAGTGGCCTTAATAAAGTGTGTAAGTATTGTGAATCACAGTGCATAAGTACGCCACAATTTTTAAAAACAAGCAGTGGGCTAAAATATATATAGAAGAGAAACTCACTGGGCACCGTAATGTATTATGATATGTTGATATGTCAATGCCACAGAAGTAGGCATCATTTAAATACATTTGTAATCCAATGCATGTAGATAAAATGTAAATACAAAGTAAATAAATTAGAGTGCAGGGTCAAAAGTTATTATCTAGCCTCAACCATACACCGATAATACAATGCAATTGCGAAAGCAAATTCGATGCAATTATAACCCCAACAACTGCAACACTGAGTGATGTGTCCATTTCTATCAGACAAGGTGCATCAAAATTGTAACAAATATCCTTATTGACTTTCACCACATTAACCAGGAGGTGGTGGCAGCCATCGTTGGACTTGATACTCAGTCCCAAGCCCTAGAGAAAAAAATGCAAACAAAACAGGGTAGGGATACCCTGAAACCCTAGGACTGGTGGCGGATTGGGACTGGGGCCAAAAATGCGTTTCTTTTACATTTAAAATAAAAAAATAGCAAGTGCAAGCTCTTCACTTGTTTAACAAAAAACTGGTATGCCAGGGCTCCGATGGGAAACACTTTTTGGGAGGGGGACTGTGTGCCCCCCTCCCAGAGCCTCTGAGAGGCCCTGGGGCTTAGGTAACAAAAGAAGGGAGGGTGCGCAGACTTCCTCACCAAGCCTAAAAAGGCACTGGGGCACCCGCCTATAATAAAGGTAGGTTCTATGAGATGGGGTCCCCTGAACCAGAGAAAGTTTGCAGTGTAGCCCCCTCTCCTTTTAAATAAGATATTTCTCAGTGTGATGGGCCCCCCGGAGCCTTTCAATGCTTGGGGAGGGGTGCTGTGTAGTACTCCTCTCCTTTTAAATAAGATACGGTCCTGGGGGATGGAGTTCCCAAGGCCCAAGAATGCTTTTGGGGGGGGGCATGCGGCCCACTCCTTTGTTGAACTGGGTTGCAGGGATTGTGGTCCATGGGGCCTAATGAGGCTCAGGGAGAGGGCCTAGCATCCATCTCCTTTTCTATTGAATTTGGGCCCCAGGGATGAGATCTCCTGGACTAATGAGATTCAGGGACGGGGTTGTGGGGCCCACTTCCCCTTTTTTAATTGAATTTCGCCTCAGAGAATGGGGTGCCTGGGACCTAATGAGGCTCAGGGATGAAGGCACAGGGTGCCCTATTCCTTTTAAATACCTTACAGCTCTGGGGATGGGGACACATGGGGCCTATGAAGGATCAGGGAGGGGTGTCCCGTGACCCCCTCCCCTTTTTAATTACTTTTGGCCTCAGGAAATGGTTGCCCCTATGGCATAATGAGGCCTGGGACGGGGAGGCCATAAACCCCTCCCCTTAATTTAAGTGTTTTGTGGGTGCCCAGCTATAATGTAGAGATGTCTTGGGGGATGGGGTCATGGAGCCACATTAGGCTCAGAGAGTGGGTCCACATATCTCCCTTCCCTTTTTAATGGAATTCGACCCCATGGAAGTTTTCCCCAGGCCCTTTAAGGCTTGGGGAGGGGGCTGCATGTTCCCCTCCCCATTTATATGTGTTTTGGTCCCTGGGGAAGGGGTCCCTAGTGCCAGAAGATGAACCCTACACTGTGCCCGCCAAAGGCTGTGCATGGCATGGAGTTGGCAGCCTGCAGGGTTGTTGGCTGCCTTCAGATGGGTCTCTTTTTCCAGCATCTCACCATGCATGGTCAAAGGCTGTGCGCAGTTTGGGGTTGGCTGCCTCAGGCTGAGTTTTCCACAGGGCTATGTTAGATGGAGAAGAAACTGCAACCCTACTGTGGCATACTTTCAGCTGCAAAGGTTGCATGGGTGTATTCTAGGTGGTTCATAATTTTATCAGTGTTGTCCTTCAGTGTCCAAGAGGGCTTTGCTGCTGTTGCTGTCGATCCAGCCAAGAGAATGTGCTACAGATGACCCTTGACTCTGTTTTCTTGTCCTATGTATTGTTACAAAGGTGGAGCAGGAGTGCTTTACAAACGTACTAAGTTCTGGCCAGGTACAGAAGACAATTGAACTGGTGGCCTTTGCAGTTTCTGGAAATCAAAGAATAGATTTGTTTGAGCTAGTGTTTTTGCAGAAGGTCAATTTACTGTTATAGTAGTTGACACCCTGTATAAACATACACACTAAAGTGAAAATAGTGATACGAATGAAAGGGGATACCAGCTAGCTTTTACATACACCACCTTCACGTATATGCTTTATACTTGTTGAAGTCCTTTTTAAACATACATCCACAAACACCCTGCTTCTAATGAGGTGGTTTCCATTAGTCATCATTGGGAGTTCAGCTTTGCAGGCTGGAGCTGGTCAGAACCAGTTTTCCAGTTTTGTTGCTGAAAGTTGTGAGCAGGACACTCGCAATGGGCACAAGCTGCTGCTTCAAGATTTTTCTTCCACTTAAAGGACATGGAATGTTAAATCCCGGAAGAAAAGCGTTTGTGGTTGTAAGCCCAAAATGCACTGGGGATTGGGGAGATAAATCATTTAATCATTGACAACATTTAATGAATGATTGGATGGAAGCCAGGATGTATCAATCTTTGATTCTTACTGCAATAACCGCAAATAAAACTTCAAAACACATGATGTGATAGACAATAAAATTGTTACAAACCATTTTCTCTGCAGGTAGTAGTGGACTGTGTTGGCAACTCCATCTTGAACCTCACGCCTGCGCAGACAGTCCTGTATATTGTGTAGTTAGCTATTTGGAAGATGGTAATGTTGCTTCAAACTCATTTGACCCAAAGTCCTTTACATATTAAAAAATGAGCTTGACACCGTGGTTTCAGCATCATTTTGTAGTTGTAAGCACAAGTTCAGCATGCATGTGTATGCTTACTAAATGCTATTGGAGGGGATTTTCTTTTCATTTACCGATATGAGATGGAACAGTACATTAATAAAAATGAGTGCAAATATTCTGTCTTAAGTTGCAGATTGAAAGCTCTTAAAAAAAACGAAAAATGTAAAAGTATGACTGGGTTGGTCAAGCGGGTTATGGGAGTGGGAGGGAGAAACAACATGGTGACCTACATAAGCGAAAGAGAAAAACATCAACCACGGAGGGTGGCAGAAGCACATAGAAGCGAGAGAGAACAATCAGAGTGTGGGTGTTGATATGCGTGAGTGAGAGAAGCACTAGGCAAGAGAGAGAGTAACAGCGGGTAGGAGAAATCACACGAGGGAGATAGTTGGGAGCACGTGCACTCTTATGGAGTCCGCAAATTAAAAGAAAAAAATGTGTTTGTAAAGCCAGCAGTGGAAGCATAGAAGCCAGCTAAAAAAAAGATGGTAAAGAGGCTGTCCTCCATGGGAGGGACAAACACAAGATTGACAAGCTAGGACATGAATAAGAAGCAGGCAAGTGAGAGTCATAGTAAGTCATCCAATGGTAAGCAATGAGGGGGCTCCAAGCCCCTGTATGTTCTTGGTAAGTCCATAGCAGGAGCATCCGGCACAGATAACAGCGGTGGGAAGGTGGGGCGGGCGGGGAAGTCGACTGGATAGGGAAAGTGTTGGAACTGGCCCTTTTTGGCCCTTTTTGCAGGGTCATCCCTAAACTTTTTGCATTCCTCTTGTATTTTTGCTGGCCTGTTTTTGTCGGTTTGTTGAGCATTTCACCCCTGCGGATCAGTGCTAAAGTGCATATGCTCTCTCTTGTAAACTTTTTTAGATTGCTCTACATCTGTTTGGCATATTTACTTAACTTGTAAGGTCTTTGTACAGTGGTATCCCATATACCCAGGGCATGTAAATTAAATGCTACTAGTGGGCTTGCATCGCTGCTTGTGCCACCCACAACAGTAGCCTTTTACCCCCGTCTCAGGCCTTTGCCGCTGCAGGCCCTGCTCACGGTTTACTGCTGCAGGAATGTGGACTTTAAAGTGGTTTCCAAGTCTGAAACTCCCCTTTTACTACATATATGTCACCCTCAAGGTAGGCCCTAGCTAGCCCTATGAGCCGAGCGCTGTGTGTGCAAAAGGTAGGACATGTGCCTTAACTGTGTGGCATGTCCTGGTAGTGACAAACAGCCTATTTGGTTTCTCACTGCTGTGAGGCTACTCTTGCATAGGTTTGCATTGAAAATTTGTTGATATGTGCTTCAGTGGTAATTTCTGATATGAAAGGGGAAGCATGGCAATGTTTGGTGTGTTTGGATTAGTAGTAATGCTAATGTTAATGTTAATGTTATTTGGCATTTGTTAAGCGCTCGTACGCCCGGAGGCTTCATGGCGCTGTGTGAAGGAACAGGCGAGGCCATCGGTTGGTAGAGATAAGGCAGCTTAGTGATGCGCCTGAGAGAAGAGCCAGGTCTTCAGAGAATGTCTGAAGCTGAGGATGTTATCACTAAGTTTCAGATGAAGAGGGAAAGAGTTCCAGAGGGCAGCTGCAAGATGGTCAAAGCAGCTGCCTCCGAGACGCTTCTTCTTATACGGAGGGATAGTCAGAAGGGCTTTATGAGCAGACCGGAGGTTGCGGGAGGGGCTGTATTTTTTAAATAGGTCTCTAATGAAAATGGGACCAATGTCGTGTAGAGACTTGAACAGGATACACCCAGCTTTGAAGGCCACACGTTGCTCAACCGGGAGCCAATGCAGCTGTTTCAAGCCAGGTCTGACTGATTGCCTTCTAGGGATGTTCAAGAGAAGTCTGGCTGCCTGGTTTTGAACCAGCTGGAGGCGTTTTAGCTCTCCAGTTTGGAGCCCAAGGTATAGACTGTTGGAAAAGTCCAATCTAGACAAAACCAGGGAGATGACGATCTGAGTGAGGGCAGCTTGGGAGAAGAAGCGGGCGATTTTTTTTATTTTCTTCAGCTGAAAAAAACTGGAGGAAACAACAGCTCCAACTTGTTTTTTCGGAGAGAGATCCTCACTAATGAAAATGCCAAGGCTCTTAACCGAGGATGATTTGGATGGGGGGGTGCCCATGCAGGAGGGCCAAAAACTGGGATTCCAGCTGAGGGTGCTCTGTCCAGGCAAGACCAGTTCGGTCTTGCCTGGGTTAAGTTTCAGGTGATTGCAGCTCATCCAGCTCAAAATATGGGACATGGTGTTTTGGAATTCTACCACAGAGTCCTTGGTGTTCAAAGGAAAGATGAGCTGCAAATCATCGGCGTAATTGAAAATGGTGACCTTAGCGTGCCTGAGGGAATACAAAAGAGGGCGTAGATACAAATTAAAAAGCAGGGGAGACAAGGAGGAGCCTTGAGGTACTCCACAGATGGTAGATATGGTGGGAGCCGTGAAGGAGCCCAGTCTGACCGATTGAGTTCGGTCAGTGATAAATGAACGGATCCAGCTCAGCGCAGGGCCCCTGAGGCCTGCCTGTTCGACACGGTCGACCAAGATGGTATAGTCAACCGTGTCGAAAGCAGCAGAGAGGTCTAAAAGCACCAAAGCCTGATGGATCCCCTCATCCGCATTCCGCCTCAAGGTATTCTGCACCGAAAGGATGACCGCCTCAGTAGAATGGCAAGGGCGGAAACCGGCCTGATTAGGTGCAAGATACTCCGAATTTTCCAGGAATGTGGAAATGCTGTCACATACGTGAGACTCCAAAAGTTTGGCACAGTATGGCAGCAAAGATATAGGCCTGTAATTGAGTGGGTCTAATGGATTAGCTCCTGCCTTTTTTTTGAGGGGAATAAGGAGGGCTTTTTTAAAGTTGTTTGGAACTTTACCCTGAGCAAGTGAACCATTCAGCAAGGGAAGTAGGCCCCCAGGGATGCTGGTACCCACTTCTTTCAGGATGTAAGGGGGCCAGATGTCATCAGGGGAGCCGGATTTGATCTTAGAAAGAAGTTTAGATAGGTTAGCGTTTTCAATGGGGGGGGTAAGAGTCCAGGGTAACAGGGTTATAAAAAGTGTCTGCAAATAAGAGGGGAGGCTGAGTGGTAGGAATGTTTTGTTTAATGGTGCAAATTTTGTCAAAGAAAAAGGAGTTTAATGAATTACAAAGTTCCTGAGTGGGAACTGTCGGGAGGGAGGTTCTGTCACTGGTGCTAAGATCTTCCACAATGTTGAACAGTTCTTTAGATTGATTATGAGCCTTAAGAATTTTTTCCGAAAAATAGTCGGTTTTGTGTTTTAAAATAAGCTTTTGGTAATTTTTGCGAGCCTTGCAGTAATTAGCCCTATCTTGTTCTAAATAGGCTGTACGCCACTTTCGCTCCAATTGACGGACTTCAAGTTTATGGGTTTTCAGAAGAGGTGTAAACCACCTGTGGGCGTCATTGGGGCGAGAGCGTGGAGAGTAGGTACATCCTGCTTACCGGTGAAAGCGGATCGTTATTACTATTTTTTAAATGCCACTTTTAGAAGTGATAGACACAAAGATGACGGACGGAATTCAGAGCAAATCAAAGATTCACCTCCAGTCAAGAGTTATGGGTTAAATCCATTGTTCTTTTGCTCATCGTGCCACCCAAGTTTAGACCCAACTATATGCAAATCAGTCTTGACCCTGTCCTTGTGGGAACAGTCCAGCCCAAACTGCCAACCCAGGTCCTTCCTGGACCGGAAACAAGCATCCAGGGACCGGTTTCGGGGCATCCCCCCTCATCAGCCAGGCTAGCTTGAATCATAGTGAGCCCGGGACCCACATCTGGGCATACCCGGTGCACTTAGGGCAGGAAAGCAAAAGACACACAGATGAAATGCAGAGCAAATCAAACATTAACCCCCAGTCAAGAGATCTGGGTTAAATCCATTGTTATTTTGCTCACCATGTCACCCCAGTTTAGACCCAGCCATAACCAAATCAGTCTTGACCCTGTGTCTCATGGGACCAGTCCAGCCTGAAATGCCAAGACAGGTCCTCCCTGGACCGGAAACAAGCACCATGGGACCGGTTACAGGGCATCAACCCTCATCAGCCAGGCTATCTTGAATCCAGTGGCACATTGACCCTGGGACCCACGTCTGGGCATACCAAGTGCACTTAGGGTGAGAAACCAAAAGACACACAAATGATAGACAGAATGCAGAGCAAATCAAACATTCACCCCAGCCAAGGGATCTGGAATAAATACATCATTCTTTTTCTCACCATGCCGTCCAAGTTTATAGCCAGCCTTACGCAAATCAGTTTTAATCCTGTGCCTCAAGGGAACAGTCCAGCCCGAACTGCCAAGCCAGGTCCTACCTAGACCGGAAGCAAGCATTCTGGGACCAGTTTCGGGGCATCACCCCTCAACAGCTAGGCTAGCTTGATTCCAGTGGCACAGTGAGCCTGGAACCAACGTCTGAGCATACCAGGCGTACTTAGGGCGAGAAACCAAAAGACAGCGGGAACCTGGCATGGCAGTTCAAACTGGACTGTTCCTATGGGGACCAGGGTCAAGACTGATTTGCATATGGCTGGGTTTAAACTGGAATGACAAGGGGAGCAAAAAAACGATGGATTTAAGCACAGATCTCTGTACTGGGGTAAATGTTTGACACTGTTCAACATTCTATCCATCAATTGTTCTTTTTGCTTTTGCCACCCTGGTGGGATGGGGATTCCCAGGCGCGGGTCCTGTGCTCTCCATGCCACTGAAGTTAGGCTAGCCTGGCTGATGAGGGGTGAACTACGACACCGATCCTAGGATGCTTGTTTTCCAGTTCAGGGAGTACCTGACCTGGAAGTTCAGGCTGGACTTTTCCCATTGGGAACAGGGTCTAAATTGATTTGCATATGGCTGGGTTTAAACTGTAATGGCATTGGGGGCAAAAAAACGATGGATTTAGGGTCAGATCTCTGTACTGGGGTGAATGTTTGACATTGTTCAACATTCTGTCAATTGTTCTTTTTACTTTCAGAAATGGATTACAATGTCGGATTCCGACAGCCTTTCTATGCCGGCCTGTCCAACACAGAAAGGCTGTCAGACGTCGACTTTGGGGGCCTATAGCAAAGCCCCCATGGGTGCAAGGACTCCGGATGGTGGCCGAGGGGGGCCCCCCAATTGATCGCTGCACCCCGTGATAGGCACCTTAAGGTGCCTGCCACAGGTGCATGCTTGAACTGCACTGATTCTCTTTACACTGAGAGTATTTATTCCGGTCAGAATGTATTCTCCCATTGTAAAGAATAGGAGTGTGACTGAACAGTGTTCGGTCGCATCCTACTTGCTGGGTTAGGACCGGTGACAGGAGGTCGGTTGGTCCCAGTACCCAAACGATGTTGGACGGACTCAGGTCCATCCGACATCGCAATCGGGCCCTATCTAAAAGGAAATGGTGCAGTGGGCAGTGAAAGAGCGCCACACTGAAAGAGATGAATAGGTAAACAGAGGGACAGATGAGAGTCAGTGAAGGAGGATGTGAGATGGAGAGGTGTAAGCAGTTAGAGAAAAAAAAGAGGGACCTGAGAGACTAGCATTGGAGAGAATAATGCAAAAATGACGACTTAATAGAAATGGTATTGATACTTTATTTCCACCTCATACACCCTGATTGAAAATGATTAATGTTGTTTTAAAGCACAAGTACAGCAACAACAAAAAAGACATTCAAAAGTTCTAAATCTGGTCACAGATTTTGTAAGGAAAGTCTTGTTGGGCTAGGAAGGGGAGCTAGAAGCAGACATACATTTCAGAGCTCATCCGTTTTAGTCACATTGAGCCAATCAGGGCTTTTCAGCCAAAAGAAGTTTGAATTCTTCAACTGGCAATTTCTCTCTTCCCTTTAAAGGTGCGGTTGGCATACTCCAACAGGTAGAGAGAGGGGTTTCCTTTTCTCAAGAGCCAGGAACTGCTGAAAGTGTTGCACTTGACCTGGTGACCACTTGGCAGGCACGAGACCATATTAATTACCGTGTTTCTGCCATGACTATACGGCGTAAAACCAAAGAAGACTTGGGAAAGAGTGCGAAGCGCAGGCCTTGAATACTACACACATCCTTGCGGTGCTGATTCTGACGTGCAGTATGCGGCATAAGCTGCAGAGCCTGCAACCTGTCACTCAACCCCAAAAAGCAGCACGCGTACCTGCAATGCTCCCTGTTGTGCAAAGTGTGCAGTATGTGGTGCCCACTTGGGAGTGCAGCGCCTGTGGGGAGATGCCTCGTTTGCCTGCATCAGCAGCATGTGATGCTCACGGAAAATTTCCCTTGCTGGGTGACAACGAAAGGAGAGGTGCTGGCTCAGGTTTCGAGGCACGTGCCTCGGGACCACCGGTACTCTACATCAGCAAGCAGTTTGCATCGGTAGCGTGGAAATCCCCTGGCGCAGTCACCATTTGCAATCCCGCTACTTATTTTATCATTGTCCCAGTGTGTCATCTCGGGCAAGGGGGTCACGCCGCCTCACCGATCTACCAACAGGGTTCCTGACTCACTTTAGAACGGTCACATCCAAGTGGCACTCTTTTTATTATAATGGTTGCCCCCCTTCCTCTTGACCGGGTCCTAGTGCATAGGAATGTTACCCGCATCCCAGCGGGGAGACTACCTACTGGCTCTACCGTCTAACACTGTCGAGCCTTTCCCTGACTTCCCCTCAATTTAGTGGGTTTTTGTGAAGTAGTGTTTAATTATATATTGGGACACCCTGTATGTTTGTGATCCTCAAGGTTGTATGCCATAACTATTAGTGGTAGTCAAAGCGCTCAATTTGAGATGTCACTAATTTTTGCGGACTAGCACTTATTATTCTTTTTTTCTAGAAATTTCCCGAGAGCAAGAGAAATTAAAAAAAAACGAAAATACGGAGGAGGAGAGAGGCGGAAACCCCGTTTCAAGGGGAGAAAGCAGGAACTTGCGTGAGTGAAAGAGGCAGGGAGGGCCTGGCATCGGATTAAAGAGGCCCGAGGTGGATTCAAGACTACGCAGCCTTCGTTATCAGCCTGCTGACATTTAGTAGCACCAGCCACTGGCTTCTGAGCTGAGCTTTGGAGACCGGCACTGATTCCATTACAAATTAAGCACTGGTTAGTTAGTTCTGCCTGTCTCTCATTCTCGGCACGTCCTGTTGGTGCTCTTCTCTCCCGCCCAATAGCTGCTGCGGCCATTGTAAAGACAAGTGTGCATGCCTGGCCTGGATTCACATAGATTCTAATAGAGGAGAAATGGCTCTTCGTGTTCACCTTCCTTGGTGAAGCCGGGTACGGCAGGTCAACGTGTGGCCTGCCTGAGAGACTTGACTCCCGGCTTCAACAAAGGAGTGTGGCCAAGGGCACAGCCCTGCTGCTCACTAGCCTGGGCGAATTTAAATTACACTTGCTCAATTGTGCGTCATTCACAGTATAAACCTTTAGAAAGAAGACGCACTTAAACAACGCAGCACAAACAACAGCAGCTTTTTCCCTTTGTTCGCGGTGCTTTTAAGTGCGCACTTGTGCCAAAAATTGACTCAAAGACGCATTTCGCTTTAAAATATTGTTAAAAAATGGTCAGCCATATCAAATGTGCATTTTGCATAGTCCTTTGTACATTCACTACATTTTTCAGTAATATCGCATAATTACATGAAAGCAAATTACGTGAATGTATCACATCCAACATACTTAAAGGAGAAGTGTTAGTCTTCGTCCTAATCTACCCATGTAGCAGGAGCTCACTGAAAGCGAGTCAATGGCTAGATGGTTGCTCCCTTTTGGCTAAGATTTTACCACACCACAGCAGATTCATACATGCATGTATCATATATGCATGTATGCATCTATTCATACGACTATGCTTACATTGAGGATTGTCTTGCACTAATACACAAACCAAGTGATTATTATGGGCTGCCTGACGCAAACAAAAAAAACGGAATGCCCCCTGGTTAACTGATACCATGGAACTGGACAAGGCTTACAAGAAAGACGCTATTTGGTGTGATTATTTTCCTGTAATGTTTGCACCTAAGTGGTCAGCTTGTGCGGGTTCACCCGCCACTGGTTCTGGATACAAAGAGGCCCAGTAGGTCTGCTCGGAGTTCAACATGTGACCTTGAAGAAGCTTGGAACACCTGTGCTGGGAAAGGCCTAGACCAGAGGAAGAGCGACAGGGATGCCACTGCCATAGGAGTACTAAACGCACTCTAGGGTTCGTGCTGATATAACCTACACATATAAGGAGAGAGAGTGCCTAGCGTGTAGATACACTGACTTCATTCCGCCCAGGGACCCAGATCCATCTATCACACACACTGCGCCGAGGAACTTCAGTCCATAAAGTTTTACTATTAGGAGAGACGCATAACTGCTGCTCAGCCAGACCCGAGAGCACAGACCACAGAGGATGGAGAGCAACACCTCTCTGTACAACAAATGATAATGCCTATAATGTCAGAGAAGTGCGGAGAAAGAGATAAGACCAGTGGGAAAGTCCACTGAATAAAGGAACCAATTGCATTAGGCCTCTCTCACTTGTCAGCATCACTCCACACACTGGCTGCTGCGTTATCAAATGCGGCCTGTCCAGGGCTCTAGTTGGGGTACCACGCGGGTGGACGGCGTCCCCCCACTTATTTTACCAGGGGGACGCCCTCCCCCCTGCCAAACAGCTGGACTTCACTCTTTAGCCTCTCTGGGACGAGGAGCTTGGCACCTTTCGTGACGTCACTTCCTGTCATGACATCACTTCCGGTGACAGTGTCCCCCACTTCTTTGTTTAGGACTTGTGCCCTGGGCCTGTCTCTATTGGTCCGCAGGCAGGGCTCGAGTCGGGGGTACACGCGAGTGGACTGCATCACCCCACTCTTTTCACAGTGGTGGACGCTGTCACCCATGCCAAGAAGCTGGGCCCCACAGAAATAAATTGAACGTGCCCCTGTGTAATTTTCAGACACCGGGACACGTTAGGCATGTGGCGTCATGAGGTCATTTGCATATTGCCAGTCCCCCACTTCTTTTCATAGGACGTGTGCTCTGTCCACAGGGTCTGTGACAAGAAGTGACCACGGCATCTCACATAGTCACAGGGGGATAGATTTACAAGCCCCTTGTGCCTTTTTGCTCCACCATTGCGTCACTTTTTTGACGCAATGGCAGCGCAAACAAAGGCCTTTTTACAACATGACTCATCTAGGGAGATGCGTCACGTTGTAAAGCCCTGCGTCACATTATAACTGCGTCAGGTATAATGTATGCAGGGTGGTCGTTCCCATGCAGAAAGGCCTCGTAAAAGTGACTCAGTGGAATCTACAAGATTTCACTGCGTCACTTTTAGGATGCCACTGCGTCAAAAACGTACTCCTGCTTGAGGCAGGGGTAAGGAGTGACATAGTACAATAAGTATGGGCCTCAAAATACATTGCTGGAGTTGCATCATGCACAACCCCAGACTTTTGGACCAACAGAAGCGTCGTAAACATACAGCGCATCCATGGTGGCACAAGGACATTTGACACTGGCACAAGGAAACTGACGCATCTATGCAGATGAGTCAGTTCCTTGTAAATCTGCCCCAGATTCTGTGCTTTCTGGTTGCCCTTGCCTTTTCATGCCCCCTGGGCTAAACAGCATCTGTCCCTGGCACCCTGTCTCAATCCAGAGGTGCTCTGACTCTGCTGCTTTAGTGCCTCAGATCCTGCCTACCACCCTGACTGGGCACTTAAAGAAATGAGCAGCGGCCAGTGCCATACTGCTGTAACCGCCCACCCCCCTTGTCTGCAGCTGTACCTTGTCGGTCTGAGCAAGCTCAGACACAACAGTTGTATGTCGACCATCATCACATTCCTAAGAGAATAAGAGTGATGCCTGGAATACTTAATTTCATCTCAACCCTTTGGTAGTCTCTCTGGGCCACATCCCAGTCCATCATTTTGTGTTCACTGGGAATTCACAGGTGTTGGAAGCCGGAGTCCCAGTTCAACACTACTGTCACCAAGTGCGAGACCCGGGCCGCCTCACTCAATGTTAGGCCAAATAAGGACACCATTTGAGATAGCCCTGCTCACCCCCTTAGTAGCTTGGCACGAGCAGCCAGGCCTATCTCCAAGGGACAAGTGTTCAGTATGTACAACCACACCCACAGCAACTCCCTGGTGATACCACTAGTGGACTCCACACAAGTTTGATAAAACGAGTATGAACTTTATACAAAAAGATATACGATCAGACCACACGAAACATAAGCCAACACAGAAGAATGGGTATTATTCATTCCGGCTGGCTGGTAGGTTCAAATCCCAACCACCGCTTTCAAAATGCTATGCTGGTCGTAATGCTAGAATCACACACGTTGCAAGGGACAAACAATAGTGCACTGCGTAACGATACAATCCTGTACTGGGCAAAGGAGAAATAATACAATGCGTAACGATGCACTTTGGTACCCTACAATGGGAGAAATAATGTAGTGCGTACAGCTAGAATCATGTACTGCGCAATGAAGGAATAATGGAATGTGTCACACCCCAATCACGTACTTTGCAATGAAGAAATAATGCAATGCGGGCTGCTATAATCATGTACTTTACAATTAAGGAATATTGTTGTGCGCAAATACAATCCTGTACTATGCAATGGAGAAATAATGCAATGGATAGCGCTACAATCATGTACTTCTTCATGCAGAAATAATGTCAGGCATCATAAGACAGTCCGGCAGTTCGTTAGCAGCAATATTGGCAATGTGTGTTACAACAATCAGCCTCTTCGATATCAGTTGCCCACCCCCACACGTTTCAACAATGGCATAAAGCACAGCTTCTTGCTCGGGCCCCAGTACTGCCACTCCTTTCGTCAGTACGAGCCCCAATCTGAGCCAAAGCAAAGGCTCATGTCGTCAGAAGGACTGAGAGGCTGAGAGAGTGTCCCTTCAAGCCTGCACCCTGCCCAGGTAGTGATCCATGTTACCTGGGGGTGCGACCCCACTCTCCTCTCCTCCTTCAGTGAACTGGGCCTTCAGTGCATAACGTTCTCAATGGGCCTCAGTGGCTCGGCCTGGCAGCTCAGCTCCTCTGTTCAGGCCACGACTGTTAGGAAGGTCTCAGGCGGCCGCAGGGTACACGTACCACATGCCCCTGAGATTACTTTTACTCCAGGTGCATGTTCACCACTGCACCTTCCGGGTCTCTTCTGGACCAAAGTCAAACACACAACGCTGATGGGACGCGACGTTGACTCTGAGTGCACACTGACCAGGGGCTCTTCACTAACGCTTGCGGTGCAAAATGACATGCACCGAGAGCATCCGTGACTCACTTCACCTTCGATGCACACATTGACTAGGCACTCTTCACCAATGCCTCCTGTGCATCAGGACACGCACCCAGCTCGTCTGAGTCTCACTCCTTCATATGTCCAAGATCACAGGCCACACCTTCCGAGGGTCTAAAGCTGCAACAACACACGCCCACCACGTTGCATGAAACTTCTCCGGAAACTTTTATGTTCCAGTGTTTCCAAAGAGGGTGCCAGCTCACCTCGGGCCCTTGGGGTAACAAGACACAGCACAAAGCACAGTCTTCGTCAAGCAGGGGGACCCAGTGCACCAAGCACAATCCCAACAGCCTCTTCCTTGGTTAAAACAACAAACTGCAGACCAGCCCCAGTTCACAAAGCAAGGGTTGATCTTTCCCCAGCAGTCTCTTCAGTTGTTCCTTCCTTTGCAGAGGTTCCTCTAGACCATGAAATGGGTCTAAGCCTTTCCAGTCTCAATCAATTTCTGTTCCATTCCAATGTTCAGGGGTCTCAGCTCTCATTGTTATACCCCTAAATGTCTTTGAAGTTTGTTGTGCTCAGGGGTCCCTGACCCCAGCCTAAATCAGTTCTAGGTGTCTCCCTCCAAGTGTCACCTTTCTCCCTTTGATACTGGGGGGTCTAGATCCTTAATCACTCAGCAGGAGACGGGTCAATCGTTTTATTGCAGCAACCCAGGCCTCTTCACCTTCCGGGGCTTCTCCTCGCCTACTCTCCAGATGCATGTCAGACTGGTGCCATCTCAACCCCTCCCTTGGGTCAAGACCTCCCCTAGATCCTCTCACCTCTCAGATCCAGACAGTCAATCCACATTCAGCAGAGACACACAGAAATGCATAAAGCAACAAAACTCAGTCACTTTCTAAAAGAGTGGTTTCTGAACATACAGTGACAAAACCACTTTCATAGAAAGATGTGTTATGACTAACCCTGGGCGGTGAACTACGCTACGCTCTCGGAGTTTTCATAATTCTGGTAATTTCGTGATTTGCGTAGAACGCGAAGTTACCGAATACTACACAATCTGCGACGTAGCCTCGCTGTTTTTCTTCTTCACGCACTCAATATGCGTTCTTGTGCGTGCGGTAACGTCTTACCGTGATTCTGAGTTCACCGACGAGCTTTCCTATACGTTCGCGTGTGCCACAAGATTTGGAATCCGCTCGCAAGATCCCGCGAGAGTTTGCGAACATGGACACGTCATTCGGACGCCCAATCTGACTTCCGTTGGCAGTGTTGGTAAGATCGCGATCCCGAACACGCAGGAACTGCAACCTGGCAAAGAATATCTCTCGAACATCAGAAAACCTTCTTGAAAATGATCATTTTGCTCTAAAAAACTCCTCAGATTGTGATTTGACTGTAGTTTTTTGTGCAAGGAGTCCTTTTTCTTTTTTTTCTTTTTTTTTCAAGAGGAAGAAAGTGCCCCTGATTCTCCAACTTCCTGTTCCTGTCCAGCAGGCTCCTCTCAGTGCTTTGTCCATGTGATGTTCACTTTCATTTGGATTTGGAGCTGGAAGGATCACTTTTTGTGTCTGTCTGCTGCATCATATCATTGGATTGAATTTGAGGACTTTTGGATTCAGGATTTTACAAGTAAGTTGGAGAATTGGTGTACTTGTTTGTTTGATTGGGGCTTGTGTGTAGTGTACCTAGTACCTACATTTGTTTGGGATTTTCATTGTTTAAATTTTGTTGTTGTTGTGGGTGGCGTGTAGTTTCAGTAGGGGCCTAGTTGTTTTTATTTGAAATTTCAGCCAGTAGGCCCAGATGTACCCATAGGTGCATGTTTCTGTGGTGTCTGTTGAAGTTAAACATCACGTAGGACATGGATGGAATTGGATTGAATTGTTAAAAGTGTTTTTTGGGGTGTATTTCACTTTTTGTGTGTGTGTGTTAATAAATAAATACCTTTGTTGGATGTGTGTGTGTGCTTGCTGTGTAACTAACTTTCCAAACTTTTCATAGCCCTGTTGATTTTCGTTTTTGCAGTTTTGTTTTAAAGCTGTGTTGTTTAGCAGGCCTCCTTTCTCTGGTCATATTTATATAGGGCTTATAGACCTGCTTAAGGTCATTGTTTTCCATGGCCTGTTGTGACTGTGAGTAACCATGTGGCTTGGGGCCATTTTGTGGTGGTAGTTTAGTAGTGTGCTGCTTTTTCCATATAGGCCTGCATATCTTTTCTTTGTTCCCCTTGGGTTATGTTATGTTATGTTATATTGTTATGTTATATTGTGTCTTTTATAGCGCTTGGCTACTCAAAAGAGTGTCCCGGCGCTTTATTGACAACCTAGGAAGACAAACACAACACAACAGATTAAAAGGAAGCAGGGTCAACAGAACACGAAAAGAGACTAGGAGGCAAAAAGCCAGGTTTTCAGGCCCTTCCTAAAAGCCAGCAGATTTGAGGTGCTGCGTAACATCAGGGGCAGAGTGTTCCAAAGCTGAGGGGCCCGGAGCATAAATGAGCGACCTCCAATATGGGCCCTCCTCACACGTGGAACAATGGCAAGGAACTTCGACTCGGACCTCAAAGATCGGGTAGGACGATAGGAAACTAGCCTCTTCTGAAGGTATTTTGCCCCCGTGGCGTAGAAGGCCTTGTGAGCAAGGGTTAGAGCTTTAAAAACTATCCGCTGTCGGATAGGCAGCCAATGGAGCGACTGCAAAAGGCCAGAGACTTTGACTCGCCTATGCAGGCCAAAAATGGCACGTGCTGCAGCGTTCTGGACCACCTGCATCCGTTGCAGGAGATATTCGGGCAGGCCTAGATATAGGACGTTGGAATAGTCTAGTCTTGACCCGATCAGGGCCTGTACCGTAATCCTCCTGTTGTCCTCGGAGAGCAACGGAAAAAACTTCTGAAGCATGCGGAGAAGCCCAAAGCAGGTGCCAGTGAGGGTAAGGATCTGAGATCTTAAAGTCAGACCGTTGTCAATTTTAACCCCCAGATTCTTAGCTGACTGAGACGACCGCCCCGGAGGAGACATGTCGGCAGGCCACCATACCTGCCAGTCTGGATCGGATTGACAACCGAAGAAGAGCACCTCCGATTTGTCTGAGTTGCACTTGAGGCTGTTCAGTTGGAGCCATTTGAACACAGCCCCAAGGCACTCACGGACACTCTCTCCATCAAAATCCTCTCCTTTCTGGCAGGTAAAGAGCAGCTGGGTGTCATCTGCGTAGGATACGATCTGGGCCCCGAAGGACTCGGCCAGAGCCGCCAGAGGGGTCATAAAGATATTAAAGAGAGTTGGGCTCAGTACAGAGCCCTGTGGAACTCCGACTCCCAAAGGCGGCATCTCGGCAGAGCTAGAGGAAGCCCAGACCGTCTGTCGGCGGTCAGCCAAAAAAGATGTAAACCAGCTGAGCACCGTCCCCCTCAGACCGATCTCATGAAGTCTGACGAGCAGATCCTCATGGGGGACGGTGTCGAAGGCCGCCGACAAGTCAAGCATGATCAGCATGGCTCTACCACCCAAGTCTAGCGTCTCCTTGATGGCCTCCGACACCTCCAGCAGCGCCGTCTCCGTGCTAAGATTGGGACGAAAGCCCGATTGGGTGGAATGGAGCAGGTCGTGTGATTCCAGGAAATTGGAAAGCACGTTATGCACGTGCTTCTCCACGGTCTTGGCCAAAGCGGGGAGAAGAGAGATAGGCCTGTAATTGGCCAAAACCTCGGGGGCCAAGCCGGGCTTCTTAATAAGGGGAATAACCATCGCTTGCTTCCAGGCCAAAGGGACCACACCCTGCTTTTTGTTATGCTTTTTGTTGTTGTGGCCTGGCCATGTGGGTGGTGGCCATTTTGTGACGGCAGGCAGTGTGCTTTTGCCATAGGCTTGCATTGTCTGTTTTCCATTTTTTTTTGTTGTGGGTGGCGAGCAGCCATTTTGCTGAGCCATCCAGGCAGTGTGCTTTTGCCATAGGCCTGCATTGTCTGTCTTCACTTTTGTGCTATTGTGGGTGGCCTGGCCATGTGGTGGCGGCCATTTTGTGGGACCAGCCAGTGTGCTTTTGCCATAGGCCTCCTAGCTTGCGGCCTAGTCTGCCAGTAGACCCAAAGGTGCATGAAACAAGTGTTTTTATGTTGTCTGTTGAATGTAAACATTATTTAGGGCATGGATGGCATTTGATTGAATTGTAAAATGTTTTTTTTTGGGGGGTTCACTTTTTTGGGTGTGTGTTAGCTAGGCTTTTTTTCAGCCAGTTGTCCCAGAGGTAATCATGGGTGCATGAAACAACTGTTTCTGTGGTGTCTGTTGAATTTCATTTAGGGCATGGACGGCATTGGATTGAATTTCAAAATTGTTTTTTTTTTTGGTGGTGTATTTCAGTTTTTGGGTGTGTTAAATAACTGCCTTTTTGCATGTGTGTGTTGCTATTGTGGTTGTTGTGCAACTTTCCGACCTGTTTTTAGGCATGTGGATTTTCGTTTTTGCATTAAAGCTTTGTTGTTTATCAGGCATCATTTGTCTGGCCATATAGGCCTGCTTGAGTTCATTGTTTGCTTTTTCTGTGCCTTGTGCCTGTGAGTGACCATGTGACTGGAGGCCATTTTGTGGTGGTAGTTAGTAGTGTGCTGTTTTTGCCACATAGGCCTGCATGTATTTCCATTGTTCCTCGTGTCTTACTGCTTCCAAATCTATCCCCATTGCCAGCTGCAGCTCCCTGATGCTGCATCCATGATCCATCCAACGTGATGAACACATTTAGGCCAAACAGGCTCCACTAAATTTTTGTTTTTGTTCTTTGCTATTCGTATTCTTCCTGAGTGCACACAGGAAAGCCCTGGCCTTGTTGTCAAAGTCTGTTGTTGTTTTGTTCACTGAGTTACTAAAATGTAATAAGTGTGACCACCACACACTAAGTTATATATTATATTAGTTTGATTGTACTATCGTCTGACTGATGTTCTTCTGGCTTTTTTGCTTTTAGGTGCACAAAAGACTGAGGAGGAGGTGTGTCATCATTGCCCGTTGTGCTGCCAGACAGACGTCCTGCTGCTGTACACGACGTGATGTGTGACCTGACCAGATATCTCTGCAACTTGGGCAACTGAGTGCTGCTGAAATTGGAAGAAGATGGGCCCAAAAAAAGCAGGCACCAGGTCCTCCAACACCAAGAAAGTTGCTGAGAAGAAGGAACAGAAGAAGGAAGTGACACTTAAGTCTGGTGTTTCTCCCAACACCTTTTTTGGGAAAACAAAAATTACGCCTGCAGCAGCGGTGTCCGGGGGTAAGCTGGGGCCAGCACCTTCGCATCAGTGAGCCCAACCCACCAATCCAGGCCCAAGCACATGAGTGTAAAAGAGGTGGCCTACCTAATGGTGCAAAGCAGTGATACTGAGACTGAGATAAACTTATCGCTATCTCAAAGTAGTACCCTATCAATGCAGGAGGAAGCACAGCAGATAAGTGGTCAACAACAGCCGCAACAACCGCCTGCATTAGTAGTTGTTATTCCTACCGAGGTAGGGGCAGTTCAGGAAATTGAGCTTCATGCAGAGGAAGAAGAAGAGGAAGCCACTCATTCAGAAGTTCCATTGTCTTCCAAATCTCCAGCAAGAAAAAGAAGGGTTAGGCCATCAAGTTCTTTCCAAGCCCACCTTCTGATGATCTAGATGCCACTTGGAAGCCACAAACTGAGTCTGAGAGGGAGACATGTCCCAAGACCAGGCTAGGGAAAAGGAATGTTCCAGAAAGCCTTACACTTAAGGAGGTCGATGTAGAAAAGCAGGATGATGATGAGCCAGTCATCACGAATATCACTCCCGGCCCGAGGAGATGGAGACAAACATTATTACCCTATCCAAAATCGCTACGAGGGATGTAGCATGCATATCTCCCACACAGGTAACACCAACACAACCTACAGCTTCCATATTTGCATAAGCAAAAGCCCGGCAGTGACCTACATCCAGCACAACCACCACCTCAGTAGAAGTATGTAGTGGCACAGCACAGAGTCAAATTCAACGCACACCCTCCAGTTCTTTCGGCATTGGAAGTGGCACCTCCAGCAGGAGGCAAAAGTTAAGCTCCCCAGTTTGGGACTTCTTTACGGTTAGCGAAAAGGAGGAGAACATTGCTAAATGCTCCATTTGTAATACCTCTGTTAGTCAGGGTAAGCTTGGTACAAACTATGGTACCGGAGGGCCAATAAGCCATTCAGTGTTATCATTGCCAACATCTTCTTCATCAACATCTCAGTGGCACAAGAGTATGAGTCAGCCTGGGACAGCAAGGAGTACCTCAATGAAAACAAGTGCGTTGTTGGGCCTAAGGAAAACCATGCAGCCTACCATTATCAGCATGTTTAGGGGGGTGGGGCAGTACGAACGCAACCACGCAATAGCACGCTTGTACAATGCGAAGCTGGCTAAAATGTTAGCACTGGACCGTCTCCCTTTTTCTTTTGTTGAAGGGGCTGGTTTTCAGGAATTTGTGACAGCCATCTACCCAAAATGGCAGGTTCACAGCCACTACTGCTTTGCCCGAGGTGCTGTTCCAGCACTACATCACGACGTGCTGGAATAGCTTTGAAAAGCCTTTAAGCCGAGTGCTGTTCATAGTATCCACCTGACAACAGACATGTGGACTAGTTGCCAAGACACTGATTACATGTGCATCACTGCACACTGGCTCTCTTTTGTGGGGGTTAGAAAACAGATATCTGCTGGTGTTGACGCTGCTGAGATTTTTCAAGCCACTCGCAAACATGCAACTGTAGCCATGTTTGCCATGGAGAAATCTCATACTGCTGCAAACATTTTGGAGGAGTTTAACAGCAAGGTCTTTGAGTGGCCTCGCCCAAGAGGGCTTAATATTGGTTTTGTGGCCACGGACAATGGCAGTAATGTAGTTAGGGTCATGAAAGATGGTGGCTATTTCAGGATCCCGTGTTTGTCACACTGCATTAACATTGTTGTTCAAGATTTTCTGAAAAATTAATACAAAGTCAGCAACTTACCTGCAGAAGAATATGCACACATTTCAGCCATTATTTTAAAGCCTGGAAGCAGCTGAGGGTCATTCAACGTGAGTATAAAATGCCAGTCAAAGCACTCATCCAGGAGGTGCTAACACGTTGGAATTCAACTTGTTACATTTGTTACATTGTTATGTGCATGGGCCAAACAGAAGCAAGGAAATGAGAGTAACGATGAAGCCAACCAATGGTAAGCAATGGGAAGCCTTAAAGTCCCTCATAACTAAACAAAATGTCTCACAAATCACAGCATATGCACAGTCTCAGACTTGAAAAGGGACATGTCATGGAATGGATTAAGACCGCTAGAGTCCTGAAGAAGGGGTGCATATGGGCACCACTACTTTTCAGCCTATATTATGGGAAAACTAGATAGAACCTTCAAGTCCATGTGTGCCTTAGCAGATGGAATAAAGAAGCAAGTCATACAAATACTACAATATGCTGATGATATTTTAATCATAGACTGTAGTCGCATAGGCCTCTATTTAATTAATGCCACTATTATGCTAAAGGTAGACATGAATTAGACAGATCTTATGATCTTTGGTAAAGGTCATGTGCTAGTGATAACTGGCTGATGATGTGCTTTTTTTGTCTTACACCTACATATATTTTGGAGCACAGGGTTCTCTCGCAATCATCCTTCAATAGTAAAAAGAAAAGGATGTCAACTTTAACCTGTCCACTGAGGCGACAACTTAATAAAAACAATCATTTGCATAGCCTATAAGTCTCACCTTTGGGACCTTATACATGTTTAGCCATGCAGCACATTACCCTGGATGCTGTGCCACCAGGGGTTGAAGAGCTACACAATTATTACACAATGGGTCATGCAGTCGGATTCAGGAATACATGCTTGCCTTAGGAAACATTTATGGACACAGTCCAAGGCTTTCAAATGCCCAGACAGAAAGACAAGTGCCTTGATGCAAGTACACAGCCCTATAACATTCTGTGTTCAACTGCATCACTGGATTATTGATCAGCCTATGATAAAAAACAGTGCAGTACTTTCCAATGGCAGTGACGTCTCTTCCCTCCTCCCCTAGACCTCTGTTCATCAGGCACCCATCACCAGAGTTTTCCATTTAAAACATTGCTTGCACCATCTGCTTACCAGGAAGGAATCCCCCGGCCCACCCTGTGCCCTAATCCCCTGAGTATAGTAGCAGTGGGCACAGAAACACCAACAAAATGCTCCCATTTGTTAGGCAGATCGTTTATGCATCACTTAATCATCACTTGGGGGCATATGTATCAAGCAAAATCGCATTCGCAAAGGCCGAAATTCGCTGAATTTCGGCATTTGCAACTGCGAATTTGCAGAACGAGATGCATGAAAGTTGAAACCATGGAAAATAGGGAATCGCTAAAACTGCGATTCTGTAGAATGCGAAAACAGGCATTCTGCGAGAAAATAGCGATATTGCCTTTTTGCGATTTTCCCGTTTGCGAAAATCGCTAAATGAAAATCGCAATGGTACAAAATCGCATAAAAATCGCAGAATGTCAATTTTCGCAATATACAGAATGGCAATGATATGTATGAAAAAATCGCAATTAGCAATTTTTGCTAATTCGCAAAATGCAGAATCGCAATTACCACCAAGTAGGAGCAGGTGGTAACCAGGTGCAAACTATTTAAGCAGTAACAGAATTCAAAAAACTGTTTACCACAATGGCGGGGCTTTACATCATAGCAAGGAGGATGCGACTGAGAGCTGCTGCACATAGGAGACTGTGGCAGGAGAGGTTATTCCGTTTGCGCATCAGAATCTCCCAGTGCCTTGAGGAGGAGCTCTACATCCATTACAGGCTTGATGAAGACAGCATAAATGATTTAATAGCAGAACTCAGACCCTACCTTGAACACCCCACCCGCAGGACAAATGCCATTCCCACTGAAATACAGGTCCTGTGTTCACTACACCTCTTGGCCTCTGGAAGTTTCCAGGGGGTGATAGCGTCAGCAGGAGGGGTGTAACAAAGTTCCCTTTCGCGATTCTTCCATGCCTTTCCAGATGCCATGGTCCGGAGGATGCAAAATCATATTTACTTCCCCAGCACTCCTAAGGCAATTGCACAGACAAAGCAGGACTTCTATCAAATTGCGCATTTTCCACACGTCATAGGATGTATTGATGGCACACATGTTGCAATATCCCCCCCCTCACACAATGAATACATCTTCAGAAATCAGAAATGCTACCACTCACTGAACATTCAGGTGGTGTGTGATGCCAAACGCATCACAACTGACATTGTAGCAAAGTACCCTGGCAGCACACATGATGCTTTCATCTTCAGACACAGTGGGATATATCGTAGACTCTCAAGACGGGAGTTTGGCGAGGGATACCTACTCGGTAAATACCTTCAGACATAGGGGTCATTAGTACAAACTACCATGTGCATGTCACAGGCTAACATATTTTTGTCTAACCCACAGGTGACAGTGCTTATGCTGTTCGTGATTTCATCTTGACACCCTACCTCAATCCCAACAATGCAAGTGAACGCAGATACAACAGGGCACACATTGCTACCAGAGGCACCATTGAACGGACATTTGGTATCCTGAAAAGCAGATTCCGGTGCATCCATAAGAGTGGAGGTGCACTCCAATACAGCCCCAATATGTGTTGCAAAATAGTGGTGGCTTATGCCATGCTCCATAACATTGCAACAAGAAAAGGGACACCAGTGGAAGTGAGTGACTCTGGATCCTCTGACGTAGAGGGGCATGGACCTGGTCGTATGGTAGCTGGTAGAGCGGCAGCAGCAGCTGGCCGACAGAGGCGTGATGAGATAATGCGAAACTATTTTTAGGTAAGAAAACACCAACACAATGCCAAGTAATGCAAGTGTGAAAATTAACTTTAATTCCTAAATGGCAGGAAATGCATGACGTGAAAACGTACAGTAGTTAAATATGAATGTGTTGCACATGTTAAACTCACAGTGCATTCAAAAACAACGTCTCTCTAGGGTTGGTGGTGGTGTGGTGCTGCTCCTAACAGACTGGTTGTCTTCCTCACTGGGAGTCAGCACTCCCGGCCCTGTTGCGCGTATTTGGCGCAACTCATCTACCGCAGTGGTCACCTGCAAAAGTGTGTTTGCAATGTCTTGCGCAGCATGGGTAAATTGGCGCTGCATCTCGATGCTGCGCCTGGCCTGGATGCTGGACATAGCCGCCAAGCGGTTGATGGCCCTGGTGTATCTGTCTTGTCTTTGCGTCCCTCGGCGCAAGTGATCACACACGGCCTCTAGGCCATCCTGCAGGTCCTTCCTGAGTCCATTCTGTCTTGTCTTTGCGTCCCTCGGCGCAAGTGATCACACACGGCCTCTAGGCCATCCTGCAGGTCCTTCCTGAGTCCACGGAAGCCCTCCCTCATCTCCCTTTGTAAGAGTTTTGTGTTTTTTGCCTGCAGGCGCTGCTCCTGCAACATGTTCAGTTCCAGTCCTGCATACACCGATTCATCCCCTCGCCCTTCAAATGGATTGGCTGCGCAGCGTCTGCGCCTGGCTGCACTACGTGGGACGTGCTGGTGTGTTGCCGGTCCCTCTTGCTCTGGCAGTGTGCTGACATTGTTGTCATTGTCACCATTTACATCAGCCTCATCCTGGATTGGTGCCAGAGGCCTGACAATCTGTCTCCTCCCATGTCTGCGCCTAGTCACTGGGCTCTCATCCCCATCTGTGTCGACATCTTGGCCGCCATCTCCTGAGTCGTGACTCTCAGCCACTGTCCCACTGCCTGAGGGCTGTGTTGTAGATGGTGCTGTGAATAGAACAGCATACATTAATTTAATTCACTAACTTGCACTGTGTAAATAAATTATTCTCAGACATTTCTTTTACATTGGGCCCTTGCTTCACAGTCAAGAACAGCAGATTATGTGGTAGCCTAATTTTGCTGCAATTTGGACACTTTGAATTACATGTGACTACATCTCCCATAATGCATTGCTATGGTTGCCTGTGTGCCTGCTCTGGGCTACCTATCTTGTTTCCCGCCCCTGGCTCACTGCTGGGGGGTGTGAGGGGGTGTGAGGGTTGTGAGGGCATGAATCTTACCCAGCGATGGCCCGTGGAGGGAGTTACGGTGGGGCAGGAGGGCGGGGAGGGGGAGGGGCAGGGTGGAGGTTGCTAAAAACCGGCATATGGATAATTGCAGGTAAGTAAACAATTTAATTAATAAAACGAATTTCGTAGCTCGCACTGCATTGCATTTTGCGATGCAAGGCGCACTACGAAATTCGTTTTATTAATTAAATTGTTTACTTACCTGCAATTATCCATATGCCGGTTTTTAGCAACCTCCACCCTGCCCCTCCCCCTCCCCGCCCTCCTGCCCCACCGTAACTCCCTCCACGGGCCGTCGCTGATCTTACCTTTTCCTGCTGCTGGCTGGTCAGAGCTGTCCAAATCAGCCACTCCTCCCACACTCTCTGGTTGCAGGGTCCCCTCAACCAGTTCCTCCAGGGGTGTTGACTCAGGAACAGTTGAGGTCCCACCACCTGTTATCCTGGACTGTTCCAGCCTGGAAGCTAGTTTCTCCTTAGAGCGCAGGCGCAGGTCGTACCATCGCTTTCGGAGGTCCTCTATACTCCGGGGTTTCACTCCCACAGCATTGACCTTGTGCTGTATTCCCTCCCAGATCCTCCTTTTGCGGCTCTCTGGCACCTCCCTGGATTTTATTCCAAAAAGAAGTTCATGATTTACCACCATTTCATGTATGAGAGCCTCCAATTCTGCCTCTGAAAACTTCTGTTTTCTCTTCCTGGTGCTCTCTGTCTCCTGCTCCTGTGAATTCTGCCTGGGCGTGGCTCCACTCTCAGCCATGTTTCTCAAGGTGCACACTGCTCACTTCCAAACACTCCTTCACTCTGCCTCAGATTCAGGAAGTCAGGTGCAGCATGGGAAGTCATTCACTTCCTGGTTGTGATGTCATCATGCTGCACCAGAATTCCTGATTGGTTCATTTGCGAAAACTAAAAAATTTACTTGACCTTTCATAATGTGACTGGTGCTTTTGTGAAGCCCTCAACTACCTTCAGGTCAGTCAAGATCACGCTCTATAAAAATGCCCCCAAAATTATTTTGACCTTTTGTAATGTAACGAGCGCTCATGTAAAGCGCTCCAACACCTTCGAGTTCACATTATATTAAGAAATGTCTCACAGTCCCTGGGAAGCTGCCATGAATGTGCTTTGAAATTAGAGGTCTAAAATGAGGAGTATGATAGGAAGAGGCAGTGGGTGGGCATGCAACGACATTGGAGGAGGTGGGAGGGACCATTGCTGCTCCCATTTTTCAGGTAGAGGGGAAATAATGAACAAACAGGGGTGGCTTCACTTAATCTCCATGCACCTAAAAACTTAAAAATATAACTACCCTTGTGTAATGTAACTGGCGCTTTTGTAATGCGCTTCAATACCTGTGGGTCAGTCAAATTAGCACACAACAAAAATGCCCCCTAAAATGAATCTGACATTGTGGAATGTAACTAACGCTCATGTAAGCACTCCAACACCTTTGGGTCACTCGAGTTCCCATTATGTAAAGAATCATCAGAGAAAATACAACAGGAGTTGCCCAAACCTTGACCTTAGCTGTGCTGCCAGAAACAAGCAGCAACGCAGGAGGGGTTTGGAGGAAATCCTCGCACTTTGAAGTCAGAGAAAGTTAAAGAAGCGCCCTCGAAAACAGCATCTGCAGAGGCTAACATTTCATTTCAGTATGTGAACGTGACGGGGAGATTAAGTGTTGAGCACTGAAGTTGAACCACTGAAGACAGGCAAACAGTGAGAAGGAATCAAAGAAAGAAATTGTCTCCCAAATGAACACATAAGCACAGTAGCATAATGTTAACAGTAAGTGGGCGGTGCTCTGTGGGAAAAAACCAAACACAAAAAGCAGGGACAAAGAGAAAGGATTAACAACTAGCAAGCAAGCATTTTTGAACAACAGTCGAAAGGATGAAGAAAAAGGCAATGGGCGGTGAAAAGTGAAAGTTCTTCAGCTGACCCAGAGTTAAAAGTCCTTAAGACAAACTTACTGTTGTTGGCTTTATAGGGCCTAATGGTATTTTCCTTTGGAGCCCCTTAAAATCTTGACATAATTCAGAACTCTTCATTCAGAAAAATGTTTAACTTGCCTAACATTTGTAATAAATACAAAATCCAGGTTTATATCTGGAATGGCTAGGCACGATTTGGCTTTATGATCTCTTGGGTAAAGCTATGGCATAGAATCGGGAGGAGAGAAGAGCTCATTGAAAGGGTATCTGTGGAATCCATGTAAACAGTTTCTGACAGAATTTGTAATAGTACCTCAAGCAACTGCATTATGGCAAAATAGGCCTCCTTTCTCAATCTTTAAACACCACATTAAAATCCAGCTTAGGCGAATGTCTTGGGCTCTCAATCACAATTTCATGCAAAAGAATCTTTCACAATTTGTGCTTCCATTGTAGGAAGATGCTTAACCCCGGCCACAAACTGCACAAGGAGGCTGGAGATACTAAAAATGTGTTTCCTAATTTGTGACCTTACATTCAGTTGCAAGCATGCAGCTACAAATTGGAACCATAATTTGATATCTTCTGCTGTTGTATGACATTTTTAGAAGACATTCTGGTCAAAGGGTCCTTTCAGACCAAACATGGCATAATTTTTAGGATGCACAGTCCCTCACCCACCACGGTGGTATACTTCATTATCAGACTCTGCTCCTCGTACTGAGGGCACCGCATCCATGATCCCAGAAGTCCAAGAAGATCTCCCTGCTGGGGCTCATTGGACATTGCAGTGCCCATCCAACCTGCAGCACGATCCGTTGATAAAGCATGGCACCTTGATGGCTGAGGGCCTGCGCATTCTGAACGGGTGCTGTGCTTGATCTGAAGGACCTTTGACCAGAATTTGGTCTTGAGGAGCCATTTCACAGAAGTGAACACCAGTTGAATAACTAGTTATCAGTCAAGAAGGATGTGTGCTGGACAGAAAGAGAATGGATTCTTCGGAATATTTTTTTGAAGCAAGTATTCGAAATTGCAAGGATACAGTCTGCTTTTGTTTAAATTGTACCTATGTCACCATAGTTTGTCAAGATTTTTTTAATACAGATTTAATAATGTTAGCCAAAAATAGAGAATTATATACCTGAAAACCGAGCAGTAATGAGTAATCTGAAGCTGCGTGGTTAATAAGTAATATCCTTTAGAAAAAACTTACTGGCAGTGCCTAAAATGCTTTCTAGACTCAATATTCCAGGCCAGCCACTTAAGAGCAGTGAAATGCTTTTAAGTAAAAATCCCCTAACACATTTTTATGTGAGCAATGTTCTCATTTGACAACCTCAGACTTGATTTTATTAAGTGCTGCAAATTGTGTAAATTATTAAGTAACTTATGTTTGCATGACACAATTTTAAACATGTAAATGTATTTTATGATTAGTGTGTGTTAGTAATGTATTTTACATTGTATGCATGTGTTGTTATATTTTGCTACGTATTATGGAATATTACCTAACCTTCTGCCAAGCGCACGACACACCACCAATGCGAACATACCCACTATGCATGGCTTTGGCTGTGAGGACTGGGCTGAAGGGTTTTTACTTATTTATTTATTTATTTATTTATTTATTTATTTAAAGGCTTTATAAAGTGCTGGCTGGCCCCAGGGGTATCAGAGCGCTTTACATGAGTGAGTATAATACAGGTATAAGACAATTGTTCATAACGTGGAATTCACGCAGGTTAGGTTACAAAGATACTCATTTTTGGCTCACCTTAAGCGCCCTCCATACATGCTTTAGAGACGCAAGTCTCTAGTTCTGATTTGATGAAAAGGGAACTTGTTTTATTTTGTGACTCTTAACCCTCTCCCTTTTCACTAAGGGTTTCTCCTTCCAAATTTGAAGTAGGTTACAAAGAACACTTAGCATAATACAATTAACATGTGTCAGACCTGAAGAGAAAATTAACATAAATAAAATGGATACATGTAATCAAATATATACAGTAACATGAGATGGAGGGAGGCTAGGTGGTAGGGGGTGGTGTTGGGGAGGTGTGAATAGGGAGAGAGAAAAATTGACAAAGGAAGGGGCGGTAGTAACTAAGGGGAGGGAGTATGGTAGGAGGAGGGTAAGAAAAGGCGGAGAGAGTAGGAAAAAGTGGGGAAAGAAAAGGATTATGGACCCCAATATTTGTTGAGCAGGTGCAGTTTGATGCATTTTTTAAAGCTTGATGTAGGAGAGGTTACAACGCAGGTCTTTAGGGATGGCATTCCAGATGTTAGGGGCATTTCCAGAGAAAGAGTGAGATTGTGTGGTTTTCTTTTTGTCTGAGGTGGGACAAGGAGAAGAGCATTGGATCTTCTCAACGGTTGGAAGAAGCCTGCTTTGATGAGTTTACAAGTGAGATACAGCTGGGTATTTTGGTGAAGGGCTTTGTGCGTAATGCATGCAATCTTGTAGGTGGATCTGCCTTCGATGGGCAGCCATTTAAGGGACTCAAGGGCTGGGGAGATGTGGTCAAAATGTTTGCAGTTGGTGATTAGCCTGGCGGCTAGATTGAACACAAATTTGAGTGGGGCTAGGTGAACTTTTGGGGTTCTGGAGAGGATAGTGTTACCATAGTCAATTCTCGAGAAGACTAGAGATTGGACAACCGATTTAAAGTAGTCAGCTTGAATGAAAGGTTTAATTTTCGTGAGATGACGGAGAGTGAAGAGAGCTCCTTTAGCTGAGTTTTTTATGTGGGCACGTAGGGTTAGGCTATTGTCAATGGTGATACTAAGGGATTTTACTGAGTCGGATAAGGAGAGTGAACAGTTGAGGGTATTAGGGTTAGAGATCCATGTTTGGATAGGAAGAGGGTTTTTTTTTGAGAGAAGAGAATGATTTCAGTTTTTTTTAGGGTTGAGTTTGAGATGATTGGAGTGGAACCAGGATTGAATTTTGACAAGGGTGTTGTTAATGTATAGAACATCTGAGTGGGATTTTATCTTATAATAAAGTTGGGTGGTCAGCATAGAGGTGGTAGTTGATTCCAGCTTTTTTAGGATGAGGGTAAGGGGTTCCATAAAGAGGATAAAGAGAGAGGGTGAGAGAATAGATCCCTGAAGGACACCAAGGAAGACTTTGATTTGTTGTGTTATGTGTTGGAGGTAGGAGGAGAACCATTTGAGGACAGGACCATTGAGGCCAAAATGAACTTCGAGCGTTTTAAGTAAGTCAGGGTGGTTAACAGTATCAAACGCGGCAAAGCGGTCAAGAAGTATAAGTATGCAGGTCTCTCCATTATCAAGGGAGTGGTGGATGTCATCCACAATATTAAGCATGGCCGTTTCTGTACTGCAGCCTTTTTGGATGCCGGATTGGAAGGAATCCAGTAGGTTAAAAGTTTTAATGTGTTTATCCAGTTGGAGCAGGGCACATTTTTCAACGGCTTTGGAAAGGGTTGAGGTCAAGACCTATGCCAAGTATTTCTAGGTACTCAATTCACTGCATACGGCCTTTAGCCGTACACAGTGGGAGAAGGCCAACGGGGATGGCCTATGTCTAGTACCTACGCTCACATCTAGTGTGCATAACCCTGTATGCTTATACTGCTTCTGGCCATGTGTAGAGGCATTAGTCACAGTGCCCAGCATACAGCTGTGCTCAACCCACCAGGTGCTCAGCCCATCATTTGTCTAAATCCTGCCTCACCCAAACCACCTGAGCACAGCCCGTGCTGAAGCTCATGGCTGTAGGAAGAGGGCTTAGCCATAAACTGGTAAGCTCCTGAGGCGGAAAGCCGGGAGACTTTTGTGGTGACTGCTTGAGTTTTTTAAAACTTTTAATCTATTGTGTGATACTGTGCTTTTAAACTACCTAAAATCTCACCTTGCCATTCGCCCAGTGCACCCTCAGCGAAACAGACCTTAGCGCTGATAGGTGAAACTCTCCAGGGCTGACATCACGGACTGGAAGCACTGTGGCCACACCCACCACCCTAAGGCCACGCCCTCCTCGCCCTATAGAAATGTGCTTCCCCCGGAAGCGCAGCGGACGAGCGCAGCGGGCGCGCCTAAGGCAAGCCCGTCTGCGCCCGTCCGCGACCAGATTGCGCCCAGCGCCAGCCATGCTGCAGGTCAATCCCCTTACACAAAAAGGATACTCTGGACAAGTGTGGAATTATTGGCATTAAATACAGGTAAATCCTGCACGGCGTGCAGGCTCGACCTGACCCAATCGGATCTTTCACCCTCATGCCTGGTCTGTGGCGATCTGCTTGTAGTGTAGTTCCTAGTTTCCCACTAGGCCCTGCGCATTGGAATAACATAAACAGTAGTATCGACGTGGAACTGCGGATATTCCAGGCCTCCACTGACTATGCTAAACTTAATTGGGTGTGTTACCAACTAGCTCAGAGGTCACTGGAAACTTTCTTCTCTGCATAGGAAGTGATCAGCTTCCTTGGCACAGACAAGAAGGGATTCAGCTTTCCAACAACCGTGCAACATGACAACTTTGCTCCTCAGATCAAGAGTCAATCTCTAGGGTCGTGTGAAACAATAGACAGGTATTTCACTCAGTCAGTTTAGTGCCGTTTACTTTCACGAGATGTAGAGAATAGAGAGACGGGCGTTTGTCAATAAAGGGTTAACATTTATTGAACAGTCTTTCTTCTCGTACAAGAGAAATGTATTGCCACAATTGCAAGACTTGTTATTATAAAAAGTACGTACAGTAAGATAAGTATTGCGAAATAGAACTGTAAAAGCATTGATATGGTTTCTTAGCCATACAATGGTTTAAAAGTTATAAAACATATATACATTCATATATACATTAGGCTAAAATACTCAACTGGTGCTTCTAACTACGCCTACCCCAGTGTGCCTGACCTAAGCCTAACACGTGGAAGGGGAGTAAGTAAGTAGCTTTAAGTTAAGTTGGTTTTGCCAAGGTTTGCTTCAAGAATTCTCGTCTAAGGGTTTAGTCAACACCATACCTCTGAATAGAATGATGGAAGTCTGGTATTTCCTTCAGGGGGCACTCGATATCCCAGTCACCCGCGAGGGCAGACCGGAAACGCTGGAGCTGGATTTCTCTGCAGGAGAAAGGCAGCGGCTCTCTTCAGCGCGTCGAGGAAGGAGGGGGGACAGCGTCCGCGGACAGCTGGAATCTGCTGGATGTCTTTGCAGAGGGACGGCTGTTCAGCTCCTAAGCGTACTGCACCATCGTTCGCGCTTTAGCAGCGATAATGGAATCAGTAGCTTCACCACCAAGGGGACAGCAGGCTGCAGCGACAGGGTGCTAGCTTCACCAACACGGGGTCTTGCAGACAGCTAACAACAGGCAACGAGCAACGAGCTATTGCTTAAGGCAACGTTGGTAATATTTATACCTGACAGGTGCCGGGTTTGACGCAAGTTTGCTGGACATAAGACGTCAATTAAAGATGTCACTAGGAAGTGATAGTTATCAGTTGCTCATTAGAGTTCCATTACTAATCAAAACACAGCAAGCGGGGATTTCCAGGTTTGCTGAGTTTTTATCTTGTTGAAGAACTCGGAGTGTTAATCTAGGAATCTCAGATAGTGACTTCTGCTCTGTCATTGCACTAATTGGTCGCAAAGGAAGTGGCAGAGAGCTATGCTGGAATGTGGCTCTGTTCGTGTGAGGCCAGAGATGACTTTTCTGAAAATCGCACTTGAACGGTTATGCCAATATAGGGAATAAGTGGATTTATGGCCGAATAGGGGCATAAGGTCACAGTATCGATCAGGATCCTAGATAAACACGCAACACCCACTCCACGCATTCATGTCCATCAAATTACTAAAACTAGAGCAATAAGATGCATGTGTAACATTGCCCATCCAAAATACGCAATATGCATTCGAAATAGGCGTATATTGTAATACGTGAAATTTAGGTACTGTACGTTTTTGAAGCATAGAAATCATTCAAAAATTATTGCATATGAAATCAATGAACGATTATGCAAAAAGAATTACACATGAAGTATCTCTGACAGAAGAAGGGCGAGATAAATCATCACATATAAATGCATTGCAATAACATGCGCTAGAGGCTGATGTAATGTTGTTATGTCTCTAGATGTGTTTAGAAATAGAAGTTTTGAAGCTTCTGTTCTCTAAGAATAGTTTTTACCTTAAGCAAAGAATTGTTCATGCCAAAAAAGGTCAATATTAAAAATATCCAATTCAAAAAGAATTAATGCTTGACGGGGAATTAGAGTTCCAACACTTTCTGCAGTTTTTGTTGATCAAAACTGAAGGCCGAATTCAGAGTTCATGGGAACGCTGTGAGTCGGAAAGCTTCTCAAAAGTTATTGTTTCTGTACGGGTGAGAACATCGTATCAGACAGGCTCTCAAAGAATTGGTCTACAAAATCAGGTGACAGTTCAACCAAATTCGATAGCGCTGTAACTTGGCAGGTGTGAGAATGATTGCTGTCATCGTAGTCAGGAGCAGCAATGCTCACAGATGGCCGTACCTGGGTGATGCTGCTTTTGTCACTCGCTCCACTGTTACCACCTAGTCGTAGTACAGGAGTCTCAACGAATGCTGTCATCAGGATTGGTAGCCGCTGGGGACAACACAATGCGTGAGCCGTTATTGGACTGAGCAAAGTATCGACGTCCGTTGGTACTGATTTGATTTGATTTGAAAAAAATTTGTAAAGCGCGGCTAACACCATTAGGTTTCTTGGCGCTGTGCTGGGGCGTGCTGAAAAGAAAAAGATGTGAAACAGGATCTAAGGGTATGAGATAGTGAAAAGGTAGGTTTTAAGAAGTGATCTGAAACCAGAGTATGAAGGTGCAAGTCTAAGGGAGAGTGGGAGGGAGTTCCAGAGGGATGGAGCCAGAAGAGAAAACCTCAGGCCCCGTGTTTTTTCCTCTTGAACCTGGGGACGGATAGCAGGGCCATTTGGGATGAACGTAAGTTGCGGGACGGGGTATAAGAATGGAGAAGGGAAGAAATAAAAGAGGGACCTAAACCAGAGAGAGACTTGAAGATAGTGCAGCCCAACTTAAATTTGCAGCGGGCGGATATCGGCAGCCAATGAAGACTCTTTAACCCCTTCCACACTCATGACGAGCTGGGCTCGTCATGGTGTAGCCTCCTCAAACACTGATGACGAGCCCAGCTCGTCATAAAACAATAAAGAATAGCAATTCCCAGCACAGGAGGGGGAAAACGCATAGCAGCCATGGAGTTAAAAGTGGGCGGACATGCTGATCTTTTGGCTGGTGGAAAATCAGGCGGGCAGCCTGATTTTGTATCAGCTGGAGTCTTCTCTGTTGATACTCAGGGATGCCGACGTACAACGCGTTAGCATAGTCGAGTCGACTGATCACTAACGCCAGGAGTGCTAACGTGAGCGCTTCGGTAGTAAGTAGGCGAGATATTTTCCGGAGTTTCCTGAGTTGGAAGTGGCTGGCGGACACCACTGCACTAATCTGGGGAGTCATAGAGAGGTCATTACTAATAATGACACCCAGACTTTTGGCAGAGTTGACTGGAGAGGGAGGGCTTCCAAGGCTGGCAGGCCAGATGGAAGGTTGCCAGGGGTTGGAGGCTCCCCCGACAAGAATCAGTTCAGTCTTGTCGGGGTTAAGCTTCAGATGGTTTAGGCTCATCCAGTCACTGATAAAGCAGAGTGTGTTTTGGAAAGTAGAGATGGAATCCTCGGAAGAGTCAATATTGAAAATCAATTGAATATCATCCGCGTAGTTGAACGCAGTAACGCTCAACCCGCGGAGAGCACGGAGTAACGGAGCTAAATACAAATTAAAAAGGAGAGGGGATAGTGAAGAGCCCTGGGGGACACCACAGGACAACTCAACCTGAGTGGCGGAGAACTGAGACAGCCTGACAGCTTGTTGTCGTTCCGTCAGGAAGGACTGAACCCAGTCAAGAGCGGTCCCTCGGATGCCGGCCTCTCCGACACGGTCGACCAGGATCCCATGGTCGACCGTGTCGAAGGCGGCCGATAGGTGCAGAAGGACAAGGGCTTGTCGGGTGTTAACATCAGCCCCTCTGCGCAGTTCGTCCAGCACGGAGAGAATGACAGCCTCCGTGGAATGCGCAGGTCTAAACCCTGCCTGTTTAGAATCTAAAACACACGAGTCCTCGATGAAGGAACTGAGTGTGTGGGTAACGTGCGATTCCAAGACTTTGCTGAGGAAGGGAAGAAGGGATATAGGGCGGTAATTGCTCAGAATGGAGGGATCTGCCGAAGGTTTTTTTAAAATGGCAACCACCTCGGCCTGTTTAAAGGAACACGGAACTACCCCGGTGGCCAAAGAGTTGTTAATGAGGGCCAGGGGGGACTCGGGGCAGGAGATGAAGGCTGCTCGAAGGACCGAGGGAGGGCATCAATCACGAGGAGAACCAGAGGAAATTTTGTGCAGAAGCGAGGAGAAAATGACCGTCGAGATAGGAGGAATAGCAGTGAGAGTGTGAGAATTGGAGTATTTAGAGGGCTCAGTAGTTAGGGGGTGAACAGGCGAAGTTTGGGCAGCAATACTGGATTGAATTTTTGCTATTTTTTCGATAAAAAATTCATTCAGGGAGTCGCACAGGGCTTGGGAGGGGAGTGGCCCTGGTGTAAGTCTGGCTGGGTTGGATAGTTCTTCTACAATAGCAAATATGTCCTTTGACTTATTTGTGGAGTCCATAATTTTATTTGAAAAATAAGTAGATTTGGCCAGGGCTATAGCGGTTTTATAGTTTTTGAGTAAAGAGGAAAATACCTCCTTATTCTCAAGGGAGTACCCTCGGCGCCATCGTCGTTCTGCTTGGCGGAGGCCTAATTTAAGAGCTCTTAGGTCCTCGGTGAACCACCTTTGAGCGTCATGGCAGCGTCTGGCTCTGACTAGTTTTAAGGGAGCTACTACATCGGCAGCAGAAGTAAGCCAACGGGTAAGGTTTAATGACTGAGTGTCAATAGAAACAGGTAGATCAGAGGTAAAGGGGACTGAGGAGCTAAGAATAGAGTGAAAAGTGTTTAGGTCTGACCTATTCCAGTTGCGGGCCAGGAAGTTCGTCTCTCGAGGCTTGATGGTAGGCCTGGGTATCCCTAATGTAAATGTGATTAAAAAATGGTCTGACCATAAACATGGCAGGACGCGAATGGCGAATATGTCCAAACCGGATGTCCACACCTGATCTAAGATGTGCCCTTTTATATGCGTGGGCGAATGAATATGCTGAATGCAATTCAGGCCTGACATGAGGTCTGAGAAGGCCAGTGAGCTGGGGGATTCGTGGGTGTCCGAGGGCCAATAATTAAAATCGCCCAAAACCAAAATATTAGAATTGTTGATGGTGAGCTGAGAAATGAGGTCACCAAACTGAGCAGGAAAGTTGGGCATAGATAGAGGGGGACGGTAGGTCAGAACACATATAAGGGAGGACCCTGACAGTTCCAATCTGAGTACCAGACAGTCTATCAGAGGAATGCTGGTAGTAGGCACTATGGAGAAGCGGATCGGGTGCTTGAAGACAGCGGCAACTCCCCCTCCGACTTTGCCGGAGGCACGATTAGCTTGTAGTATATGATAACCGGGGGGGATGGCGGCCAGGATATCGGGAGCAGAATCATCTGTTAACCAGGTCTCGGTCAAAAATAAGATGTCAGGTTGTTCTGACTCCAGAAGATGGAAAATATCAAGTTGGTGACTGACCAGAGACCGAGTATTGAGGTAGGACACCGAGAGGGAGTGATGGGAGGGTTTTGTCGATAAGTGGGTACCAGGTCTGGGCTCCGTGACCAGGGGCCTTGGAGTAGAGCATGGCCTTATTATTTCGGGAAATGAGTTGCGGGTGGTGAGCAAACCTAAGGAGACCAGCCTGGGAACAGACTCAGGTGGGGGAAGCGCGGGATTATGACATAACACGAGAGAGGCACGGGTGTACGTGAGGAGAGGGACAGAGTAACAAGCCCCTAGCCCCGGTCGGCCGCGGACGGGCACAGATGGGCTTAACTCAGGCGCAACTCCGGCGCGCCTACGACGCGCCCGCTGCGCTCGTCCGCTGCGCTGACACATGAGGGCCGTTGAAAAAGGAGGATGGCGAGGGGGTGTGGCGAGGCTCTAGCTCGCGGCCAACCAGTTTCAAGATGGCGCCCGCGGCCGCTGGGGAGCCCGTTAGGCGGACCAACCACAGCAGGCGGCCAGGCACCACGCGGGAGGCGATGCAGTCGGGAGAAGAGTGTCCCCGCTTGTACTCAGCGGATGAGGTAGGATGTTTAAAAAGTAAAGGTTGCTGCTTGCAATCAGCAGGACCAGGGTAGATTAAAATAGCTGCTCGTAGTCAGCAGAAGTCAGATAAAACAACAAATGGCAGCGCACCAGCAGTTGCGTGTCAGCCCCCTGCCACAGGGCTGCTTAGCAATCACAGGGGAGCGAAAGGGAGGATCCTAAAATAGGAGGATGGCGAGGGGGTGTGCTGCTGATGGAAGTGAAAGACAGATGTCCAACACGCATTCATCGCCGCATAGCATACATCTTAGTACCGGTAAGATACAGTTCTGCCATATAGGTCTGAATGAAAGGAACCAGGTCATGTTTAGATCTCTCAGCCTGGCTAATCCAAGGACGTTAGTTATCCTGTCCCGGTAGCGCATTGCTAGGATTGTCTCTTCCATTCCCATGGGAGCTATGTCTGAGTTTCGGCTTGCCATAACGAAGCAGGAGGGTCAAAAATAAAATCCCTGCTACAAGTCCCAAAAATAATGGTATACCGCCAAAAACAGAGTGTACAAAATTAGGAACGATTCCCAAAATTGCCTGGAAGGGTGTTAGAAGTCCCGTAAAGACTGTCTTAAATATGCCTGGGATGCTTGTGGCACTAGACATGTTAAGGAGTTGGCTCAACATTTCTACAAAATGCACGGGGCAATTTGTTGATAAAAGGTCATGAACTTCAGTAGCTGTCCTTGCAACTAGAAGATCATACGTCTCTTTTGATGACGTTATAGGCACTGTTGTCTGTAAAAGTACAGATTTCATTTTGCTTAATGTATCAATTCGTATAGAATAGAGATTCAGACGAGGCCAGATGGGAGTCACTGTGTCTGCAGGCCCACTTGGAAACAATGCTTGCATACAGCATTTGACCATGGATGTTACTTTTACTAGATAACTTTTCCCTGGCACGAGGCCACAACATCTGTGATCCGTTTTAAGAATGTAACTCCTGTTTGCGAGTTGCATAAAAAAGGGCTCTATCTGAGTTGCAGGTGTGACTAGCTGGTGGCATGAAAGGTTGTTAGAATTTCCATCACATGCTCCGTGTAAATTAATACCCTGACACAAAAGTATACTGCTTAGTGAATGTTTACAATTCTCACCACTAAGAAATACATTTTTGTCGCTGTCACTATAGCAAGAATGTGTGTATGGTAATTTCCATTCAGATTTTACATACCCAATTGTTCATACTGGCCAGCAGGTATGTATTCAAGGCACTTTTTAAATCGGAAAGTTGTTATCGGAATTGTGATAATTCCGTGTATTATCCATTCAATGACAGGACTCTCTGACATTGTCAATGGTAATCTCTCGAGTTTTTCGATGCTCAGGATTGTATAGTCTGCTCCTTTCTGTGCCAAACTGATCTGTTTATCAGTAAGGTTAAAAATGGAAAATAATGATGTTGTGTTGATTAAACGCCAAGGCACATAGCCTGAACGAAGATTTTGCAGCGTCCAGCCTAATTCTATAATAGAGCGTAATTGAGACTGGCCATGTTGTAACATTAGCAAGTCTCTGTCTATCACATCAAAGGCAGATGATACAATATTGTCCAACGAATATATTCTGGAAGACAGAGTCATTAACCCATTGTCTACTACAGAAAGTGATTTCTCCAAATTAATACGATCAATTTCTCGTATTTTTTCAGCTGTTTCAATTTGTTTGACTTTCCAAGCCTCGTTGTAAGCAGCATAGATACTGGTCGCTATGAAACGCTTTTGACGCTGTTTGCGTGGTCCAAGAATGAAATCGCGCAAATCAGCACCATCTTTTAGTAAAGACAAGTGTTGCTTAATTTCAGCCAGTGTGGATGTTGTTAGCCATTCAAGGCAGAGTTTCCCTACACTGTATGTTGTTATTATCCCTGGATGTTGTCTCTGGGAATATCTCAAGTCTAATCTGGTCATTTTTAACCCCTGTGTTTTATTCAGGAATCTATCTTGACAGCTGTTTGTGTCAGTAGGCCAGATTAACCACTTTTTCCAATCAGGATGTGTTCTGTTAAAATGTAAAATTTGTGACACGTCTAACTCAATATCTGCAGTTGTATTCTTAGGTATTGGCTTTGGTATAGACGGTTTTTTAAGGTCTTTGATCTTAGCTAGGCCAAGACAGGATGTTTGGTGTATTGTGTCATTTAAAAACAACATTTGTTCTGGTATCATGCAGGTTCTAAATAGTGCTTCAATGCCTTGCACCTGCCAATCTTTTGTACCCCAAATTGTTTTCGTTTCAATATTATTTTTCCAATAATCAAAACCAAATGTCATCATTTTGTCATAAAATGCTTCTGAATATATCAATTTAGAATTTGTCAGCATTGTTTTCATTCCTGTTTTATCTAACAGTTTGTAATAAAACGTTTCTGCATTACTGGTGTTAAACCCTGAGAAGTATTTGAATTTCTCAAAAAATGCTTTAGAACTGCTTTTAGGTGGTGTAGCACAATGTTCCCATTGATTATACATAAAAACATTTCTAGGCTGTGCAGATTTATGCAAGTAGTGATCACCATAGTGTGTGTAACAGAATAACTGCTCATAACTAGATGAACCTTGTAAATAATCATGATCTGTGAATCTAGCTGACATTACTAAATCAGACATCATGTCATTAATACTGTTAAAGTCCCAATCATCAGAGAATGTACTAGGTGTTACAAAGTCACTTAAGGAAACCTTCAGTTGATGAGGATACTTCAGGATTTCGACCGGACCATATATCTCATAGTCTGTTTTCTCCCATACTACCCCACCAGGTATTGGAATTGCTGTGACATTTACTGTTGACAGTTCTCTTTTCTTCACGTGGATGATCTGTGTGGTTTCAGGACTAGGTTGATGTTCTGACTTGCTGTGTCCATTCAATTGTAATGAACTTCCCTAAAATTAAAACTAAAATTAGGCATAGTAGGAGTATGAATACCCCTGAAATAATCCAATGCTCAATCAACGGTGAATCCAGATATAATTCTTTGATTTGTTGAAGGAGTCCTGTTGTATTTTCTTTAGAATACTTTTTTGTTTCTGGCATCACTTCGGGGTCGTATTGATCTTCAGAGAAGTTGTCGAAGTTGATGAAATAACTAGAGGCAGTTCTGTCAATTAATGGGATTGTTCTTTCAATCTGTCTCTCGGTAGCACTTTCTGATGCCACATTAGTGTAGACTGGTGTTTCTTGACGAACTGTTTCAATCTGTGTTCCAAGAGGCACGAGTTCCATGGCATTATTGCATAGTCCTTCATTGTGCACTGCAGGCTGATCGAATGTGATTAGTCTTTCAGTTTGAACCTCTTGGATTGTTGCAAGTTTGGGTATTCTGTTGTTTCTTGGGAGTCCACTGGGCCTACTGTTGATTATAGGCCACATGCTTGTGGTTTTACCAGATCGATAGACACGACTCTGTTCTCCTTTTTACCAGCAAGGGGCGGTAGCACAACTGATCTTCTTCCGGTGACTGCCAAGACAGGTACTGCTTTTCTGTAAGAAGGCCCAAATTCCTTCTTAACCGCGATCTTTTCTCTGACTAGATCCCCAATCTTTGGAATCCAGACAGGCCTTGCTGGGGCTGTTGCTGGTGGTTCCTCGTCAGTGGTATTTGGCTGTTGCTTTAACTTTATGTTGCTTAAGGATTTTCTTGTTTCGTTCAGTTCCTGTAAAACAGCCAAACGATCCTTTACATCAAAGTGCGTTGTTTCTTCTTGTACCACTGACATCTGACTATCGAGGTCCTGAATACGCATTCTAATTCCGAACAATAGTTCGTATGGTCTGAAACCTTTTTAGAGAATTTCTTGGCATGTTGTTAAGACTAGTTTGGACACTTATTAAATGTTTGACCCACCCAGCGCCTGAACCTAATACCTTTGCTGTTATAGATTGCTTTATGTCACGGTTTTTTCTTTCTACCACACTTGTGCGACGGACAAGAATACCGCAACCCAATTCCCATGCTAGCCATGGCCTCCTTATAAGCTCGAGAGCTGAAAGCAGGACCCTGATCAGAATGGAACGTGGTAATTGCGTATGTGCCGATAAAGACTCGCAAATCTTTTATAACAGTTCTAGCGTCAGCCGAGTGCTGGAAGCCTCATTTTTTAAGTGTGTTTAGCATAAACTGATTAATAGGACGCAGGTTGGGGTGCAGGCAGCGTTACGCTGTTTCTGATCGGTAGCCGGTAGCATGGTTCACTACTGCGATCCCTATTGCAGTTTTCACAGTTGTTTGCATATATTTGGTGTTCTACACTCATTCCCGGCCACCAGTATACTGATTGTAATTCAGTCAGGGAGTCCCTGATTGTTTGGTGTCTCAGACCCAATCCCATGTGTGCGTCTGCTATTAAAAATATTCTCCTGTTCGTGTTTGGAATTACTCTGTCCCCCACTCCAGGGATTCGAGCAAAAGGAACGGAGTTTGCATCGATTATGTATGCATAATTGAGTGGATAGTTTACGGGTAGTGCTGCGCAGTCGCCTTTTACAGTCGTTTTTACTGCCAGCATGGTTTCCCCGTCTATGTATTTATCTGTACGCTTTTTTGTGGCTACGGAAGCTGGTTTAGTTGCTTCCGCTGTGGCTGTATTGGCCAATGAATTCCCTGCAACGTGAACGCCATCACGTTGAAGACTCTGTGCGTGAATCACGTGAGTCTTTTGTAGTTCTTTGTATAAAAGAGCTACCTGTTTCCAGAGCAATTTATGCTTTATTGTGGCACCTGTGTCATCTTTGTAGTCGTTTTCGATCCAACTCTGCAGTTTATTGTTGTAAGAGTTGACGCAAAAATGAGAATCGCACACGATAAGTGTCGGGAATTCACGTTCTGCATTTTCAAGCGCCATCTTTAAAGATCTGATTTCAGTTCTCTGAACCGAACAGTTTCTTACAGATTCAGTTTTTGTTACTTTCGGTCTGAATTTACCGCACAGCCAACGACCTTTAATAATCGCACATGCTGCATCGTAGGATTTTCTCTCTACGTTGAAATGCTGTACAAAGCTATCTGTATAGATTATACAGGCGTACTGTGGGAGAGGCAGAATTTCGATTGGCAGAGTATATTCTTCTTCATATTCTAAATCATTCAGTTCTTCAAATTGCGGGGCGAAATAGTATTTCACGTCTTCCGCTCCCAGAGAATCTATACACTGTATCCATTTCGGATCCAGTGACACTGTAGGCAGGTTTACTGGGCTGAATAGCGCCTCGAAGGCGGATTCCGCTGTAAGGATATTAATCCGTTTGCCGTGTGCTAGTTCTCGTTCATTTGCTAATGCGATTTGCACTGCTTTCACAGTTCTTTCTGTGTGACTGAATGTTTTTTCTGCTTGTGTGTACAAGTGAGATTTAATTGAAATAGGTACCTTTTCTCCCTCATTAGAGGTCAGGTACGTGAATCCGCATCTTCCTGGGATGACTCGTATTACAAGATCGATCGTGTTGTCACGTGTATATAATTTTGTTTTTGCTAACATGTCTGTTTGCAATGATCTCAAAATTTCTGTGTGTTTTTGAGTCCAATTGATTTGTTTAAAATCAGGTTTAATTAGTTCGTAGAGAGGTTTAACCCTCTCTGCGTAATTTAAAATGTAAGTTCTTCCGAAATTCAGAAAACCTAGTATGGATTGCAAATTCTTCAGCGTTTTTGGAGCTTGGAGTACAGCGCACTTCTCTAAGAAGTTGTCCGCTAGGCTTTTCCCTTCACTTGATAATTCGTACCCTAAGAATAGTACTGTCAAATGGGCAATTCGGGACTTTTTAAAGTTGAATTTGTAACCCTCTGCTGCGAACCCAAGTATGATGGTGTTCACTCTTTTCAAGTGAGTATCCAAGTCGTTGTCTGTGAGATAAATATCATCTACGTAAGATAATGCTTCATCATCATAGATTTGTAGTAACTCTGTTACCCTAGCTGAGAATAGTCCTGGGCTGTTCTTGAACCCCTGTGGGAGTCGACAGAATTTTTTCTACGACCCAAATGCGGAGAAAGCGGTCAAATATCTGCTTTCCGGTGCAATGTTTTGACAAAAGAAACCATTAGATATGTCTAATGTCGTTTTATATTTTTTCCTAACTATGTTATTCATTAGGGCTGCACTATGCGAGTTTTGTACTGCAAAAGTTTTGCAACATGTATTAAGATGTCTGTAGTCCAAAACTAGATGATATGAATTGTCTGGCTTGGAGACAGGAAACAAAGGATTGTTCATTTGAGAGGTGCATGTTTCAATCACCCCCTGGTACTCAAGTTGATCTAAGATCTCCCTGACCTGTTTTTTAGCTTCTTGCTTTATGGGATACTGCCGTTGGGCAGTTGGTTCACTTTTTAATTGGATTTTGTGAGGAGGTGAATCCTCATCCCATCCTACATTATTTTTATATAATCCAGGTGCCTGGGCTACTGCCCATTTCCTTGTATAGGTATATTTTTTGTGAATCGGAATGTGATGCGAGAAGGCAGGCATAATCACTTCTTCGCCACGAGGGCACTCCCTGACAAACTCTGGGGGCCAATCTTTTTCAGCTAACAGAATATCATAGCCTTTTGAGAGCTTTTCCCAAAATAGACCTCTAATTTTCCTAGTCTTATCACCCTCTATACGCAATGTTATTTCGTATATTTTATGGGGCTCGCTAAGTCTGGTGTCGGCAGTTTCACCCTGAATGTATTCATTCGTGTCCACTGTCTCCAGATGACTCATCAAGATCTTGCGCGCTATACTGATTTCTGCTGCACTGTCCAACATTGTCAATGCCCACTCCCCGTTTTTCAACTGTGTCCTCAGTATTCTCGGCATGGTTGATTACTCTAATACTGGCTACCTTCTTTTTCTGAAATTGAGATTTTTTACTCTGAGCAGGTTCCTTGTCTTTGGACTTGGTGTGCTCTCCTGGGTCTGACCGTCCTCTTCTTTCCGAATTCTGTGGAAAAGATCGAGAGGGACGTGTATCAATACTTTGATATCTATCAGGTTTTTTCAGATTATCCCTATTTCTAAGGTTATATCTTTTCTCAGAGGGCTCCCTCTGGGGAGACTGGTGTTCTCGAGTCGGAGTTCTTTCCCTCCGTCGAGGAGACCTTCCTCTGGACTGGAAAACTTTTTCCTTGGGAGTGGATTGTTTATTTCCATCCCAGCTCTTTTTAGGAGTGTTTGAATTATTTTTAATAAATAATTTTTCAGGATTTTCGAGCAGTTGGGGCTTTACCGGTTTCCCACCCAAGCTGTCTCTACCTAATTCTTCATAGCATTTTTCTATGATTTTTGCAAGCTCAACAGGATCTTCTATAACTGTTTCCTTCAACTTCTGGCGAATCGCCACAGATGCTGCTTCTCCTTTTATGTTGGCTAATAATATAGCCGAGACCTGCTTGAAGTCTTTCAGTAATTTCATACCTAGATTTAAAGCGGGCTCTGGACCGATTTCATTTTGAATCTGTTTTAGCACTTCTGGTATTACCGCCATAGATGGAACACCGTGTGTTTTCGTGTAAATGGAAGCAAAGACTGTACCCCAAGTGTCGCAGTCCTCCATGTGTGGTGCGATTCCCATAGGAAGGCAGATGGTCAAAATTCTGTGTTTCTCTATAGGGGTAGTATCAGGAAATATTGCCTCTATTTGAGTGATTTTCTGTGCTAACCAGAAAGGAATTTGTTCCCGTTTTACGGGTTTTTTACCAAGACATGACTGTATGTTCTGTTGTGTGATTTTATTAGTGTTCCCCTGATGAGGGGTCAGCTGTGGTACATTAACAGCTGGCTGGACTGTTGCAGTCCGCATTACATATTGGACTAATTGCCTATGTATTTTTATTAATGTGTTTAGCTGTACTAACAGCTCTTCTCTAGACATTTTTACAATGTCAGGATGTGGTGTGTAGCTGGCTAGAACCGGCCACGTTGCTCCTGGTCTACCTAGTGGACCGAGCCTAGTTATGTGATCAGTATGTTTTAGGGCGCCATTAAACCAGAGCAGGTGCTCTTGAAATTTAAGTGGAATTTCAATCTCCTCGAAAGGAGCGTACTCTTCCGGAGGTTTCTCTATTTTGTAATAGTGAAACTCTTTTGTTGTAGCGTTTACCGCTGGAAAGTTTATCCATGAATAGAATACCTCTGTCTGCCGATATTCGTGAGCCTCTATCACGAAAATTACTGTACCACCTTGTGGTGTCAGTCCGTTATCTATAAGTTTTAATGTTATAGATTTTCTTAAATGTGCCGGGATGATTACTGCACCCGGTACCATATCGTCGGAATCCTGCTGAGTTGCATTTACTGCGGCCCCAGTGGTTCCGTTGTTTTCTACCGACATTTGTTAAAATGCAAGGTTTGCAGAGTAGGTCTCCAAGGAGACAAAGATTAGGTGCACAATATTTTGGAACACTGTATCCTTCAACGTTGAATGAACCAGAGCTTTACATAGGAATCTCTTCCTACTAAGGTCGGGCGGATTTTAACCTTTCACCCACTCCAGACGTCTATTGGAGTACTACGGGAGAAAGGGGTCTGTGAAATATGCACGACTGAGTTACTCTAACGTCTTGCGTTAGTTTATCGCCTTACCAAACGTTTGGGCGCCATGTAGTGTAGTTCCTAGTTTCCCACTAGGCCCTGCGCATTGGAATAACATAAACAGTAGTATCGACGTGGAACTGCGGATATTCCAGGCCTCCACTGACTATGCTAAACTTAATTGGGTGTGTTACCAACTAGCTCAGAGGTCACTGGAAACTTTCTTCTCTGCGTAGGAAGTGATCAGCTTCCTTGGCACAGACAAGAAGGGATTCAGCTTTCCAACAACCGTGCAACATGACAACTTTGCTCCTCAGATCAAGAGTCAATCTCTAGGGTCGTGTGAAACAATAGACAGGCATTTCACTCAGTCAGTTTAGTGCAGTTTACTTTCACGAGATGTAGAGAATAGAGAGACGGGCGTTTGTCAATAAAGGGTTAACATTTATTGAACAGTCTTTCTTCTCGTACAAGAGAAATGTATTGCCACAATTGCAAGACTTGTTATTATAAAAAGTACGAACAGTAAGATAAGTATTGCGAAATAGAACTGTAAAAGCATTGATATGGTTTCTTAGCCATACAATGGTTTAAAAGTAATAAAACATATATACATTCATATATACATTAGGCTAAAATACTCAACTGGTGCTTCTAACTACGCCTACCCCAGTGTGCCTGACCTAAGCCTAACACGTGGAAGGGGAGTAAGTAAGTAGCTTTAAGTTAAGTTGGTTTTGCCAAGGTTTGCTTCAAGAATTCTCGTCTAAGGGTTTAGTCAACACCATACCTCTGAATAGAATGATGGAAGTCTGGTATTTCCTTCAGGGGGCACTCGATATCCCAGTCACCCGCGAGGGCAGACCGGAAACGCTGGAGCTGGATTTCTCAGCAGGAGAAAGGCAGCGGCTCTCTTCAGCGCGTCGAGGAAGGAGCAGCTGGAATCTGCTGGATGTCTTCGCAGAGGGACGGCTGTTCAGCTCCTAAGCGTACTGCACCATCGTTCGCGCTTTAGCAGCGATAATGGTATCAGTAGCTTCACCACCAAGGGGACAGCAGGCTGCAGCGACAGGGTGCTAGCTTCACCAACACGGGGTCTTGCAGACAGCTAACAACAGGCAACGAGCAACGAGCTATTGCTTAAGGCAACATTGGTAATATTTATACCTGACAGGTGCCGGGTTTGACGCAAGTTTGCTGGACATAAGACGTCAATTAAAGATGTCACTAGGAAGTGATAGTTATCAGTTGCTCATTAGAGTTCCATTACTAATAAAAACACAGCAAGCGGGGATTTCCAGGTTTGCTGAGTTTTTATCTTGTTGAAGAACTCGGAGTGTTAATCTAGGAATCTCAGATAGTGACTTCTGCTCTGTCATTGCACTAATTGGTCGCAAAGGAAGTGGCAGAGAGCTATGCTGGAATGTGGCTCTGTTCGTGTGAGGCCAGAGATGACTTTTCTGAAAATCGCACTTGAACGGTTATGCCAATATAGGGAATAAATGGATTTATGGCCGAATAGGGGCATAAGGTCACAGTATCGATCAGGAGCCTAGATAAACACGCAACATGCTGGCCAACGCTCCACTCCAACAAAACAAATTGTTGAAAATAATACGCCGACCAATAATTACCAGTTCCCCTACGATCCCGTTTAAGGCAGCTCTACTGAACTGTAGATCTCTCCCTAAACATGTGGATGATATAAACCTATTAATAATGGACTCTGAGTGGGATGCTCTGTTTCTCACGGAAACCTGGCTAAACTTGGACAATATGGCCTCTATTCCTCATGCAATACCACCGGGGTTTAAAATAAGCTTCGCAAATAGAGAAGAAGATAGAAGAGGTGGCGGAGTGGCGATTATTTTTAAAGATAAATTTACACTGACATCCTCTGCTCCCACCACTATTCCTGGTATAGAGGGGCTACATTTCTGCTTTCAAATCAATCCGCAATTATCCCTAGCCGGCCTGCTCATATATAGACCCCTGGACTGCCCCTCGACACGCACCAGTGAACTTTGGGATTTAATAACCCAAAGCTCCCTAGCTCACCCTCACTATATGGTCCTCGGTGACTTCAATGTTCACGCTGATAGGCCTGATTGCCCCCAGACTATTCAACTTCTCTCTACGCTACAAGCCGCCAACCTACCCCAAATTATTTCAGGACCCATGCACCGTGCCGGCCATATACTGGACCTAATTTTCTCCAACATGTTGGATTCTACCGCCCTTCCTCCACTACCCCTGGTCTTGACGGACCATTTTTTAATTTCTTTTTTTATTTCCCTTCCTCCCCATTCCCAGAAAACAGGCAAACGTTCCTACATATGCAGAAATTGAGATAAATTATCTGCTGACACCTTATGTACGGCTCTTGCAGTTGCCCTCCCCACACTGACATCGGATGTGAACTCCGATGCATTGCTGCTAAACCGCTGGATAGGCAACACAGTGGAATCTATCGCTCTTGCTAAAACTGCCACATCTCGCAGAGAATCCCCTACCGCCCCTTGGTTCTCTGTAGAGTTGATGGAGAAAAAAAGAAATTGCAAAAAGTTGGAGCGCCTCTGGAGGGCAAATTATTGTGAAGCAGCAAAAAACTGCTACAAAAAAGCCCTTCGACGTTTACACCAATCTATAAAAAAAGCCAAAAAATTATTCTTTGCAACCTCCATTCAACAAGCTGAGTAATCTAGTAAAGAAGTCTTTAAGATTGTTCAATCCTTTTTTAAACCAAGAGCCATTGACACTGAGATAATTCCATCAGAGAGACTCTGCGAAGATATCTCAGACTTTTTTGATAAAAAAATTATCCAGGTCTATGAGACCTTTTCAAACCCCACGCCCACTGTAATGGAGGACTTCGACATAAAAGACTCGCCCCCTCCCCCTCTAGCCCAATTCCATCACATCTCCCATGATGAGGCCATGAGTGAGCTAAGCAAATGCAAATCGGGAGGCCCAGACGACCCTTGCCCACCAAAACTCTGGAAAGTGATGTCGTCAGCTATTGCTACACCTCTCCTCCATATCTGGAACACATCCATTGAAACTGGTACGTTCCCTGACTGCTGGAAACATGCCACCCTCCTCCCTCTAAAAAAAAAAAAGCCAAATGGTGCCCCAGACGACTTGACCAACCTACGCCCCATTTCCCTGCTAGCAGCCCCCGGAAAAATGCTCGAGAAACTGATTCAACGCCAATTGAACAGTTTCATAGAGAATAACGGTATCCTTCATGAAACACAATCGGGTTTCAGGACTGGTTTCAGCACCGAGACGGCCCTTATCGAGGATGCTGAGTCAATTAGATGGTTTTTAGACGAAGGGGCGTCAGCTATGCAGGTGCTCCTGGATCTATCGGCCGCTTTTGATTCAGTAGACCATGGAAGATTGCTGTTAAGGTTAAGAGACACAGGTCTGGGGGATAGAGCACTGAACTGGCTTCAAACCTATTTAACGGATCGCTCCCAAAAAGTTGCATTGGGCACTTTCTCCTCCAAACCAAAACGGCTCTGGTGTGGGGTCCCCCAGGGGTCTGCACTTTTTAATATTTACTTAGCCCCACTTTTTACCTTGATCGCCAAATGGGGGGTCAAGGCAATCTCATATGCCGATGATACTCAATTGGTTTTCCCCTTTGCTGAAGTATCTGAGGTTGCTTTCAGTAAAATTAAGGGCTGCCTTAAAGACATAGCCAACTGGATGAACACTAACAAACTCAAGCTGAATGCATCCAAAACGGAAGTGCTATTCTTTGGAAAAAATACGCGTCCTACTCCAGACCTATGGTGGCCCCCCGAAATGGGACCAGCTCCAGCCCCTGGATCTAATGCGAAGAACTTGGGAGTAAGATGGGACGAGAATCTCTCTTTCTCCTCGCATGTTCAGCAGGTCTCCACAGGTTGCCTTCACAAACTTAGGAACCTTCGCAAATTTCTATCTCTCCTACCTGCTGAGTGCCGTAAAACGGTAGTCCACGCAACAGTTACCTCAAGACTGGACTACTCGAACGGCCTCTACCTTGGTCTCCCCAAGTATCTGGTGCAGTGCCTGCAGATCGTGCAGAATGCGACTGCGAGACTTATAAAACCAATTCCTTTTAAACATCATGTCTCTCCGCACCTTCGCGAACTGTACTGGCTCCCAGTGGCGAGCAGAATTAAATTTAAAGTTCTTACCATGCCGTTTAGAGCATTAAAAGGCACCTGCCCTAACTATTTAAAACTTAGACTCACCCGCTACCATCAGGACAGACATTTACGCTCCAACTCCCTGCTTCAGCTAACTATACCAAGAGTTAGGAAGGCCAGACTTGGGGGTAGATCCTTTTCTGCCGGTACAGCGAAACTGTGGAACGCCCTGCCTCTGGCCATTCAATCCACCTCGACAGAAGCAAGTTTTAAGAAACTCCTGAAGACCTGGCTTTTCATGCAAAAAACCTAGGCATTTGTCATAGCTTCTGTCTTAAGCTGTAAGCTCTCTACTAGCGCCGGGACACCTCCTTGTGAGGTAGCTGTTCGCGCTATACAAGCATCAGTATTATTATATTATTATTAAATGATGTGCAGCTGCTTCTGGGTGCCACAGCACTACTCCATCCATTTTTTTTGAGGAATTGCAAATCTGAAATCTGAGAAAAAAGATACACAAAAATTACATTTTATAATCAATGTGCAGATCTGCATACATTTTTCTTAATCTGTGGAGCCCCATCTACAAATCCAGTACAAAATGTCTGCGTGAGATACCCCTAAAACAGTGGATGGATTATCAGAATCAGTGAGACAAACAAAGGGTTTTTTGGGCCAGAATCTGTTTATTTGGACCTTTTTACATCCTTCCTAATATCAGCTCTGTATCCTTAAATCACACTAGCACTCTCTTTAGGACACAGGCTTCAGTGTCTGTCCTCCTATAATGAACTATGTAGCAAATTTGTTTTTGCCCGACAATGAGATCATCCGGATTCTTTAAATCCTCTAAGATTCCCTCACTGGATGAAGCAAATAAAAATGTTCTCTTGTCCAATCGGATTCATTTTCTTTTCAATTGCATTGTCCTCTGATGGTTTAAGAATCTGGATCCATTTCTAAACCCTCCTGCCACCTTTTTATTGTACAAATATCTAAACAAAACTGCTGAAATATCACTATTCTGAGTAAAGTTCAAGTTTCATTCCAAGTTTGGTGTAATTCCATTAAGCGGTGTTTGTTCCAGCCATCAGCAAATCTTCTTATCGAGGCTTGAATTGAAAACACAGCTTTTGTTCCACTTCCTGTAACTTTCCAATCCCTCCAGATGGAACTGTATGAAATATTACATGGCAACATTTAGCCAGATAAACCAATAAAGTGCAAACATTTGCAGTGAAGGAAGGTAACAGGCTAGGCTCCTGTATTTCACAAGACTGATGTCTTAATCAGATTAATACTAGACCACCCTGTGGATAAAATCTGAATGTCACAGAAATGATGATAAATCGGAAAAATATCCTCTGCACGTGAAATATCGGTTTTGAAATCAGTTTATTTGTGCTATGTATGTAGTAAAAATGGAATTTCTTATTTGGCATTACAGAAACTATTACTTTGGCATACACTTCATGATAAAATCTGACATTTCTCTGGGAAAGCATTGTATCAGAGTGAACCACATTCTGAAATCTAGCCGTATTTTTGTCAAAAGAGGAATGTTCTTGTTTAAATACTAGCAGCCCGTCCCGGCGTTGTCCGGGTATGAATTGCTGCCGGCCAGTAGTATATTGTTTTGTAGGATTTCGTTTTGATTGCATTTCTTATCTGTGACAGGCCTGTGAAACGCTCGATTCACAGTGCACTGCTGATGCACTTAAGAGTGCGCGTTCAGTAGTGTGTGAACTCAAGTTTACTTACTTTATTTTTCCTTGCAATATTATATAGCGCGAACTCGACAACATGGCTTGATCACAATTTACATTACAGAAGAACACATTTATTTGTGGTAGGCATGGGGAGACAAATCGATTTGCCTGGAATCACAGGATGTGGAGCTGATGCCGAGATTCGAACGTAGCTCTCCAGCTCTAAAGTTCGCAATTCTAGAACTTGTGGCTGGAGGTGTGTCTAAAAGTGTATGTCGTGCTGGCCATCAATGAGAGAGACCTGTGCATTTTTCAAATGAGTGGTGAAAAAATATGAGTATGTTGCTGGAGGTGTGGGCCGCCGTGCCACCAATGTACTTACCGGGGGAGGGTAAACACCCATTATTCCGCAAATTTCTTTCCACATACCATCATTCCGCATACTTTCATTACGAAAGTACCATGACTCCGCAATGCCATTATAACACATGGCATTACATTTTATATGCTTTTACCACGCATACATTTACAACGAAATTCGTTGTAAATGCATGAATGCTAAAAGCATGTTTTTAATGTTTGGATAAGGTAAGTATGGGTATAGGGGTATATGTTTTGGGGCACTGAGGTATATGTTTTGGGGTGTTTGGGTATTTTAAGGGTTCGGATATAGTTTTGGATTATGGGGGACAGGTTTAGTTTTAGGGTTTAGAGATAGGTAGGGGTTTTGGGGTGTAGGGGCATTTTTAGGGTTCAGGGCAAGGTTTGGGTTTTGGGGTATAGGGGTATTTTTAGGGATCAGGGGTAGGTTTGGGTTTTGGGGTACAGTGGTATTTTAAGGGTTCAGGGCTAGGCTTGGGTTTTGGGGTACAGGGGTATTTTTAGTGTTCAGGGCTAGGTTTGGGTTTTGGGTACAGGGGTATTTTAGGGTTCAAGGGTAGTTTTGGGTTTTGGGGTACAGGGGCATTTTTAGGCTTCAGGGCTAGGTTTGGGTTTTGGGGTACAGGGGTATTTTTAGGGTTCAGGGGTATGTTTGGGTTTTGAGGTACAGGGGTATTTATAGGGTTCAGGGCTAGGTTTGGGTTTTGGGGTACAGGGGTATTTTTAGGGTTTAGGGATAGGTTTGGGTTTTGGGGTACAGGGTATATTTATAGGGTTAGATGGGTTAGTGTTTAATGGTGTTGGGGTATTTTAAGGAGTAAGGGTGGGTTATGATTATGGGGTGCAGGGGTATTTTAAGGGAGCAGGGTGGGATTAGCACACGATATGAGACATGGCATGAAGGGCGGAATGTAGCACACGCCCCTAGCATTTGTCACGCCCCCAGCACACGTCCACAGCACAAAGCAGACACGCCCACAAGGGACCACTTTGCTGGCACGGTTCTTTTACCTTTTAAATGTATATGGTGGGCGTCTGCATAGCCTATGTCCTTCTGCTGCAACTGCCCTTTCCAACGCTGTATTGGGTGTTGTGATTGGTGCTGTGGTTCCTGAGATTACCCGCCTCAAACGTTTGAGCTCTCTCTTTATTATATTAGTATGGATATATATATATATATATACTAGCAGCCCGTCCCGACGTTGTCCGAGAGCAATCATGGCTCAGGGCCCCCGCCCGCCCTGACGTTGTGTAACCTGCCCACGTCACTGCTCACGCCACTTTTTCCTCCTGTAATGCCCCGTTTGGTACCCGTTCCACTTTGTACGCTTTTGTCACCTGCACACATTTCTTTTTCCTCCTGTTAACCTGCCCACGTCACTTTTTCCTCCCTGTAATGCCCCGTTTCACTTTTTCTTCCTGTAATGGCCCGTTTGCTCCCCGCTCCACTTTGTAGGCTTTTGTCACCTGCACACGTTTCTTTTTCCTCCTGTTAACCTGCCCACGTCACTGCCCACGTCACTTTTTCCTCCCGGTAATGCCCCGTTTCACTTTTTCGTCCTGTAATGGCCCGTTTGCTCCCCGCTCCATTTTGTACGCTTTTGTCACCTGCACACGTTTCTTTTTCCTCCTGTTAACCTGCCCACGTTACTTTTTCCTGCACACATTTGTTTTTCTTCCGGTACAAGTGGCTCGCTCACCGCTCCTCCCCGCTGCCGCTCCTCCCGCATGTTTGCTTTGCTGACTGGTAACTTGGCGCCCTACGTCATCCGCCGCTGACCACTCCTCACTGTCTGCCCGCTGATCCTCACCGCCTGTCCGCCGGTCATGTCTGCTGCTCCCCTGATCCCTGCCGCTCCTCGTCACTGCTCCTCCCCGCGCTGATCTTCGCCGCTCCTCCCCACGCTGTTCTCTGCCGCTCCTGTACGCCGCTCCTCGCGTGTACGCCGCTCCTGATGTCAGCACGCACGTCGCGGCCGGCGCTACTTTGAAGGGAATACTTTTTTTTTCAACTTATATTTTTTAATAGCGTATTTATTTTTAATTTATATAGCCTATGTCCATCTGCACACCCTGAGGATTACAACGATGTATCGGGTGTGTGGATTGGCGCTGTGGTTCCCGAGTTTACCCGCCTCAAAGCCTCAAAATTCATCCTTTATAATAGTAAGATAGAAAACCAAGAATGAGTTCAAAAAAATATAAATATACAGACGGAGCTCCTCGACTCTCCCTGAGTGTACTTTGACACTTATTTCCAATCAGAAAGCAGGCGTAATAATATGCATAGAAAGCTGTGTCCAATGCACATTTCCAGGTGCATTATTATACCTGTCAGGTGACTTTCTAGTGACAGCCTTTCTTTCCTATATAATAGTTCACAGCATAGAATTCTGCACAGTAATAATGGAGCCTCTGTCCCTTTCTTTCATTAACTCTTAATTTGACTGCTACCCTGACCTTCACTCACCATATCCTTGCCACTGTCTCTCTCTCACCTTTCTCAATACCTGCCTGTGTTTGTGGTGCCCTCTTTTTTCACTTGCATATTCAGTGCCTCTATCCCCAAATGTTCTATCCTCCCTATGGATCTTCCTCTAGATCCTATCTGGCTCCCTCATGTAATACTTCTAACATAGCACTGGTGTATTTTTTCAAGTGCATATTCTCCCACTGGGACACCTTGGCACTGAATTACAGGTGTTTATTGTTACCCAACTTAGGGGCCGATTTCGATGCGGTTGGAAACTGCTCCGACCCTGGGTTGGAGCCGTTCAGACTGCATCAAAGTGTACCGTTTGGATTCCTTACCGACCGACCCATTAGGAAGTGGTCCATCAGAAAGGAATCCACGCGGGCTGTCCGAATGACTTCTGACAGGCTAGGATAGCCAGCCTGCCTTTCCAAAAGGGTTCAGTAATCTAAAGGGTGGCTCTTTCTGCAAGAGGGATTACGATGGCGGATTCCCACAGCCTTTCCGTGATGGCATTTCCGACACAGAAAGGTTGTTGTAATCCAACTTTGGGGGCCCCCAGCAGGACCCACATGGGTGCCTCCGGATAGTGGCCGAGGGGACACCAGATCCCTGTACCTGGTGGCAGGCCACTGGAGGAGCTGGCCACGAGGTGCTGGGATGAACTGCACCTGAGCTCTTTACAATGAGAGCATGCATTCCGGTCGGAATGCATGCTCCCAATGTAAAGAATAGGAGTGAGACGGAACAGTGTTCGGTCGCATTCTAATTGCTGGTTTGGGACCACCGACAGGAGGTTGGTCGGTCTCAGTTCCAGATCACTGTTGGACGGATCTCGAAATTGGCCCCTTAATAGTGTTATTTTATTATACTTAGAATGATGAAAGACTGAGTGGACCCACTGAAATTCAAATCTGAGGCCAGGAGGACAAACAAAGGTCTCTGTGCTGGATGCATTAGTCCACTGGGCTTCCTGGCCCAGCTGTTGGCCCCACTGCCTCTTCTACACCCTGAGTCACCTCTACATGTCAACGTCAGTCGATCATTCTTTGCTAGTGTGTATAGCATCCCGAGAGAAGTCCCTCCGCGGGCCCTCAAGTAGTCCGGGCGAGAATGAAGAGACTTACCGACAACTGTACCTCCTTAATGTATGTTTCACTGCCTTATTGATCAAGAGTATTGGCTGCTTCCCAGACACAAATAATAAAACAATTGCAGAAAAGCCTCCTATGCATGTAAATCAATGAGAGTGGCAGGTGGAAATGAGACTCTAACTGCCATGAGATGGAAAAGAAAGTGATAAAGGTTCAGCCCTTAATAGTCGGGAGAGGCTGACCCTCTCTGGCATGGGAGCAGGCGGCAGGTAGGAACTCACCATTCACTGGACAGTGAGAAAACAAAAACTGACTTGCCTTTAATTATCCCCCTTCCGATTTCAACAGGGAACTTTAACAAAGAATAAGACTTCAATGTGTTCATTTACGGGAATAAAAGGCGGGAACCCTTTATTTTTCACACAGGTGCAATCATGCAGGTATCCTCCTCGCTTCTATTTGTGTATTTCTGGAATATTTCTACTTTGCCTGTAATTGTAGAGGGCAGGGCTTGTTCAACTCCAGAGTAATGTCTGTTTCGGTAAAACATGCCGCCATTCTCCGCATCAGAGCTAACTTGTAACAGCTTTGTTCTCTAGAGCACTGTTTCCTTACTTAACAATGTGTTGACCACACGTAACACACTCTCGCCCTCCTCGCGCCCCCCCCCCCCCTTTTGGGCCTTGATTAGCATTACTTGTCTTTGGACACCGCAGCTCTACAGGGGCAACCAGGAGCTGGCTGAGTGGCCTGAGAGAGGCCAGGGCAGATCTGGGGTTGGCTCTGGTTGTGTTGGATGGGCAGCGCACTGTTTTACCAAGTGGCGGCTCCTCGAAGGAGAACTGCAGGGAGGTGGGGCGGGGCAGGGAAGGGGCACGGTGGGCGTAGTAAACTCCGGCATACGGGCAAACGGAGTTGTGTAAATAAATAAATAAAACAAATTACTGCGCGCACTGCAACGCCAATGGTGATGCAGTGCGCGCAATGTAATTTGTTTTATTTCTTTCTTTATTTACATAACTCCGTTCGGCCGTATGGAGGAGATTACTACCCAGGGCAGGACTGGGAACCAAAACCAGCCCTGGCAAAGTGCTCGGCCGCCCCACCCCCCATGGGAGGACAGGGGTCCGACCACGCTCTTTGCAAAAAAACGGCCCAATAACAAAAACGGCCCCAGGGGCCCAAAACCGGCCCCACCCTTTGCGGCGCACCAGGGGATTGCCCAGTGCCCTCAAGACCAGTCCGGCCCTGTTACTACCCCCCATCATGCCCCTGCCCCACCCCGCAGCACTCCCTCGAGGAGCCGCCACTGGACCACACATTCCAGATCCAGTCTCTCTCCATTTATAAAGCTTTTGCATTCAGTTATGGCAAATACCTGGCAGTATTCTTATGAAAGGGGAGCCAACATCTTAGTTAATTCATTAAATATGATTCCTGGATGGCTGACAAGCATATGTGTGAATTGTTCTTAATAGAGCAACAAAAAACGTCTGCCGAAAACTAGATGGCAACAGTGCTAATGCCACAGAACCATAATTTCCAGAGCTTTCGAAGACCTTGTAGGACCGTATTATAAACAGTACCCCGGGGACACAACGGGCGTGTGCACCGATTTTAGGGGCCCCGGAACACCCTGGGCCTCATTTATGAGGCCTTGCGTCAGTTTTGTGCTGCTGATGCGTCACTTTTTGTGACGCATCGGCGGCGTAAAACATGCGCCTTGTTGCGCCATATTTAAAAAGTGACGCATCTAGGTAGATGCGTCACTTTTTAAACCCCTGCACCACATTATACCTGCGTCAGGTATAATGTATGCAGAGGGGGGCGTTCCCCCGCAAAAAGCCTAGTTATAGTGACGCAGTGAAATCTATGAGATTTCACTGCGTCACTTTTAGGACGCTGTTGCGTTAAAATCTTGCACCTGCCTCACAGCAGGCGTAAGACTGACGCAAGCCCTTTCACATGGGGCTTTCCCCATGTGAAAGGACGCATTGCTGGAGTTGCGTCACTTTTGTGACACACTCCAGCAATGCGTCACTTTTGCGCTTACAGATACGTCAGAAATACTGACGTATCTGTAACTCCTTGCGACATGATGAGTCATACATTAAATATGACGCATCATTGGTGTCACAAGGAGTGCGCAGTGAAAAGTGACGCATCGCTGTTTTCACGCAGCGATGCGTCACTTTTCATAAATGAGGCCCCCTGGATTTAAGAGGAAGGTACTGACGCTTATGCACCCTCTTCTATAATACAGATAGCTTCAGAGCTAAGAAAGTGCTGGTGCTATCTTCAGGGGGGCATTCTCTCATTAGCATGGAGGCATGGCCCAATGCTAATGAGGGAAACGCGTTGCCTCTGTGCTCATGCCCTATTATGGACACAGGCGCAGTGGCAAACAGACTGTCAGGAGGTCACTGACTGAGCGCCACAACACAAGCGTCACCCAGACGGAACAGGAACACAAACTATTCCCATTGAGCTGCTGAGAAACTCTCATTGCGTCAGTAAGATGGATTTGTTTGTTTTTCAAACACCAAAGGGGGTTCTTAAACCTTTTTCTATAGTCAGAGCTACTTATACAGAAGGAAAATCTTCCCGAGCTACTAACACATTTTATTCCTGTAAAATAGTGGCCACATCTGTTAGCATAACACTAGTGACCACCAAAAAAGGGTTATTAATAGTGACCACCCAATTCTTTCAGGCTAACAACAGCTTTAAATGTGATTTGGCAATGAAACCTTATACTTTCATCAGACATTCAGTTTCTGAAAGTACGCATTTTTAAAGCTAAACACCCTTTTCATTTTGTAAAAATAAATACATTTTCCAGATGAGAATTTTTTTTCGAAAAATGTTAACTTTTTCTTTCAAAATATCAGTTTTGATTTTTAGTAAGCACACAGCACCCAACGTCGGCTTCACATCTTCATCAACTATTCACATGTGCATATCCCTCACATGGACAGATTCTGCTTCAAATGCCCAGGTTTTATAGTCACAGGCCATGGATGCTAACCATATTACCATGGAGGGCTACAGTATAATAATAATGTCCACCATTATACTATACCAAGTCCACCATTCTTATAGCTTATCCACCATTGTGTCAAGGATGGACAACATAATGGGCAGGATATCCACACCATTATACCAGAGGTGGTCACTATTATGTCAGGTCTGGCTACAATTAGGCTAGCAATGCTCCTAATATGTCAATGATGGTTACTAGTAGGCAATAACTAGACCAAGAATGCCCATATTATAACAATGATGAGCATTAATATACCAGTACCACTGTTATTTCATTCCTTGAGATGGGGTAAGCTTCTACATTTGGGGGTCGATTCCGAAAACAAATCCGTACGACGATTCGAATTCATAGGCGTTTCCGTGCGAATCGTACAAATCCATCCTAATTGCGTAGTACGATCCGTAGTAAAAAAATACGTCCAAATCGTTGCGAACCGTACGTAAAGCAAGGGAAAATCCATACGATACGGACCCTGAAAGTGAACCGTAGGAATCGTAAACATGCCGTACGACCCGACAAGTACGATCCGGACCGGGAAATGAGTACGCAATTCGTACGGTAAACGTCGCGTATGAGCAATTTGCACGGAGAGCACACAATCACATAGGGTACGGTTCATACACCCCGTGATTGTAGGGGTATGGTTCGCACACCTACGATCATGGGGTGTACGAACCGTACCCCTTGATCGTAGGTGTACGAACAGTACCCCTACGATTATGGGGTTTACGAACCGTACCGCATGATCGTAGTTGTACGAACCGTACCCCTACCATCATGGGGTATACGGACCATACCGGAGGTCCGTTTTGCACGCACTTCGAGTCGAATTCTGCTTTTCCGGACATTTTGAGCTCTCGCAAAAGAAGAGTCGTACGGAGTGTTGACTGGATGAATCGTACTTGCTGGGTCGGAAATTGATGCTTTGATCCATACGGATATCGCGTACTGCGCGTTCCGAATGTGATTCGTACGGATTATTGAATCGTACGGGCTTTGGTACGATTCAGACGGAGGACTGCTTTGCATACGCATCGTACTACATCGTACGTACGGGGACGTTCAAGGATACGATTTGTATGCGAAAAATGTTCAGTAGGGCTATTCGTGTGGGATTTTACCGAATCGGAATCAACCCCTTGGTGTCCTTAACCTCAAGCATACCTTCATGGGTCAAAATGGCTATTTGTAGGGAGGGACAAAATAGCAGACTCTCACAAAAAAATATATGCACACATGTATATAAATATTCATGCACACACTCAGATGCATGCACTTGAGGCGCTTAATTTTCTCAGCTATGGATCCAGACCCCTCTCCTCACTCTGGCTCCTGCAGTCTCACAGTTCAGTGAGTTTAGACTGGCTACTGCTGCAGTTACTGCTGGCACTCTTCTCTCATTGCCCATTGTTCACACTCATAGTGTGACTGATAGAGCACAGTCTAAAACATGCTCAATCTCCTTGTGACGGTGCTATATTGAGAGTGGAGACAGAAGGTCGTTTGTCCTTTAGGGTGACACAGTTTGTGGTTTGGCTGACTGCTAATCTAGGGTCTTCAGATAAGCGCATATCCTCTAAATGAGGTACTCGGTTTGTCTTCACGTCTGACAGGTACTTGTAGGGTGCTTATAAGGTACTATTGGCTTCCCGCTTACTCACTGGAGACCTCTGCCCTATGGTGGATATCTCTGTCCTATGGGTTTTTGTCTTTGGAAACCAAAAATGTACTGACTTCCCTGCCATGCTGTCAATGCATGGCAAAATTCCTAATATTCAGCAGTTTCACTGAATCTGATCCTACAATGTCAGCACACGCATTTATGGCAAATAATATCTGCTACATTAGTGCTACATTTAGCAGATGGAGGGGAGAAGGCGGTTCCTCCATTGCCTCAGTGGTATGGTGGTCAGCAAGGAAAATGTTAAAGGACCGCCACTGAGTCATGCAATGTACTGGACACTTTAGATAATGCTCCCAATGGCTTAATAAGTCCAGCTTGCCATGCAAAATCCAAGAACCTCTCAGGAGCAAAACATCGATTGAACAAAATTGATTTAATTTCCTATATGAATACATTATCCTATGTATATATATTAGGCTAATGAAGTCAGAAAGTAAATGGCTGACAGAAGAGGTGCAGACCTTAACCGTGGACCAGCAATATCCAGAGTGATGAAGATGCAAAGGGGCAATGCTGGAGAAATAATAAAAGATTTTTAGAGATGCCAATACGGGTACAAGGTCTTAATATAGAATTTTTCATTGAGGACTGGGGTCAGGTGTTTTTTTAGCTGAAGGGACCATCAGCGTTCTTCTCTTTTGAAAAAGCCCCTTGAGTACCTTGTTAACGGCCACCACCAGGGGGGGATCAGCGTTTACAACTCAACTTGTCCACGCAGTACTTTTACCACGCAACTTTTACAACGCAAGCCATTACAACGACTTGCGCTGGGGGGGCGCTGTAGGATAGGGAATAGTTTAATTTACTATCCAAAACCTTCCCTACTATCCACGGGGACTGGAGTTGGAATAGTAAATTAAACTATTCACTAAGCAGCGCCCCCCAACGCAAGTTGTTGTAACAACTTGCGTTGTAAAACCTGCGAGGTAAAGGCATGCGTTGTAAAAGCATGCGTAGTAACGACATACATCCCCACCAGGGCCCCTCAAGAGCCATTGTTAATACATTTATGAACTATTAGGATAGGGATGCCACTTTACAAAGTTCTATAACGGTTTAATGTATCATTTGTGAATGTTGTGCTATATTTTCTTAGCTGATATGAGATATTGGATTGTAGGGCAGGTGGGATGCATCACGCCCAACCCCAAGCACCTCTGTTCCCTTTTGCCACTTTTCATTGCTCATATATTGTGTGACAATCCAGCAATACATTGTATGATATAATATTGGTGTGATGACTTCATGCATTTAGCTGGTGGCTGGTTCTAACCTACTGTGATAAAGAGTGGGTGGTGAAGATTTGGTGAAAAGGGTGTTAGCTATTTCATACATTACACAGTAATTAAGTAACACTTTATTGTACAGTTAATAAAAACAATTACAAACCAACATCAATAAAAAGTGTTTTGTATGTCTGTAGCAACATAGAAAATTATATTAATACTGTGGTAGGTTGTAAAAAACTACGATTAAACGATACTAAAATTAAAACTATTTAAAAAAGCAGGTAGGAAGGAAAATTGGCCCACTACTGAGTCGCTTCTATTTTCCTCTTGAAGAGTTTTGCATAGTTAGGTTGACCTACCCTCCCCTTCAAAGTACATTTGATTATTGCAGCCCGTAGTCCATATGGGTGGCAAGACATTGTCCTCCCCGTCAGCTTGTACTTTGTAGTAATAAGTCCCGGTGTACTCCTATGTGCCTGCTACGCCTCAGTATAATCCGATTATTTTAGCTCTGAGGATGCAAGTGATGCACTGGGCTCCATCAGCTTGGCTTTTTCTGTTTGTTCTTTCTTTTTGTTGAGGCGGGCTTCAGCAACTTCAATGTATTTTACCAGTAGACAGGTCATTTGAACTTCGTCACCCGAAAAACATGCCAGGACCGCTTGCCTGCATGACCTGATCCCTTTTTTATTAAACAATAGTCTCAGAAGGTTCCGGCGAGCTTGCTGCAGCTCCTTGCAGATGGTAATGAGGGGTAAGATGTTTTCCTCGTCTATCCCGCAAAGGCGGCACTTTGCTGGCTTTGAGGGATGCAGCCAAGGGGACATGTGGTCTGCACAGGGCAAGAGTCCTAGCCGGTATTTCAAAAATGTCTCTTTTGTTTTTTTTGGTGAAACTGGTCTGAAGATATGTTTGTGGTCTAAGTTTGGTATAAGATTGTATAGTTAGCCAGCCGTGTGCTCGCTTCAACAGTAAAGCTTTGTCCTGCAGGAGAGATTCTTTTCTGACAATGTTGTTTACTGCTTTTTTAAAACCTGCCAGAGGCCCTTGTAGGTCCCACAGTCGTCGCACCCCCAGTTGTTTTATTGCGTCCTCCAGGAAAAACCTTGCCAAGCAGTTTTCTTTAATTTGCAGTTCTTTCAAAAGGAGAGCGTTGAGTGTGTTTGCTTCTCCCCAGCTTATTTTATACCACCTATTTAGGTATACTCCTTTACGTGCCAACTCTTCCTTTGCCAACCCAAATTTGAGTCTAATCTGTGCGGGTGAAGTGTGCCTCGGCAAGCCAAATATCATGGGCAGCGCTCTTGTTACTGTTCCGTCGACCATTTCCGCGTACCTTCCTCTCATCGCTACGCTTACATAGGTGATAGATGGAATCAGTTTTATTAGAGGAACAAGGTTTGGTCCAGCGATGTTATTTTTTAAATTTCTTGTAGATACCGCTGTCATTAGTCCTCTCTTTTTTATTTCCTCGCGTTGTGGCTTGAAGTTGCCGCTGGGGCCTAGAATGACCCCCAGATATCTGTATTTATTCGTGACGTCCAGCTTCCTTGTATCCAGGAACCAGCTGGACGTTGATTTCTTTTTGCTATTAGTGATGCACATGACTTTAGTTTTTTTCTTGATTGATACTGAGTATGTTTGTTTTAGAGTATTGCGAGGTGATATCTAACAGCCGCTGTAGGCCTATCGGAATCCGGCTGATCAGCACCAAGTCATCCGCGTAGAATTGATTGGACAGCTGAGTGCCCCCTAGCTTTGGTGCATGGGAATTGCTTTCATTCAGCAAGATTGATAGTTCAGCCATAAAAAGATTGAATGAGGTTGGCGCAAGCAAGCATCCTTGCTTTACTCCTGTGCTTGTGGGGATCTTCTTAGATAAGACCTGGACCGAGGTATTGCTGTGCAAGAGAATTAGTTGGTTCAGCAGCAGTGATGGAATTTTCATTTTCTTTAGTTTTTGCCACAACATGTTTCTGTTTACATGATCGAAGGCAGAGCTATAATCAATATAGCACAGGTATAGATGTTGTTTTGCCACAAGAGCTGAGTCAATCAAAAGCGATAGGGCTAGTATGTTAGTGGTCCTCCCCATATTTGTCCGAAAGCCAGTTTGATTGTATGGGATTGCTGTTGTATCTTCCACCCAAGATGTTAACTCCTGAAGTAGTAGGCCAGCGTAGCATTTTGCCTCATTATCAACTAAGGCTATAAGGCAATAGCTTCTTGGATCATTCCTATCTCCTTTTTTGGAGATTGGGGAGATATTTGCTCCCCTCCAGGATCGTGGGATTGTTGATGTCTGCAAGATTTTTTCAAACATTGTTTTGAAAACGACGGCCCAATATTCTGGCTCTTGTTTGAATACGACTGGGGGTATGCCGTTTGGGCATGGTGTTCCCTCGCGTCTCCCTTTCGAGATTCTATTGCATATATGTGCGTTAGTGATTGGGAATTCCTCATCTTGTGCAGGAATTTCTTTATATGGAGGGTTCTGTGCTTCGGAAACGTTTTTAGGATTACATGATTCTTTCCACAGTTCTTGGGCATCATTAAAGTGTGTACCAAGGAAAATTATCCAGGCCTCTTTAGTGGCATGGGATTCGATCCCTTGGCTTCGCTCACTTATCAAACTGTTAATCTTTTGCCAAAACTGCGTGCTGTTAATCGTTTTGGCGTCGTATAGGAGTTTTCCCCAAAGACCTCATCAGCATCTTTTTTAAGTCGCCATATCAGTTTCCTGCGGCTATCTTTTACCTGTCTGAGTGCTTGACAGGCGGCTGGGTCTGTCCTTACTCTTTGTAGAGTATTGTTATTCTGGGTCTTTAACTTTTTTAGCCGGATGTCATTTCTAAAGTTGTAATGGTTCTTGTATTTCAGGGCGTTGACCAGTCCATCGGTCCTTGGGCTTTTATTTATTTTGGCTTTGTCTCTCAAGATTTTTGTGAACGACTCCCAGGATATAATTAAATCTGAGGATGCTGATTGTGCCTCTCCTAAAGCTTGTTTTGCTTGAAATAAAAGGCTTTGTGGGTCATTAGTTTTTCACTTTATCCACCTTTCATTTGTTGAGAACTCTAAGCCTAGTCTGTTGGCTCCAGAAGGGCTTAGTTTTGTCGGTGCCTCAACCGTGATTTCCTGAGGGAGGTGGACACTGTAATCCATCGAACCGATATGGAAGTCTCTTGCCCTTTGATACAGACTGCGAGAGAAGAATGTGAAATCGATTGTAGAGTTAGCCATAGTGCTGTGAAATGTAGCAAATTGGGGTCGATCCCCTGAGAATCTACCATTGAGTGCTCAGAAGCCCAGCTTTTCTAGTTTTGCCAGTAGGCTCCTAGCTGTTTTCGAGCTTCTGCCTCCCGAGGTGATGTCTTGGTGGCTTGGCTCCCAAGCAAAGGGGTCCTCATCATCGATGCTATCGGAAGCTGGATTGCTGAGCATATGTAAGTTAAAATCCCCTGTAATGATCAAGCTGTTCGTTTTCTCAGTTTTTATTAGTTTTGTGAGTTCTTCCTTCAGCTGTTGTGCTCCCTTGGTTTTTCCCTGGGGTGTAGATAGAGGTTTATTAGGGTTATGTCCTCTTTTTTGTTCTGCTCGCGGGATGTCAGTCGCAGTACTTGCATTGCATTTGGAGGAGCTAGCTTGTAAGCCAAGGGTACTACTTCAACAATGGAATTTAGCACGCTATATGTAGCAAGACCTCCCTTCTTATGGCCAAACAATGAGCTCTGTATGGGCGGCAGAAAGTTTAAATTGTATCCCGACAATACTGGTGGGGTGTCGGACCAGGTTTCTTGCAGTGTAATGATGTCAAATCTTTGCAAGTAGATGTTTAGTTCTGAGTCTGAGAATTTGTCTCCTAGGCTGTTGATGTTCCAGGAGCACAGGCTGAGGATGTTAGGCATGTTACTTCTTTTGCATTGCTATGTCATTGGTTTTTGACTTTGACGTTTAGGGTTCTCGATAGCCAACTCCAATTTTGCGAGGTTGGACTGCAATTGGCATATACTGTCTTGTTTGACTGTTCTCAACGGTCTAAGTTCTCAGGGGTTTTACTCCAAGCCCCTCTTAGAACTGAGTTCAGATTTGGCTGCCCGTTCACTTTTTTTCTTTGCTGGCTGTCAAGTGTCAGAGGGTCTGGATATCTTGGTTTAAGAAATAGCTGAAGTTTTATTCCCCATGAGGCGAACTTTGCATGTTCTTTTAGCAGTCTCTCCGGAAATTCTGCTGAGGCTCATACTGTTTTTGCTGCTTCTAACCCTGAGTGTCCCGGCAGTTCTATACATTCTACTGATTCCAGGTCCTAGAGGATATTGTTTTGAGGCTATCAATAGTTTTCAGTAGGCGTAATATGTTCCCCCTATTTAGGCTGTCTATTGTGCCCCTTGATTTGTACTCCGGGTGGAAGACTATTGAGTCGGTGCCTATTTGCCCCTTATCTTGTGTCGGGCTGTTGTACGCATAATGGGGTCCTCCCCTGAGCCATGACATTCTTCGATTCCTAGTGCACGTCTTTTAACATTCATTTCACTACTCGTCATTAATTTTAGTCTAGGAGGGCTTGCCGCAGTTACTGCCCGTTGAGGGCTTCCTCAAGGTTGTCTTTCTTCCTTTTTCTTGGTGGGGGGGGGGGGGGGGGGACTTAGTAATAGGCCTTCTCTCTTGAGGTGGATTCCTTTCGGGTTTTTTCCTTTCTTCCAGGTTTTTAGTTTCTTGTGGATTGTGTGCCATTTCTATATCATCTCTCATCTCATTCGGCCTTTCTTGCGGTAAGTCCTATGTCGCTTTCACGCTTTTATGGGGGATGGGGTGGGGGGCTAGTGATAGGCCTTCTTTCTTGTGGCGGTTTTCTTTCGGGTTTTTTTCATCCCTTCCCAATTTCTAATTTCTGGTGTGTTATATTCCGTTTCTGTGACATCTCTCATCTCATTCAGCCTGTTTTGCGATAGGTTAGATGTCGCTTTCACGCTAGTGGTGCCCTTGCCCCAAGCTATTACCGCTGTTGTTTTCTTTTGTTTTCTTCCCTTCCTTTTCTGTTTTCTTCCCTGTTTTCCTTGATAAAGGTGTTCCAGCACCACATCTTTTTGTGGGGTTTTGCCCGGTGGCACTATGTTCGCAGTTGGTGGCATTTGGGTTCCTTTGTTTTGTTGTCTGTTGCTGGCCGTTATCTTTTTTGCTTCTATAATTTCCCTGATCGAGTGTAGGTCTAGGGTCGTTTTTGAGCTCTCCTGAATTGGTGACTGTGATCCAGCTTGCAGTGACTTGGCAATTTTGCATCTCTTATTGATGGAGTTGGTCAATTGGTTGCTTTTTACAACCTCCCTAATGTCAGAGAGGAGGTTATCCATTGCCATCGGGAGTGTTACCAATTTGTCTACAATTGTTATGCAGGAGCAGTTAGTTTGTATTAATTGGGTCTCAGCTTGCGCCCTGTTAACCAAGTTGTTCAACTCTGCTAACTTGCCGTCAATGTTGTCGACAAATATTGACAGAGAATTGAGGACAGAGAGCTGTAGATCTATCTTATCAGACTGGTATTGGATGGCGTTTACCGATAGTTGCATTGTGTGCAAAAGTGATGACCAAATGTCTTCTTTTGCTTTTGGTGTTTCCTTCCCCAGATTTGCACTTATTGACCCTCCTGGCAGTTCCCCCTTGGAAGCCATTGGGTAAGATGCTACTAGTTCTTCCCACTCCTCTGGGGTGAGATACGAGGTTTCAAAGTTGTTTGCCCGAGGCGATGTAAATCGTGTATTAGTTAAAGCAAATAGACTAGGGGGGTCAGTTTCAGTTTGTCTTGGGGCACCTCCTAGCTTGACTTGATCCTGTTGTTTCTAAGGTTTCTCACGTTGTTGGTCATTTGTTTGAGATGTACACTGCCCTGGGCTCTAGCTTCCTGTGTAGTTATGGTATTTGATTGCCACACTTCATCAGTGTCTGTCCTTATTACGGGTTCTCTCGTATTCCTGGGTTCATGCCTTGCCTGCCTGTCCTCTGGCATTGTCAATGTGTATTTGCAGAATGTTAGTTCTGTTTGTGTTATTGAGTTTCCATACTGCGTGAGTTCGCTGTTCTGCACGTCACGCTTGCTCTGCAGGGTGTGATTCCGGGGCCCCCGGTTTGCTGCTCCCTCTGGTCCCTCTTGTCTCTCAGAGTTTCCGAGTGGTCCTTGTCTGCCTTTCTTAGATTCTGAGGATTCGAAGGGTTCTTTGTCTGTGTGATTATGAAGTCTTGTTAAACTTGTGGGAGTTATAGGGCTCCTCTCCCTGTTTTCTATTAGAGCGAGGTTAGGGTTTGGATTGCATTTTTGCCCACTATTTTGTTCTCCTTTGTGCCTTAGTGCTCACAGCCGTTTGGGTTTGAATTTGTGCTGTCAACTCCTGTTTTCGTCCCTGATCGTTCGGAGATTGATTCCAAGAGGCCCCTTGTTCGGCTCTACTTTGCTTACAGGTGCAGCCTCCTCTGCACTGCTCTCCCCTTTTCTGGGGTCAGCTGGGTCCCTTTCCGACCCCACCTGTGTTTCTTGCATCAGGGGGGTTACCTTACTTGCCTTAGTTGGCTGAAGCGGGGTTAGATCGCTTGTGTTGCGACTGTTTAGGTAGAGGGCAGCGCTGGCGGCTTTGATAAATGAAAATTTTGTATACATTTTAGGTTGAAAGCCAGATTGACTCCCTGAGGGTCCGTTTGCAGTCTCTCTCGCCCTAATATCTGGCAGAGTTTTGGTGCTTGTATGCAGGAGGGAAATCAGGGGAAGTTCTCCTTCCTCGTCTCCGTTCCTTCCCTCGTCAATCCCCTTGCCTTCGTTGCTGACATCAATTAAATCTTTCTTGAAGCTTTTCTTTGCTCTACTTGCTCTTTTAGGGGGGTTTGCGGAAGCCGTATAGTTTCTTGGCTTCCCCAACCTCATTTCACGGCTTTATTCCTTTTTACCCGGGGTTACTGAGGTTTTGATTGCTTACTAGCTTACTAGCAGGCCGCACAGGTCACGCACCTACTCTGAGGGTGGGCTTTATCAGCAGTTTGACGGTGGAGTCTCTGACTACAGTTCCCGAACAATACAACACAGCAATGCTCCGCGCTCAGTGAGGTATGGCGAGGGCTCCGCGAGAGCGGGAGCTCCGCTGGTAGGGGACTGCTGTTACTCCCTTTTGAAATCCCTCTTGCTTCCTGCCGTACCGCGGCCCCACTCCAGCCCTGAGCGTAGTTTTTTTGTGCGGGCTTTTGTGCAGGTTTTGTGTGATCTCAATGTGATCAGTGTGATCTTCGTTTGGTGCAATAAGTCCTGCCGCAGTTTTTAATGTCCGCAGTTCACAGCACACAACTCAGAGTCCATAGGGCTTACAGCACACAGCACTACTGTGCCTCTCCCGCCTTGCTACGACCAGTTTCTTTAGTCCTTGCTCCTTGTGCTAGCTGATACGTAGACACGTAGATGAATAGATGAATAGTGGTGGGGGCTCTGCGGATTCTGGAAAGGATGAGGTTTAAGATCAGGAGATTAGGGGTTTGTTTGGGGGTTGCAAGTTTATCAGTTTGTTCAGTTTTCAACTGGTAGTTAGAGGGGAACCCGGAGGGTGGGGAGGTGGAAGGCACTTCAGTTCGGCTGGCCTTGCCTTGCCTCACCCAAACTTGATGGCTCCACTAGCTGATTCCCCATTGTCACTTGGGCATATTTGTCACCATTGTCCACCATTGCCCACCTCGGCGTAATTGCTTCCAGATTCTCACAGCTTGCAGCTCAACTTGTCTGCAGCTCACATCACCTTATCACCTTTCCACCACTACTATGACCTATGTCCTGCCCCTTCCCTGCTCACAACCACCACACACCCCCGCCCCAGTCTGCAGTCGTAGCTGGGGGTGAAGGATGAAAGGTGAAGTGCGTTGGGCAAGGATAAGGGAAGGACTTATTGCTGATGCACCCCGGACCGCAGGGTGTCCCAGCCGCGTCACACCGCTGCCACCGCAATCCGCTGTGGTCCGCAGCCCACCACTGCCTATCGCCTACCTCCACCTGGAACGCTGGACCTCCGGTGGAACGCTAATAGTGCGGGTGACCAAGAACCGGGAGCAGGAGCAGGGGCCGCGAGGCGCGAAGCGTCTCCTTCGTCTTCAATTAGCGGCTGCTGCAGCTGTCGCGGACACACGGACTGGATTCTCAGGCAAGCCACTGGATTCTAAAATGGTGGATGCGCTTTAGCTACATTACACAGTAGGCTGCTGGAGTAGGATGTTGGTAGGTTCCTGTTCTGATTGGTGGGGCTGTTCTTTCACTGGCTCACTATGGATACTGAGACAATTGTGGTTAAATCTGCAGAAGCTACCCACATCTCCAGAGTGATTCTATTCATGTATGCCAAATAATGGAGAGACAAAATCAACCGAATTTCTGCAGAGACCAGAACTGATTTAGTCTTACTTCAAAATGCCCATTCAAGGGAACTGAATGTAAGTTTATTGGCAGGAGCAGGTGCACTCTGCTAACCAATGTTGACTGCACAAAAGGATCTGGGAAAATTGCTGTTATCACTGGTATATCCCGCCCATTAACGGTGTCATGGACCCCTCAAAGAGTTTTCATGCTAGGTGAGGGGGCTTAATGATATAATGGGCCCTACTAGGAATAGGACAGGAGATGGGTTTTGATGAGTAAATACTCCCTCAAAAGTGGGCAAGTTCTGTACAGCAATAGACCTTGGGGATTGTTTGTGACTATATAACAGAAATAACAGGCAATACTCCTTCCACTCAAGTGTTCTCGGCGCTCTCACAGGAACTGACTTCTTCTCCAAGGCTGTAGATGGTTTCATTTTCATTAGATCTACTTAATTCCTTGCTCCAAGATTTCCAGCTCACTCACACTGCTCTATGTTTGGGAGAACACAGTAGGGCTAGGAATGAGATGTGGAGACTAAACTCCCAGGCTCACAGAAACCACTCATTCACCAAAAATGTAACACTGTGACCATTCATTTTTTCTCTGAAAAAATAGTTTAATAGATTAACATTTCACTATGTGGAAGGCTTACAATATAGTTATCTGGTGATGGTTATGTCATAACTATAGAATAAATCAAAATGGGTAGTCTGTCTGGGATTTGTAGACTACTGTATTGACTGAATAAAGAAGGTGCTTGATATCTCACTACCAGGATACTTAGAAAAGGTTGGACCAACTTAAGGATCAATATCACAAGATTGTTATTGAATTTGCAAGGGCCCATAACTTGGTTGTCTGGAGAAACATTTATAAAAGTGGGAAGAAGGCTGGGAAACGCCTTGCATAGTTATGCAGGAGGAAATGAGGAGGCTACCAGGTGGGTAGGAATGATGACAGGTGTGGAGGCGAAAAGATCACTACTGATTTTGAAGAGGCACATACAATTTCATAAGAAAAAAATACAGACCCCACCAGCAGATCACTAACTCAGATCTTTAGTGATGTTTAAGGAACATGACCATGTCCTCAATATCTGACAAGGATCAGTACATGCTAGATGAACCACTAACTAGAAAACAGTAAGGCAGCTATAAACCAACTACAATTAAGAAATTTCCCAGAAATTACTGGTCTCCCAACTGAGGTATTTAAATGTTTATCTTGTAAAATTAGCCAACAGCTATTGCAGCTGTTTAGAATGCCTAAAAAGGTCACCCACTATGTATCATTCGATATATAATGAGGGCAAACCAAGCGATCAGTGTCAAGCTTACTATCTTGTACCACTCCTAAAAGTGCAGACCAGGATCCTGCTAAGATATTGGCAACCAGACTTTTACCCCCTGCCCCCTTACTGATATTACTAGACCAGTTAGGTTCTGTTCTCGGGTGGGCTGAAAGGCTAAATCTATATCACCTCCAAATTGTCTTGACTATACAAGTTTCTTATATGACCTCTTGGGGTTTGGACAAAATAACAACTATAAAATAGTATGCAACATATTTATCATTTCTAAAATATCATGTTGTTAAAAATATAATTGACAGAAATATCAAAGGTGAGAATATAGTTTTAAGTGTTGTTTTTTATATGATCAAAATTATTGTATATTAAAATATTGTTGTTAAAAATATCTTTTAAATGGGTTAGGTCATATGTCTTTAATGTATTTCATCATATTTGTATTTTACTGTTTGTGTTAATTTGCTTAGGTACTTTTTATAGTAATTTTTAAGGCAATTTGAAATTATTTTCTTTTTAGTTAGTTAGATTTTTCATTATTTTATATGTATTTATGTTTTAGGAGCGAGATGTTGGGCTTCAGAGCAAAATCGTGGGGAGATTATGGAAAGTAGTTCAAAATACATTTTTTGTATGTTATATTTTATTTAAGTTGTTTAAATGTATAAACATTGTATTTTTTTATTGTGACACAATATTTATACATTTTTTAGAATATTATGTAGTTTTTTTAGAAAATTGGTATATTTTCATGCATCTATAAAAGAATATTTAATAATAGTGTACATATATAATTTTAGAATTTTTATTAAAAAATATTTACAGATTAGGGGCCATATGTAGGTAAAACATGAATACCGGTTCCTTAATACTGAATTTTACCGATTCGGTATTAAGGAATCGGAGAATGCAATGTAGATAAAAAAAATCGGTAAATATTACAGATTTGTTAAAAATCGGTAAAACATACCGATTCGAACGAATGAGTAAAAAAAAAAATACCGAAAAACCAATACCAAATCGGAATTACCAAATTCATTACCGAATCAGTAATTCAAAAATTCGTAATTCGATGAGTCAGCCAATCCTGTGTCACCCAATCACCTCCCAAACAGGAAGTGGCCACACCCAGGCAGCTGCACAGAACGTGGAGCTTACTGTGAGGCAGGCAGGTGAGCTGAGGAGCCAGGAGCAACAGAGGCTCACAGCTACAAACCACAAAAAAAACTGCTTTGAAATGGCAAGCCAGGACAGGGAGAATGAAGGAAGTGAGAGGAAAAGAAAGCTGAAGTTCAGCGAAAAGGAGCTGGAGGTTCTGATCCAGGATGTGAGTCAGGACCATGACAGGCTTTTTGGTAAGCAGTCCCTCCATGTGCCCGAGTCTCAAAAGAGACAGATATGGATTGGCATACAGGACAAAATAAATGCCATAGGTGTGACCCAGCGTACCATTAAGGACATCAAAAAGAGGTGGTACGACCTCAGGAAGACGGCGAAAGCAAGGATGGCAGAGAGGCAGAGGCAGGCTGGCAAAATTGGTGGAGGAAAGAACAGAGCACCAGCATCAACACCACTGGAACTGATGGTGGAGTCCACCCTCCAGCCGGAGAGTGTGAGTGGCATGGGAGACCCAGACAGCTCTGCCAGAGCAGCAAGGAAACAAGGTAAGACGCACGCCCAGCATGCTGTGCTACCCCCTCCCCAGGCCCAATCCCCATAGTGGCATAGGGGCTCCCACTCCACTCCATGTCTTACTCATTACCTGCTATGCGTTGTGGGAGATGTAGTTTGAGGGAACTGATGTATACGACAGTCAGGCTAGCAAACACAATAGCATGTGAAAGTAATTGGCAAACTCAGGAAATTAACTGTGATCTGTAGGCATGATGTTTAATGTAATTCAAATGCAGACAGAGCAGTGAGTATATATACATTTGTGTCATTACAGGCAAGACATCTTGCAGTGCTGCAGAGGGGAGCAGAGCAAAGACAGCCAGGCCAGAGGGGAGGCAACATGAGGAAGAAAGCATGCCTGCAGGGACCACAAGCTCCGCGCAACCACCACCACCAACTCCTCCATCACAGGCATCACCACAGCACCAGGGAACGCCGCCATCCCCTCATACCCAGTCCCCACTGCAACGATCACCAACACCACCACCACAGTCAGGCAGGAGGCATGCCGTGGCCACCCTCCAGCAGATGGAGGAGTCGGAGGAGGAGGGCACAGGGGGCCAACAGTCTCCAGTCCATGAGGGGGGCAACAGGGAGAGGGCTGGTACTCCATTGAGGGCGCCCACAGTTCATCCAGACGCCGCAGGGCAAGGCCGGACAGTCCTGAAGCATTTGAACAGGGTGGAAGTGTGTGTGCTGGATTGGAAGGCATCATGCTGAAGGTCCAGCGCCTGCAATGGAGGGAGATGAGATCACTGCACAGGGAGGTGGCACACATTAACAAACACATGCACAGGATGGAAAAGGGCATCAGTGCAATGGGAGACAACATGTGTGAGGGAATGCAGAGAGTTGCAACCTCTGTGGACAACCTCTGCAGCCAGTTAGAGCAGGACCGTCTTGGCAGGCACAGGGAGAGGCAGAGGCAGAGGCTCCAGGCCTATACCAAGGAAGTGAACCGGCTGGCCACTGCAACCTCACTGATGTGTCGCAGGTCCATCACCATGCAGGAAGAGATGGCACATTGTAGCAGGGATGTGGCCAGGGACATGGTTTCAATGACCTCTGCATTAGAGCTCCTGGAGAATGCGAAGGCAGCCAAAATAGAAGGGGGGGGGGGGGCAGTGAGGAGGCTACCAGCCCTGGTAGCATTACGCCCTCTCCCACCGTGGGCAGGAGGCGCAGTCAACGCCACGGCGCTGCGCAGGAACAGTCTGACAGTACAGACAGTGTTGGCAGGGAACATGCACATGCAGCGCGTAGACGCAGGAAGTAGGAACCACTGCCAATTGCCAAACATTAGAAGGGTGATGTAACCCATGTCCAAATGGACACTGCTTACAATACTGGTGGTGTGCTTATTAAACACTGTTACAAAAAACTGTAACTGGCTCTGTCTCGTTACTCACTCAGAAATAGTTTGACGTTATCTCTGCCCGTCTCTGTCTCCCATCATGTTCAACTGCAACACCAGCTGTGCAGGGCTCTGGCTGCAGGTTGTCCTCGTCCTCGTCCTCAGAGTCAGTTAGTTCCACTGCTGTTCCTTTTTTTGTGGCCAGATTGTGTAGCATTGCACATGTAGCAATAATCTTTCAACATTGATGGGGCTGTACTGACGTGCACCTCCACTTTTGTGGAGGCAACAGAATCGGCTTTTAAACAGTCCAAAGGTGTGCTCCACCACGTTGCATGTGCTCTTATGTGCCACATTGTATCTCCTCTCCGTGGGGGTGGTTGGGTTGAGATATGGTGTGAGTAGGTAAGGCCGGAGGGCATATGCGCTGTCACCTAAATACAAAAGAAAGTGCCATTAATTTGTGTGACCACTAGCTTGAACCAAGGTGTACATCAGGGTGTGTCACATTGATTTACCTAGTAGGTATCCTTCTCCAAATTCACCAGCAGCCAGACGTGTATGGATACCACTGTTCTGGAATATGTACGAGTCGTGGGTACTCCATGTGAATTTGGCCACAATGTCAGTTATGATGAACTTGACATCACATATCACCTGCACATTAATGGAGTGGGTGGATTTGCGGTTGCGGTAAATGTATTCTGTTGCTGCAGGTGGGCAGATTGGTATATGGGTCCCATCGACGCAGCCAATGACATGTGGGAACTGCGCCAGTTGGTAGAAATCCAGCTTGGTCCTCTGCAGCTCCGCCTGTGTATTGGGGAAGGTAATGTAATGTTCCATTTTGTCCATCATGGCATCCAGGAAGGTGTTGAAAAAACGGGATAGAAGGCTCTGTGACACACCACCTGCTACGGCTATCAGACCCTGGTAACTTCCTGATGCCAGGTAGTGCAGGCAACAGAGTACCTGGACATGGGTGGGTATTGCGTGCGCCCTTGGTGTCTGATGCTCAAGATAGGGTTTGAGGTCCCGTATTAGGTCAAGGGTGGTGTGTGGGTGCAGCCTGTACATTTCATGGATTTCTGGTTCAGTCAATTGAAACAACGTGATACGCAGTCTGTACACCCGCTCTTCCCGTCTCCAGATCCTCACTCCTGATGCTCTCAAGCGTAGCCGCCTTGCTATGAGGTAGAGGCCCGCCATTGTGTTCACACTGTTGCATTTTGGGGCTGTTTTTATGCACTGCACCTGATTACCACCTGCTCAGGATCAGTGGTAAATACCGACTCGTTATTACTGATTTTGGTCTAATTCGGCAATACCGATTTATGCTACATCACAATTTGGGATTTTTACCGATTCGTTATTTACCGATTCGGTATTCATTGTTTCGGTGTTCTCCGATCGGTAAATAAGGAATCAGTAATTATTTACTGATTCGTTATTACTGATGCCATTCGGTAATACGTACATCTCACAGGGCTAAATACCGGTCAGTAAAGCCGAAATTTACAGATTTTCGGCTTTACCGACCGGTATTTGGCCACCTACATATGGCCCATAGTTAATAATTTTAATCAATGTTTAATACTTTTTTAAATGCTTAAATGATTGTCTATGTTAGAAATAAAATTGATATAATGTTATATCATTTTAGCATTATTTGATAAATATATAAGTATTTAGTTTGTGTAAATTGTTTTGAAAATGATTAAAATATTTGTTTAGAAAGATATTTAGTAATGCATTTTTATAAAACTTGTTGATACATTTATGCATACATGTTTTATGTGTTGAATTGTTAATTTGCAAATGCAAATAATATGTATTAACACCATTGTATACTTAATAGTTTATAATATTATTGAATTATGTTAAGTAAAAAAATATTTATAAAAACTTATTTTGATTTTGTTATTATTGATCGCAATATATGTTGAATAATTTTCGGGAACATATATTTAATAGAATGTACTTAAACAATTTTAAAATGTATCTAAAACAACTGTGCTTATGTACAAATAAGCAAAGTGAAACAAATCATAAAAATGTTGTACATTTTACAGACTTGAACGTGTCATACAAACATTTGGATTTCTTTTTTTAAAGGCAATCATTTTAGTTTTTAGCAAACTAATATTTTAAATGTTGTTTTCCTTTTATTTTTCTGTTGTCTTAAAGCAATTTATATTTTTCATAATTTTCAGGTTTTTTATGGCTCATTAAGATTTTGAAATGCTTTGATGGATTCTTAGTGGACCTCTGTTATTTTTGTATTTTTGGGGCTTTCTTTGCATTTATCTTTTCCTTTTTTGTGGATTTTATATTTGACTACATCTCTCCAGAGCTGTATCTATTACACTTTAAGTTATATTTAAGTTATTTATTGTTAGGTGAGAAATTATATATTTATGGCTTTGTATTTTATGGTATTGTTTTGTATTATATTGTATTTTATGTGCTTTATTTTACTTTTGTTGGTCTGATTTTATTTACATTCTTAATTTTCATAGTTGGTGACTAATTTATTTTTTAAAGTGCCTGCCCCATTGTGCAGGGATATTTGGGGGGCACCTTAGGTGCACCCAAGGGCCCATCTCAGAGGGCTGGGTTGGAGGGGGACCCTACTGGCCCCAATGTCTCTTTCCACCTGCCTTTTCATGGAGGGTAAACCACCATGAAACAGTCGGTGGAAACTGACATTGTAATACTTAAACACCGCCACCATTATAGGCATTACACTCCATCTGATGGTGTGATGGCTCCTTTAGCCCGTCGGATCCGTGGCTGTCGGTCTCTCTTACCGCTAACCACCTGCCCGCCATCATAATGCGTTAGGTGGTAATGCAGGGTCCTAGTGTGGTGCGACTGCCACCGACGGGCTGACAATAGCGGTCTTTTTGTAGGGTTCCAATGAATTTTTATAGTGTAAATTGGGCTCTGCCTAGTGGAGATTGGAAAGCATTGTGCCATCCTTTCACTGTGTTGTTTGTTTTGGCTTCCTTTGTCGTGGATTTTTAAAGACATTCCACCATGGTATTTGAAATTTGTGTTGGCGTCTGTGTCCAGACCTGTGCAATCTGCCAAACCATGGGCCATATGTACAAGGAAGTGGCAGAGTGAGGCGTTAGCCGTCATGGCTTAACGCCTCACTCGCCACTTCAGTAACGCAAGGCTGCCCCATATTTACAAGGATATGGTGCAGCCTTGCTTTTCCCCTTGCTCCGGCGCCAATGCAGGCACCCTTGCACCATTGTGCAAGGGTGTCTGCGTGAAGGAGAGGGTTGTTCATGTGTAGGAAAGTGTCCCTCCCTGCACATAATTAATCCTTAAATGCGATTTTGTTACTTCTATGTGGGCTGCTTAAGGCAGCACACATGGAAGTTACTAAATGTCTTTGTTTTTTAAGGATTGTTTATGTGCTGGAAGGTACACCTTCCCACACATAAACAACCAAAGGCATTTTGCTTTTTCCTCAGTGCTGCACAAGGCAGCACACATGGAAAAAGCAAAAATGGGGAGAAATAAAGCATTTCTCCTCATTTTGGCAAGTTAAGACCAGGTTTTCCCTGGTCTTAATTTTGGCACTGCCTTCTATTTATGCTGCCCTTGTAACTAGGGGGCAGTGTAAAAAACAATGGGTGTTACGGTGGAAAGCCCACTGCAACACCCACTGCCCACCCCTTTCAGGCTAAGCATAGCATGAAAGGGACCTTATTTACAAGGCAGCGTTAAGCCATGTTAAGTGGCTTAACGCGGCTTTGTAAATAAGGCGAGCCCCTATTGCCCCCACAACGACACTAAAAGCAATAGAGGCTTGTACATATGCCCCCAGGTGTCTTTCAAAAAATCCATCAGGGGACTTAGGAGCGTATGTTCGAGGAAGTGGCTGAGTGAGGCGTTAGCCGTCATGGCTTAACACCTCACTCTGCCACATCAGAAACACAAGGCTGTACCATATATTCAACGATATGGTGCAGCCTTGTGTTTCCACCTGCGCACACTTAGCAGTGTAGTGCCAACGCAGGCTCCCTAGCACCATAGTGCAAGGGTGTCTGCTTGCAGGGGATAGATTGTTTATGTACAGGAAGGAGGACCTTCCTGTACATAATTTATTCAAGGCATTTTGCTTTTACCATGTGTGGTACACAAGGCAGCACACATGGAAAAAGCAAAAAATATCAGAAATAATCCATTTCCACTCGTTTTGCCAACTTAAGACCAGGTTTTCCCTGGTCTTAATTTTGGTGCTGCCTCCTATTTTCATTGCCCTTGTAAATAAGGGACAGCGTCAAAATCAATAGGTGTTGCGATGGAATGCCCACTGCAACACCCACTGCCCACCCCTTTCAAACCAAGTACAGCATGAAAGGGGGCCTTATTTACAAGGCAGTGTTAAGCCATGTTAAGTGGCTTAACACTGCCTTATAAATAAGGCAATGCCCCTATCACCACCACAACATTGTAAAAAGTGACAGTGTGGTGGCGACAGGGGCTTGACATATGCCCCTTAATTTGTGTTCATTTTGTTAGGAGAAAGGACTCTCTGTAAGACCCAGGCAGTAACCTGCACTCCGTTCCGTTCCATGAGTTTGCGGAATTAGGGCACTCCAAGCTGGAGTGTGGAGTTCTTTGATTCCTCCTTCTGAGTACGAAGCAGAGATTTTTGTTTCCTATAGTGAGCTCAAGATCTTTTTTGCCGATCGCTTACTAGCACAACGATATTTTCAGGCGGCTAGAGAGAGTGCACAAGACTTTGCGATCACTTGCATGACTTCCCCCCACTACGGTGCCTATAAAGTGCTGCTCGATATCATGAATTCACCACTCGAATAGCTATGGTGCTCGAGAAGCAGCTAAAGCTACAATAAGACGTTTCTTAGTGGACTTTCTTCTCCAAGTAAGTTACAGTTTTTTTTTGTGTAAGGAAAGCCTTTTTTATTTTTATTCTTTTTTTTACAACAGGAAGGAAGTGCCCCAGAGACTCCAACCACCAATTCCTGTCCAGGAGGAGCTGGAAGGATCACCAATGGATTTAAGGACTTTGCATTTAGATTGCACAAGTAAGTTCAAAAGCTCTTGTAAAGGGTGTTGTTTCTTGCTTGTTTGATGGAGAGCATGCCCCAGAAATTATTAATATTTTTTTCTCGAATTTTCAAAGTTATTGTCGTGTGTGACTTGCATTCCTTCTTTTCTAAAGAAAAAATGTTGCACAGTTCAGTGCATTTTCTCCATGTTTGTTAAATGTGCAATATTTATTTATTTAACTAAGTGGCTTAGCCTGCCAAGGGGCCATCCAGTCAGTATGTCCAGACCAATGATAGTCATGGGAACATGAAACAACTGTTTCTGTGGTAAATGTTGTTTTAAAACATCATTTATGGCTGGGAAGGCATTGGATTCAATTACAAATGTTGGTTTCAAATAGTTTTTTCCGCGTCTAAAAAGTGTTTATGTGGCGTAATATTTGATGCCTTGGGAGGATGTGCATTGTTGTAAAATGTTTATAGCATTGCTTAAATAATAGTGTTTGTGTTTTTATCAAAGTCACCATGCCTTCTTTATCTGTACAGTGTATGTGAGTGTGTGTGCTACAGGGCACACTCGATTTGCCTTTGTTCTCCACGTCCTGTGGCCGAGGGCCATTTTGTGGAGTGTGTGTCCATAGGCCTGAACGTATTCTCTTTCTTCCCCATACCTACTTACTCGCTGTTGTTTTGGTGATGTGGCTGGCAACCATTTTGTGCACCCAGCCAGTGTGCTTTTGCCCTAGGCTTGCATGTGTTCTTTGTTCCCCATGCATCCTTGCTTGCTGTTGTTGTTTGACATTGTGACCCTGGCTTGCCTGCCAGCCATTCTATACACCCAGACAGTGTGCCTTTGCCATAGGCTTGCATGTGTTCTTTGTTCCCCATGCTTTCTTTCTTGGTGTTGTTGTTTGACCATAAGGGACTGGTTTGCAGGTATTTTGTGCATTCAGCCAGTGCATTTTTGCTATAGGTTTTCATGTGTTCTTTATTTTCCATGCCTCTTTGTTATTGCTTTACCACATGGTACAGGCTGGCAGCACATTTGTGCATCTAGCCAATGTGCCTTTGCCCTAGGCTTGTATGTGTTCTTTGTTTCACATGCCTCCTTGCTTGCTGCTGTTGTTTTACCATGTGGCACTGGCTGGCAGCCATGTTGTGCATCCAGCCTCTGTGCCTTTGCCATAGGCTTTCATGCATGGATGTGATATCAATTTAATAGTATATTGAGAATATGATTGTGATGAACAATGCTAATCTATTTTTAAATTATTTTTTTTATTCACCATCTCTTTGACTCACGATATGTTTCTTCTCTTCATCCCATACAAACATTGGCAAATATTGATCGTCTTTTTTATTTATTTTTATTTACATTTTTCAATTTTAATTTATTATTTTTAATCTTTTTATTTCTTTTTGTTTTTAAAAATTGTATTCTTTTTTCATTTTGCTTCAGTCAATCCATCCATTCACCCATCCACCATAGGTACACAGCCGCACAACAGAATTCAGTTTTTCTAGGTAAAATTCCATTTCCTCCTGCGATGCACTGCAGACACATCTGGGTCATTAATTCTTTAATAATTATTCCATTTCCTCTGGTACACATTACCTGCCATAGGCAACTCAAATTTTTTAAAGGCTATTATTCCATTTACCCATGTATTTCCCTGAGTGCCACAGGTGTCTCCTTCAGAATATATGGACATAAAATAAAGAGCTCGAATTGTAAGTTTTGTTATTCTGATGGGAAAATAAATGTTATGGTATGGTGGTGTGGTTTGACTTCAAAGTGGTTGATTTATTATTACCTAAGTAACCAATCACACTAGTATTGCCTTTGTTTGTACTAATTCAAACTGTGACTGCTACATTTCATTAAGGGCCTCATTACTATGTCGTTCGGAAAGAATCTGTACGGCATTCAGATTTTTGAAACCTGTGTCGGAACCCATGTTTCTGACCGACTGGAAAACATTTCCGACCAACAGATTATGATAGAAGTTAATTGTTCGGGCTCTCCAGCTCGGTTCCGACAGGCATTCAGAGACTCTGAGTCAGTCGGAGCCGAATCGTACAGTTCTAAGGAGCGTGTTTCCGACCAACATATTACGATGTTGGATTCGGACAGCCTTTCCAAATTGGTCTGTCCAACACAGAACGGCTGTTGGAAATTGACTTTTGGGGCCCATAGCCAGTCCCCTTCATCCGGAGGCCTCCGGTTGGGGCCCGTGGGGGTAGTGGAGAAGTGTGGCTCACTGGTTAGAGGAGGCAGACCTGGAAGCAGAGGTCAGCCCGGGACCAGGGTTCAATTCCCGGCTCGGCGGGGTCTTGAGTCCTAAAATGTCCATGGACCCGACAATTCTCGCTTCCGTGCCTACTCGATTCACGGGTTCACACTCTGCGACTCTGGGCAATAGCTTGCTTAACACCTTGGCTGCTAGGTGTTTTCCCCCTCCTGTGCTGGATTTTGCCATTTTGCTGTTCCCATGACGAGCTCAGCTCGTCATCAGCACACGACACCCGTGGGTGATGACGAGCTGAGCTCGTCATCAGCATCGAAGGGGTTAATCTCCACAATGGCCCCTCGCGGCGGGATGCCTGGCTTTCACCTTGCGGATACCCTTCCGGGGTTATCTCACAGGGGAATACCAGGACGGGTTCCCTAAGCAAGCGCTTAGAAACCGCTCGGTGATTTGCGCTATATAAATTCCTGTACATTTATATTTACATTTACATTTACATTTACCTTTGTGACCACTCTTTACAAACATGCACAGTGTGGCAGGCACCATTGGGTGGCTGCCATGGAATGCAAGGTTTTGTGCAACCACCCCTTTTTTCCTCTTGTTGCAGAACACAGGCTTCCATTGAAGTCAATGGGAATCTGACCAAATGGTGTTCGGAAACATCGTAATAGGTCGGTGGAACTCGACAAACCCGAGTCGGTCGGAAACAATTCTGACAAGGAGTCAGTCAGATTGCTTTCTGACCTACATCATAATGAGGCCCTAATGTTTTTTTTTTTTTTTTTTTTAGGTGCACAAGAGAGGAAGAGGCATCACCAGCAGTACTGCCAAAATGAAGGCCTGTACAGTGACATGACACATCAGTCCTCTGATCTCTTACGCTTGTGCAGCTTAGTGCCACTGCCATCTGAAAGCTTTAACGTGACCCAAAAGAAAGTTGCTAGCAAAACAGTGGTCAGTGAGAAGAAGCAGCTTTCCTCCAGCGGTGTGTCAGCCCAATCCTTTTTGACAACATGGTGTGCCTGCCGCACCTTCCTCTGGGGAGCAAGCTGGTAGCATCACTCCGGGATCAACAGCACCATCCCAACCTAAACACAAAACCATGTCTGTCAGGGAGGCAATCACTGCAGGCTTGGCAATGCCGGCAAGCAGTGATGCGGAACTTTTATAAAGTAGCACTGAATCATTCCAGAAACAGAGCAAAATGGACAACAGGCGCAGACAGCAATATTAATCTTACTGATGTTGGAGCAGAACTTGCGGCCGAGCTACCTGCCAAACAAGAACTTTGTCTTTTAGAATCATTGGCTCCCAGATCTCCAGCAGGGAAAATGAAGGGAACTACTCCACCATCTTCTTCGAGCACCAATTATGAAGATGATGATAGGGACATGGCGTGATCCCGACAAAGTCCAGGAGATGACAGAAGAGGCAAGGAAGAAAAAAGTTCCTGAAAGCCATAGAATTATAGAAGGGGATGATGAGGAGGATCAGAATGATGAGCTAGTCATAGTGGAAGATGACACAGAGGACTCCGATATTGCTATTCAACCTGTTTCGATAGATGTGGCACAGGTAGCACTACCAGCGCCCATATTTGCTAAGCCGCAACTTAGACCTGCACTAACCCCTCCCTCAGTAGAAGTATTTGCCGCAGAGAGGCAATTAACAACATGCCCACCTACCTCTAGTGCTTATATAGGCTTTGGCAGTGGCCCAGTAAAAAAGTACTTCTCCCCAGTTTGGGACTTTTTTAAGGTATTACTCAGGGGAAGCACATTGCAGTATGCAGCTTTTGCAACACAAATGTTCTACACGAAAATGCGCTAGGGGTCTTGTGATTGGCCAAATATATAGACAAGTATTACGGTACTAGAAAAACTAGTAAAGAGAAAGATGTTAGGCATTTCTCAATCAAATAAAGCTTGCTCCACTGCGGCGATGCAGCACTTGGGATACCAGCATAATTGTATGTGCTACCCCAACAATGACATAGTGTCAGTATCACATAACTCCCCATGGCTCATGAGCATGCGAGTGTGGTATCTTCAGTCAGTGCCTTATAGAAACGAAAATGGGGGGATCTAAGCAGTGTGTCACGTCCCACCAGTACTGCTGATATTACTGGCACTATTGTGTCAAATAGTGGTGTACACATGACCTGTGCTCCATGATATACGTAAAGTGAGTACTAGTTTCTATAAGAGGCTAGTGTGGCATCTAGATGGAAACCTATTTTTGTCTGCATAACCAAGTTCCCCATATCTAGTTGTGTGGTTTATCCGAGTAAACTGATTGCCAAGCTGTAAATGGTTGAATAAAAGAATATTCTATAGGGACAACCATGGAATATCTTCATTTAGCCCTATGGTATCACTTTTGATATGAAATACCCATTGTTGTTCTCTTCAAAAGAAAAGAGAAACTTGGAAATGTCCACTACATGTTTAGGTATTGATGGTTGTTCAAGGATAGTCCATCTCAATTCATCCACTTGATGGCTAAAATCCAAGAAATGATTGGTCATTTTAGTTGATCTTCTCTTGCACCGGATGGTGCTCTTATGCTCCAGGATCCTAGTCTTTGCCTTGCGGGTGGTCATGCCCACGTACCGCAAACTGAACGGACAGGTGATCAGGTAGATTACATTTTCGCTATTACAGTTTGTGTGTCCTTTCAGAAACCACGGTTTAGTGGTGCCAATGTCCACATCTGTCATATGTGTTGTTTGGGGACAAACAGCGCAGGACTCGCATGGATAATGTCCCACTACCAGTGGTAACCCCCATAGTGAAGGTTGATCCTGGCCTCTCTGTTTCGCTCTGGGTCTTGTGTGAACAATCTGGTCCTTGATATTGGAACTTCTTTTAAAGGCAAACAATGGAGGGGGTAGAGATGCGGTTCCGATATTCAGAATCTTCCAATGTTTCAAAATGCTACTCTTGGTTTTGTTCGAGTAGCTACAAAAGGTATTAACACAGATCAGTCTGATAAGTTCCTCTTTTGGTCCAGCCACTTCAATCAAAGCTTCCCTGTTATTATTTGCGGCTCGTTTCCGTGATCCGCGAATAGTGTGCATGGGGTAATTTTTTTCTTTGAGCTGAGTGCTCAATACCCTGGCATGCTCCTGGTACTTCTCCATTGTGGAACAATTCCTCCTTCTTCTGCGAAATTGCCAGAATGGCAACTACTCTCGTAAGGCCTTCGGCTGAAAGCTATCAAAAGATAATAGCGAATTGCGGGCAGTCGGGTTCCTGTAGAGTTCCGTGCCAAGGCCTCCTGATGCTGGAAAAATACGGATATCCAGGAACGGTAAACTGGAATTGGAGTATTCCACTGTGAATTTTAGGTACTCATTCTTCGTATTCAAACACTGATGAAAGGACTCAGTGATATCTGGAGTGGTATCTGGAGTGCCTCTCCATACGACAAGCCCATCATCGATGTATCTCCTCCAGGTCCGGATGTGTCTTTCATATGGGTTGTAAGATGGTAGTCTGTTCAAAAATGATGTACATATAGGTTATGTAAATATGAGCTCAAGGAAAACCCTGGACTGCTAGAGGCACAACAAATAGGCCTTGGGCCTTCTAAAGTATAAACGCAAGTAATCCTATGAATTTCCTGTCTGAGCAGACAACGTTTATTCCCAATGCTTTACATATTCATGAAAAAACACACATGTAATATATGAGTACGTTTTTCGCATTTGTGTAGAATTCATACAAGGGTTTCTATGTTTCACTGAAAATGTTCAATAGCCACATAATCAAATTACATATGATAACCACTTGAAAAATACACAAGAAAAAATATAATGATAAAACAATTAAAGTTGATATCCAGAATCCCAATGCATTTCGGGTTCAAGCTGAACCCTTCGTCAGGGGATATATAAATTGAAGAAGATGAGAAAAGCAATCTTGAGATAACAGCGTCCTGTAGTGAAGTCTCTACGGGATCTACAAAACAGCAACATAGAAATCTGTATCCAACTCTTACATGAATTACATATTGCACACAAAAAGACTGGGGAGAGCCACTGAGAAAAACCCTCATGTGAAAAGAGATATACACAGTGCAAAAAATATATCATTTCTATATCAAAGAAACGTGCAAGTCACTGCAAATATGGTAAAAGTCCAAACAGAGCCAGGCTAGGGGCAAAAATGCTGCCCATGGATGTACCGGACGTTTGTAAATATATGTCATCTTCGAATTTAAATAAATTCTCTTTCATGGCTAAACGGGCGCACGCCATTATAAAATGCACTGGTGTAATAAGGGTCTCAATGGTGGCAAGGGTCTCATCCTGTGGTATCAAAGTATATAAAGACTCCACATCGAAAGATACCAGGTAATCCTGCTCTTGGTCAAACGTGATTTCACAAAGAAGACGCAATAAATGTTTGGTATCCTGGCGAAAGGTCGGCATCTCCAGTACCAAGGGCTGAAGGAAAAAATCAACAAAGGTGGATAAAGGCTCCAATAGGGATCCTATTCCCGAGATGATTGGGCTTTCTAGGGGTGGTAGCAGTCCTTTATGTACTTTGGACAGTACATAAAAGTAAGGTGTGATAGGATGGGATGCAACCAAAAAGGTGTCTTCAAGTTCAGTTATCTACCCCTCCTCATTCGCCTCCTCCACCATTTTCTGTATCTCAGTTGTCAATCGTTTGGTCGGATCCATTTTCAGTGGTCTGTAGGCATCCCTCTTGCTCAACTGTCGATGGCACTCAGCTCTATAGGTGGTACTATCAAGAATGACTATAGCACCACCCTTGACTGCTGGTTTTAATACGATCGTCTCATCATTAGACAATTGTTGCAGTGTGCGTTGTTCTTGTTTAGGCAAGTTGTTGTATTGCCTAACTTTGTGGTTTAACAGTGTTTCTACATCTTGCAGAACTGCTTTCTCAAAGGTCGCAATTTGTGCAGGCGCCATATGTGGTGGTGGGTTGAAAGTGGATTGTGGTCTCAGACCTGTGTTCTTGGTAATGTTAGTTTTATCAGTGGGTTCTTTCTCTTCAAAAAAAGCCCTCAAGCGTATCTTTCGGAAAAAAACGGCTAGTTCTTGCCTTATTACAAAAGTGTCTCCTTTGCAATTAGGAACAACACCTAAACCTGTAGTTAGTGCAGACGTTTCAATAGGAGTAAGATGGCGATTACTCAGATTCATTATCACATTGCATCGTTGCTGGTCCCTGGTTGCACTTGTGGATGCATCATGCTGCGTAATGTCCTGGGTGCCACTGACGTGTCCCAGTGTGCTAAAACCTGTTGGTTTCTCCAACTGCCCCTTGCCCTTCCTTGGCCAAACCCTTAAAAAGGCTGCTGAGGGATCATATTATTGAACGGTTGAAAAGGGTACATTGGAGGTTGAAATGGTGGTTGCCGATACCCAAAAGGGCCAGGAGGCCCCCATTGTGTTTGGCCCTGATTGTACTGACCACCCCTGCGCGGTCGTCTGTTCCTTCTGAAACTGCCTCTTGATCTACGATCCCCAAAAGAGGCTGAATCTGAGTCAGTAGACCCATCATCATTTGCAGAAGTAGAATAATTCGAGCCATACCTCTTACCCCTTTGGTTGAATTGGGGGGGCAAAAAGGTGTCACTAGTGTAAGGGTACACCTTCTCAAATGGAAATGTATCTAGGTCTTTCCTAAAATTAATCATTTTGGCAGCTAATATTGAATCCTTGAATTCTTTGTTATTCTTGTTAGTCTTGTCTGCCTGTTTCTTATAGACAGAGGTCACTAGGACCGATTTAATCTGTGTCTCTAGTGTTTGTTTTTCGACTAAGATGGTGTCTGCGATGCGTTTGGCAGTACTGATGATGAGAATAAGCCAATCCCTTGTGCACCGCCGTGCGATTAGGGACCAGTCTTTCAGAAACTGTTTGTCCTCCAGGAACAAATGAGGTAAATTAGTAACAATGAGGCCTGTTGGTGCACAATTTGCTCTCAAGTATTCGGTCATTATTGCACCTTGTACAAATGTGAGTGAATATGAGCGTTTGAGCATAAGCATTTTGGCCCAGTCATCAGTTGGCGTTGAACCCACCATTGGCGGATTCTCTAAAATGCTAGATGTGTGTAGAATATCCCTAGTTTCGTCAAAGGCTAAGCATAACATTTCTGCCATTCTGAACTGTATTAGGTACCAATAATACTAGGGCTTCGTCAAGCGAATGCCTAAAACAAAACACTAAAAACCACCTCAAAAGCTAGGAGCAGGTAGTCCACCTGTGTGGAGGACTAAGGAAAGGGACCCGCGGCCGTAGCAGTACAAAACCTTTTAGCATTCCCATCTGCTTGGTGATCAACTAAAACATCCCAGAGCTCCCACCCCTCAGATGGGTGGTTGTAGCCCTCAGTGCAATGTAATGTAATGTTAAGGCACATTTTTATAGCGCGGCTATCACTCCAAGGAGCATCATACCATAGCCAGATGGACCGGGCCGGCTGATTGCTGAAGTACAGAGGACCTGCACACTTACACTAAAGTTTTACAAGCGGTATCCGTAAGGTTGTACATCAAGCTTTTCAGGGCTTTTCCTAAACTGGCTCTCTGCGGGGATTTGCCGGAGCTGTGTTGGAAGCTTGTTCCACGCCCTAGATCCCAATACAACAAGGGATTTTCCCCCCTTGGTGACAAGCTTGAATCTTGGGATCACCAATAAATTCAGGTTTGAGGACCCAAGGCTCTGTGATGGCAAATAGCGTCTAAACCCTTTTGAGAGGTATTTAGGCCCTTGCAAATGGAAGGCCCTAAATGTAATTATCAGTATTTTAAACAAGATGCGCTTGCGTATTGGCAGCCAATGAAGGGCGTTGAGCGCGGCCGAGGCGGACGACTTCCTCGGCCAGCCAAGAACCAGGTGGGCGGCTGCGTGCTGGACCATCTGCAGCCTGTGGAGCACAGATTTATTCGCTCCCGCATACAGGCTATTGCAGTAATCAAGCCTTGATATTATAAGCGCAACCCCCACGGTTTGCCTTGCTGCCAGTGGAAGAAGGTAAAAAAAAAATTCTAAGACCTCTAATGATGTTAAAACACGTGCCGGCCACGGTACCTGCCTGTTGTTTAAATGACAGTGAGTCATCAAACTTAATGCCCAGATTGCGGGCAGTGGAAATGGTGTTGGGGGGAGCTTCTGCATCTTCCGGCCACCACTGTTTGGGTGAGAACAGGTTTTGATGCCCAAACGGCAACATTTCGGTTTTGCCCGAATTACACTTAAGGTGATTGTTCCTCATCCAATCAAATGTGGCGGCAAGGCAGTTTTTAAGATTTTCTTCGGCTCCAGGCAGCTCCCTGTCCAGCACTAGGATGAGCTGAGTATCATCAGCATATGATACTGTGCTGATCCGAAAAGATTAAATAAGTTCGATCAGGGGGACCATATACAGATTGAAAAGTACAGGGCTCAGACTAGAGCCCTGCGGCACCCCTGTCTTCAAGACTTTCTCTTCGGAGCAAAACTCTCCTAGTACGGTGACTTGCCGCCTTTGATTGAGAACATTTTTCAGCCATGCCAACACCTCTCCTGCTATCCCTGATTTTATTAGGTGGTCAATCAATATGGAGTGCGAGACCGTATCGAAATTCGCCGATAAATCAAGTAAAATCAGGATGGCTTTCTTCCCCTGGTCAATGGCGACCTGCAGGGTCTCCACCGTGAACAGAAGGGCGGATTCCGTTGAGTGCTGAACCCTGACTGATTGGTATGCAAAATGTCATTGTCCTCTAAAAACTTGGTAAGTTGTTTATTTACAAATGCTTTTGTCAGTTTGAATAATGCTGGAAGCAATGAAATGGGACGGAGATTCGAAAGGGTTGCCGGGTCAGCTAAAGGTTTTTTCTGTAAAGGCTTTACAGCTGCGATTCCATTCCCTGGGGATTTCGGCGGAGGACAGTGAGAAATTGATGATGCCATTAATAATTGGATTCACCTCGTCAACTAAAGCTTGTAGAAGCACCGGGGGGGCAAGGATCAAAAGGCGAGCCAGACTTGTTTGATAGAATGACCTGGCGAGACTCTTTTAAACTAATAGGGCAGAACGCGGGGGGGCGCTAGAGGGCGCACAAGCGGAATGGCTGCTTAGACACGCAGCTCTCGCTCCTTGGTCTTTAATCCTGCATTTATCCTCCACCACAGGGTGCAGACTCGCCCGATTTTCACCTTACATGCTGTAAGGGGCTGAGATCCACACTCGACCCAAGTTTGGGGTCGCTACGAGGAACGGTGCCGGAGATATCGCCCTTTGAAGTCTTGCCGGCGACTGTCCTGCAGCCTGCAAGCGGAGGAGGCCGGCTGCAACATCCCATGCAACCCCAAGGATGACCACGAGGTGGTAGGCCGTGGAACCAAGTGCTGCCCGGAATCGAAACACCTGCGGCCCGAGGACGTGGGTCGGGGACGCTTGGCTGTTGCCCCCATCCGTGCACGGCTCCCCCCCCCCCAACATCAGACTCTGCTGGCCGATGCTTCAGGTGAGCGGCTACTTGCGCTCCGAAGAGCTCCGTGAGGCAGGACGACCTCAATGCGCCCACCGCGACCTTCATCACGCCGGCGCTCTCAGCGACTAGGGGCACGGACTGCGGGAGATCCACATCGGAGGGCGGAGAACATGCCTGAGGCCCGCCGCGGGGGGGACCGCTGTGCCTGAACCATACCCCTGAGCCCACTGCGCACTGGCCTCGCCGCCGCGGTGCTACTGCCAGCCTCCGCACCTCCAAGTTTGCACCGTGCGGGGCCTTGCCCCCCGAACTACCTGAACTTGTCCTCCCACCTGTTGCAGCACTGCGTGACTGGGCATTGGGCTGACCCTGTTCACAGGGAGACCTCCGACGGCGTCCTGCCCATATCGGATCTTGCTTCCCCCTGGACCTGGCGCTTGTGGGTCACAACCTGCCCGCAGTTACATGTGCAAGCGTCCATAACCTGCCTGTCCCGCGAGGGAACATTACAGTGCCACTGACGCTCGGGCATTCTCGGCCCCCTATCACAGGACCACCTGGGGAGCGCGTGAAGTGCCTAAGACCTTCCACTGGACGCCTACGGATCCCCGACGGCGTTACCTTTCCGGCAATTGCTGCGTCGCGCCCTACCTGCGAGGACTGCACAACAATCCTGCCTTGGCGCTCCTCTATATCACCCCTGTGATTACAGCGCTGATACGCCGCAGTGCACAAGCGCTGCGACCTGTTGCGCCATGGTGAGGCCTGACAATTGCCAATCTAAGCTCAGCTTTGATGGAGCCAAAAAAGGCGCGAAATCGGTGCCAACGGATCCTGGGCCTAGCGCAGCCACTCCGAAGGCCATTACGTCCCCCACCAAAGACATTGATTTGCACAGCCTGTTTCAAGAGATGAGGCAGGGGTTTGCCACCGTCGTCAAGAAGGTCGATGGGGTCACTGCCCGGTTGGATGCCTTGGTGCATAAGGTAGATCGCCATGAGGAGAGGCTCACGACTGCGGAACAACGCATTTCCGACAACACGGATGCCACCTCGACTCATACGACACAATTGGCTAGAATGGACTGGGTTATAGCGGCCAAGAACGAGGACTTGGAAGCCCGCAGCCGCCGGAACAACATACGGGTCACCAATGTGCCGGAATCTACAGACACAGGCAGGATGGAGCTATTTATTGAGAAGTTGCTCAAAGGCTCGATCGGGGAGGACGCTTTCTCTCCTCAATTCATCGTGGAAAGAGCACACCGATCCCTAGCACCTGTGCCTAAACCTTGACTCCTGCCGCGGCCAACAATTGCTAAACTGTTGAACTATCGGGACCGCGACACTGCCTTGCGGGCGGCCCGGTCTCAAAGAACATTGCAGTTTAATGGCATCTCCTTCTCCATATACCCGGACTTCACACCACTGGTGCAGGAGGAACGACGCAAATTCCTCCCAGTAAAGAAGAAGCTGCGGGAAGCCCAAGTGGACTATGCGCTGTTACGCTGCGGGTTACGCACCAGGGGAGGCAACGTTTTTTGACGAACCTGCAGAAAGTGAAAGATTTTCTGAAAACGATCCGGAGAGCACGCAGGGAGGATCGCGATGCTGCTGAGGACCAAGAGGACGGAGACCCTCCTCCGGCGCTACATGAGTAATGACTGCTTGCTCCAACTGCACTAGACACATCATATGTGCAGCTTGAACCTACTCTACTGCTACGAGCGTGGACAGAGCGGAGACTACCCATGCTGGGCCTGCACGGACTTCACACTCCTGTGGTAATGTACACCAAGGACCACTCTCTTGGACGAAGATTATAAGATCATACGCAAGGACCGTACCGGCCACACAGGAGGAGGAATCGCCATCGTCCATAAGAAGTCCATCCAAATCTCAACCAGCTCTGACGTCAACCTCGCCAACTCTGAACACCTTCACTTCCAGATCCACATCGACCCCAAGACCACACTCAGAGGCACCCTCCTTTACAGGCCTCCAGGACCCCGCGCACAATTTAGTGAGGACATCACAGACTTCATCACTCCACACGCGCTCCCCTCCAAAGATTACATCCTTCTGGGAGACCTCAACTTTCACCTTGAAAAGAACAACGACCGCAACTCCACCACCCTGCTGGACAACCTCGCCAACCTCGGACTTAAACAACTGGTCACTTCCCCTACCCACATCGCAGGTCACACTCTCGACCCTATCTTCACCTCCAGCAATCATGTGTCCTTCAGCCACACCACGAATCTCCTTTGGACTGACCACAGCTGCGTTCACTTTACCTACAACAAGCCCAAACCCAACAACCACCCCCAACCAACTCTACAAAGAAACTGGAACAAAATCACCATCGATCCGATCTCCTCATCGCTTCTTCTAAACCCCCCAGCCCACTCCTCAAACCCCGACCAAGCCGCCACCAACCTCACCCTATGGCTATCCAACAGCGCCGACATCCTAGCACCACTGAAAAAACGACAAAGCAAACTTGGCAGCAAGAAGACCTCATGGTTCAACGATGATCTTAAGAAATCCAAGAAACTCTGCCGCTCCCTTGAGAAGGCCTGGAAAAAAGACCCAACCACCAGCACCAAGGACGCCTTCAAAAACGCCACCCGCATACACCATCAACTGATCCGAAAGGCCAAGAAAACCGCCTTCAAGGAACGACTAGATAACAACGCCCACAACAGCAAGGAACTTTTCAACATCGTCAAGGAATTTACCAATCCCTCGGCAAACTCTAACGACATCACCCCCTCTCAAGCCCTCTGCGACTCCCTAGCCTCATTCTTCTACAACAAAATTGCAGACATCCACAACAGCTTCGACAACCAACCCGGAGACCAACCCACCCAACCATCTGCTGGACCTTCACCCCCCTCAAACATCCTTAATGACTGGAACACAATCTCCACTGAGGACACCATCCGCCTGATGAACTCCATCCACTCAGGTTCCCCCACAGACCCATGCCCTCACCACATCTTCAACAAAGCAGACTCCATCATAGCACCGCACCTCCGAGACGTCATCAACTGCTCCTTCAAATCCGCCACCTTCCCGGAAAGCTGGAAACACGCTGAACTCAGCGCCCTTCTGAAAAAACCCACAGCGGACCCCACCAAACTCAAAAATTACCGCCCCATCTCGCTCCTTCCATTCCCGGCCAAAGTCATCGAGAAAGCTGTCAACAACCAGCTCGCCGCCTTCCTCGAAGCCAACAAATCCCTCGACTCCTCACAGTCCGGCTTCCGAGCCAAGCACAGCACCGAAACCGCCCTCATCGCAGCAACAGACGACATTCGAACTCTACTGGACAATGGAGACACAGTCGCCCTCATCCTCCTCGACCTCTCCGCAGCCTTTGACACAGTCTGCCATAGCACCCTTCTACAGCGCCTCAGAAACATCGGAATCCAAGGAAAAGCACTGGAATGGATCACCTCGTTCCTCACCGGAAGAACCCAGAAAGTCAGCCTCCCACCATTCAAGTCAGAGGCCACTGAAGTCATCTGCGACGTACCACAGGGATCTTCACTCAGCCCCACCCTTTTCAACGTATACATGAGCCCCCTCGCGGCCATCGCCCGCCAACACAACCTCAACATCATCTCCTACGCGGATGACACTCAACTGATCCTATCACTCACCAATGACCCTAGCACTGCCAAAACTAACCTACACGAAGGAATGAAAGAAGTAGCCGAATGGATGAAACACAGCCGTCTGAAACTGAACTCTGATAAAACAGAAGTCCTCATCTTAGGTACCTCCCCCTCCGCATGGGACGACTCTTGGTGGCCAGAAGCCCTTGGAAAAGCACCCATCCCGACAGACCACGCACGGAACCTGGGCGTCATCCTGGATTCCTCACTTTCAATGAACAGACAAGTCAACGCCGTCTCCTCATCCTGCTTCAACATTCTTCGCATGCTCAAAAAAACATTTCGTTGGATCCCCACCGAAACTAGGAAAACGGTCCCCCACGCTCTGGTCACGAGCCGACTGGACTATGGAAACACCCTCTACGCCGGGACTACCGCTAAACTCCAGAAAAAACTCCAACGAATCCAAAACGCCTCAGCCAGGCTCATATTAGACATCCCGCGTAAAGAACATATCTCTGGTCACCTGAAAAACCTCCACTGGCTTCCCGTCAATAAGAGGATCACTTTCCGGCTCCTAACCCACGCACACAAAGCACTCTACGAAATCGGACCAGAATGCCTCAACACACGACTGTCCTTCTACACCCCCTCCCGCCAGCTTCGATCTTCCAACCAAGCCCTTGCCACTGTACCTCGCATCAACAAGACCACCATGGGAGGTAGATCCTTCTCCTACCTGGCAGCTAAAACCTGGAACTCTCTTCCCACTTACCTTCGCCTTACCCAGAACCACCTAGCATTCAGAAAGCAACTTAAAACGTGGATATTTGACAAGTAATTCCCCACCCCTCCTTAAGCGCCTTGAGACCCTCTGGGTATGTAGTGCGCTATATAAATCCTTTGACTTGACTTGACTTGACCTAGCCTCCACCAAGGGCGGTACAGTACTGGAGCTATGGACCGGGAAGTGGCTGTGCGAACTCTATGCTATTCCCCTATTGGGTATTCCCCTTAAGACTGCTGATGTTTTTGTTGTTGTTGCTAAGGTTGGGAGGGATGGGGTGGTGGGAGGGATGCTGGGAGGGGCTCACTGGCTGCTGGCATGATTGGGATGCTGGGGTGGGAGGGGGGGGTGAGATGTTCTACGAAGAGGCTTTTATCAACTGGACTATTTGTTTTGACTCTAATCTGGTGTGTGCGCCGCAGTTGGCGGGGTAGAACGGGCCCTATACCTTTGCCCTGGCTGGGACTATGGTGCTTAATGTTGGACTATCCATGGCTACTCTAAATGCTAATGCACGCTTGACTTGCATTTCCTGGAATATACGGGGCTTGAATGATGCAAAGAAATGTCGCAATGTCCTTGCCTATCTTGATAGACATCACGTCCAGGTTGCTATGCTGCAGGAAACACATCTGTCACCACAGGGCAGGGACAATTATGCGAGTAGATGGGCCGGGGATCGCGTCTTCTCCTCATATTCCACCTATGCAAGGTGGTTTGCTTTCCTTATAGCCCGCAGTGTACCGTTTCAGAGATACGGGGAACTGATTGATGGGGAGGGGCGCTATGCAATGTTGTGGGGCAGACTGGGGCGCGACACTTACACATTTGTTGTCACATATGCACCAAACATAGATACTCCTGAATTCTTTACTACTCTGTGGGGCAAGATCATGACTCCCAGGTCGCGACACGTCATCTGGGGTGGGTACTTCAACCTGGCGATGGTACCACAGCTAGATAGAGCGGACGGAGTCTGCTCCTATAAACCTAGAGCGCGAGCGGCACTTGAGGGGGTGATCATGGAGGGCGGGCTGCTTGATGCCTGGAGACACTTGCACCCATATGGGAGGGAGGGCACTCATTTAACCTCACACACGGGAACTTGGGCGCGCCTGGACTACTTCTTGATCACCAGCGGTATAGCCGCGGAGTTGGTAGGGGCAGTGCACCTGCCGAGAACGTACTCTGATCACAGCCCCGTCTTGCTACACTTCAGTACACCAGGATGGGACAGCCCAAGACCTCACTGGAGACTCCGCCCTGACATTCTATTGGACAATTTATTTCGTACTGAACTAGGGGAAGAAATAGCAGCCTTTTTTCCCAGGAATAAGGGGTCAGTTGACTCAGTAGAACACATATGGGAGGCATTCAAGGTGACCATTAGGGGATATTGTATCTCTAAGAGCCACAGGGTTTTGCGGGACATCCTTAACATGATAAGTATGCTAGAGAAAGAACTGCGTGCACTAGAACTCCGTATGGTCGTCGAGACTGGACCCGAACTGCATGCTGCTTTCAGAGAGACACTGACAAAGTATGAGGAGGAGGCTATCAGGGAGGCCAAGTTCCGGGGTTAACACTGGCAGGCCCGGAAATATTGTGAGGGGGACAGGCCTGGGAAGGTACTCGCTACACTCACAAAACCTTCACGTGCACATACTGTCATACTTGAACTTGCAGATGATCATGGTTCCACAGTCAGGGACACAGATGAGATACTCAAGATATTCACTACACATTATCACTCGCTCTACACTTCCACCACGGGGCCGACACGTCTTATGCTGATTACTTGAAAGATGTGGCGCTCTGCTGGCTCAGCGATGGGGATAGGGCATTTCTGGCGGCACCTTTCGAGCTGGACGAGGTCCGCGAGGCCATCATGTCCCTCAAGAACGGCAAAGCCCCGGGCCTTGACGGCATTCCTGCCGAGGTTTATAAAGCCTACATTGATATCATGGCACCTGTTCTTCGCGAGGTTTACTCGGAATCGCTCTGTGACGGTATACTCCCTTGCTCTATGCGCGAGGTAGTGATCACCTCTCTTCTGAAGCCCGACAAAGAGCCCAGCTCCTGCAATTCCTATCGCCCACTCTCCCTCCTGAACTGCGATGTCAAAATACTCGCTAAAATACTGACTACCCGCTTGTCGCTGCTGATGACCAGGATCGTGTTGCCCGATCAGTCAGGTTTCGTGGCTGGCCGGTCCACCTCCCACAACCTCCGCACTCTGTTCTCTCTGTTTTGCACAGTTCATCCCGATATTCCTGTTGCAGCTGTATTCCTCGATGCATCTAAGGCTTTCGACTCAGTCGAGTGGCCCTACCTGTTCTCGGTGTTGGCTAGCATGGGGTTCCCCAAACTGTTTATATCCTGGGTTCGCCTCCTTTATACCAGCCCCACGGCGAGGGTATTAATTAACGGTCGCCTGTCACAACCCATTGCAATTACCAGGGGCACATGCCAAGGTTGTCCGCATTCTCCCCTGCTTTTCGCCATAGCAGTTGAACCTCTTGCCTGTCGCTTGCGACAATTACACCGAGATGGGGCGGTGCAGTGCTTACAACGTCAAATTGATGTGTCTCTATACGCGGACGACATTACATTGTACGTTAAACACCCCGAGATGCACCTCAATCCCTTACTCAGGGAGTTTGTTGCTTTTGGCGGGTTGTCAGGTGTACATATCAATTGGTCCAAGTCGCAGTTTTTCCCCTTAACAGATGCGGTAACTGATTTTCCTCTCGAATATCCACTGGAGTGGTGTAGGACCGATCTCCGGTACCTGGGGATCCGCATTTCCCGGGACAAGGACGAGACATTACGGTCCAATTATGGGGTGGCAATAACCAGGCTGACTGCTACTGTGGATCGCTGGATCACCCTGCCGCTTTCCATGGCTGGAAGGGCATCCCTTATTAAAATGGTTATCCTCCCCTGATTTCTTTACTTCTTCCTCAACATTCCTTATTTCCCCGGCGCTTACTTCTTCAAAGCCCTGAAGATGGAGTTGCGCAGGCTGTTCTGGGGTGGCAAGAGCCCCCGGCTCAAATGGTCCATGCTCACTCTCCCCTATGACAGGGGAGGCTTAGATGTCCCCGATTTCGAGGCATATTATCAGTGCGCGCAGGCACACTTTGCCTATCACTGGATGGCTCCTACGCCTTTCATGCCGCATATCGCGGTGGAAGACTGGATAGTGCATCCTCTCCCACTTGATGGGTTGCTGCACTGCCCCGAAACATCCATACCTACGCCGAATACCTCGGTCTCTTGCACATTAGACGCGTGGCACCGTATAACCAAGAGCTTGCCATGTCCCCTGCTCTACTCGCCCAGACTGCCGCTCTCCTATCATCCTAATCTTACCCTACTGTTGGAGCAAGGTTTCCGCAACCTTTGTGCGAGGATTCGCATTACCTGCTGGGGCAACTTGTTTTCTAACGGTCATTTTAAGTCGGCGGAACTCTTCTTTGCGACGCATAGCCACACCCCACTAGAGCTCTTTTATTATATACGCCTGCAGGCGGGGATGAGGGACATCCTGTCCGACTTTCCCGATGAACCTGAGGTTCTATCTCCACTTCATTTCATGCTCTGCACGCAAGATGGGGCTCATCTGGTCTCCGGCCTTCACCGCCAGCTCAGGGGCGCAGCCCCGGTGCCGGATTCTAGTGCTTGAACGCACTGGTCTACGGAATTGGCCTCTGACATTACCGATGAGCAGTGGCACTATTGTTGTGCGTTCACCTCCCGCATCTCTGCTAGTAGCAGACTGAAAATTATACATTATAAATTCCTGCAGAGGGTGTATTATACACCGGCGAGGAAGCGCAGATTCGGCCTGGCGGAGGATGATCGTTGCGAGCGATGTCGCGCTGAACATGCGGACTTTCTGCATTTGGCATGGGGATGCCCCCAAGTCGAGTGCTACTGGCGGCAGGTAACAGGGGCCCTCACTGAGATGACGGGGGAAGCAGTGCCCGCGGATCCACTGGTGACACTCCTTGGGTACACTTTGCAGATCCCTAGATCTTGCCGGAAATTTTTTGATATTGCACTACTCTTGGCCAGAAGGCGTGTGGCGTGCCGCTGGGGTCGAGGCAGAGCGCCCAAATTCAAGGAATGGCTGGCAGACCTGACCTACTGTCAAGATCAACATAATACATTCGCTGAGTTACTGCCCATTTCGAGTCGGCCTAGCGACATCTTGGGTCCACGAGTGAGCTATTTGCTTGCACGTTCAGATGACGCAGATCCGCCTGAAGACCCCCTTGCTACTGTTTAAAATCCCGGATTGAGCTCCGGACCTGACCACTGATCCCATTCATGTGTTTGTAGTCCCTACTGGATGGTCCACGCTGGGGCCTCCTGCCCTCTCGCCATACCGACTGGGCCTACTTCCCGGGCCCCACGCGATCCCCAACGTCGTGGATCTCTCCCCTTCCATTTGCCTGTCACCCCCCCCTCAGCCGTTCTGGGATTCCATACGCCAAGTGTTACACACACCGATATTCCTTCTACTACTTAACACTTCATAATACCACATGCATTGCTTCTTATAGAGCTGATGGATGGTTGTTAGATTTGATATGACGTGGCTGTAGTACCATGCCCACCTCTGCCTGCCTGGGTTGCCACACCAACGTATTACCTATTCTCTTTCTGAACTGACGTGAATTGCCTCTTAGTTTCTGTACAGTTGGGGGTTTCTGTTTACTATTACGGGTATGAACGACTCTAAAAAAGGAACAAAAGAAACAAAAAAACCTGTTCTGCTGCTGTCTATCCTCCATTGCCCTACTACACCGGCTGTGTTATCATCCTCAAGCATGGATATGCTATGCCGCCGGGCCTCAGGGATGCCGGCCACGAGGCTGTGTTATGACTACATTACTATGCTGCCGGCCTCCGGGTTGTAGGCGTAAAAAGCTGTGTATTGTGCTTCCTCTTATACAATAAAGCAGTGTTTTGAACTCCCCAAAAAAAAAAAAAACTAATAGGGCAGAACGCTTTGAAACAGTCTTAATATCCTCCCTGTTCACCCCATCCGGAGAGGGAAGCACCGGTTTGGCAAAATCTTTATTGATGTCTTGTATTTTTTGCTCAAAATAGTTGGCGATGGAATTGCAGAGAGTCAAAGAGGGCGGGATGTCCTGCGAGAGCACTCTGGGGTTCCTGAAACTATTACGATCCTAAAGATCTCTTTCTGTCTATTATTAGCGGTGGAGATAGCTTCCAAATAATATGCTTTTTTGGAAAGTTTCATCAAGGCATGATACCGCCTCCAGGCCGCTTTATAGGTGTTGCGATCATCAGCCTCATAGTTTCGGCTCCACCTCCGTTCTAACACTCTAACTTCACCTACTCCTCCTTTAAGGAGAGCGAAAACCAAGGAGCAGATATTTTTTTGACTCCGTGTAAGTTGTCTGGGCCTATGGGGTCCATGGGTCCACTGAGTTCAGTGATCCAATCGCAGAAGCGTTTATTATCTGTTAGGGTGTGGCCAGTCAATATGGGTTTGCTATCTTTAGCTCTCCCTGGAAGGTCTGGGTTGGTGAGTAGCTTTTTCCAGCCCGGTTTGGCACGCCCGCCTGCTTTATCAAGGCCTTTGCCTAGAACATTGCCCTCAACCACGAGGTCAAACAGAATTAATTTGTGGTCTGTCCATGTTTGTACGCAAGGGGGTTTAACCTTGAAGGTACCTAAGTTGGAATAAATACAATCGAGCATATGGCCCGCTTTATGGGTAGAGTCACGGGTCAACAGGGTTAGCCCGAGGACGTTGATTATGTCCATGAAACAGGCCGCCCCTGGGTCAGTCGGGGACTAGGTTTTCCCACTGGGAGGAGAAATCCCAAATGATGAAGCATGTCACCTTTGGCGGAGTGAGGGCATTCGTCTTAAAAGGGATCGCTCCCCAATTAGGTTTTCTTAACCTCTGCTGGTTCCCAGTCCTGACAGACCCAAGAACTTTTGTTGTGATGTATATATGTGTATAGGGGGAACTACTTCCTGCAGGTCTATAAAAATCTTGTCCCTCTGACCCCCCCTTTGAAGGCTTTTTTGTGTTATAAAAATATATCTCACAGCACCCAATGATTATAAAAACATGGGGGGAAAGGAGGAGCTACAAACAGTGTATCCCACGAACAAAGAGTTGGAGGAGGAAACTAGAAAGGGCCAAGCTCCATTACAGCAGGGGTTAAAGAAGAAAGTAAGAGAAGAAGAAAAAGTGCTCATAGGTAAGAAGGAAAGGTTAGCCACTCCCAAGGTAAATAATCTCAGAGAAGGAATACTAGTGAGTAACAAAGAAGCTGAGGTGAGGAAAGAAAAAGGACCAGGAAAACTTAGGACAAAGAAAAATAGTATAACTAAAGAACGAGTAGGGAAAAAAGAGGGAGAAAGGGAAAGGAAGTTGGTGAAGCCATCGCAAGGAGGTACAAGAATTATCAGATGTTTATGTTTGTTTATGTTTACGTAGTTTGTATAGCGCAACAAATAACCTGGGGTGTCTCGGCGCTTTTGAACTTCAGGGGACAAGGGCCAGCAGATGGAATCATTGATCAAATAACCAGGTCTTCAAGGATCTTCGGAATGAGATGAGCATGGGACTGGTTTTGATCGACAAGGGTAGAGAATTCCAGAGTTTGGGGGTCGCCACCAGAAAACGTCTATCTCCCCAATTTGAGGTTCTGGTGCGGGGAACAGGTAGCAGGAAAGTGGAGGCTGATCGCAGAGATCTTTTTGGGGCATAGATCTGGAATGCATTCCTTAGGAAGCGAGGCCCAGTCTCATGTATGGTTTATAGGCGATACAGAGTGCCTTAAATTTGATCCTGTTCCTGACTCGTAGCCAATGGAGATGACGTATTGCCAAAGAGGTAGAGTGATGTTTGGGAATGCCGAGCAAGACTCTGGCTGCCACGTTTTAAATGGACTGCAGTTTATTTAAAACTTGTTCTTGCGCATTAAGAAATAGCGCATTACTGTAGTCTATTTTTGAGAAGACCAGGGTGGTAATCAGGGTTTTTCCTGCTGAGGCTGGCAGGTATGGAAGTAGTTTTTTAATTTTCCTCAGTATAAAAAAGGAGGAAGAGACTACTGAATTCACGTGGTGTTTAAATGACAGCTTGTCATCAAAAATGACTCCCAGGTTTCTGACCTTGGTCACCGGGCTCGGTGGGGGCCCCATTTGCTTGGGCCACCAGATGGGAGACCAATCTGGTGAGAGGGTGCCAAAGGTCATAACCTCGGTTTTGTCCGAGTTGAGTTTCAAGCAGTTCCTCGACATCCAGGAGCAGATGGCTAACATCCCCTCCTTGAATCTCGAGGCAACTGCCGGTCCGTCCCTGTGTACCGCTAGCACCAGCTGTGTGTCATCAGCGTAGGTGGTTAAGGATAATCTGTGCATTTTTATGACTCTCGCTAAATCCGCTACATATATATTAAATAATGTAGGGCTTAACGATGAGCCCTGGGGTACCCCGCAGGGTAAGGTGAAAAAGGGTGAGTAGAACTCCCCTAACCTCACCGCCTGCGTGCGGTTGGCCAAAAAGGAGGTGAGCAAGTCTTTGGCCAGGTGGTTGACCCCCAAGATGAATTCACTATTCGCAAAATGCTGATGTCCTTGAAACTTTCTAATCATTACATAATAATAATTATAATAATAATAATCCACATTTGTAATGCACACAATCACCGATAAGGTTCTCTAGGCGCTGGGGGCCGTCGGGAAGATTAAGAAAGCTATTGCCCAGAGTCACATGGTGCTGGGCTAATCATCCGCTGGTGCCGGGGATCGAACCGTGATCCCCAGATTCTGGAGTCAGTCGCCCTAGCACCGGCGCCACACCTCTTCCTTACAACGACCCTTTACCTGCGAACCTGTTCCCGGAAGTCAGATCCTCCCTACTAACACTCTAGACCAGGATCGTAAATGCTTCTCTCAGTCAAGGTGATATTCCTGATTGCCTTAAAGCAGGTCAAGTTGCCCCAGTTCTAAAGAAATCATCCGCAGATCCCACGGATCTTCATAACGTTCGGCCAATTTCCAACATTCTCACCTTGGCAAAGTTCCTGGAGAAATGTGTGCTTACCCAACTCTATAACCATATCGATCATTTCCAACTCCTGTACCATTGCCAATCTGCTTTCCATTAACCCTGGGCGAAGCACTACGCTACGCTCGCGTAGTTTGCGAAGTTTGTGCAACTTCGCACTACGTGAGTTGCGCGTAGCACAGTGCGAACACGCGTAGTGCTGTGGTCATTTTTTGCTTGTTCGCGGTCCTCAACGTCATGTCCGGACCGCGAGCAAGCAAAATGACATCCCGGCGAGATTCTCGCTGCGGGGAGGTCAGGTTTCTCATTGCCAGTGGTTGCGCATGCTCGCGACCGCTCATAATGAAAACTACCAGTTCGCTTTGCGAAAGCTGCCGCTCAAGCAAAAATGTACAGGAGCAGCAGAAAACTACAGCTCACACTGTGCAAGATGCATGATTGCACAGTGCAGGATGCTTGTCCGCACTGTGCAATCATTGAAAACGCATCTTGCACAGTGCGAACATGTTACTACGCAGCTCGCGTAGTGCTACTTAAAGTTCGCGTAGTGCGAAGTGCACTTTGCGTAGCTTCACGTAGCGCTACTTCGCGAACTACGCCCACCCTTAGTTTCCATGCGGGACATAGTACAGAGTCAACGTTGATGCACATCGTAGATGATGCACTTAAACGGTTGGACCATATTGAAGCCTGCCTTTTGATCCTTCTAGATCTGTCCTCAGCCTTTGAGACGGTCAAGCACGATAACCTAACTGTCCTCCTGGAACACAGGATGGGGTTGTCTGGGCCTGTACTTAACTGGTTCTCCTCTTTCCTCCACAATAGATCACAATGCATTAAGGCGAGCCAATCCCTATCTCACCTGGCCCCGGTTACTCTTGGAGTTCCACAAGGATCAGCATTATCTCCCACGCTCTTTAACTTGTTCAAGAAGCCTCGGACAGAAATCTTGAAATCATCCAACATTCATTATCACATGTACGTGGATGATACTCAACTTTACCTGAAGATTGCTTCCACTGAGGGCGTTCAATCCCTCAACTTAATCCTGCTGGAAACTCAATGCTGGCTGACACTCAATCACCTGAAGCTTAATGCTTTAAAAACTGAGTTCCTCCTAATCTCTCCCCAGAAAATATCCCTGGACATGGACCAATGGCTGTCCCAGATTACTGCCTTGAATTGTAGACCTCACCTAGTGGATTGGGCATACTCTCTGGGGATCATTTTAGACAAAAGCCTAAACATGCAGAATCACATCAGCTCCCGCACCAAAGGAGCAAACTACCAACTCAACATCCTCAGAAAACTCAAAGCCTACCTTCCTGCTCCTGACCTTAAGGTTGCATTGCAAGCCCTAGTGAATTCAAAGATGGACTATGGTAGTGCTACACTGTGTGGCTTGCCCAGAGTAAAGATGGCTCCTCTTAGGGCTGCCATTAATTCTGCTGCTAGGCTCTATCCAAATTAAAAATCTGGTTCACTGACGGATCCTTGTCCTGCAAAGTTCCTTGCCAAGATAGTGCATGTCATTAGTCCTATAATTAATATGGTTCTTAATCACTCCCATAATACTGGGATCGTTCCTAGCTCCTGGAAAAAGGGTCATATCCTCCCACTATTAAAAAAACCCAACCTTGACCCCCTCGCCCATGCTAATTATAGACCAATTTCTTTACTCCCGGCCTTTGCTAAGGTTGTGGAAAAACATGTCTATTCCTTCCTTTTCAACTTTCTGGATGCTCATGATATCCTCCATCACACTCAGTCCGGGTTCCGTTCTAATATGAGCACGGAAACAGCGCTGGTGGAGGTTACTGAATATATTAAGGAGGTTTTGGACAACGGAGGGAAGGCGATATTGGTTCTGCTGGATCTGTCGGTGGCTTTTGACACCGTCCCTCACAAATTCCTTCTTTTAAGACCCCAGGAGATCGGTTTGAGAGGGACGGTTTTCAGTTGGTTTGTGTCTTTTCTATCTGACCGCCAACAAGCAATCTGCGCCCCTCCATTTTCAGCCCCAGTTCTACCGTTGGAGGTGGGAGTTCCACAGGGATCAATCTTGAGCCCTACTCTTTTTAATATATATATGTCCCCCTTGGCAGCATTGGCTGAGTCCTATGGAGCCCAGAATGTATCCTATGCTGACGACACGCAGCTTCTTTTTACCTGTAAAAAGAATACTGACTTTAACGGCGACAACATCAGGAGCTGCCTTGAGGCCGTCTTCTCTTGGTTCCAATTGAATCAATTAAAGTGTAACTCTAACAAATCAGAGGTTCTCTTTTTCGGCTGCCCCCTGGATGCCTACTAGAAATCCTGGTGGCCTGCTGATATGTTTCCCCCATCAGCTGCTACCCCTATGGCAAAAAATCTGGGTGTGAAAGTTGACAATGGGCTGACTCTCAAACCTCAGATTTTGGGTCTAGTGGGACAATGTTTTGGCATTTTAAAAATTCTTAGGAAATTTCTTCCCTTTCTGTCTCATGCCCACAGGAGGATCACGGTACAGGCCTTGATTTGTTCACGGCTTGATTATGCCAATGTACTATATCTGGGACTCCCTGAGTATCTCCTCACCTGTCTACAAACTGTTCAAAACTCGGCCGCACAAGCAATCTTTGGCCTCAGTCGTAGGTCCAACACTTCTGCTCTTTTAAACTTGCTCCATTGGCTGCCAGTGCGCAAACGCATTCTGTTCAAGACTCTGACTATGGCATTTAAATCCCTCCATGGCACTGGCGCCTTCTATTTAAGGAAAAGAGTATGCTTTTACCATCCTTCCAGATCCCTACGATCCGCCTCTCTAGCGTTGGCTACTGTTCCGGCAATTAAACGAGCTCGCATTGGGGGACGGTCTTAAAAACTTATGGCACCCCAACAGTGGAAAAAATTGCCACTGTCTCTCCGTAAGCTAGACAACCTGCTCTCTTTCAGGAGGGAGCTCAAAACATGGTTGTTTGGACAATAGCATACTGCGATTTACAGTTTCTGCCCTACATGTTTGATAGCGCCGGGACACTCTGCCCGAGTAGCTGAGCACTCTACAAGACTCCCCTTAACATAACATAACATATCTGGCACAAACAAAATCAACCATATCTCTCCAGACTTGTTAGCCCTTAATTGGCTTCCTTATGAAGCCCGGATACACTTAAAAATTGCATGCATGGCACACAAAGCCATCCACCACCAGACTCTGCAATACCTCGTGCAGAAATTGGAGCCCTCATGTGGTTCGAGAGCCTCCAGAAGTGCCAGCACCCTATTACTCAAACCCCAAAAACTCAAGAAAAAAAAGGCCTACAACCGTGCCTTCTCGGGTATGACTCCAAGGATCTGGAACTCCCTTCCCCCGGAACTCAGGACAAATCCTTCCACGTTCCTCTTCAAGAAAGAAGCCAAAAGGCTCCTAATGAAGAAATTCTTACCTCAATCTGGCCTTGCCACTTCATGCCGTGGCCTAACCGTCAATCTGTGGCCCGGCAGCCAGGACCATTTTAATGCTCGGCCTTTTCATGTCTGTGAATTTTCGGCCTGTATATTATGGGCTTGACATTTTCACTTTTGACTGTGAAATTTTAGTCTGCAGGAGACTTGGCTGTGTGACAAATCCCTAGTAATTGAAGGTTTTGCTCATCAGATGAAGGTAGCAAAAAAATAATCTTTTTGGCAGACCAGGAAGGTGGTACCTCTAGATGTAAAATGCAAATGGGCAATAGGGTGTAGAGTATCGCTATTGAACCCAGACCATCGATTTGAAGGCATAGTAATTCTAAATGTATACATTCAAAAGGTGGAAGAGAATGGTTATAAGGCTGAAGTGGAAAATGAGGATTGGTTAAATCTAGCAGATAACTATCAAAAATGTCAGACCATGATGTGTCTCTAGGTCAAATTTTTGGTGCTTTGGATCTGGTCTGTCTGAAAGGCAGATCAGACACAGATAGACCAGCAAAGCGCACCTTCAAGTTTGGCCACCAACTCTGCCCAATGAACTATGTTTTGTACATGCTTGGAACTTTGAGGTGGTAAATGCGGAAGGAAGCAATCATTATCCCCTGAAGACAGAAGTATATGGCATAAAGAAGAAAAAACGAAGAGACACTGTGCTACAGGTCCATGATGATTACCCTTTCCAACGACTGGGAAGAGAAGTTTTAAAGCTGAGAATCGGTGTTAACCCCTGCTACTGCAATAATGAAGTAAAAACAGCAATGATCGATAGTAAGAGGATATGTAACTGTTCTATGGGGACAACATGTGATACCATAAACATTTTATTGGATTGCCAACTGGTTTTAGATACACAGAAATAATTTTTACGAGCAATTTTTTAAAAGTATAGCATAAAAACAGGGCACAGGGAGCAGAACTTCTACTAGAAATTAGGGATTTGGATATAGCCTGTGCTATGGGAAGGTTTATGCAAAAAGTAAAAGAAATTTTGAAATGTGATTAGCATCCCAAAGAGCGCCTGTTTGCAGGATACTTGTAGGAAGTACAGTCGAAAATAGGATTAATGATCTTACCCTGGAATCGTATGGTGTTGCATTTAAAGTTGTTCCTTAGGGGAGAGCATGCAACAAACTAAAGAAATTTGAAATGCGCTCAATAATGATTCTTGTTTTAACCTATGATATGTGTTAGGATATGTTTTATGGCTGGAAGTTAAGAAATGAACAATTTTAACTTGATAATTAAGATGTTGTTTTATTGTTTATTGTGTAAATTGTGATTTTTAGGCACTGTTTTTATGACGATTTTTATATGTTTAAGAACTGCATAGTCCGAATAAACTTTGTTTTGAACTGAACTGATTGTCATTAAATTGTTTTTAGCTAATTGTGTATATTGTAAAGTTTCTATGTCAACTAACAAGAAATAACACAAAAGTAAATTTTCGCTACTGTCTCATAAATCTCCAAAGTAATTTAAAAACAATAGAATATCTACAATATATGCTTATAATCATGCACACAAAAGGATAAAAGTAGCAAAATGGACCCCGATTTCATTTGTTGGGAAAAAAAGTTCTTAAGTGTAAACTGTTACTCAGGTAAAAGAACATTTTTCATACAAATTTTGAGGATTTGGGGGAAGGAGGCAGTGCTAGGAGAAAGACTTAGCACATTAAAATTTAAGGTGCTTGCTATCTGATTTACAGTTTCAATATGTATGGTATTGTGAGCAATTTCAGTATATCAATAGACATTGTTACTGAGTTGAGAAGAATAGCAGTTACATTTTCTTCCTATGGAAACCATTTTTTATATTTAACATGTTCTCAATCAGAATTGATTGAGTGGAAGGGGGCACAGGGAGGAGTTAGCAAATACGAGGAGAATGGAAGAGTCAGAGTAATATATTGTGAGGAGCAGTAAACACGCACCTGTGCAGGTACACATTAAGGGGTCGATTAGGATCGCGGACGGACTTGAGTCCGTCCGCGACCCCAGAGTATGAGGGAACGTCCGCATGGGCTGCGGCGTTCCCTCATGTGCGATTAGGATGTGACCGCCACCCTGGCGGTCACATCCTGGATATTTAACATTGCGGCGGGTGCTGCTTGAAGCAGCACCCGCCGCAATGTTAAAAGTGCATGTGTAACATTTACATGCACAAAGCGGCAGGCACCGCGCGGTGCCTGCCGCATTGTGCATGTAAATGCTGGGGCGTACCATAGGTACCCCCCATGTGCACCCCCCACCCACCAACACCCTGGGGGCCCGCAACGGGCCCCCAAAATCAAAAGTACACATGCTTTTCCACGGCGGAAAAACCGCCGCAGAAAAGCATGTTTTCAAATGCTTCCTAATTTGGCCGGCGGTGTCTGATAGACACTGCCAGCCAAATGAGAGCTTTTCCGCCGCGGTTGTAATCCGACCGCGGCGGAAAAGCAGCGGACAGAAACCAAGACCCACCAGCCATCGTAATGTGGCGGTGGGTCTTTGGTGAGCCCGCAATGGATTTTCCGCCTCCTCCGGGCCGGAGGTGGCTTCCGCCGGCCCGGAGGAGGCGGAAAATCCTCCATCCTAATCGGCCCCTAAGTGAGTGGTTTGAAGTAACATTGTAGGGATGTCTAACCCTAAAACAAATGACAGTTTTTGCACAGAAAAATATACTTTTGATCTAGAATACAAATTTCCTGAGGCATGGGTGCTGACATTACCTGATCCAGAATCAAAGTTCAATTACAAATCTGTGACCCTGGAAGGGAAAATAACCATGTGTTCCCAGAAGCACTCAGTCCAAATCTGGATAATTATCCCCAATTTTGTGGGCTATTCTCCCTCCACTTACTACCTGATCTGAAATGGGAATACTTTTACTGATCATAGATGAAAAGCAGAAGCAGGCCTGCTGAGGATGAAACTTGTGAATTATTGATACAGATAGACCACACCAGCAAGTATTAACTCACTGAAAATTTGCAACTGTCCTCTTGTATCTTAAATAAATAGTAAAGTGCAGATGGTGGGACTTCTCTTTTGCTACAACGGGAATGTGCCTGGGTATGATTCTGTTTCAAGTGAGATCACTTCAAACTTGCAAAGCCAGCATGGTTAAACCAAAGAAATTAAAGGCCATTCAGCGGACTCTTATTGTCAAACAGAATAAGTGTTACCATGGGATGGATTACTTAAACGTTCTGGCCTCTAAAGCTACGCTTTGCATAAAGTGTCACAGTGTCACTTCATCAAAACCTACTCAACAATGGACGGGTCACAGTTAATATTAATTCGAGAAAACTACTACAATAAATACCCCAAAACTTGATCAATATGCAACAAGTTTAAATCAGATATGCCTTTGGTGCAGAATATCACAATCATAAAAGAGCTACATCAGGAATAAATACTTAATGGTTCCATTTCACAGTCACATGTTAGAGGATATGATTTCCTACGGATTATTTTAGCGTAACATAAAGTCCATACATATTACATGAACCCAGATTGATTCTTCAATGATGTGTCTGGGGGCTGTACAAACGTTTCTGTGAATGTCCTTAGGTTGCACAATAACTGCTTCCGGGTGAGCACCACCAAACGTCTACTGAGGTGAGTTTACCATCACTGATTCAAGATGGTATCTTTTAGGTGCTTGATTGAGGAGTTAGTGGTAGTCCTTTGCTTTCTCTTTCACTGCATGTTGGTGGGCGTTCATTGACTCACTACCTGGGAAGGTAAATATAGAAAGTACACACAAGTACATTTATCCTTTTTACCAATGCTAACTTTTTAAAAGAATTAGTGCCAGGATGCAAAGTTGTGCTAAAACCCCATGGCCAATGTGAGCACATATTCATTGGTCTGAATACCAAGGCTGCATCATCTTGATTTCACCTCGTGCCTCTTTAAGCCATCACTTCTTTATCTCACTCTACAGATTCTTTTTCATAGCTGTTTTCTCCTTTTGTCACTATTTTTCCATCTTTCTCTTCCTCCTTCTTATCCCCTTTTACGTTTTTCTCTCTGTTTGGCTGTGATCAAAGTCTGTTGAGGAACAATTAGTTCTGGTGGCCCACCTGCAATCACTGACCCAAATTATGCGCTGATTCCTACATTGCTTCGATGCACCTCATTAAGTGAAGCTACAAGTTCATTGTGGCATGGTTCAAACTTCAAGCTCAATCTCCAAACCTCATACAAAACACCAAAAAGTTATCCCTTACAAAGTACATAAGGCATGATACATTCTGCCAACGCGCATATCAAGCTCAGTAACCTTTTGTCCAACCATTTGAAAATGCTTTGAGTCATGCAAGGGGTTGATATAAGCAAATCAAAAGGAGACTAGCTAGAAAAAGGAGGTTAGTCTGACATTATTTTGTTATTGTCATAGCGACTCAGTGTTATTGGCGGTGGCACCTGTTGGGTGTCTTTAGAAAGCCCTCACCCACCAACCTAGTTGGTGGCATGCTTCATCATCGGGCCCACCCAGTGACACCTAGCGTGTCCCGGGTGTGCTACGACGCCTGATTACAGCGGAGCAGGTATGTCACTGTGTGTGCGGTGTGAGGTGTACAGAGAAGTGAGGTTAAAACGGCTTGGCGGATGGTCCTTGGGGTGAGAAAACTTTATTAAAAGGGCCTCCGTCAGCAGTTAAAAATAAGGCTGAGGGACGTTAGAGGCGGGTTACGACCTCCTACGTCCTAGATGTGTCAACATGTTTCAGCCAGTGCCTTATATTAATCTGGCTTTCTTCAGGACAATAAAAATATGTGTAGGTTAAAATTAGGGTAAGTGTAGTGTAGTCTATGTGTCTACACGCCCTAAAGTGTATATAACTGTGAGAGGGGGGATTCCCTTCTCAAGATCACGCTTTTTTAGGCTTGCTTGTACTCCAAGGCTATTGAAGAGGCAAGGGGTGGCCAGGATTTCTGGTCAGCTCCAGCGTGGGACCTGTTGTGCCTCCTTCGCATAACCGGTTATGCGAAGGAGGCACAACAGGTCCCACGCTGGGGCTGACCAGAAATCCTGGCCACCCCTTGCCTCTTCAATAGCCTTGGAGTACAAGCAAGCCTAAAAAAGCGTGATCTTGAGAAGGGAATCCCCCCTCTCACAGTTATATACACTTTAGGGCGTGTAGACACATAGACTACACTACACTTACCCTAATTTTAACCTACACATATTTTTATTGTCCTGAAGAAAGCCAGATTAATATAAGGCACTGGCTGAAACATGTTGACACATCTAGGACGTAGGAGGTCGTAACCCGCCTCTAACGTCCCTCAGCCTTATTTTTAACCGCTGACGGAGGCCCTTTTAATAAAGTTTTCTCACCCCAGGGACCATCCGCCAAGCCGTTTTAACCTCACTTCTCTGTACACCTCACACCGCACACACAGTGACATACCTGCTCCGCTGTAATCAGGCGTCGTAGCACACCCGGGACACGCTAGGTGTCACTGGGTGGGCCCGATGATGAAGCATGCCACCAACTAGGTTGGTGGGTGAGGGCTTTCTAAAGACACCCAACAGGTGCCACCGCCAATAACACTGAGTCGCTATGACAATAACAAAATAATGTCAGACTAATCTCCTTTTTCTAGCTAGTCTCCTTTTGATTTGCTTACATATAATCCGGGGATCTGGACTAGCTATCTGGTCCTCTCTCTCCCTCTTGATTCTCGCAGGGGTTGATATAAGCCATACAATTACCAACAGATCGCAATGCAAATGATATCATTAAGAATTTGGAGACAAAGCCCACCAATTCCTATCCATCTGATGTCTGAAAATATTCTATAGGCAAGTATATAGAGTCCATATTTATAAATCAAAAAAAATATTTGTTCTTATGATCCCAGGAGGAAAGTTTCCAACACACACACTGCCACGGTGAGTGTAACCACGTCACCTTTCATTGATACATAAGAGAGCAGCAAAGCGGAAGTGAAGTTTGGTATATTGGAGAATGAGTTTGTAATAGAGCGCTATGGTGCTCTTTTCCTTTGTAGGGGTGCATTGTAATCATGAGTAGTCTGCATCTGCATTTATTCTTTGGTGGTATTACCATTAGGGTGTTACAAATGTATTGTAATAACATGGAAATTACATGTTAAAATTGTATTTACATAACGTGCAAGAATCAATGTTGCAGAGTAATTTGTGCTTGCTTGAAAGCAGTAATGTGTAGGATGTGTAGGATGTTGGATGTTGTATACGCCACTTGCAAGTATTGACATATTTCAAGTGCTCATGTAACGTGATCATTTAGAAATATTCGGTAAAGTGTTCATTTATATGTACTGTTATGAGGCTTGTATGCCATTGTCTTATGTTGGCCAATTTCTGTAGGCCTGGAAATTCTTTTTGCCCTGAACGCTCTCTAATGGGGGGAGGGGGTTGAATGTGTTAGTTTGAATTTCATGTGTATTTTAGAATGAGTTCTTTCTCCCTTTCTGTTGCAGGGGGCGAATTCATCATTGTTAGTTAGAATAACGCTTTTTTTAGGAGTTAGGCTTAGGGAGCAGAAGATACAATGAGCGTATGAGAAGCTGATAACGAGAGACTGTTCTTTCTCGCTGGAGAAGGCCTGGCAATCAAGGTTATCGTGTCGGGAGCTGGGAGTGTTGAGGTGGAGTGAACATTCACCTATGAGAAGGTGTTCAGTGGGATGAGTCGATCAGGAGACCCGAATGGGCATGTTTTGTGACTCCGATGTTGGAATTAGGGACACTGCCCTGAGGAAAGAAAGAGGAGAAGAGGGTAGACACGTACAGGAGAAGGAGCATCTTAGAACGAGCTCTGTAGTTTATGCTACTTGACCCATTCAACGTGAGAGTACTTCTTAGGAATTCTTCATGTGCTGAGACCTTTTTCCTGATTTTGTCTAGGAAAATGTTAAGTAGGGATTCCACTTTGTAGATAGTGTAGGGATAGACGAATGCTTTTTACTTACGAGCCTCAGATGAAGTATGACCTAGACGTGGGGGCTCTCATTGCCTGCGTTCTGGTTCTTGAGTTTGTCATTCTTTTTATGTTGCATCTAGTTAATTTTGTCCATAGGTTTTCCTTTGTATGAGGTGTTTGTATGTCCAATTATTTTTGGCTTTGTAATAAATAGACTAAACATAAAACTGGTGTCTGTGATTCTTCTGAGTCATGAGTTATTGGGCCCATAAAGTACTGCATAAATTGTTGTTGTGAGATGTCTCTTCCCTCTACACTGCCAATCAGGAACCAACGATCCATCCACAAGTGAGTGTTCCAGCAGTAAATTGTAGTGTGGAATCTCACCCCTAACATTTGTGAGACTGATAGAGGAAAAATATGTTTCAGATTATCTAGCTGTGTTTCAGGAAGTACCTACATCAAACAAGTAAAAGAGATCTGAGTCTGTCTGCTCTGGTAATGTATTTTAGCAAGAAGGCAGTCACTTCAGCAGGGTACGGACAACACTGTGGCCATTCTCAGCTGTGTAACTGAGGATGCATTCAGCCTTTTTATTCATGTAGTAATGTAGGTTATTCATATAGTCAGTAAATGCCTTGGACACAGGGATCCAGGTTGCGTAAGAGAGTCCTCGAACAATGGTAAGACGAGCACAGAAATGTAAAAAAATAAGAACGTTAGGTCTAAAAGGATATGAGAATTTCTGTATAGTGCAAAATTTGAGAAGATCAAATACAATAGGTGGGTACAGCAGGAAAGGTTCTTTAGGAATTGTTGTTCGAGGGGCCTTTCAAAAGGCAGAGATTGATGTGAACCTTGATTGCATTAACTGTGAAATTACAACATTCTGAAACAGAGATTGTCAAAGGGGAGACTAAGAGCAAGAGAGATAGTATAGAGTGTGAGTTTGAGTGAGTGCTTTGAGGAGAAAGGTAAGTGAAATTGCCCATAAGACGAATCTGAAACAGACCTGACAACAAACCGGGTCAAAAAGAGGAAGCACAACACGCAATAACCCAGACTAAAGTCAAGTTAACAAAAAGACAAAGACAGCACGCAAGGAAAGGGAGGGTTCAACTTAAATTCCAACCTTCAACAGATATTCATACCTATCCTATCTTTCATCATACCGCTACTAGGAAAGAGAAACCAGCAACTGAAGTAACTGTTTCAAAACATATCGACACGCCCCCGGTCCAATCAAACCAGTCAAATGCTGTGAATGGGACCAGCCTGAGTATAGAATCCTCACCCCTCCAAACCTCCTCAAAACCAAACCAGATACAAGGGATTATACAACCAAAAAGTCAGATAAAGAAACAAAAAAAAACCCCAGGAACTCAGGATAAAGATAAGATGCAAGATGAGACTGATGAAAGGGTCTTAACTAAAGAAGCCAGTATAAACCAGATAGTAATGATCCACCAGACAGACGAAACACAATCACTCCAGGTCAAACCAGCAAACCAGGAATCAAGGCACCAAAATGGTCCAATCTGCGTGGATACCAAACAAAATATAATAGATAAATATAATCAAAGTCAATCTATAAAAAGAGCAGATGAAAAGGTAAATAAAAGAACACCAATAAAAATTTATTCAAACGAAGATGGACGAACCTGCAGTATTTATCAAACAAACAAACAAACAAGGTGCACTCAGATACCACAAAACTCGAACATCGACAAAAGTACGGACAGGATTAATAAACCAATCACCTACCTGAAAAGAATAGACGGTTCATATGAAGATCTAATAATAAAAACACTAAGCCAAGGGAGAAGAATAACCATAAATGGGGAAACAACACAAAATACAAACTTAGAAGAAGATGCACAAGCTAAAACGAGCTCACAATCACAAGCAGAAATAAATAACAGACTGGCATTTATACCGGAATACCAGACATCAGGACCCCAAGATTTTCTGAATAGAGGTAATATAATGCGGCTATTAAGAGAAATCCCAGAATTGAACGACATAGAATACCAAGATCTTTTGTCAGTGAAATTTAGGTGCACAAAAAATATGTCAGAGGTGGAAGAGTCCTTAACCACCTGGTCATCCAAAGACATAGTTGATAGAATACTTGAAATGAGTTTGGCATTTGAAGCCTGGGGCATTGCACTGAGGCAAGACGAACGGAAAAATATCCATTTCCACTTTTAAAAACCTTAACCATATGTAAAAAGACAAGGCAGAGGGGAACATCCAAAAATCATGTTTAAAAGGAGCGTGTGCGGTATCTCCGCAAAAAAATACATCACAAAGTAGACACGAAAATGCAGTGGCGCAAGGAGGCGCTCATGAACAGATACCTGATTGGACCTGGGTAGCATCGGCTTTGAGCAAAAACTGCTCCTAACATGTCGAGTCATTTAAAAGAAGATACAATATTACATCCACGGATAATAGCTGATAATCAAGAGGAATCCATTGCTGCAAACCCGCACACGATCAGCCTCTGTTCCTGGAACGTCCATGGTTTCAACAGTATGTGTCATGACCACGAAACTGCAAACTTCTTGGATCAACATGACTTAATACTGCTGCAAGAAACCTGGAACCTGCGCCAAATCTCCATCCCGGGATATATCAAATTTCACGTCTTCGCCGAAAAACTCTCTAACTTTGGTCACCCTGGAGGAGGCTTATCAACGTATATCGCCCAACAATACAGATGGCATACCGAAGAAGTAGACACTGTGGTAAACTGGATACAAGTAATAAAACTCACAGAGAAGTTGGTCCCCGGTTCAGGTTCTTGTAATCTACCATTGCTCAACGTTTATGTTCATCCGGAAAAGAAGGAGAAAAATGAAAAACTGATTACTCTACTAACCTTGATCAGGGCCTGGCAAATCACTCATGAGTCGTACTCCATGATTATATCAGGTGATTTTAATAGCAACCTAACAAAAGATGACAAAATAACTCAAGCTCTTAAAGAACTGGGCCTTTTTATCCTAAATAAGAAAGTCAGTGGGGATAGTGGTATACCTATAACTTTTTTAAGCGGTAACCGAAAGTCAACAATAGACTTCACAATACTGAGCAACAGCCTGTTATCGACGGTGAGTGCATTTTCAGTGGAGCAACGTGTGGAAAGTGACCATTTCCCTCTAATTACTAAAATGAAAATGTTGGTCACCAAGACAGAAAAACAAAACACCGTCATCCAGCATACCGAAAAATTCAATCTACGCAAACTAAAATGGAGAGGAAAGAATATAAAACCAACAATGGATAAACTCAAAAATGAACTGCTTAGTCTAACATCGGAAGAAAAAGAAAATCCGGTAAAAACATGGGAACATCTATGTGAAGCAGTAACAAGAAATCCCCCAAGTACAAATCAAAATTCAAGAAGATTCAATACTGGGAAAAAGCCTTGGTATACAATCACCCTGAGGGAAGAAAAAAGAAAAATTGCACGAGAAGTCCGCAAGCAGGCATTATTGATAAAAAGTGGATTAAAATCAAATAAATCAAAATTGTAAGTCATGCGAAAAAAATATAAGATCATGCTAAGTAGCGCAAAAACACTGTACCAAGAGGAAATGTGGACAAAGTTACTAATCGCTGGTAAACACAAAAACGCCAGAACATTTTGGGGTATTATCAACAAACTGACAAGTGGGAACACCCTAAGACAGGAGGCAGGTATCGGAGAAAGTACATGGACCCAGCATGTTGAAAACATGTTCGGCGACAGGACGGGAGGTGAAAAAAGGCACTGTAAACCGGAGTGCAAAGTATGCACTAGAAACTCCGAACACGCAGAAACTATTCTAGGAAAAGAAGTTAATCCACCAGAAGACAAGCTGAAGCAATCGTTGGGTAGGGGAAACGAGAACAAACCTGAAAACTCACAGTCTAGCAAATCAGAAAAACTAGTGAACACCATGACGGACACCCTAGTAACAACAGACAAGCTTAAAGACAAAATAAATTGCCTGAAAAAAGAGGGTGCAGCGAGTCCAAATGGGCTTCCAAACTCTATCTTTAAATATTCGCCTGAATTTTGGGCAGAATACTTAACACCACTCTTTAATGCAATTTACAATCAGAACAAACCGCCAAGATCCTGGAATGGGAGCATAATTCACCCCATTTTTAAACAAGGTGACCACAACGAGCCGGGGAATTACAGGCTGATATCGCTAATGGATGTCGAGGCAAAACTATACGGATCATGCCTACTATCACTCCTTCAGGACTGGATGGAAGATACGAACATAATACCAATGTTCCAAACTGGTTTCCGGCCAAGGACGGCAACACTAACAAACTTGATAACCCTGGCGCTCTTGAAAGAAAAAGCTGCAAAAAGGGGGACGAGACTGTATGCTTGCTTTATAGACCTGCGAGCAGCCTTTGACAAAGTGAACAGAACCCGGCTATGGGAAAAACTAAGATCATGGGGTATCCCGAAGAAGTTATTGGAGGCTATTATAGTCCTGCACAGTAACACCTGGGCTCGAGTAAAACTGGGAGACGGTAGCTGCGTAACGGCCGAAATAAGAACACAACAGGGCCTAAAACAAGGCTATGTACTGGCCCCAAGTTTATTCAACCTGTACATGGCAGATATTGTTAACCACATGGAGGTCAGGGAATGCCACCCACCCCACATGTCAAAAATCTCTATCCCTTTTCTACAGTATGCAGATGACGTTGTTGTTCTGAGTCAAACATCAATAGGTCTGCAAAGATCGATCAACAATTTGACAACTTATTTAGAACACGAATGTTTGGAACTGAATAAAGACAAAACTAAAGTTGTCCGCATTGTGGATCCAAAAAAGCCAAAATTCAAATGGTATGCAAATAGTTCCCCAATAAAGGAGGAAACATCATACAAGTACTTAGGTTTGAAATTGGGGCGAGGGCCGACGAACAAAGAACATAAAATCGAGCTAAAAGCAAAAACACAGTCTTTGAGCTATGCATACCGGCAATTACAAAAAAAACGAAGTTGTCCAAATTATACACACCTGCTGAAAGTGATAAAAGCACAAACCCTACCATCCTTGTGATACGCACTGGCCACCTGGTGTGGCAAAGAAGCAGGGCTGTTAAACAGCCTACAAACAAAAGTATGCAAGTCAGTTTTAAATCTTCCAAAATCGTCGGCACCGGCGCAGGTTCGTCTAGATTTTGGCCTTCTAAATCAGTAGTTTCGCAGTATGGGATCCTTTGTGAAACTCTGCCATAAAAGACGCATGTCGGAAGACAATTCATTGGACAACCTGTGCTGGAAAGAAATCGACACCCAGCAGAAACAGCACGTTCCAAACAGTTGGGGAGGCTATCTGTCTCAATCCCTGACCTGTATAGGAATTGAAGAAACGTGGGACACGAGGCCAGATAGACACACTTTTGACAAAATTGCAAACAATGCGGTCAAATGGGAATCCTACCTTGAAGACAAAATAAATACCGCAAAAAGACGACACGGGTGGACCGTGATAAATTCATATTCCGGGATAAAACCACAGACCTACCTAGAAAGCCACTTTAATAGTTCCTTAAAACAAAGATACATAAAACATCGACTAGGACTACAGTTGTCAAAGGACTTGTTACCAGCCTGGAAAAATTGTCTCACCGACCCCCATGTCGTCTATGTGGATACCGAAATGAAACATTAACGCACTTACTATGTGTGTGCCCAGCACTTAAGGACTTGAGGAGACGGCTTTTAAAGAACATTTTTAACGAATTGAACATTCGGACTTGTAGGCAAGCCGTAATCCGATGGCTAGATGGATCATGTCCTATACTGGCCTGCAGGGGGGTCAAATATATGATGAAAGCCCAATCTCTCTTACAGCAAGCTGACCTTGGAATCACACCACCAAACTGAAATATATGACATTTACTTTGCCATTTGACAAACAGTTCTATTTGCTAATATTTTAAAAAGTGTTTTATATCCTATGATGTTCTAAATGCATTTTGTAATAATTTTTAATAATTTTATACAATAAAGATTGACTTGACTTGACTTGACTTGACTGAGTGTTAACAGGATAGAGAGGGTTCTGGGATGAGGATTGGCTAACAGACCTAAAGTAGAAGACAGAGTGGGATGGAAATCTGGAGATGGTCATGGGCGAGTGCGACTGAGGTTTGGATTAGACCATTGATACTCAAAGTGTGGCCTAGTGGCCGCATGCAGCCCTCTTGACCAGGGCCTGACTTGGAACCCAAAGCAGACATGGCAAATTTTGTCAGACCCGCCCCCATACGATGCACAGCAAGCGAGCAAACCTGACACTACACAGGAGCTTGGGGGGGTCCTCACTCCATAAAGTTTTTTAGAACAAATGGTTCATTCTACAGCAGATTTTTCATTATATATTCCATGGTATTACTTTTTAAAGCCTAGTAAGTGATGACCATACAGTGCACCAGGATACAGCAATCTTTAATGTGGCTCTTCAATATTCCCTCACTATCACCCTATACAGTGCCTCTCATCTCTCCAGAGCCCCTCTCTCACATTCATTCATTTGTGTTATAGTGCCTAGCATACCAGTGTAGGGTGTGTGAGCACTTTACATCACACACACAAACATATTGAAGAAATTAAAAAAGCACAGAAGTGCTTTGTTCTGTGATATGCTGAGTGCTAATGCAGTGTCCCAATGAAAACACTGCACTGTTACTGTAAATGGGACAAGAAGCACTATTCGCAAAAGAACATGCAGTTACATCCTCGTATTGGTACAGATTTATGCATTTTTCACTGTGATAATATTGTCTCCAAAGATGAACGTCTTAACTGTTTCTTTCCCATTTCCGCAACTGAAAGAGATTTACTGCTGTACTTCATAGGAGAAATTGGGGTTCCCAAACTTTGCCTGGTATCTCCAGCCCAGAATGTCCTCTTCATGCTCTAGGAGTAGAATTTACTCATATGCCCGTAAATCAGTGTATAGAATATGTTACATAAGACAAAGGTGACTACAAGCTGTAGGATTCACATTTCATCAGGGGAAACATCTCCATGTGGGAGGAGGAGCATCGCCTCACTGCTTTCTCGCAGTGTGAGAAGCAGAAACATAAAATGGTAATATGAATACTGTTGGACTTGGCCCTTTTTGGCAGGTTCACCCCTGCCTTTTCCCTGACATGATATTGGTGGTTTTAGGCATCTGGGCACTTAAGCACTGTGGTCCAGTGTAAAGTGCGTGCGCTCCCTGTGTTACTTTTGTAAGGTTGGCCTCTCCCATAAGAATGCATTGGGGATTCCCTGATCATTGTGTGTCAGTTGTAATTCCTGTTATGAGAGGAGCAGTGTGGTCAAGTCTGGTATGTATGAAATTGTGTGAATAAATGCTGCGCAATGGTGTGCGCAGATTTATTGTGGTTATTTTAAAAATACCACTTTTAGAAGTTTGCATTTCTGTGTGCTATGTGTCTTGCCTGCCTGATGTGAATTGCATGTTTGACTTGTGAGTGACAGGACCTGGGAGGTGTGTGGGGCTCCAGGGGGGCAGGGTGAGAGAGCGCTGAGCTGAATAGGACATCTGGGCTGATAGTAGGGCTGAGAGTAGTGGGAGGGGTAATCCCCTGACTCTGAATAGGATGGTGCCTGCCCTAGTAAATGTTGGCTCCGCCCCCTGTGGTGTGTTTGATCACCTAGCCCCCACCTGACAAAGGGGAAGAGGAGCTTGAAAAACAAAGTGATCCATAACCCCCTGAACCAGTTGCATCTGGTTCCCCCATGCCCTGCACTACAGACAAAGGATTATGTAGTATAAATATAGGGGCTTGGCCTCATAAAGATGTTCAGTCTTGGTGTGCTGTTCCTACTGGGGCGAGCTGCTGCTGGGGCCAAGGGGGTGCTGCCATGAGGGCTTGCCTCTCTGGGCCCTACATTGCCCCTTCCTCTCTAAAGATCTTTTGCTGGGACTTATTCTTTGTGATTGCTGAGGACTTTAAGGGAGCTAGGGCTCCTTTCGCCCTGTAAGCGCTTTGCTTTTTATATTCAATGGCTTTGAGGACTGAGACTGCATCCAGCGCCTCGTGAGTGCTATATTTGTCTTCTCCCAAGAAAATGAGAGCATGGGCTTCGCAGCGCGGCATTCCAGCCCTTTTGTGGGAGAATCCTGGAATGAAGGATTTACCCCGTGATGACTGAGTAGCTGGTACCCACCCCGCGGATTTCTTTGTTTTCACGGGAGCCCACCCTCCTTCATATTTCAACTTAGGAGGGAGCCTACCCCTCATTGTCCGCTTATACTTCCATTTGGGTAGCGGGTGCCCATCCGGCTTCTTGTCTTATTTTAGAGCGTATATCCACCTCGTGTTTGGCCGCGGTGATTCACCGCTGCGGTCCGATCGATATTCCTGACTCGGAAGCCAGGCAGAGTCCGCCTGACTCCGGGTGGGTCCAATGCAGGAAGCAGTTGGCCGGTCAATGGCAGCGCGGCCCACTGAAGAGAGAGACCGGAGCACACAGAGGAGCAAGAGGCTACGGAGCTTCCCGGGCCCCATCTGCTGCTGTCCAGCCCTGCCCCCACTCGCCAGAAGGGAAGGCAGGCCTGCGGGAGATCGCCAGTGACTGGAGGAGTTCCCTGTCAGCCCCGGTCAGTGAGTGCTGGGTGGGAAACATGGCCGGCACCTATTTTCCATGAGCAGACCCCCATTTGCGGGCCGCTCCAACGTTATTGGCATAATTGTTTTAAAATGCCCCAGTGGGGGCCCAGAGGGGCCCATGATTTTCCCCGTGTTTTAGCTGATCCCAGCTGTCCTGCAAGAGTTCAGGCAGCTGCAATGTTTGGGGGGCATTTCCAGGCATTGTGCCAGTGCCATTGATGTCGAGGGGACAGTTTATTTAGAAAGCCCCAGTGGGCCCGAGAGCACAGGGGACTTTTTCCCCAGCTGTGCCGCACCAGCGCTGGCAACTGCAATGTTTCTACACATTTGTTCAGATGGCACATTGAGTGCCAAGGCCCATGTTGAGATTTCCAGCTGCGCCGTAATTAGTGCCAGCTGCAACGTTTAGGCCCTTCTTTCTTTGAGGGCATTCTTAGGGAGACAGGAGTGAGATGCCCTCCTATGTTGCCATACTCTCACAGCTGTGCAGCACTTATTGACAGCTGCAACGTTTAGGTCTGCGCAATTACTCACATGGATTCTGTTTGTGGCAGCGCGCCCTGACTTTTGGACATAGGGCATTTGAGCCCCTTTGAGAAGGCCAGTTGGCAAGGGGGACTGTTAGGTTTGTAGGGCGCCAGGCCCTAATGTGATTTATGTGGTACTAGGACATGTGATTTATAAGCTATGACTTACGCACCCTGATTTATGCCTCTAAATGTGGTTTTATGATCAAGAGGTTTTTGCATACTATGTTTATGCCTAAGCTATTCTCTACTATGGTTTATGCTAGTAAAATTATTTCCTAATATGAGTTATGCTTAAGAGGTTATGGGCTAATATGTTCAGGCGTATGAGGTTGGCGCAGTATATATTTCACGTCTAATGTGATACTGTGCATTACATGATTTATGTTACAGGATGATGCTGAGTACAGTGCTTTCCAGAAATTACTGGTTGTGTTCTATGTTTATTCTATGTTCTACATTTACCATTTTTACTAAGTGATGGTTCTGACAGTGGTCCAAGTGGCTCTGTCATGTGCATATAATCCCCTGTAAATACTGCCCAGTGCCAGTTGGCACAGTGTATATTGTGTGAGCACTATTCTAATGTGTTTTATGATAATACCAAGGCTATTTTTGGTATAACCTTGTGTGGAGTCCCTTTTGTGGTGTGCCTAGTATGTTGTTGCTGTGTGTGTTGTGCAAACACTTTATACATTGCCTCCGGGAGAGGCCTGACTGCTCCTGCCAAGCTACCAAGGGGGTGAGCAGGGGTTATCTTTGTCGTGTAACTCCCTTGCCCTGACTAAAGTGGTGGTCTCTGCCTGGCATTGGCGCAAGCCTTAGCCAACCAGAGATCCCATTTCTAACAAATACCATTTTATGTTTCTGCTTCATGCACTTCGAGAAAACAGAAGGCAGGGTTTGGTTGGGGCCGGGCGGGTGGGCGATCCTGCTCAAGGCAGGGGAGGAGTGGCTTGCCCATTGTTGTAGGCCCTGATTGTTTGGTCGGTCCCAGGGCTGACCAAACCAGTCATGAAAGACGTTTCTGGGGTCAGCGCCCCACCCAATCACAACGCTGCCATTGCAGCTTTGTGATTGGCTTAGGGGAGGGAGGGAGGCTGCTTGCTTCCTGAGTGGAGAGGAGAGACGAAATGCGACGTGGGACCAGAGGCGAAGGTAAGTTTAATTGCTTTATTTTTTTGTTAAATTAACCGCCCCTCTCCCCTCACCCCAAGCGAACGCCCCGCCCTCCCACCCGCGAGTCTTGTCGGCTGTGACTGCATTTGATCCATACTGGTAGGCATTTTTAAAGAGTCCTTGGTCTGGGGAAGCACAAACTCAGGATTCAGAACGTAACACAGTGGTTAGTGTTGACTTTACTGATAAGAATTTATTTCTACCCAAAACCTTTTTAACAAAATTAGGATAAAAAAAGACTGGGCAAAAAACATTACTTTATAACCTATATTCCAATTGTAACTTATGATCCACACATTAACAAAATGATCTCTGAGACAAAAGCAGTAACCCACTGATGTATGCACATAAAATACTGTTCTGTGATCTGCATAGTACAAGTTCTTTGTAGCAGGCAAATTGACCCTCTGCACTACCTTAGATGAGTCAAAACTGCTACTAGAAAAAACTGTTGTATATACAAAGAAGACTGCAATGCTTTTACATGTTTTAGACTGCTACAAAACAGGCCCACTGTAACAAAAGCAGCCCCACACCCTTCCAGGCTCCAGAGAAAATGTCTGATGCCTGGTATGGCCAGTCCGTCTTACTCCTGACATTTACATGCAGCCCTATGGTCAACAGCAGCACTGGGCTGCTTTTTACTCGACTCAGCGATATACATTAGAAAGATTTTAAATAAACAAGAAAGCCTTTATTCAAACGTTAATTGAAATTAAGGGAAGGAAGTAAGTAGGTTGTCCTGCACAGCTTAACTTTAAGAACACCTTTATTTTTAAAGACATCTTGCAGCAAAAGTGTAAAAAATATTATAAGGTCTCTTCAAAATTCAAAAAGTGCATTTCATTAATATGGAGAATCACTTCCCAAAATACATCAAATTATATCTGTGAATTGAGAAGGTTTTCTTTAAGGAACAGTTTCAAACATAAATTCATTCTTCCTCTCACCCTGGCAACAATACCAATAGTGAACTAAGAGATGTCAGTTATGTGCACTCTTTAGGTGGCCTGAGTTCCTATTGGACATGAACAACAGTATAGTTTATTAAATCTAACACAGGAGAACGTTTTGTACAGTACACACCCTGAAGTCATGCCTTTTAAGGGATTCTTGTATGCGATGATGAAAGAAAAGGAGAGAAAGTGAAATAAAACAAATGTCTAGGATCACACTATTTGCCAAAATGGGGGAGTCAGGATTGATCCCATGTTTTCTGGTTTCAATTCAGTCACTAAATGTATATTCTTCACTTCGCCTACAACCACCATACTGCCACCATCCCCTCCACCCCCCAGAAACCCCTCCCACCTTCTGACTGCCACCCTGCTGGCATTAATGGGGCCCTCAGTCACAACACAATCCAAACTTTGTGGGCCCTGGGAAAATGTATGAGAGTACCCATGCATTAGACAATAGAATGAGGGAGACCTCATGAGGTGAGCCGAGAATGTTGGCTGACCGACAAAGTCACCGCAGGGGACCCTCATAAGAGGGCATCCCCTTTAGTGCCACAGGATGGCACACTGGGCAGCCTAGTTCTCAGAGACCCCTTTGGGGTCCTGCGCGTCACTTCCGGCCAGGGTGGGGGGACAGGGAGAGGTATAAATTCCTCTCCCGCCCACCTGGCGGCCTCTTTGTCCCCTCACCCTGATGCCATTTCCCTCCCTACAACTTACCCGGCGTAATCAGGGTTAGGGGGGGAAGGATGTTCTAATCTTTTTATTTGTGTTGCAGGCAGAGTGACAGGGTGATCCAGAAGCGGAAAGGTACTTGGGGGTACCCTCTTCAAGAGCACAAAGGGTGCTGAATCGAATATCCCTAGGAAGTCTTTGCAGTGGACCCTGGGTGAGACGGCGCCCGTCTGTCCTACGGGCGGTTGGAAACCTGTGCAACCGGGGGTCGCTTGAATGCTCCGCTCCTCGTAGGCGGGGGGCCGTGTGTAAGAGGGTGGACCGACGGTTCACTGGAAGTGGGAGGAGCTATTCCCTCACCACAACCGCTAAGCACCGATTGGCTAAGGCCACGATGCAAGTTGGCCCATCAGGTGGCAGGCCAGAGGGACCGCTTGCCTTTGGATTGCCTGTAAGATAACCCACCATGTTGGCATATTTGGTATGCTAATACGCCTGCAGCAGTTTTCTCCACCACAAAATTGTCTGGTCTGCTTATTTATGCTACCTGTATGTTGCTGTGGGAGGGCTGGTGAGTGTGGCCGATATTGGCACTATGAGAGAGAGACCTGCAATACAAGATACAGAGGGGGTGAAAGTGGTGTCAGAGAGAGAGTGGGTGAGACTTTCTGCAAAAGATGGAAGGGGGCACCTACAGGTGAAGAAGGGATTGTTAGTGAGACTAACCTAGAATAAATGAGACAGGGAATGAGCAAACTGTAGACTCTTTTGGGCGCGCCGGAGGCTCGAATCAGAAGGGGGCTGGACAGCGATGGGGGAGGGGAGGCAAGGATCGAACTGAGGCTGCTGCCGAGAATTCTCCAAGAGATTCGCAAGCTCAACAACATCAAAACCACGAACGAAGGCCGAGACCTATCTCTCTCTCTCTCTCTATGCAGAGATAGAGGGGCTTGCAGCGATGTCAGAAAAAGCAGCTGAGTGTCAGTGAGAGAGTGTCCGACACCCAGAGGCCGGTGGGCTGTTAGGAGTCCCCCAGGACCACCAGGGCTCCGGCGAGAAAGTGCAGTGTGTCCACGAAGAGAGATGTCCTAATTTAATTCACTTATAGAACATATATAATGCATAAAGTGCTGGTCATGCCTCCGCATTTTAGTCACGGACATAAAGTATTATTGAACTGTCAGAGGAGGAGGGAGACGGAGACTGGAAGCGAGAGGCACCGTGAAATGGAAAGTGCTCAGGGAGAGGCAAATAACTCAAGGATAAATGGGTAATAGCAGAGAGCCGTAATCATCATGTGTCGAGTTAAAAACATGGAGAAAAATGCATTGCAGATGTAACGACATGCAGGAGGTTTATATACATCTCCTTCAAAAGCTGCAACCCAAACAGCTCCCTGTAGCATTGTGATACTTCTCACCGCAGCAAGAAAGCACAAACGAAACCCAGACCAATATAGTATCCCAAAACAGCAAGGAAAAGAGGCAGAAGGCGGCAAAAGCCGGAGAAAGATTTTTGAAATTAAACGACTTTGAGTTGGGCCGGAAGTGTCCAGTGGCAGTCCTTGGCGGCCATTGTAAACAGGTGCAGCAGCCTGGTGAGCGCACATTCAAAACCTTCCCAGAGAGGCTGGCACATGCGTGCTGTTCTAGAGGAGTTATTTAGAGGGTGTCAGGGCTCCTCCAAATATGCTCCCCTAGGGAAGTTAGATGTCATTCAAACTTTAACGGTGTTCTTTTTTCGAGTGGTGAAACCTTGTACTAGTTTCCCCGTCTGGATTCGTTCTGTTGGAAATGGAAGATTGATGGAGCTGCCTTCTGTGAGAGAGGGAAGCACGGTTTGCTACTACCATGCTGAACTTTCATGTAAGGAAGCCACGCTTGCACTACTGCTGCCTGGTTTGTACATGTCCTATGATGGGGAAAGTCCTGTATTTCTATACTAGAATAAAGTGTCACTTACAACAGTGCGTGTTGGTCACTTACTTTTTTTTTTTTTTTTTGGTCACTTACTACACTGGCAACGAGGATGGGATCAGTGTAGTAAGTGACCAACACGTACTGTTGTAAGTAACACTTTATTCAAGTATAGAAATACAGGACGACATCCATAGCCTGCCAGTCAGGTACTGACAGGGAGTGTGTCTTGGAATGTTGACAACACATGGGTCGGGCTAAACGGAGCAGGAAACATAGGGGGAAACGGAATGTACCAACTTACATTTTAGGTAATTACAACAGAAAGCTTGCAGCACTTCTAACCGAGCTGAACCTGCCTTCTGAAGGAGGGATGATGATGCTGTTTCTGCCCAAGGTGGACCTGCTTCAAGAAGTAGGGGTTTTCCACAGTTGTTGTCACATCTTTAAAAAAATATATTGATATTCAATGCACTTAAATAACATTCTCTGTGAACCAGGGACCGCTTCACAATGTCATATTGGTTTATGTGAGATACCTATAGCCAAAAGAAAGTTATTCGACCACTTAAAGCATATTTGAGCGCCGAAGCATGTTGATGGAAAAGAAAAACAGTATCTGCTGCTCGGGTCTCCTGTTTTTAATCGTATTGTAGGGAAACGACAGTGAAAACATTTTTGATCAGCCCAACACAATTTCAATATAAGTCTGGCAGTTTATGGAGAACATAAATGTTCATATAAGGGACACAAACCCTACCAAAATAGAGAAACCAATAAGTTGTACAACCAGTGAAGAACAGTATACATTGCAAGTTTTCCAGTGCTATTTATGGAACTCACATGTTGCATACCACACTTATTAGGTGTGGTTTTATTATCCTATATGAACATATGATAATGCAATAAGAGGTTTGGCTGTTTCTTCTAGCAATGAGTCATTTAACTCCCCTCACCCCCTCTTCAGTATGTTACTCATTTTTTATCTGTCTAATATGTGGATACATCCTCTGGTATTTCTCCTTCTACTGCTATCTGTCCTTCACTTATTTTTTGTTTTAAGAAAGGTTGCACTGCTGCTGTTCCCATTGTACCTTTGTTGTGTTGTGAGGCATCGAATAACACTTTTGCTACAAAAAAGACAAAACGATTCACATTGCTAATTTGTATTTTAATTATGGTGTGAATGAAACAGTGAACCCTCACAAAAATATGTGCAGGGTGTTTACTTTATGTGTGAAACATGCAGTGTTTAATCAATAGATCCTTGTCATATACACAACCTTTGACCTATTCTGGCATTTTATCCAATAGCACTTCCTTACTACCCTTTTGAGTCAATAGCGACACCGTTAAAGACAAAACTATAATCTCCAAAAAGGACCATGTTTTTGCTGGAAAGTCTGGATTGGCTGATGGCATCATATGTCTTGTCCCCTGGCAAACTGAAAAAGTCAAAATAAAACACAGTTCTTGACTGTCTTTGTTTTTCTCTTGTAGCCAGTAAGCTTTAAAGATACCAGTGGGTGAGCATACAGAGATAGCCTTTCAAATGCAGATGCAAACATATTACTTATAGTGGGCTACTGTTAACACACTTTGAAAAATAAATTGGCAGGAAAAAATCGATTTAACAGAACACCTGGGGCAGCAGCAACTGGATCTGAAAGAGAACCTGAGAAAGAAAAAAAAGTATACAGCATCCCTCTTCCTGAGCCCATCCTCAAGGTTGGTGGGATTTAGGCGGAGCCCATGCAATACCACAGTGACGAGATCTACCGTGAACAGATGCAGCATGAGCTGTCCTGTAATCGCCTTTAGTGCTCACACTTCAATTGCCCACATTTCCAATTGCAAAATTAGGCTTCCTTTATTCACATCTTGCCTGTTCTCATACAGAAGGACGCTAACGTCTTTTCTCTCTCACTAGAAGAGTTCCCATCGTCTCAGATGAAGAGTTTTTTTCCTTGAAATCGGTGCCTCATAGGTGCTGGAGCCTTGCTCGAGTTCAGAAGGTGAAAGAGCAATTAAGATGTCCTTAAACTTTGTATTTATCTTCACACATTCCTGATTAATTCAAATATAGGGGCATATTAGCAAGAACCTCGTTAAAATTATCGCTGTTTTAGCGGCAGGAAACTGCCGCTAAAATGGCGATAATGGGCTTGCTAACATGCGTTATAGAATTCCAATAGAAGCCCAGGTTGGATGTCCTGCAAATCTAACCTGGGCTTTTATTGGAATTCTATAACGCACATTAGCAAGCCCATTATTGCCGTTTTAGCTGCAGTTTCCTGCCGCTAAAACAGCGATAATTTTAACGAGGTTCTTGCTAATATGCCCCATAGAGATCAAATGTCAGGTTATATCTTCTGAAAAATTCTTGTTTAATATTTTATCATGGAGATCGATGTTTACCTATCATTCGTTAACTGCAAAGTGAGAGCATTGTGTAAAGTGAACAATCTGAGAATCTTGTGGGGGTACAGTGAGTGTGAAAGGAAATACTGTAGGATGTCATATGGCCGGGATGCCCGTCACCCCCTCCCAACACAATCCCCAAGGATGGGAAGTCGGACGCAGTTCTGAACTTTTGGAAGGCGGGAGGGAGTCACCCTCCCGGCCGTATTTAACATTAAATAAAAGTTTCATAATCATGTACAATTTTCATTTATTACATTTCGATGAAGACATGTTCTTTGGCTAACCTTAACAAATCTCTAATACAAAGGTTTCCTAGCCAAGTCTAACATCCTGCAAATGCATACATTCTAAATTAAAATTGTACATCCTAGCATTAAGGGCCAACGGCAAGGTCTTAACCGGTGTCAGATCCCTACTACCAAAAACTCTCGCCCTCACGGTGTGAGTGGCGGCCGCGCAGAGGACTGTACCCTCCTTGCCAACTCTAATTTCCCTTGTCTTGTCGGGGGCCCCCCTTTCCGCTCGACGCCATCTTAAAGGTTGTCCGAGCTCCCGTGTTAGGTATCTGTAGGAAGGACAGCGTGGACTCCCCCCCCATCCCCACACTCTCTATCATATCCGCCGTCGCGGATAACCGGGCCCCGGGAAATTCGTAGGAGGGGCATATAGCCGCCTCCTCCCCTGGAAGGGGCCTATGGCCGTCTCCCCTTAGGCGACCCATCCTTAGTGGGTGCCGCCTCCCAGTGGGAGGGGCCAATGGCCGCCTCCCCCCGGGCGCTCCCATCCATAGTGGGTGGCGCCCCCCTCTAGGGACCTTGAAATTACTGCTCCCCGATCATGACCTTACTGCCCGACCAAAATAAATATGACATTTGTTCACCTACTAAGGAAGAAAATATCAGCATGTCTAATTGTCTCAAAACTGTTTACTCCTAAAAGAAAAAACAGTATCCTACAGACAGAAGTCACATCCTCAATCTAGACATTCATTTGCTTCTATACGGAGGAAAAAAGGGGCCTATCAGCAAAAAACTTTATTGCAAAACCAAACATTGCTATAAGGGGCTGGCGGGTGGGTCAAAATTGCTCCTTGTTCCGTCGAGGGCTCACGAGCAACGAGTGGGTGCAGCCTTCCAAGCACAGGAACAAGAGGACGCTTCTTCAGATTCCCGCTCTATTTATTCTTCTTCGGGGAGGGGCGTGTACCCTCCCCCGGTATGCCTACTGGGCGTGGCCATCGGTGTAGGTGTCTAAAACAACCCCTCCTGGGCGGGAAAAGGCGCGCCCCGGCTACGCCGCTTCGGGCATACCAGCCGAGACACGCCCCCCGCCCAAAATGGTTTCCCGGGAGGATCGGGGCACCCAACCATACGTTCGGGGGGACCGAGTGGTCGCCCCTTTCCATATGGCCGGGACGCCCCTCACCCCCTCCCAACACAATCCCCAAGGATGGGAAGTCGGACGCAGTTCTGAACTTTTGGAAGGCGGGAGGGAGTCACCCTCCCGGCCGTATTTATTAAAATATGAAACAAAATTTAAAACATTAAATAAAAGTTACATAATCATGTACAATTTTCATTTATTACATTTCGATGAAGACATGTTCTTTGGCTAACCTTAACAAATCTCTAGTACAAAGGTTTCCTAGCCGAGTCTAACATCCTGCAAATGCATACATTCTAAATTAAAATTGTACATCCTAGCATTAAGGGCCAACGGCAAGGTCTTAACCGGTGTCAGATCCCTACTACTAAAAACTCTCGCCCTCACGGTGTGAGTGGCGGCCGCGCAGAGGACTGTACCCTCCTTGCCAACTCTAATTTCCCTTGTCTTGTCGGGGGCGCCCCTTTCCGCTCAACGCCATCTTAAAGGTCGTCCGAGCTCCCGTGTGAGGTATCTGTAGGAAGGACAGCGTGGACTCCCCCCCCCCATCCCCACACTCTATATCATATCCGCCGTTGTGGATAACCGGGCCCCGGGAAATTCGTAGGAGGGGCATATAGCCGCCTCCTCCCCTGGAAGGGGCCTATGGCCGTCTCCCCTTAGGCGACCCATCCTTAGTGGGTGCCGCCTCCCAGTGGGAGGGGCCAATGGCCGCCTCCCCCCGGGCGCTCCAATCCATAGTGGGTGGCGCCCCCTCTAGGGACCTTGAAATTACTGCTCACCGATCATGACCTTACCCCCACAAGCCGGATAGTAGGCTATCCGGCCCCCCCAAACTCCTCCTAAAGGTCATGCTTCCTCAAACCCCTTAGCCATGCTATGAAGTCTCCTATGAGTAAAACATTCCCCTCCCGGGACAGGTGAACTCCATCATTCAGATACATGTGATCACCCCGAATACACCCATGAGGAATGCAATGCAACTGCGCAGAGCGAAACAATCTACCAATTTTGTTGTTAACCTTCTTCACCGAATGGTTCAGTGCTGACACTGAAAGGCCCCCCCGCCATACCTTCCTGGGAATCATGTGGGACCAGGCAATCGTGCACCCCGGGATTCTTTTTACCAACCAGCTAACGGCAGACAAAACTTGCTCGAGTAATACCCGTCTACCCAGTGTCACCAAGTCATTGCCCCCCAGGTGTACTATGACTACAGATGGCGGTGACCTCTGCCGCCCTAAGAGACCCTCAACAAAATATTCAAATTGGTCAATACAGAGCCCGCCCCTTCCGTGGAAGGCCACTCTGTACCTGTATTCCCCAGCTGCGCGAGTCGCGTCACCTGCTTTGAATACGTTCCCGGCCCGCCTCACGTATGAGTGGCCCACGACCCAAACCACTCTCTCCTCAGACGGTGATCCATGACCGCTGGTCCCCTGGTACTGGGTCGACTGCAAATTCCGCCCCGCATGACATGCTCGCGAAACTGTAAATCAAACAGAAGACAAGAAGCGTGAGTGCATGTCACTTGACTTCACAACATGTGCAATCGCACATACCTTTTGAAGCAATTCGAGGACCATCGTCCCAACTGTTTCACTTCCTCTCCACTCTGACCCCTGGCTGTAGCCTCAGTAGCAGCCCCTATCCTAAAGGAGTGGGTCCCAAAATCGCACGGGTCCATGCCCACCGCAGCGATTGTCAGTGCTAGCACCCTCTGGAACTGAAACCTCGTCAGTGGGGTGCCATCGATGCGCCTCAGCAAACTCCCCCCCCATGTATCCGCCCTCAGTGCCAAGTATTCCTCTATACACATTATCGGGCACGTGGGGGACCCTCGCACACGCTGGACAACAACACTGTTTCCCATAGCTCCCTGGTCAGTCTTGGACCTAGCTATCATGATTACCATCGAATCACCCCTAATTAGGATGTGATCCCTGCACAAGCCTCCCTCCACATCATTCTTATTCCTTGCGACCAGTTCGCTCACCCGCATAGCCCCATGGAACGCTAATGCGAAAGCTGCCCGGAACAGAACTGCTTCGAATTGGGAGGAGCATGTCGTGACTAGTTTCGCCATGAGTAGGGACAATTTTTCTAAGCCAATCGGGCGCCTCTCGTCTTGCTTGCGACCCTCGAGGCGCTGCCAGCCGCGAAGGGCTTTTTTCGCCAAAAAGGAACCTGTTGGGTCTTTGATCCCATGCACCTGCGCCATGAATGAGATGGCCGCCCTGTGTCTATTGGCCGATGCCGCTGATCGGCCTTCCCTGTGCATTGCTACCAGGAATCCTAGGAAGGAATCCTCCTGACCCCAGTTCTGATTCCCTGTCGGACCCAAAAATGCACAATAGGAACGAAACGCTCCTTCGTATGCCTTCCTCGTCCTGGGGGCTAAGCTTGCTGCCACGAGGTCTTGTAATCCGGGGCACCGATTAGCCAGAGTGCTTCGGGGAATGGTGCCGCCGCTAGGTCCGCTGTAGGTAGATAACCCCTGAACGCCTGCATATGTGAACGAGAGAGTGCATCAGCCGCATGATTCAGTACACCTGGCACATGTTTCGCCCTGAACTGTACATTCAGTCTCATGCAAAGCAGCACAACTTCCTTCAACAATCTCAAGATCCATTTGCAGCGTGCTGCCTGATTGTTAATGCATTCGACAACAGTCATATTATCCGACCAAAATACCACAGAGCGGTCTCTGAACTCGTCCGGCCATGCCATCAGAGCAACAAAAATAGGGAATAGCTCAAGGAACCCTATGTTACCTGTGAGACCGCTGGTGTGCCACCACGTCGGCCATGTTTGCGCCGACCATCGATTACCAAAGATGGCGCCGAATCCCACGCTCCCCACTGAGTCAGTCCACAAACCCAGCTCGTCCAAAGACGCTGGCAGCTTGTTCCACACTACTCGACCGTTGAAGTCCGCCAGAAATGCCAACCAAATGCGCATATCCTGGCGAACCTCTGCCGACAGTCTCGTGCGGTGGTGTCCTTCCTTGAGACCAACCATAGCTTGTGCAATAGAGCGTGAAAAGGGGCGGGCCATTGGTATCACTCTCAAGGCAAAGTTAAGCTGACCCACTGTTTGCTGTAACTGGTGCAGGGTCACTTTCTCCTTACTAAGGCAAAGTTCCAGGGAAGCCCTAAATTTAGCTACCTTTCCTACTGGCAAACGGAAAAATCCCTCCACAGAATCGAGCTCAATTCCCAGAAACTCCAGTGAAGTAGATGGTCCAACCGTCTTACCTGATGCCAATGGCACTCCAAACTCCCTCATGAGGATGCAAAAGTCCTGTAGCGCCTGCGCACATTTCGAGTCGCCGGCTGCTCCCAAGAACAGAAAGTCATCTAGATAATGCATAACATGCCTATGCCCTGTAGCCTCGGTAAATGCCCACTCTAAAAAACAGCTGAATTTCTCGAAATAGTCACAAGAAATGGAGCAACCCATCGGCATGCATTTATCCATGTAGTAACTCCCTTGGAATGCAAAACCTAGCAAACGCTGATCCTGTGGGTGTACCGGGAGCAACCGGAACGCTGATTCAATATCTGATTTCGCCATCAGCGCCCCGGGGCCCAGGCGATTTAACATGGTGACGGCATCATCGAATGATGCGTACCGCACCGAACAAACTTCTGGGTCAATAGCATCGTTTACCGAGAAACCCCTTGGAGCAGACAGATTATGGATCAGCCTAAACTCCCCCGGGTCCTTCTTGGGGACCACCCCCAATGGGGAACAGATGAAACCTGCCACTGGCGGGCGCTGAAAAGGCCCAGACACTCGGCCTAGGCTCACTTCCTTAGCAATTTTTCTCTCTACCACACCTGGATTATGCTGTGCCGAAAGCTGGTTTTTACAAAAAGGTTCCCCACGAAAATCCCCCGCCGGGATGTGGAAGCCATATAAGAATCCCTTCCTCAACACCCCAGCAGAGACATAATCAGGGTATTTGTTTAACCAAGGAGTCATAGCCATGAGATCAACGAGAGTAGGCAATTGTACACAACGATCCACCTCAGTCTTGCTTGGACCCTCCTTTACCTCCCGACCCGCTATTTTTCGATCTGCATGAACTCTCCGGGTGTGAGGAATTCCCACAACCCGCACACACATGCTTGAACCTACATGTACCTTGCGGTCTGTTACAGTTGCCTCTATTGAAGCCCCAACAGACCCCCCGCTTTCCACCATTCCCACCGGATTTCGGCTGGTGATCACCACTGGTGCCTGCTCGAAAGGGCACCGCGGGCTTTTGGCGGGAAACCCCCGACCCATTCCCACCTGGCGAGGATGTCCCTGCCATCCCAGGCAGGAGCTGCTTATGCCAAGAAATTGAATCGAGGCAATCCCATGTCAGAGAGGAATCATACTCTTTCGCTTTACGAAATTTCATGTCGTAACCTTTCCATTCGTCCCCCTCATACATTTCATAAAAATCCATTATACGTGCCTGATAACAAGACAGTTCGGTCAATACCTCGGGCTTACGTTCACCAATAATCGCAGTAAACATTGCAAAAGCCTTCGCCCAATTCGTTATCGTCTCTTCCACCCTGAACTCCGCCATCTTGGCGCGCCAGACGCTCGGGTGCCACAAATCTTTCTGTGTTTTAGCATATTCCATCTCGCGATGGTCAGTCAACAACGAAAACATATTGACATACTTGTCTGCCCATATCAATTCTTTCGTGGCCATCGGGATATGTTGAACCACCCTCCCCCGCCTTGAGGGCAATGAGCCCTGCCCCGCCACTGGCAAAGCGAGCTTACCCGGTTCGGTCGTTGTTCCCGCCGTTTTCTCGCGACCAGCTGCCGGTCCTTCCGGTGTCACCTGTGGGGAAACAAGAGGGAGATTCGCCTTCGCGGCATCTCGCGACTGCCGCAACTGCTGGATTAGTAATTTGGCCTCTTCGGCGGTGTCGCCGGGTGCCGTAGCACCCCCTGCCTTCTTATTGAGCCATGCGGCCAACTGGGTGGCCAATTCAGGAGGCATATCCTCATCGTTAGCGGGCGTAATCACAACCGGAATCGGTTGACCCGCGTCTGGGGTTGGTACTGGGTCATCAGCTGGTATGGCAGGGATGACCGGGGGCACCTCAGGGACAGGAACCTCCCCTGCAACCGCCCTCCTCTTGACCCGTTTCCCTCTACCCTCGGGGACGACTCCCGGCAATGCCGGGCCTATTACCTTCTTCGGGTTACCAGGCTTTTTCATTGCGGCCAGTTGCTTCTTGACGCCCGCCAAATCACGACCAAGCGCTGGGACTTGTCCGATGCTTCGTTCCATTCTCGCCATTCTGTTCACCAACATGCGAAGCATCTTGTCTGTCTCGGAACCCTTTCCTGCCTTCTTGCCGGACATGGTTTCGATTATTCACTCCGAGTCGATCAACACAGTCCTGGATCCTTCGCTGTAAAGTCACTGAAAGAGAAACACAAGAATTACAAGTTCTCAAAATTGCTCCTTGTTCCGTCGAGGGCTCACGAGCAACGAGTGGGTGCAGCCTTCCAAGCACAGGAACTAGAGGACGCTTCTTCAGATTCCCGCTCTATTTATTCTTCTTCGGGGGGGCATGTACCCTCCCCCGGTACGCCTACTGGGCGTGGCCATCGGTGTAGGTGTCTAGGACAACCCCTCCTGGGCGGGAAAAGGCGCGCCCCGGCTACGCCGCTTCGGGCATACCAGCCGAGACACGCCCCCCGCCCAAAATGGTTTCCCGGGAGGATCGGGGCACCCAACCATACGTTCGGGGGGACCGAGTGGTCGCCCCTTTCCAGTTTTTTCCTAACACACAGCAACATGTAACTACCTGAAAATGAACTGTACAAATATTTGAAAAAATACCAGCTCTAAAAATAGCACAAATAAAGCACATTTTGTTGTTGTAATGAAGCTCAATGAAAACTAAGGGGCTCATTTATGAGCCCTTTTTGTCATTTTTACGTCGCTGGTGCGTCACAAAAAGTGACGCACCAGCGGAGTAAAAAATGTGCCTAAGATTTTATTAGGATTGAAACAAATCAAGATATTTTACATGTGTGATGTGCAAATTATAAATATTCTTGGAAACCCAATTTCCAGGCATTATTGTTTGTGCACCATATAGTTTTATCAGTAAAAGTGCAAGTCTTTGCAAACCTAGTTGGCATTTTAATGGAAAACAAGTTGTCTGTAAATGATAGAGTGCTACCACAGTACGTTTAAATAAAATTGTGATAGCGTGCTCCAAAATGCATCACAAACTACATACTCCCCTCCCCACCCCACCACTCTCATGCCTACATGCATGCCTCATTTGCTACACTTGTTCTACATGCAACATTTGGGTATTTTACAATCCCTATGACTTCAGGGAAGCAACATTGATGGCAGCATCCTTACTATTAAAATTGTTACAGCAACACTGCAATCATGAGATAATGCCTTTTGTAACTAGAAAGTGTAATGAAAAAGCAAGGCAGACTGCCAAGGAATAGCCACAAGGTAAGGTTTAGAGAAAGAGTGCAGGAAAAAGTACACTGTAATAACAGGAGGGAATTTGAAATGAAACCAATATAGAAAAAAGGAGCAGGATAGAAAAACTAAAATAGTTAGAGTAAAAAATAAAAAAAAACACACAAAGCTAACAAGCAGTGGCAACGCCAATAGATCTCACCTTTTGGCTGCCAATGCAGGCCTACTGCATTTGCCAATATTTTTTGCTGATGCCGGTCACCGTCAGGAAGAAGAAGAAAAATGTTTTCCGTCTTTGCTGTGCACAATGGTAAAGGAGCCATGACCCAGGAGAGGGACAAACAGTAGAAGAGAAAGGGAAGCCATTAATAAAAAACAAGCTAATGATAGTGACAAGAAAGCTAATGAATGATAAGAAATAGACTACTCAAAAGCTCACTGACATTATTTCTTCTTGTATTTCTTGTTGTCCACAATAAAAGAAGATAATACTAATAAGACAGAGGCGAAAATCTCGATATAGAAAGATTCAGAGGGAGAAAATGGGAGTAATATAGGAAACAATCAGCATTTAAAAGGAAAAACAAAATGAACAAACAGACAAAATGAAAAGTAAAACAGAAAATGTCAACGCAAATGAAGCAGAGAAAATGTTAGAGAGTGATTTAAAAAGGTGTGCTTAAAAGAGATTCTAAAATCATTCCTGGGGGATTGAACTGAAGACCTGAATGGAACCAATAATTTACAACATCCAAAGAGAGTGAAAATGGGAATTAAGGAGGAAGGCCGTATATTGTGGGAGTCAGAGGGAGGTACAAAACGAAGTAGCCGAAAAGAGACTGGGGTTGATGTAATGATATAAAAAATGCAAAGACCCCAATAAAGGCTTAGTTGTTGTTTGCCGTTAGTTTATTTTGTGGCTGAACTATCAATTGTTTTTTACAGGGAGCATCCAGGGAATGTAGTTACAAGAGATCTCAAAAACAGAGTTGACATCATACAACAAACAAGCATTCTAAAACGCCCATTGGTGATAGGGATGCAGGAGTGGGTAAAGAGAACTGTTATGTGTCTGTACACTGAATGGCCCACTTACGGTGGAATATACTAGAGGCTTGGGGTGGCCCTGGAGGTATCCACTGGTTTCCAGACTGGTGTTTGACCTGGTTTGCAAGTCAGGTCCTACTATGGATGGTAATTATCAAAGTATATTTCCATCTGGCATTTTGAAAATCTGATCGCAGACCAGTTCCAATCGACGGGAATCCTGGTCACAATTAAAGCCTAATGGAACCAGTTAGTTCCACTCTTGCAGTCTCAACTTAAAGGCAGCAAATTGAATGGGGTTTGAAGTGTGATATTTCTCTCTTCTACCCTGCAGCTGGTAGGAGGTGCAGTGATCGGGTATAGCTATGTTATGCAAATTTGAAGAGTGCACTATCACCCAGGATTTCTCATCTTTCATATGCACCAGAAGGGATGTCAGCTAAATGTAGCTTAAATTTAGAGCAAAGTAGTTACACTAAATTGACCACTCCACTTAGAACAAATGACTACTAAAGGTGGACCCTTCTACTTCTTGCAGTTTGAAAAATCTGGAACATCAGAGCGTGATGTTGCCTGCTCAGAAGTTGGTGAACTCTGCTTGTAATGTCTTCATTCCCTTGGACTGGTCATCTGTGTACAACATTTTTGTGGGCCATTTGTGTTACATGCACCTCGTAGTTCAGAAGCATAAAGAGTAACAACTTTTGTTTGGGGTAGGTATTGAGTTATTGACAGCCCTAACCAGTTTCACAGGAAGGAAGGTCATAAAAATGCTTCCTCTCCGAGTAACTGTTCATCCCCCCCAAAAATTGTGTTCAAATATTTTATTGTATTTGGATAAAAAGAAATACAGTTTCAAAGCAACAGTGATACATAAAAATCAGAAATTGATGTATGCAAGTAAGGAGTTAAAAAGTTTAAAAGGGTTACATGACAAGCAATATCTGGACTGGGATGAAAATGATAAACAGTTATCAAATAAAAATGAACAGGAAAATACCATGACAGATAACAGGTATTACAAATCAATCGAATAGTAAATATAATCCTAAGGAAGATCAGATGAAAGATCATCATATGATGCAGTAAAGTCATGTATGAGAAAATGTGTATCGCTTGGTAAATAGAATACATCAGCAAGGGGAATGAAAAGAGAGGTTAAAGAGAAAGAATAGTAGAGAAGGAGGAAAGGATATTAGGGGGGAGAAGAGTACAATGGGACATCTGCCACACATAGAATGGATAAACAGAAAGAGGGACCCAAATGGATGTTGAGCTACCAAACCCCGAGTAGACAAATCCATATAATTATCCAAAGAATGGCATACATTACTAGCAATTGGAGGCTAATTTCCTTTCAATAAGAGTATGAGCTCCACGAAGATATGACAGCCAAGCCCACCAAGTATGATAAGATAAAAGGTGGAACGATTTCCATTCTGTGAGTATAATTTTGACTGCGATGGATAAAAACAAATCTAATAGCTACAAAGCTGTATTATCAAGAGGTAAATAAGTAACTACAGCCCATGGGCCCAGCATAATCATAGCAAGGGAAAGTGTTATAGGTGTATTAAAGATTATAGACAAATGTTTCTGTGTAGGACCCAATAAGGAGTCTAATAGTGTACATTGAAAGAACATATGTTGATGGGTGCCTGATTCTGAATTGCAATTCCAGCATAGATCACTATCTCATAATTTCAGTTTGTGTAAATGAGCAGGAGTCCAATATAGGAGATTCATTATGAAGAATTTAGATTGGATCAGTGAAGGAGCAATTTTGTTATGCAGAGATAATATGTTTAAAATATTATCTTCAAAATGGTAGGACCATTTAACACAAGTAATTTTAGATTGTGATGGCTATGAAGCAGATAAAAATATATACATTTTTGATGTAATATGGCCTGAGCATAGCCACATAGCAAGAAGTGAGACAATAACTGAACCTGTAAAAAAGTGTTACCTTGGAAAGCTTGAATTTTAGTTTAAAAAAAGTATAGAAATCCATGTTACTTAGATTATATATTTTGGCTAGGAAAGAAAAGGGAAGAGTGTCATGATTAGTATCACAGAGGTCCTTCACTAATCGGATACCTCAGCAGCCCACTGAGAAGCGGCATTAAGTTCAATGTCAGTATCGAGTTTAGGACTAAGCCATAAAGATATCTATTATGAATGGGTTTCAAAACTTTCCTATCAATGTATTTCAAAGAGTACTAAAGGGAGAGCACAAATCTCATTCTATATGAACCCATGGAGGTACATAATGAGATTCTGGTAAAACCAAATTGCTCCTTGGGCTGCTAGAAAGGATATTTGGTACAGATTCCAGTCCCAAAGGTTGCAACCTCCCAATGTAGAGGGTTTCCTAAGGCATATATAGGAATTTCTAGGTCTCTTATTGTTCCATAAAAATCTTGACGTGATTACATCAATCTCATGAAACAAAGATGATGAAAGTTTTAAAGGGAGCATAGAAAACAGGAAATTAATAATTGGGGTTATAATCATTTTAAGAGTTTGTAACTTACCCCACCAAGAAATATATTTAGCAGAACAAGAAGACAAGAGATCTCTAACTTTATTTATTATGTAAGATTCGTTATAGAGACCAAAATCTGTAAAATCCTTACAGAACCAAATCCCCAGATATTTAATGCACGTAGATTGCCATTTAAATTCTGAATCTCCTAAGTGTGAAGGAAGACAAAAAGGATCCAAAGGGAACACTTCTGTCTTCTCTTTATCAAGGGTATAGCCAGAAACGACAGAGAAATCACAAATAATGTTTAAAATAGAAGGAATCGCTGATTCAATATCTTCTGAAATTAAAAGTACGTCATCAGCGTATGCAGCCATTTTAAGTTTCAGCGTTCCAAATTGGAACCCTTTAATCTAAGAATTCAGATTAAACAAGCAGAGAAGTGGATCTATGGATAAAAGAAAGAGAAGGGGTGAAAGTGGGCACCCTTGTCTTGTTCCTTGGTGAAGATTAAAAAAGGAGGAAATTGCGCCATTGATTCTAATATTAGCCTTAGGTTGCGCATAAAGAGCCATGACCATATTAATAAAAGAGTTGCCAATGTTGTGAGACCCTGAAACCGAATGTAAAAAAAGCCAAGAAACCTTATCAAATGCCTTTTCGGCATCAAGGGCATTCGCCACAGATGGTAATGAGGAGAGATTTGCTTATTCTAAAATGTGACAGACGTGCAAATGTTGTCACTAGCAAGTCTACCTTTAACAAAACCTGTTGGGGAGTCATGGATGCGATTAGGAATGTGACATCCCAGTCAATTTGCTAAAATCTTAGCAACACTTTGTGCTTCCATATTTAATAAGGAGATGTTTTTTTTGGGTGGAAATGATCTTTACCTTCTTTTGCTATAACTACTATAGTAGTCTTGCTGGCCATATCCACAACTTTGTCAGATAGAACATAATGGTCAAAAAATGTTTTAAGATATTTAATAATTGAAGAAGTAAACGTTTTATAGAACATAATAGGATACCTGTCTTGGCCAAGAGCTTTCCCAGAACGAGTAGCCTAATTAGCCTGAATAACCTCTTCAATTGGCTTACCCAACTTGCTTCATCCGAAATAGTGGTAATAGGTAGAGAATTAAGGAATTGTTGGTAATTAAGCTTTGAAGAAACCTGACAATCTTATAATTAAGTTACTTAACTTCAGCATCATTCACCAACATGTCTGTGTTTAGACGCCAGTTACGGGGTCATTTAAGGCTAAGGATTGATAATGAGACTGCAGGGTGATCTGAGAAAACTATTGGATGGATCATGACTTTTGTTGTATTTTTTAAAAGGGAAGTGTCAACAAGAAGGTAATAGATACGAGAGAAGCTGGAATGGGTGAAGGAGAAAAAAGAGAAATTGCTTCCCGCAGGATTGTGTGGTCTCCAAGCATCCAGGAGATGATGTGATGAACACATATTAGGCAATTGTTTATGTGCCCTGGGGGGGTCAAAATTTAAATGCAGATTGCCTATCAGAAATGGGATCCCAGAAGCTTCAAAGCATGTAACATGTAACACCCAACTTCTCCTCATAAGAAGAGCTTCCTTAATACCTATTCTAGCCTCTTGGAGTAGGATCAAATCACCAGATAACTCTTACAGTAATCTAGAATCTTGATTCTCTTAACTGGGTGATTCAATCCCTTAACATTAAGTGAAACTACATTTATTCCATGCATTCATATGTATAGGTTACAAACAGCAGGTAAATCTGAGAAAGGAGCTCAATAGTAGCAAAAGTTATTTAAAGAGCAGAGGAAGTGAAGCAGATGTCCCATTATTAAAGTGTGGAGAGAATGGAGGAATAAAGAATAGGGAAATATCAAGAGGATTCAAATGCACTCCAGATATGTCTGTGAGAGACACGTTGCATGGGGAATCAAAGGGGATGAGCAGCTGCAACAGCTGCCATCACCAGAACAGACTACTCCATCAGGTCGAATCAACCGAACAGGAGAAACTGCAGAGTAGAAGTTATCATCGTAAATATGTAACCAAATGTTTGCGTAATCACATACATCATCTATTAGGGGTATGACAACAAGCAATTTGTTAAATACTTAAATATGAGGTGAAGAACACATATGTAAAAAGATGACATTTCATAAATAAACCATTCATAACAATGATAGCAGATCCATCTCAACGTATATGTGCCCCCTCACATCATATAAGTTCCAGTGCTGTATTTCAGGGTCATCGTAAACTGGCTATCTGGCATAAAACAATATATCACTGTGTTTAGCAAATTCTGAAGTTGCACCTTCATAATGATATAACATTTAATTGGAGAAACATATAGAAGGATTTATGTTAAATACCATTAGAAATTGGGTAATACTGACCACAACATTGAAAGCATATCAAGGTAGATGCATATAGCCATAAGGACCCCTATGTAGGTGTCAGAACAATTCATAGATGACAAGTAGGTAATACAGTCACAATTGCATTAGTTACTTCTCGCATTGACTACTGCAACAGCCTATATGCTGGTACTAACAAGGCGGTCACCCATAAACTTCAGATGGTACAGCATGCGGCGGCAAGGCTGGTTTTGAAATGGCCAAGAAAATCCTCAGCAACCAAAGCCCTCAATATACTACACTTGGCTGCCTATAACAAAAAGGGTCCTGCACAAAAAACTGACAATCACCTTTCGTGCTGTACACAACTCAGGCCCTCTGTACCTAAGGAAAAAATTTGTAAAATACTGCCCAACTCGAGCACTCCGGTCCTCGAATGCCAATCTTCTGATCATCCCAGGGTTCAGACTTAAAACCCGTGGGGGTAAATCCCTAGCGGCATTGGGTGCTAAAGCATGGAATGCCCTCCCCCCACCTTTGAGAGCACTGGACAAGGAATCTGATTTCCGCAAACAACTGAAAACCTGGATTTACAATCTCCCAGACTCAACCGCCAGAGCACTAGTGTGACTCCGGTCCTGGTCTCTTTAAGCAGTAAGGCAACTTTTACATCTGGTTGTCCTTCATTGGCGCCGAGATGCTCCCTGGAGCGATTGTTAGCGCGGTATAAATGAGCTTTACATTACATTACATTACAATACAATTTCAAAGCTTTATTCGACTTCAGTCATAAAAGCATTTCCATCCTAACACAATACAATAAATACTAAATTTAAAATACACAAGATTTAAGATAAGTATTAAACATAAATCCATCGAATACAATAAGCTATTAAATCATTATTAAGAACAACCTTGACACTTACTCACACGTCAAAGCATTAGAAACATGGTAACCAGGATATCTCACGGCATTTTTCCTAATAGAGCACATGTTCGAATCACCCAGGCCCAGGCCAAAAACTTTGCGACAGCAATTGCGAACAATCAGTTTCCAGAATTCTAAGAGCCGTAGCTTGACTAATGGTCCCCAAGTTGAGGCAAACGGGTCTTATCAATTTATGCCTTGGATTAGCATATAGAGGGCAACAAAACAGTACATGGGAGACATGCTCAACTTGATGTTTACAGTGATGACAATGCTCATCCCAGGTTGTAGACCATTTCTTTTTAAACGCATTTACCGGGAGCGATCCAACTCTAAATTGGATAATACATATTTATATGAAGAATAACTTACATTCAAAACATTTCTGAAAAAGATCACGGGTAGAATACTTACCTATAATAAAAAAAGGTATCAAAAGGAGGTACAGTAATAGGCAATGTTGAAAGAAGCACATCATAAGTTCAACAGTTAAAATAATATCAATTAATTTCATATGGATATATGAGTCTAGAGAAAGATCATACCAGATGAATTCCCACCTCCTGTCATCATATAAGAAACTCCTAAAGAAGAATGTCCTTAAAATAACCTAAATATCAAATATGAGTTACATAACACTGTATAAAATGTCAAAATCTGACCTATGCAGAATACAAATTGCGTCAGAGTAGTAATAACAAGCAAAATCATGACAGACAATGCTGTATAAGGTTCAGTGAGCACAACCTAGAATAATTAAAGCAAGTTACATAAACTCCTGCAATTAATAAAATATGCAAGGACTGAATCAAATACTATTGAGTGACAAAAGGATATGGTTTAACATGGAAGCGTAAGGAGCAGGTCAGGTCTATATGAATGACTAGGAACATAAAGTACCAGGTAGAGAGTCTGAGTCCATCTGAGATTCAGAGTGATTGTCCCAAAAAATTGAGAGGTCTGCAGATTTATAAACGATCTGTGAGTGGCCCTTGAAAGTTATCCGGTATCTTGAGGAGCCAGAGAAAGAATATGGGATTCCCATATCAGTAAGCCTTCTACGCAGATTAAGGAAGCCTTTTCAAAGGATTACGGTGTCCCTGGTAAAGTACTGCAAAATTGAAATTTTGTGACCCTCCCATTGAATCGTCTTACTCTTCCTCTTTTGTGCTAAAATTTGATCTGTGTCTTGCTTTCCCAATGGCCTGAAGATCAGTGGCCTTGGGGCGGACATATTTTTGGGTTTAAAAGTTGGAACTCTGTGAGCTTGTTCTATTTCAAAGTCTTTTTTGAAAGAGAGTTGCAAGACGCTTGGGGTCCAAGAAATCAAGAAGTCAATAACTGAAGGAGCAGAATTCTCAACCCCCTCTGGCACTACAAAGATACGGAGATTACTTCTCCAGTTACGATCTTCCTGTTCTGTTAGATCTCTCCATAAAAATGAGATAGAACGTTCTAGATTTTGAATATGCTTAGCCTGCATATTCTTGTAATCTTCCACATTACCTATTCTTGTCTCAGCATTAGACACACGTATTGAAAGTGCTTTTACATCATTAGGAATCCCTGCCATCTCCACCTGAAGTAGATCAATATTGTTTTTTCTGCTTTGAGACATGTCATATTCCGTTTTGAGCTTAAGTAAAATAGCCTCTGAAGTTGACGCAGAGTCAGGACTTCCTTTAACCGGAGATTCCTAGTTAGGTGGAGAGTCTTTGGAACATTTCAGACTCCCTTTGGAGTCCCTATCTTTAATGTTACCACATGTACCTTCCGCCATTGGGTACATGTAATGACCAAGGTAAGATAGCCTTAATATATTCTTAGGAGAGCAGTCAAAGCAATATAAGTGAACCACTGATCCACTGAAACCAAAATAAGCAATCTGGCTACTATGCGGAAAAATTAGAAAACTCTGTCTACACACTGTAAATCACTTGCTGAGGTATACAGCACGTATTAGGGGGATGGATAAACAGAGTTTGTTAAGCAGTGTGCGACCACCTGATTATAGAAGGCAGTAAGAAATGGCAGCACACTCCACAGAATTATTCATGAGAGAAGTGCTACTTGCCACCATTTTGAGTGAGTAATTCACTGAAATGTTATTGGTTATAAGGAAAAAGTTATCGCCAAACAGATAGCAGAAAAACTAGTAACCTCTGAGTAGTAATCGATAAGTATTAAGCGCTGAATGTGCCTCTCAATAATAAGCCTAAAGTCTGTCAGTCAGAGTTGCACATCGCAAAGAGGTTTCTCTCAGTGGCCACCATTGGCGAACCTCCATTGAGGAAAGAATCTAGTGCTCCCAGTACTTGTAGGTGAATATTTCTTGACCTGGAGTTTTATTGTTTAAAACTGTTGCACATAGTACCTTTGTAATTGTGGAAAATCTCCCCTGTGTTGCTCTTTTTCTTCTGTGAGGAGCTTACGACCTGGCATCAGTTCTCGTTCGCTGTGACGAAGTTGGTATGTCGGCCACCATTTTGGATCACTGCTGCAGGAAGATCACGATTCATATATTGGTCTGCCAAAGGAAGTTCGGAGCACCAAAAACACTTTCCAGTGCTCACAAAACGTTCGCTGTGTTCCGCCTTCCAAGGGTGATCAAAAATCACCCGACAAACATTTCCACTTGGGCGTCCTCACCGGGGATGCCACAGGGCTCAAGGACCAGCAGCCATCTTTGCTGCATGCCAAGCTACGCCCCCCTGTTCATCTACATTTTTACTGATTTGGTGGTGGAGCATTGTTGGGCACCCCTCAATTGGACCTGTAAAAAAAAGTACTTTAAATAACTACACTGTGATCCCATGTGTGGGCCAGAAGCATGACCCCAGGATACTGGTGCTACATGATTCCTGGTAGGTTGAAGGATTCTTGTCGTGTTGTGAGCTGTGCTGATTGCCTTCCATGTATTCATTTGGTATGACATGGTGTTTCCTGCACTGTGGACTTAAATTCTAAGCCCTCTGGGAGGAGAGTTGCATGACCTGAGATGGCGCTTCCTCTACCACAGTTCTAGAGCCTCCTAGACTAGTTGGTTCACTCTAGTGCCCTAACGCCCACATTCAGACCAATGACTGGGATTTACAAGCCTATTCCCAGACTAACAGTCAGAGACAACTCATACTTGTCGATCTCCTTCCTTGTATGCCTGTCTCATGAAGTCTTGCATTTGGCGAAGGTAACCTGTGTCAGTAGTGTGCAAGATTACTGCAAAGGATTCAGAATCTCCTCTTGAGAGTGCACTCTCTCCCCTCACACAAGAGAATACCATAGATGCCTGTGAGGCCCTGAATAATCCGGTCATCCATTATAGGAAAAGGTGTTCCTTTTGGGTGGAGAATCTGATTTTCCCACAGTTCTCCTGATGTTTCTCTGTTAATTTTTGCCGGTATTTGGACTCTGCATATTGAGAGGTTGCTGTCCAGTACCCCATAGCATGTGTGTCCCTTAAAACCTGTCAAAGTATTGACTAATCCCTTTGGTATATTTAGCTATTCATTAAGAGCATTGGGTTAGTGAGCGAGTTAAATGTGCATTTGAGCTGCAGTGCCTGGTTCCACCACATATGGAAACTGAAATAATGTTATGTTATGTTATGTTATGTTATGTTATTTATTCTTTTGTATAGCGCACGGCTACTCAAAAAGAGTGTCCCGGCGCTTTTTGGAAAAGGAGGGCTTATAATAAGAGCTCATTATATGAGATTTTGTAAATGGAATGTATTTGAATTCTCAGGCACATAACCTACTTGTTTGGGTGAAAATAGCTTTGCTTTACCAGAAAAGGTATTGAATGTAAAGTACATTTTGCTAGACATATTCACTTTTAAGTGTTAGAGTAGGCACAGGATTTCGACATTTTGAAAAGAAAAGAACTGACCATTCACTTTCCAGTCTGGCATTAGACACCTTTGGTAATAAGGTGCCCAAACCATTATAGCAGGATCTTTCCAGTCTGGCATTATTAAGGTCCCCAAAACATTATAGCACCACCAAACTAAACAGTATGCCATGTATTTCACCTCGCATAAAACAATCCTGTGAGGCATTTTCTGTTCAAAACCAGTTTGACTGAGAAAACGTCATCCACCCTTTAATGAGGGGGATACCAAAAAAATCAGGCTTCTCAGTGATCTACTTAGCTGTTAAATATTTATTCCTAGTAATCATATATATTTGAGGGACACCGGGAGTCCACCAGTACTCAGATTGGCAAGCTCATATGCCCCAGAGTCAGGTAAAAGGGAAATTTATGCTTTAGACTTGTTCAACACTAAACCAGGTACCTTGCTAAATGTTTCAAGTGAATGCAAACCCACTGGGAAGCCGGACTGGGAACAGAAACCGGCCCTGGCACACTGCTCAGCCAGCCCCCCCCCCCTTGGGTGAGGGGGGGGGCAGCAACGCAGTGTGCGAGGGCCGGTTTCGGCCGATTTTGTTACTGGGGGCCGATATTGCCGACCCCCGGTAACAAAAAAACGGCCCCCCAGGGGTCCAAAATCGGCCCCCACCCTAGCGGCCTACCGGGGAAACGCCCGGTGCCCGCTATGGCCAGTCCGGCCCTGATCGTAGTATGTCATCAGCGTACAAAGACATGATGTGCAATTGTCGTTTTAAGTATAAGCCGATCAGATCTTCCTTCTGCCTCATGTGGTTGGTAAAAGGTTTCATCACTATAGTAGAGAATAACAATGGGGACAAGGCACATCCTAGGCATTTCCCACACTTTATCTGAATCTGATGAGAAACCATTTTATCTGTCTTAACCTGGGAAGTGCTTTATTTGAGCTGGTGGTTGAGGGTGGGCGACACCAGTACTATTTGGTTGGGACTGGTGCTTATTTTTCCCGATCTGATATTTCCAGAGAGCCAAAGAATGAAAACCACACAAACGGGAAAGAAGGAGGAAATGAAAGTCTGAAAAAACATCACAAAGGGAGATAGCAGGAACCTGCAGTAAAGAGATAAAGGGGATGGGGTACCTGTTACTGGATTAAAGAGAGAGAACGTGGATCAAAGCCTCTGGAGCCTTAGTATTTGATTCACTGACATTTAATAGCACTGGACCCAGGCTTCTGAGCAGAGTTATGGGCACCAGCCTCATTCTTTTACAAATTAAGCACTGCCCAGGAGGTAAACTTATCACCTATTCCTACAGATCGAAGTGCGTAAAAAAATGAATTCCAACTGGACCCAGGCTTCTGAGCAGAGTTATGGACACCAGCCTCATTCTTTTACAAATTAAGCACTGCCCAGGAGGTAAACTTATCACCTTATCCTACAGATCGAAGGGGCATATTATCAAGGGGGTTTATCTCCGCTTTTTTGGCTTTAAAAGCCAAGAAAGCGGAGATAAAATTATCTCCCTATTACCTAGCTGTCGCTAACACCAGTTAGCGACAGCTAGTAGGAGATAGCAACCATCTTGGGCCCCACTTTGCATGTCAGTGATATTTATCACTAATGGCATGCAAAGTCGGTGTGCCAAGATGTTAGCGACTGAAAACAGTCGCTAACATCGCTATCTCCTTTTACCAACTTTTGGAGATATTTGCGCTAAGCGCGAATATCTCCAAAAGCTAACACCTGCCCTGAGCAGTTCTTATGGTACCAAAGGAGAGGGTTAACCCAATATAGTCACTGGGACCTGGGTGTATAGCGTTAAGAAGGAGGGGTCCCAGTGGGAAAGGCGTTTTAGTAAAAACAATTTAAATATACTCAATGAAACGAAAAATGCAGCTATAATGTTTAATTCACATTATAGGGGAAAGTAATCAATAACACAAATTACAGTTGTAACAGTGCCCCTGGGGGGAAGGGGGACGTGCAGTCGTGAGGGTGGTGTAGGAAGGGATAGTGACAATAAAAACGTGTATTATTCACACATATATATGAATTCAAATGTCAAAAAAGGACAGTAGGAAGAACATAAATCAACTCAAAGTTCAAAGTACACATGCCCCATTGTCCATACAATGGAAGAATATGGGTAGACGGGGGCTGTGTGTTGAGGTGAGGAAGTCGACGTTTCGATCCAGGTAAAGCAGGAATTAGTGAGGTCCTTGCAAGTGGGTCTTCATCAGGACGAAAATGGGGGTAGGGGGCGGACAACCTGATTATATCAGTGTTGGTTAGTGCTCATTTCAAAGATAAAGGAGTTTTCAATCCTGGGAGAAAAATCAATAAGATGCTTGAAAAGTAAAGTCCAATATCCCAAAGGGGTATGGCGAAGCGATCCGGGTGCTGGACTGGGGGGGAACCACTCGATTATTTGGTAAGATGTGTCTCGTCCCCAGTGCAGGAAAGGAATAACGTCCGTTTTAATCGGGATCCGTATCCGGTTTACTGCGGCTCAGTATAGACTCGGCGTCTCTCTCGGCATCCTCGAGGAACGAGCAGTTCTTAGCCATGTTATCCAATGGGAGGTGGATAACATAGCTAAGAGCATTAGCTCGGTAATGCATGAATATCGCTGACTTTTCAGCGATATTCATGCATTGCGGCGATTTTTATCGCATTTGCGATAAACCTTGGTAATACCAAGGTTTATTTGCGGTAAAAATCGCCACAGCTCAGCGGTAAATTGTTCACGCTAACCAAGCAATAGCGACAATTATCGCTATTGCTTGGTAATATGCCCCGAAGTACGTAAAAAAATGAATTCCAACCATAGACGCAGTGGGCTTTAATATATAAAGTGACACCATCACTAGATAAGCTTCTGATTGAGGAGTCTGGTCCAAAGTCAACGGAGAGTAGTAGAAATGTTGCACTTTGGGATGAATACATTTTAATCTTTGTGTAGTAACTATGGAAGAACAGACTGCAAACTATTAGAAAGGACCTTACTCCGGACCCTGTTGTCCCTAGAAGGACATGTTCAAATCATCTTTACTTGGTTTTAGTAGCCTAGTAATAATTGCCTGTTTAGTGGTAGGGGGAAGTACTTATATGTCATTCGCTGTCAAGAAGAGTTGAGGGAAACACAGTGCTACAGCAAATTGATAAGCTCAATAAAATTCTACAGACATCAGTGCCAGGGGTCTTGCCTGTTTCAAATCGGCTGATTTCTACCTTCATTTCCGGCAGTGAGAGAGGAACCTACAGCACACTGGAGCCTTCATCACCCAGTTTAGAGAGGCTGGCCAACTGGATTATATAGAATCCTGGCCATCTTGATTGAAGGCCAAGTCAGAATTAATGGGCTGTGAACCTAGAATATGTCTCTGGGGATGCCTATCACTCAAATAAATGTTGGTGAGGTCACAGATTGGGTGGATTGGGCTGGAAGCCTGCCCAACATATCACTTCTAAATGTATCATAGTTTTGTATTCCTTATATTCATGGGAACTTAATCTGCTATGGGCTTCTAAGTGTTGACGACATTTGTTGAGGAGACAGACTTTGTCAGTACAGTGGTCAATCAAGACATTCCCCGCTGTCTCAACTGTTTCTCCAGAGATTGTAACTGCTTCTAAAGAGCTCTCGGAAGCCCAATGCAGATAGTTATACAGGTGCTCCTCATACAGACCTTCCAAGCCTTCCTTGCTATAATTGCGTGGTCAGTGGAATCTGCATTTCCATCAAAGAAGGTGGTAAGGGCCTCTGAAATGGTGTCATTATAAACAGCATCATATAAAGCTGTGAGCTTTACTCTCCAAATGAGTATACCTGTTTGTTGTGCCACCAACAAAATTAAAGAATTGTGACCTGATAAAATCTTAGCTAGAGATTTCGTCCCATGTACTAAGACAGGTATATGCATTGTGACAAAAAATAGATCAATTCACATATGTAGTGTGTGAAGTGGGGAGTAATAAGAGTACTCCTTGGTGGTAGTATATACTGCCTTACAAATCTTCAACAACCCCAGTTGTACGTGCAAGTAGTGAGTGCTTCAGTTGTCCTCCAAGTCTAGGCCCCTGGCAATGGATGGGGCAATCAGTCCTGATCTACATTCAGAATAAGTTTAAAATCCACCCTGTCAATAATGGCCCCTGGTCCTCTGCGGTCAGCGCATCAGATACTGTATCTAAAAAGGCAGACTGACCCTCGTGAGGGGCATATAGCGACAAAATATGGCATTCCTTATCATCTAGTCTGGCTGAAACTAAAACGTATCTGCCTTCAGGATCTATAATCTGTACTGTCGGGGTGACTGGGATGGCCAGCTTCACCCATAACAAAACACCCTCTGATAAGCTGACTGGGTAGTAAGAATAACTTGCATTTCCATGTTTGCATAAGTTTCAGGCTGACAGCCTCAGTCAGGTGAGCCTGATTCTTTAAAGTAATGATTATTCATGGTATCTTTTGCTGGGGTGGTCTAGTCCATTTTATGTAAGGAAATTGTATCTAAACATTGTGAAGTGTGTGAGAGGAGGGTGGGACTAACTAGTTGAGATTGTCAGTTATGTCCAGATCTAACCCTGAATAATACATTGACAGGGATTAGAAGTAATTCCCCAGTATGTCATGAGATCTCCCCTTACAGGAGACCATAGGTCTCTTGTTCCAGTGTGCAGTCTGTGCACCGCATAATGAAAATGAAAGGCAAACAATACCAAGAAAAATCAACCCAACAGGAACTCCCTACCCAGGGCCAGGTTTAGAACTACATTTTGCCAGAATCATTAAACCTATAGTGCATGTTTGAGGGTCTGTGGTACGCAAGCACACATATCCTGGTCGGGACTGGACGGAATGTGTGTGCTATTCGGAGGTCACTATAAGGTATTTATATGATGTTTCACAGAGGGCAACAGTCATGGAGCGATGATCTGGGACAATTGTATATAACTAGCATGTGACGTTCAAACTGTTTCTGAGAGCTAAGAAAACCTGTTGGTCCATTCCACCTAATGGAAGTTATGAAGTTATGATGGGTAGCCATTGCTGCTGCGAAAGCTTAACACAAGCAGTAGTAGCCAACATACTTCTCTTAAGATATTTCTTTCATACTCCGCCCCAAAAGACCTCAAGAGGTACAAGAGTCATGTATGTAGTCCTCTGCAGTCTGGTGGGTAATCTGCGGGAGATCTTCAGGATTGGAGATTCACTATCTGAGTATGAAATATCTAAAGAAGGGACAGGGGAGCATGAGCGCAGGGTTGTGGCCGCTTCTATGGCAGCATCCCTGGGTTCCATGGCTTGCTAGTGACGCATCCTCTTTTGTCATTTGAGTGTTTCCTCTGTTGCTTCCACTTATTGGATGACAAAGGGTACAGTCCTAGGCTGCTTCTGGGGATGCAAAGAATCACGTTTTCTGCTCTGTCATTATCTTCAGTTTAGAGGGAAATAAAAGTGCATACTTGACCTCAATGTTGCAGAGCTAACTCTTAACCCAGACAAAAGATTTAACCTGAGTGGCCATGGTATTGTCAGGCTGAACCTTACTGCCCACCTTAAAGTGACCTGCCTTCCTGACAGCCTAGAGGATGAAGTCTCAGCCTTTATAATGAAGTAACTTAGCCACCATTGCTCTTGGCGTTTGCTCCTGGAGGAGGGAGTGGTGTACTGGGACTCTGCGCATCCTCTGAATTAAAAGAATGGAGCTAGGCCTGAAGGGGACACCATCGATGGGAACTAGTTTATCAAATAAGCCACTATATTGTGGCTTTTATGCGCATTGCTCATCTGGGATTCACCTTCAGAATCCTCCATGCGTCCCTCCAAAAAACATATCCTGTCAGTGAGTTGATGCACTTGCTATTGGTGGCCCTGAGTTTGAGACAGCACAAGTTTGCAGCAAGGACTGTCCCTGTGAAACGCATTCTGTCAATCTACGTTGGTCCTCTCGGATTGAATTCAAGTCCATGGCGTCGATCTTCGATTCAAGGGAGTCACAAGTGTTATTGATAGCCAGCAGTGATATCCAGTTTGTCTGGTGAGAGACGACACTCACTTAAGGGTTTCTGTGGGCACTGCCGAATGCATGTCCAGGGATCAAGGTGTGGTGCAGCTGAATTTGGAGCACAGGGATCACGGTTCGATCCCGGGCTTTGGCGGCAGCTGAGCTCAGCACCATGTCACTCTGGGCAATAGCTCACTTAATTTCCACGACGGCCCCCAGCGCCTTGAGACCTGTAAGGGTGAGTAGTTTGTGCTTCACAAATAGAGATTTATTATTTATCGAAGGGAACTCGTCTTGCCCCTCATTATGATGGAAAATGAGGCACCCACAACTGGCTCACATGACATCTATGAGTGTCCAAGGTTGAGAGTTGTGACACCCTCGATAGTAGCGCTTTGTTGGGCGATCCATTGCCACCAGGCCTCTTTCCAATTCATGAGTGCTCCACACCTGGAAGCATGAGCAGCTGCAAGCAATAGTCTTAAGTTGTGTGAAGCACATTCAGGGCCCATCCCTGGTTCATGATATTGGAGGAAGAAAGTCCCATGGGAGACCTACAATTCTTGCTGAGGGCAGCTGCACACGGCGTCCACTAGGTGATCAGGACTGGGTTCAACACACTAATTATAAATGTAAAGGAAGTTTGTCTTAGCTGGGGAATAAAAATCAGTAGGCCACAGCCTCCAGTGTACCCAAAACCATTTGCTATATCAGTATCCCTGAATCAGCAACCAACAAAAAAAAGCAAATCTACAGATTTATTCAGTATTAAAAAATCCAATTGGCAAAACAGATGTATTGCACAATTTACCATCTGATCCAGTGGAAAAAGAAAAGCCAATTGGAGTAAATGAAACATGGATTGGGATGGCTCTTCATGGCACTAAAACGCAATGACAGAATAAAAAAATTAAGTCAACAGGCAAAATAAACGAAGAGAGTGAAACATTAAATCATGCTCATGGAATATCAATGGTCTACGCAAAAAAATAAACAATGCTCACTTAACCCCAATGACTAGCTACTATCACGTTATTCATTTACAGGAAACTTGGTCTGTTAACCCTGTAATGCTTGAGGGATACAAAGGATATTTTAAGCCTGCTTAAACAAAGCAAATGTGGGCGCCCCATTGAAGGCTAAGCCACATTCATTACTATAGGTTTTAGAGTGGAACACAAGCAAGTTGTTATGATTAATTCAAACCCATTGATAGTAAAGTAACGTATATGGAAAATAATCTATTAAAAACCTGTTTATAATAAATGCATATATACATCCTACAGCAAGCGTGAGAAAAATATGTGTACTACTCTCATTACATTACTTTCTAAGCAAATGATGGATGACCTTTTCACAGAATATATTATCTCAGGGGATTTTAATTAAAACTTGCTTGTACCCTATATGAGAGATGATTTCAACCAGGAACAAGATTACCTCTGGGAAATTCCACAACAAACACTTCCCACTGTTGCTAAATCCTTCCATAGCCAACTAGGTACAACTTTTGTAAAGATTTAGAAGCGCTGGGTTTAAGAATTTTAAATGGGAAGTTACCTCAAGACTCCCCACCAGCATGGACATTTCAATCACATCATCATAAATCAAGAATTGATTACACAATGGTATCGTTGAATATCTTTATCAATGTGACCTCTTTCACTATTGGAAAAGTGTCTGAGGGTGACCACAGGCAGCAAATACTCGTTACTAATTTGTGCGTTAACAGGTATACTGTATATGAAACATTGCCCGGTCAGGCAAGTACAGTAAACTATAGGAAACTAATCTGGAAGGAGCACAACAAAGAAGACACTAACAAGCCGTGGTGGCTGGTATTAAGGGGTATACGGAGTGATCCCCTACCTACCAGCAGTGGGGAAAACTAAAGGGAGAGAATGAACACCATGGAGCAGTTATAAAACTTTTTAAACTGCTCCATGGTGTTCATTCTCTCTGTGCTCCCCGTGAAACTATGTAAGATCTTTTTTTTAAACTAGTCTTGAAGAGTTATCCAGTTCCTGTGCAATGTGCGAATTTGCAAAGCTGGGCGAGGACTATTCCTCGCCCTCGAGGCACAAGAGAGGAGGGGGTGACATCAGCCTTGTGGGAGTGGCTGCATGAATTGGCAGTGCATGGATTTAAATGGGGCACTAAGGAATTTGGCCCAGGTCACGGTCAGTGGAGAGCCATTCAGGATAATGGGAAGGAGCAGGGCTGGCGCACAGAGCAGGGGGTGGTAACAATTGCAGTACTCCTTTCTCCTCCGTGAATTAGGCTTCCTAATTGGGTAAGGCCGAGGCGACCTTAGAGGAGTGGCTATGCATTAGTTTCAGTCTGGCAGCTCCTCTTTCGAGGACACAGTTGCTGGGAAAAGAAAGGCATCTGCAGCCTTGGTTTCAAACGACACACGTGCAGGTAAGCCTTTTCCCTTTTTGAACCACATCGACTTTGTTTTAGAGTAAGGTGAGGGAAGTAAACAATGTTTCAGATGTCATTCGGCGCTGGATCGCTGATGGTGCGTAGGATACCGGCTGGTGCCAAGTGTGGCATCTTGCAGCACGTTATTAATCCTTATCTTGGCCATCCATGTGCGGATCCTGGTGGGAATATTGAATCGTGTTGTGTTCCCGAGGGTCCGCCCCCGAGGTCCGGAGGGACGGACAAGTTGGTCATGTGACCGCCCTATAATAAAAAGAGGTCGAGCACGTGAGAGGGCGTTCAGAGACACGCGCCGACCGACCAAGCAACTTTATTCCCAGTGTCTGGCTGAGTTTATTCTAGGGCCACGTGCTAGGCCTAGTCAGGGTTAGATGCCCCTTGAGCGTAGATCACCCGACACAACAATTGGCGACGAGGGTGGTGATCGATTCCCCGCTCGGGGTGCGCGTGTGTGTCCCTGTTGGGGTGAGGCGGCTGCGGGCACAACCACGTGTCCGCGGTGCTCGTGCCTTGCCACCACACACCCCCCGCTCTGCCTGCCTGGAGGAAATACTCTGATCCCTGGCTCTCTTCAGGTGAGCAGCGCTGGCCTGCATTTATCTGCGGCGCGCAGGAGTCTGATTGGTCGCGCGAGGTGCGTCCGGCGCTCCGGCTGCCGCTGGGTCATATCTCGGCTGCCCACAGACATCCTCCCGGGCGTCCAAAGCGATGGCTAACATTCCGCCCATTGAGCCGTTTGTGGTGGAAGGTGCGCCGTCCACTCTCGCACCAAAGTGGAAAGAATGGGTGGACAGGCTCTTCATATTCTTTGAGGCCACCAAGGTCCACAAGGAGCAGAAGCGTGCCATGATCCTCCATCTTGGTGGCAAGGACATTCATTCCATCACCCGCACCATTACGGAAGCAACTCCCAAAACCCACCACACGCTCATAAACGCACTCAATGCGCACTTTGAACCCATGGCCAACCAAGACTATGAACGGTTCATTTTCAGACAAGCGCGGCAACTGCCAGAGGAATCGCTGGATGCCTATCACTCTCGGTTGAAGAAACTGGCACTAACGTGTGGATTTCAGGATGTCACGGAGGAAATCAGAGGCCAGATCATTCAGGGTTGCGCTTCTGCTAAACTGCGCGAGAGAATTCTGGAGGAGTCGGGGAAACCCCTCCCAGACATTCTCACGCTGGGCCGCACGAAGGAGCTGTCCAAGGCCAGGGCAGCCCACATGGAAGCAGCTCTGCAGGCCAATATGAAAGTGGAACCGGTGAACAAACTGCAGGTCCGCCCACAGCCCAAATGGGTGAAGCGAACAACAACTCCGCAGGGCGGAGCTTCGGCGCAATCATGTGGTTACTGTGGAGGCCCGAGACACCCGGCGCCAGAATGTCCAGCACGGGGCAAGATATGCTCCGGGTGCGGAAAAATGAACCATTTTGAAAAGGTGTGTCGGTCCAGAAAGTTCAGCAAGCCCCGCCAGACAGTACACGCGGTGGCGGAGCCTGAAGGCGCGGAAGGAGGACCCAGCAACAGTGATATGGACGACGAGGAGGAGCGGTCCGTACACAAGGTGCACATGATCGGCACGGCCACCCGACGCACAAGGACACTACCACAGTGCGCAATACAAGTAGCTGATCAGGACATCATGGCAACGGTGGACACGGGCGCCTCAATAAATCTGATGAGTGCGTCCCTCTATGGAGACATGGCTACTCCACCCAGCCTCCGCTCCACTCCGATCACCGTTTTTGCCTATGGCCAGGACGTGCCCCTCCGCATTCGAGGAAAGTTTAAAGCAGCAGTCCGGCACGGAGACAAGATCACGCGTGCCAACATCTTCGTGTCGGAGGAAGGCCAAGGCATGCTCCTGAGTTGCCAGACGGCAGAAGACCTGGGAGTGGTCTCTTTTGCGTTTGGGGTGCACAAGGAATCAGTACAGCAACTGATTGCAGACTTTTCGGACCTGTTCGAAGGGATCGGCCGCTTCAAGGGTCGGGAGATACACCTGCATGTGGACCCCACTGTCCAACCGGTGGCCCTGCGACACCGGCGAGTCGCGTTTCATTTGAGGCCACTGGTTGAGGAAGAACTACAGAAGCTGGAAGCCGCGGGCATCATTGAAAAGGTGTCCGGACCCACCCCCTGGGTATCGCCCATCGTGGTCACCCGGAAACCCAAGCAGCCAGGAGCGGTCCGGATATGTGTAGACATGCGCCTCCCCAATGCGGCCATCAAAAGGGAATGACACATCACCCCCACGATCGATGACCTGATCGGAGAGATGGCCGGGGCCCGGTGGTTTTCCAAGTTGGACCTCAGGGCGGGGTACCATCAGCTCGTGCTGGATAAAGAGTCCCGGAACATTACGACGTTCTCCACTCACATCGGACTGCGCAGGTACACCAGACTGAGCTTCGGGATATCCAGTGCTGCCGAGGTGTTCCAGAATGTCATCCAAGAGCTCATTACTGGCATACCGGGGGTGATCAATGTCAGTGACGATATCATGGTGCACGCAAGGACAATTCCCGAGCACAACCAACGCTTGGCACAGGTGTTCCGCAGGCTCCGCAGCGCTGGACTCACTCTGCACCGAGACAAATGCGAGTTTCTTCAGACCAAGCTGGGGTTCTTCGGCTACGTGTTCTCGGCCGATGGCGTCAATCCTGATCCGGACAAGGTCAAGGACATCAAAGATGCACCTCCGCCCACGACTGTCACGGAAGTCCGAAGCTTCCTCGGGATGGTGAATTACTGTGGTCGCTTCATAAGAGACCTAGCAAACCTGACCCTCCCTCTACGTGAGCTAACCAAAGACTCCACGCCATGGAACTGGGGACCGGAGCAGGAAAGGGCATTCCAAGACATCAAGAGTGTGCTGTCCAGCAACACCACGCTGGCGTTTTTTGACCCCAGACATTTCACTCTCATTGCAGTAGATGCCGGACCGGCGGGGTTGGGGGCTGTCCTGATGCAGAGAGCCCGAGACGAGATAGACTGGGCCCCCGTCGCCTTTGCCAGCCGGTCCCTCACGGACACAGAACAAAGGTACTCCCAAATTGAAAAAGAAGCCATCGCGATTCATTGGGGATGCCGGCACTTCCACTTATATGTATATGGCAAACCTTTCACAGTAGTAACGGACCACAAGCCGCTGCTGTCGCTGTTCTCAGGTACCTCATCCAAACCACCCCCCAGAATTGAGAAGTGGATTTTGCAATTACAGGAGTACAACTGTGCCATTGAGTACCAGCCAGGGGCGAAGAATCCAGCGGATTATCTGTCACGACACCCCCGGGCGGCCACCCCAGAGGAGATGGAGGAAGCTGAAGAGACGGAGGCCTATGTGCGATGGGTCGTGGCCAGATCATGCCCGCGCCCCATATCCCTGGAAGAGGTGGTGAGCGCCACGGCTCAGGACGCCTGCATACAGCGGGCCAAAGATCTGCTCCGGACGGCCAACTGGCAGAAAGCCAGGGAGAGCTGGAAGGTACTCACACCTGAGGCCCAGAAAATCATGGACGGTCTGTACCACGTGAGGGCTGAACTGAACGAGGACGCGGCGGGGTGCCTCCTGCGAGGGCATCGTCTGGTGATCCCGACGGCTTTGACGAGCCGAGTAGTTCAGCTGGCGCATGTAGGGCACCAGGGAATGGTTAAAACAAAGGCCCGGCTGCGGACAAAGGTGTGGTTCCCGCTCATGGACGACATGGTGGAAACTGTTGTGCGCACATGCACGGCCTGCCAAACTACAGGCGACAGCCCCCGCGAAGCCCCCATCATCGTGGAACCCCGGCCCCGTGGCCCTTGGGAGAGGGTCAGCATGGACTTTGGCAGCCTTCCGGATGGACGGCACACACTCGTGATGATAGACGATCACTCCAAGTACCCGGAAGTCGAAATCATCACCAGCACCAGTGCCGATTGTGTGATTCCCAAGATAGAGAAAATCATTGCCACTCATGGAGCCATGAGAGAACTCAGAACGGACAATGGACCGCCCTTCCAGGGTCAAGATTTTGCAGACTATCTCTCGTCCCTAGGAACCCTTCACAGGCGCATCACCCCAAGGTGGCCGCAGGCCAATGGGGAGGCCGAGCGGTTCATGAGAACCTTAAACAAGGTAATCCGCATTGCACATGATAAAGGACAGTCCGTGGAAATGGCCATTTTCACTTTTCTCCGTAGCTACCGCCAGACCCCTCACTCCACAACGGGGGTAGCTCCTGCACACCTTCTTCTAGGGCGGGTAATAACGGACTCCATTCCTCATCACCCCCAGTGGGCACCTGAACTGATAAATGAACAGACTGTAGAAATGAGGAGACGGTCTGCCTATGACCAGATCAGCAAGAAACGTAGGGCTGTGGCCCCCCGGTTCAAAAGAGGTGACCTAGTGCTCATAAAAAATCGGGCCACTGGTGGCAAATTCAAACTCAGTTATGAAAGACGACCATGGCGAGTCAGTGGTGTGAAGGGCACCCGCATCACAGCCACTCGTGGACGAGACAAGGTGACTCGCAACGTGTCTCACTTCAAGCTCTACCACCCGTCGAGCAGTGAGCCAAGGCGCCAGCAGGGCGACAGAGAAACCGAAACTGCAACTACGTTGCCGCCTGGGGAATCAACATCTCAGCCCGAGGTCAGGCCACATGCCGAGCAGCAGGTTTCTAGTGGGGATGTGGGCGGAGACACGGAGGCCCTGGATGAGGCCCCAGATCCGGAGGGGGCCGACAACGAGGCGCCAAGCCACGAGGTGGAGGCTGGAACAGAGCCGATGACTCAGCGAGGGTCCCAGCGCCAGCTACGTGCCAACCCCACCCCTTCCAGCTGGCTGAGAGACTACTTTACGTAAGACTGTTCTCATTTACATATGTGCCCGTAATGTTTGAACTGAATGCGATAGCATTTTGAAAGACGCTGAAGGTATCGGTCCCGATGCTAGTGAGACAATGGGCTCGATCAGACCATGTTTGCGATGTTGCAGTATGTTTTTGGTTTTGTTGTTTTTCTTGTTTTAGGAGGAATGTTGTGTTCCCGAGGGTCCGCCCCCGAGGTCCGGAGGGACGGACAAGTTGGTCATGTGACCGCCCTATAATAAAAAGAGGTCGAGCACGTGAGAGGGCGTTCAGAGACACGCGCCGACCGACCAAGCAACTTTATTCCCAGTGTCTGGCTGAGTTTATTCTAGGGCCACGTGCTAGGCCTAGTCAGGGTTAGATGCCCCTTGAGCGTAGATCACCCGACACAACAAATCGGAGGCTCGGTCTACTATCATCTGCCCACACCCGGAAGGGTGAATGAAATTGTGGAGACGCTGTAAGCGTATGATAAACTTTACAGGATTTCCAGTTTCCCTTACTCTTCTTTGCTTGTCACTCTTTAGCATTCTCTGTGTTTCTAAACCCCCTCTCGTTCTGTCACCACTTTTCCCCCTTCTCTCAATGTCAGCATGCCCACCCCGTGCCCTTTAATTAGTCGGACGGTTTGAACTGAGCTATTTCCAGGGGCGGGCGGTGAAATTTTCAAGTGGTGAGCGCAAACTGATTTGCGAGTGCGGGCCCCAGGCCACTCAGGCTGGCGGGGACCCCTCTACCCCCCTTCCCCATACACAACACTCAAAGAAATGTATTCACACACGCATACACACAAACACATCCATTCGCAACACTCTCCACCAAACATTCTTTCATACACGCACGCTCGCACCAAACACTTTAAAATAAAGGAAAAACACACACACTTTACCTTGCTGCCAGTCCCGGTCCGCGGCACCTCTGGGCACTGCTCCCCACACGTCACAGGCTCACAGCGCCCCTGGCCAATCCTGGTGCCAGGGGCACAGGTACCTTCTCGCCCGCAGCACACCCATTAGGGCTCCTAATGGGCATGCGCAACGTCGCAAAAACACAAGTGCGCATGCGTGGGCACGGGTAAAAATTCACCCTCCGTCCCCACGCATGCGCACTTGTGTTGCCACCTGTACAATCATGTCAATCAATCAACATGACGCCAGACCGCCCACCCCTTCAGACTCTGAAGGGACAGGGCGGTCTGACGTCATGTTGATTCATTGACATGATTGACGCCGAGGGAGCTGCGGGTGGCTTTGGACAGGAGGGGCTACGCCCCCACGCCCCAATGGACGAACCGCACCTGGCTATTTCTTGTATAGGCAATGCTAGGTTTTACAATATAGTTGAATACGTGTGACATACAGCACTCACGGCACGGGCAGGTGTTGTCTGAATTGCCTAGGGTCACACATTGCCATGTGGGGAAGTACGCATGGTTCCGATACTCGCCATTTGTATATGACAGATATTCACGGGCTGCACTGACTGCCGATGCCAAATACTGGCCAGTTTAACAGCCCTCGGGGACAGGAGCAAGGCAGTCTCAGGTCTGAGGTAAATGTGTGAGGTTTAGCACAGACTGTCGAGTTTCCGTCATCCTGCCAGATTCTATATAAGGGTGCACCTGATTTTAAGATATGCGCCCTCTATGGGGGTACACCCCAACTGTTCTGATGTGTAGAGTCTTAGGCCCGTTATAACCCATGGACTTGGGGGTGTTTTTTAGAATGTGGATAGAGGCAGGAGACTACCAATATTTTTATCAAATAATTATTGTACGTGAACGTTAACATTGCCCCCACTGGTTTTCCTCATGCCTTCCTGACATGAAGTTTTCGTTGCAGCTGTGCCAGTTAAACGTTTGCACGTGTGCAGAAACTTGGAACCCTATTTACTTTGGACACGTTTTGCTACATGTTTTACTGCAGGGCCGTTATGTCCAGTGTGCAGCTCTGCTGGGTTGTTATACCCTGTGTGCTGCTCTGCAGGGTTGTTATGTCCTCTGTGCAGGACTGCAGAGTTATGTGATGTGGGCAGCACTGCAGGGTTGAGATGTGATGCTTTGTTTTCAGAGCCTGGACCTAGGTCTCTGACCTTCTGGCACCACCAGGCTGCAGTAAAAATTGACAGTGTAAAGATCCTGTTTGAAGGCAGTAGAAACAGTAGTTTTGACTGAGCTGTTCTTCACACCTTCTGGTTTGCTTGATAAGGCACCATTTGCCAACTCTTTTTTTTTTAATTCTCAGGGGGAGCACCCCCTCCCCCGACCCTTTCGTAGGTTTTTCGCCTCACCACTTTCAAATGTCACCAGTCGCCGGGAAATATCCTTTACAACGAAACTTTTACAACACAGTGCTATTACAACGCAGGTTTTATAATGAAAACCATTACAACGCATTGTGCTGGGGGGCGCTCTAGGATAGGGAATAGATTTAATTTACTATCCAACCCCTTCCCTAGGGTCCACGGGGACTGGAGTTGGAATAGTAAATTAAACTATTCACTATCCAGCACCCCAAAGCACTATGCGTTGTAAAGGTTTGCGTTGTAAAACTGGCATTGTAACAGCATGCATGGTAAAAGCATACGTTGTAACGTCATACATCCCCAGCCGCCGCTGCTAACAAGGTAGCCCTTAAATTGGTATCAACCTGTTTTGAAGATAAAATCTTATCTGCGATTGATCAATGGGTGGATTTTATACAAAAATGTGTTAATACATACAGGCATAAATCTTTTCAGAATAAAAAACTAAAGGTGCAATCAGTAAGAGGGAATAAAATTAAGTTCACTTTAACAACGAGTATTATGGAAAGCACGGGTAATCAACTAAGGAAACAGATAAAAAAGAATCCTAAAGATTTGGATTTGTGCTCAAACTTTAAAAGGGTTAATTGCAAACTGCAGAAAATTTGTGGTATGAAAGGAAAAATAACATGACCTTTGGACCAAAGGCTCTTTTGTAGCAACTAATCAAACTCCAGGGAATTCCGGAAGTTGATAAATGGCTTAGCATGACCAAATAGGTCAGTTGTTTCATCTTCCTTAATGGAAAACGACTGGATCAAGTTCCTGTCGATACATTTAAATTCTGGTGGGGAAAAACAACAGCTGACAGGGGCAATATTACAGATGCGACAAGGAAGGACATGATGCAAGATATTAATATTACGAACAAACAAATATAACTAATCCAGAAACAAAAAATGGTGTGCCTAGTCCAAGCGGTGTCCCGTTTGCACTTTATTAGGATTATCCTAGTCTATGGTCAGGATACTTGACGAAAGTATTCAAGGAGATTGTTAAGTCATCAAGGTCATTAGGTCATCAATGATACCAGAAATTTGGAAGGGATCACTGATAGCTCCAATTTATAAAAATGGAGATTGGTCTTTGCCGGAAAATTATCGACTCATTACTCTCCAGGATACCGATGCCAAACTATTTGCAGGTGTATTGTTATCAAACTTAACAGAATGGGTAAAAGAAAAGCATCTAATCCCACCGAATCAAACCAGATTTATAGAAGGCTTAAGCACCACAATAAATATCCTTGTGTTATCTGTATTAATGGATAAATACATTACAAAGAAACAGTCACTATGCATGTGCTTTGTGGATTTTAAGTCAGCTTTCGACTGTGTGCAAAGAAATCTCTTGTGTAAAATTGACAGAACAAGGCATACCACTGTCCCTTTTAAAACTAATTCAACTTCTTTACACTGACACGTGGGTCAGAGTCTGGATGGGTGTTGGTTTAACTGTAACGGAAAAAATACCAACCGCCTCACGTTTGAAGCAAAGGTGTGTACTGGCACTACTGCTTTTTAATTTATTTTTAGCTGATTTAACGTAAGCAATGGACGAGGTGAATGCTTGTCCACCTAAATTAGCTAATACCCCTATATCAAACCTGTTATATGCAGATGATGTTATCCTTCTTAGTCAGACAAACTCAGACTGCAACGCCTGATAAATAGGATATCTAGCTACTCTAAACAAAATAGAATGGTGATCAAGGAAATAAAGACAAAAATGATGGAGGTTTACAAACACTCAATGTCAAAACATAAGTATAAATGGATTTTGGATAATTCAAAATTAGAGCAAGTGAATACATATAGATACTTAGGAGTATTATTTGATGACTGAGGATCATTTCAACCACATAAGATTGACATACAACAGAGAGCAAATATACTGCTAGCAGCCTTTAGAACCTTACAGAAATCCATAGGAGGGCAGAGTTATGGTCCACTTTTAAAAGTAATATTGATAGAGTGCCATGTTATTCTGAAAATTGTAGGGGTGCATCATAATCACTGTTAGTCCGCACCTGCATATTTAGAGGACTGTATTCACATGTAATCATTAAAAACGTAGTATTAAAATTGCATATGTGAGAGTGATTAGAAATGTAATCATGTAGTTTATGTAGATCAAAGCAGAGGCTAATCGAAAAATGTACTTTAGAGGTTGTAGAATGTATTAGTTTATGAGGTGAGTGATGCATTAGAATTAAAATGTGCACCATATTAAAGTTTGCATGTGTAGGTTTTGCTTACAAATGAAATGTAATGCTTTAAGTGTTTACGAGATTAAATGTTCATAAGGTAACTTTACGAGTGTATGTTTAAATGTGCCAATGTCTGATCGCATATACATTCAAGAGAAGGCCTATTTGTGATTTTCATGTTACCTGGAAGTGCAGGCCTGAAATGTATTTTTCCTTGGGAAGGCTCTTTTTCTTAGTCAAATACTGGAGGTAAAATGTGTGTGCGTGCAAGGTCGATTTGTTCACAGGTTTTCTGTTGCAGGTGCAAGGACACATGTCTCGTTAGGCAGAGTAACTCTTCGTTTTAGGAGTTAGGATGGTAGGGGAAGGCGTCAGGGTAGTGAACTGGAATGCGGAGAAGATACTTTGAGCAGAGAAAGTGCCTGGGACCCAATGTCAACCCAACTTTTTTTGGATGAAGTCAAAGTTTCAATTAAAAACTACTGAAAGAAGACCTGCCTGAAGGGGTGTGCGAAGGGCGTGCCCTGCTGTTTTGGGATTTTGTATTGGGGACAGTGCCCCGAAGGAGAAGCAGAATAGGATCGACAGAGGGTAGGAGAGGATCCAGAGGGAGCATCTTAGAACGAGCTCTGTAGCTTCGGCTACTTACCTATTCAAAGTGAGTGGACTTCTTAGGAAGTCTTCACTGCTGACAGCTTTTTTCTCTTGCCTGGGAATAATGCTAAGTAGGGATGCCACTTTAGTGTTAGTGTAGGGATAGATTAACAACCATTCTTCTTTAGTCGATGCAGTTCAAGATCCAAATTGGAGCTATCATTGGTTGCCTGATGCTTTTAGAACTAACTATCATTCTAATTTTGAGTTGGATGAGACTCCTGAGTAGAATTGTGTTTGTATTAGTGGCAGTTTATTTTCTTATCCTCTTGCTGAGGTGCTTGTATATTCAGTTGTTTTTGGCTTTGTAATATATCTTTAAAACTTTATCTTGGTAACCAGTAGTTAATTTAAATAAATAGATTTTGTTATTGATAAAATTGTGATTGACAAGGTGTTTTTTCTCCTTTACACTTAAAGCAGACAAAAAGATCGAGAACGAATGGAGGATTCTTAGGGTTGGTAAGATAAGGTAACATTTAGAAACAAGAATCCAGTGGCAGCAATATCAATAAAACTTTTGCCAACTCAAACATATGGAAGTGAAGCATTGTGTGAAAAAAACCTCATAATTAACAATGCAGTTAAGAAAATCTATAAAGCCCTCTTTTTAATTCCACGCAATGCATCACTTGCAGCAGATACGAATGGAATTTGGGGTAACTAATCAGGTACTTGCGCGAAAAGACCAATTTATAAAGGTGTGGAAAAGGATAAAATCAGACACTGTAAATCAAATGTCCAAACTATTGTGGCAGGAAACAAATGTAAATTGGAAAGCCCAGGCATGGAAATACCAATTCACGTCATTAGATGACAATTCAGCTAACTCAGTCAGGGAAATGTCAATAACCTTGAACTCATTCAAAAAAGTTATCAATAACACAACAAAACATTTATCACTTCTTTTGGATAAAGATACCTTTTCAAAAAGTAAAACATGCATGGCCTCTAATGAATGGCTACACCAAGGTAAAAGTTCAGCCATACCTTGAAATTCTTTGGCTGTGAAGCACAAACAAATATTTATAAAACCTCGCTTTAGAGTATTTCCGGGCTCATGACACCTAATGCCATGGCTGAGTACAGAGGGACCAACGACCTGTTGCATATGTAAACTCAGAGAAGAGAGCATTATGCACCTCCTTTGCGTTTGTCCAGAACTGAAAGCTGAACAAAAAGCTACTCTTAAGAGACATTTTAATGTTTGAGAAATAAGGAGTTGCAGACAAGCTTTGATAAGATGTCTCCATACTGACGATATAATATTAACCTCGGATTTTGCAAAGTTCTTAATGCAACTGAGAATTAAATTAGATTATCAAAAACAAATAGGATGTATTGTAGGATGTATATAATATGTAAATAGTACAATCATCTTGAAGTCCAATATCTTTTATCTTTGTTCTATGTTTTTATTACCTGGATTTTATAAGTAACTATTACTGTATATATATTGTAAGATTTTAATTATTCAAACAATAAACTTTAAATTAAATGAAAATGAACACTGTAAGAAGAGATTTCCATCTTGGAGACTGCAAACCACGCAGAAGGGAGTGACCCACAGTTAAGTATTGCAATGTATGTGTGCTCCCCAAAGCAGGAGCAGGGAGATGTGCATTGTAAGTGGTGTGATTCCCAGGGTGTGCCATCAGCCAGACACCTGGGTGAGGTCCAATTCCTGATACTAGGGTTTGAAAAGATGTCCCACAACCCCAGCAACTTATTCACCGCTCTCCTTTATATTCTGGGTGCAGGCCTGTACCAGGAGGTGGGCTATTCCCAGTTGAGACAGCTGTATAGCCGAGACTACGAGCATCTTACCTCCCTGAGCACGTGAGCCAGCGTCGGATTGGTAAAGCGGGCACTCGGGCAATGCCCGAGGGTCCAGTGTGTAGTTCCAGCTGTGGGCTTTTTTTTAGCAGTCTGGGGGGCGATTTGGCGGTTTCTGCATTGTTGGATGCGGCCAGCGGCCCAGTGGGTGCTTGAGTTGCCTTTCTTGAGGCAGATGAGCCTTAATTACCTCCCTTTTATCAAAGGGCAGAGGTGTAATTCCCTCTCTCTGTGGCCGGTCCATTAACATATGCATATTGAGCGGGGGTAGGGGGCCGGAGCAAAAGTGGCCCCACTTGTATTTAGGTGTGTTTTACCAGTGTAAACTAATCTGTGCATTTTCTTACCACCCACCTTTTTTTTTAAAGAAAACTTCGCCGAAGCAGTGTTTTGCAAGGACAATATGCAAATGTGGGCCACTTTTTTTTTTTAGCGTGCCCGGGCCGATTTCTAATCCCAATCCAACCCTGACGTGAGCCACTGAATGGAAGACGCAGGAAGAGACCTGTGGGGGTCCGCTCTCTCAGTAAGATCAATGCCACCACTGAGTGTGCAACTCAGTCACAGCAAATAGCGACACCACTGCAGCATGACTCGGGGGCTTCGCCCACCTCTGCCAAGCCAAATGCTGGTCTTGGCCGTTATGCAGGCTCCGTACCCAAGTGCTGTGTGAGTTGAGAAATATTTCGGCATTGTTCCTCTGAGAGAGTGCAAATCTGAGAAAACGTATAAGTGCACCATATTTACGACTTTGATGCACAGGCTTAGCTAAAGCAGCCAAAGCATTAAATCATATAATCACATATGTATCTGAATGTTTGTTTAGTTAATATAGAAACCATATAGAGTGTGAGACTAACGTAGAAATGTGTGTAATTATTAAATTGATTAGAAGTGTTAATCAGAATTCATGTTATGTAGCTGCTATTGAAGTATATGTAAGGCTGCAAACTGAAGAAATGTGCAGGCCTCATGGCAATGTACGAAGATCGACAACGTGTACTTACATTTTGACATAATATGGATTTACCATTATTCAGTAATTGATGCTCACATGTAAGAATCATGTTTTAGAAGTGATCATATATACTTGTGTTTTATAGAAGTGTTATAAGTAATCGAAGTGTATTAACAAGAATTGTTTTAGTTTCAGAAATAAGGGTTCATAGAGTACAGGCCGCTTGCAAGATAATTTAGTAGGCCTGAAAAGATAAAGTGGCTTCTTTGATCTGCACGTGTTAGTTAAAATTGAGACTCGTTAGAGCATAAATTGTCATTCCTTTGTACAGTTTATGGCCGGGGAGAGATAACCAGAGAGTGGAATTTGGGGCCCTATTCACGGGTGTCTGTTTGCAGGTGCGAGGGGGTCCCAATCAAGAGGGTGATGAATGGAGCTCTGTCCGGGGAGCCAGGCACAGGCCTGGAGGAGTACACAGGAATGTTCTGGGGGGTACCGGCGAACTGGAGAAAGAGCCTGGGAAGCAAGGTCAACGTTAACGAGAGGCCCAGAGGAGAGCCATCATGGAAGAAACCAGAACTGAAACCACGTGAGGGGCATCTCAGAGGGGCGTTCCAAGTTTCGATTGTGATTTCGTATTAGGGACAGTACCCTGGGGTGGAGGTAGAGCAGATGGCCTGAGGACCCTAAGAGAGCGGATGGGTAGGCAGAGAGGACATGACCGCAATGCATAAGGTTTTCATCTAAGACTAAGGGAAGTGCGTGAACTTCTTTGGAAGTCACCACGGCTGACACCCTTTTTAGGGTAAGACTCCGTTGAGTAGGGATGTCACCTAGTCTAGTGTAGGGACAGTCTAACCTGATATTTTCTTCATTCTGTAAATGTCTTACAAGCTCCAGCTTGTGTCTATATTGGCAAATCTATTGATTCTCGAATTGGCATTGGTTGTATTTTTCTGTCGTTTAAGATCATTCAGAGAATTCATGTTCGTATTGATGCCGGTGTACCTTTTGAACCTGATATTGAGATGTTTATACCTTCAACTGACTTTGGCCTTACAATAAAATCTTAAAACTGATCCGTGGTAAGTGGTTCTTCAGAGTCGTGCAATTATTGGCTTGATTAACCTAGTAGTAGATTACCTATTTACTCAATGACAGGCAACAAAGATTCAGTCGACCTGAGCAGGGATTTAGATCGAGAGTGATCAGAGAAGAGATCAAAAATCCCACCCTCCCAGTTGGTAGCAGAATTAGGATGGTTGCCTTCTTGAGGAAGGTGATCTAGACTAGGTTAAGATTACCCCGAGGCCCCTAGAGATCGAGAGATGACCAGCAGAAGAATCGCCTGCCGAAGAAGGTGCTGACGGTGCGAGAGAGAAAAAGCAGCAGAGACGGTCGAGAGTGAGTATAAAGGGTCATGCGTTGTCAGATTGCGGTGTTTTGTGTTGTACCTGTGTTGTAATGTCAAGCGGAGTTGAATGCCTGTAGTGTGACTGTGAGACGGTTGTGAGCGCGTGCAACCTGGTGAAAATCTTAAGTTCAGAGACGAGCTTAAGTGGCTCAGGTGTATCGGACATCCAGAGTAATTGTCAACTGTTGTGAAGGGGGTCATGAGGTACCATTGATCGCCCGCAGGACCGTGATAGGGGGAATGAAAGAGTGAGTGTGTGAGTAACGGACGCTGGTCGGACGTTTACTGTGTATAAGTAACCTATCAGTTAAGGCGATCGTCTGGACGTTTTACGGAAGACGTTTCGTCAGTTGAGGTGACAATTACAGTTAGACTGTGGGCGTACAGTCAAGAAAAGTGATCGCTTGGTCGGAAGTAATCATTTTTCAGAGTATGAATGGGACGCATGCTTGACCGGGAGACGAGCTGAGAAAGGAGGGGAACTGCTGCGAAGGGGAGACGAGTGACGTCAGAGAGAGCCGCGCTGTGATAGGCCGGTTGGTGTAAGACCGCGCTGGGATAGGTCAGCTAGCAAGAACCGCGCTGGGATTGGCGGATTGACATCAGGAAGTAAACAAACGTAACGAAGTAGAAAGTTGTGAATTTCGATCATGAGGTGCTTTAGGCGCTTGAGAGCGGCCTTTAAGAGAGACGATAGAGAATCGGTGGACGGGGAAGAGGCCCCGCCAGAGGGTACACCAGCTCATTACATGGCCACGAATGTTGAGTTGCATACTATACTGTGGATCTCTGAGTGGAGTAAGATGACAGAGGGGAACGAGGAATTGGCGTTTCCGAAATTCGGAACGTTTAAGTTAGAAGCATTGAACCAGTTGAAAGCAGTAATGCTTGCAAAGAGACCTCTACCCAGACCAACACAGTTTGAGGCCCTTAATGCGTGGTTTAGGGCGGCGTATGATCGGAGCTTGAACAGGCGTCAGGAAAGAGTAAAACGATCGGTAAGAGCAGTGCAGGATGCTAAATGGGATGAAGAAGCAAAAAGGTGGAGAATACAGAGGATTGAAGTAGATAAACTGTACCCAGTAATAGAAGTCACAGGAGAAAAGAAACCACTAGTGGAGGACGAAGAGAGTGACACAGAGGACAGCCTGATAAATAGGTTATTACTGGATAGACCACCCCTGTACAATAGAGAGATAGAAGGGGCCCAGCTCCAAAGGGAGGATGGGGCTGGTAAAGGGGAACATAGACCACTCCCTATAGCAGATTGGGAACCTACCAAAAGTGAAGAGACACCTCAACCTAGTCCAATACAGACAGTGGTCGGAAGGTTTGTGGTACAAAACGTGCCAGAAACAGAGCGTGCAAAGTCCTATCAGCTGCCAGACGCTCTTCAAGTACCTGTTACTATAGGTCCTGTAGTATCGATTTACAACCCAGAGAGAGCACGGGAGGAGGAACAGGTGCGGTTAGACAGGGAGCGAGCAGAAATGGAGAATAGGAACAACACAATTAATTCAAAAAGGCAGTTGTCAGGTCCAAAGGATTGGAGCACTCCGTTAGACCAAGTCGGGGATCCCATAATAGCCCAGGAAGGTCAGAGAGGGCTGACAGATCTGAGGGGACCACGACCGAAATCCTTCAAAGAGTTAATGGAGTATTTGAAAGGATGGGATGCTGCCGTAGAGATTCAGAATAACAGGGTAGGAGCGGAAGCCGAATGGGGAAGCCAAGACAGCAGATCCTTGTCTCACTGTGGGGCTGGCGAAAGCGGTCCAGAGTGGGACGGGAAGAGTCAGGAAGGTAAAGGAGATACCCGCCATACTAGTGGTGGAAGCAGACGAGTGCAGGAAGATAGGGATACAGGATGTGGAGGGGTGCCTCGCCCCATTCACAGCGAAGAAGATCGAAGAACGCAGGAGTACAGGGATAGCTTTAGGTGCACTCACCATCCACCTGGCGACAACAGACCACACTGGAGTCGCGGGAGTATGGAGAGCCGCGAGGTGTCTCGCCATGTGTCCAGCGATCATGGACAGGAACGGGATCGCGGGAACATGGGGAGTCACGAAGGATCTTATCATGTGCTGAGCGATACCAGACAGCAAGGGAACCGTGAAATTCTGGGAAACGGTGAAGGACCCTGCCATGTGTCTAGAGAAATAAAACAGAATAGGCAGTATGAGACTGTGAGAGATAGAGCTTTATTTCACCACACTCCGAGAGAAGATGGGAAGGCATGGGACCTAGAAAGATGGGAACACGGGAAGACTCCCCATAACTCACCTGAGCCTGGGCGTAGAACTCCGAGCTGGGACGGGAGAGAGGCCAATGGACCCTGTAGGAATGATGTATTGAGAGCTGACATAAAAACTAGGAGACTTGATGTGACCAGTCTGAAATCAGATCTAGACGAAATCATAGATGGCACGTTGCCATTAGAGAGGATTGACATGTACGGGCAAGATGAGATACTGTTTTTAGCCAAGGATATTACTCGGAAAGCGAGAGCAGCACACGAGAAACTATCGGAATTAGCAGACAAGTACATAGTAGACCTGTCGAGGACGAAGGCATTACAGGGGAATCATAGGTTACATTATTCAGATCAGGACCTTGACGAGAGGAGAACAATAGGATTAAAAACACACATCAGAGAACTGATTACAGGGATAAGGACATGGAGAGATCTGGATAAGTGGGAAGAAAGATGGTCCAAGAAAGGGACCGTCAGGCGGAGCACGATTGGGATGTCCCCAGAGGGAGGGCTACAGAGGATGGAAGCATACCCTTTGCTGGAAATCGTGAATGGGAGTTATGTGCACGTACCCTGGAGTAGGGGAGATTTAGCTGCATATACCAATTCTTTTCCTAAACTAAGGGAAAACCCAGTGGAGTGGTACAAGCAGGTAGAAAGGTTCGTAAAGATCTCTAAGGTACTATGGGTCGACCTGAACACCCTGTTTGACATCGTAGTACCAGGGGACTTGTGGACGGCATGTAAGGTTAGTGTTGAATGGCCCACGTCTGAACCAGATAGGGATACTCACGCGAACGGACCATCTCCAAAAGTTATGGAAAAGTACGAAAGGGTAATGACATGGCTGAAGGAGAAAGTGCCATTGCAAGATATAGATTGGGTCAAAATAGATCGGACCAGGCAGGAACCTAAAGAGACAGTTCATGAATATTATGAGAGACTGCTGAAAGCGTTCAAACAGTACAGCGGATTCGATGTAATGGATCCAAAAGACATAGGACAGTTCGTATCGAAATTTGTCTTGGGATTGAGACCTGATATTTGCTTGATGATTCAGCAACATTTGATTTGTTGGCAAAACAAACCATTAGATGAAATTTTGAGATATGCAAGGTATTGCAGTGACGAGATAGATTCTAAAGCAAAGAAGCTTAAGGAGAAGCTAATGTTGGTACAGATGCAGACAGCCGGAAAGGGTGGACAACAGCAACAGGGAACAGGGACCATGGGTCGGAGACAAAATAACCAGAATAAAAGCAATGATGAAAATTCAAATTCGAGACCTAGGTTAGACATTGCGACATTAAAAAAGACGACTAGATGTCACCAATGTAACGAGGTGGGGCATTGGAAACGCGAGTGTCCCTATAATATTGAAATTGGAGAACAAGGACCGGAGGAAGAGGACCAGAGCAGTCTGGTAAAAGGAACCGCGATGCAAACTGGAAAGGTGGTCAAAGGGGGGACCCAGGCTCCTCGAGCCCAGTTCCCTCAACCACCCAGAATAGCGACAGGGGGAAAAACGTATAGACAAATGCCACTTTTCGTAGGAGGAGAGGAATGCTATTACGTTGATCCATTGACCGGACAGCGTGTGAGTAACATGGAGGACTGTACCATTGGGGCAGTTCTAGAGGTGGACCAAAGAGGACCGTATGTAGAAGCTGAAGTTGCAGGGTGTCCTACAACCTTCTTGGTAGACACAGGAGCCACTCGATCTACTATAAGATCGGCAGTAGTCCCGGATTTGCCCATCTTAGGGGAAACCATTCAAGTGGTAGGAGTTGCAAACAGAAGAATTACCAGTTCTTTGACAGAGCCAGTATCAGTGAAAATAGGGAAATACAGAGATGAGCACCAGTTCGTGGTCTGTGATTCCAGCCCTGTGTGTCTGTTAGGAAGAGACTTGTTATGCAAACTAAATTGTACTATATATTGCACACCTCAAGGAGTGGAAGTGCAGACTAACGATGATGATGCCGATTTTAAGGTTGCAAACTCACAGGTATGTGTGGTGCTGTATCCTACCTTGACGGTGGAGGAGCTTCCGTGGGATTTGAGAGGTGCTGTGTCATCTGAAGTGTGGGATTTCACTGGGGAAGAGATAGGACTGATCAAAGGAGTAGAACCAGTGAAAATCATGGTAAAACCGAATGTCGAATATCCAAGAACGCCCCAATACAAATTGACCCCAGAGACGATTGCAGGAATAAAACCTGTGATCGAATCCATGATTAAGCAGGGAATACTGAGAGAAATCGTGGGTAGTCCATGTAACTCCCCGATTATGGGTTTGCAGAAGCCTAGTGGGAAATTCAGAATAGTGCAGGACCTTCGAAAGATTAATAACATAGTTGTTTCATGTTGTCCAGTGGTACCGAATCCATTAGTGATATTGTTTCAGATACCATTCCAAGCCGAGTGGTTCACAGTGATAGACCTTTGCCAGGCCTTCTTCTCGATCCCATTAGATGAGGAGAGCCAATTTCTTTTCGCTTTTAAAATAGAAAATCGCGTATTAACATGGTGTCGTATCCCACAGGGGTATACAGAAAGCCCATCGATTTTTAACCAGCTGCTGAAGAAAAATCTCGAAAGTCTAGTACTGCCACGGAACTCGGTTCTAGTCCAGTACATAGACGACCTACTTGTTGCGTCAGAAACTGAGGAAGATTGTAAAATAGACACCATCACCCTACTGAATCACCTAGCCGAGAATGGGCACAAGGTGTCCCCGAGCAAGTTACAGTACTGCCTAACAGAAGTACAGTACTTGGGTCACCGAATTGAAAAAGGGAAGCGGAAGGTGTCACCAGACAGGATAGAGGCGATCATGAAAATGAATCCGCCCACGACACAGAGAGAAGTCAGGATGTTTTTAGGAATGGTTGGTTATTGCCGACAGTGGATAGCTAACTTTTCACTGAAAGCAAAACCATTACAAAAACTGACGCACAAGGAGGTGAGTGATCCGGTACCATGGGACAAAGATTGTTTGATGGCATTCTTGCAGTTGAGGGAGGACTTATGTCGTGCCCCTGCTCTAGGAATGCCGGATTACGAAAAACCATTCTTACTGTACTGCTGTGAAAGAGAGGGTTGTGCGTTGTCAGTTTTGGTCCAAATTCATGGAGATGCCCGTAGACCAGTTGCATACTTCTCGGCTACATTAGACCCAGTAGCTGCAGCGTTGCCCGGATGTCTCAAATCCGTTGCTGCAACGGGTGTCAGCATTGAGAGGTGTGAGAATATCGTAATGGGACACCAGTTAGTGGTGTATGTACCGCATTCTGTTGAACTGTTAATGACCAGGACCAAGACACAGCATCTGACGAATAGTAGGCTCACGCGCTATGAGCAAGTCATCCTTGCTGCAGAGAACGTGACCCTTAAGAGATGCTCTGTTTTGAAACCTAATTGCACTGTAAGAGTGGCACGGTGCACACCTTTTATTTTCATTTTTTGTTTTTTTGTTGTTATCGTTTCTTTGTTGTATGCGTGCTACCCGAAGAGCGTGGACAGCCCAAGCCACGCGGGTTACTGATACTGCACTGAAACGGAGCAACCTGATGCCCCGTGTTGGATGCACAGCTTAAATGTTCCTTGCATTCACAAATGCTACTACGCTTGTCTTTTATGTTCCAATCTTTTTATTAAACGTTTGTCATCCACATTCTTTTCTTCATTTCTCATTATCTTTATAATCCACATGTAATCAAAACTGTATCCTTTTTGCGCAAGTCACAGGAGAGACATCCACGTATTCACCGTATTCTTAAAGATACAGAAATGCTCATCCAAGCTTAATCCTGCACCCCGAGGGTGTACGTAAATTTTTATCCGCTAGCATGATTGTTTACCCAATGCATTTCGCGCCATCCATTCGGCCCTTCGTCAGGGGTTGTATATCTATAATGTAAAAACACATGAGTAAGGCTATGTTTTCCCAGTTTCCCTCGATCTTTAAAAGGACATTTTCACCCGTAGCCTAACCCCCACCAATCAACGTCTTCCCGCAATATACGTAGCATTTGCTACATCACTTATCAGGTATTTTCAACAGTGCCTCTCTGCCCTCCTACTTCTCTTCCAGAGCTGAATTCTTTATACCGCGGTGTCCCCCACTTAAATCATGTGTGATTCCTCCAGCGTATCTTTCATAAAGTTATCACCCCTCTACACATACCATTTACCCTTAATCTTCAGCCCCCTCACAATTTCTCTATAAAAAGTCTCTTCTCCTTCCCTCCCTTCTCCATACCTTCGAATCTGCTGAAGCTAGCCTCTTTTCAATCGACTCTTGCCGGGATTACCAACCGGTTCAGTTTCCTCACGCATGCTTCTTGAGTCACTCCTTCTTATGACGGACTTTATACCCGCCCCTCTTCCACACCTGTTTCCCAACCACCACTTCCCGTGCAACACCCTCCTTTAATTTCAACACTGTAGTTTCACTGTCGCCTATCAGGCCCACAATGCACCAAACACATTCCTTGAGACAGAGACTCCAGTTCCTGTTACAACGATTACACTGTAATCGCAAACCTCCTCACCTAATAAAATACCCAACATTTATTGCCCCGCCCACCCTCAGATATCAAACCTGACGTTGATTGTTCTGTTTTATGTCCCACACTATACCGTGTTTTTGTGCATAATGAGTTAAACTTATTTTTTCTGATCTTATACATTAAAACAAGAGTCCTCTGTTCTTGTGTATCACATCCGATCCAGATAAATTTTCAATAGTCTCTCTTGTGACGAAATCTCCTTAGGTGTCCATTTTAATCTTGCGTTTTTTTCTCTTGCGCTTTTTTCATTAGTAGAATTTGCTTCCGTGGGTGCTCCGTGTTCCGTGGGCCGAAAAAATTTAAATTGCACTGTAAGAGTGGCACGGTGCACACCTTTTATTTTCATTTTTTGTTTTTTTGTTGTTATCGTTTCTTCGTTGTATGCGTGCTACCCGAAGAGCGTGGACAGCCCAAGCCACGCGGGTTACTGATACTGCACTGAAACGGAGCAACCTGATGCCCCGTGTCGGATGCACAGCTTAAATGTTCTACATTCACAAATGCTACCACGCTTGTCTTTTATGTTCCAATCTTTTTATTAAACGTTTGTCATCCACATTCTTTTCTTCATTTCTCATTATCTTTATAATCCACATGTAATCAAAACTTTATCCTTTTTGCGCAAGTCACAGGAGAGGCATCCACGTATTCACCGTATTCTTAAAGATACAGAAATGCTCATCCAAGCTTAATCCTGCACCCCGAGGGTGTACGTAAATTTTTATCCGCTAGCATGATTGTTTACCCAATGCATTTCGGGCCATCCATTCGGCCCTTCGTCAGGGGTTGTATATCTATAATGTAAAAACACATGAGTAAGGCTATGTTTTCCCAGTTTCCCTCGATCTTTAAAAGCACATTTTCACCCGTAGCCTAACCCCCACCACGGGTGAAAATGTGCTTTTAAAGATCGAGGGAAACTGGGAAAACATAGCCTTACTCATGTGTTTTTACATTATAGCTATACAACCCCTGACGAAGGGCCGAATGGATGGCCCGAAATGCATTGGGTAAACAATCATGCTAGCGGATAAAAATTTACGTACACCCTCGGGGTGCAGGATTAAGCTTGGATGAGCATTTCTGTATCTTTAAGAATACGGTGAATACGTGGATGTCTCTCCTGTGACTTGCGCAAAAAGGATAAAGTTTTGATTACATGTGGATTATAAAGATAATGAGAAATGAAGAAAAGAATGTGGATGACAAACGTTTAATAAAAAGATTGGAGCATAAAAGACAAGCGTAGTAGCATTTGTGAATGCAAGGAACATTTAAGCTGTGCATCCGACACGGGGCATCAGGTTGCTCCGTTTCAGTGCAGTATCAGTAACCCGCGTGGCTTGGGCTGTCCACGCTCTTCGGGTAGCACGCATACAACGAAGAAACGATAACAACAAAAAAACAAAAAATGAAAATAAAAGGTGTGCACCGTGCCACTCTTACAGTGCAATTTAAATTTTTTCGGCCCACGGAACACGGAGCACCCACGGAAGCAAATTCTACTAATGAAAAAAGCGCAAGAGAAAAAAACGCAAGATTAAAATGGACACCTAAGGAGATTTCATCACAAGAGAGACTATTGAAAATTTATCTGGATCGGATGTGATACACAAGAACAGAGGACTCTTGTTTTAATGTATAAGATCAGAAAAAATAAGTTTAACTCATTATGCACAAAAACACGGTATAGTGTGGGACATAAAACAGAACAATCAACGTCAGGTTTGATATCTGAGGGTGGGCGGGGCAATAAATGTTGGGTATTTTATTAGGTGAGGAGGTTTGCGATTACAGTGTAATCGTTGTAACAGGAACTGGAGTCTCTGTCTCAAGGAATGTGTTTGGTGCATTGTGGGCCTGATAGGCGACAGTGAAACTACAGTGTTGAAATTAAAGGAGGGTGTTGCACGGGAAGTGGTGGTTGGGAAACAGGTGTGGAAGAGGGGCGGGTATAAAGTCCGTCATAAGAAGGAGTGACTCAAGAAGCATGCGTGAGAAAACTGAACCGGTTGGTAATCCCGGCAAGAGTCGATTGAAAAGAGGCTAGCTTCAGCAGATTCGAAGGAATGGAGAAGGGAGGGAAGGAGAAGAGACTTTTTATAGAGAAATTGCGAGGGGGCTGAAGATTAAGGGTAAATGGTATGTGTAGAGGGGTGATAACTTTATGAAAGATACGCTGGAGGAATCACACATGATTTAAGTGGGGGACACCGCGGTATAAAGAATTCAGCTCTGGAAGAGAAGTAGGAGGGCAGAGAGGCACTGTTGAAAATACCTGATAAGTGATGTAGCAAATGCTACGTATATTGCGGGAAGACGTTGATTGGTGGGGGTTAGGCTACGGGTGAAAATGTGCTTTTAAAGATCGAGGGAAACTGGGAAAACATAGCCTTACTCATGTGTTTTTACATTATAGATATACAACCCCTGACGAAGGGCCGAATGGATGGCCCGAAATGCATTGGGTAAACAATCATGCTAGCGGATAAAAATTTACGTACACCCTCGGGGTGCAGGATTAAGCTTGGATGAGCATTTCTGTATCTTTAAGAATACGGTGAATACGTGGATGTCTCTCCTGTGACTTGTGCAAAAAGGATAAAGTTTTGATTACATGTGGATTATAAAGATAATGAGAAATGAAGAAAAGAATGTGGATGACAAACGTTTAATAAAAAGATTGGAACATAAAAGACAAGCGTAGTAGCATTTGTGAATGCAAGGAACATTTAAGCTGTGCATCCGACACGGGGCATCAGGTTGCTCCGTTTCAGTGCTGTTTTGAATCCTGCCACTTTGATGCCACTTCCTAATGACATAGAAGATGATGGATGTGAAGATCACGATTGCCTCGATGTGACTGAACTATGCACCAAACCAAGACCAGATATCGTGGATGAGCCATTGACTGACCCAGATGAAATTTTCTTTGTTGATGGCTCATGTGTAAGGGACGATGTTGGTCAATTGAGAGCAGCTTATGCTGTTTGTACCATTACTGGAGTTGTGGAAGCCACTTGCCTGGAAGGAGTACACTCCGCTCAGGTAGCTGAAATCATTGCATTGACACGTGCCTGTTTAGCAGGTAGCAAAATTCGAGTCACCATTTACACCGATAGCCAATATGGTTTCGGGGTAGTTCACGACTACGGGCAATTGTGGTCTCAAAGAGGTTACATGACTTCTTCAGGCTCACCAATCAGAAATGGGGAATTTGTACGTTTATTGTTGGAAGCATTACAAGGTCCGGCAGCTATTGCCGTTGTCAAATGCACAGCGCACACGAAAAACACTGATTTTGTGTCACAAGGTAATAGGTATGCAGACAAAGTTGCACACTACTGTGCAGAGCAAGGATATTCCTTCACAGAGGTGGAAGTGAGTGGGATACGGGAAAGGACGGAACTAACTATGGTACTGGAAACTGTAGACACTTGGGATGAGTTAAAAGGCATGCAAGAGAAGGCACCAGACATTGAGAAACAGACATGGGAAACTGCAGGGTGTGTGAAAAGTGAAATGGGTTTTTGGGTTTCCGCAGATGGTAGAGCAGTTCTGCCAAATGAGTTAGTTAGTCCGATGGCAAGGAGAATACACAGTCCAGCACATGTAGGAAGAGAAGCCATGTTGCGGATATTCAGACAAACATGGTATAACCCCAAATTTAGAGTGGCAGCAGAAGCAGTGTGCCAACGATGCATCACCTGTCAGCATTTGAACATAGGGAAAAGAACACCAGTTACACTGAGTCACATTGGAAGGTCCGGTGGCCCTTTCAATAGGATGCAGTTGGACTTTATTGAAATGCCAAGATGCAACCGCCTTCGATACATTTTGGTGGTTGTCTGCATATTTTCCAGATGGGTTGAGGCTTACCCTACACGCAGGTGCGATACACTCACAGTAGCAAAGTTATTGCTTAGGGAGTTAACACCGCGTTTCGGGGTGCCGACCTCTTTGGAATCAGATAGGGGAACACATTTCAACAGCGAAATTGTGAAAATGCTTTGCTCAGCTCTGGATATAGACCAGAAGTTGCACTGTAGCTATCGACCAGAAGCTTCGGGAATCGTGGAACAGATCAATGGCACGATAAAATCCCGGATTGCTAAAGTTTGTTCTTCAACATCCTTAAGTTGGCCCGACGCCTTGCCACTAGTCCTTATGAGCATACGTAGTACGCCAGACAGAAGGACAGGACTCTCCCCACACGAGGTGTTAATGGGGAGGGCAATGAGACTGCCATCAGTTCCTACTGCCGCACTGTTGAATATTACACATGATCTGATCCTGGACTATTGCAAGGGACTGTCTGATACCATTCATTCTGTGTCTCTTCAGGTGCAGGCTGCGGAAATTCCATCGTCTCAAGAATTGTGCCACGACCTGTGCCCTGGGGATTGGGTCGTGGTGAAGAAGCACGTTAGGAAGAGTTGCTTAGACGTGCGCTGGCGTGGACCCTACCAGGTCATACTGGTAACAAACACTGCAGTCAAGTGTGGAGGTCTGCCCGCCTGGATACACGCTTCGCATACTCGGAGAGTTCCAGCACCCCTGGAAGAAACAGCTCCTCTCTCGGTCGAGAATCCAGCTGAGGACGGAGAAGCCACAGAGGGGACCAGCCTAGCTGTGGGGGTGCCAGAGGAAGCTGGGAGTGCGTCTGACCAAGCCAAAGACGGACAATATACCAGCGAAACCGACATTGCCACAGAAGGAGAGGACAGCTGTGAATACGAAACAGACACTGATCAAGCTGTAAGTGATCAAGAGTCAAGTGCAAGGACAAGGAGCAGGAGGGAAAGACGTGGAGAGGCTAGCTGGCCGGAAAGAAGGAGAAGGCCAAGCCTGAGATCAGCTTCAGAAAGCACCCTTGCTCCGATATCCGAAGACTCAGACTTGGATGAAGGTGCATTGGACTCAGAAGCAGAGAGTCTAAGAAGGTCAAGGAGGGTGCGTGTGCCCTGCAGAAGATACGCTACTCCTGAGTGGACCTACCTGGCGGCAAATGTCTTGGGGACAGAGATCCGGGAGGGTGAGGGAAGTGAAGGTGATCAGCCTGGAACCAATCATAACGGTAGAAGTGAGGCTGTTAGCACCTGGAGTCGAGACTGAAGGGTTGCTAACATTCACTCTCCCCATCCCTCCGTATTTAAGCAGGATTAAAGATCTGGTACTGAACAGACTGGAATTTCCGACTTTGGGTCATCCAGTGCCAGAACACGAGGAAACCATCCTTCGTTTAGAATTGTTGGAATATGCTATTAGGGCCGCTGGAACACGAACCATAGTAGATACCTAAAGACTTTGTAAATAAGCCAGAGAGAGAAGATAACCTAGCGCCTAGTGGAAGAAGAAAAAACTTAGGGACGTTTCATCTAGTTGACGGAGAAGGGCTAGGGTTGTCTGTTGCTGAAAATTAAGAGACTATGTTGCAAAAGGGGTTTATCAGCTTCCAAAAGTGATTCACAGACTGGATGAGCAAAAGAAACTGATTGAAGAAACACACGAAAAAGAGACTTTTTAGAAATTACTGTTTGAGAACATGGAGGCCGGTAACCCGAACCGCAAAGCAAAATGCATAGTAGGCACACTATTAGCGGGAGTAATTCTTCTTATAGTTATAGTAGTTACTGTATCATATATAGTGGGACACGCAAGAGTAACGAAAACAACAGATGCAAAGCCTGTAGTGACATCGAAACCTGCTGTTGCTGGTAACAAGGAGGAGGACAATGCAATTCAGGAGAAAGCGTTGCTGGCAGCAGAGGCCCGTAGGTTACATGTAGATGAGTCGCAGGGAAATTTTAAAACAAACGCTTACACCAAACTGTTATACGAATACATTGATGTCATGGAGGCCAAGGATTGCTATGTCTGTATGCAATTACCTGCTTCTGTAGATGAGGGCATTAGATACCATCATCTTCCATTGACTTATGGGATTACATGTAGTCTATTGCTTAGTATATTTTATGGACGAGATAGTTTTGAGTATTACTTTTCGAATTATGATTCAGTGTTACCAGAAGTTCCGAACTATAAGCAGATGAACAAATGGGACTATTACAAGAAGGAAGATAGATTGGCGAAATTCTTCCTTCTTTGGGATACACTAGACACTTCATATGCACGTAGAAACAATCTGACTTGCAAGGTGTCAGAAATTGAGAAGAAGTTTATAGGGCAAGTTGATGACCGTTACAGAAGGCAAAAGATTCTAAAAATGTCAGGACAGTGGAAAACAGATTGGACCGAGGAGGAGAAGGCACACAAAAAGAAGGGTAGCAATGGTCCAATAGCTTTAGATCGAACACAGAAAGGAAAGTTATGCCTACACAGAAGTAAAACTTACTATGAGAATGTATTTGTAGGTGAAGTCGGTTGTGAACATGCTTTTCGATTAGAATACTATACAAAGGATTTCTTAAAGGGAATGCAAGTGATTCCTAATGTATATTTTGTATGTGGAAGAAATGCCTACGTGAAACTACCTGACAACTGGTACGGTTCATGTTATTTGGCAATTGTCTTCCCCAAAATATATCATGCCAAAGATTTAGAGATCATAGAGGGAAAAGCTTCAGCAAGGGGGAGAAGAGACGTAGGCGATGCTGAGGTAGTGGGAGATGTATTTGGCGCTATGTTCCCTCTTTTAGGATTGATACTTAATGATGTCAAGATCAGGAGATTGGCTACAGTTGTAGACAGATTATCTGCAAGTACTGCAAGATCACTAATGCTGGTGGAAGGAGAGATGCAATCGATAAGGGCAATGGTTCTTCAGAACCGTCTTGCTTTAGACGTTCTGTTAGCCAAAGAGGGCGGAGTCTGTAAGGCTTTGAAGGTTCAGGAATGTTGCACTTACATTCCAGACAATTCAAAACTTCTGGAAAAAGGCATACAGAATATAACTAAGATACATCAAGAAATTGAAGATCTGACAAAAATAAATGCGTGGGAAAAAGTGGGTCATGGAATAGTAAAGTTGGAGGTTGGTTTGCCAACATAGGGAGGAGTTTTGTCTGGTACATCCTAAAACCCATCCTCGTAATAATAATCTGCATACTCATATTGTGGGGGTTAGTGAGGCTGTATCAATGGTACAGAGCAAACAGGTTGCAAAGATCCATGAGAGAACAGGAACAGAGATAAGCTGCTATGCAAGATAATCAATATAGGAGTCTGAGGGCTCTGAAAACAATAAAGAGAGGGAACCTCGCAATAAGCGCTGTTTGACAAGCCAAAATCGATGTAATGATGGTGATGACCCCTAGAGGTCATCAAAGGGGGGAACTGAGAGAGTGCAAATCTGAGAAAACGTATAAGTGCACCATATTTACGACTTTGATGCACGGGCTTAGCTAAAGCAGCCAAAGCATTAAATCATATACAGCCTTATTCATGAAGGCTAAATCGGCTCGCAAAGGGCCGGATTCTGAGAATCCGGCCCTTTGCGAGTGCGATTTTTGCTTTTGGGATTCAGCATCCCAAAAGCAAAAATCGCTAATTGCGATGTCGCAAATGTGCGAGGAAATGACATTATTGAGATTCCTTAAATGCTATTCAACATCCTATTTCAATTTGCGATTTCGCTATTTCTAGGCGCAATTTACCGCGAGGTCAGACCTCGCGGTAAATTGCGAAAACTCAGAAAAATGCATTTAAATGCATTTTTCTGAGTTGCATGTTACACACACACATGTCTTTTGGACATGTGTGTGTGCAACACCTGTGTCACAGATCATTTGAGGGGTGCTACAGGGTGTCCTTTGGACACCCCTGGCACCCTTCAAATCGCAATCTTATTTGCGATTAGCTAATTGCTAATCGCAAATAAGGAATACTCCCCATTCATTCCTATGGGCCTTTTGGCCCATTGGAATGAATGGCGAGTTATTCCTTATTTGCGATTAGCAATTTGCTAATCGCAAATAAGGAATCAGTAGGAATCGCATTTTATTATGCGATTCCTACATGATTACCGTTTTGCGAGTCCTTAATAGCGAATCGCTATGATTCGCTATTAGGGGCTCGCAAAACGGCCCCTTCATGAATAAGGCTGATAATCACATATGTGTCTGAATGTTTGTTTAGTTAATATAGAAACCATATAGAGTGTGAGACTAACGTAGAAATGTGTGTAATTATTAAATTGATTAGAAGTGTTAATCAGAATTCATGTTATGTAGCTGCTATTGAAGTATATGTAAGGCTGCAAACTGAAGAAATGTGCAGGCCTCATGGCAATGTACGAAGATTGACAACGTGTACTTACATTTTGACATAATATGGATTTACCATTATTCAGTAATTGATGCTCACATGTAAGAATCATGTTTTAGAAGTGATCATATATACTCGTGTTTTATAGAAGTGTTATAAGTAATTGAAGTGTATTAACAAGAATTGTTTTAGTTTCAGAAATAAGGGTTCATAGAGTACAGGCCGCTTGCAAGATAATTTAGTAGGCCTGAAAAGATAAAGTGGCTTCTTTGATCTGCACGTGTTAGTTAAAATTGAGACTCGTTAGAGCATAAATTGTCATTCCTTTGTACAGTTTATGGCCGGGGAGAGATAACCAGAGAGTGGAATTTGGGGCCCTATTCATTGGTGTCTGTTTGCAGGTGCGAGGGGGACCCAATCAAGCGGGTGATGAATGGAGCTCTATCCGGGGAGCCAGGCACAGGCCTGGAGGAGTACACTGGAATGTTCTGGGGGGTACCGGCGAACTGGAGAAAGAGCCTGGGAAGCAAGGTCAACGTTAACGAGAGGCCCAGAGGAGAGCCATCATGGAAGAAACCAGAACTGAAACCACGTGAGGGGCGTCTCAGAGGGGCGTTCCAAGTTTCGATTGTGATTTCGTATTAGGGACAGTACCCTGGGGTGGAGGTAGAGCAGATGGCCTGAGGACCCTAAGAGAGCGGATGGGTAGGCAGAGAGGACATGACCGCAATGCATAAGGTTTTCATCTAAGACTAAGGGAAGTGCGTGAACTTCTTTGGAAGTCACCACGGCTGACACCCTTTTTAGGGTAAGACTCCGTTGAGTAGGGATGTCACCTAGTCTAGTGTAGGGACAGTCTAACCTGATATTTTCTTCATTCTGTAAATGTCTTACAAGCTCCAGCTTGTGTCTATATTGGCAAATCTATTGATTCTCGAATTGGCATTGGTTGTATTTTTCTGTCGTTTAAGATCATTCAGAGAATTCATGTTTGTATTGATGCCGGTGTACCTTTTGAACCTGATATTGAGATGTTTATACCTTCAACTGACTTTGGCCTTACAATAAAATCTTAAAACTGATCCGTGGTAAGTGGTTCTTCAGAGTCGTGCAATTATTGGCTTGATTAACCTAGTAGTAGATTACCTATTTACTCAATGACAGGCAACAAAGATTCAGTCGACCTGAGCAGGGATTTAGATCGAGAGTGATCAGAGAAGAGATCAAAAATCACACCCTCCCACCTCTAATATGGTTCCTAAAATAATGTTGCCTCCCACTCTAGTGGTGTCAGGGGTGGACGATTTTTGCGGGTTTTATTAAAGTTTGGACCTGACTGCTGAAGCCGTGAGTAATGTTTCTACCCTATTTGCCAACATAGCCACGCCCCTCCTTTACATGCAATTTATTCAATCAATCAATCAGGATTTATACATCGCGACTAATCACCCGAAAGGGTATTCAGGCGCATGCAGGCAACCAAGTGGTTCTATACTTGAGATTCTGACCCATACCTAGCTCAAAGAGCAACCTTAGACTCACCAAACTTGCTACCCTATGAGACTGAAGGCCTAATCAAGCAGACCATATGCAATTTAACGTGAGGATTCAGAAATAGCTAGCCCTCTGTGGCTTGAAACTTAACCTGCACCAAATAATTTGTGAGCTTGGTGCCCTCTTTACTGCCCATTCCATATGATGGCACCAGTGACATAACATAGAATTGTGGCGTCCTCTGCAGAATGTAAAGAGAGGCCGAGGAGTCTCAATTCTCAGAAATATTAATTTGCCTTGGTCTAAATGACGGCCCCTTAAGGGTTGGTGAGGCCCCTGAAAGGTTGCCCCCTTCCCCCTGAACTTCAGGGGCCTCTGTTATGCCATTGCCTCTGGGTAGTACACTATCTCTGCCAGCAAGGCATGCAAGGGGATGGAAACTCTCTACCGCCCTCTGTTGTAAGAAGACACTTGCCACTCGAGGCACTTTCCAGACCTCAGTCTGGCAGTGAAAAGTTACAATAACTTTGATTTGGGTCTGGTCACACACACAGGAAAATAACATCCTTCTTACCCTCCTCCTGCTACCGATGAAACCATGAGGGGCTTCCAAGGACAGTAAACCAGTCAGGATTACTCTGAGCGACTCTGCCATTAATGCTGCCTCCCCGTAGCACCTCTTGTGCTCTGACTGTGCCTCATACTGAGCAGTAGCAGTGGGTCGGATGAAGGACTGAAGCCCATGGACCAGGTAGACATTGTGATGATGCTTGTGCTTCTGATGATTGTGGACCAGGTCCCACCACTTAACACAGACCCTTGTTAGTTAAGGTATGCCATTGAAGTCTGGCCTCGTTCAACGGGACCCATTATTGTTCACAATTATAATTGCACAATTATTCTAGACCTTAATGGGTGTTTTTTAACATTACTTCTGAGATGGGTTTACCTTCATTGTTGGTTGTTGTGATAACGCCTTATTATGCCACATTTCACATCAACCCCCCTTAGTAAGCACCGACTGATCATCCACAGCGACCAGTCTTGGCTGACTTCTGCAGTCCTACAGAGATTCAACTCTGCTTCCACTCAGTACTCTGTGCATGTTATCGAATCTGGAAAAATGCCCACGTGCTCAGGTAAGAAAGTTTGGCAAAATGTATTCAGGGATCTTCGGGGGTTCCAGCTGCTCGAAACGATGCTCCTCTTGGATGAATGGATTCAGTGCTTAGTTTGTGAATGAGTAAGTGTCGGCCGCAAAGCTCTACTCAGAAGCCCGCGGTGGGAGCTTAAATATCAGCGCGCCAATTACCAAATGCCGTGTAGTCTTTATTCCACCTCGTGTCTCTTTAATCCACAACCAGACGCTCCATGTTTAGTTATCGGCTCTTGCACTTTCCTGCTTTCTCCTCTTGTGATGGGTTTTCTGTGTGTCTCCTCCTCTGCGCTTTTGTGTGTCTCCCCCCTCGCTTGGTGTTCGGAAATGTCTGATGAGGAAAAATAAGTGCTGGTCGGAATAATGCTGGTGGCCCCCATAAGCAACCACCGATCAAAGTAAGCACTGAATGGACCAGTCTTCAATGTGAGCTGCTGTTTTCCAGTAATTTGATTTGGTATTTTAATTGAAAGAAAAAGCTATATTCATTATATGTATGCATGTTGTGATTGTATAGCGCAAATGGAGGTGTACAGCAAAAGGGAGCTGTACATGTTCAAAAGTTAGAGATACGGTCAGTGAGTGGTTGGAGTGGTGCCTGCCAGCGGAAGAGGATGGTTACTTATCCGTGATGTAGTGTTTCTTAATACCTCTTTCTTAAATTGGAGCATGGATGGGGCTGCCTTGATGGATTTGGGAATGTACTGTCAAAGTGAGTTTTAAAGACAGGTATTCTCATTTTTGTAAATTTTTTGGTGTAACCTACACTTCCTTGGCAGGTAATAATTCCTGTAAAAGAATTCAGTTAAGGACCTTCTTCAAGACAGAACTGCAACTACAAGGCATCCCCTGGTTGCCTAGTGCTACTGGCAAGGCGCCCACTGCAAATAGCTGAAGGGTCGCCATTAATCGAGCCACGGGCAGGAGCCACGGTGAGGAGTCCATTTTCTGTGTTCTCCTCGATGGAAGATGGTGACATCATCAGGAGGCACCATGGGCAGCGGCATTTAAGGCATCACGAGGCGAGGGATCAGCCTCTCTTCTCTGCACTGCACACAGCATGCTGGATCAACTAACAATATGAATATCTCAGTGGTGGATTCCTCATGCCAGCACTTGTATGTTGTGATTATACTTGTAGGACCGGGGCATCATACCACCCTCAGAAAGGTTTGGTGGGACCTACATGCAAAGTGTTGGTGCATAACAACTGGAAAGTATATGTATCCAGGGCCGGCCTTAGCACTGGCGGTGCCCAGTGCAACATTATTTGTTGGCGACCTCCCCAAACAAAAACCTCCTTCTCCACAAATTCCCTCACTGCCATGCTCTAGCAGTGGCCCTCACCTTTCCAAAGCCCTTCTCTCACAAGCATTTTGTTTGTTTTATAACACTTCTCATACCAGTGTAGGGTGTCAGAGCACTTTACAACACACACACATTATAGAGAGCCAATGAATTATACATGTGTAAATCAGTCTATAGGAAATGTTACATAAGACATTGAGGATAACACGGTGAAGGATTGCAAAAAACACAGTTGATGGACAGAATACAGTACAATGTCTTACATTCACCCCAGTACATTGTCTGACCTAGGGTGGTGTGGAGTGCAAAAAAACGATTTGGGCCCAGATCTTTGTACTGGGGTGAATGTAAGACATTGTTCTGCATTCTGTCCATCAACTGTATTTTTTGTAACACGGTGAAGGAGCCATATGCCACCACTACTAGTGGGCAGTATATGTTAAGAGTGTTTGGTCTGGAGTAGCACAAACTCAGGTCTTAAAATGCACCACAGTGGTTGGCTTCACTGACAACAATGTATTTCTACTCAAATTAACTCGTTTTACCAACATTAGGATAATCAAAGACTGGGAAAAAACATAATGTTATATCCTATACTATAGAGGTTGCATGTAGCTCTTTGATGACAGCTCACTGTTCTATATTAGGGTAGTAACGTATGTACTGTAAGTAACAAAAGGAACTCTGTGACTGTTGGACTTGGCCCTTTTTGCAGGGTCATCCCTAAATGTTTTGCCTTTCTCCTAGCCTTTTTGCTGACATGGTGTAGGTGGTTTTAGGCCTCTGGGTGGTAAACAGCCTTTACAATGAAACTTTTACAATGCACTACCATTACGACGCAACCATTACAACGCAAACCATTACAACGCATTGCGCTGGGGGGCGCTCTAGGATAGGGAATAGATTTAATTTACTACCCAACACCTTCCCTACTATCCACGGGGACTGGAGTTGGAATAGTAAATTAAACTATTCACTATCCAGCACCCCAAAGCGCTATGCGTTGTAATGGTATGCGTTGTAAAAACTGCGTTGTAACGGCATGCGTGGTAAAAGCATGCGTTGTAACGTCATACATCCCTCTGGGTACTTTAGCAATGCTGTCCAGTGTAATATGTGTGTGCTCTCTGTGTTAAATATGGTAAGATTGGTCTACACCTGTTTTGGCCTATTTATTTACCTGTCAGTCCCTTGTAATGTGGTATCTCATATACCCAGGGCTGGTAAATTACATTTTACTGGTGGGCTTGCAGCGCTGGTTGCGCCACCCAACCAAAGTAGCCTTTCAAACCTATCTCAGGCCTCTGCCATTGCAGGGCCTGTGTGCGCAGTGTGACTTCCACTGTCACGTGGCAACTAAAGTGTGTGCCATGTCTGTGACCTCCATTTTACTGCATGTCAGTCACCCCTAAGGAAGGCCCTAGCTAGCCCTATGGGCAGGGTGCTTTGTAGGTAAAAGATAGGACATGTACCTACGTGTGTGACATGTCCTAGAAGTGACAAACAGCCATTTTGGTTTCTCACTACTGTGGGGCTGCCCTCCCATAGGAATGCATCGGGGATTCCCTGATAAGTGTTTCAGTAATTATCCCTGATATGAGAGAAGCAGCGTGGTCAAGTTTGGCATGTTTGGAATAGTGATAATAAATGCTACGCAATGGTGTGCACAGATTTATTATAACTATTTTAGAAATGCCACTTTTAGAAGTTTGCAATTCTGTGTGATATGTGTCTGCCTGCCTGATGTGAATTGCATATCTGGCTTTTGAGTGACAGGGGCTTGTGAGGTGTGTGGGGCTCCAGGAGGGGCGGGTGAGTCAGCACTAGGCTGTATGGGGCATCTACATTTTGAGTAGTGGGAGGAGAAGTCCCTGGTCCCTGAATAGGATTGTGCCTGCCCTAGTGAATGCTGGGTCCGCCCCCTGTGGTTTGTCTGATGGCAGAGCCCCATCTCTGAAAGGAGGGTGTGAGAACTGTAAGCAGAGTGCTCCAAAAAACCCCAGAACCAGTTGCATCAGGTTCCCCCATGCCCTGCACTACAGACAAACGAAAATGGGATATAAATGTAGGGGCTGTGGCCCCATGGGATGTTCTGTTCTATGCTGGTGTGCTGTTCCTGGTGTGCTGGGGGCTTGCTGCTGCTGGGGTCCAGGAGGAACCGCCATGGGGATTGCCTCCTTGCTGGAGGGCCCTGTGTGCTGGCCTCCCTGGGCCCAGCTATGCCCGTGGCCCCGGAAGGCCCTTGCGCCCTGGGAGTGCTTTTATCTTTCATTCCCAGGGCCTTAAGGACTAAAATGCTGAATTCTGGCATTTTAGCTCCCTGTGAGTGCTTTTATTTTAATTACCTGACCCCTAAATGGAGGGGAGAGCGTGGACTTCGCAAAGCGGTGCTGCAGCCCTTTTGGGAGGGAATCCCCATCATAGAGATTCCCCCGTGATGCTGGTGTAATTGTGGTCGCCCACCCCGCATATGATTTTTATTTTGATAGCTGGTGCCCACCCCGTATTTGGATTTAATGACGGGTGCCCACCCCGTATTTTGCCTGCTTCGCTGTTGCCCACCCCACATAGTGTCGCTGAAGAGAAGGATGAGCGTCTGCCGCGATCTTGGGGCGACCAGGAAGCCAGGCTGCATTGCCTGACTGTGGGCGGGGCGTAACCAGGAAGCTGCAGTTGGAGAGGAAGTCCCGCTACCGAGAAAGTCTGAAGCCTTTCAGGCTCCACATCCAAGCCCCGGGTCCCTGGATGGGGATCGGGTGAAGCAAGGGGAAGTGAGGAGCACAAGTTGCTGGCCCGAGCGGGGCACCCGTGAGCTGTTGGGAGCCCCGGCGTCAGCAGAAGAGGAGGAAGGCAGGTGGGAGCTCACCGCGCCTACGCGGGAGCTGCAGAGTACATCAGGAGAGTCCTCACAAAGCCTGGGTGAAGTGAGGAGAGGCAGCCGAGGCCACCAATGGCAGCGCAGGCCTCCTGCGAGCGAGGGAAGCCCCGAGTGCGGGAGAAATGTTGGCGCTGGTCAGCGGGGCTCTCATAGTGAAGAGAGAGCCCGGCGTATGGAAATGGAGACCAGGCGAGAAGAGGAGTAGAAAGTACGGTGATTGGAGCTGGTGAGGAGGGGTGTATGTCGAAGCAGGCTATCGGTGCATGCCCCCATAGTTCCTCCCCTGAGGCACAGAGGTGCCAGGCCCCCGTATTTATTTCACAGCTGCACTGCACCAGCGTGGGCAGCTGCACAGTCTTGCACATTTTTGTTTTAGGGACTCCCTGAGAGAGACAGAAGAGGCACAGTGGTGCCAGTGCTGATTTCCTTCCCCAGCTGCAACGCACCAGCACGGGCAGCTGCGACAATGGCACACATTTTGTTGAGCGAGCCCAGTAGGGGCCCAGAAGGCACAGTGAGTGCAATGCCTACATCTTTCTTCACAGCTGCACCGCAATTAGCAGCATCTGCCATGTTTAGGCCTGCACAATGGCACTTTTGGGATTTTTCTGCACTGGCAGCCAGCCCTGACATTTGGGACATAGGGCATTTGAGCCCTCTGGGAAGGCCAGTTGGCCTGGGGGTCAGTTGTAGGTTGGTAGGGCGCAGGGCCCTACTGTGATTCATGCACCCTGATTTATGCCTCTATTAATGTTTATGCTCATGAGGTTATTGCATAATGTCTTTATGCTGGTGAGGCCTAATGTGTAATGTGTTTATGCTTAGGAGAGTGTCTAACACAAATGTGGTTATGCCTAATGTCATGCTATGATATTTTAGGAGGGTGTCTAATGCTAATGTGATAATGTTTAGGTCATTATGGTACTAGTGGTTACTGGTTGTGTTTAGCATTTACTTACCTGATCTGATGGTTCGGACCGTGGTCTGATTGGCCTGGTCCTGTATATAATCCGATGTAAATATTGCCTAGTGCCAGATAGCAAGTGTAAATGTGTGATCAGTTTCTAATGTGTCTATGATAATACAAGGCTGTTTTTGAAATAACCTTGAGTGGAGTACTTTTGTAGTGTGCCTAGTTTGATGTTGCTCTGCGTGTGCATTGTGCAAACGCTTTGCACATTGCCTCTGGGATAAGCCTGACTGCTCATGCCAAGCTACCAAGGGGGTGAACAGGGGTTATCTTCAGCTTGTAGCTCCCTTGCCCTGACAAGAGTGGTGGCTTCTGCCTGGATTTGGCGCAAGCCTTAGCCAATCAGAAATGCCACTTTTAACAGTGACAAAAGCAGTAATCTACATAGCAATCTACAAAAAGTATAGTTTGGTGATTTGCGTGGCATATGTTCTTTGTAGCAAGTATATTAACCCTCTGCACTACTTTATCTTGAGGGGAAACTGCACTAGACAAACCTCTCTCTCCAGCCGAAACATTAATCACCAGGGTTATCTTGTCATTTCCATTGTTGTCTGAAAACTGCTGGACACACAGGAAACTCTGCAGCAGATGCTTTTTAAACCAGTGTTATGTCTAAATATGGCTCCCCTCTAGGTCAACTCCAGGTGTGACTGCACAGGTTGCACTGCCCTAGAGCCAACCATGTCAGGGACATCTTAAGGATTTTGGGGGCCCCTGTTCGGAACAGCTTTGAATTTATGATCCATTTTCAGGTGTTTCATGCCCTCTTCGTACAGGTCACTGACAGTGGGCAGGCACATGTAGGTCCATATTGTAAATGTGTTTACATATACAATTTAGAGATCGTGAGGTGTGTTTTAAATATTTTAACAGCAGCAGTTCACTTATATTACTGCAAATAATCGTTATGACATATGAATATGTGAGGTCCTGCTTTGAAAGAATGAAAAAAACACCTTTCTCTGCAACACGTCTGTTTCAAATAACGTTTTTTACTTCATTTATTTTGACTATGGGTGATGTGTGAGAGTCTATTACAATTGGGGTAAGAATTATTTAGGGTCGCCAAGAGCTCTCTGCAGAATCAAGCAGGCTCTATCAGGGTGCCTCGGTGAAAGGCTGGAGTCCTGGGCCAGAGCGCACTTTGGCCAAGCCTTAAAACGTCTCTGGGCCTTGTAGGTACCAGGCTTCATTGTTAAGGGAGCAATAACCTGACCGTAGGGTGTAAGTAAGTTGGCATATCCCTTATCTAGAGTCTGGATATGAACCACTTGCTCTAGAGGTAAAATTAGAAATGGACCGACTAGGCAGGACCGGCTCCTTGTGGAGCAAGACAGCTAGTGACAAAAACACGTAGAAGCGGAATGACACGTAGAACAAATATGAAGAGCACTTAATGAAGAAAAGTTAGAAAGGGGGGTTCTGCAAGTGAGAGAAACAAAATGGATGCACAGAGAGAGGAAAAGGGAAAGAGGGTGTTATGTGCAGTAAGGCAGAAGGGACATTGATTAAGACGACAAAGAGGCAACCAAGGGCTGGAAGTGAAGGGGAGATCACTGAAGGAGAAGGATTGACAGTGGTTGCTCTTTCCATCTACCTCCCAAAGAGGTTCTTCCTGGACCAGCATTATAGCTCAGTCGGTGTATTGCATGTTGCAGATATGTGTGTGTAACCTGCAGTCATAGGTTGGAATTCTGAAAGTTCCGACTAAACCTTTGAGATCCTGTTTGGTTTCCTAAAATAAATCTTATTCATTTAGGGCCGATTGACAGTTTCAAGTAATTTCTAATCATTGACATCATCATCCCTCTAAAGCATGGGTACTCACAAACTTTCTCTTGGGGGCCAAATTTACACTGTGGTTTGTGTCCGAGGGCCGCACCAGTGGGGGTGGGGTCAGTGGGGGAGGGGGCGGGGCTAGAGCAACAAAAAAAACTGACCCTGGTCCCTGCAGCGGACACCTTTGTCTACTGAGTCACCAGACCCGGCATACACACATCTCTCTCTCTCTCTTTCTCTCTCTGTCTCCCTCCCTCCCTCTCCCTCCCTCTCTCACTCTCCCTTACTCTATCCCCCTCCCTCTGTCTCCCTCCCTCTGTCTCCTTTTCCCTCTCTCTCTCCCTCACTCTGTCACTCCCTTTCCCTCCCTTCCTTTCTCTCCCTCCCTTTCCCTCTCTCACTCGCCGACTCTGTCTCCCTTTCCCTCTCTCACTCCCTCACTCTGTATCCCTTTCCCTCTCTCACTCCCTCACTCTGTCACTCCCTTTCCCTCCCTTCCTTTCTCTTCCTCCCTTTCCCTCTCTCACTCCCTCACTCTGTCTCCCTTTCCCTCTCTCACTCCCTCACTCTGTCTCCCTTTCCCTCTCTCACTCCCTCACTCTGTCTCCCTTTCCCTCTCTCACTCTGTCTCCCTTTCCCTCCCTCACTCCCTCACTCTGTCACTCCCTTTCTCTCCCTCCTGTTCCCTCCATCCCTTACCCTCCCTCCCTTTCCCTGAATCAATTTCCCTCTCACTCCCTCACTCTGTCTCCCTTTCCCTCCCTTGCTCTGTCTCCTTTTCCCTCCCTTCCTTTCCCTCCCTCCGTTTCCCTCTCTCACTCCCTCACTCTGTCACTCCCTTTCCCTCCCTTTCCTTCTCTCACTCCCTCACTCTGTCTCCCTTTCCCTCTCTCACTCCCTCACTCTGTCTCCCTTACCCTCTCTCACTCCCTCACTGTCTCCCTTTCCCTCTCTCACTCCCTCACTCTGTCTCCCTTTCCCTCCCTCACTCCCTCACTCTGTCACTCCCTTTCTCTCCCTCCCTTTCCCTCCATCCCTTACCCTCCCTCCCTTTCCCTGCATCCATTTCCCTCTCACTCCCTCACTCTGTCTGCCTTTCCCTCCCTCGCTCTGTCTCCCTTTCCATCCCTTACTCCCTCACTCTGTCACTCCCTTTCCCCCCCTCACTCTGTCTCCCTTTCCCTCCCTAACTCCTTCACTCTGTCTCCCTTTCCCTCTCTCACTCCCTCACCCGGTCTCCCTTTCCCTCCCTCACTGTCACTCCCTTTCATTCCCTCCCCCCTCTCTTTCCCTTCCTCCCTCCCTTTCCCTCCTACCCTTTCCCTCTCTCACTCCTTCACCCGATCTCCCTTTCCCTCCCTCACTGTGGCGGCTGGTGACATTTGAAAGTGGTAGGGCGTAAAAGTTAAGGATGACTTGTTACGAGTAGCAAGCATTCACTAAATGTTCTTTTACATCATTATTTTGAAAAAGTATACCGTCATCAAACCCATATGCACAGAATCACATTGCAACTGGAACACATGACCACTGCCCTGTGCGCTCTGCTGAGAGGCCAGGATTTGATGTCCATCAAGATTTCTGAACATCTTTTTCACTATTTGACAGGCACTGTGAGAAACTCGCAGTGCCCTCAGCCTAAGCTCCAGCGCTCTCAAGTGGTGCCACTCAGTTCAAGGTATGCACTGTACAAGAGTAATGTGAGACATGAAAAATAATACATGAACAGAATCCTTAAAATAGCTAACACTTTTAGGGAATGCAACTATGCAATATTAACACATACAATGTAAACAGGAACTAAATCACTGACCTGAACGTGCTCAAGTTTCAATTAAATGTTAAAAATGCTAACATTTTTCTTCCTTCAATGCAGCTGCACGCGGTGCACCCTCGGTTTGCCATCTCTTCCTGTAGTGCCCTCACTCCAGTTCCACTGCACTCTCTGTTCATGTGGCTCATCGCACAGCGGGGACTGCACCACACAGGTCACTTAAGGTCCCGCTAGCCTGCATCTCTTTGTTGCTACGTGTTGGTGTGCTTTTTAACTTACATCATGTCACTATAGGGCCCCTTTATCTTTAGTAACTTTGACATATTTGATTGCTATGGTTATATCACAGGCATCGACATTTGATGCATGTTGCGGCCAGCGGCGGCACCTGTTCAGCAGTAAGTACTTTTGTATTTCACCTAACTGTGCGCCTCGCCTCCAACATGTTATTTATGACGGCATGACTGTCTAAGTGTCGTTTGGCGGCGCGCTTAACCAGATGGAGTCCTGCCACTGCGCCGCCTCACCTGAGACTCCCCATCGCATTTCAAATCAATGCCCCCCAGCACCTAGGCTCCGAGCCGAGGCCTAGTAACACAGTGCGCTTAAAATAATGTAAAAGTCATTTCGATCGATCATCAGTTAAGTTTGCACTTTGCAGTTTATGTTTATTTGTCCTCCTGACATGACATGCATGATTGATGCCACCCAGTCAGCCACTGCACCCAGTACTAATGCCAGCCACGAGCCACCCACACACGCATTCTGACTGTACACAGAGTCCCTCACTCCCTCACTCTCACTCCCTTTCCCTCCCTCCCTTACCCTCCCATTCCCTTCCTCCCTCCCTCCCTTTCCCTCCTTCCCTCTCTTACTCCCTCACCCGGTCTCCCTTTCCCTTCCTCAATTTGTCCCCTTTTCTTTCCCTCTCCCTCTGTCATCTCACCGTGCCTCTGTGTCAGCCCGGGCTGAGACAGCTTCAGAGCACACACACACAAAGCCGCACCGAGCACATTAACAGGTCCTTAAAGGACCATTAACATGTTAATGAGGTTGTGTTGTTCACCTCTTAGCGCCCCTGCAGCTCCACTCTAACTATGGCAGGAATCGCCCGGCCGGCCCCCACAGAGCAGCAGAGTCTCTGAGTCGCGCTGCTGTAAATTAGTTTGCAGACACTCTTTAAAAAAAAAAAAAGTAAAACACTGGTATACAAGGTCCGCGGGCCGCCGGGGAAGGCTTGCCGGGCCGCCACTGTCCCGCGGGCCGTACTATGAGTACCCCTGCTCTAAAGGATAAAAGCCTAAGGTATGCCCTTGCAGATCAGAGTCTGTCCTCGAAACAACTTGTGCTGTCAATTCCTTGTTAGTCTTTTATCGCAGGACGCAGGGGGGAGGGCAACATATGCATACAGTGGGGCAGATTACACCAAACCATTCAGAGGGGCCCCATTCTCTATACGGTCAATGAATATCTGTGAAATATGGGAGACCCAGGTCACCCTTTACAAATTCAGAGGCATCATTTTATGTGACGTCGCCATGCCTTTGTGGCTCTTACACCTGGTAGTTGCCTCCACTTCCTCCCTAGGATTGTCAAGTGACCTGCCATGGTGCACTTTGGTCCACTGTGATGGCTGCGACCATCCCAAGAGGCACCAGGCCCGCACTATTTTTCAACAGTGCTTCACTTGCCAGTAAGGTATCTCTGTGGCTCAAGGCACCACCTGCTCCCTCTAAGTCCCAGGTTCAACTCCCACCGGAGTGACTCCGTCTTTCATCCTTTAGTTTCGAAGAAATTGATATTACTATTAAGAAGAAAGAGCTTCCTTTAGACTTTTGGTGGCCGGGATACTAAGTCAAAGTCCAGTGCCCCGAATTACAAGTGTCACTGTCATAGACTATAATGCACCTGTAACATGATGGCGAACGGGACACCTGCAACCTTCCGGAGTATCCTAAATGTGATATTTATGCAGAACAACTTAACCATCCGGCATTCCAGTACTGTTGCCTGCAAAGAAACTCATGGCACATAAATGTAAACAGATCGTTTTACTCGTGAGGTTTTAATCCAGAGGACGAGGGATTCAACTACTGTATCTACAGTGATAAGAAATTGCAAGCCTGGGAGAGCAAAACACCTCCATTGAGGAGCTATACCACCACAATTCTTATCAGTTCTTCTGTTATTGCAGGATGTATTCATTCCCTCATAGTTTACCATAGAGGCGCGGAGAGCGGCTGCGCGGCACGGTCTCCAGACACGCGCTCCTCGGCTGTGACGAGGAAGGGAAGCTCCGCGCGCACGGCTCGCTGCGGCCCTGGGAGACCTGATACCGCCCATTGTCGTCGTCCTTCTCTCCGTGCGGTGGCGGGTTCTTTAAGGGCTTGCAGTTTGGGAGGCCTCCTCACTCTGCGGTTAAAAATAACTACGTTCCCATTAATCTTCAATAGACGCAGAGTAGAAAAGGCAGTCTCGTCCACCTGGAGCTCAGCGTCACCTCAGAGAGCCCTCGAGCTGCTACGAGCAGTCTTTATTATTATTATTTTTTTTAAACAATAAGAGCCTGCAATTTAAAATTTACTTAGCATCTCGAACCTGTCACTGCTGATTGTCGCGGTTGCTGAATAACAAAGGCTGTCTAGTCTTGATTCCGCCTCATGGCTCTCTGTTCTACCACACAACTATTCCTGTTTATTTGATTCATTTTTGCAGACTCGTTTTCACCTCAATTTTCTCCCATTGTTTTCGAGGTTACGTCACCCTTTTTAGGTCTCACCTACACAGCGGATGCGCTGTGAGACACAGTGTTTACAATTGAGCGGATTTACATCCACCCACAGCATACCCTTAGTTGTTTTCATTGTCACGCTGATTTGCAATCATTCACTTGCATGGCTCCCATAAGTTTTCCTTCCTTTCTTGCGATAGCTCCTCCCTGGAGAATGGGCCAAGTACATGTGTTCTTCCTCATCTTTGTTGTTGGTCTTTTTGCAATGCACTATTTCTTTATTTTATAAGAGTTTCGGTATTATTCCTGGATATACAATGTGCATACAGCTACTTATTTACGTTGCTTTCACCCTATCTGCCATCTCTATTGATGTTTTAGTTACATACACCCAAAACTGTACCACTCTATGCCACTCTATTCTTTGCGATACACTCTGTGCCACTCTAAGCCACTCCACTCTACATCACTCCACTTTAAACCACTCTACAATAAGCAACTCCCCGCCACTCTACACCATTCCCCTCCACGCCACTCTACTCTACGTCATTTAACTCTAGGTCACTCTACTCCATGCCACTCTACTCTATGCCACTCCACTCTATGTCACTTCACATCACTCTGTGCCACTCTACTCTATGCCACTCTATGCCACTGCACTCAATGCCATTCAATACACTCCACTCTATTCCATGCCACTCAAGGGCAATTTACTCTATGCAACTTCATTCCACTCTATACCACTTTACTCCACTCCACTCTACCCACACTTCTGCAATATGTGCGTATCCACTCTACTCTATGCCACTCTTTTCTATGCCACTCAATGCCATTCTACTTTACGCTACTCTGCACCACTCCACTCTACTACACGCCACATCACTCTTCTCCACACTACTCTACTCCAATCCACTTGACTCCATGCTACTCTACTCAATGCCACTCTACCCTACTCTATACCATGGCACTCCACTTAATGCCACTCAACTCTATACCACTCTTCTCTATGCCACTTCACTCTACAGCACTCTACACTATATCACTCTAGTCTATGCTACTCTACTGTTCACCACTCTACTCCTCTTCGCTATACACCCACTCTGCTGTATGCCACACTACTCTATGCCACTCCACTTCACTTTCCACTACTCTACATCACTCGACTCTATGCCACTCTACACCAATTTAGTCAAGGAGATCAAACAAACAATGGTCGCTGGGTGACCCGTTTGCAGCACAATCACATGTAGCTAATAGTATCAGAGGAAGTATCTAAATACAAAGTTGCCCACCTCAAGAAATGGTTCACCACCAGTTACAGCCACAAATACTTCAACAAAAACACAAAGATCTGAGAGGCAACCACAACAATGTATGACATACTATCGGCAAAATTGCCAAGCATGAACGGATGAAACGAAAAAATGTCTTTATATATTCGATCCTTTATTTCATAGTCTTTGGAATATAATGACTACAGCCAACGTGTTTCTCCAGTATCTGGGCTTCTTCAGGGCATCCAAGAAGACAAGTACCTTGGTCACATGGTTATTCCCAGTGCGATATCTTTTTGAAGACCAGGAAGCTATGTCCCTAAATTTCCCTTCATAACGGAAAGTGCCCAAAAATGTGAATGCTGGAAGGCTTCAATAAAAAGCTGTGCGACTAAAGTTCTTCGCACACTTTTTGGAGTTAAAAATCTGTAATCAGCATCGCCAAGAACACAGTGTCCGGTTCAGGTATTAAAGCTACGTAGGCTTCGATACAATACGTAAACTGAATAGCTTCTGGGTCTTTAAAAAAACAGATATCGCACTGGGAATAACTATGAGTCTGAGGAGCTTGTCTTCTTGGAGCCCCCTGAAGAAGCACAGATACGGGCGAAACGCGTTGGCTGAGGTAATTCTTTTCCAAAGACTATGAAATAAAAGATTGAATAAGTTGTTGTGGTTGCCTCTCAGATACTTGTGTTTTTGACCAATTCAGTCAACACCACTTTCTGCTATGCCATTCTACTCTACACCACAACAATAACGCTTAGTCATGCTGAACAGCAGCCATGCTGCTGTACAACAGGGCTAAAAGACATTGGCAAATTCAACAGCTCTCAGGCGAGACATATTGGCTTTGCCAATGCTTGTTCAATATTCAGCCTTTCTTTCTCTAGTACTCCATCATAGTCTAAAATGAAAATGAAGTCTCAGTCCCCTGAAATTGGTGAAGATGGCCAGCACATGAAGCCAGCAACATGCAACAGTGTGTATGTGTATGTGTGTGAATGTGTGTGTGTGTGTGTGTGTGTGTAGGGTCTGGGGAAGGCACACCCAGGCAAGGGGTAGAGTTCAGCTTGAGCAACAAGTTAATGGATCAACCAATGGAACATAATATGGCATCAGACTATTGCAAGGGCACCTGGGTGCGGCCTACAGTGAGGCGTGAGCAGTGGGGTACTAAGGCCAAAGCCAAACATGGACTCGCTGTTGCTCAGTGATGTGCCCGGGCACAGCTTAGGAAGTAGAACTGGAAAACAAAGGCAAGTCCTCCCTGAAGCTGAGTCTAGGCATACTACCACTTTACTGGGTACAAAGTATAGCATTGGAAGCAGTTTGGGCATTGGAAAACCTTTCTGAGCATTGTCAGCTTGCATTGGTCAGGGAGAGGTGTGGTGCAGCGGCCAGAGTGGCTGACTTTGGAGCACCTGACTCCGGAAAGCGTTGCTCGCGGTTCGATCCCCGGCACCATTGGGAGTTCAGCTTAGCATCATGTGACTCTGGGCAATAGCTCACTTAATCTCCCAGAGAGACCCCCCAGCGCCTGGATATTAGGGGTGATAAGTTCAACTTTACAAATTTGGAAGTTAATTCAATTTAATTGGTACCTTATTAACCACTGTTATATCCTGTTATGGATTAGGGTGCAGTGTGCATTTACAAAACCTCACAAAGCCTTGGAGCATAGTCTGGGGTATCCAGATATGACCTGTTGCTGATCATGGCCACTGAGGATCTCAGGAGAACCTTGAATGTTACTATGAGCACCATAACATTCCTGATGGTCACCAATAAAAGGCCTAGAGAGCAGTGTGGCACCAGGGAAGTTAGACGATTCCTTAAACTAGCAAGGGCACTACAATTGCATGGATTCCATAGGCATGAACTTCTCTGCCTATTGGACAATGGAAAATCTAAAAGAACCCTGGAGAAGGCTTAGTGTCTAAATACCAGTAGCGGTCGGCAGTAGGTGTTTCTATAGGGCGGTGACGTGGGCAGGAGGAGGGGCAGGGTGGGGGGAAATAATGTATGGATTACGGAGTTTTACAGGTAAGTAAACATTTAAATACATAAAACGAATTTCGTTGCGCGCACTGCATCACCGCCCTATAGAAACACATACTGCCGACCGCTACTGCTAAATACTCTTATGGGTGTTCACCTGGGGCCTTGGCTAGACGTACTAACAGATTTTCTTATTGCAAACCCTGCATGATAAGTAAATGTATTTTTTATACATACTGTAAACCCATTTAGCGATTTGGTAACAGGTTACTGAATTGCTAATTGGGTTTAAGAAATCATAAGGAATCGCTATTTGGAATGGGAGTGTTTGGGGTATCCCTTTCAAATTGCGATTCCTAATGGTATGCACTAAAATGTTTTGCAACCAAAATGTGGCCACCAGAGGATTCCTTCCCCATTGTGAATGGTCAATAAAACATTTCTTAGGAGTAAGCAGTAGTCTGTGGAACACCTGCCTACTGTTTTAAAATGGTTTTACAAACTCTTCTTTTGGTTAAAGCATCCCATTTTTGTTCAGGAAAACCGTTTGCATTAAAAAAAAAAGATTGCTTTATTTAAAAGCCAGAACAACAGCTAGTGGAACAATCACTGGTTTACCAGACGCACAGGAAAAAATTAAAGTATGACAATGTTACTTGTACTTTGGATTGGTGACTCTAATAATAATCAATAAAGAGTTCAATTTTACAACCAAAAGAGTTTAGTTTATGTATTCATTTTCATTGTCATAGAACACATAAACATAAGATGAAGAAATTAAGCTTTTCTTGTAATGTGAACAAAAGTCATCACAATGTTGCTATTATGTACAAAATGAACAATTGCTATCTATTTACACAAAAGACAATCATAAGTACATAATTTTGATTACACAACCCAAATTTTTTTTGAAATAGCCCAATGCATTTCGGATAGATCCCTTCTTCACGGGCACTGTGAAAAGATAAAAGTGAAAAAACGAAGAAAACATTGAGCGATATGACCAAGCTTCATGTGTACAACTATTTACAATGACTTTAAATACATCCAATAAGTGCTCATTCAACGTCCAGACGTAAAACGACAGTGCCAAGTTGATAAATGCCTGTTGTGTTATCTAACGGTCAATGAAGGACTAAAGAGGGAGAAAAGTGAAAAGAGCTTGTAGCAAAGCTTCCACCCAGTGTATTAACGTGAAATGCGCTAATCAAAATGATAGCGGTGTTACCTGAGATAACCAACAAAAAACGACTGTGTTTGCGCAGAAGTAACCACCAAGTGTGTGAACAAAACAGTGCTGTTAAAACATTTTTTAGTGGTGGTATCCTGGAAATCACCCATAAAAGAAGAATCCATAAACAACCCACAGTGCTTCTAGTAGTAAGAGACTCACTGTGTAATTCAGTTGTGTCTAAACTAGTATCCTGGGGAACCTTGAAGAAAATGATACTTGTGTCTCTCTGTGACTGCAGGAGGGTAAAGATGATGAAATCTCTTAGACACTATAATTACTGGAACTTGTACCAACAATAACTGTCTACACATGAAAGACCTACAAATCTGCACTTACATAACCAGGTATAATATGATAAGATCAGGCAGCTAGAATCCAAGCTGTAGATTGACCAGATACTGCCTTATCTTCAACTCTTCGAGCCACCTAAAACAACAACGTATCTTCCCTTAGTGATGATGGCGAATGATCGACTAGCACCAGATCTAAGCTAAACATTTCTGCTGTTTATCAAAAATTAAAACTGTGCAACAAACTCACCATGTACGGCTGCGTTAGGCGAGTGTACCAGCCAGCTAACGTACGACCGAGAAGGATGCGTCAACCTCGACCAATTCAGTGCAAATTCAGACAAATTCAGAACACAAGCAAAAGTGTTCTTACGTGAGAGCCTGTACATAATGAAGTATAACAGACTGGCTGTCCGTGTAACTGAGAGCAATTACACGGGGATGTAAAAAACTCACCTAGTAATAGAAGAGCCTGCATAGACATCCGTGGATTCTTGCCAGAGTGGAAATTAAATCACTGCGAAACGCCAGGGGGTTTAAAACCGGCGTAACTGTTTAGCCTAGAGAGATATAGCAATCTCGACAAGTTCGCGATCTTTAACACTATGTAAATGACCTTAAGAGTAAGCCTACATACATTGAGATAGAACGGCATGATCTCTTATTAAATGAAATTGGTGCTGGAGGGTGTGTTAGAACTCACTAAAGGAAAAACTAGCCTGTCCTGATATCCGTTCGATTTCCCCAGAGTAGAAAATCGGGCGCTGCTGAACGCCGCAGGCATATGAACCGTACTAAACAACAAAATAGGACTGACAAGTTCCGCCATGTTGGAGTGGTGGGGATCGAAGAAACTGAACTGTGTAGACGAAATTCCATTACTCCACAATGTGTAATGTAAATTACACTCACAAATCCGTAGTATGAATGATATGACTACTTGATAAACTCGAGGTAAGTAAGCTTCATATGAAACAACAAATGGACATTGTGGCACCTGAGAAAATAACCTACACAAAAAGGAGTTAATGGAACTATCAATTCGCTGCTACAAAAGAGCCATAGGTGGAAAAATTATGTTCATTGAATACCACTGACTATTCTATATGTTACACTAATAGATAAATGCTGAACCAGATGGCAGCTACTAAACAAAATAGAAACTGGCATCCTCCACAGTGTAAGAAGACCATTAGTGAGACAAAATAGATGAAATAAGAAACAACCAAAAAGAAACCCAAAGTATTAATTGGTGTAGGGGACATGATGGCTCACAGGAAATATGTGTGGACATTAGAATATCTGGTGTTTATTGACCAAAAGATGACACATTTACACCTCTGAATACAGCAATGAAAGACTTCATAGGAAACATTGGAGTTCAATCCTATCATTAAGCCCGCCTGGTACCAAGGTTTGCAAATTCTTTATCCACCAAGCTTCTCTCTGTGCGAGTAATGTATTATGATTCTGATCAGAGCGTGGAGTTAAGACCTCCAAGATGGTGAATCGCATTTCTGCATTAGTGTGTTGGTGTTCTAACCAATGTGAGGAAAAGTACGATTTGGTTGACTTAGTGCGAAAGGTGCTTTTATGTTCGGTAATACGTATTTTTATTTTTCTTGATGTTTTGCATACATATAATAGTCCGCAGGGACATTTTATCGCATAAATTACATCTGAGGAATTGCAGTCTCCATTGTGTCTCAGTAAAATTTCTTTGCCTGAATGTGGATGATGTATTGTGTTGCCAAGTAACAGATTGTTACAATGCACACAGTTAAAACATTTTCGCATGCCGCGAAATTGTTGATCATTTTCCCCCTTGGTTGCTAAAATTTGTTTGAGGTTTTTACTGCGAGTGTACGCAAACAGTGGTTCTTCTCGTATAGACCTTTAAAATCTGGTTCTTGTCTCAGTAATTCCCATCTCGATTTGATAATGTCTTTGATTGCATGCGATCTGGTAGAATACTTTGAGACAAAGACATGACGTGTAGAGGGACCTTTGATCTTAGAAATGAGTAGAGTTTCCTGTTCTTTTGTTCGCGTTTTATTCAAGGCTTCAGTCAAAATTTCAGGGAGATAACCCCGCTCACTGAATTTAACTTGCTGTTTATGTAGAGCCTCTATCAAAGTGGTGTTGTTGGAGGTTATACATTTGACTCTCAACATCTGTGAGTATGGAAGATTTCTGATGAGAGACGGTGGATGGAAACTCAAATGTAATAAAAGATTATGTCTGTCTGTTGGTTTCGTAAAAACAGATGTCTCTAGCGTATTGTTTTGTTTGGTGATCAAAACGTCAAGATAATTGATGCTTTGTTGGCTTATAGCGTGCGTGAATTTGATCTGCTCATGTTTGTTATTCAATTCATGAATAACCAGTTCCAATGAATCTTTCGTGTTGTTCCATATTAGGAAAATATCATCAATAAACCTGACGTAAAAAAACAGATTCTTGCTTCATGACTCATGGCTGTAGATATTGTCATTTTCAAATTGTGCCATGAACATGTTGGCGTAAGCTGGAGCCCCGGAAAAACCCATGGAGGAACCACTTACTTGTAGGTAGAAGTCTTCCTGCCATTTCAAGTAGCTGTGTTGAAGACAAAATTCTGGCAATTGTAGTAGGGCCTATTCACAGGCCTCAACCCCCTCTTTAAATGGGATAGATGTGTATAATGATGTAACATCTACAGTACACATCAACCAAGACGGGTTGCATTCATTTTGCACCTGTTGTAACAGAGTTAAAAAGTGCGTAGTATCTTTGACGTAGCTCCGCCATGATTGGACAAATTTCTGAAGGAAATGATCAATAAGTTGTCCTGCTGGAGCAAAAATAGACTCACAGCCAGATACAATTGGCCGAAATGGTGGATTGGTAAGGCTTTTGTGCTCCTTCGGGAGCATGAACAGTTTGGGCCTTCTCGGGTATTGCACCGTCAAAAAGTTCCGTAGAGGTGATGTGATCCAAGACAATTGTTCTGCTTTATCAAGAGTGGCTGGCTTCACTGTACGCAACATCAAAGCAGGATTTATTGAGAACTTGCAGCTCTCGGTCACTTAAATTTTGGGACCTTTTGATTAATTGGAGGAGAGATAGTTAATAACCCGGGGTTTTTTTTTTTTTTTTTTTTTTTTTTTCCCCCGGGTCCGATGATTAGGCCTAAAAATCTCTCTGTCCTAAAGGGCGGTATCGAACAACTACAGGACAACTGGCCGAACCGGTCCGAAGGGAGTAAGTCCGTCCAAGCTCTGACCTCTACCCACGTCATCAGCTCAGCTGTGATCTGTGGGTGCGACGAGACCTCGAGGGACCGGCCATCATCAGAACCTGCACGCTCTTAAAAACCAGCACGACCATCGAGGTAACTCTCTGGTGAGTGCTCTGGGGTCCGAGAAGCCCCGACCCTGAGCCGCTCTAGCACCGAAGTGCAGTCTCCCAGCATCTCCACGATCTGCGTGGGGCCCTTCTGCTCGCTGCTCAGCACGTTGTCTGGTCACTCGCCGCTGGCTTGTGCCCTTCTGTGACGACATCCGAAAATCATCACTGCTGGTCTGGTTGCTCCAGACTGGCCCTTGCTTCCATCTTTGCGAGAAGCACCCCGGACCCTCCTGGTCCACTCAAGACGCCATCTTAGGCCCACCACGTGGCCCTGAGATCTGCCAAGGCTTGTTGCCCCATCCTGGGCCCAGCGACGCCGACAGCATCATCCTTCGTGGGACAGCTCGCACCTCCACCGTGGTCGCCGACAACGCCTCCTGGTCCGTGAGACTGCAGAGCCTAGCGTCGCCCACTCACCTAGTCGAGGTGACGGCCAACCGGTGCCTTCCTGGTACCCTCTGACTACTGGCTAGTAGTACGAACTTGGTCCCCTCTGCTTTCAGGTTTCATCAATCTCCGATCCAGGCTTGGATCTCTACGAACTATTCAGCACTGGTCGCCGGCCAGCAACTCCTTTCTTCCGGCTCCTGGCTCGTCAGCGAAGACCCCGACGCCTGTAAGACTTGTGCAGCCGCAGCCCTCGTGGCTAGGTAACTCGGCATTTCGGTGCCTGCATAGCCTCCTTACTCTAGGGTCCCGAGTCCCTCGCTTCCGACTTGCCTTATCGGGTCCGCCCGATACCTTAACCTTTCCGTGTCCCCGGACACTTGTTTTAATTGTGCACTTGAAGTATTTGCTAAAGAGATTTGGTTTGTGCTTAGTACCCTGTCCTCATAAAGAGTACAGGGCTGTTGTGATTCTTAATAAATATCCTGTTTATTTTCATAACACTTGTGTGGTGTCCTTTCACTGGGTGTTCAAGGGGTACATGTGTGGTAAACAGCTGGCTTAACACGCCCTCTCGAGTCTTTAGCCTTAGACTGCTCGTATCCACGCTACTAGGATAGCTGGTCTATAGGTTGACTTACAACCAAACACCATAAGGGTCGTTGGAACGATACATAGCGGTCGCTAGAATAGCGAACGTTGCATATCGGGCCAACTTCTCACAACAGCCACTTGATAAGTCAGATTTGATGATATGTATCTCTTCTTCCAACTCTTCATTAGTTTTGGAGAGTTCTTCTATAAGAAGTAGAATTAAATCCAGTGAACATTTGTTTAACACTGCTTGCCATTTTTCCATGAATCTTTTGTTGTACTGAAATTTGTATAATAGTGGCTTAATGGGTAAACGTAATCCTCATGGTATCCTTTGTACCTTATGATACTGTATTAGTGTTGAGGCATGAAGTCGCTGGCTGAGTGCTCTCCGTGTAATGAATTCCAACTGCTTTTATTGTTGGGTGACGGAGCTGCCCTGGACATTGAATGAAGGTGCATCATCGATGAGAGAATACATTTCCTGGAATTGTGTTTCGTGTATGTTATGGTATCTTCCCGGTTATCAGTGAGATTAGAAATGCTGTTGAACGACATGTTTAAATCTATATGACTGTCAGGGTGCCAGGGGTAAGGCTGTGTGGCGAACAATGATAGACAAACAAGGTGTTTACCTGTGCACACCCTATTGAACGCAAAGCACGATGCTTACAACTGTTTGACTAAGCGTGCGTGCTGTCTGGTGAAGGCCGGCCAGCCCAATTGACAGAACAACAGCTAGTGGAACAACCACTGGTTTACCAGACGCACAGCAAAAATTAAAGTATGACAATGTTACTTGTACTTTGGATTGGTGACTCTAATAATAATCAATAAAGAGTTCAATTTTGCAACCAAAAGAGTTTAGTTTATGTATTCATTTTCATTGTCGGACTATTATATGTAGGCAAAACATCAATAAAAATAAAAATACGTATTACCGAACATAAAAGCACCTTTCGCACTAAGTCAACCAAATCATACTTTTCCTCACATTGGTTAGAACACCAACACACTAATGCACAAATACGATTCACCATCTTGGAGGTCTTAACTCCACGCTCTGATCAGAATCATAATACATCACTCGCACAGAGAGAAGCTTGATGGATAAAACATTTGCAAACCTTGGTACCAGGCGGACTTAATGATAGGATTGAACTCCAATGTTTCCTATGAAGTCTTTCATTGCTGTACTGAAAGGTGTAAATGTGTCATCTTTTGGTCAATAAACACCAGATATTCTAATGTCCACACATATTTCCTGTGAGCCATCATGTCACCTACACCAATTAATACTTTGGGTTTCTTTTTGGTGTTTCTTATTTCATTCTATTTTGTCTCACTAATGGTCTTCTTACACTGTGGAGGATGCCAGTTTCTATTTTGTTTAGTAGCTGCCATCTGGTTCAGCATTTATCTATTAGTGTAACATATAGAATAGTCAGTGGTATTCAATGAACATCATTTTTCCACCTACGGCTCTATTGTAGCAGCGAATTGATAGTTCCATTAACTCCTTTTTGTGTAGGTTATTTTCTCAGGTGCCACAATGTCCATCTGTTGTTTCATATGGAGCTTACTTACCTCGAGTTTATCAAGTAGTCATATCATTCATACTACGGATTTTTGAGTGTAATTTACATTACACATTGTGGAGTAATGGAATTTCGTCCACACAGTTCAGTTTCTTCGATCCCCACCACTCCAACATGGCGGAACTTGTCAGTCCTATTTTGTTGTTTAGTACGGTTCATATGCCGGCGGCGTTCAGCAGCGCCCGATTTTCCACTCTGGGGTAGTCGCACGGATATCAGGACAGGTTCATTTTTCCGTTGGTGAGTTCTAAAACACCCTCCAGCACCAATTTCATTTAATAAGAGAGCATGCCGTTCTATCTCAATGTATGTAGGCTTACGCTTCAGGTCATTTACATTGTGTTATAGATCGCGAACTTGTCGAGATTGCTATATCCCTCTATGCTACACAGTTACGCCGGTTTTCAACCCCCTGGTGTTTCGCAGTGATTTAATTTCCACTCTGGCAAGAATCCACGGATGTCTATGCAGGCTCTTCTATTACTAGGTGAGTTTTTTACATCCCCATGTAATTGCTCTCAGTTACATGGACAGCCAGTCTGTTACAATTCATTATGTGCAGGCTCTCACATAAGAACACTTTTGCTTGTGTTCCAGAGCACTGAATTGGTCGAGGTTGACGCATCCCTCTCGGTCGTACGTTAGCTGACTGGTACACTCGCCTAACGTAGTCTTACATGGTGAGTTTGTTGCACAGTTTTAATTTTTGATAAACGGCAGAAATTTTTAGCATAGATCTGGTGCTAGTCGATCATTCGCCATCATCACTAAGGGAAGATACGTTGTTGTTTTAGGTGGCTCGAAGAGTTGAAGATAAGGCAGTATCTGGTCAATCTACAGCTTGGATTCTAGCTGCCAGATCTTATCATATTATACCTGATTATGTAAGTGCAGATTTGTAGGTCTTTCCTGTGTAGACAGTTATTGTTGGTACAAGTTCCAGTAATTATAGTGTCTAAGAGATTTCATCATCTTTACCCTCCTGCAGTCACAGAGAGACACGAGTATCATTTTCTTCAAGGTTCCCCAGGATACTAGTTTAGACACAACTGAATTACGCAGTGAGTCTCTTACTACTAGAAGCACTGTGGGTTGTTTATGGATTCTTCTTTTATGGGTGATTTCCAGGATACCACCACTAAAAAATGTTTTAACAGCACTGTTTATGTTCACACACTTGGTGGTTACTTCTGCGCAAGCACCGTCGTGTTTTGTTGGTTATCTCAGGTAACACCGCTATCATTTTGATTAGCGCATTTCACGTTAATACACTGGGTGGAACCTTTGCTACAAGCTCTTTTCACTTTTCTTCCTCTTTAGTCCTTCATTGACCGTTAGATAACACATCAGGCATTTATCAACTTGACACTGTCATTTTACGTCTGGACGCTGAATTTTGGAAAACAACACTAGAGGACCTCAACACAGAATTGGATACTTATGGCAAAGATATCCAGGAAAGAAAATTACGCAAATTCCGTAGGGATACCATTCATTATAAACTGAATGAGGTTTACACCTGGGTGGAGGTATATACCAAACGTCGTCCCTACCAGAAACCAACAACATCTTCCCCGGAGTCAATAGTATCAGATACCGATCTGGACCCTTCCAGACGTCCAATAGTGGTTGAACAAGAGCCAACAACATCAGGCACAAAGAATGGAGCTAGCTCAATGATCCAATCGTCGCCCACAACCACCGCACCAACTTTTTTAGAGAAAGGTCTGGGAGGAGGCAGACCTCCAGATATAAGAAAACCAGGAGGGGTAAAAGACAAAGAGAAGGAAGCCAAGGAAAAGGAAGCCAAGGAACGGGAAGTGGAGGCACGGAGTTTGAGGAGCAAGGGCAAACCCTTGTAATTAATATATCGACCAAACAACTAACCAGGGCACAAGAACTTGTGCTAAACAAAGGAACTTTGTTTGTACCAGTATACCATACGAACAAACTAGAGGTAGAAGTTTCTATTTTCAGTTTTTTGAGAAATTTGAGGTTGAAACACTTTTTTACAAATGTAGTACATTTTATGGAAACACCCACACCAGACTCTGATCCAGAAGATTCAGAACTAAAAGCTTTCAAACCCAAAAGTACATTCATGTCGACAGTAACACATAAAATCCTTGATACCTTCGAGTCATTGGTACGTCATGACCTTTCTCAATTGAATCTACGCCCTCGAGTTAGACCCAACTTGAGGAAAGATGAAATGGACATTTTACGCCAATTAAGTACTGATCAACTAATAACTTTTCAAATGGCGGATAAGGGCGGAGCCTTAGTTAATATGGACACGTGTTTCTATGTCAACAAAGTTGCTGAACACTTAGCAGATACCACAACATGCATTAAATTGGATGAGGATCCAACCACTAGATTTATGGATACTCTTAATCAAATTCTTGATAAAGCAGAACAATTGTCTTGGATCACATCACCTCTATGGAACTTTTTGATGGTGCAATTAAGTATGGGCGTAAAATCCGCTCCGCTCGCGGATTTTGCGTATTTTCGGGAAATTCGCAATCCGCGAGATTCGCGGATTTCCCGCAAAATCCGCGAAATTCGCACGCAGCGGATTTTTTTTCTGGGTGATACAATTTTTGCGGCGCGCGGCGTTCATCAGCGTTTGCCGAGTTGTTTTTCTCGATATTGTGCGAGTGCTGCACCATTTTGGATCTTGCTGCGGGATCCCGCGAGAATTTGGCGAGCGCGATTACGTAATCGCGGCTTGCCAACTTGCACAGCGAGAGTTTGTCAACGCGAGTACGCCGTGATCACGTATCGCGGGACCAGCAAGCAGCATAAACCTTCTGGAAATGATGATTTTTATCTGAATAACTCCTCAGGTTGACATTTGCCTGCACTTTTTTTGCGAGGAGTCCATTTTGGGGAGGGGGGAGGGGTGGGAGGAAGAAAGTGCCCCACAGTCTTTAACTTCCTGTTCCTGTCCAGCAGGCTCCTCCCAGTGCTTTGTCCATCTCCTGGTCACTTTTCATTTGGATCTGGAGCTGGAAGGATTACTTTTTGTGGATGCTGCTGGATATTTGGATTTGAGGCCTTTTTGAATTTCTTTAGATCACTTTTGGATTAGAAATTTCACAAGTAGGTTTGTTTGGGGCATTACAGTTGCTGCAACTACAATTTTGGAATTTTCGATTTTTGGGCTGTTTTGGGGCCTTTTGCCCAGGGGTACTCAGTGGTGGGTGGACTGAGTCTTTCTGTTGGGTGTCTCGAATTTAAACATCATGGAGGGCATGGATGGAATGGGATTGTGCTGATTTTTCAGTGATTTTCGTTTTTTGGGGCTGTACTTGTGGCCTTTTCACCAGGGGTATTGAGTCTTGCATGGGCCTAGTCTTTCTGTGGGGTGTCTTGAACTTAAACATCATGGAGGGCATGGATGGAATGCGATTGTGCTGATTTTTCGGTGCTTTTCGATTTTTGGGGGTGTTCATGGGAGGGACAGGCCACGTGGCTGGGGGCCATTTTGAGTGCTGCTACAGGCCCTGGCCATGTGCTGGGAGGCAAGTGGCCATTTTGAATGCAGGCATTGTTGTTAGGCCTGCAACCATTTTGCCTACTTTTCAACCTTTATGCCCAGGGGTAGTGACTCTTGCATGGGCCTAGTCTTTCTGTGGGGTGTCTTGAATTTAAACATCATGGATGGCATGGATGGAATGGGATTGTGCTGATTTTTCAGTGATTTTCGTTTTTTGGGTCTGTACTTGTGGCCTTTTCACCAGGGGTATTGAGTCTTGCATGGGCCTAGTCTTTCTGTGGGGTGTCTTGAACTTAAACATCATGGAGGGCATGGATGGAATGGGATTGTGCTGATTTTTCAGTGTTTTTCGATTTTTGGGGTTGTTCATGGGGAGGGACAGGCCATGTGGCTGGGGGGCATTTTGAGTGCTGCTTCAGCCCCTGGCCATGTGCTGGGAGGCAAGTGGCCATTTTGAATGCAGGCATTGTTGTTAGGCCTGCAACCATTTTGCCTACTTTTCAACCTTTATGCCCAGGGGTAGTGAGTCTTGCATGGGCCTAGTCTTTCTGTGGGGTGTCTTGAATTTAAACATCATGGAGGGCATGGATGGAATGGGATTGTGATGATTTTTCAGTGATTTTCGTTTTTTGGGGCTGTACTTGTGGCCTTTTCACCAGGGGTATTGAGTCTTGCATGGGCCTAGTCTTTCTGTGGGGTGTCTTGAACTTAAACATCATGGAGGGCATGGATGGAATGGGATTGTGCTGATTTTTCTGTTTTTTTTCTCGCTTTTTTGGGGGTGTATAACTGAACTGATGTTCCTCTGTCTTCCATTGCTTTTAGGTGCACAAGACTCAAGAGAACCACCAGTGCCTGGAAGAAGTCCTGCAGCGGTGTGTGTGTGCAGCATAACGTCACGCGACGTCACGTCTGGCCTCAGACAACTCTACAATTTGTGCAACTGCGGCCTGCTGTCTGACCTGCTCTGAAGAAGATGGCCCCAAAAAAAGGTCTCCGTAGCTCCTCTAGCAAGAAAGTTGCTAGTAAGGAGCAGAAGAAGCAAGTTACCAAGGAGGCTGGTGTGCCGGCCGCCGCGTTTTTTGGGAGCAAAAAAAAAAAGTACGCCTGCAGCAGCAGCAGGATCTGCTGGGGACCAAGCTGGGAGCAGCACCCCCGCTCCATTGGGTTCAGTGCCTCCACCACCACGCCAACTTAAGTAAAAGCCCTTGAGTGCTTCAGAGGCAGTCAGTGTACTTCTCCAATCACCATCAACCAGTGATGTTGGCTCATCGCAAGAAAGTAGCAGCAATGTCCCTGAATCAACACAGGTTGTTGTAACTCATCTGACAAGTGTTGAACAACCACAGCCGCAACAACAACACCATGTGCAAGTACAAGCCCAAGTACATGTGGAAGGAGAGGCAGCGCAAGGAGATGCGCAAGCAGAGGTGCATGAAGGGTCACAAGTGCCCACAATAGTTGTTCCTCCCGAAGTAGGGGCACATCAGGAAATCGACAATCAAGCTGAGGTATCATTGGAAGCCACTCCTCCTGATGATCATTCATTGTCTTCCACATCCCTAGCAAGGAAAAGATCAAGGTTGGTGTCTACATCTTCTTCAAGCCCACCTCCTTCTGATGATACGGATCCCAATTGGGAACCAGCACCGCTGCCATCTGAGAGTGAGGCACACCATGATCTGACAAAGGTACCTAAGCGTAAAAGGAAGGTCGTCGAAAAACTCATAGCTATGGAATGTGATGAGGCTCAACAAGAAGTGAGGGATACTGCTGCTGATGAAGCCTCTCACGATGACGACGAGCCAGTCATCATAAAGGTCACTGCAGCCCCAGCGGGCATGCAGCAAAGAGACATTTTGACCCTATCCCGAGAAGCTGCTGAGCGTGATGATGATGTCGACGAGGAGGCAATGGAAATGGAAACACAACAATCATTAGATTTGGAGTTACCTAGTACACCAACACCTACCGCTTCCATATTTCTTTCTTGCAAGAAGGGACCTCCATCCACCTCGACCTCAATTAGTGGTGGTGAAAGTGCAAAACGTACTGAAGTTCGGCAATCCACATCCTCCACTTCATCTGGCATTAGCAGCAGGACTACCACCACCAGTATCGCCGCCTCCTCCGGCCCCCAAAGACATTTCAAGTCTCCAGTTTGGGACTTCTTTAGTGTTTGCCCAAAAAAGGAAAAGATAGCTATTTGTAGCATTTGTAAGCTTCGAGTTAGTCATGGTAAGTTTGATACCAACTATGGTACCGGAGGCCAGAGAGGTCATCTTAGGAGAACGCACGCTGTCCAATGGCTTGCGCACCTAGATGCGGTCAAGGAAGCCCGAATTGCACGTAATGAAAACATTGATTTTTCATCTGATGATGACGAGGAGGCAGAAGACGATTCAAACACTTCACTTACACCCAGTACCCCTGTCAGCAGCACACCCCATGTGAGCCACACTAAGAGTGTGGGAGAGAGTGAGACATCAATGCGAAAAAGTTCATCAGCGAGCGTAACTGGGTCGAAGATATCATCATCATCCCGTAAATCCTTGGTCCAGAGCAACATTAAAAAGATGTTGTTTATCCCCTTCGGGGCTATTGACGAGCTGGGCTCGTCATCGCGCTTACCTGTCCTGCGCGGATGACAAGGCCAGCTCGTCACGTAACGCGGTAATTTTGAAATTGCCGCGCACAGCGGGAAAAGCCGCCGCGGCGAAGCGGTTAAAGAAGCGCAATATGAACGCAACCACCCACTGACGCGTCTGTAAACCACTAAGCTGGCTAAAATGCTAGCTCTGGACCTTCTCCCTTTTTCTTTTGTAGAAGGGGTTGGTTTTCTAGAATTAGTGGCAGCGTTCTGCCCTAAATGGAAGGTTCCTAGCCGGTTCTATTTTGCCCGAGTTGCAGTTCCAGCACTACATGAAGATGTTCTGGAGGTGATTGGGGCAGCTTTGCAGAAGAGTGCTGTTCACACTATACATCTGACAACAGACATGTGGACCAGTGGCGCAGGCGCTGATTACATGTGCATCACTGCACACTGGGTCTCTTTTTCAGGGGCTAAAGCAAAGCTAAACGCAGGTGTTGATCCGGACATTGTTTTTAAAGCTGCTCGGAAACATGCAACACTAGCCATGTTTGGTTTGGAGAAACGTCACACAGCAGAAAACATTTTGGATGTCTTCAACACAAAGGTCCTTGACTGGCTGTCCCCAAAAAAACGCCAGGTTGGTTATGTTTCCACGGACAATGGCTCCAATATAGTTAAGGCCATGCAGCTGGGTGACTATTTCAGAGTGCTGTGTTTGGCGCACTGTATAAACCTGGTTGTCAAAAAATTATTGGGTGATAAAGACAGTGCAGCATACAGAGTAGTGGAGACCTGCTGAAAAATGTGCAACCATTTCAGCCATTCTTTTAAGGCCCGAAAGCATTTGAGGACCCTGCTATATGAACGTCAAATGCCAGTGAAAGCACTCATCCAGGAGGTGGTAACACGTTGGAACTCAACCTTCTACATGCTTGAGCGTCTGTATGAGCAGTATACGGTACTCGATCACTATTTCTTGACACAGGGTACAGCTCAGAAGGAGGACCTGAGGATGGGTGCGGCGCAATGGAACATAGTTAAAAGCCTGACACACATGCTTCGTCCTTTTGAGTTCTTCACGAGTGCAGTCAGCAAGGAGGACTGTAATTTGGGAAAAGCTATCCCATTGTTGTACATGCTGGAGCACCAACTGAAGGAGGTGTGTTCTGTGTTTGAAAAAGATGAAAAAAAACAAGACCCTTTTGTTCTGGCTGAGAAATTATTAGAGCACCTACAAGGTGATGAACGTCTTAAAATGATCCACTCAAACCAGCATTACATTTGTGCTACTATTCTGGATCCACGCTACAAAAAGGCGCTGGCAGGCCAAGCATTCTTTCCTTTTGCTGATAAAGATGTTACAAAGTACAAACAGTGGATAGCCTCCTCAGCCAAGAGGTTTGAAAGAGAACGGCAGCAAATTGAAGGAAAAGGCAGTACATCAGCATCAGCAGGCCATCCCCAGTCAAAACAATCCACTTCTGCACCTGTGGCTGTGGCACAAGTGACCTCTCAGCCGTTAAAGAGACCGGCAACTGGATCATCTGCACCACCAGACTCAACAGTAACATTGGAGGCTGAAGAGGATTGGCTAGCTCGGCTTGGGTTTGGTTCTCAAAAGGTCACAGCAACAGCTAAGCAAAGTGGAGGAACCTTGAAGGAGAACCTTGATTCGATCTGAATGACTCAACAGAGGTCTATGTTAATGCTGACCCATTGGCGTATTGGCATGGGAAAAAAGAATTGTGGCCACAGCTCACCAACCTGGCTTTAAACTATTTGTCTTGCCCACTCGCAAGCGTGTCTTCTGAACGTGTTTTCAGTGCTGCTGGTGGCATTGTAACTTCCAAACGGAGCCACCTCTCGCCCAAAAATGTGGAGAGGTTAACAATGATCAAGATGAATCAGCACCTCATACCACCTGATTTCAGAGTACGAGAAAGCGTGCCGGATGAAGACGAGGTGGACAGCAACATAGATGAGGGAATTTCTTCTCTGTCAGGTCACACTGACCTCACCCTGCCTGAATTCGCAGAGTATGATGACGAAGCCTTATTCTTATTCACAGACCGTGATACCGAGCCCTGAAAATGAGACAACGAATCAATAACTTTCTTTTTCGTCCTTATTCACTTTTATTCCTGTGTGTCTGTCTTTCTTTGTTGTGCACAGTTAATATAATTCAAACTTTAATCAGATAATCACAAAAACAAGCCCATCAGCAGAACTGTCTTCACTTGTTTGTTAATTGATTTGAAGGTGCTGCAGTCTGCATTCCTCAGGTTCACAAGTTCAGAAGAACATGCTCCTCTATCCTCCTCCTCCAGACTCCTATTTCCATCAAAGCAGAGGGCTGGTTTACGCCCAATGAAGAAAGACTCAGCACTTGTGGGGGTGTTGTTCTACCTCTTTGCAGGTGAGTTGACAGCTCTGGGGCCATTGCTGGGAAGCTCTAATACCGGATAAAAGTGGTTTGGACCAAATACGAGGCGGACATTTTTTTGTGTTTTTGCTGACTTGCTTGCCTTTGAGGTGCTCTTAGGGGGGGTTCCGTCTGTTTGTGGGTGAGTTTCGGGGTCTGTGAGCACTGCTGGGACACTCTAATCTTGATTGCATTTGCTTTTCAGGAAATCCGTGGTGGCAAACCGGACTTATGGCCTAGCTACGCAGCGCGTTTGGACCGAAGGCCGAGAAATATTGTAAGTAGGAGATGTTGCTTTTGGCCTGTTTGGGGGTGTTATGCTTTTTGGCGGGTGGGCTGGCGGGTCTTGGGACATTCCTGGGAAGGTCTAATACCGGGTAGAAGTGGTTGGGACAAAATCCATGCCGATTTTTGTTGTTGCTATTTCTGACATTTTGCTCAATGTAGCGTTTTTGGGGGCCTGTTTGGGGGGCTTCCTGGTGTTTGTGGGTGGGGTTCGGGGTCTGGGAGCACTTCTGGCTATGGATACTTTACTTTGCAAGAGGTTTGAATCAAATCCATGCTGGCAGAGGGGAGTTAGGGCCTAGCTGCAGAGCGCGCTCGGAGTGATTTGGGAAATTGGGGAAAAAATTACTAAGTCCCCATTTTTGTACTTTTGCTCTTTGGCTGTTTGGGGGTCTTCTATTCATTTTCTCCTAGGTTTACGGCTCTGGGGCCATTGCTGGGAAGCTCTAATACCGGATAAAAGTGGTTTGGACCAAATCCGAGGCGGAATTCTTTTGTGTTTTTGCTGACTTGCTTGCCTTTGAGGTGCTCTTATGGGGGGTTCCGTCTGTTTGTGGGTGAGTTTCGGGGTCTGTGAGCACTGCTGGGACACTCTAATCTTGATTGCATTTGCTTTTCAGGAAATCCGTGGTAGCAAACCGGACTTATGGCCTAGCTACGCAGCGCGTTTGGACCGAAGGCCGAGAAATATTGTAAGTAGGATATGTTGCTTTTGGCCTGTTTGGGGGTGTTATGCTTTTTGGCGGGTGGGTTGGCGGGTCTTGGGACATTCCTGGGAAGGTCTAATAACGGGTAGAAGTGGTTGGGACAAAATCCACGCCGAAAAGCCTTTTGGCACTTTTTGTAACTTAGGGTTCGTTAGGGTAAGCCCTAGCAGCAGTATTGCATGTGTTTCGGGGTGTTCTAGATTTTTGCAACTGAGTTCTGGGGTCTTAGAGCACTTGTGAGAATGTGTAATTTTGGTTGCAAGTCATTTGAAGAAAATCCATGGTGGGAAAGGGGGGATTTGGCACAGTTAAAGAAAGCCTTTGCCACTATTCTTAACTTAGGGTTCGTTAGGGTTAGCAGTATTTCTATTGCATGTGTTTGGGTGGGGGGGTTTTCGAGTCTTGGAGCGATGCTGGCTATGGATACTTTTGCTTGCTTGCAAGTGGTTTGAATACAATCCACGGTGGGTAAGGGGGTATTTGGGCCTACTTTTACTTTTGAAGTACGTTTTGTCACCAGTTTTCTGCTAGGCCTCGTTTTTTGCGATTTGATTGGGGGTCTTCTACATTTTTGCGACTGGCTTTAGTAAGGGTCTGGGTGGGAGCACTGCTGGGAAGATCTAATTTTGTTCTAAAACACAGTTTACAGTACACCTAGCTTGAGGGGAAAGATCCGCTACATTAATTTGCCCATACTTATTTATCCTTCAAAAGGTGACTCAGACAGATTACGCACTGTCAAAAATTTTGTACTGTCTACTAGGAAAATCAAAGTGTGACTTTTTGCACTCCACAGCCTACATACCTTATATTTATTTATCAGTGGTGTTGTAATATTATATCACTTCCTGTTTTTCGTTGAATAATTACAGGCCGGGTTTCAGTCTGTGCAATGGGGAAAAAAGGATGGAGTCAGGCTTCACATTAGCGAGCTGCAATTCAGCATCTGCCAGGCAGGCAGTGGACAGGGTGTCTTCTGGTCACCAACATTGATGGACGAATCGTCAGATGGAATGGAGGAGTGCCGCTAATAAGAGGAATTTTTTTCCGCATGCAACTTACTTACCAAATTCAACAGGACAACTACAACAACATACAGATACAGTATCCATTGTGTTTTTCTATGACTGTGACTGCATTTCTTGGATCTCTCTCTGCTTCTAAATTGATCCCTTAACACATCACTTAGTCCACTCCACTATCACATCTGCACCACACATAGTCATTTGTAAGTGCTCCTACGTAATTCGCAAGTCGCAGCACTCCCCAGCCCGTAGAGGACTGGGATGGCCCCAATGATGAAGCATGTCACCAAGGGGCAACCTTGGTGAGTGAGGGGACACCTAGAAAAGAGCAATTTCTCCTTTTCTATCTACTACACCTTCCAGACCAACCCCATTGAGTGTTGTGAATGGATTTATAGTGACCAGCAAGGCTCTCAGGTATCTGGCAACAGAGACCTTATGTTGAATATAGTTATCAATAATTCCACACACGCCCTGTACTGTTCTACTTACTTTTTACTGACATGCATGCACTACTGCATGCACTTTCAAAGATTAATGGTAGGTTTGTACCCAAAGATTTGTTTATGTTCAATTGTTTGTCCATGCTGTGCTTTTTTTACAGGGTGTCTTCTGGTGGTGACCAACATCGATGGACGAAGCGTCAGCTGCAATGGAGGAGTGCCGCTAATAAGAGGAATTTTTTTCTGCATGCAACTTACTTACCAAATTCAACAGGACAACTACAACAACATACAGATACAGTATCCATTGTGTTTTTCTAGGACTGTGACTGCATTTCTTGGATCTCTCTCTGCTTCTAAATTGATCCTTTAACACATCACTTAGTCCACTCCACTATCACATCTGCACCACACATAGTCATTTGTAAGTGCTCCTATGTATTTCGCAAGTCGCAGCACACCCCAGCCCATAGAGGACTGGGATGGCCCCAATGATGAAGCATGTCACCAAGGGGCAACCCTGGTGAGTGAGGGGACACCTAGAAAAAGAGCAATTTCTCCTTTTCTATCTACTATACCTTCCAGACCAACCCCATTGAGTGTTGTGAATGGATTTATAGTGACCAGCAAGGCTCTCAGGTATCTGGCAACAGGGACCTTATCTTGAATATGGTTATCAATATTTCCACACACGCCCTGTACTGTCGCATTCTTTCTTCCACAGTTGTCGAAAGTATTACTTACTTTTCACTGACATGCATGCAGTAGTGCATGCACTTTCAAAGATTGATGGATAGGTTTGTACCCAAAGATTTGTTTATGTTCACAATTGTTTGTCCATGCTGTGCTATTTTTTCTTGTCTCACAAAACCTTTCCCAAAAACCCCCGTACCCATCCATTTTTCAAACCCTAACCCTCTTCCCCCGGGCTGTGGGATTTTGATTGATGTGTGACTAAATTACAGCAATAAATCCACACACTTGCTGGGGAGGATAAGGTGATACCAACAGGCTGGTGAAGAAATCCGAGGATATATTCTTACTCTGCTTGACAAAGACCCATGGCTAATGTCAAAGAACTTCAACCGAATTAGTAGTTATACTTTACCATTTGTTAGGCTACAATGTGGCACTGTTCTAGTGTACTGTCACCTGCTATATTCTCTATTGTACCGTTGTATTGCTCAGGAGGACAAACCAGATTTCATTTTCTTTTTTTTCATAGGCATGCAACTGCCACTGTGTCACACCACTAGTACCACCGCTATGAGGAAATTGTATCCGCCCAGCATTGCCAACCTTATTCGCTGTTTCCCGTGGAGCCAGCCCTGGGCCTAGCCCTACTTGCAAACAGAAATTACAGGTAAGATAGGCGTTTGGTTGGAGGTAGTATAATGGAGTATTAGGAGAGACGAGAGATTGACGGTAGTACTACTAAAGTCCTAGGACTATTCAGAAAAACAAACCTACTGTTAAAACCCCACCCACCAGACTCAAAAGCAGTAAAAAACAGGTATGGTCAGATAAAGTTTCAAAAATTATATTTTTATAGCCCTAACAAAATAATCTCCCGCAAGACCCTCCCTAACCCCAACGATTGTCCTTCAAAAATTCCCCAAAAAACCCAACTCCCAATTCCCACCCCCCAAAAGTCTCTAAAAAAGGGGCAAGGGACACTATGGAAGGGTGCTGTTGGCTTTAGCAGCCAGGGCATCATGCTCCTTGCGGAGGGTGGCAAGTTCGAAGCGGAGGCCCTCCACCAAGTTCCTATAGTTCCTATAGTTCAGGACCCCCTGCTCCAGGTAGGACAGTCTGAGGGATAAGCGGCGCCGGTGTGCCTTGCAAATCCTGTGGGGGGCAGCTGCTGTCTTTGCTGCTCGGCGTTGGCATTGGGCTTTGGTAGCCCGGCCCCGTACCGCTGGAGCACTGCGCTGGCTGGCAGCCCGCACAGAGGAGGATGCAGCTGTCCCCGTGGACGTTGTTGTTGTACCAGAATGCGTCTCCTCCTCCTCCAGGGCCACCAGCCGCCGATATTCAGCGACAGTGGCATCCAGCCTCCGTTGCCGGGCCATTCGAGCCAGCTCCTTCCTCCTTGATGGTGTCTTGGATTTGGAAGGAGCAACTACATGAAGAAAGAAAGACATAGTCTGTAACCAATGCTCCTTAAGATTAACACAAAATGATTGAGCAGAAAGTTGTCACAGTACAAGTAGCAAATTGAAACAAAGCACAGTACATAACTATTGAGGACAGTATCTATGTAACCTCCGACTTCTTCATCCTTGCTCTAACATTAGTGGGAGTTTAAGTAACAAATTCTACAAGCACTATGGACTTCCATTACAGTCGACTATGACAGTACACCAGTCTTATCCTTCTTCTTCTCTCTTGTTTAGGAAAATTGGTACGTTATCTTATGCAAGCCGGCATAATGCCAGCGCAGTGAACTTGCACCCGAGAAAAACAGACGCACACCATGGTGAGTGAGACAGACTTGCATTACTGTACCGGTCCAGTACATGCAGGTACTGAAGCTCTTACTTTTCTATTACGGGTGGCACTGAGAATACTCTGTTAAAAGGGCTACTGCTTAATTAATTTAGCTTTCACCCTACAGTGCAAATGAGTATGAGAAAAGGAAAATAAAGAAGCTAAATAATCTGATTATCTATCACTTCACATGGGATGTATTTGATGACATATGGGATGACTTTAGGTGCTTTGCTTATTATTGAGTGAACAGTGATACCCCCACATATGAATGACGTACTACTACTAAACTAAAGTTATTAAGAGAGGTAGGGAGTGTCCACCGTAATAACCGGATATATGCTGTGCTTGCAGTTGCAATACAAACTACTGCTACTATTCATGGTAGTATTTGGACAAAATTACAACTTCTTTTCCTTGCCTTTCCTACACTGGAACGGACGTGCTGGTACGGTGTTACATGCTCTTCAAAGTAACACTTAGTTCATCCAGTGACCGTCTACTCTCTCTAGATACACAAATGCTATCTAAGAGTCAGATAGTACCATGAATGATCCAGGCATCTATCCATTCAAAGTATATGCCACACATACAGTTTCTGTTTCACCCACCCAGGCTGTTCTCCTTCCACCCATCCTTGCTTCATCATTCACCCAGCCATGCACCATACCATATTCTTTCCTTCCCAGCCACCTCGGGGACCAAGCAAACACATATCATTCTTCTTTGCCAGTCATCATTACATTTCTCGTCCTTCCACACTTAGTTACACCCTTCTTTCGCTTTTCGTTCATCCCTTCCATCAAGTTCACCTCAGATCTGATTGGGATTCTTCTCGCCATAAAATTCACAGCTAAGTCGAAGTACATTTAGAGGAGGCTACTACCTGGTTTATTTATAATACACCCGTGCAGAAAGCACACTCTGCAGTCTTCAATCTCAAATGAGTAAGGAATGTATAGCTTACCTCTGCCCGCCACCACCGTGTCATCCCCCACAGATTTGTCCGGCACTTGCACCGCCTCCTCCCCAGAGTTGTCATCGTCCAATGCCACCACCACCTCGACGCTGGCCCCGCCTCCAGATGTTCCACCTACAAAGTACATTTAATAATGTTAGAATACACCACTCACTACTATATAATATTTGGTCTAGGAGGAAGAAAGAAATGTGAAAAAAACAGTATACAATTTAATAATTTGTGACTGTCTACTGTAAAGTAAAAATGTCCCTTTTTCCAGGGAAGGCTGTTGTCTTGCTGCACTTTTTGGCACAACTGATGAATGCTTGCTTTTTATTTTTAACACGCACCATTTTTTCTCCTAACAGACAGAAGCTTGACTTCTAAGAACACGAGCAGGATCAAGTTCAAACCAGGTGAGAGCTCGGCTCGACCACAAGAAATGTGTCCAATTAATCGTCAGCACTAAGCACTTTTCCATTTCCAGTTAAACGTTTACTTTTATGACAAACTTGATTTCAATAAATGTGTTTACTTTTAATAAAGCTTTTAAACTCAAATAGACTCTGTGGTTTTTGGTCCTCCAGACTAGAGTGGATGAGCCAAAGGTTTTGGAATTTTTGCAAGCATAAGTCCGTGCCTCTGCCATCGGTGACTTTGGGAGCTAAATGACTCTGCCACACTATCTAGTCAGTAAGGAGATAGGGGGTTCAACTACAAAGTCTGTTATCACTGAGGTATGTGGAAAGTCTAACAGCACCTATTTTAATTGATAAGCTAAGCAATGCATTATTTAGTGTCCATAGTTCTGTTTGTGCAGATTTGTCCCTGCAACAGTAGTAGAATGGATTGTCCTCCTATCCAAACCAAAAGTAAAGTAGTATCTTATTCTTTCTTGGTGGTCATTCACCTTTTTATTGTTGGCAATTGTCAAAGCATAAACATTTAGAATACTTGAAAAGACATTATGGACAATCCCAGAGGACTGCACTCAGTGCATAGAGCGATTTCTGACTAGAATGGGAGTCCAATGGAAATGCCAAATGTGCAATCTTAGTTAGCTACACAGACAGACTAATAAGAATAATCTAGTAATACCACACGGAGTCATAGTTGAGGCAGGATAAGAATTTAGATCCTGTCTACAAGAAGATCAAAGACGATTTAGAAAAAATCGAATGAGGAACGCTAGGAAAAAATAAGTACTCTATATTAAAATTAAAACTTACTGGGGCCAGCAAAGGAGCCCTCGCCTGCCCGGTCCTGGCCTGCATCGTCAACAGCACCCTCCTCCTCCTCCTGTGTCCTCCTCTTGCCCCTAGGGGAAGCTGATGTACAACATGAAAGAAAGAAAAACAGAAAAAATGGATGATATTTGTCAACCAAATCAAACATTTCAAAAGAACTAACAAAATATTTTTGTGAAATAGCAAATAGACAACTACTCCACGGGATATATTATTGACCAATCTCATGTGGTCGACTACGTTATTACTTTAGTATTGCTTGATTTGTGGACCGTTGAATTGGAAATTACCTTATGTAACTCACTAAACAAAGTACTAAAAAGGTTTGCCTAGGATTGGCAGGCAGCAGTCCACTGCACGCGAAGTGACAGCCAAAGTCCATCGTGATTGAAGATCAGCGACAACACTAAAGTTTCCTACTACATTAACCAGTCATTAAAATACTCAAACTATCAATCCACCACCACTATTTCTTCTTATCGCCATGTGTACAAAGGAAGGACTGGACTTGAGTCTGTAGGGGCTGATTTAGAAGCCCTTTGCGGCTCTTTTGCTCTATTGTTGCGTGACTTTTGTGACGCAGCGGCAGCACAAAAGAGGCGCAATGGTGCGGCGTATATTAACAACGTGACGCATATGGGAGATGCATCACGTTGTAAAGCCCTGCGCCAATAGGGGGCGGTCCGGCGCAAGGGAGGGCGTTCCTGCGCAGGAACGCATCCTAAAAGTGGCTGAGGGAAATCTACAAGATTTCAATCAGTTACTTTGAGGACAATGATGCGTGACTCAAACCCTGTGCCTGCTTGAAGCAGACGTACGGCTTGACGCAGCATTGGGGAGATAGGGCACCCCAGAGCATTGATGGAGCTGCACCATCGTTGCGACGCAACTCCAGCAATGCGCCGCCTTTACGGCACAGATGCGTAACGCTTTGGTGACGTTTTGGGCCCATGGCGCGCCGCATTGATAACACCACTAAAAAATGTTTTAACAGCACTGTTTATTTTCACACACTTGGTGGTTACTTCTGCGCAAGCACCGTCGTTTTTTGTTGGTTATCTCAGGTAACACCGCTATCATTTTGATTAGCGCATTTCACGTTAATACACTGGGTGGAACCTTTGCTAGAAGCTCTTTTCACTTTTCTTCCTCTTTAGTCCTTCATTGACCGTTAGATAACACATCAGGCATTTATCAACTGGAGTAGTGGGGATCAAAGAAACTGAACTGTGTAGACGAAATTCCATTACTCCGCAATGTGTAATGTAAATTACACTCAGAAATCCGTAGTATGCATGATATGACTACTTGATAAACTCGAGGTAAGTAAGCTCCATATGAAACAACAGATGGACATTGTGGCACCTGAGAAAATAACCTACACAAAAAGGAGTTAATGGAACTATCAATTCGCTGCTACAATAGAGCCGTAGGTGGAAAAATGATGTTAATTGAATACCACTGACTATTCTATATGTTACACTAATAGATAAATGCTGAACCAGATGGCAGCTACTAAACAAAATGGAAGCTGGCATCCTCCACAGTGTAAGAAGACCATTAGTGAGACAAAATAGAATGAAATAAGAAACACCAAAAAGAAACCCAAAGTATTAATTGGTGTAGATGACATGATGGCTCACAGGAAATATGTGTAGACATTAGAATATCTGGTGTTTATTGACCAAAAGATGACACATTTACACCTCTGAATACAGCAATGAAAGACTTCATAGGAAACATTGGAGTTCAATCCTATCTTTAAGCCCGCCTGGTACCAAGGTTTGCAAATGCTTTATCCATCAAGCTTCTCTCTGTGGGAGTAATGTATTATGATTCTGATCAGAGCGTGGAGTTAAGACCTCCAAGATGGTGAATCGCATTTGTGCATTAGTATGTTGGTGTTCTAACCAATGTGAGGAAAAGTACGATTTGGTTGACTTAGTGTGAAAGGTGCTTTTATGTTCGGTAATACGTATTTTTATTTTTATTGATGTTTTGCCTACATATAATAGTCCGCAGGGACATTTTATCGCATAAATTACATCTGAGGAATTGTAGTCCCCATTGTGTCTCAGTAAAATTTCTTTACCTGAATGTGGATGATGTAGTGTGTTGCCAAGTAACACATTGTTACAATGCACACAGTTAAAACATTTTCGCATGCCACGTATGCGACAATGAAAAGGAATACATAAACTAAACTCTTTTGGTTGTAAAATTGAAATCTTTATTGATTATTATTAGAGTCACTGATCCCAAGTACAAGTAACATTGTCATATTTTAAGTTTTTTGCTGTGCGTCTGGTAAACCAGTGGTTGTTCCACTAGCTGTTGTTCTGTCAATTGGGCTGGCCGCCCTTCAACCAGACAGCACGCACGCTTAGTCAAACAGTTGTAAGCATCATGCTTTGCGTTCAATAGGGTGTGCACAGGTAAACACCTTGTTTGTCTTTATTTAAAAGCCTTCACAGACATGGTGGTCTGCAGATCCGAGCAGGCCATCACTCCTTTGAGGGCAGCAAATCGTAGTGGGTGGTAATTTGCAAACTTCATAATAAATATTCATGAGGTGGGTTGAATTTTGACCCACTGAGATTCAGCATTTTGGGAACCGATCTATTAGTACATAGGTCGGTACACAAAATACACTAGGATTCTCTAAAAATGAGTGCGCAAATTGCAGCAAATTTAGTGAATGTAATGTATGAAAACATGGCCACTAGTGTGCAGCTCTGTCACCTAATTACATGGGATGGGCAGGAAAGGCTAAATGTGCAGTGGAGATTGGCAGCAACATAGTTAGAACAGATTTGAAGCCTGACATAAAAACACTTTTAGAGCAAACTTTACACCAAATCCTGAAGCCCAGTGTGAGAAACTGGGTTCTTGTAGTATCCCAGGCACACTTTTAACCTGTTTTTTGACACAACGTTGACTGAGTTGTACCTGATCCCTGCTAACCAGGTTCCCAGTACCAGTGTTCTTTATCTAAAACTATACCACAATTGGCACAACTTCAGCAACCCCTATAAGTCCCTAGTAAATGGTACTCATAGTACCTAGAGCATTGGGACTGAAGAGGGTCCACTGGGCTGCAACATCCCAGAGACCCCTCACCAAGACCATGAAACTGCCATTGCATGCTGCATGTCTTGGTGCAGAGTAAACTGAAGAGTCAACAAGCCAGGGTGCACTATATCTCATGTGTGGACATATCTGCATGAGCAGATATGACCCTACAAAATCAAGTACATCATTGAATATTGTGAGTGACCAGGTAAGCCATGGAGATTACATGGACTGGATACTTGTCATTCTGAGTTTCATAGCTCCACGATTGCTTCACTGTACCCTACAATGTTTGGTACCAAACATCTTGTCTTAATAAATCCTCACTGATGCCAGTGTTGGATTTAGTTGTAAGTGCACACAGGAGACACTTTAGAGGGTCCCTTGTAAACCTACAAAGCACAGGTGTGGTCTCTGACTAGTGTTAGCCAGTCTGCCACCACCAGACATGATTTTGACCTCAAGGGCTGAGGACCAACACTCTCAGAGGCCAGGAACAAAGCCTGCTCTGGGTGGAGGTGCTTCACACCTCCCCAAGGACAGGATGGCCTTCCAAGGCAGGAAGCAACAAAGGCGATTCCACCTTTAAAATACAAACCAGACAGCTCCAGCTAGTGGAGGATGCCACCCCCCTTTCCTGTTCCATATCTGGTGGGAGGACAGGCGGGAATATTAGGCAAATTAGGAGGTGGGTCCCCATTCAGTCAGCACCACCCCTAAGGTGGGGAAGATGATGTGGACCCCACTTTTCATTTCCCTCCATCTTGTTTTGAGGGGGAATAAGCCAATTAGAGTCAGGATAGTGCCCCGTCCCACAGGAAAAGGTCACTTAGAAGGTATAGACACACTAAAGGTAGGTAGCCCATTCGCTACTACCAGTCTTCCCCTTGAACACCCCTAAACTTAGAAATCAGGTGGCATCCTCAGACCCTGAACTCAGACTCAAAGGAGACAGACAAGAAAAAGACAAAAGAGAGCTGCCGATCCGACGACTGAAGCCCTGCTGCAGACAATTGGCACCAAACCCTGCCTGCTGCCTTAAGGACTCATCAATTGTGGTGTGCTATCTTGTCCTGCAACTGTGAGACCTCCAAGAACCCTGAAGCTACTCCAGCCATCTACAAATCACCAAAGAACTCCTTTGGAGTGGAGGTACCGCTTCCCTGCAACCCGCAGGCACCGAATCACAGAATCTGGTTTTACCGACTTGCTGCTTCCCTGTGACTCCAACACAGCACCTAAAACAAAAGAGGTACACCAGAGGTTCAGATCTGTCCCCGACCAAGTGCGGAGGCACCAAGACCTAATTGAGCCATGCTGCACCAATACCAGGGGTATTGCTGCACCAATACCAGGCATACCAGACCCTCTGCAGCATTTGCAAACACAAAGAGTCCAATATGGGCTCCAACTGACCAGGAAGCAAGCCCCGAATGAGAGTTGTCAGAGCCCCTGAGAATCTCTTCATGAGTGGCCTAGCTGTTTCAAAATCGCCCCTCCTAGCTGCCTGCTCCTGACCTCGAGAACATCTTGACGTGCACCGGCAGGCTGACCTATCTACTCTGCACCCAGCACGCCCGGACACGCCTGGGTACCGACAAACCAGTTGTGCTCCTGTGGTCCTGACGTTGTGACCTGCAGCCTCGAGTGGGACCCCTCAGACTTACCTTTAAGTCCCCTTGAGCAGTGTGTTTTCAGGTGACCCCCTTCTTCACAACGCATCAGTTACCAGCGACCTCAGCACCCTGCTCCCGGCTGAATCAGGAACACTGCAGAGAATCCACTGGTAGAACATTGGGCTGGCCTTGCTACTTTCTTAAATCCCAAAGGTGAATCTTGAAATCCAACTGTATAATTTTAGATGCATTTTTCTGTTTTCTCCCATTGACTTCAATGGTACGTAATTGAGCACAAAAGTAATCCATTTTGCAAACTTTGAAAATTCATATCCTGAAAGGACATACTGTAAAACAAGGTTTGGTCTTACAAATTACTTAAAAATCTGTGTTATTTTTATAAATTTGTCTCAGATTTATTCTTAAGTGTGTGCCTCATTTATTGCCTCTGTGAATACAACAAATGCTTCGCACTACCCTCTGATAAGCCTAACTGCTCACCCACACTACCACAAATAGAGCATTAGTATTATTTACTTTTGCTTCTGTATACCAGGCTGGGTCTCACTGGACTCTCTGTATGGTGTACTTTATTTTAGTGCACTTTCTAACGAGTCAGCGTACTACACCTAGGATAGGCATCAAATGTGCAGCAAAGGCTTGCTATGTTACTGCTGCAGCCTTCCATGGACAACCCATCTAAGTCCAAAACATCTCATATTTTTTGTATAGCTCTGGAAGGTAGTGGGAAGAGAGAAACGTTATAAGTATGCAAGCAACAAGAATAAATATAGGAGGGTCAAGAAGAAAGGAGATGGACATGCAGGAGAAGTCATGCTGCTTGCAAGTATAGTGACTATCCCACACTAACATATTTTCATTGAGCACAAAATAACAGAAAGCTAAAGAAGGGGGTGAGAGGGGAGGAGGAGTCCCTGCAGGGGGTGGGCAATGTATTTACCTAATTAAGTAAATACATTGCCCAGCCCCTGACTCTGCACTTGAAAGCAACTTCCTCATAGCAAGGATATTCTGTGCGCAGTGCCAACCTGCAAGTTCCTCCTGTCAGACGGGTGCCATTCTCAAGCTCCCCTTCTGGGGACGTTCCTTTAAAGAGACTTCTTATGTGCCAGCCATAGAAATTCAGTTAATGTGATTACCATTAAGTTAGTTGCAATGGCCTGTCCTGACGCTGATGGGTGGCCCTGACAGTGCTGGGCAGCACAAGAACTCCTCGTTCCTTGCATTCCTCAGTGCCCTTAACAAGGAATTGCTATTTTTCACAGCATTTCTTCTGCCTTCTCCATTCATCCAGTCTGCAGGAGGCAAATGTGGAAAAGGTGAAAGTTCTTAAAGTTTTTCATCTGCTTTCCATGGATGGGAAAAGTGTAGTCCCCCATCCCTATTTGGAATGCCATTTGATCCGAGAATTCTTGATTGTGTTTCCTGAATCAAGATACCCATATTCTCCTCTGAGGAAGTGTAGCTCGCAATAGATCAGCATATAATTCTTTTATCTGCTTGATCCATTCCAATGCAAGTAGGAATTGCTTGTAAGTGTAGTTTTTGAGTTGTCCCGATGAGCAATAAATCTACAACATTTGCCATTATCAGTTTTACAAATGCAATGAACATTAGGTACCAACCAGCCAGCTTGCATTCTGAAGCCTCACATTGCTCCTGTTGTTATCACATTGTGCGTATGTGAAAAATCTTTTGCCACATGCCTATTGGCAGAATTTGACGAGAGTCACCAAGATTCTCCAATCTGCCCAGGCCTAGTTTTAGGCAGGTCCTCCCATTTTGCTACTTCTTCCGTCTTCAGCAAATTTCTTTTAATACCTTTCAGGGCTTCCAACTTATAAATCTTGCTGGTGGTTTTGCAGTGATATGAGATTCCAAAGTTACCACTTATTACCATGCTTTGAGCTGCATGATCACTCTTGATTATGTGAAGGATCCTACATTCTCAGTGGCTCGACAGCCACATTACGATTCTGGCGGTTAGACTGTGAGGGGACTGCTGCAACTGACAGGAATTCGCATTCCCTGGCAGCGGCCCAGCAGTCCTTAGGCAGCAATATTCTTGGCTGTGCTGCTGCGGCACTGCCAAGTATATTATGAGTTTCCACCCCACCTCACAGCGGTGAGCCTGCTGTGAAATGTTGGCGGTGAGGAACCAAAGTGGGTCCTACAGGGCCACCTTGTGCCTCTGAGCCTGGGGATACATGCAGGGCATGTGCCCCCCTGAGTGCATGCACCCACTGTTCCTGCACAGCATGAGCTAAACAGTGCATACTGTGCAGAAAGTGCCTTTGATGCTCCCATTGTGGTGCCTTTTTGAAAGGCACCACCATTGGAACACCAAAGGTCCACCCTCCAGACTACAAAAATACTTGTAATATGGATAGCAGCTGGGATTGATAGGTGCTGCCGGAGCGGGGAGGCGCCATGGTGGCCCTCACGCCGCACCACCAAAGTCGTAATCAGGTCCTTAGACTTAGGCAACCGGTTACTCTGGCACAAACATGACTAATATCCTGTACCCTCTATGTAATAAGACGGATGGGATGTCTGTCATGTTTGTGACAGAGTAGCCCACTTGTCAAACTCTAAATCCGGCCCTACGTCTGGCATTCAAGGTCCCTTAAATTGAGTGTGTGCAAAGAAGTGTGTAAATCCATACTATGTTTCTTTATCTGCTGAATTGGCGTGTCACTATGAGGGCTCATACCGAATTAGTCTGTGAGACTAACAGCTGCATCACAATCAATATTCAAGGATAATTTCAGATTGAAATCACTTGTTAGAATGATACATGAAGAGCAGTGTAAAGTTAATAAAATCTGAATGGTTATCAATGATTCTGTTTCAAACTAGCATTGGGATAAACATATACATTAACAATCAGCAGAGTGTGAGAAATGAGCTGGCCCGTGTGCTTTTTGTCTCAGCTGTTTGAAAAAAGCCACTTTCTGCGTCAATTTGAGAGGTAGCACACTGAAGTATACAAAAAGTAATGTATGTAATGCTTGACTTAATCTCAGTCACTAGTAATTACCCAGCTATATACAAATCAGTCTAAGCCCTGCTCCCATGGGAACAGTGCAGCCCAAAACTGCCATGCAAGGTCCTCCTCGAACCAGAACACAGGCAACCCAGGATTGGTTTCATTTTTATTAGAGCTCATCAGCCAGGTATAGCTTCGTTCCAGTGGCATGGTGCAAAGTAATGATGGAATGGAAGAAGGCCTCACTTATCAACATGCGCCTTAACTCTACACCAAGCCACTTCACTCTGCAGCACTCCACTGTACACCCCTCCACTATAAGACACTCTACTACACACATCTCTATGACATAACACTCCACTCTACTCTACAACACACCACTCAACTCCACTCTATACAACTCCACTTTAATTCCCTCAACTGTATGCCACTGCATTGTATGCTACTCCATTCTATGCCACACTGCAAAACGGTGTTCTATTTTTTGACACTCTACACCCCCACTCTATGCCCCTCCACTCTAAGCCCCTCCACCCTATGACACACACTCTATGACACTCTAGTCCACTCTACAACACTCCACTCTATGGCACTCTATGCCACTCCACTCTATGAAACTTTACTCCACTCTATGCTATGCCACTCCACTCTGCTCCACTCCATGACACTTTACTCTGTGGCACTACAAAACACTCACTTTACGACCCTCCACTCCACTCCACTCCACTCAATGTCACTCTATTCTATGACACTGTGCTCCCCTCTAAGCAACTCCCTCTACATCACTCCATGCCACTTAATTAGAAGCTATGTCCCTCCATTCAACTTCACTACAATCTCTCCACAAAACCCGACAACACTGTATGACACTCTACTCCACACTTTGCCACTTCACTCTGTGACAGTCCACTCTACTCTATAACATTCCACTTCACATTGCTCCACGCCATACTACACAACTTCATTCCACTCTTTGACATGCCACTCCACTCTATGACACGCAACTCCAACCTAAGGCATGCTACTACACTCTACGCCACTCGACCGCACACTACTCCACTCTAAGATACTTTATGACACAACACTCTACGCCATGCCACTAGACTCTACTTGCCACTCCACTCTATTTTACAACGTGCCAATCCACTCTACGCCACCCCACTCTTGCCACTCTATTCTATGCCACTAAACTCTATGCCACTCTACGATACACCACTCTATTCGATGACACACCTCTCAACTCTACCGCTTTCCTCTCTATTCTCCTTCACTCTAAGACATAACACTCCATGACCCCACACTCTACAATGCTCTACTCTACCCTACAACACTCCACTCTATGGCACTCCACTCCACCCCACTCCACTTCACTCAATGACATTTAACTCTATGACACCCCATTCTGTGACACTCCCATCCTCTCAATGATACTCCACTCTTTCACACTCTACTACCCTCTATGCAACTCCCTGTAGGCCATTCCATGCCACTTTACTCCACTCTATGCCACTCCACTCTGCAACACTCTATGACACTCCTCTCCCTTCACAACACTCCATGCCACTCCACTGTACGTCAATCTACTCCACTCTATGCCGCAGCAGTCTACTTTAATGTATTCAACTCCTTCTAAGTCACTCCATATCACTTTACTCCACTCCATGCCACTCCACTTCACTATATTCACACAACATTCTACTCCACTCTACGACACTCTATGGCAATCCATTCTACTCCACTTTACGCCCTTCCACTCTACTCCACCCACTCAGGAATGACACTCCTTGCTACTCTATGCCACTCCACTCCATGACACTCCACTCTGCTCGAATCCTCTCTAGCCTACTCAACTGTGTGCCACTCTACAACACTCTATGCCACTCCAAGACACTCAGCAACACTCTATGGCACTGCACATCTCTCTATGCCACTCCATGACACTCAATGCCACTGCACTCTGCTCCACTTTATGACACTCTCATCCACACCACACCACTCCACTCTATACCACTCCACTTTACTCCTCTCCACTTTATGCCCTGCATCGTATGCCACTCCATTCTATGACACACTAGAAAACGGTGCTCTATTCTACGACACACCCTCCACTCTACACCCCCAACTCTACGCCCTTTCACTCTAAGACCCTGCACTCTATGACACAACACTCAATGCCACTCTACTCCCCTCTACACCACTCCACTCTACGCCATTCCACTCTACGACACTGTACTCCACTCTTTGCTATGCCATTCCACTCTGCTCCACTCTATGACATTTTACTCCACAACACTACACAGTACTCACTCTACAACACTCTACTCCACTCCATTCCACTCAATGCCACTGTATTTTAATTCTATGACACTCTGCTCCAATCTTCGCAACTCCTTCTACATCAGTCCATGCCACTTTACTTCACATTACCCCTCCACTCTATGCCCCTCCATTCTACTCCACTTTGTTCTCTACATGAAACTCCGCGACTGTATGACATTCTACTGTACACTATGCCACTTCACTCTGTGACACTTCACTCTATAACATTCCACCTCACATTGCTCCACTCCACACTACACCACTCTATGACACACAACTCGAATCTACACCCCTCCACTCTAAGGTAGGGGTGGGCGGACAACTCTGTTACGTCCACGGATTGTGTGGAATTTTGCCTGTTCCACGTTCCACGAAATAGGCGGAGTAGGCAAATCTCTGCACACTCGTGGCAGAGCAGAGTTGCCTTCCACCTTCCTACCACCCGCACTATTAAATTTTAAAAAAGAACAATTTAAACAACCTACCTTATCAGCGGCGTCTCCGGGCTTCTCTCTTCCTCCATCGCTACTTCTTCTTGAAAACTGCGCATGCGCGGGCGCCCGCGCATTTCTTTCGCTTTGCCCCTCAACTGTACTCCACTCTATGACACTCTACTCCCTCCACAACACTCTAGGCCACTCCACTCTATAACAATCTACTCCATTCTATGTGACGATAGTCTTCTCCATTGTATGCAACCCCTTCTATGTCACTCCATACCACTGTACTCCATACCATGTCCCTCCACTTCACTCTACTCCACAGCATTCTACCCCACTCTATGACACTCTGTGCCACTCAGCTCTACTCCACTTTACGCCCTTTCACTCTACTCCACCCACTTCCTGAATGACACTCATCGCCTCTGTACGCTACTCCACTACATGACACTCTACTCTACTCTACTCAATTCTAGTCTACTCCATTCTATGCCACTCCACAACACTCTATGTCATTCTAAGACACTCTAGAATGAAAAAACAGGAGGGAACCCGTTAACCCAGTCGAGACCAGGGTAGTAGAGTATGTAAACAAAAAAACAATGTCTCAATCGGTGATCATTTTAGAAGGTATATAAAAGGAAGAGTTAATCAATCAGATAAAGCAAACACAGGGGAGATTACAAGCGGTTTGTAAGAAGAAGGATCTTATTTGCAAGTAGGTATATCAGCACTACAATACAATGTATGCATAAGTAACCCAAAAGGGGGTGTGCACTTATAGAACTTGTGACGGTGATTGGCGCAGTGACGCAATAAAGTGAAAAACAGCGTGAATGGCGCAAAAAATACAAAAGACTTAGAGGTCAACAATACAAATAAGAATATGTACAAGATATGTATTTTGCTTAAGTTGCTTGAGTTGACCACAGTAATGACAGAAGTTACGCTGGGCGGTCAACGGCGTTTCGACCTGTCTGAATCCAGGTCATCATCAGGACCAGGTTACTTAAATCATTTTAGTGCTAGAGTGGTAGTTGAGGGTCCAGCTGGAAGCTACAACTTGGTTTCAGACAATTAAAATGATAAGGATCATAAGCATCCCCTGCAACCTCGCAGTATACGGTCTAATCCACAAGGACGACAATCTTATCCACGTTGTACTTGCCCCTAGCCCCACAGAGCCAGCCAAGACTCTCTACACTTCACTGTCTATCCAGCTGGACCCTCAACTACCACTCCAGCACTATAATAATTTAAATAACTTCCAAATAAGGCCCTTCTTCTTACAAACCTCTTGTGGTCTCCCCTTTGTTCGCTTCTCAGATTGATTAACTCTTCGTTTTATTTGCCTTCTGAAATGATCACCGGTTGAGACATTGTTTTTTATTTACAATCTAACCCACGCGTGCCAGAGATTAACGGAAAGGAAGCATTTTGGTTTGCGACTCCAACAAACTAATCCGGCAAGTAAAATACGTTAATCTAACATCTGTTTACCTTCAAAGACTTTGCAACGTTCTCGCTGCAGTGCACTCAGCTTTCTGACATCGCCATCATTCAGCGTGCAAGTACGTTCTTTCTTCAGCATCTGAAGCACCCGTAGAACAACGTAACTGAGTCATCACGTATCCTACGCACGGCCGCCATTTAAAAAAAAAAAAACATCAGTGTATCGGTTTCCATGGTCACCAGTCTCGATATCCCGACGTAACTTTTTAAACAGAAGTGTATCTCTCACGATCTTTCATTGCGGTATTTATTCATTTATTTGTTAACTAGACTTACTTTAAGCATACATGCAGCAGGAATTTCATGAAGTATCAGTGAACATCATTGTTTTTGATTAGTTGCACTGAAAGGGATTTCAAGAAGCGCAGTACATTACTTTAACAAGACATCTTTCAGGAAGTGGTTATTTCAACTGACCTATACAATATTCAAACATGCCTTCGGATGCTACTGGCTCACAAGGACATTCAACAGGGGACAAAAGTTCTTTACATTTACAAATCATTTCACCAAAAGAATTGTTATCTGTCCCTGGAGAACCTGTTGTATCTTGGTTAGATTGGAAGGCATATTTTTTAAATTAAATTGCGAATTTAGAAGATGTCAACGGAACATTTTCCCCTGAAAGGAAGAAGAGGATGTTGCTGTATTCACTTGGGCCTGAGGGTTTGCACATTTTTGAGGAAACGCATACTCATGAAAGAACTGAAGGAGACTTAGATTTTTTTAAATCTACTTTATTAGATTTGGATGACCATTTTTCTCCCTCAGTTCTTATTGCTGCCACTAGGCATGCTTTCTTCCACAGGAAACAAGGGAAAAATGAGTCTGTTGAGGAATATGTATCTGCCTTAAAAAAGTTAGCAAGGAAGTGTGAGTTTGCGCAATTGCACGATGATTTAATCCATGACCAAGTTGTGATGTATACAAAAAACAAAACCTTACAAGATAAATTATGGGTTGAGTGTGATAAATGTCTTAAGGATATAGTTGTTCTTGTTAAAAAGGCAGAATTATCTGATCGTTGCGCGAAAGCTACGTTATCACATGATAAAAAGATTCCAGATTCGCAACACATAGTTGGGAAAGTCGTTGAAAGGAAAGCAACGTATAAAAGTTATAAGACTAATAAGTTTGAAAAAGGGAAAATTGATTTTCGTGATAAAAAGAAATCTGAAGCTAGTGAGCAAAAATAAATGTAGTAATTTTATTTGTTACAGGTGTGGCAGCTACTCACATGCAGCTACATTTGAAATATGTCCGGCTAGATCTGCTAAGTGTTTGGAATGTGGTTTGGTAGGTCATTTTTCAAGAGTGTGTAACAGGAAGAACAAAAAATTCCACAAAAAAAGTTACGTATGTTCAACACGAGGATGACACCTCTGTGTCAGAGTCGGATGAGGATGATGATGTTCAGGTGAATTTGATTCAAAGAAAAAAGGTAGTCTTAAATATCAGTTGTGATATTTCATCAAAACCTTTATGCCACATCTCATTAGGTGGTATCACTGTTCAATTGGCTGCTGACTCGGGTTCACCATTCACTATAGAACCTCAAGAAAATGTGGGAAAGTCAATTTGTGGACAAGATAGGAGAATGGTTGGAACCCAATGATGTTGCTGCAGAGGGTTATACAGGCAGAGAAATTGAGATGTTAGGTGTTAGAACTCTTATTTTCAAATTTAAAGAAAGACAAGCTACTGGGAAATTGTATGTGGCAAGGGTTGGCCCACCTGTTCCAGGGTGGAAAGACCAAAAGTTACTGGACATCATCCTCAATCCAAATAGTAAGGAACAAGTGTTAGTTGCATGTGAGAGCGTGGATACCAAGAAGTGGGTTTTACAAGAGTTTTCTGAGGAATTTGAGAAGCGTATGGGAAAATTGGAAGGCTTCACTCATAAAATCTGTTTGAGGGAAGGTGCTATTCCCAAGATTCACAAAGCCAGAAACATTCCATTTATCATTAGGGAGGAGGTAAAACAAGAGTTGGATAAAATGTTGGAAAACAAAGTTATAGAACCAATTGAGGCTGCTGAATGGGTTTCACCATTGGTCGTTGCCCGAAAATCCAATGGTCGAGCCCGTTTGTGTGTGGACCTCAGATACCTTAATGATAACATAATTGTTGACCAATTTCCTCTCCCTAGAATCGATGAAATGCTTTCCCTTACACGGAATGCCAAGTGGTTTTCCACTTTGGATCTCTCGTCTGCCTATCACCAGGTGGTTTTGGATAAGCAAAGCAGGCAATTGACCTCATTCTGTACTCCATTTGGATGTTATAGATTTATTCGTATGCCGTTTGGGTTGGCATCAGCCGCTGCAGTTTTTCAGAGACTGATGTCGAACCTATTCAACCATATTCCTGAGGTAGTTGTCTTCCAAGACGACATTCTGATTATGGGCGAAGATAAAATTCATCATGATACGTTACTGAGAGAGGTTTGTCCATCCTCAGAAATAATGGTTTGATTGCTGAGGGCAGCAAATGTAAGTTTTCAGAAAAACATGTTACTTACTTAGGCCATGAAATTGATGGCTCAGGAATAAAACCAAAAATCTCTTTAGTGGAAGCAATTTTGAAAGCTCCTTCTCCAAAGTCGAAGGATGAGTTAAGATCCTTTTTGGGCTTGGCAGAATTTTATGCAAAATTCGTGCATAACTTCTCAAGCAAAACATATGACATGCATATCCTAATGAAGAACAAAATTCCTTTTCATTGGAATGATAATTGTCAAAAATCTTTTCTGACCATTAAGGAATCAATTGCACGAGCTCCTGAATTACAGGGTTTTGATCCTGCAGCTGATTCCATTGTTACGACTGATGCAAGTGGGACAGGTTTGGGAGGTGTTTTATCTCAGATAAATAAAGAAGGTAAAGAAGTAGTGGTTGCTTTTGCGTCTCGTACGTTATCCCCTACAGAAGAAAAATACTGCGTCATAGAGAGGGAAACTCTAGCATGTGTGTGGGCTATGGAGTATTTTAGAAAATGGATTTGGGGAAAGAAATTTCTTTTAAGGTCAGACCACAAACCTTTAACCAAATTACTAACTACTGAAGGTCTTTCCAGAGCATCAGCTAGAATAGCCAGGATGTCAATGAGAATCCAGGATTTTGTATATAATGTGCATTATGTGCCGGGGGCTAAAAATGTCATTGCTGATTTTCTTAGTAGGCATTCTTTGCCTCTCAAAGAAGTTGCTTCAGATCCCTGGAGTGATTGGTGTGTTGCTGCTATCTTTGAAGCCACTCCTAGTCTGTCAAAGAGTTTGTGGGAGCAAGAGTACAAAAAAAGACGAGGTTTTGCGTAATGTTTCTGACAAAGTCATTCAAGGGTAAGGTAAAAATGACAAACTGGATCCGAAGCTGAGACCATTTTGAGAGGTTCGGGATGAATTGGCCTTAGATGGAGATTTTTTGTGTAGATCTGGACGAATCATACCACCTTTAGGCATGAGAGAGAAGGTAATTGATTTGGGCCATTAAAGTCATCCAGGAATCTCTAGAACCAAGAAAAGTGTTAAAATGTTATATTGGTGGCCTGGAGTTGATTTAGGCATTGAGAGACACGTTTGCAATTGCATTCAGTGTGAGTCTTCAGATAAAACACAGAAAACTCTTAATCCACCCTCACCTTCGTTAGAGTGTCCTAGTTTGCCGTGGCATAGTGTTGCTTTGGACATCATGGGACCAATAACTTGGCAGAACGATGTCGTGAAGTATATTTTGGTTCCTGTTGATTTATTCTCGAGATGGCTTGAGGTGGAAGTTGTTACTAAGGTAGACACACAAAGTGTAATTAAATTCTTAGAAATTTGTTTTTTAAGAGAGGGCTTTCCGGCTCCATTCTGACTGATAATGGAGTCCAGTTTAGATCAGACTTGATGAAGAAATTTGTTTCCAGTACTGGAATTGAGCAAAAATGTACTGCACTTTACCATCCCAGAGGCAATTCTGTCGTGGAGAGAGTGAATAGGATGCTCAAAGGTGTGCTACAATTAGCAAGAAAAAGTAACAAAAACTGGAATGATGAGTTATACAAATTGGTCTGCTCTTATAGAATTACGGAGCATGGCACTATTGGTGAAAGTCCTTTTTGTTTGATGCGGGGGAGATTTCCTCATTGCCATATTAATCCAGGATGGATTGGTAGAAGTAAGAAGGTGGATTGGGATTCTGATAAGATCAGACAGTCTATTTTGAAATCGCAAAGTAAGAATAAAAAGTATTATGACGAAAAGCATGGTACTAAAGAAATAAATGTCAATGTTGGGCAGTTAGTGTGTGTTAAATCTACCAGGAAAACAGGGAAATTGCACTCTAGGTTTTCTGAGCCCAGAACAATTACCAAAGTTATGAGAAATACTGTTGAATTGGATGATGGAACGATTCACCCTATGAGTCATATTGCTTTAGCAGGGAGCACCTGTAGGGAAAGTTTAGACAGTTGTGATTTAGAAATAAATTATTGGTGGTTAGATGTTTTATCTCTGTTTGAAAAGAGGAATGGTGAAGTGTCAGGTCTTTTGTTAGGCGATCCTGTTCAGACACATACACAGGATGGATTGGAATCTCATATTTCGGTGGACTCACGAGGTGAGTTGGTTTGTGAAGGTCCAGATGTTTTTTTTTGTGAAGGTGATTCTGACACCCTTGGTTCACATGACTCACCACATCTTGAGTTGGCTGAACAGCCAACTGTAGATGTTCCAACCCCCAGGAGATTGTCAATGTAGGGAAAATGGTATTTCTGGTAATTATACTAGACACGGAAGGGAAATTGTTACTCCTAATAGATTTGAGGATTCTGTTCGTTTTTAAGTATCTTATATATGCTTACAGAAATTTGTAATTTTCTACTTTTTACTTCTTGTTTTTTTTTTGTTTGTTTCAGAAAGGGGATGTGTAGTGATTGCATGTATCTTTAAAATGGGACCTTAATATGTAACATAAAATGTTATCATATGAATACTATGGAGATGCCTGAGCTTATACTGGACGCTGTGAGGTCATTCTTGAAGTGAACTCGGAGCTAGCTGCATGTACCAATCTTTCCTCCTGAGAATAAAGACCATTTACTTCTACTCTACAAGAAGCCTCCTTATATTCATTCCTTCAGTACATTGCTACATCAGGCCTTGGCAAAAGTTTACTTATGCCAATGTAATTGGTTTAATTTTGGTAATTTCCTGTAACGAAAATGTACATGAAATTACCAAGATTATTCAATTACGCCACATTTTTGTAATTTCAGGGTGAAATTTTAACATAAAATGCACTGTTCAAGTGATTTTTTAATGTGAGCGGCATTTCAGGGCTAATTGTTTTACTCGCATGTAAGTATTATAGTGGGTGCTCAACCAACATTTTTGTTAAATTTTTTACCTGAGCCGGAAGTTTTTTCAGCATAAAACTACAAATCCAAACATGAGTGGCATTGATTTGAACACGAGTGACCAGAAGGCAACTTGAAAATACATTTTTGAGTTGAATTTTTACCCATAGTGTTCGAGTAGTTGGATTTTTTTAGTGTGAGATGCATTCTCGTAGTTCTGCATAATTTTATAGCAATTTTGCATGATTATGCTACATCAAATTACACAAGTTTTGCACACCCCTAGCTATCGCACCCTTGTGAAATTATTAAGAGTATTTGAGTTATGGAGAATGTTTGGAAAATGCTTGCCTTCACCGTGTTTACATTCATTGTTTGGTGTACGAGGAGTTTTCAGCTAGAGAGTAGTTGCGATTTCTGTCGCTGACTAGTCTGCCTAGTTATTATCAAGGTTAAGAATTGTCTTGCATTGTTCTAACATTAAGCCTTATTATTCTGTTGACACGGAACGCCATTGTGTCGCAAATCTTGCAGCGACAGTGTAACTTTATGACCTGTCCTCTGACTGGTCCTCTAGCTACCAGCAGTGCCAAAATTGGCCTTGCGTAACATCCTGGCCCGTGTCTCTATTTTTGGCAATTTGGTCATCATATTCTTCGGGCAGAGGTGGTTGATATCATATGAAAATGGTGAGGCACCATAAGAGCAGGGTTTTCTTTTTTTAATATGTACCACGCTGTGCAAACTGACCCAAAGGTATTTCAAAGATTAGTATGTGCACCAGTTACATCACATTATTTACCCCAAAAAACATTTCATAAAGAAAAATGAAATGATTAACCTACCTTAGCAGCCTACTGCAGGTCCCAGCACATCCTCAATGTTCTCCAGTTTGGCTCAGATCGCAAGTACCTACAGCCAACTCCCTTAACCAATTCAGACGCTGCTCGCATGCTAATAATAATGTTAAGCAGCAGTTGAGGAGTGCCAGGATTGGCTGGAGTAGGCTAATTCTGTGCACCTATAGGCACTGGAAGACTGTGCCTGCTATCCACCCAACCGTTCTAAAGACAACCAACAATAAGGCCCTTGCTGCCGCGAGCTGTACCACCTGCAATTGACCAAGTAAGTAGTCAGGGAGGCCGAGATTCAAAACGTTGACGTAGTCAAGCCTAGATGTTATCAAAGCTTGAACCACTGTTTTCCTATGGGGAACTGAGAGGAGAGGGGGAAAGTTCCTCATCTTTTTCAGTAGTCCAAAACCGGTGGCAGCCACCGATTGAACTTGTACCTTCATGGACATGTCTGCATCCATTTTTACTCTGAGATTTTTTACGGTGGTACCTGGACAGGTGGGGGTGGGCATGTCCTGAGGCCACCAATTATGCCATTCCACACCGGGACTGTGCTGAAACAAATAATTTCGGACTTATCTTGATTACACAATAGTTGATTTTGCCTGAACCAGGCGAACACCTTGGACAGGCAATTGTTGATATCATTTCCTCTCAATGACACATGTTTCTCATAGGATAACAACAGCTGCGTATCGTAGGCGTAAGATATGACTTTCGCCCCATGGTGCTCTGCCAAGAGTGCCAGGGGAGCCATATACAGATTGAACAAGGTTGGGCTCAGGACCGAGCCTTGTGGCACTCCAAACCTCATGGGAGGGATAGGGGCGGCGATTGGGGGGGACCATATGGTTTGCTGGCGGCTTTCGAGAAAGGAGGTAGACCACTTGAGTACCGTGCCCCCAATACCACAGTCCTGAAGCCTGTGCAAAAGTAGATCATGGGGCACGGTATCAAAAGCAGCCAAAAGTCCCAGAAGTATCAATACCTCTTTCCCACCTCTATCCAGAGTGGTTTTAATGGTGTCGGAGACTTTCAGTAACGCCGACTCTGTGCTATAATTAAATCTGAACCCAGATTGGCTGAGGTGCAGTGCAGGAGTAGTCTCTATAAAATCAGTGAACACAGTGTTCACATACTTCTCCACAGCATTAGAGAAGAATGGCAGCAACGTTATTGGCCTATAGCTGCTAACTATAGGGGGGTCTGCCAAAGGTTTTTTGAGAAGTGGTAAGATTTGTCCAAGTTTCCAACATTCAGGCATCAAGCCCTCAGATAGAGACAAATTTAGGACCAGGTTCACTGCTGGATTGATCACGTCCGCAATAGAGGCAAGCACTCTGGCCGGGCAAGGATCCAAGGGGGAGCCAGATTTCAATGCTTGCATTATTTTAAGAGACGTAGTAATGGGAATAGGGGGAACTCCTAGAAAGTCATATCTGAATTGAAATGGGTGGGAAAGGATGGGGCAAAATGTCATCGCCAACTTGGGGCCCAATTCCGAAAACATCCTGAATGTTTTTAATTTTATTATAGAAATATTGTGCCATATGGCTTGTCCATTCATCTGTGGGAATGAAAGGGAACTTAATTACATTCAGAGAGATGAAGGCCTTGCAATTTTGAACAATTCCAGACTTCTGTTCCCAGCTTGTCCAATTTTTGAAGTCAAAACATTTTTTTCCCCTCTCGCACTTTAGAGTAATGGGTCTTCAAGGCCAGTTTATACGTAATTTGCTTCATGGGACCAACGGTTTTTCTCCATAATCTTTCCAAACATTGCTTTTCCTTAATGCTTCCGTGAACCAAGGGGCAGAGACACAGCATGTTTTAGCTGCCTGCATACTCAGTGGTGCTAGTTGCTTAGCCCATTTCAAGAGCCAGCCTTCAAGTGAGCAGACATCCTCCTCCAATTGGGCACTAAAAGCAATGGGGTGCTGCCTCAATACGGTGGCAACTGCCTCCGGCGTAAACTCTGCATAGGATCTGAAGCTAGTAGCCCTAGGTTTACACTGGAATGAAGGAATCCCTAATGAAATTAAATTAAATGAAATGAAATGAAAAATTGCATTTGTATAGCGCATAACCGCCCTGGGGCCTCGCAGCGCTTGAAGATAAAATGGCAAATAGATAAAATATGCAAATACCTTGCATATTCAAAAGGTGAACATAAAATGATCAGAACAGGTGATAGGGAGGGGTGAGTCTATTACAATCTTGTATGACGAGAAAATCTGGTCCAATGTATGGCCTTTTTCGTGGGTAGGTAGCAAGACACAGGGAGTTAGGTTCAGGATGTTAAGTGTTTCACATAGCTTCATGGACTCATGATCTGCCGCTTGATCCATGTGTATGTTAAAGTCTCAGAGAACCATTTGGTGGTTATATTTGGCTGAATGAAAAGAGTGGGTAACTTAAATGGGGCTGACATTATGCTGGAAAATGGCCCTCTCTGAAGGGTCATCCAAAATGTTTTGTCTATCTCCTCCTCTTTTTGCTGAATTTATTTTGTTAGCCTTAGGACTCTGAGCAATTTACCACTGCTTACCAGTGCTAAAGTACATATGCTCTCTCCTGTAAAAATGGTAGAATTGGTTTTCATCTGTTTGGCATATTTAATTTACTTGTAAGTCCCTTGTAAAGTGGTATACTATATACCCATGGCCAGTAAATTTAAGGTTACTAGTGGTCCTACAGCACTGATTGTGTCATCCACACAGGTGGCCCTGTAAGCATATCACAGGCCTGCCACTGCAAAGCTTGGCATTTAAAACCCTTTGCAAAGCCTGAACCTCTCCTTTTATTACACATAAGTCACCCCTCAGGTAGGCCCTAGGTACCCAATAGGACAGACTGTGGTGTAAGTAAAAGGTAGGACATGTACTTTTAAGTTTTGCATGTCCTGGTAGGGACAAGCACCCAAATTCGTTTTTCACAACTGTGAGGCATAGTACTCCCATAGGTTAACGTTTGGAATTCCTTAATATACTTTTAAGCTGTTATTCCTGATTAGAAAGGAGTAGCTGTATCATGTTTTATACCTTACTGGTAAAGTTGTATTAAAAATTACTATTTGAGAAAGGCCACTCTTAGAAAATTGGCATTTCTCCGCTCTAACAGATCTGTGTGCCTGCATCCTGTCTCCAATACACGTCTCAGGTGGATGACAGCTTGCCTTTGTGCATTTACTCTAGACAGCCACAAACACAGAAAGCTAGGTGTGTCTGAGAACTCTTCTGCATTCTGATGGCTCTTCCTGGACAGGAAGGAAGGAAGGGGCTGACACTTACACCTGAAAAGACAGTGCCCTGTGGCCTCACGAAGGGATGATTACCCCCTACTGATAGTCTGAAGTCAGGGCTGTGAAGAAAGTGCTTCTGTGCACTTCAAAGACCCTTCTTTGAAGACAGACCAAATTCAAAGGCACAACTGAGTATATGTACTGGGTCTTCTGGACCTGCAACTGAACTCTGTAAAAGGACTGCTGTGCTGCATCATAGACTGACACTCTCCTGGACTGATGATCTGGAAGACCTGCTTTTCTGCTGTGCTGCCCTGCTGCTTTCTCTGACCCTGTTGAGGTAGAGCTGGCCTTGCAACTGAAGTGATCTTCAAGGGCTTGTTGACTTGCCTCCTGTTGCTTGAGACTCAGGGCTATCAAAGCCTCTAACCCTGCTCTTGTGCCTGGTTCACTGGAAGTCAGCCTAAATACTTACAGCAATGAAAATAAATCGTCTCCAGGTTGCTTGAAGCAGAATCGGCACATTTTCCTTGTTACTGGAGTAAAATCAGTGCATAGCACTCAGAACCGTCGCATCACTTCCAGAGCCACCGCTTTGGAACCAATGCATCACTGCCACTGCATGGACAAGATAGATGCAAGGCCTCTCTAGCGTGGATTAACCTGGCGCATTGCCTTCGGAACCGCAGCACCCTGAACCGGCTCTTTCATCAATGGACCTGATGCATTGCCATTGTTATATTTTATGTGCCAGCTGCTAGGTTAGTAGTGGTATAGCATGGGAAGTTGCATACAATTAAATGCAATTTAATTTAATATTGATTGGTTCTACAATATTTTTTATTTGATTGCTAGGTACATGTATTAAGTTATTAATAATTGTGTAATTGTTTGACTATTTAATTTAATTTTCTATGGATTTTATTATGTATTTGTGTTTCACTTTTTAGATGAGTTAGTTGGGAAGAATACAAATAATTATTTTGTATAATAATTGATATTTATATGCAATGTTGTACTTGATAAATAATTATTTATATTTTTTTAACAATGTATAATTTGTTTACCATTTTTAATTTATTGTAATTAATTGTATTACTTGAAATTACATTTATTACTAATTATGTTATCTTCTTTTTGGCAGTTAATGTAGTTTTTTCATATTTAAATACAAAGACATGTATACTTTTTTTGTTAATTATTAATGTTCCTATTAAGAGGTTAATATTCTGTCTGCATTAGTAGGGTTATTCATATATGTAATGAGTTTGCAGTAAAGTAATTTCACTACTGTTGCTTAGACTGGAGTAGGAATAGTAAATCTAACCCCTCCGCAGTCCAACACTTTGCCTACTGTTGCGCTGTTTGGAGGAGGAAGCCCTCAGAAGTCCAACACTTTCCTTACTGTTGCGCTGAATGATGTAAAAATAGTAAAACTAACCTCTCCGAAGTTTAACGTTTTCCCTACTGTTATTTAGACGGGAGTGGGAATAGTAAATCTAACACCTCCAAAGTCCAACACTTTTCCTACTTTTTAAAAACAGATACTTATGCATATATATTTAATGTTAATTAATAATGTTTATATTAATAGTTTTAAAAAAATCTTCATTAATAGGGTTATTAATATATGCAATGCTTTTGAAGTGAAGTACTTTCCCTACAGTTGCATTGACTAGAGTAGGAATAATAAAACAAACTCCTCCAAATTCCAGCACTTTCTTTACTGTTGCTTACTGTTGTGCTTACAGAAGTAGGAATAGTGAAGTTAACCCCTCAAAAGTACAACTTGTCCCCTAATGTTGCACTGTTATGAAGTGGGAGTCGCAAATATAGCCCCTTTCATGTCCAACACTTTTCATACTGTTTCACGGTTTGGAGTGAGAATAGTAATTTTAACCCCTCCGAAGTCTAACACTTCCCTTACTGTTAGGCTGACTAGAGTAGGAATAGTAACTTTATTCCCCACCAAGTCCAAAACTTTCATTTAAATACATATACATATATATATATATATATATATATATATATATATATATATATATATATATATATATATATATATATATATATATATATATATATATATATCCAAAAACGCCCAGAAGCTTGAGGCCGCACAGCAATGCAGGTGAGTAACAACTTTATTTAAACCAAGCAGGCAGCTTAACATCCCTTTGAAGACCATGGCCAGACGCGTTTCGATGCCGCTGTTTACATCTCCTCAGAGGCCGTGTTGGCAAAATGAGACCTCAAATCCTAACGTGCATTTAAAAAGGAACTGCCACCAAAGGAGGAGCACTGAAAGCCCCCTATCACAGAAACGAGTCAGGCCATGGACTTCAAAGGGATGTTAAGCTGCCTGCTTGGTTTAAATAGAGTTGTTACTCACTTGTAGTGCTGTGCGGCCTCAAGCTTCTGGGCATTTTTGGTTACATGTTATGCGGCGGTTCCAGGCTGTGAGGGATCACACTGCCCGCAACCAATGGACATTAGGAGAGAGGAAGCTTCCTCTTTCTGAAGCTGCAGGGAACCTTTAATGAAGCCGGCAGAGTCTCATCCTTGGCTCAATGGAGGGCCAAGAAAAATTGTCCATAATTAGCTGCAGCGGAGGTAACCCACTTGTGGGCGTTAATTGGTAAAATGAGACCTCAAATCCCAGCGTGCATTTTAAAATGAACTGCCACCAAAGGAGGAGCACTGAAAGCCCCCTATCACAGAAACACGCAGGGGAGATGCGGTAGCCCCTAATCACCTCCGCTGACACGGCCTCTGAGGAGATGCAAACAGCGGCATCGAAACGCGTCAGGCCATGGACTTCAAAGGGATGTTAAGCTGCCTGCTTGGTTTAAATAGAGTTGTTACTCACCTGCAGTGCTGTGCGGCCTCGAGCTTCTGAGCATTTTTGGTTACAGATATATATATATATATATATATATATATATATATATATATATATATATATATATATATATATATATATATATATATATATATATATATCATCACACGATTCCTGACAATGTTACCAGGAAAAAACGGCCAGCACACAGATGATGTGATCTGTTTTCTTTATTCCGTTTCCGAACCCCCCTACACCCCCGACAGACGCGTTTCGCTCAAGGCTTCGTCAGTGTCGTCAGTGAACTAACATTTTCGCCATTTTAAACAGTCCGCCCTTTCTGGTTGGTAAACATAGACGATGGTACATAGAACTATTTTGTGGCGGCCATTTCTTAGTGTGCAAATACATAGTTTTCTATTCCTGTTCAAAGATGGCGACAGATAAAGTGCTCAGTGCAATTATGTGAAAAAAAGTTCGACATGTGACTGAATAATTATTCTGACTATCACATATTTACAATTTTTACATTAAATGATACCAAACAATCCTATTTACATTTTTTACAGAAGTTTTTAGAGCATTATGTAGGGGTGTATCCCTGATTACATCTGCGTCAAAGTTGTGTGCAAATCCAATATATACAGGTGATGAGATTGCTCAGCCCAATGCCCACTATTTACAAATCTACAGTATATAACATATATACATGTATATTGTTATCAATTCTTCGGGCAGATATTTATTGGACTAGGCTAGTTAATTGGCTGTTCTGCCCTGTATGGGCTATTGATTTACCACACCTTGCCATCTTACTTTTTTGGTATCATCATGATTCTTACAAAATTATTCAACATGATAACAAAACAGGCATTTACCAATTTGCTAGGCTGTGTTCAGTCTCTGTTTGTGTAGGACCTAGGAGTATTCCTTCTGATGTATAAGTACATTTAGTAGAATATTGGATCAGGCTTCTCATCATAGGTGTACCCACATCTCAGCATCATTATTGAGACCCCAAGGTGTCATCGTTTTGAGGTCCAAGATGTACTTTGATTCCATTATTCTGAGTGCTTTCTCCCTGTTCCCCCCTCTTTCTAATTTAGGAACCTGATCTATACAATAGTACATCAGGAGATCTCTGTTTCTATGGTGTTGTTCAGCAAAATGACGGGCTATCGGATAAGTTTTGTCATTATTCACGATAGCCCTCATATGTTCCAGGATTCTCATTTTTGCTGGTTTTATGGTGCTTCCTATGTACCGTTTGTTACATGGGCAGACCAAGCAGTAGACAGTGTATTCCGAATTACAATTCAGATGTTTTAGAATCTTTCTGCTGGGTCTGTCATCACCTGATCTACAAGGATACTCCTTGACCTTTTTGCTGAATTTGCATGCCTTGCAACGCAAACAGGGAAAAAAGCCAACTATTTGATTAGAGGACTTATTCATTTTCTCAGGGGAATAGTGGCTGTGGACGAGATAGTCCGAAAGTGACTGGCATCTTCTATAAGTTACCATAGGTCTCTCTGGTAATGACTTTTTTAAGATATTATCAGTCTGCAATATATGCCAGTTTTTCTTGAACGACTGGACCAATTCTCCAGATTTACTGTTGAATGTTGTTATCATTCTGACCTGATCGTCACTCTTCCTAGACTCCTTGACCAACAGGAGGTCCCTCCTGTCGACAGTTTCTGCTTTAGCACTAGCTTGATCTAAGATGTTCCGGGAATATCCTCTCGCTTGGAATCTCTCCCTCACTTCTACCTGTGCTTTTCTGAAGTCCTCACTTTCAGAGCAGTTTCTTTTAAGTCTCAGGTATTCACCATACGGTACATTTTTTACCAGACTTCTAGGGTGGTGGCTAGCTGCATGTAATACAGCATTGCCAGCCGTTGGCTTTCTATAAAGCCTAGTGTGGAGATGATCTTCTTCCACAAAAACCTCTAGGTCTAGGTAACAGACACTCTGATCACTTATGGTGCTGGTGAATTTTAGATTCAGGTCGTAATTGTTAAGAGTTGAGACATACTCCTCAGCCGAGGCCCTGTCTCCCCTCCAGACAATAAACAGATCGTCGATGTAACGTGTCCACATCAATATGTTTTGACTCCATTTTTCATTGTCTCCTCCCCAAGCCTCGTGCTTCTCCCACCAGCCCACGAAGAGATTCGCGTAGCTGGGGGAGAAGCACGAACCCATAGAGGTCCCTCTGATTTGCTTATGTAGTTGGCCAGCAAACAGGAAGTAGTTGTTGAACAAACAAAATCTTATCATGCATAGGATCATGTCGCTATGTGCCTGAAATTTAGGTTGTTTCTTATCTAAAAACCATTTTATCGCACACAGTCCTTGTTCGTGATCTATGCACTTGTATAGATTGACGACATCCATGGTTATTAGTAGCATGTCTTTGTCCCAGGAGATGTTATCCAGGATGCGTAAAAAGTCCTGTGTATCTCTTACATAAGAGGGCAGGTCCTTCACGATAGGGGCTAGAAAAATGTCTATAAAGCGTGATGTGTTTTCCAAGAGGCTACCGATTGCCGACACAATCGGCCTCCCTGGTGGTCTTTTGGCATTCTTGTGGATTTTGGGCAAGTGATAGAAGGTGGGCAACATAGGGGAGTCACAGTATAAAAAGGTAAACTCATCTGGGCTGATCATGCCTTCTTCCTTCCATTGCTTCAATAGATCTTCATAAGCAATGGTGCTTTTCACAAATTCCTCCCTTTTCACTGTGACATAGCACTCTTTGTCTTTCAGTTGCCTATGTGCCTCCAGTTCATAGTGTTCCTTATTGAAGATGATGATGTTTCCGCCCTTGTCTGAGGGCTTGATCTCAATTGATTTGTCATCTCTCAAGGATTTGATTGCTGCCCATTGTCTCCTTGATATGTTGGAATTCTTCATATCCATTCTCTTACTCGCCATCCTTTCCAAGTCTGCTGTCACTGCTTCATTAAACACATCGATTGCATCATGGGGTGTGTTTGGTAGTTTTCTTGATTTTATTTTTAGATTGCTCGGATCTCTTACTTGTTTAGGGGAAGTTTCAATTTCAAAGTTTGCATCCTGTTCTTGATTTTGTAAATCTTGTGTCGATGTCAGCAAGATTTCCAGGAGGTCATCATTTTCTGTTACACTTGTTGTTACCGGGTGAACTGCAGTTGTTTTATCTGAATTTAACAGAAAGATTTTTTAAAACTTTAACTTCCTGATATATTTAAACAGGTCAATTTTGGCGTCCACAAGGTTGAATTCGCTAGTTGGACAGAAGCTTAAACCTTTTTTCAATACATTCATCTCGTCTGTGGTCAATGTTCTTTTAGATAAATTGATGACATTGTTATCTTCTTCGGTAATTACTTCCTTCTGCGATTGGAGGCACTCCGTGTCACCATTGGGGTGGTGGTATTTTGTGTACTTCCCCTTGTGCCTCTTCCCCCGCCTCGTCCTCCTCTTTGGTTTTGTTGGGGAGGGTGATTTCTTAATTGTGGTCTCTGGCAGGTTTCTTTCATTACCTGGTATTCGTCGAAAAAAGGTTCTCCTGTCTCTCTTTCCTTTGTTCCCGGGGCTAAATTTTGTTCCCCATCTGAGGTTTCTACTTCTGATTCCTCCGTATCTATGCCTGCTGTCTGAGCGGTACCTTGTGCCAATCTTTTCCGTGTGGCGTCGAATTTCCGTGCAAACGTGAGAATTCTACCAGATAAGTAGTCCTGCTCATCTCGCTGGAATTTTGTTTGCTTCCTTTTTCGTATTCCCATTTCGTAGTCCTTAATTATTTTGCTCATTGCAGTACGTAGATCTTCACAGGCTTTAGTATCTTTTTCTTTGGCGATCTCCGCCTCGAGGTCTGTTATGTCTTTTAAGCACTTTTCACGGTCACTCCATGCATACTTCACAAGAAGTCTGACCATCCCCCTGGAGGACTCTGCTGTATATTCTGCCCAATCTTTTAAGAGGGCCGGGTCCGGATTCTCATAAGAGGAGATTGTGTATATGCCCAGGCCTCTTGGAACTCTATTACATTCCAAGTATCTTTCCAGGGAGGTAGATTCCCACCATTTCCTCACTTCTCGTTCCTGTAGTCTTTCTAATTTCACAAACAGACTTTTGAGGTTGGTGGTAACTTCTGTCGGTGTGGCTACGTCTCTAGCCTTCCCTGATTTATCTTTACCCGACATGAACATCACATTGGCGGCTGCCTCCCTCTCCCCTGTGATATCTCCCATTGTTGCCATGTTGAAAAAAATGTGTAGTCTTTTTAAATTTACAGTTATGGGGGCGGTGGCATACCACGCTTTACTTCTGGGGGTTCGGAAACTCGTTTGTCACCATACGGGGCAGAGGAACACACGTTTATTTGCACAGGATTAACTGGATTCCGCTGCTGTCACTCACCGCGGACTTCGGTGACTTCCGTCGAGCACCCACACACGTCGGCGTTCTTCGGTCGTCCTCACTCCCTCCGCGGGAAGACAGCTGCTCTCCAGTCTCCTTGATTCTCCTTTTAGCACAGAGGTTCTCGTTCAACGCTCCGCAGTAGTTGTATATTAGTATCCTCGGGGCAAGCGGCCAAAATTAATTACTTCACCGCTCCGTCACCGCCGCCGCTCCACAGTGTCCCAGGTGCTTGCAGCCAGCGCTGGTGAGGCGCTTAAGACATCATCACAAGATTCCTGACAATGTTACCAGGAAAAAACGGCCAGCACACAGATGATGTGATCTGTTTTCTTTATTCCGTTTCCGAACCCCCCTACACCCCCAACGGACGCGTTTCGCTCAAGGCTTCGTCAGTGTCGTCAGTGAACTAACATTTTCGCCATTTTAAACAGTCGGCCCTTTCTGGTTGGTAAACATAGAATATGGTACATAGAACTATTTTGTGGCGGCCATTTCTTAGTGTGCAAATACATAGTTTTCTATTCCTGTTCAAAGATGGCGACAGATAAAGTGCTCAGTGCAATTATGTGAAAAAAAGTTCGACGTGTGACTGAATAATTATTCTGACTATCACATATTTACAATTTTTACATTAAATGATACCAAACAATCCTATTTACATTTTTTACAGAAGTTTTTAGAGCATTATGTAGGGGTGTATCCCTGATTACATCTGCGTCAAAGTTGTGTGCAAATCCAATATATACAGGTGATGAGATTGCTCAGCCCAATGCCCACTATTTACAAATCTACAGTATATAACATATATACATGTATATTGTTAGCAATTCTTCGGGCAGATATTTATTGGACTAGGCTAGTTAATTGGCTGTTCGGCCCTGTATGGGCTATTGATTTACCACACCTTGCCATCTTACTTTTTTGGTATCATCATGATTCTTACAAAATTATTCAACATGATAACAAAACGGGCATTTACCAATTTGCTAGGCTGTGTTCAGTCTCTGTTTGTGTAGGACCTAGGAGTATTCCTTCTGATGTATAAGTACATTTAGTAGAATATTGGATCAGGCTTCTTATCATAGATGTACCCACATATCAGCATCATTATTGAGACCCCAAGGTGTCATCGTTTTGAGGTCCAAGATGTACTTTGATTCCATTATTCTGAGGGCTCTTGAAAAAAAATATATATATATATATATATATATATATATATATATATATGCTACGATTATCCAATCATTCACTGCCTCCACCATACCGAGAGTTGCGTCGTCACCATAACACTCCTTGGATCGAGTCTCTCTACTCCACCATTAAACGACCACGCCATGTGAGATTTTCAAAAATTTCTTTATTTCGCCGCTGCCAAACGCGTTTCGACTACACAGTAGCCTTGATCACTGGTTACGGTTTAAAGAGCGCGCGGCCATTTTTAAAGAAAAAAATATTCATGTTACGTCATCAACACTACCTGTCGACCGACAGGAAAGACAGACTTATAATTCACTTTGTTTGTAATATGTTATTTTTACACATTTGCCTCAACATAAATAAATACATTTAAAAAAATGCATAGCGTGTGTCAGTTCATTAAATTTAAGCATAACTGAATGTTTTAATAAATTCTTGGTGCGAGCTTTACTGGTATTCAACTCACATGTCAACAAAACTTTATCGACAATGACACGCAGTTTTAAATCTGCGAGCTGTGCATATGTACTTTACACTCATTGTCTAGCCATGTCGTATGCTAACGAATTCTGCCCATGTGGGCCTGCCGACTCATGCTTTAATTGTATTTCCCATTATTAATTTGTCATTTCGGTAAAATATTACTTGATGAGTTGTTATGTACACTCGCACCAATTACATATAATATGAGAATCTAATAGAGCTCAAGTGAGCAAACACACAAGTTATGTACCTTATAAATAAGCTGGCATTGTACTCGATTTTTTTAATAAATGTTGACTGCCAAGTGTAATTAACATTATCAGAAGCACTGTCCACAAAATTATACCTGATCAAAATAGTTGTCAACTGTATTTACAGCAGATGCTACTCGTTAGTTACCGACTAACTAATATCATAGATGTCTATGCAAATCTTCTTCAATATTAGGACCATTCGGTTGCTTAGTATTTAACTTGATTATATATCTTGATTCAAGTTTCCTTAGCTTGTTCAATCTATTTCCCCCTCTTTGACTGGTTGGAATAGAGTCAATTACACAGTATGTCAACCCTTTTGCGTCCTTATTGTGCATTAGTTCAAAATGCCTGGCTACAGCATAAGCCCTGTCTGCATTTTTAATTTCTCGCAGGTGTTGTAATATCCTTTTGTAGGCTTCATTGATTGTGCTGCCCACATATCGAAGCCCACAAGGGCACTCGAGAATGTAGATAGCATAATCAGTCTTACATGTATATTTATTTTTGATCTTTTCCGTTCTGTTGGAAAGGCCTAATCTGTACTTGCTACAGTTTACGCCGTGATTACATGCCTTACACTTTGTACATTTTACGAAGCCATTCTTGTCAAGCCAAGTTTTTTTAGGTTGGGGTTTTCTAAGCACATTACTTACTAAACAGTCTTTGAAGGATTTTGCTTTCTTAAAAGTGATTTGTGGTCTCTTGGGGACTTCTTTCCCTAGCACGGGGTCGTTCTTAATGATATGCCAATGCTTGTTGAGTATTCTTCTCACCTCAACATGTTGGTTACAAAAACCTGTTATAAATCTGCATTGGTTTTCATTATTGCTGACTTTTGTATTACCAAAGAGGATTTGCTCTCTCTTCAGTTTTGAGGCTTTTTGTATTCCCTCTGCTATCCACGTAGTAGGGTAGCCCCGTTCTTTAAATCTTGTACTCAATATTTCTAGTTCTTTCTCAGTTTCCAAAGGAGTACTGCAATTCCGCATGACTCTGAGACTTTCCCCATAGGGTATACTGCTCTTGAGGGCCATCGGGTGAAAACTTTTTGCATGCAACAAAGTGTTGCCACTGGTAGGTTTTCTGTAAAGTTTAGTTTGAATTTTCCCATTTTCGACATACACTGTTAGATCTAAGAAGTTGACACTGTTATTACTTATGGTACTGGTAAAGGATAGGTTTAACTCATTCTTCTGAAGGTTTGATATGAATGTGTTAGCCTCAAGTTCAGTGCCTTTCCAGACCAAAAACAGATCGTCGATAAAACGACTCCAATGAATAATGTTTTCATCCCACTCTTTCTGGTACTGCGTCCGGACCACCTGCTCCTCCCACCAGCCCATATGCAAATTAGCATAGCTGGGGGCGAAGCAGGTGCCCATGGCAGTACCACACGTTTGATGGAACAGTTGACCATAAAACAGGAAGTAGTTGCTGGTTAAACATTTTTCCACCATTCTCAGGAGCATTTGTGTATGTGACCACAAGCTGATTGCTCTTGTACCCAAGAAATGTTTAACGGCACAAATTCCATCCACGTGCCTAATACTTGTGTACAAACTGGCCACATCAATAGTGATCAACAAGTAGTCATCTTCCCATGGTGTGTCGTAAATTTTTTTCTGAAAATCTCCAGTGTCTTGCAAAAACGAAGGGAGTGTTTTTGCCAAAGGATTCAAAAAAGAGTCAACAAATTTGGAAGTGTGTTCTAGTGCGCTACCTATTGCTGAAATAATAGGGCGTCCTGGGGGGTTTGATAAATCCTTGTGCACCTTTAGAATTAAATAAAATTCAGGTGTAGTTGGAAAATCGATCTTAAAATACATGTATTCATCATGTGTCAAAAGTGAAGAGTCATACCATTGCTTCAGCTCTGCATTGAAATGTTCATGACTCTCTATCATTGTTTTTTCTTCAACGCGTACATAGCATTGTTTGTTGTTAAGTTGCTGGTATGCTTCAGCTAAGTATTTAGTTCTATCCCAAAGGACTACATTGCCCCCCTTATCAGCATTGCGCACTACGCAGTTATTATACTCTAGCAGTTTTTTGATTAAAGCATAATACTCTTGTTGCTGCTTATTATTAGCTTTATTTGGATTCATGTCCTTTCCCAACTTCTTCAGTTCATTTAAGACCAATTCATTATAAACATCAACAGTGTCTTTAGCTGGTGACGGTGTGAAACGTGATCTTGGTCTAAAAGGTGTTGGGGCATCTTGGTTGATGTTGATGTCTTCTTCCTGGGCAATTTTATCCGCAATGTCTTCTAGTTCCACATTCTGAGCTTCCATATTTGTTGCTCTCAATACCATCATTAAATCCATGTCATCCACCCTTAGGTTATCCTCAATTGCAGTGCCAGCCACGGGGGTCGCAGTTGTCTTGGGGCTCGGGTTTACAAGGAAATGTTTTTTAAGTTTGAGTAATCTTATAAACTTAAAGAGGTCAATGCGAGTTTACACAAAGTCCATGTCAGCCTCTGGGCAGAATGATAAGCCTAGTTCCAAAATCCTCTGTTCCCCCTTTGTCAATTGGATGTTTGTTAAATTGATGATGGTCATTTCTTTGGTGGAATTCTCTATTGCTTCGTCGATTTCTTCTTCTGCTTTTGATATCCGCGCCCGGCGTTTCAACCCCTTCCGCCGGTTTGCCCTCTGCCTCTTCCTCCTGGTGGTTCTGAGTTTGCACTCTGTGTTGGTGGCCTTTGACACAGATTGTAGCGTCGCTCCACGTTTAAATAGCGTAGTTCATCTATCACAGAAGGTATTACGCCCGGTGTCGGTCTATTGGTTTCTCCTTCCGTGTCATAATCAGAGCTTGTGACACTGCTTAGGTCGGATGCAGGCTCAGTTCCCGTTTTAGATAGGTTAGCCGGTTGCGTCTGCTTTTGTTGTCTAATGGCGTCGAACTTTTTTGCAAAGGTGTATATTTGACCTCGATCGTAGTCTTGTTTATCACGCTGGAATTTGTGAGTTTTACGATCTTTGATTGATAATTCCAGTTTTTTTATTCTTTCTTTGCTTTCTGCTTTGAATTTGGAGATAGAAGCTTGGTCTTCCTCTTTGCTTAAATCATTCATGATTTTTTCTATTTCCTCCAAAATCTTCTTCCTATCGATGTTGGCGTATTTAATAAGAATGCCTAACATTCTCCGTGAAGAGTCATTATTGTTTGCTGCCCATTCCTTCAACATTTCAGGGTTTGGGTCTTCGTAGCTCGGCGCAACCATCACACGGAGACCTCGGGGTATGCGTTGGACTTCTAGATACCTTTGCAGAGACTTGGATTCCCACCATTTTGAGACTTCGGATCTTTGGAGCTTTTCCAGCCTTCTTAGTTGTACCATAAGGTCATTTTGTACACTCCCACTTGTGCCCGGTACTCCGCCGTCACTCAAGGGACAACTTTTGTCGGTAAATACTTGTAGCGCTGCTTGCTCGCGCTTGTTGACCTCAGCGGCATCCATGGTCAGAATTAATAAGTCAGCGTTGTCGCTGCAATCTCAACCGCCCAACGTTCAAAGTGTTAAATCACAAGTTCGTAAGGGCTTCACTCTCTCCCCCGCAGGTAATCACAGGGTAAGTCTTATCCGCTCACCTTGGTTATGCTGCAGAGTCACCGAGGGAACTCCGAACAAATCCGTGGTGTCGGGGCTGCCTCCTGTAGATCCAGCCGTTTGTATTCTTACCGCGTTGTGTGGGGGGTGGCAGTTAGACGTATGCTACGATTATCCAAGCATTCACTGCCTCCACCATACAGAGAGTTGCGTCGTCACCATAAGACTCCTTGGATCAAGTCTCGCTACTCCACCATTAAACTACCACGCCGTGTGAGATTTTCAAAAATTTCTTTATTTCGCCGCTGCCAAACGCGTTTCGACTACACAGTAGCCTTGATCACTGGTTACGGTTTAAAGAGCGCGCGGCCATTTTTAAAGAAAAAAATATTCATGTTACGTCATCAACACTACCTGTCGACCGACAGGAAAGACAGACTTATAATTCACTTTGTTTGTAATATGTTATTTTTACACATTTGCCTCAACATAAATAAATACATTTAAAAAAATGCATAGCGTGTGTCAGTTCATTAAATTTAAGCATAACTGAATGTTTTAATAAATTCTTGGTGCGAGCGTTACTGGTATTCAACTCACATGTCAACAAAACTTTATCGACAATGACACGCAGTTTTAAATCTGCGAGCTGTGCATATGTACTTTACACTCATTGTCTAGCCATGTCGTGTGCTAAAGAATTCTGCCCATGTGGGCCTGCCGACTCATGCTTTAATTGTATTTCCCATTATTAATTTGTCATTTCGGCAAAATATTAATTGATGAGTTGTTATGTACACTCGCACCAATTACATATAATATGAGAATCTAATAGAGCTCAAGTGAGCAAACACACAAGTTATGTACCTTATAAATAAGCTGGCATTGTACTCGATTTTTTAAATAAATGTTGACTGCCAAGTGTAATTAACATTATCAGAAGCACTGTCCACAAAATTATACCTGATCAAAATAGTTGTCAACTGTATTTACAGCAGATGCTACTCGTTAATTACCGACTAACTAATATCATAGATGTCTATGCAAATCTTCTTCAATATTAAGACCGTTCGGTTGCTTAGTATTTAACTTGATTATATATCTTGATTCAAGTTTCCTTAGCTTGTTCAATCTATTTCCCCCTCTTTGACTGGCTGGAATAGAGTCAATTATACAGTATGTCAACCCTTTTGCGTCCTTATTATGCATTAGTTCAAAATGCCTGGCTACAGGATAAGCCCTGTCTGCATTTTTAATTGCTCGCAGGTGTTGTAATATCCTTTTGTAGGCTTCATTGATTGTGCTGCCCACATATCGAAGCCCACAAGGGCACTCGAGAATGTAGATAGCATAATCAGTCTTACATGTATATTTATTTTTGATCTTTTCCATTTTGTTGGAAAGGCCTAATCTGTACTTGCTACAGTTTACGCCATGATTACATGCCTTACACTTTGTACATTTCACGAAACCATTCTTGTCAAGCCAAGTTTTTTTAGGTTGGGGTTTTCTAAGCACATTACTTACTAAACAGTCTTTGAAGGATTTTGCTTTCTTAAAAGTGATTTGTGGTCTCTTGGGGACTTCTTTCCCTAGCACGGGGTCGTTCTTAATGATATGCCAATGCTTGTTGAGTATTCTTCTCACCTCAACATGTTGGTTACAAAAACCTGTTATAAATCTGCATTGGTTTTCATTATTGCTGACTTTTGTATTACCGAAGAGGATTTGCTTTCTCTTCAGTTTTGAGGCTTTTTGTATTCCCTCTGCTATCCACGTAGTAGGGTAGCCCCGTTCTTTAAATCTTGTACTCAATATTTCTAATATATATGAGACAATCTCAGCTTTCTCTCGCCTGGAGCCCAGTCCTGGATACCGTCGGCGCAGAAGAAGAGAGGAGACCCAAAGGTCAGGTGAGCAGTGTTTATTCAATAATAGAAAAGGCGCACCTCAGCATATATATATACTACTACTTCAAATAAAGTCAGCACTCACGGAGGTAAATCCTTGCTCCGGATTTATTTGGCACAAAAGTAAAGAACAAACGCGTTCCAGCCGTACACCTTCGTCAGTGTTAGGCCGCCGCTGCAAACGGACTTCCTGCTATACACGTAATGTATAAGGTGACTTGCAGGATAGGTGGCGCCATAATCAAGTCAGGCAAACGAACAGAACATAAACATACAGTTCAATTCATTGTTTCAAATTGAAATTACATTTCATTCTAATACCAGTAAACGATCTACGTAGCTCTAAGCAGTTAAATAATTGTCACTGCCCCATTTCAAACTGAGCTAACTAACAATTGTGTGAGAAAACTTATGCACAAATAGCAATGGAAATTCAATGTGCATAACGTGCAGCTAAGGTACATACAGCCCTGGATAGGCATAAACACGAGCCTTGATTCATATATCATTAGATAGATATACTAAGTGCATAACATTAAACAGTGAATGAAAATAATACTGCCTGCAAAAAAATCATAAAAATGTGCTTGGATATATATATATATATAAATGAAAAGAATGAGACTTGAATATGCCCAACGCGTAGTTCATTCCTATGTAGCCCTGAATGGGCATACGTTATGTCCCAATTAGATGTAACTCAAGGTGGGCAGAAGCAAACATATCCTACACAAGTTATGAAAGTAAAGCACTGTAGACGCCCACAATTCTGCAAAAATTACCCTGGTTAATCCAAAACTACAATATACATATTTACAAGTGAACCCTCAGCTCCTCCCCCATATTAAGTCCTATAGGTGCTTTGGTGGCCATATCCATAATGTAGCTGGACTCAAGTCTCCTCAAACATTTCTCTCGATCCCCAGCCCTTGGGTTTCGGGCCACATGATCCAAACAAAAATATTTTAGGAGCTTCCGATTGCTGGTATGACACGACTGAATGTGTCTCACAACTGGATAGTTGTTATCCCTATTCTGAATGGCCCTTTGGTATTCCAATATCCTGATCTAGGAATATGCATGGATGGTACTGCCCACATATCTAAAACCACATGGGCAGACCAAGCAGTACACAACAAAGGTTGTGTTACAGTTCATGAATTTAGATATGCGAACACTGTCCCTCCGTCCAGGGACTAGATAAAATGTAACTTTGTTGCTGTCAGCACAGGCCTTACCTTTACTGCAAGGGAAAAATCCAGAAATGCCTAACATACCCCTTTGAATTGGAGGTAGATGGCTTCTCACTAATTGATCTTTAAGAGACCGTGTTTTTCTGAAAGTGAGCGAAGGATGCAATGGAACATCTCGGCCAATGATCACTTCTGATCTTAATATGCTCCAATTGGCTTGTATAATTTTTCTGACATTATTAGCCACACTGGAGTGCTGTTACGTTTGATACAAAGCAGTTCTCCGTAAGGGATACTGTTTTTCATGTTTACTGGGTGGCTACTTCTCACGTGCAGTACAGAATTTCCAGCAGTGGATTTTCTGTAAAGTGCCGTTTGGATTTTCCCATCTGCCACAAAAACCCTTACGTTCAAGTAGGTAACCTCTACTGCACTGATGTGACTAGTAAAGTTCAGGTTCAAAATCGTTGGTATTCAAATACGCAATATACTCTCTAGCTGACAGTATACTGCCTCTCCAGAATATAAAGAGGTCATCTATGTAGCACCTCCAGCTAATGGTTTGCTGAACCCAGTGATCACAGGAGTCTGCCCATGCAGCCTGCCTCTCCCACCAGACGATGAATACATTTGCGTAGCTGGGGGCAAAGCAGGCTCCCATGTTAGGCCCCCATTTCTGTTTATATACCTGATCCTGAAAGACAAATATGTTATTGTACAGGCAAAATTGCAGAAATTCAATAAGCATTTTACTATTTTCCAAGAATTTCTGAGAGCAATTAAGTAGGTAGTATTGAATAGCCATAATTAGATCTGTATGGGAAATACTGGTATATAAACTAGAGATATCAAGGGTAATCATCAGAAACTCCGGCTCCCATGAGATTCCTTCAATGTACCTCAAAAAGTCCTTAGTGTCTTTTTGTAAAGGATGGTAATTCGAGTACAAATGGGAAAAGAAAATGATCAATGAACTTAGACATATTCTCTAAAAGGCCACCAAAGGAGGAGATAATTGGTCTCCCTGGCGGGGTCCGTGGATCCTTATGCACCTTTGGCAGATGATAGAAGGCGGGCAGTCTCGGATAGGAAACTATTAGAAAATTGTACTCTTCAGTTGAAAGCATGCCTTTCGTTTTCCATTTCAGAATCAGTTTTTCATACTGTGCCGTACTCTCGATATATTCAATCATTGTTATAGGTGTATAATTGTCTCGATTGTTGAGCTGCGAAAGAGCTTCTTTGCAATAGTTTGTCCGTGTCTGCATCACCATGTTACCGCCCTTATCTGAGGGTTTAATAACAATGGAATCATCTGATTCTAGGGCTTTAGCTGCCTGTCTCTGTGCCTGGGTAAAGTTCCAAGGTAAATTCCTGTGTTCATACTCACTCTCTCTAAATCTACAGAGATCTTGTATCACTTTGTTGTTATGTTATGTTATGTTAAATTAAATTTATTAAGCGCAAGTACGCCCGTAGGCTTCATGGCGCTGTGGAAGACTGGCAAAACATAACATGTAACAGAAAAAAAACGGATTTAACTAAGGATAAGCTTGCTTAAAGAGCCACGTTTTAAAAGCCTGCCTAAAGGCCAACAGATCTTCATGAAGCCTTAGCGGCGGTGGCAGAGAGTTCCACAGGGAGGAGGCCAGGAAGTGGAAAGATCCACCCCCCTGGCGTTGTTTCCTGATCCGAGGCACCACTAACAGGTTCTTTTGACCTGAGCGGAGAGCACGAGAGGGAGTGTAACTGACAAGCAGGTGAAAGATATCAATCGTGTTAGTTGATGTAGGAGGAATACATTTAGAAGTAGGTCGGAGGGTGCTTTTTGGCCTTTCTTGATGGATAATCTGAGTGGTCTGATTAGTCACCATGTTCGTCTTCCTTAGATCATCGGCATCAAAGGTGCACTTCAAATATGGCAAACCTGAGGCCTTTTAATTGGTGCAGTAACGCAGGGCATTGTGGGAACCTTGAATCGGATGTGCTGATAATTTGCCTCTGAGGAAGGAACTCGAACGCTCCAAAATGCATTAGGCCAATGGACAAAAATGTCATCGGAGTTGCACTCCTGTTTCTAGAAAATAAAGGATTGTATCTGACAGCTGGAGGAGTGCGTTTCTCAAATGCAGGGCAACCTTGTAAATGTTGAGAAGCATAAAAGTAAGAGCAATTTATCAAAATTCTTCTGTCTGGATCGAGTTCCACCCCTAAGGAGAAGGGGTGATCGGATAAGAACTCTCAGACAGTTAGAATCTAAACATATAATAGAACATCGCACCCTAGTTCCAGATGGTTTGAATTATGAAGAAGAAATGTGGGTGAACGTTGGCTATGTATCTTGAGAAGAAATGTGATTTTGTAAAAACAAAAATAAATTATTGAAATGGGAACTCAATGAGAAAATGAAATAATGAATATATGATCAACTAGAAAGTAGATGGTTATTTATCTCATTAGGTGTGGTAACAAAGAAATGAATTACTTGAAGTCATTGCTTTTCTTTGCAGCAACTGAAATTTGGTGGGTAAATAAGGATAAACAGATAAGATTTGTACGCCCCATTCTTGTGCAAATGTGTTTCAATATGTAGAGTTTCAAATTAATTTAATGCCTTTTCCTCATGAATATATCATTTGAAAATGTTATTGTTCTTAATTAGTGTCTGAATCACACATAGGAAATTGTTACATTTTGTAAAACAAGTTAAAAGATGCCATTGCCCATTCAGGGGGAGATACCAAAAGGCAGGGCGACATAGTAGAATGATGTATGATTACATAGGAATTTAAGTTAAAATATGTTTCTTATTTTGGATGTTAGGATATGTACAGACAGACAAATTATCATCCTTTTGCCCATTCTAAAATGGCTGCCGTTAAATTCAATGTGGATTAAGTGCAATGTGCCGAGCAGTCTGCTTTCTGTTTCAATGGACATAAAAGTGGGAAGTGATATGAATTTAAACTGTGATGAACATTGTTAATATCGACATTGATAAAGGCCGGCATGGCAGAAACGTGTTTGTCTGCTGATGGGAGCTGAGTAAAATAATGTATTTATAATCGCAAGTGTGCACCACATTTTGTTGTGTCCTTAGCGTTTGGAGAAATGTATATATATATATATATATATATATATATATATATATATATATATATATATATATATATATATTTATATATATATATATATATATATATATATATATATATATAGTGTGCACTCCGCCGTCTCACCTAGCCTCAAAGTAACACCCAGCCAGGGTAAGCACCACTCGGACACAGACCAGTAAAGTTTCCTTCTTATTTATTCAGTGCAGAAAAAAGTCCATGACGTTTGGGCTCCCACAAGCCTTGTTCACATGACAATGTTTTTGTTTGTCGGTGTCCACCTTTTAAAGTGCCAGTGATAAGTATATTGATTACACGTGTGAGTGTTTGAGACATGGACATAGAAAACATACTCAGTTGAGGTTTACAATCCACTTTTCAACTCGGGTACCTTAATTCAAAAAAGGACATAAATATCAGTAAAATACCAATGATATAAATTACGGGTTTTGGGTAAATGCTAAACAGTCATTAGGGGGTCCAATTTGATTACATCTATACTCTGCATGAAAGTATATACAATTATACAGATATAGATACTTGCTAACAATGCACCGTTTCAACCTTAAATTATTGGTAAAATACAAGTTTTGTTCAATCGGTAACATTTATCCTCTGTACAAAAGTGTATACGAATATGCAGATACAGATACTCAATAACACTGCACCATTTTAACCTCAGATTCTTAGTAAAATACACATTTTGTTCACGGTTGCAGCTGTTGGTCATAATGTTTAAAATAACACAATAGATTTCCCCCAATTTTCAATATAGAATGTCAAATGCCATTTAATCAAGTTCAATAAAAACCGTCAATAATAAAGTGCAAGTGCTTTTTTTGGTATTATACCAGATTGTGCAAATACGCTCATACGATGTGCAAAATTTCGCAGTCATATATGTGCAAAATAGCAATTAAATGTGCAAAATCCGCAAGATGTGCAACATATAAAGGTACTACTAATATCCAGTTATATTGACCTTGTAACTGTGACAGTTCCGATTAAAAAGCATACCCGTATATATGACAAAAATGTCCCAATCAATAAATAATGTGAAATGATGTTAGGGTACAGTCTGCCACCCTGTACCCACTGGTTTATAATCCTGCCCTTCAACAAAGTTACATACTGTTTTCCATAGTCCTGTTCAATAATTGAAAGTGAAAAAAGATAATGTATAGTGAATAATATTGGCAGATTGACTGGGATTAAGGACCCATCACAATCTGAATATTTTCTATATGTACTCCCTAATAATCAATGATTTCACATAGTTAACAGCATCCTCAGATGAAGATAAATGAATTTGAAAAAATCAATCTTCTCTCCACCAGATATTCCCACACTCTCTCCCATCAAGGGAAACCCTGTATAAGAACACCACTATGGAGAGTTCCTGCTAATCATAAAGGCAACATTTCTAGTTTATTCAAGGCAAACATGTGTATAAATCCTCCGTGATGTTGAGGCCCATTGGTGACTTAGTATTAAGGAGTAGAATGTACTTGGTCTCCAATTTCCTCAATTTAGCATCTCTGTCTCCACCTCTCTTACTGTTCATGATTGAATCAATCACCCACTATCTAAGCTGAGTGTTGTCACTGCGATGGCATTCTTTAAAATGGCGGGCCACTGGGTAGGTGTTATCACTGTTGGCAATGGCCCACAGATGTTGAAGAATACGTATGTGGACAGCATTCTTTGTGCTGCCCACATATTTCAGTGCGCAGGGGCATTCCAATATATACACCGCATACTCGGTTTTACATGTTAAAACCTGTATGATGGGATGTTGAGTATTGGTGAATCCGTCCCTATAGTTTTTTGTATTTTGTCCATGGCTGCAAGCCTTGCAGGTTTTGCATCTATAAAAACCTTTATTCTCTTGCCACCAGGTTGACTTAACGTAGGGTTCGGGATTGGTAACCACCACATGGTCTCGAAGTGATGGTGCCGTGCTGAATGTGAGGGAGACTTGTTTAGGGAGATTACTGCCTATAACTGAGTCATGGGTAACCAAAGACCAGTGTTTATTGAGTATTTTCCGGATATGTTGATGTTGTCTGTTGTATCCGGTAATAACTCTAAAGCAATTGTCATCGCCTGGAGCCTCAGCTGCTGTATTGTCTGATTTCTCATCAGACCTGCCGCTGTTCCTAGTTAGCAGTTCCTCTCGCGATAGAGCCATGGATTTATCTTTGGCCCTTTGTATCAGTTGGTTCGAGTAACCACGCTCCAAAAAGCGGATAGTGCTCAAGTCCTGTGCTTTCTTTAAGTCAATAGGATCGCTGCAAATGCGTCTTAATCGCAACATCTCACCGTAAGGGATGCTAGATATTAAATGCAGTGGATGTGCACTGGCTGCATGCAATATGCTGTTACCAGCAGTTGCTTTTCGAAAGATCCTAGACTCTAACTGGCCCTCCTTTATATACAATTCGGTGTCAAGAAAAGTCACACTTTCCTGGCTTAGCTTTGCTGTGAATCTCAAATGTAATTCATTTTTATTGATATCCTCAATGAATTTTAATGCATCATCCTTACTGCCCCGCCAGATAACCAAAAGATCGTCAATAAAACGAAACCACGCAACCAAATTGTTGCGAATGTTGTGGCGATATTCATGGCCCAGGACCAGCTCCTCCCAAGCTCCCATGTGCAAACATGCAAAGCTTGGGGAGAAGCTGGCCCCCATTGCCACACCCTGTAGCTGACGATACAGGTGTTGATTGTAAAGAAAAACATTGTTAGCAAGGCAAAATTTCAACATCTCCAGAAGCATTACATTGTGGTCCTGGGCACAAATACCCCTTCTGGATAGATAATGTTCAACCGCATTTATGCCATCATCATGCGAAATGCTCGTGTAGAGCGAGGATACATCCAGAGCTATCAGCCAATCACCTGTAACCCATTCAACATCCTTGATTTTTAACAGAAAATCCCCAGTATCTTGGACATAGGAGCCTAATTGTTGCACATACCCCTGTAAAAAATAATCTATATAAACAGAAGTGTGTTCCAATAAGCTGCCCCTGGCAGAGATGATCGGTCTGCATGGCGGGTGCAAGGGGTCCTTGTGAATCTTGGGGATAAAATATAGGATGGGTGTAATGGGATTGTCATTTTTCAAATATTTGTATTCAGCTTCAGTTAGTAATTTGCATGATTTCCATCTTGAAAGTTTACGATGGTATTCTGCTTTCATTGAGGCTAAAGTATTCATTTGTATGCGTTCATAGCATGTGCGGTCATTTAATTGAACATAGGCTTCCTTGTCATATTCAGCTTTGGACCTAAGCACAACATTGCCTCCCTTATCACTGTTTCTCACAATTAAGTCTTTCTCCTTACTTAATAATAATAATAATAATAATACAGATGCTTGTAGAGCGCGAACAGCTACCTCAGGTGAGGTGTCCCGGCGCTAGTGAGTCCTGCAGAAAAAGCGAATAGTCAGGAGGAAGATAAGGATTATTGCACAAAGAGCCAAGTTTTTAAGAGCTTCCTAAAGCTAGCTTCCGTCGTGGCAGATTGGATGGCAGGGGGCAAGGTATTCCAAAGTTTCGCCGTACCGGCCGAAAAGGACCTGCCTCCAAGTCTAGCTTTCCTCACGCGTGGGACAGTTAGCTTGAGCAATGAGTTTGAACGCAGCTCTCGATTTTGGTTGTAGCGGGGAAGTCGAAGTTTTAGATAATTGGGACACGTGCCTTTTAGCGCTCTGAAAGCCAAGGTAAGCACCTTGAACTTAATTCGGCTTGCCACTGGCAACCAATGTAGCTCGTGCAGATGCGGAGAGATATGCTGCCTAAAAGGGACATTTTTTATCAATCTCGCAGCCGCGTTCTGCACGATTTGTAAGTGTTGCACCGCATATTTGGGCAGACCAAGAAAGAGGCCATTTGAATAATCAAGTCGGGATGTGATTGTTGCGTGAACAATCGTTTTTCGACATTCGACTGGTAGCAGGGGCAGAAATTTACGCAAATTTCTGAGTTTGTGCAGGCAGCCAGCAGTGAGCTGTTGTATATGCGGCAGGAAGGACAGATTCTCATCCCATCTTACTCCTAGATTTTTTGCATGTGTTCCGGGAGATGGGGCAGGGCCCATTTCCGTTGGCCACCATAGGTCCGGCGGGGGGTGTTTGTGATTTCCAAAGAATAACACCTCTGTTTTACTCGCATTCATTTTGAGTTTATTAGTGTTCATCCATTTGGCCACGTCTCGAAGACAGCCCCTGATTTTACTGAAAGCTGCCTCTGACGTGTCTGTATAGGGGAAGACCAATTGAGTGTCATCCGCATATGATATTGCTTTGACCCCCCATTTAGCAATCAGGGTGAAAAGCGGGGCCAGATAGACATTGAACAGCAGAGGGCTGAGTGCCGACCCCTGCGGGACACCACACCAGAGGCCTTTAGGTCCAGAAGAAAAGGGGCCCAGGGCCACTTTCTGGGACCGATCTGAGAGGTAGGAGTGTAGCCATTTGAGTGCTTTGTCTCCCAGGCCGATGTCCTTAAGCCGAATCAACAGTCTGCTATGATCCACTGTATCAAAGGCAGCGGATAGATCCAGGAGCACCAGCATAGCTGATGCTCCTGGATACATAATATATACATATATATTATATATATATATTATATATATATATACATATATACATAATATATACTTAATCTGGCAGTGAGTGTTTTGTATTGTTGCAACTGTTTGTTATATTTCCTTTTAACTTTTCCAGTCCGGATCTGTAGATCTTTTAAGTCAGCCACCACATTCTCATGAAAAATGTCCAAATTATCGCGAGGTAATATTGGACAAAAAGTTGAAGGTGGCCTAAAATGAGTTTCATTTGAGATTCTATTGCCACAATTATCAAATTTATCGGGATTCTTGGTCACAATATTTGTGTCATCATAACCAGCTCCTTCCGTTATCCATAGTTCTGTTATAGTCCGTGTGCCCTGTGATATTTCCATTGAATCACTTTCAGGCTCAGTGACCTGAGTTTGGATGTTTTTAGACTTGTCCTTCAATGCATAGAACTTGCGGAGTTTTAGTTTCCTCACCGCTTTGTATATATCACATCTCGTGTTTGGATAATTGAAATTGCAAGGTGCAGCATACGTAAGGCCTAATCTAAGTATGTTTTCCTCTTCAGTGGAGAGAACCATATACGCCCATGAACTCTTGCCTCTGAAGAAAGGAAATCTTCCTGAAACGCGTCAGGCTTATGAGAAAGAATATAATTTGAAAGGGACTGCTGTGAGGTCCCACGTGTGCATGCTGCCATTCGAATAAAAGTGAGAACCAGCAGTCTTCCTGTGGCTTCGTACAAATGGGTTTCTGCAACTGATTTGATGTTTTACGGCTGGCCTCGGTCGTGTACGTAAGCCCACTGCAGAACAGCGGATCTCCTCTAATCTCACTTGGGATCTGAATATGGAGAAGGAAGCAGGGTGGCACCTCACGCAGGGGGTTGTCCGCCTTCACGGAATGACAATTGTAAAGCGGAACGTGGAGCTACAGCATGTCCTATTTCTATCCACTGGGGAAAAAAGACGTGTTTTAAAAGGACATGATGACGGCACCCATCATCATCATATATATTACCTACTGGCGGTCGCCAGTAGGTAGGTATAGTTAGAACCTACCTTCTATAGAAAAAGTGTTTTTTAATTTGCTAATAACTTTGGCATTGTTTGACGAATCTTCGCAAAATTCTCCAATAAAAGGTCCTATGCTGAAAGTTTGCGGGTGATTTGTCAAGCGGGGGCTGAGAAAAAAGGGGGGTCCCAAAAAGTGTTTTCTCCATGTTAATTTCTATAGGAAATTTGATTACTGGCTACAGCCCAAACTGCTGAACGGAATTACACCAAATTTGGCAAAAAGGTAGCGCTTGGTTCAGAAAGTGACCTTTTGTTTAAATGGTGTTAATCGGTTCAGTAGTTGTTGAGAAATTAAAAAATAAAAGTCTGAAAATCAATTTTCCATAGGATACTTTAGCCAAGGCTACAGCCTGAATTGCTGAACGGAATTACACCAAATTTGGCAAAAAGGTAGTGCTTGTTAAAAAGACGACCTTTTCTTAAAATGGTGTAAATCGTTCAGTATTTGCTTAGAAATCAAAAAAATAAAAGTTTTGATATCAAGGGGAGCGGTGGGTCTGCCCACCCTCCCGACCACAAGCTTCACTGTGATTGACTGCCAGCACTCCAAACCAGGAAGTATTGGCAGCCATCGTGTGAATCGGTAGAACCGAGTCGCAAGAAAACAGTGGAAATTTTTTTTTAAAAAGAAGAAAAGGGGGCAGGGTAGAAACACCCTGTCCCCCTAGTCCTGCTCAGGGGGTCCCACAAGGACGTCTGAATGCACGCTGGATGCGCGAATCCGGATAAAAAAAAATTGAAGTGGGCTCCTCACTTCATTTAAATGAGCCCCCGGGTGGGCCAGGTTCAGGGGCAATCCTCCCTGAATCTATGTAAATTAGGTGCAGGAGGGCACACAGCCCTTCCGCAGCCCTGGGGACCCCCACCTCCCCGGAGCTTGTTTTGTAATTAGTGGGGGGCCTCAGATGCTCTCCTAAGCCAGTGGTGATGCATGGTCCAGGCAGGCCACACTGGTAGCAATGTCTGTTGTCTACTGGACTGCGTCATCTTCAATCGCGACTCCATCTGAATTGTGAGCACTGCTGTCCACAGTGTAGATTGAAGGCAGTCTTCAACACAGACATCGAGGAATGCTTTATGTCACTTCCTCTTGACAAAATACGAGGACATAGAGCACAATTTACTCTGCAATGAATAAATCAAGACTGAATTTGAATTGTGAGCCCTGATGACCGCAGTGTAGGCATATGGAACAAAAGATGAAATATGTATGGAATACATTGTCGAAATATGTAGGTTTCAGGGTTGTTATAGTTAGTTGCCTACAGGACTCTGAAATTAATGAATGAAGACTAAATTTGAATTGTAAGCCCTGCTTACTACAGTGTAGGCCGGAGGCAGCGGTCAGCAAGGGCCCACAGGCACATGGCATTGAGTTGAGCTGCACAGTTAGTGGCACCTGAATCACTCAGCGTATGCACAGCCAGCAATGATGCATAGTTCGGGTGGGCCGCACTGGGAGCAATGTCTTTTGCCGAATGAATTCTGCCTCAATAAGGTCACGTGGCGGTGACTTGTGGTGCACTAAGTTAGTAGCACCTGAAGCACTCAGCCTGTGTGCAGCCAGCAATGATGCGTGGTCCGGGCTGGTAGCAATGTTTGTTGCCTACTGGACTGCGTCAACTGCAATCGTGACTTAATATGAATTGTGAGCCCTGCTGTCCACAATGTAGGCTGGAGGTAGCGGTCAGCAAGGGCCCCCAGCCACATGGCATTGAGCTGAGCTGCACAGTTAGTGGCATCAGAAGCATTCAGTGTGTGCGCAGCCTGAGATGATGAGTGGTCTTGGCAGGCCGCACTGGGAGCAATGTCTTTTACCTAATGAACTCTGCCTCAATAAGGCCACGTGGCGGTGACTTGTGATGCACTGAGTTAGTGGCACCTGAAGCACTCAGCGTTTGCGCAGCCAGCGATGATGCATGGTCCAGGCCGACCGCCCTGGGAGCAGTGTCTTTTGCCTAATTAATTCTCACTCAATAAGACAATATTGTGGTGACTTGTGTTGCACTGAGTTAGTGGCACTTGAAATACCAGCGATGATGCATGGTCCGGGCGGGCCGGACTGGCAGCAATGTCTGTTGCCTACTCGTCTGCCTCATCTGCAATCGTGACTCGATTTGAATTATGAGTCCTGCTGCTGTCCACAGTGTAGGCCGGAGGCAGTGGTCAGCAAGGGCCCACAGCCACGTGGCACTGAGTTGAGATGCACAGTTAGTGGCACCAGAAGCATTCTGTGTGTGCGCAGCCTGCGATGATGCGTGGTATAGGCGGGCCACACTGGTAGCAATGTCTGTTGCCTACTGGACTGTGTCATCTGCAATCGCGACTCAATCTGAATTGTGAGTAAGCATGGGCGAATTTTGCGAATTCGCGATCCGCGAATTTGCAGATTTGCGAATTCGCGAACCGCAAAATTCGCGAATTTGTGCGAATTTGCGTATTTTTGTTTTTTGCGTGTTCGCTGGGTTTTTGCATGTTCGCGGGGTTTGTTGCGTGTTCGCGGGGCTTTTTGCATCTTCACGAGCCGCTTGCATAGCGAAGTTACCCATGCAGTCGTTTATGGGAGAGGGAGAGAGATAGATAGATAGATAGATAGATAGATAGATAGATAGATAGATAGATAGATAGATAGATAGATAGATAGATAGATAGATAGATAGATAGATAGATAGATAGATAGATAGATAGATAGAGAAAGAGAGGGAAAGAGAGAGGGAGAGAGAGAACGAGAGAAAGAAAGAGAGGCCGGATCTATAAAGGGCCAGATTCCTGAGTTGCCCCTATAGAACATACAGCTTTTTATTTTTAGCAAAATGCATATGAAAATTGTGCTGTAAACGTCTCTTTTAGTTTAACCCCTCCTGACAACTCAAAATAGATGTATTTGCCATCCTCTCCCTTCTTCCTGTTTTTTATATCTGTAAGTGCTTCCTGATGAGGTTTAATTCCTTGGACAGGTGCCTCGTTGCCTACTTGTAACTATTCTCTGACCCTGCTTCAAGGGTCAGAGCAGGGTCAGAGAATAGTTGCAAGTAGGCAACGAGGCGCCAGGAAGCAATTAGCAGCAGGTGTCCAAGTTGAAGTTAATTTGTTTGTAACCCTTTTGTAAAAGGTTACAAAGAAATTAGGTTCAACTTTTGCACCTGCTGATGTAACCCTTGCTTGGCTGAAAATTCGTCCCCGCTGATTCGCGGATTTTACCGCGATTTCGGGAGATTCGCGGATTGCGAAATCGCGGAAAATCCGCAAATTCGCCCGCGAAACTGATTTTACGCCCACCTTTAATTGTGAGCCCTGCTGTCCACAGTGTACATCGAAGGCAGTAGTCTGTACAGATATAACTCTGTGGTGCTGTGTCGCTGGGTTCGCAGGGGGCCTGTGTCAAGGAGGCTGGAGGTCAACGCGGTGGCCTCGTGGCAGGGTGAAGGCCGCCACTCTGGCTGATGCGCTAGCTTCTTAGAAGTGAACCAGTCCCAGAGCCCTGACCTATTTATTCACACTCTTATGCTGGAGTGGCGTATATTGGACCAGCCCACCCCACTTCCACTTACAGGGGGGGACGACACAGCTACATGACCGAGATCTTCTCCACTGCCTGAGGTAATATGGTTGCGTCCTATGTCCACAACACTACAAGCACCAGCAGTATATGTCCATATGGAGAGGTCTGTGCTCTGCATAGTGAGGTCTGTCCAGCACATCAGCGCCACACTTGGCATTGTGTGCATTCTTATTCACGGGTGACTTGCCTCCTTCACACATACTTGGTTCACACCTCTCCCAACATTCAGCTATTGTGTGGCTGACGGGCCATGCCATTTTTTAGCGTGGTACTGTCCATTCCAACCTGGTTATTTTGCTAGCAGCCATTTTCATGCTCACGTTTGTTGTGGCGCCTCCTTGTTCGGACCTACACCCCGCCCTCGGCCTCCCAGCTGTCCCTCCCTCGCCCCTCCCCCTCCACTATCCATTTAAGACAGATGTCCCAACGCGCTGCGGCCGCGCCGAAGGTGCGCCAAAGGTAAGCCCATCTACGCCCGTCCGCGCCTGGACCGCGCCCAGCGCCAGACCCCCTGGTCCCCCCTGCTCCCAACCCACTAGAATCACATATGATGCAGCAACTCTCCTCGCCTGCAACCCCGGACGCACACCACAATGCTGCAAAGCTACTCCTGGACGCACCCACGGCCCTTTCGCTTGCCTCTCCTGCAAGTTTAACTGCTTCAGGACCTTCACCAATTCCACGCCCTCCAAACACAACTCCGATTCAAACCGACTAAAGTGCATCCTGCTCAACACCCGCTCGGTCCACAGACACGCAACAGAACTCTGGGACCTAATCAACTCTGCGTCACCTGACATCGCCTTCCTTACTGAAACATGGATGAACTCATCATCAGCTCCAGACATTGCCATAGCCATTCCAGACACTTACAAGATTATCCGCAAAGACCGCACCAATCAAACAGGAGGAGGCATCGCCATCATCCACAGGAACAACATCAAAATAACAACCAGCTCCGACGACAATCTTGCAACAGCCGAACATCTCCACTTTCAAATCCACACCGACCCCAGAACCACACTGAGAGGCACCCTCATCTACAGGCCTCCAGGTGCCCGCACCCAATTCAACGATGACATAATGGACTTCGTCAGCCCACACGCCCTAGCCTCCGAGAACTACATTCTTCTAGGAGACCTCAACTACCACCTTGACAACAAACTTGACAACAACACCACCACCCTTCTGGACAACTTGGCCAATCTCGGACTCAAACAACTTGTGGACACCCCCACCCATGTAGCCGGACATACGCTTGACCCTATCTTCACATCCAGCAAGCACATCTCCTTCGATCGCCCCACAGTTCTCCACTGGACGGACCACAGCTGCGTTCACTTCAACTTCAAATCCTCTCTAACCCAAAATCGCCCTCATCCTATTCTTCTGAGAAACTGGAACAAAATCATTTCCAACCAACTCCTCACATCACTCAACCAAAACCCTCCCACCCTCCCATTGGACCCAAACAAAGCGGCCACCAAACTCAAGCAATGGATCACTCACAGTGCTGACGAATTAGCACCCCTGAAAAAGCACCAGATCAATCCAACCAGCAAAAAGGCTCCCTGGTTCAATGATGACCTTAAACAATCCAAGAAACTATGCCGCACTCTGGAGAAGATATGGAGAAAAAACCCAACCTCAGACAACATGGCCTCCCTCAAGTCAGCCACCCGCAAACACCACCAACTGATTCGATCCGCTAAGAAATCAGCAATCAAGGATCGTCTCGACAACAACACTCATAACTGCAAGGAACTCTTCAACATCGTCAAAGAATTCACCAACCCCACCGCAGCATCTAACGACATCACTCCCGCCCAAGACCTTCTACAACAAAATTGCTGACATCCACAACAGCTTTGAGAAATCTCCAAGCAATCACCCCTCCCCTCCCCCCTCTGATCCTACTCCCCCAACTAACATCCTCAACGCCTGGAACCCAATTACCACAGAAGACACCATTCGCCTCGTGAACTCAATCCACTCTGGCTCGCCCACTGACCCTTGCCCCCACCACATCTTCAACAAAGCTGACTCCATCATCGCCCCCCATCTCCGTGATGTCATCAACTGCTCGTTCAACTTTGCCACCTTTCCAGAAAGCTGGAAACACGCCGAACTTAGCGCCCTTCTGAAAAAACCCACAGCAGACCCCTCTGAACTTAAAAACTACCGACCTATATCCCTCCTCCCATTCCCGGCCAAAGTCATCGAGAAAGCCGTCAACAGCCAGCTCGCCACCTTCCTCGAATCCAACAACTCCCTTGATCCATCTCAATCTGGATTTCGAGCCAAACACAGCACTGAAACCGCCCTCATTGCAGCGACCGATGACATCCGAGCACTCCTGGACAACGGAGAAACAGTGGCCCTAATCCTACTTGACCTTTCCGCCGCTTTCGACACAGTCTGCCACAGCACCCTTATACATCGACTCAGCAACATCGGCATACAAGGAAAAGCCTTGGACTGGATCATCTCATTCCTCTCTGGGAGAACTCAAAGACTCCAACTTCCCGCATTCTACTCAGAGGCCACCGAAGTCATCTGCGGCGTACCTCAAGGATCCTCACTCAGTCCCACCCTCTTTAATGTATACATGACTCCTCTCGCCTCCATCGCGCGTCAACACAACCTCAACATCATCTCTTATGCCGACGACACTCAGTTAATCCTCTCTCTCACCAAAGACCCCAACACCGCCAAAACCAACCTTCATGAAGGCATGAAAGAAGTAGCCGAATGGATGAAACAGAGCCGCCTAAAACTCAATTCAGACAAAACGGAGGTACTCATCCTAGATTCTTCCCCCTCAGCTTGGGACAACTCCTGGTGGCCTTCCGCACTGGGAGCAGCACCAACACCCACAGACCACGCACGTAACCTTGGCTTCATCCAAGATTCCTCTCTCTCGATGTCCAGACAAGTCAACGCCGTCTCGTCTTCCTGCTTCAACGTACTTCGCATTCTCAAAAAGATCTTCCGCTGGATCCCCCTCGAGACAAGAAAGACTGTCACCCACGCACTGATCACAAGTCGACTGGATTACGGCAACACACTCTACGCCGGAATCACAGCAAAATTACTGAAAAAACTCCAGCACATCCAAAACGCGTCGGCGAGACTCATACTAGACATCCCGCGCCAAGATCACATCACCAAACATCTAAAAGACCTCCACTGGCTTCCTGTTAACAAAAGAATTACTTTCCGCCTTCTCACCCACGCACACAAAGCCCTCCACAATGTAGGACCCGAATGCCTCAACACTCGACTGTCCTTCTACATACCCACCCGTCAACTTAGATCGTCCAATCATGCCCTCGCCACAGTCCCGCGCATCCGGAAATCCACCATGGGTGGCAGATCCTTCTCCTACCTGGCTGCCAAGACATGGAACTCACTCCCCACTCACCTCCGCCTTACCCAGAACCACACCTCCTTCAGAAAAGAACTTAAAACCTGGCTTTTCGACAAATAATAAACCCCTTCCCCTAGCGCCTTGAGACCCTCTGGGTGAGTAGTGTGCTCTATAAATGTCAGAACTTGAACTTGAACTTGCGCTGCCTCAGTGGGAGTAGGGAGGGTGGTCTAGGAGGGTGTTTTTGGATCGCATCGCAGATTTGGATGGTCGTTGAAAATCCTGGGAAGTAGTGTTTTATGTTTTTTTTGCATGGGAACGCCTACTCTGCAAACCATTAGCGTTAGTTGTCACTCTCATGCGTGGCAAAGTTTTTTGCAGAAGCTATCACTGGAAAACTGGCGATATCAGCAGTTTGCACCAGGTTGAGAATGGGATGATAATTCTTTCGCCACTTTTGCTGCGCTAAAGTGCTATAACTTGGCGATAAGTCCTTGAGAATACGCCCCATTGTTTTTTAAAATGTGTTCGTCCGGATTCGCGCATCCCAGATTCTTTTAAAAAAATATATGTATATATATTTTTGGGGTCCTGGGGGGTTTTGCGGGATCCGCTAATCAGGCCTAGGGGGGCAGGGTCTTTGTACCCTGCCCTCTTTTCTTGTTTTTTCATCTTTTTTCTTGTGATTTGCATGTTGCTACAACAAAGTCCTACTAAACACAAGGACTCGTTTTAGAGTCACCCTATAACCCAACAGTGGGGACTTATTGCTGAGTTCTCAACACTTTAGCGCAGCAAAAGTGGCGAAAGAATTATCACCCTATTCTCAAGTTGGTGCACACTGCCACATTGCCCACAGGCTGACGGTACCAACACAGCGGACAATCAACATCCTTTCGCAGAAAAAGCTGCTGGCTGTGCTGCACCTGTTGGCCTATGGTATTTTCTAACTAACAACTGCCAGAGTCAGAGGAGTCTCACAGCCAGCCCTATTAAACTTCCTCACGTGTCTTAGATGCATGTCCACAAAAGCAACATAGGGCCCCTGTATCCACACCACGCGCTCGTCCCAATTTGTATTATTCCTGCACAACCAACCCCAGCCATTGCTTGACACCACTGTGCTCCAGATCCAAGATTGTAGTCACTGAAAAGGGGGTGCGCCAGGTCATGAAGTCTAGTAGTAAACAGAAGTGGAAAAACAGTACTTTATTAGAAAAACATAAATTAACATCACAACAATATCAAACAATGAGTGACATTCCCAACGGGGAACATCATCAGGGCAACTTGTGGATCGAAATGACCGTTGATCGTCCTGGAAATCCCAATACTCCTTATTCAGAAATCTGTTGGATAAATGAAGACAATGGTCAAGCTTTAATATGGCCATAAACTTAATATGGTACAATGTATTGCACTTGGACAAACCGGAATGCTTAGAGGTATGATCAATCCTGCACAAAATGAATATAACAGAAGTTTGTCTGGTCGTAACCTTTGTGGGAAAGAAAATGAACGTTACAACCACTCAAACTTCTGCTACGGTCTTATTATGCAGGATTTATCATACCTATGTGCATCACGGTTCGTTTTAGTTTGATACACCTGCATGTTCACTTCACCCACACTGCGCAGGAAAAGCTAGAGACCAAGCAAGGTAACCACACCATAGCAGGCTTCCTGCACGTGTTGGGGGCACTTGTACAAACCAGAATGCTTACAGGTATGATCAATCCTGCACAAAATGAATATAACAGAAGTTTGTGTGGTGGTAACCTTTGTGGGAAAGAAAAGGAACGTTACAACCCCACAAACTTCTGCTACGGTCTCATTATGCAGGATTTATCATACCTATGAGCATCACAGTTCATTTCAGCTTGATACACCTGCATGTTAACTTCACCCACACTGCGCAGGAACAGCCAGAGACCAAGCAAGGTAACCACACCATATCAGGCTTCCTGCAGGTGTTGGGGGCAATTGACTGCACGCATGTACTACTTGTGTCCCCTGCTGACACTGTACTCAATCACCGAAATAGATACAATACGCATTCCAACAATGTGCAGGCAAAAGTGGGCCCCAGGGCCCTGTACACTAAGGTCATCGCAAACTTCTCAGAAAATGTGCATGATTCCTACATCTTTGGCAAGCATCCCAGCCCTGGTCCCCAGACCAATCCCCCGCCCAGCGATGAGTGCCCGACCCTGTGCACCCAGACCTCAATGCTCACCTGCCGCCACCGGTGTGTGTCCAAGAGGGCCCACCACTTGCCGGAGCAACCTCCTTAGCCGTTGCTGGATTCCATGGCACAGGCCCCCAGCCCATCCTGCTGCACTGCGCCGAGGAGTCATGTCTGTACAACCAGCTGCCTTTGGCGTACATGTGGTCCAACTGAGCTCACAATTCAAATCAGGTTGTGATTAGGGGTGGGCGGAATTTGCGAAATTCACTTTCGCAATCTATCGCGAAAATGTTAAAAATCTCTGCGAACACGCGGAAATATCGCGAAGACGCAAACGTTTTTTTCTGCCCGTTTGCACTATTTTCTGCGTGATCGCATCTCGCCAACTTACCCATGCGGCCACTCATGGGCGCGGTCATTGTTTTCACTTGTCCCGCCCGCTCGTGATGCTTACTTCAAGTTCCGGGTCACGCAATGCATGCTCGCGCCCGTTTGCGGCATGTATTTCCTGTTTGGGAACACTTTTACGCGTTTGCTCCGCTTTTTGCATGCTAAGGGAGAAAATAATGCGTTAACTTGCTCACGTGGTCGCAATGGGAGCGGCCATCTTGTTTTTCACGCTATTGATATGGTTCTGGGGCCTGATTTTCAATCCTCCGTCTATCTTTCCAATCCTTTGTTTCAAGACACTTTTTAAAAATCTTTTTTATTTATTATCCCTCTGACTATTTTCCTGCTTCTATATTTTTGGTTTTTGTCTACTTTTTGTGTTTTTAGCTGCTTTTTCACTCTTTTTCTATTGCCTGCTATTTTCCTTTCTTTTACTTACTTTTTAAATTTTATTACCTTTTCTTTCCCGTCCCGTCTCACTCTCCCTCTACCCCAGAACCATGTCCAAGGGTAGGGCTCGCCGCAGGAGCCAGAGCCGTGACCACCTTCCTTGCGGAAGGCGGCGCCCACAAGGGGTGCAGGAATGGGCCTTATTTGAGGAGGTGGAGTTAGCTGTACTCATTTTCTTTGTGCAGCCCCACCTCCCCTTAACCCTGGCAGCAGGTGGCAAGCCTGGGTCCGGCTACGGGCTCCGGGAGCGTCAGCAGCGGTGGGGAAAGGTGCGCCGGGCAGTGTTACGCTGCTCTGGGGTTCGGCGCACCCAGGCCCAGCTGACGCACTGGTGGTCTGACATCCTGGACTGGGAGCAGGACCTGCTGGACCTGCTAGGAGTGGAGGTCCCGGGTCTTGGTGAATAACTATTTAATTATTACTACTTTGTGTCTGTTCTTCTGCTCTATGTTATATATTGTGAATATCTTTTTTTTCCAAATAGCTAGAATGCTGCTGCTTACATTACAGGTTAATTATTACATTTAAAAGTCTTCTGTGATTGTTATGACACAGGTGCTCTTCTGCGCTACTACTAATCTTACTTTTTTGCAACTTTGCGTTTGCGCTCACCTAGCGTGATTATGTAACAGTTTATTTTAGAGAAATTAAGTTATGTAATGCTATAGTGACTCTAGTCCTTACTTTGTCCTGTCACTAAGAGATAGGGGCGGATTGATACTTAGGTTCAGTTACTTTGTAGGAGTTTGCAATTTTTTTTTGTGGTATGAGTGATGCCCCCTCTGTTACGTTATGTGCTGCTAGTACCCTAGTCTTTATTAGAACATTTTCTAGTTTGTTCAATGAGTGGTAATAGGCTTAGCACTAGCAGAACATCAGCATCAATCAATCAACCAAAAATTTGGTGTAAACAAAAATGTAGTCATGTGTCCTCCATTTGACCATATGCATTGTTGTGGACTAAAAGAAGTGGAAATGCATACATAATGTACAATTGGCACGCCTGGAATAGGTGGGCTAGGTCAGGTTGTATGTCGTACTTAGGCTTAGTTAGTATTCTGGAATCAGAATGGAAGCCTGCATTAATGTTCAAAAATAGTAAGTAGTCGATCCGCGAATCCCCTGATACTACTTGTTGACCAGATGAGATCAGTCAATTTAGTTATTGCAATTGTTGTTTACATAAGTGTTTTTTGACCCTTCTTTAAAAATATTTGATTTGTTTAACACCATCCATCAATGTTTGTCTCTTTCTTATATCTTGCCTGTTCAGCACCCAGGGGCAGGCAGACAGGGGTGCAGTCGGCGGGATACCAACATCAAGAGGAGGACACCAACGCGGGCTCTTCTGCTGACCCTAGTAAGTCTTCTTGTTTTTCATAATAATTCTTATTCCATAACTTTTACTGCATCATATTTTTCCCGAAATATTGTTTCCATTTACTAATGCTATTTTTTTACTAAAAATGATCCTTCGATCTGTACTGTTTCGAAAATCTTGTTATCCCCGCCTCTGCTATAATGACTCTCTGTACTACTACTACTATTAGTTTGTCTCTACTGTAGTAGCTAAGCTTGCCCAGTTGGCTACTCTTTATTTAAAAGGTTTTAAATAAAACTCAGATTCACCAGTAGCTCTAGCCATTGAGTCCATTCTTTTGGGTCGTCCGCTTGTACTACTTCTAGTCTTATTGATTTTGAGTCTTTGTTAATCTTGAGGCTTTGATAATTCACACCAACAAATGCCCAACCAGATTTATTACTACTTTGATATGATAGGACATACTACTACTGTTGTAGGGATTTTGCATATACAGAACTTTGCACAAGAAAATAGGATGTTGGTGATGGGAGTTTGGACCTTCCTCACACACCTCAATCAGAAGTTCAGAACTCACCACAATCCCCTGCCCGACTAGTTATAGTAGTGTCTTGTCACTATTAGCTCTCCGAACCCTCCCCCCATGATACCCAACAAGTAGACAACCCAGAACTTAACAAACCCAACCTCTCAGTCGTGGAAGCAATGCACATGCACACCCTTACTTTCGCTCGCTCGCTCACTCTTGTAAGTGTACACCAAGTCTATGTAAGTTCAACATTTTCATTTTGAATTGACAAGCTCTGTATGCTGTTCTATAATGCAGCACCAATAGGAAAATAAATAACATTAAAACAATAAAAATGGTTACACTTACTTACAGTTGGGAAATAAATCATGATAACTGAACAGTGGTGGAAGCACCACCATCCCCTAGGTAGGAATATAGTTTATATAAATTTATAAATGAAGATCTCCGAGTGAATTCGGCAGACCCCTCACTAAGAATGGGCGAATTTTGCGAATCTGGCGTTCGCGAATTTTGCGAATTTGCGAACTCGCAATCCGAAAAATCTGCCAATTCTCGCGAATTTGCAGATTTTTTTTTGTGTGTTCGCAAGGGTTTCTGCCAGTTCGCGAGGGTTTGGTACTAGTTCACAATTGCGAACTTACTTGTCGGCTCGCAACGGTCGCGACTATGTTGTTTCTACGTCTGGTTCATCATCACAGCCTCCCAGCACCCTCTGTTTCACCACTGCCACCCTCTCTTTCACCCATGCCACCCTCTGTTACATCAATGCCACCCTCTGGTTCATCATCACTGTTGATTATTGTGGGGAAAAGCAAGCACACCTACCCTGCTTCAACTGACATGAATTAATTTGGGGTTAGTTTATTAATGTGTCACTGTTTTAAAATTCCAGGTCTGGCACCTGCTTCCTTATCAGTAATTTGCTTTCTGTTGCAGTGCAATGTTTTTTTCCAGGACCTTTGTGGCCTACTTCTAGCTATTCTATGAGCCTGCTGTGAGGGTCAGAGCAGGGTCATACAATTGTTGCAACTAGCAACTGAACTCTGGAGGGGCCCCAGTCAGGAAGCACTACATTGAATTGTTAGTAATGATGAGTTTGAACTCTTGCACCTGCCGAGTGCTTTCAGTTTTGCAAAACTCGTTTTTCTGCAATTTCGAGGGATTCGCGGGGCGCGAACATGCGCGAGATCGGATTCGGAAGCCGCGAATTTGGTTGGTTGGATTTGGTTGACAAATATCATCCATGTTTTCTGTTTTTCTTTCTTTCATGTTGTACATCGGCTTCCCCCAGGGGCAACAGGAGGACACAGGAGGAGGAGGAGGAGGAGGGTGCTGTAGGGTGCTGTTGAGGATGCAGGCCAGGATCGGACAGGCGAGGGCTCCTTTGCTGGCCCCAGTAAGTTTTAATTTTAATATAAAGTACTCATTTTTTCCCAGAATTCCTCATTCGATTTTTTTCTGAATCGTCTTTGGTATTCTTGTAGACTGGATCTAAATTCTTATCCTGCCTCGACTATGACTCCGTGTGGTATTACTAGATTATTCTTATTAGTCTGTCTGTGTAGCTAACTAAGATTGCACATTTGGCAATTCCATTGGACTTCCATTCTAGTCAGCAATAGCTCTATGCACAGAGTGCAGTCCTCTGGGATTGTCCATAATGTCTTTTCAAGTGTTCTAAATGTTTATGCTTTGACAATTGCCAACAATAAAAAGGTGAATGACCACCAAGAAAGAATAAGATACTACTTTACTTTTGGTTTGGATAGGAGGACAATCCATTATACTACTGTTGCAGGGACAAATCTGCACAAACAGAACTATGGACACTAAATAATGCATTGCTTAGCTTATCAATTATAATAGGTGCTGTTAGACTTTTCACATACCTCAGTGATAACAGACTTTGTAGTTGAACCCCCAATCTCTTTACTGACTAGATAGTGTGGCAGAGTCATTTAGCTTCCAAAGTCACCGATGATTATGATTATTCCCCAATGAGGTCAGAGGCACGGACTCATGCTTGCAAAAATTGCAAAACCTTTAGCTCATCCACTCTAGTCTGGAGGACCAAAAACCACAGAGTCTATTTAAGTTTAAAAGCTTTATTAAAAGTAAACACATTTATTAAAATTAAGTTTGTCATAAAACTAAACGTTTAACTGAAAATGGAAAAGTGCTTAGTGCTGATGATTAATTGGACACATTTCTTGTGGTCGAGCCGAGCTCTCACCTGGTTTGAACTTGATCCTGCTCGTGTTCTTAGAAGTCAAGCTTCTGTCTGTTAGGAGAAAAAGTGGTGCGTGTTAAAAATAAAAAGCAAGCATTCATCAGTTGTGCCAAAAAGTGCAGCAAGACAACAGCCTTCCCTGGAAAAAGGGCCATTTTTACTTTAGAGTAGACAGTCACAGATTATTACATTGTATACTGTTTTTTTCACATCTCTTTCTTCCTCCTAGACCAAATTTTATATAGTAGTGAGTGATGTATTCTAACATTATTAAATGTACTTTGTAGGTGGAACATCTGGAGGCGGGGCCACCGCGGAGGTGACGGTGGCATTGGACAAGGACAACTCTGGGGAGGAGGCGGTGGAAGTGCTGGACAATTCTGTGGGGGATGACACGGTGGTGGCGGGCAGAGGTAAGCTATATATTCCTTACTTATTGAGATTGAAGACTGCAGAGTGTGCTTTCTGCACGGGTGTATTATAAATAAACCAGGTAGTAGTCTCCTCTAAATGTACTTCGACTTAGCTGTGAAGTTTTTGGCGAGAAGAATCCCAATCAGATCTGAGATGAACTTGATGGATGGGATGAACGAAAAGCGAAAGAAGGGTGTAAGTAAGTGTGGAAGGACGAGAAATATAATGATGACTGGCAAAGAAGAATGATATGTGTTTGCTTGGTCCCCGAGGTGGCTGGAAAGGAAAGAATATGGTATGGTGCATGGCTGGGTGAATGATGAAGCAAGGATGGGTGGAAGGAGAACAGCCTGGGTGGGTGAAACAGAAACTGTATGTGTGCATATACTTTGAATGGATGGATGCCTGGATCATTCATGGTACTATCTGACTCTCAGATAGCATATGTGTATCTAGAGAGAGTAGACGGTCACTGGATGAACTAAGTGTTACTTTGAAGAGCATGTAACACCGCACCCGCACGTTCGTTCCAGTGTAGGAAAGGCAAGGAAACGAAGTTGTAATTTTGTCCAAATACTACCATGAATAGTAGCAGTAGTTTGTATTGCAACTGCAAGCACAGCATATATCCGGTTATAACGGTGGACACTCCCTACCTCTCTTAATAACTTTAGTTTAGTAGTAGTACGTCATTCATGTGTGGGTGTATCACTGTTCACTCAATAATAAGCAAAGCACCTAAAGTCATCCCATATGTCATCAAATACATCCCATGTGAAGTGATAGATAATCAGATTATTTAGCTTCTTCATTTTCCTTTTCTAATACTCATTTGCACTGTAGGGTGAACGCTAAATTAATTAAGCAGTAGCCCTTTTAACAGAGTATTCTCAGTGCCACCCGTAATAGAAAAGTAAGAGCTTCACCACCTGCATGTACTGGACTGGTACAGTAACGTAAATCTGTCTCACTCACCATGGTGTGCGTCTGTTTTTCTCGGGTGCAAGTTCACTGCGCTGGCATTATGCCGGCTTGCATAAGATAACGTACCAATTTTCCTGAACAAGAGAGAAGAAGAAGAATAAGACTGGTGTACTGTCATAGTCGACTGTAATGGAAGTCCATAGTGCTTGTAGAATTTGTTCCTTAAACTCCCACTAATGTTAGAGCAAGGATGAAGAAGCCGGAGGTTACATAGATACTGTTCTCAATAGTTATGTACTGTGCTTTCAATTTGCTACTTGTACTGTGACAACTTTCTGCTCAATCATTTTGTGTTAATCTTAAGGAGCATTGGTTACAGACTATGTCTTTCTTTCTTCATGTAGTTGCTCCTTCCAAATCCAAGAGACCATCAAGGAGGAAGGAGCTGGCTCGAATGGCCCGGCAACGGAGGCTGGATGCCACTGTCACTGAATATTGGCGGCTGGTGGGCCTGGAGGAGGAGGAGACGCAGTCTGGTAATACAACAATGTCCACTGGGACAGCTGCATCCTCCTTCGTGCGGGCTGCCAGCCAGCGCAGTGCTCCAGCGGTACGGAGCCGGGCTACCAAAGCCAAACGCCACCGCCGAGCAGCAAAGACAGCAGCTGCCCCCCACAGGATTTGCAAGGCACGCCGGCGCCGCTTATCCATCAGACTGTCCTACCTGGAGCAGGAGGTCCTGAACTATAAGAACTTGGTGGAGGGCCTCCGCTTCAAACATGCCACCCTCCGCAAGGACCATGACGCCCTGGCTGCTAAAGTCAACAGCACCCTGCCATAGTGTCCCTTGCCCCTTTTTTAGAGACTTTTGGGGGGTGGGAATTGGGAGTTGGGTTTTTGGGGACTTTTGAAGGACAATCGTTGGGGTTAGGGAGGGTCTTGCGGGAGATTATTTTGTTAGGGCTATAAAAATATACTTTTTGAAACTTTATCTGACCATACCTGTTTTTTACTGCTTTTGAGTCTGGTGGGTGGGGGTTTAACAGTAAGTTTGTTTTCCTGAATAGTCCTAGGACTTTAGTAGTACTACCGTCAATCTCTCGTCTCTCCTAATACTCCATTATACTACCTCCAACCAAACGCTTATCTTACCTGTAATTTCTGTTTGAAAGTAGGGCTAGGCCCAGGGATGGCTCCACAGGAAATGGCGATTAAGGTTGCAATCCAGGGCGGCTGAAATTTCCTACTCCTTGTGGTGGTACTAGTGGTGTGACACAGTGGCAGTTGCATGGCTATGGAAAAAAAGAAAATGAAACCTGGTTTGTCCTTACTGTAGCATTACAACGGTACAATAGAGAATATAGCAGGTGACAGTACACTAGACTACAACAGTGCCACAAGGTAGCCTAACAAATGGTAAAGTATTTATAGTACTTTTTGTACTTGCGTAGGATTTCTTTGACATTGGCTAATACTACAAGAAATAGTACTGAAGCTGAGTAAGTCTAGAATATATCCTCGGATTCCTTCACCAGCCTGTTGCTATGACCTTATCCTCCCCAGCAAGTGTGTGGAATTATTGATGTCAGTTAGTCACACATCAAGCAAAACCACACAACCCGGGGGTAGAGGGTTAGGGTTTGTAAAAAGGATAGGAATGGGGGTTTCTTTTTGGGTAGGTTTTGTTGAGAGAGAGACATAAAGGAAGTGCATGCACTACTGAATGCATTGTTACAGAAAAGTAAGTAGTACTTTTGACAACCGTGAATGCCAGAATGCGACAGTACAGGGCTACATTAAATTAGGTTAAAAAAATAGCCGAAGTAAAACCTATAGAATGGCTGTAGGGATCAATTTAGAAGCAGAGAGAGATCCAAGAAATGCAGTCACACACACTCATTGAATAAAAGAATGGATACTGTATCTGTATTGTTGTAGTTGTCCTGTTGAATTTGGTAAGTAAGTTGCATGCAACAAACAATTCCTCTTATTAGCGGCACTCCTCCATTCCAGCTGACGCTTCGTCCATCAATGTTGGTGACCAGAAGACACCCTGTACACTGCCTGCCTGGCGGATGCTGAATTGCGGCTCGCTAATGTGAAGCCTGACTCCATCCTTTTTTCCCCATTGCAGACTGAAACCCGGCCTGTAATTATTGAACGAAAAACAGAACTGATAAATAAATATAAGGTATGTGCGCTGTGTAGTGCAAAAAGTCACACTTTGATTTTCCTAATAGACAGTACAACATTTTTGAAAGTGCGTACTCTGTCTGAGTCACCTTTTCAAGGATAAATAAGTATGGGCGAATTAATTTAGCGGATCTTTCCCCTCAAGCTAGGTGTACTGTAAACTGTGTTTTAAAACAAAATTAGACCTTCCCAGCAGTGCTTCCACCCAGACCCTTACTAAAGCCAGTTGCAAAAATGTAGAAGACCCCCAATCAGATCTCAAAAAACGAGGCCTAGCAGAAAACTGAGGACAAAACGTACTTCGAAAGTAAAAGTAGGCCCAAATACCCCCTTACCCACCGTGGATTGTATTCAAACCACTTGCTAGCAAGCAAAAGTATCCATAGCCAGCATCGCTCCAAGACTCGAAAACCCCCCCACCCAAACACATGCAATAGAAATGCTGCTAACCCTAACGAGCCATAAGTTAAGAGTAGTGGCAGAGGCTTTTTTTAACTATGCCAAATCCCCCCTTTCCCACCATGGATTTTCTTCAAATGACTTGCAACCAAAATTACACATTCTCACAAGTGCTCTAAGACCCCAGAACTCAGTTGCAAAAATCTAGAACACCCCGAAACACATGCAATCCTGCTGCTAGGGCTAACCCTAACGAACCCTAAGTTACAAAAAGTGCCAAAAGGCTTTTCCTTATGGATTTTGTCCCAAGCACTTCTATCCGGTATTAGACCTTCCCAGGAATGCCCCAAGACCCGCCAACCCACCCGCCAAAAAGCACAACACCCCCAAACAGCCCAAAAGCAAAATCACATACTTACAATATTTCTCTGCCTTCGGTCCAAACGCGCTGTGTAGCTAGGCCATAACTCCGTTTTACCACCACGGATTTCCTGAAAATCAAATGCAATCAAGATTAGACTGTCCCAGCAGTGCTCCCAGACACCGAATCTCACCCACAAACAGCCGGAACCCCCCCCAAAGAGCTCCTCAAAGGCAAGCAAGTCATCAAAAACACAAAAAAGATTTCCGCATCCGATTTGGTCCAAACCACTTTTATCTGGTATTAGATCTTCCCAGCAATGGCCCCAGAGCCGTCAACCCAGGAGAAAACGAGTAGAAGACCCCCAAACAGCCAAAGAGCAAAAGTACAAAAATGTGGACTTAGTCATTTTTTTCCAATTTCCCAAATCACTCCGCGCGCGCTCTGCAGCTAGGCTCTAACTCCCCTCTGCCACCATGGATTTGCTTCAAACCCTTTGCAAACTAAAGTATCCGTAGCCAGCATTGCTCCCAGACCCCGAAACCCACCCACAAACACCAGGAAGCCCCCCAAACAGGCCCCGAAAACGCTACATTGAGCAAAATGTCAGGAATAGCAACAAGAAAAACGTGTGAATTTTGTCCCAACCACTTCTGTCCGGTATTAGACCTTCTCAGGAATGCCCCAAGACCCGCCAACCCACCCGCCAAAAAGCACAACACCCCCAAACAGCCCAAAAGCAAAATCTCATACTTACAATATTTCTCGGCCTTCGGTCCAAACGCGCTGTGTAGCTAGGCCATAACTCCGGTTTACCACCACGGATTTCCTGAAAAGCAAATGCAATCAAGATTAGACTGTCCCAGCAGTGCTCCCAGACCCCGAAACTCACCCACAAACAGCCGGAACCCCCAAAGAGCTCCTCAAAGGCAAGCAAGTCATCAAAAACACACAAAAAATTCTGCCTCCGATTTGGTCCAAACCACTTTTATCCGGTATTAGAGCTTCCCAGCAATGGCCCCAGAGCCGTCAACCCAGGAGAAAACGAGTAGAAGACCCCCAAACAGCCAAAGAGCAAAAGAACAAAAATGTGGACTTAGTCATTTTTTTGCCAATTTCCCAAATCACTCCGCGCGCGCTCTGCAGCTAGGCCCTAACTCCCCTCTGCCACCATGGATTTGCTTCAAACCTCTTGCAAACTAAAGTATCCGTAGCCAGCATTGCTCCCAGACCCCAAAACCCACCCACAAATACAAGGAAGCCCCCCAAACAGGCCCCCGAAAACGCTACATTGAGCAAAATGTCAGAAATAGCAACAACAAAAAAAACGCGTTGATTTTGTCCCAACCACTTCTATCTGGTATTAGACCTTCCCAGGAATGCCCCAAGACTCGCCAACCCACCTGCCAAAGAGCACAACACCCCCAAACAGCCCAAAGCAAAATCTCATACTTATAATATTTCTCGGCCTTCGGTCCAAACGCGCAGTGCAGCTAGGCCATAACTCCAGTTTTCCACCACGGATTTCCTGAAAAGCAAATGCAATCAAGATTAGACTGTCCCAACAGTGCTCCCAGACCCCGAAACTCACCCACAAACAGACAAAACCCCCCCAAAGAGCACCTCAAAGGCAAGCAAGTCATCAAAAACACAAAAAAAATTCCGCCTCCGATTTGGTCCAAACCACTTTTATCCGGTATTGGAGCTTCCCAGCAATGGCCCCAGAGCCGTCAACTCACCCGCAAAGAAGTAGAACACCCCCACAAGTGCTGAGTCTTTCTTCATTGGGCGTAATCCAGCCCTTTGCTTTGATGGAAATAGGAGTCTGGAGGAGGAGGATAGAGGAGCATGCTCTTCTGAACTTGTGAACCTGAGGAATGCAAACTGCGGCACCTTCAAATCAATAAGCAAACAAGTGAAGACAGTTCTGCTGATGGGCTTGTTTTTGTGATTAGGTGATTAAAGTTTGAATTATATTAACTGTGCACAACAAAGAAAGACAGACACACAGGAATGAAAGTGAATGAGGACGAAAAAGAAAGTTATTGATTAATTGTCTCATTTTCAGGCCTCGTGTTAAGGTCCAGGAATAAGAATAATGCTTCGTCATCATACTCTGCGAATTCAGGCAGGGTGAGCTCAGTGTCACCTGACAGAGTAGAAATTCCCTCATCTACGTTGCTGTCCACCTCGTCTTCATCCGGCACGCTTTCACGTACTCTGTAATCTGGTGGTATGAGGTGCTGATTCATCTTGATCATTGTTAACCTCTCCACATTTCTGGGCGAGAGGCGGCTCCGTTTGGGAGTTACAATGGCACCAGCAGCACTGAAAACACGTTCAGAAGACACGCTTGCGAGTGGGCAAGACAAGTAGTTTAAAGCCAGGTTGGAGAGCTGTGGCCACAATTATTTTTTCCCATGCCAATACGCCAATGGGTCAGCATTAACATAGACCTCTGTTGAGTCATTCAGATAGTCCTTCACCATCGACTCAAGGTCCTCCTCCAAGGTTCCTCCACTTTGCTTAGCTGTTGCTGTGACCTTTTGAGAACCAAACCCAAGCCGAGCTAGCCAATCCTCTTCAGCCTCCAATGTTTCTGTTGTGTCTGGTGCAGATGATCCGGTTTCCGGTGTCTTTAACGGCTGAGAGGTCACTTGTGCCACAGCCACAGGTGCAGAAGTGGATTGTTTTGACTGGGGATGGCCTGCTGATGCTGATGTACTGCCTTTTCCTTCAATTTTCTGCCGTTCTCTTTCAAACCTCTTGGCTGACAAGGCTAGCCAACGTTTGTACTTTGGAACATGTTCATCATCAAAAGGAAAGAATTCTCGGCCTGCCAGCGCCTTTTTGTAGCGTGGATCCAGAATAGTAGCACAAATGTAATGCTGGTTTGAGTGGATCATTTTAAGACATTCATCACCTTGTAGGCACTCTAATAATTTCTCCGCCAAAACAAAATGGTCTTTGTTTTTTTCATCTTTTTGAAACACAGAACACACCTCCTTCAGTTGGTGCTCCAGCATGTACAACAATGGGATAGCTTTTCCCAAATTACAGTCCTCCTTGCTGACTGCACGCGTGAAGACCTCAAAGGACGAAGCATGCGTGTCAGGCTTTTAACTATGTCCCATTGCGCCGCACCCATCCTCAGGTCCTTCTGAGCTGTACCCTGTGTTAAGAAATAGTGATCGAGTACAGTATACTGCTCATACAGACGCTCAAGCATGTAGAAGATTGAGTTCCAACGTGTTGCCACCTCCTGGATGAGTGCTTTCACTGGCATTCAACGTTGATGTAGCAGGCTCCTCAGATGCTTCCGGGCCTTAAAAGAATGGCTAAAATGGTTGCACATTTTTCGGCAGGTCTCCACTACCTCGTACGCTGGACTTTCTTTATCACTCAAGAATTTTTTGACAACCAGGTTTATACAGTGCGCCAAACACGGTACTCTGAAATACTGACCAAGCTCCAAGGCCTTAACTACATTGGCGCCATTATCCGTGGAAACATAACCAATCTGGCATTTTTTGGAGGACAGCCAGTCAAGGACCTTTGTGTTAAACTCATCCAAAATGTTTTGTGCTGTGTGACGTTTCTCCAAACCAAACATGGCTAGTGTTGCATGTTTCCGAGCAGCTTTAAAAACTTGGTCCGGGTCAACACCTGCGTTTAACTTTGCTTTAACCCCTGAAAAAGAGACCCAGTGTGCAGTGATGCACATGTAATCAGTGCCTGCGCCACTGGTCCACATGTCTGTTGTCAGATGTATAGTGTGAACAGCACTCTTCTGCAAAGCTGCCCCAATCACCTCCAGAACATCTTCATGTAGTGCTGGAACCGCAACTCGGGCAAAATAGAACCGGCTAGGAACCTTCCATTTAGGGCAGAGCGCTGCCACTAATTCAAGAAAACCAACCCCTTCTACAAAAGAAAAAGGGAGAAGGTCCAGAGCTAGCATTTTAGCCAGCTTAGTGTTATACAGACGCCTCAGTGGGTGGTTGAGTTCATATTGCGCTTCTGTAAACAACATCTTTTTAATGTTGCCCTGGACCAAGCATTTACGGGATGATGATGATATCTTCGACCCAGTTACGCTCGCTGATGAACTTTTTCGCATTGGTGTTTCACTCTCTCCCACACTCTTAGTGTGGCTCACATGGGGTGTGCTGCTGACAGGGGTACTGGGTGTAAGTGAAGTGTTTGACACGTCTTCTTCCTCCTCGTCATCATCAGATGAAACAGCATTAAGTGCAATTCAGGCTTCCTTGATCGCCTGTAGGTGCGCAAACCATTTGACAGCGTGCTTTCTTTCAAGATGACTTCTGGCCTTCGGTACCATAGTTGGAACCAAACTTACCACGACTAACTGCCAACTTACAAATGCTGCGAATGGCAAAGTTTTCCTTTTTTGGGCAAACACTAAAGAAGTCCCAAACTGCGGACTTGAAATGTCTTTGGGGGCCGGAGGAGGCGGCGATACTGGTGGTGGTGGTCCTGCTGCTAATGCCAGATGAAGTGGAGGATGTGGATTGCCGATCTTCAGTACGTTTTGCACTTTCACCACCACTAATTGAGGTTGAGGTGGATGGAGGTCCCTTCTGGCGACTAAGAAATATGGAAGCGGTAGGTGTTGGTGTACTAGTTAACTCCAATGATTGTGGTGTTTCTTCCATTGCCTCCTCGTCGACAACATCATCACGCTCAGCAGCTTCTCGGGCTAGGGTCAATATGTCTTTTTGCTGCATGCCCGCTGGGGCTGCAGTGACCTTTATGATAACTGGCTCGTCGTTGTGAGAGGCTTCATCAGCAGCAGTATCCGTCACTACTTGTTGAGCCTCATCACACTCCATAGCTATGAGTTTTTCCACGACTTTCCTTTTACGCTTAGATACCTTTGTCAGATCATGGTGTGCCTCACTCTCAGACGGCAGTGGTGCTGGTTCCCAATTGGGATCCGTATCATCAGAAGGAGGTGGGCTTGAAGAAGATGTAGACACCAAGCCTGCAACCAGCCATGCCGAGACGCCGAAACTGACAACGGTAACCACAGCACTGCACCCACCTGTAACAAATACAACCAGGGACGGGTAGCTTTTTGAAATACAAGAACGTTTTCGGACAAGACCTACAAAGTCCACGATATAAAGAAAAGATAAGGGAAGAGAGATACCCCAAAGGCTTTTAAAGAAATAGGCTGGAATAAAGAAATGACCCGAAAAATACCGGTGTGACTACAGAGGGATCTTACAAAAGACAACTTACCGGATATACTCGCAGCGCCCTGAAGAAACTCCTTGGTAGGGAGTGAAACGCGTTGGCTGATCTCACTACTTATTTTATTGATATGCCTTTTGTTGCTGAACAAAGATAAATAAAGAACATTTCTCTACTTATTTTATTTGGACTTTCATTTTGGTGCGCCCCCTTGAGTATCTAAGATGTAGACACCAACCTTGATCTTTTCCTTGCTAGGGATGTGGAAGACAATGAATGATCATCAGGAGGAGTGGCTTCCAATGTACCTCGGCTTGATTGTCGATTTCCTGATTTGCCCCTACTTCGGGAGGGACAACTATTGTGGGCACTTGTGACCCTCCATGCACCTCTGCTTGCGCATCTCCTTGCGCTGCCTCTCCTTCCACATGTACTTGGGCTTGTACTTGCACATGTGGTTGTTGTTGCGGCTGTGGTTGTTCAACACTTGTCAGATGAGTTACAAAAACCTGTGTTGATTCAGGGACATTGCTGTTACTTTCTTGTGATGAGCCAACATCACTGGTCGATGGTGATTGAAGAAGTACACTGACTGCCTCTGCAGCACTCAAGGGCTTGGACCTAAGTTGGCGTGGTGGTGGTGGTGGAGGCACTGAGCCCAATGGAGCGGAGGTGCTGCTCCCACCTGGGTCCCCAGCATATCCCGCTGCTGCTGCAGGCGTACTTTTATTTATCTCCCAAAAAACGCGGCGGCCGGCACACCAGCCTCCTTGGTAACGTGCTTCTTCTGCTCCTTACTGGCAACTTTCTTGCTAGAGGAGCTACGGAGAACTTTTTTGGGGGCCATCTTCTTCAGAGCAGGTCAGAACAGCAGGCCGCAGTTGTACGAGTTGCAGAGTTGTCTGTGGCCAGACGTGACGTCGCGTGACGTTATGCTGCACACACACACTGCTGCAGGACTTCTTCCTAGCACTGGTGGTTCTCTTGAGTCTTGTGCATCTAAAAGCAATGGAAGACAGAGGAACATCAGTTCAGTTATACACCCCAAAAAAATCAAGAAAAAAAACTGAAAAATCAGCACGATCCCATGCCCTCCATGATGTTTAAATTCAAGACACCCCACAGAAAGACTAGTCCCATGCAACACTCACTAGTCACTACCCCTGGTGAAAAGGCTACAACAACAGGCCAAAAATCGAAAATCACTGAAAAATCAGCACAATCCCAAGCCATCCAGCCCCTCCATGATGTTTAAATTCAAGACAACCCACAGAAAGACTAGGCCCATGCACCACTCACTACCCCTGGGCATAAAGGTTTAAAACTGGGTAAAATAGTTGCAGGCCTAACAACACTGCCTGCATTCAAAATGGCCCCCTCCCTCCCAGCACATGGCCAGGGCCTGTAGCAGCACTCAAAATGGCCCCCACCCACATGGCCTGTCCCCATGAACACCCCAAAAAAATCGAAAAACACAGAAAAATCAGCACAATCCCAAGCCATCTAGCCCCTCCATGATGTTTAAATTCAAGACAACCCACAGAAAGACTAGGCCCATGCACCACTCACTACCCCTGGTGAAAAGGCCACAACAGGCCAAAAAAACGAAAATCACAGAAAAACCAGCACAATCCCAAGCCATCCAGCCCCTCCATGATGTTTAAATTCAAGACAACCCACAGAAAGACTAGGCCCATGCACCACTCACAACCCCTGGTGAAGAAGGCCACAACAGGCCAAAAATCGAAAATCACTGAAAAATCAGCACAATCCCAAGCCATCCAGCCCCTCCATGATGTTTAAATTCAAGACAACCCACAGAAAGACTAGGCCCATGCACCACTCACTACCCCTGGGCATAATGGATGAAAGCTAGGCAAAATGGGTACAGGCCTGAGAACACTGCCTGCATTCAAAATGGCCCCCTCCCTCCCAGCACATGGCCAGGGCCTGTAGCAGCACCCAAAATGGCCCCCTCCCACATGGCCTGTCCCCATGAACACCCCAAAAAATCGAAAATCACAGAAAAATCTGCACAATCCCAAGCCATCCAGCCCCTCCATGATGTTCAAATTCAAGACAACCCACAGAAAGACTAGGCCCATGCACCACTCACTACCCCTGGTGAAAAGGCCACAACAGGCCAAAAAAACGAAAATCACAGAAAAATCAGCACAATCCCAAGCCATCCAGCCCCTCCATGATGTTTAAATTCAAGACAACCCACAGAAAGACTAGGCCCATGCACCACTCACTACCCCCGGGCATAATGGATGAAAGCTAGGGGGAGACGGGACTACAATTCCCGGCAGCCTACGCGGCGGCGCGCTCTATGACACCGCGAGAGTGCCAGGAGACGCACATAAGCAGCGCTGCACCCGGCGGAGTGGGGGAGACGAACGAGAAGCAAGCCGCCACTTACCTGAGAGACCCCGCCACCGCCAGGAGTCATACAGGGGCTGCCAGTCACTCGGGAACACGCCGCCACCGCCAGGAGTCATTTTACTGCTGATAACTCGCGCCGCCGCTCTGGGACTACAATTCCCGGCAGCCTACGCGGCGGCGCGCTCTGTGACACCGCGAGAGCGCCAGGAGGCACACATAAGCAGCGCTGCACCCGGCGGAGTGGGGGAGACGAACGAGAAGCAAGCCGCCACTTACCTGAGAGACGCCGCCACCGCCAGGAGTCATACAGGGGCTGCCAGTCACTCGGGAACACGCCGCCACCGCCAGGAGTCATTTTACTGCTGATAACTCGCGCCGCCGCTCCGGGACTACAATTCCCGGCAGCCTACGCGGCGGCGCGCTCTGTGACCCCGCGAGAGTGCCAGGAGGCGCACATATAGCAGCGCTGCACCCAGCTTCGCGGGACGCGAGCGGGACACCCGGGGCTAAGCCCAGGCAAAGGGCAGGCCCTCTACGGCCCTCATCGGCAGGAAGAGACAGGGACAGGGCCCTGAACTCTGGCCAAATCGTTCAAGTAAGTCATCATCTCCCTATTATATAATTGCAAGTGGCTGTGATACCTCCCAGCGTTTTACATTACATGGATTTATAGACGCTACTCGATAAAGCTGCCTTCCAACATGTCTAAAGCAAAATCGATTGCCCCCCTTAATACCATAGACAATTATATGGTTCAGAAAGTTGCCAAAATGAATAACGACAGGAGATCATCTTTGGGGCTGAGCCTTTCTCCTAAATTACCCCCAGGTTAGAACTACTTGAAAACACTCCCCTGATCTCCATGGAGAGCACTGAACTAGGGAGGGGGGGCTTAAGGGATTTAGATATCAACAAGGGTGATTCCGAAGGGCTGAGTCAAAGGGGTAGATTTTAACCTAGAAAAGGGGCCTGTAGAATTAATTGTAGAGGCATCTCCTTTAATATTGGTGTTGGCAAATGTTCCCCTTTTGGAACCAGGGCAAGTTGAGAACATCCCTTCCCTGATAAATAAATCACTCCATTGGTTATCAAGGAATATGGCTTTTACCCCGGGAGGCAGGGACCAGTTGGCGCAAGAAGTAGTTAAAGCTAGAAGAGTTGAATGGATCGGGGGTGGCACTAAAAAATTCAAGGGGGATTGTGTGGTGTTACATCTTTCTGATCCAGAAGTGCTGCCAAATATTCTAGCGAATATATACCCCCCCAGCGTAGATCAACTGAAATAGTGCCACTAACACTGGATTTCTTTTACACGAAAAAAGGAGGGAACACTCTAAACCCAACAATGTTGAAAACTAAATGGAACCCTGTACTAAAAAAAGCCAAAACCCTTGATATAAGGAATAATTGGGGAATCCCGATGGAAAATAGGTTCTCGGCCCTTTCTGGTCTTAATGAGTGTGATTGACTGGAAGTGCGGATGAGCATAGAAAAGAATGATGTTGCAGAGCTCCAAGAAAGTGGAAACGATGTCTCTATAAAGCTCTTAGAAACTAATTATAGTGATGGTAAGACATCTGGTCCCAGGGTAGATTCCCCTAATATAGAAGAGCATTTGCCACTAAATCCCCGCATCACTATTACCAATGGGGAAAGTAGTCCCACACTCCCTTTGTTCCACCTTAAGCAGGGTGCTTCATTACAAGAGCGGACTATCCAGACGAAAGTTAGTCTTAAACTTATTTCCTGGAATTTGGCGGGAATTCACCATAAACTTGAAACCCCCGAATGGTGTGAATTTATTGATTCCCATGATGTTATTATGTTACAGGAAACTTGGGCAGTGGCACCTGTTTTTTCGGCAGTGCTTCTTAAATTTCTTTGTCCCTGCGAAAAAGAATACTAAAGGGCGGCCCTCAGGGGGTCTAACTATTTGGGTACGACAATCCCTTCAATGTACCATCAAGCAGAGGCTTGTCTGTAATTGCGACCTACTCCCAATTGTGATCACCTGGGCCAATGGCCATAACATGGTCTTATATAATATCTATGCCAGGGGAACTCAAGGGGGCAAAGCCTCGGATGTGATAGGTGCATTGGATAATGATTTAGAGACCCTTCCTACACATTACACTATCCTAGTGGGGGGAGATCTGAACACAACATTTGAACCACTAGGACTCGAGGATAACGAATTGGCCCTAGAGGAAGATACCAAATGGGGAGTTCCCCAATTGGATCTACTGATGGTAAAGAAATGGACAGAAGTGGCAATACAGGTGAAGAGCTTGTGCTTGGCTAGGGGGTTGAGGGCAGTAAATGGCCGCACCCCCTCAGATCTGCAGGGCATGCATACCTTCGATAAATCGAGGTCAAGTAGTCGGATAGACTACATCCTTATAGATGTTAGAGACTGGTACAAAGTAGAAGACATGAAAGTGACATCGAGATTGGAGAGTGATCACAATCCGTTGTGCTTGCTCTTTAATCAGGATCAAGGTAAAAGCTCATCTAACAAGGAAAGGGGTGTCACGACATTAGAAGTTTTCCCAACTAACAATCTCTGTCACATTAAATGGGCAACTTTGGTAGATAAGCCCGGGGATATGCAGGATTTATTGGAGGTAGTTAGCAAAGAGGTTAGCAGACTACAGACCCACTGTAATGAATTAAATTTTAACCAACTTATTGAAGAGTCACAGCCAATGTTTTTTGCTAACTTACAGAGGTTTTTCTTAAAAAAAACACAGCAGGGGAAAGGTGCTGGTCCCCCGAGAAAAAGAGGGTGGTATGACCACTCTTGCAGAAAGGCGCGACAGAACCTCAGTTTAGCATTGAGGACTAAAGTAGGAGTATTAAAGGCCAGGGATGATTACAGGAAAGCCCAAATCAGGGCAAAAAGACTGTGGGATGAGAATCTATGGTTAGACCTTAAGAAGGCATGTGTAGCAAAACAACAGAAAGAGTTTTGGGCCATCTTAAAGTGGGGTACTGGGGGAATAGCAGACTGCCCGAAAAATCATGTAGCAAAGGAAGCATGGGTGGACTTTTTTAAACCACAATATGCTGACAATCTGCCCCCACCAACCGAATTATGGAATATTCTCACTGAAAGATGTAAATGAGGCAATGGATGGGGTAACCAGAGGTAGGGCGCCAGGAATTGATGGAATACCGGCGGATGTATTTTTATCTGACAGGGCCAACTGGTGTAAATATTTTGTATGGCTTGCGAATTCTATCGCGCAAGGAGCAAAGATCCCAGCAACATGGAAGGGTGCGGAGATTATACCAGTCTTCAAAAAAGGGGATAAGGCTTTACCAAGTAACTACAGGCCCATCAGCCTTATCGACTCGGCACAAAAACTGATGGGCAGGATGATTCAAAACAAAATACAAGCCTGGATCGACGATAAGGATATCCTTTCCCCGTATCAAGCTGGCTTCCGTCCATTAACTAGCTCTGTTGACCAAGTATTCCATTTTTTAGCTTTGTTTTGGAAAAATGTAACCTTGACAAATGGACCATTATATGCTGTTTTCGTTGACTTGAAGTCAGCGTTTGATCTAGTACCCCGACAAAAACTTTGGATTGTTTTGCGAGATCAAGGAATAAGCCCCAAACTGCTGACTTTGCTTGTGCGTATGCACGAAAACAACTACGCCAGGATTAGGTGGGGAGCACAGGGAGACGTCACTGAACCTTTCCCCGTGGAACGTGGGGTAAGGCAGGGTTGCGTCCTGGCCCCCACCCTATTCTCCCTTTATATCAACGGCATAGTGGATTTTCTAAAGTAATTTCCGACAGATGCCCCGATATTAGATGGGGAGCGGGTCCCAGTATTAATGTTTGCTGATGACACTCTACTGGTCTCGTGGACCCCCAGTGGATTACAAAAGACAATCAACGCTTTTGGAGATTTCTTTCGGATTCGGGGCTTGGAACTAAATACGACAAAGACTAAGTTTATGAACCTGAATCCTGCTAAGCAATTCAAGGGAAAAATGCATTTTAATGGGTCTTTTTTGGAGGAAGTGAACGCTTTTACCTATCTAGTGATTTCTTTACAGGCCAACATGAACTGGAAATCTCATATGGACTCTGTGGTGCTAAAGTTCAATCAACTGGCCGGGGCTATAGCACAAAAACATAAATCTTCATTTACAAAACCTATTCAGACAATAATGGAGATTTACAGTATGAAAGTGCTGGCGCTTGCCTTTACGGATCAGAGCTATGGGGCTTCACCAACTTGAGTTCTTTGGTTATTGCAGAAAACAAATTTCTCCGCCGATTAGTTGGTGTCCCGCAGAGCACTCCCACGATCCCGCTCCAATATGACCTTGGGAGAAAAAAGATCGAGGACATGGCTAGATTGGGTCCGCTTTTATATTGGAGGCGCATAAAGACTACTCCTGAATTGGGCCATTATGCATCTGCTCTCATGGACATCATTAGCTCTGATCGGTTTCATGAAATACCCTGGCTTAAAGAAATTAGGAACTTGCTTCAAAAATTGCACCTAGATCATCTGTGGACTACAGTAGACCCCCAGGCCTTTCCATCCAAGGCATCATTGAAAAAAATGTATTGGGACATGATACATAATACTGTTTTGACTTCCAATCAACCCTCCATGTTGGCATCCCAGTTCTTGGATTCTAAAATAACCCCTAATGTGAACAGTACTGGGACTTGATTACTAAACCCCTAGATAGGAAGCTGTATTTTCAGTTTAGAATTGGCTCCCTAGCCCTTAATGCTTTTACTGTCAAATGGTCCTCTGGCAATGTAAACACATGCTGCCATTGTAAAGTACACATTGAGGACATCCCACATTTTCTGTTTGCCTGCCCATTATATGCTGCCCCGAGAAGTAGATGGCTAAAACCGGTTTGCAGGAATCTTGGGATAAGGAAATATCTAGAGGCACTAAGAATATTAAGATCAAATTGTGCCCCCAATCTTGCTATCGCCATAGCCAAATACCTGGGATGGGCCTGGATAATACGCATGCGCACTTTAAACTGTAACTAATTATGTAAAATGGAAAATGTAATTATAAGGATAATCTCAATCGTTAATGATTCTGCTCTGTGACTTTGATTTTATAACGTATGAATTTTATAAATTGAAGTATTCGCCAGCACTTTGTAATATTGATGGTATTTAATATGCATTTTAAATTGATCTTAAAATTCTAGAGTAGTATTTATTCTGTTTAGCTTAGGGATACATGCTTTTATGACAATGCTGTCGAATAAATTATTTAAACTTGAAACTTGAACTTGAAAGCTAGGCAAAATGGGTGCAGGCCTGAGAACACTGCCTGCATTCAAAATGGCCCCCTCCCTCCCAGCACATGGCCAGGGCCTGTAGCAGCACTCAAAATGGCTCCCACCCACATGGCCTGTCCCCATGAACACCCCAAAAAATCGAAAAACACAGAAAAATCAGCACAATCCCAAGCCATCCAGCCCCTCCATGTTTAAATTCAAGAAAACCCACAGAAAGACTAGGCCCATGCAACACTCACTACCCCTGGTGAAAAGGCCACAACAGGCCAAAAAAACGAAAATCACAGAATAATAAGCACAATCCCAAGCCATCCAGCCCCTCCATGATGTTTAAATTCAAAAACCCCCACAGAAAGACTCAGTGCACCCACCACTGAGTACCCCTGGGCAAAAGGCCCCAAAACAACCCAAAAATCGAAAATTCCAAAATTGTAGTTGCAGCAACTGTAATGCCCCAAACAAACTTACTTGTGAAATTTCTGATCCAAAGAAAGTCAAAAAGGCCTCAAATCCAAATATCCAGCAGCATCCACAAAAAGTAATCCTTCCAGCTCCAGATCCAAATGAAAAGTGACCAGGAGATGGACAAAGCACTTGGAGGAGCCTGCTGGACATGAACAGGAAGTTGAAGACTGTGGGGCACTTCCTTCCTCCCACCCCCTCCCCCCTCCCCAAAATGGACTAATCGCAAAAAAAGTGCAGGCAAATGTCAACCTGAGGAGTTATTCAGATAAAAATCATCATTTCCAGAAGGTTTATGCTGCTTGCTGGTGGATTTCTTGCGCAGAATTGCAAATTTTGTATTTTCGCGAGTGCAAGATTGTTGCTGCTCGCCGCATCTACAAGCTCGCAATTGCGAAGTACCGCGATAAGTGATCACGGCTTACTTGCGTTGACAAACTCTCGCTGTGCAAGTTGGCAAGCCGCGATTACGTAATCGCGCTCGCAAAATTCCCACGGGATCCCGCAGCAAGATCCAAAATGGCGCAGCACTCGCAAAATATCAAGAAAAACAACTCGGCAAACGCTGAATGACAGTAAGTAAACGCTGCGCGCCGCAAAATGGTATCACCAAGAAAATAAAATCCACTGCGTGCGAATTTGCAGATTTTCGGTAAATTCGCGAGCGTTCGCGGATTGCGAATTTACCGAAAATCCGCAAAATCCGCGAGCGTAACAGATTTTCCGCCCATGCTTACCCCTCACCTTAGAAGAACCTAGTACTGGTAGTTGTTGCATCATAAGCTCTGCAAAGCTCTGGTTCGTAGAAGGGAATCCTCCGTCTGTAATGCGAAAAATGAAATGGTGCACGTTAGTATATTGCAAGCATTTCTCAGCCGTGCCAAAAAGTGTAGCATTTATGGATAAGCAATATGGACTAAACAGTACACAAGAACTTCATAAAAAAGTGTCTTGTTAATGTTTTGTTTGACCTAGTACGCAGCGCTTAGACAGTAGCAGTATGAGGTCATGTGGACTCAAAGGTGTCTTATACAACAAGCTGCAAGGTAAAGTCACATGTGCAAAAATAAAAGAAACAAAGGTAAAATGATTGCATGGCTCGGGCTAACTAAGCAAAGGCTAGAATGATCCTAGGGACCATATATAACTACTAGTGTCTACTCTACTACTACCTGATTTGTACTAGTGATGTATGTTGTATACTATTAACTCATTTTTCAATCTTGCTACTGACCAATAGTGGGAGGTGTTTATGACGCCTAAAAACGTGTAATGTTTTCTAGGCGCACTACCGACCACCATTGACGGGGCCAGCGGTGAATGCAAGGCGGATGGAGAGGATGCAGCAGTTGCCGATGGAGCGGTTGGGGGCGAGCCAGCACCAGTGGCGGGCGGTGGTAAGTTAGATTCATAATCCTTAACTATTGACATTACACTCACTGCAAGGGTGTACTGTATGCATACTGTACTGTTGAGACATACTGCCCCATTAGGATGGCAGTGGATTGCCCCCACCTGGCCGGCAGTAGTCACCGCCGGCCGGTCAGGGGCAAACCTAACCTCCCGCTATCCATATAGAAAAGACCCCCCACCATATTACAATGGCTGGGGGTCCGTGGCGGATAGAAACTGTTCGCCGATTTTCAGCACAGTCGACATGTCGGCTGGGCGGAAAAGGGTTCACTATGGTGGCGGTGTCTGAAACACACCGCCAGCCATATAATGTGCATTTTGGAATGCCGCCATGGAAAGGCATGCGGAGTATGTTTGTGGGGCCCGTTGCGGGCCCCCCTGGAGGGTACCTGTGGTACCCTCCTGCTTTTCAAAGCACAACGTGGCAGGCAACGCGCAGGGCCTAAGACGTTGAGCACAAGATTTATGCGCCCACCACTGTGGCGGGCGCATCATAATTGCCCACACGGGACCCCCACCCTTATGGCGGGTGGTCCCTTTTAGCTTGAGGATCCTAATGATGCCCTAAGTAAGTAAGAGTTGTTGTGAACGTTTGAAGAGTGAAGGCACCCTTCAATTGGCATTAGTAAAGGCATTAGGGGTGGGAGTATTAAGTAGCCAATGGCCTCATCTATTTGTGATTTCAACTCCGCTTTCAAAGTTTTATGGAGAAGACTAAAAGTCAGATCAGATCACCTGGTGTTGAACTAAAAAGTGAAAGACGGGTGGAAAGAAGAAGGACGGGTGAGATTTAATATTTATGACTGACAGAGAGAAGGATACGTGTGATGCAAGCATGCAAATTGCAAAGGTGGCTGATGCATGGTTGGTTGAATGCCTGAAAAAAATCCTGCAAATGTTAAAGCCCAAGCAAGTGGGAGGATAGATACATACCACAAATGTTATGTACTGTGCTTTATAGTGCTACCATGCCACTATGTGTATAATTAAGTTATCTTACTGTTTTTCTAAGAGTATATTGTCTTGTTTTTTCTTTTTGATATACAGCTACTCCTTCCAAACCTGATCTGAAGGAGTTGGCCGCCAAGGTACGGCACCGCAAGCTGGAGGCAATCCAGCGAGAATATCCGCAGCTGGTGGTCTTGGAAGAGGAGGAGGCGGAGGCTGCAGCACTTTAAGCCTCCTCCAGTGCCCCGGGCCCCAGCCACCGCCCTCCAGCGGTACGGCGCCACCGTCTGGCAGCCACCCACCACCACAACTGACGCTCTCAAAAGCGCTGCATTGCCTGACTAGAGGAGCAAATGCGTGTCGTCCTCCAATCCCGCCACACATAGAGTCCCTATCTATTGTCCCTTTTTTAATTCTTGTTTTGGTGAGTGGGAATTGGGCATTGGGGTTTTGGACATTTGGACTTTCTCATTACGGACATTGGTTGGGGTTAGGGAGGGGGTTGGGTCAGTTTTTTTTGTTTTTACATAGTTTATTTTTGTTAGGGTTATATTAAATCTATATTTCTACTTTACATGCAATGTTGTTAATGTTTTGTAGGTGGGGTTACTGTTTTACATCACACTGTTTCCTTGCTGGTGCTGGTCCGTCCATAGTCAGTGTTTGATTTAAATATTTGGCTGACTGTGCAAGACCCAAACAGATAGATGCAACACCCCTCACTGATTAAGTTGTCCTACTAGTACATTCAGTCTCTCTCTTCTAGTCTAGGCATTTATTATCTGGACTCAAAGGGGTGTGTGAATTCATTGAAAACATGTCCATTATTATTATTAATTATGCCTCCCACAAACTTCTCTTACCTTTGCTTGATGTTAACTTAGGCACAGCGATGGCTGCATGGTGATGAGGGTTTCATTTTTCTAACATATCATGATTGGGATGGTGGTGGTAGTAGTAGTAGACACTGGCAGGGCAGCAGCATTTGCAGAAAAAGAATATGAGACAGGCAGTCACCTTTGAGAGACTGTTCGAGCAGTAGTAGAATGAAGTACAGTACAGAACTTACCGAGCAACAATAATATGCAAAAATATTTTACAACAAAACATAATGGTGTTGGGGATAGCCTACTAAACAGAGTTACAAACTATAATTGTGTTGAGTCACTTGACTAGACCTACAGCATAACAATTAGTGCTGTGTATGAGGATGACAACAAATCTAATCAATGATGTCAATTAATGCAGAGGTATATGTTCCTTTGTTAAGTAAAAATCACCTCTAAAATATACTGCTCATGGGTGGGCAAGCAGAAGAAGATCATTGCTCTGCCTTGAAATTGAAGTACTGTTGTTTTTGCCACATCCGCCCCAGCAAGCTTGTGATTAATTATTGGTGTACATTTAATTTAGTCACACCTCAATAAGTCACACAGCCCGGGGGAAGAGGGTTAGGGTTTGGCAAATGGATGGGAAGGGGGGCTTTGGGGAAAGGTTTGAAAATGCAAAACAGACAGTATGCATGGACAAACACCAAACAACAAACTCTGTAGACTACCATATCCATATCAACATGTTAAGGGAGAAAAAGGAAATGCATGCATGATGATGATTGATAAGGAGACCCGGATTACATACTCTTCTTGTTCAGTTGTTCCGGGCTTTATACTTACAGATAGCAAATAAAAATTTTATAACAGAGAGCAAAACTAATGATAATAACAACAACAAGAAGAACAGACTGTTGTAAAAACTGTAGACAAAAATATTAATCAAATTATTTAAAAGATGCTGAAAGTTGATACTGTTACTGTGTTATCCTGGTCAAAAATGTGGAGTGGATTTGCATCTCAGCATTCCTCTTGGTCCTCCTCTTGTCCATCCATCTTGGATGTCACCAGTAGCCACTGACCGCCTTGAAAAAAAATGTAGATTTATTGGTAAGGTAAGTGTGCATTGTAATGTTTTCCCAAGTATAGGGCAAGCCCCGGCCTGTAATTGTAGATGGAAAAACAAAAGGGATATTGAGAAACAAAGTTGAAAGAAATGCACAAGTTATGGTGTAGTGCAACAAGAACACTTTCCGAGGCGGCATGTATGCATCATCTCTACTCTAGTCTGTTTCCAGCATTGACCTTCAACAACAGGACAGAACAGGCCCACAGTGTTTAGAGTACTTGTTTAAAGAGTTTGACAAAGCACATATCTAAACATAGCATTTTACAATTTAAGTTAGTAAATCAATGCATCGCAGTCATCCCACCGCTACACTCCATGTCTACACAGACATTTGGGTCTGCTGTGGTTGTTGTTGACGTGTTTACCTTTTATGCCACTCGTGAAACGTCCTCTTGACTTGTTATTATTCCATCAATCATCTCCAGTACTTGTACTGACTAACCCTGGGCGAAGAACTACGCTCCGTTCGCGGAGTTTGCGGAGTTTCGGAGTACGCGTAGCTGTCGATTACTCCGCGATCCGGTGCGTAGCGTAGTTCTCGCGCGCTGAATAACATTATCGCGTGCGCGGCAATGGCTTACCTTGGTTCTGCATTCGCTTTTTCCCGGTCGCGTGTGCCACCATGTTTGTAAACCCTCCCGCACCATTCCGTGCGGCTGTGCGAACGCGATAACGTCATTTGGATGCGCGATAGCGTCATAAGGACGCGCGAGGATGCTTGTTCGTAAGATCGAGTTGCCGAACACGCAGAACCTGCAATCTTGCACAGAATAACTCGCGAGCATGTTAAAATTTAAACCATAATAATAAATTACCATTTTGGTTAGCCAAAAAGTGAGAAACCCCTTAAAGCCGGTCATACTTTAGATTTGATTTTTTCAAATCATCCTTGCATAACAATTTCTCCCTCTCTCCCTCTTACCTGGTCTGACCACTTTCTTATCCCCTTTCATATTGACAGACCTCCCCTTCCCCCTACCTCTTCTCTTAGCAGAGATAGTGGTCGTAAATGGGTCAAGGTGACCTGTGAAGCCATTGAGTCTCAATTCCAGTTCCATTTTAATCAAACGGTGGATCTGGACATGGAAACGGCAAGATACAACTCTGTCCTTACCTCAGCACTTGATTCCATTGCTCCTCTTGCTCCCCTGGCATCTGCCAGATCTCGTCCCTCGGCTCCCTGGTTCACCCCCCTCCTTCGCGAGGAAAAAAGCAAATGCAAAAGGCTAGAACGCATGTGGCGTCAGAAATATGATCCAGAGGCTAAACTGGCCTATAAATCTGCATTAAATAAATTTCAAATGCTCAAGCGTTCCTCCATGAGATCATACTACTCCAACCATATTCAACAGGCACAGAATCCATCAAAAACTCTTTTCTCAATTGTGAAAGATTTTGTTACTCCTCTGGCCATAAAAACTCAATGCAGCCCTACCCAAGATCTTTGCAATGGCCTCTTTGATTTTTTTCAGGACAAAATAGCTAAACTTGCTTCTTCATTTGTTTCAGCCATGCCCAACTCAATTCCAGACTCTTCTCCCCTTACGCAAAGTTCCTTCAACTCTTTTAATGAATTATCATGTGAGTCTGCTTTATCTCTTCTTCAGCAAGTCAAGTCTGGCTCACCTATAGACCCTGTTCCTGCTAAAATAATGGGCAATCTTGCCTCTGTTTTAATTAATCCCCTTCTTTCCATTTGGAATGCCTCCCTGACCCAGGGTCTTTTTCCTTCAGCTTGGAAACAAGCTAGACTGCTTCCCATTCTTAAAAAACCTAACGCAGATCCTTCCCTGTTCTGCAGTTACCGACCCATCTCGCTTCTGCCTAAGCCAGCTAAGATATTGGAGAAAGTTGTTCAGAAACAAATGGCCCAGTTCTTGGAAACAAACAAACTGCTTCACGATACTCAATCTGGGTTTCGAACCGGTTACAGCACCGAGACAGCGTTGCTAGAAGTCTCAGAGACAATTAGGGAATCGGTGGATAGGGGTGAGGAGGCCATGCTGGTTCTCCTCGACCTATCCGCCGCATTTGATACGGTTTCCCATGTCATTCTTACATCCAGACTTCAACAACTAGGGATTGAGGGCACGGTCCTAGCATGGATTAAATCCTTTTTATCCGGACGGACCCAAAGGGTACTGTTGCATCCATACCAATCTGAAGATAAACCCCTCTTGTGTGGCGTACCCCAGGGCTCAGCTTTGAGCCCTTTATTGTTTAATGTTTACCTGGCCCCCCTTGCCACGGTAGTTGAGTCTTTCGGAGTCAGGGTGGTCTCTTATGCTGATGATACTCAGCTTGTTTTTTCATTTAGAGACCATTCTGACTCCCTCTTTTCCAACTTTCGAAACTGCCTTGGCAATATTTGCACTTGGATGGCTGCTAACCATCTTGCCCTTAACACTGAAAAAACAGAGGTCCTTTTTTTCAGCCAGAAAATTGCTCCTCCTTCTTCCCTCTGGTGGCCTACCATTCTGGACCCTCCTCCTGTACCAGTGCATTCAGCCCGCAACCTGGGCTTTATATTTGACAATACTTTGTCAGGAAAAATCCAGGTTAATAAAGTGGCGGCTGCTTGTTTTAATAAACTTCGCATGATCAGGAAGATTTTTCCCTATCTCCCCCAGTCTTCCCGCAGAACAGTGGTTCAGGGACTCATTACGTCTCACCTTGATTATGCCAACAGCCTCTATGCCGGTGCCCCCCAATATCTTATTGATCGACTTCAGATTATACAAAATGCGGCTGCTAGGCTGATTGGCAACATCCCTCCACGCAACTCGGTCAGAGCCTATCGAGAGGAGCTTCATTGGCTCCCAATTGCTCGCCGCATTGATTTTAAGGTTCTGACCCTTGCCTTTAGGGCAGTTAATGGCATTGGCCCCTGCTATCTGAGCAAAAGGCTTAAAATAGCGTCTTCAGTAAGGCATCTGAGATCTAATAGTCTACGCCTGATGACGGTTCCTCGCTTTAGACTCACGCGTACTGGTGGCAGAACCTTTACCGTTGTGTCCGCTAAGCTTTGGAACAGTCTTCCTTTGGATCTCAGGTTTTCCGAATCAGAACAAGTCTTCCGCCGTAAACTGAAAACATGGCTGTTTTCTAAGCACTAGCCTACAAAGCTTCTGCACACCTTTAGATTTTTCATGAACTCAGTATCCCCTCTGTGATAATCAAGTAGTCTTAGCGCCGGGACACCCCCTCTGGAGGTAGCCGTGCGCTCTATAAAATTCTAAATAAAATTCTAAATAAATAAAGTTGTACCTTTGGCTGTATTTTTTGGGGGGAAGGAGTCCTCTTTTTGTTTCTACTCTATTTTTGAAGATTAAGGAGGAAGGCCTCTTGAGTTTACAACTTCCTGTTCCTGTCCACCAGGCTCCTCCCAGTGCTTTGTCCATGAGGTGCTCACTTTCATTTGGATTTTGAGCTGGAAGGATCACTTTCTGTGTGTGTTGGCTGCATTACTACTTTTTCTTGGATTTTATTGAGGACTTTTGGATTTTGAATTCTCTTTTTCAAGTAAGTTTCAGTAATGTATAAGTGAGTATGATGTTGTAGACTTGTGTTTGTTTGATTTGAGATTTTTTTAACTACAGTATTCATTCCTGGATTTAAATTATTGATGGGGGCCTGTACTTTTATGAGGTCCCAACTTGTATTTCTTTTTAAATTTCATCCAGGCTACATAGAGAGGTACCCATGGGTAAAATCATAATTCTGTGGTCTGTGTTTAAATTTTTATTCAAGTTTGTAAACAAACATCATGGCTGGCATTGGATTATGGTCATTATGCAATACCAATGTCTGTTGTGGAATTTCTGTTTGTGTAATTTAAATGGTTTTTATTTTTTTTAAGCCAATAGCTGACCCTAGTACTCCATGTAGTTAGTGTGTAGGCATGCTTGAGTTCATTGTATTAACTTTGTGTGGTTGGCCTGGCCATGTGTTGGCGGCCATTTTATGATTCCCAGCCACTTTGCTCTTGCCATAGGCCTCCAACCTTGTGGCCTACTCTGCCAGTAGGCCAGAGGTACTAGTCATAGGGTCATGAAAGTTAATCAACTGTTTTTGTGGTGTACCCTTAATTAGAAAATCATGGATGGCTTGGTTTGATTTAGAAAATCTTATTTTTATGTGTGGGGTATGTCAGGTTTTGGGTGTGTTTAACTAATCTGTCAATTTCTGCCATTAGGTAACCCTAGGAATACAGCTTGGGTAGTTTTGGTAACTTCCACAGTGTGAGAACGTGACCTTACATTTTTTGTCTTGTTCGCGCGCTCAATGTACTGGCTCGGGAACGCGATAACGATGTTTCATTCAATTCGCGCTGCCGAACACGCCGATTTTGCATTCTCGCGAACAATATGTCCCGAGTTGCATAAAAGTTCCTCGAAAATGTTTAATGTGTTTCTTGTGTTACAAAAAGTCCTCATTTATGTGTCATTTGGTTGTAGTTTTGTCTTATTGGATCATGGACCTCTTCCAGTTTCTTTCTGTCCTCTATGTAATGATTTCTTGTTTATGGGTGGGGTGACCAATTTGGGCAGTGGTGTGTCCATTTTGTGAAGCTAAGCATTGTCCCTTTGCCATAGGCTTTTATTGTCTGTCTTCTCTTTCTTTTCATGTTGTTGTGGGTGGCCAGGCCATGTGGTGGGGGCCATTTTGTGTGTACTTCCTTTGTGATGATTCTGCCATGTTGTTGTTGGTGGCCAGGCCATGTGGTGGTGGCCATTTTGTGTGTACTTCCTTTGTGATGATTCTGCCATGTTGTTGTTGGTGGCCAGGCCATGTGGTGGCGGCTATTTTGTGTATGCTTCCTTAGTGACTGATTTTGCCATGTTGTTGGTGGCCAGGCCATGTGGTGGAGGCCATTTTGGGTATACATGCTTTGTGATTTTTCCATGTTGTTGTTGGTGGCCAGGCCCTATGGAGGCGGCCATTTTGTGTGTCCTTCCTTTGTGCTTTTGCCATAGGCATCCAAAGATTTTGACTATTCTGGCAGTAGGGCATTGGTACTACTACTCACAGCCATAGGTGCATTAAAGTTAATAAACTCTTTTTGTGCTGTATCTTTAATTACATCGTGTATGGCTTTGGATTGCTTCACATTTTTTTTATGTTGGTACTTTCAGCTTTTGGTTGCTTGTGTGTAACTAATAGGGCACTCCCTGCCAGTAGGTAACCTTAGGAATACAGCTCGCGTTCTTTTGGTAACGTCGCACAGTGTGGACACGCGACCTTACATTTTTTGTCTTGTTCGCGCGCTCAATGTACTGGCTCGGGAACGCGATAACGACGTTTCATTCAATTCGCGCTGCCGAACACGCCGATTTTGCATTCTCGCGAACAATATGTCCCGAGTTGCATAAAAGTTCCTCAAAAATGTTTAATCTGTTTCTTGTGCTACAAAAAGTCCTCATTTATGTGTCATTTGGTTGTAGTGTTGTCTTATTGGAGCATGGACCTCTTCCAGTTTCTTTCTGTCCTCTATGTAATGATTTCTTGTTTCTGGGTGGGGTGACCAATTTGGGCAGTGGTGTGTCCATTTTGTGAAGCTAAGCATTGTCCCTTTGCCATAGGCTTTTATTGTCTGTCTTCTCTTTCTTTTCATGTTGTTGTGGGTGGCCAGGCCATGTGGTGGGGGCCATTTTGTGTGTACTTCCTTTGTGATGATTCTGCCATGTTGTTGTTGGTGGCCAGGCCATGTGGTGGCGGCCATTTTGTGTATGCTTCCTTAGTGACTGATTTTGCCATGTTGTTGGTGGCCAGGCCATGTGGTGGAGGCCATTTTGGGTATACATGCTTTGTGATTTTTCCATGTTGTTGTTGGTGGCCAGGCCCTATGGTGGTGGCCATTTTGTGTGTCCTTCCTTTGTGCTTTTGCCATAGGCATCCAAGGTTTTTGACTATTCTGGCAGTAGGGCAGAGGTACTACTACTCACAGCCATAGGTGCATTAAAGTTAATCAACTCTGTTTGTGCTGTATCTTTAATTACATCGTGTATGGCTTTGGATTGCTTCACATTTTTTTTATGTTGGTACTTTTAGCTTTTGGTTGCTTGTGTGTAACTAATAGGGCACTACCTGCCAGTTGGTAACCTTAGGAATACAGCTCGCGTACTTTTGGTAACGTCGCACAGTGTGGACACGCGACCTTACATTTTTTGTCTTGTTCGCGTGCTCAATGTACTGGCTCGGGAACGCGATAACGACGTTTCATTCAATTCGCGCTGCCGAACACGCCGATTTTGCATTCTCGCGAACAATATGTCCCGAGTTGCATAAAAGTTCCTCAAAAATGTTTAATCTGTTTCTTGTGCTACAAAAAGTCCTCATTTATGTGTCATTTGGTTGTAGTGTTGTCTTATTGGAGCATGGACCTCTTCCAGTTTCTTTCTGTCTTCTATGTAATGATTTCTTGTTTCTGGGTGGGGTGACCAATTTGGGCAGTGGTGTGTCCATTTTGTGAAGCTAAGCATTGTCCCTTTGCCATAGGCTTTTATTGTCTGTCTTCTCTTTCTTTTCATGTTGTTATGGGTGGCCAGGCCATGTGGTGGGGGCCATTTTGTGTGTACTTCCTTTGTGATGATTCTGCTGTGTTGTTGTTGGTGGACAGGCCATGTGGTGGCAGCCATTTTGTAGGTACTTCCTTTGTGCATTTATCATTGGCCTCCCTGCTTTTGGTCTGATCTGACAGTAGGCCAGAGTCCCAGAGGTAGTAGTTAGCGGGGCTGCTCTATGTAGCTGTTTCTATTTGGTCTATTCAATTAACATCATTAGTGCATGTGTGTATGGCATTGCATTCCCAAATGTGTTGTCTGGGCAGGGGTGTATGTAACTTTTTTTGTGTGTGTAATAAAATATGTTCTGCCTTGTATGTGTTTTTGCGCCTTGTATGTGTTTTTGCGGTGTAGGTTTCCAACCTCTTAGCCATGGGGTATTTTTTTTATTCCTTGCATTAACCTGTCATGTGTAGCATGCATCCTCCATTTTCTGTCCATATTGGTATATAGGCCCGCTTGACTTTATTGGTTCTTTCTGGACTTCATGTGGCTGGGAGCTGTGGTGCTGGTAGTATTAGTCTTCTGTTTTGTGTTCTATACATTGGCCTGTGTGTCTTTCAATTGTTCATGTTGGCTTACTGCTTGTTTGACTGATGTTGTTCTGTCTTCTTTGCTTGTAGGTGCACAAAGAAAGACTGAGGAGGTGCTGTTTGTTTTCATCCATCGCCCGTTCTACTGCCAGACGGACGTCCTTCAGTTGTACGCCACGTGTGGTGTGTGACTCATCTGACCACACATCTCTGCAATTTGTGCTACTGAGTGCTGCTGTGTGCTGACATCAGAAGAAGATGGGCCCTAAGAAAGCAGGTACCAGGTCCTCCAGCACCAAGAAAGTTGCTGAGAAGAAGGTACAGAAGAAGGAAGTGTCACTTAAGTGTGGTATGGACCCCAAAACCTTTTTTGGGCCCCCAAAAGGTACGCCTGCAGCAGCGGTGTCCGGGGTGCAAGCTGGGACCAGCACATCCGCATTAACGGGGGCAAGCCACCAACCTAGGGCCAAGCACATGAGGGTCGAAGAGGTAGCCAGCCTAGTGTTACAAAGCAGTGATACTGAGCCTGAACTAAACTTATCGCTGTCTCAAAGTAGTACACAATCCTTGCAAGATGAAAGTGCTCAACAACCACCGTCAGCACTAGATGTTCAACAACCACTTCCCGCAATAGTTGTTGAACAACCACAAGCACCGCCCGCAATAGTTGTTCAACAACAACAACCAAATCCCACAATAGTAGTTGTTGAAGAACCACAGCCCGCTATAGTACTTCCTCAAGAACAACAACCACCATCTCCGCACGCAATAGTAGTAGTTGTTCCTCCTGAAGTCGGGGCAGTTCAGGAAGTAGAGCCTCATTCCGAGGAAGAAGAAGAGGAAGCCACTTCTGGAGGTGATCTATTGTCTTTCAATTTACCAAGGAAAAGGAAGGTTAGTGGTGGCAGTGCATCGACTTCTTCGCCAAGCATCCCTTCAGATGACCTTGATGAGGAGTGGCATCCAAAAGTATCTGAGCATTCAAAGGAGAGACATCCCAAGACCAGACTAGGAAAAAGGAAGGATCCACCAAGGCTTGAAATGGAGGTCGATGTAGGTGAGCAGGATACTGCTGGTGATAAAGACGGGTCTGACACTGTTATCATCACGAGCGTTATTCCTGGTGCAGAGGATGTAGAGACCAACATTTTCACCCTATCCAGAAGGGCTGCGATTAGTGATGAGCAGGTAGCACGTATAACTCCTACACACTCAGCACCCAAAGTAACACCAGCTCCCATTTTTTCATCAGCGAAGGCCCGGCAGCGTCCGACATCCAGTACAAGCGCCACCTCAACAGAAGGAGGTAGTGCCAGTACTAGTACTGAGCTGTCACATAGGGAAATTCAACAAAAATCCTCCAGTTCATCCGGCATTGGAAGTGGGTCCTCTTCCTATGGCAGGAGACAAAAGTTTACCTCCCCAGTGTGGGATTTTTTTACGGTTCACCCCCATCAGGAGAACATTGCTATATATGCACCATTTGTCGTACTAATGTTAGTCGTGGTAAGATTGGTACAAACTATGGTACTGGAGGCCCAACGACCCATTTGAAAAAAACACACTTAATCCAGTGGGAGAACCACCTTGCAAGCTTAAAAAATGTCAGCACTGGTGTTGGTGGGGATACAGTACTACAAGGTCCACTCATGGTTGACCAGGAGGAAGAAGAGGGAGACGATGACCTTCTATCTGGGAGTGGTATACAAATGAGCCCTGTCGCCAGCACTGGAGTGGTGCAGTCCACATCCTCCGCATCAGCAACTTCTCAGTGGCACCAGAGTCAGCCGGAGACACCAAAGAGTGCAAAGTCTGCGTTAAAAGGTGGTTTGTCTAGCATAACAGAAAGAAATACCAAGCAGCTTACCATTAGTAGCATGTTTAGGCAGGAGGGAAAGTACGAGCGGAACCACCCAATAGCACATTTGTACAATGCGAAACTTGCAAAAATGTTGGCACTCGACCTTCTCCCATTTTCATTTGGTGAGGCAGTGGGATTTCGGGAATTAGTGGCAACACTCTCCCCAAAATGGGACGTTCCCAGTCGCTACTATTTTGCAAGAGTTGCTATTCCAGCACTACACCACGACGTGCTGGAATTGATTGGGAAAGCCTTACAACAGAGTGTTGTCCATTGTATCCACCTGACAACAGACATGTGGAGTAGTCGCGAAGCCACAGCAGATTACATGTGCATCACCGCACACTGGATCTCTTTTGCAGGTGTTGAAGACAAGTTAACTTCAGGCCTTGACGTTGCTGGGATTTTTAATGATACTCGCAGACATGCAACTGTAGCCTTGTTTGGTATGGAGAAAAATCATACTGCTGAAAACATTTTGTCTGAGTTTAACAGCAAGGTCTTTGAATGGCTGCAACCAAGAGGCCTTAAGATTGGTTTTGTTGCCACCGACAATGGCAGTAATGTAGTGAAGGCAACGAGAGAAGGACATTATTTCAGGGTACCCTGTTTGGCACACTGCATTAACTTAGTCGTGCAAGACTTTCTGAAAACTGAAGCCAAAGTCAGCAACATACTGACCATCTGCAGAAGAATATGCACGCATTTTAACAATTCTTTTAAAGCACGGAAGCTGCTATGCGTCATTCAGCGTGAGCATAGATTGCCAGTCAAAGCACTGATCCAGGAGGTCCCAACACGTTGGAACTCTGCTTATTTCATGCTTGAGCGTCTCTTTGAGCAGTACATACCACTGAATGCTTATGTCATGTCAAGAAGATTAGGGGATCCTGCTGTTAATCTTAAAACCCTGACCGTTGAGATGTAGCAGTGGGACATCATTAAATGCTTGACAGAGATGCTACAACCTTTTGAGGTCTTCACACGTGCAGTTAGCAGGGAGGACTGTACTATGGGCCAAGCCATCCCATTGTTGTACATGCTCGAGCAACAGCTGAAGGAGGTCTGTGAAATATACGAAGGTGACGAAGAAAAAGTTGATGCATATACCTTGGCCAAGGCCTTAGCCAACCGCTTATCTGTAAATGCAAGGCTTCAAGGTATTGTGTCAGATCAACATTACATAACTGCAACGATGTTGGATCCACGGTACAAATTGTTTGTCAGCAGTAGCGCAGTAATTGCTTTTTCAGATAGGGATGTTGCCAATTACAAAACTTCCATAGCTGTGGAAGCTAATGATTTAGAAACCGAACGGCTGTTACTTAAAGGCCTGTCAGTGCCAGCCCAGGACAGTCAAAGTACTCCAGGCCATCCTCCTGAGGCAAGTTCATCAGAGCGTCAGAGCAATGCGTCTGCTTCCCAGCAGGCACCAACAGTACCAAAAGCAACACCTACACGATCTGATTCAGCAGACACAACCAAAAGCATAACTTCTTTTTTTCTACAAAAAGGGATGGGTAAGCCCATTGCTGTTGGAAAGGGGAAAGAGGACCAGCAAAGCCGAGCACCAATGAACACTGAGCGGATGGTTCAGGCCTATCTGGATGACACAACAGAGGTGTTCATGGAGCAAAGCCCATTGGTCTATTGGTACGAAAGAAGGAGACAGTGGCCAGTGCTGATCAGGCTGGCGATAAAGTATCTGGCTTTTCCTGAAGCCAGTGTCCCTTCTGAGCGTGTTTTCAGTGCTGCTGGTGCCATTGTGACATCGAAAAGGACCAGTCTCACCCCCAAAAGCGTGGAGAGGCTGACAATGATAAAAATGAATCAACACTTCATACCACCAGACTATACTGTACGTGAATCAGAGCTGGATGAAGAAAGCGAGTCCGAAGACATCATCACTACTGTGTTACATGACTTACTTCTGTCTGAACCCCCTGAGTTTGAGGACGAGCTCCTCTTCCCTAACAAATAGGCTTTTAAATTGTTACTTTCTCCCTTCCTTTATTTGTGTTATTTATTTTCTTATTAACAATGGCTTTCTGGTGCAAAACTGCTAATAAAAACCACAACCAAATCCATCCCCACCACTGATTCTTTTTATGTACCTACCGGAGTTGCACGCCTGTGCATTTATTTTCACTGTATCTCTTTATTTACCTGCTGGAGTTGCACGCCTGTGCATTTATGTTCCATGTTGACTGCACTCCTCAGAGTCTTGCTCCATCTTCTTGACTCCCACTCAAGTCACTCAATACAATTCCATCTTGCCAGCCATACATTGGATGTTGTAGATGGAGTATAGTACAATAACAATAATGTAGCCTCTAACAGTCCCTCCATAACAAGTGTACCGTACATGACTACAGCCATCCTCTATTTCATTTGGAATCTGCAACTCATCACTGCCTTACTGAGTCTTAAGGCTACCACTTCTGTCTGCAGGCATTCATAGACGACTCTTCAGTGTCAAAAGAAACTTGGGCAGGCATTCATAGACGACTCTTCAGTGTCAAAAGAAACTTGAGCAGGCATCCACAACTGAAGTCAACTTGTTGTGACTCGCATTACTTTTAAAAGGCTCGGCAGCATCTGTGATCAATCATCTGACAGTGAAAGAGAAGAGCAAGACAGGTATATTAAATGAATAATGCCATGCATTGCATTGGATGTATTGTTTTGCTGACTCTGAGCAAATGTGCATGGAGTTGAAGTATACTAGTAACTTCAGACTCACGTGATAGCCAATTTTTCCATTTAATTTAATAATATAAATTATTTACGCACTTGTGTTCCTACTACTACACAGATGCAGTCAGGACTTAATTTATCGTAATCACTCACTACAGACTGAGTTGCTGTTGCTGTTGGACTTGACGTGTCACACCTGATAATGATGGTGACCACCATATCTTTTCTGTCAGGCAGTTGGATCTGAGCTGATTGATGTACGATGCTTCTTGGAGTGGAATACAAGGTAATAAATACAAAGAAGAGGCACAGCACAGTAGACCCAGGCTACTACATGTGTGTGCACTGTGCAGTGGTAGAGTACAATAGTGGTATGATTGATGACTGAGAATGACGCATTGATTTTGTTGATTAATTTTGTAAATGGTAGGTTGCTTTTTTATTCGCCTTTCTGTGGCTCTGTGAAATTTTTAGGGAAACGCAGTTTGTATTACGGGCGACTCTGTGTCGTCGTCGTGGGCCTGTTCTGTGCTGGCTCCTGTCTTTTCTTGTACTTCTAGATTAATAATGATGTGCAACTAGTAGACTTATACATATTGTATCCAAGCCGCCTCAGTCTGAAAGTCCTCTCATACGACTACTCCTCTTGTAGTATTTTTTTGATCTTTACTGTATTACAATTTGTTTAGGTCATTCACATTCTATTGTATTTGCCTTTTCTTTTTCAGGCTGGACGTTTTTCACCCACTGCTATTATACTCTGAGCATCAACTCACCCTTACCACTAATCCTCATCATCAAGCAATTGGATGGCGGGAAACCAAGAATGATATTCAGCGTGTCCTTTTCTTACGTTTATTCCTTACATTCATTGGCTAGTGGATCAACATCATAAATCATCGTCTTCATTGTTTTGCTTTTGTTGTCTCCATGCGTACTGTTTTTCTTTCTCAAACCTTTCCCAAAACCCCGTACCCATCCATTCAACAAACCCTAACCCTCTTCCCCCGGGCTGCGTGGTTTCATTGAGGTGTGATGTTTCTTACATTAAATATACACCAACAATTTGATCACGCGCTTGCTGGGGCAGATGCGGTAAAAGCAACAATAGTGAAATGTCAACAAGGCATGGCCAGGATCTTCTTCGGCTTCCCAAATCAAGCTCTGTGTATAATGGCAAATAATTTACCATTACCATCAAACAACGAATACATCTAATGAATTGGCGTAATTGTTTGGGTTTAAGTTTAAAGCATTATGATTTAGAAAAGTTTGACTTTGCCGTGAGTACTACAACTACAGTTGAACTTCTTATCTTCTCTTGCACTTACTTTCCAGTCCCCAAAACCATTGTTTTGTTTCAGTTTAGCAGTTGCAATATTGGGTAAGTCGTGTAATGTACTGTACTTACTTATACTACCCCCACATTGTCTGTCACGCAAATGACTGCCTCTTTCTTTTTGTCTCAAAATGCTACTGGCAGGGTCTGTCTACTACTAGTACTATCACAGAAGTTCAGAACCACAGATTCTTCTCCATTGTCTTGGGAAACAAATGCAGCCCTTGCAGTGCCACACTTCATCATAAATCATCATCAGCAATCACAGGTAAGATAAGTTTGCTGTGAGGTATAACGCAAGACAGACTGGTAGTTCTTCTAATACTACAAATATAACTCGGTGAGGGTTTACCGCATCTATCTGTCTACATGTTAAGGATGTGGGCAATATATTTTTTTATTAGAAAGCACTGTCCGCCGACCTGCATGGCCAATTAAACCTTGCGATGTTGCACAACGTACATTATTTGGTGAAACAATCCCCCCTCCACCCCCCCAAGAAACGCAAATGAACTTCAAATGTTTTCTTTTGAACATAACTTTGTGTCTCGTTTATCGTTTATTTTAAAATAATATAAATAAAGATGATACAAAAATAAAATATATATTAAATCTTACCCCACAGCTGTCCCTACCCGCCTCCCATAACCCCAACCAAATTTCCACGTTCAATGTAACCCCAACACCCAATTCCCACCCACCAACAAAAGGATTGAAAAAGGGGCAAACAAACAGGGTCCATCTCAAAGCCGGCGGGCTTTTAAGTGTTTATCAACAATGACCTTCACACGCTCCTCTATTTCACCCTCCAGCCTGGCTACCCGGAGGAGAATCTTTCTTTGGAACTGACGGCACCTACATTGGCATGCATGTTGTTGTGGGGGGGTGGGCGATGCTGTAAAAATCTGGCGGCGGGCAGCTGCCTGACCACGGCGACGTACTCCTGCAGGCTTGGGGGCCGGGGCATTGGAAGAGGCAGCAGCTGCTGCCACCGCCTCCTCCTCCTCCTCCTCGGCCTGAGCCACCAGCCGGCGGTAGGCCTCAACGATGGCCTGCAGTTTCCGCTGCCGGGCCCGGACTGCCAACTCCTTTCTCGTTGGTTTTGAAGGAGTAACTATAAAGAAAGAGACAGAATTGTTGTAATCCAAAATCCCAGCAAATCAAGAACACAAAATGTATTCAACACATAGTGGCACAGTACAGTAGCACTAGCAAGCAAGCTGAGTACAAAAAATTGTGTTTTATCTATCTTGAACATTCTACGGCTTATATACTTAATTTGTTTGACTTTTTGGCACGACATTATGCCTGCCCTAGTAGCATAGCATGGGTGTACTTCAACGGTCACACACACACGAACACCTGTCTTTTTCATATCTCGTTTTTTTATATCATATACTCTGTGCTTCCGGGAACAGTGACAGTCTCAAACTAACATTAATTAACAGGGGCCAGCTAGTACTAGTAAATGTCTAGTAGAGACTATCATTCTTTATATCGCGCAACAAACCTTAGGTGGTTTGTGTTTCGCCAGCAACGACCCGGAATGCATCCAGTCGTCCCCTCCTTCCCTTGCCTTTGGGTTTGACCAAAACACCGCTGCTGACACTATCCACCACTACCCACCGATATTGGATGTGTCTCCCACCCACGCAGGCAGCTGTGTTTTCCCCTTTCTATGCTTCCACAACAACCCATGCATCCGACAGCTATCAGCCACCTGCATTGCTGATTCCAAAGTATATTAGATGATTGGTGCTTTTTCCTTGCTCCTTTCATCATACTTAAAATCAATCTCCTTAGTGTTAAACCATCGCGGTCATGTAATGTTGTGGATAAGACTTTTTTAGTCTGCCACCAACCTTTCACAGCTGAGTTGTAGTCAGATAGAAGAGGCCTATTATTTTATCAATTGTCGCCGGTGGTAATGCTAAGCTTGGTAATGACAAATAAAGGTGGCGTCATATATTGTTATTGTTCAGTAGAACTTCAAGTTCATTATAAATACCAGAGTACAGTGAGGAAGTTTTCCCCACCCACCAAGTAATGCGGATCACTATTGAATGTAACTTACCATCGCCCAATGTTGTTGGCTCCTCCCCCACTGCTGCTGGTGCTGGTGTAGGTGCCTCTGGTCCTCCTGTCCCCTCCGGGATCGCCTTTGCTGACGCTGCGCCGCTGTCCCCGTCGGCACTGGTGGATGGTACCGGTTCTGCACCTATAGAAATAAGTACACCTTTTTAGATGGATGCACAGCCCCCATTGTACTTGTTCACCAAGAATGGAGTTCTGCAAAACAGTTAAGTACAACGTAATCAGTAGAAGTCCACATTGCCTAGTACAGCAGAGTAAGTAACTCACTGCTACACATTTAGCATTCATTTGTTATGGTATGGTACCCAAGCTCATCTCATCTCTACTGCTACTCTAGTCCTTGGAAAGTTAGACTGAACCATGTAACCTAACCAGTTTGTACATCAATGTCTACAGTTTTGCGCATGCTACCTCGCAGCTTGTTGCGCAGTACGAGAAGTCGCCTTTGAGGCCACATGATTGTTCAAAGCATTCACCTGAAGAGTTTGGAAAATAAAAAGGCCCGTATTTACTTTTTCAATGTGGATTGTGGAATCGAGTTTGCTTACAGCCTCAGGTTACACCTTTTTTTAGCATGACTGCTAAAAGTAAAAACTTGCATAAATGTATTTAATTTTTTCATACTGTCTAACGTGCACCACTATTGTCATTATTTTTTGGCAGATGAGAAGATTTCCTTCTGCGAAGCAGAGATTTCCAGAGCTTACCAAAAAGAGGCATATGTAACCAGTATACGTTCAATGGTGAGGGGTCTCCGACATTTCCTACATTTCCCTATCATGAACTGGTAGCTGTACAAATGTAGATTACTTTATTCAGCCTTTTTTAACTCTGGATTTTTTATGGTGGGCCTGCCCTTGACGTATTTAACGGAACAACTTTAAAAAACTTTGATGTTACTTACTTAGTTACTTGTAAGAAAATAAAGCTTTTGAAGTACCACATTGACTCAGAAGTATATTTTCAGTGTCTGTTGTCTTGTAGACTTATACGAGAGAGTGAGCAAAAGGGGGTTACTTAGGTTATGGATTGTGTAATAAAAGCATTGGGCATCTTGGTATTGGGGTTCAGGAGTGGGATAATTGAATAATTGAACAATGACTGAGCCCATATAGGTTGTCGTTCAGTGAATTGTGGGTTCCTCAGAGTTCTGTGACTGAGGTGTAAGACTGTAAGTAAGTAAGGTCCAACCTGCCTATCACCAACATCCAATTTTGTGGTGCATAGTTACATAGTTATGTATGTGACTGCATAGAAGAATAGAATACCCACAAGAGTAGTAGTGGTATACTAACGTTTACAAAATACTAGACCAACATCTGGATGCATACTTCGTTGGTGTCAATTGGCAAAGAAGAGACATTACCGAGGAAAAAGCATAAGACAGGAGTGGACCCTGTGCCTGCAGCTATTCTATCACAGATTTTTTGAAAAGATTAATACCTTAACTAAAGAGTGGGCAACAGGGCAAGCTTACCTACAGACGGTCTAGTAGTAGCACAGAGAGTCTTAACAGAGGCTCTTTGAAGGAACAGAAAGGCAGGGACAGATACCCAAAATTTTGAAAACATAATCAAAATCAAAAAAGCATTTCTCAAAAATTAGTTAGGAATGAAATGTCATTAATCGGTTGGAAAAAAAAGCTCAGTTAGAAAGTTAGGGAAATATCATTGTTCCAAAAGAAAGCACGGTTGGACTTACTGGGGACAGCAGTAGGATCCTCAGTAGAGGAGCTCTGTGCCTGTGGTTCAGGTTCACCAGCCGACTCGGTCCCAGCCTTCTGCTTGCCCCTGGGTTCTGTGGTTCATGTAAGAAATAATAAAGAAAGAGAAAAGCATTGAGTGCTGTGAAACATAGACAGCACAGCATTTCAAAAACGACTGCTACAACATTCAAAGAAACAAACATTGATCTACCAAATGACTACTGCCTTGCATGATTCACTTACTCCATACTTGTAGAAAACAAATCAAATGTTCCATAAACATTCTGATTGCAGATTACTAAGTAACACAGAGGCAGTAACACCTGAACAACACCGCCGATTCAAGAATGGGGTCATCAATTATCTGTAAGTAGGCATTTCTTTTTTATTTTTGCCAGCAAAATGCATAGATCACAAGGAGGAGACATGCTTAACTTTGTGCATACTAACACGAAATTGTACGTTCATTGCATCATATTTTGTCCTGCTACTCACTGAATGCTACTGCTGCCCAACCCACTCAGTAAACAAACTACATCAGTTCTATGGAGGGCTGAGGCAGGGGCGGCTCTAGGCTCATGGTGGTCCTGGCCAGGGAGCGTAGGTAGGGGGGCCCGGAAGAGGAGGTCGGGCGGAGCATGGAGGCCAGTGAAGAGGGGGGAGTCAGGGTGTTTGGAAGTGGAACAGAGCCGGAGGCACCAAATCCCTGCCAGGGGCCGCCACGCAAATATGTATCCATCCTTTGAGGATTATGAAATTAAGGATATATATTGGTGTGGTGGCCCCTGGCGTTTGGTTGCCCTGTGCAGTTGCACAGCTTGCACACGCCTAAAGCCGGCCCTGGCTGAGGTAAGAAGAACAAAGTAACTTTAGCATTCATTGCCAGAGGAGGATTCATGCAGAAGAGAAGGCCGTGAAAAAAAATTATACAATATGCAAACACGTACAATTATCCATCAATCCGCTATTTCACTGACGGACAAAGGAAGGACAAGAGTCACAAGACTCTATTAATAGCATTAACTAACTTCAGTTCTCTACAATAAAGAAAATCTCACATCAATAAACAGCAAAAGCTAGCGCCAAATTGAACACGCAAGAGTCAGTGAAGATGAAGAAGCGCAGCACAGACCAGTGTCATACAATTACAGTAGATCTAACGGAATACATCGGAAATGTAACTAGGAGCACCAGTCATCGCGTTACTTATTCAGCCAAGATTTACAAAGATACAATAACAATACTTATACTACTATAGATATATATTATACACACACTTTTTTGGGGGGGAAGCCACTCACCAAGACCCACGACCTCGACACCAAGCAGGTCCAACAGGTCCTGCTCCCGGTCCAAAATGTCTGCCCAGCGGTGGGTCAGCTGATGGTGGGTACGCCGGATACCGGAGTAGCGGAAGACTGCCCGGCGCACCTTCGCCCACCGCCGGAGACGCTCATCAATCTGGTGGTAGCCGGAGCCGGGCTTGCCGCCTGCTGCCAACATCATGGGGAGGTGGCGCTGGATAGAAAAGGCCAGGGCAGCCACCTCCTCCTCCCCAAAAAGTTGGCGGGCCTCACCCCTAGGGGGCGCATTCTGCCGCAAGGCAGCTGGGTTTTTTGGGGCACAGGCGCCTTGCCCTTTGAGCCGCCGCTGCTGCTGGCGCCCTTGACCATGGTTCTGGGTGGAGAGGAGAAGAAAAGTTCAAGAAAAACAGGTAGGGGAAAGAAGAAGCAAGGTAAAAGAAGGAAGTAAAATAAAACAATAGAAAAGTTGTAAAAGTAGAAATAAAATGAAAAATATAAACCTAGGCACAGAGAGAGATAGGTAATAACTAAAGAAAGTTTGAAAAAGTAAGTAAAAAGACCAGGATTGAAGAGATATCAGCAAGATGCTAAAGTAGGCCCAAAACCATAGCCAGAGTGTGTGATCCATGATGGCTGCGCCCATCGCGACCGCGTGGGTAGGTTCGCGCGATATTTAACGCGATCACGCACTTTTGTAGCGTGAACGAGAAGATGAGTTCCCGAACATGTCTTGCACACCCCAAACACGTTACTTGTGACCCGGAACAGGAAATAAGGGAACGCAAGCGGGCGGGACAAACCTCTTGGGTAACTTAGCGCGCTAGCCATCCCGAGCATGCAGGCAACGCCCCGAACACGCGCACCGCGCTCCTGAAGACGAAAAATGGCGTGCGAACGGGTCTAGCAAGCAACTACGCATGGCTGCGGAGCTACGCGTAGTTTGCGGAGTGCAAGTGCGGCTTCGCGTAGCTCCGCGGAGTCCGACTCCGCGAACTACGCCCAGGGTTAGTACTGACTGACTGTGAAGATCAACCTGCAGTAGAAGTAAAATGTTGTTATTACACAACAAGAGTAGAAATATTGTTGACTTGAGTCACTCTTTAGTGTGTACAGTAAGACTACTAGTACACTTTGCCTTCACTTCATCCACAACAAACAAACAACAAAAACACAAACACAAACACCAATCGCTCAGAGTCAGGTGTCCAATGCATGACATTCATTTTCATTACCTGTTCCTTCTCATCTTAACTTAACGGACCATCTTTTTTCGCCATCATCATCATGGACGGTGCTGTTGTCATACTCAGTGTGCAGATTGAGTCCCCTTCCTGTATTCAATCAAAAGCAATGTATCAAGCTTCAGTTGAAGTACAAATTTCCTATTAAAAATATTTGCAAGAAGGGGAAAATTGCCTTGAGTTAAGTTTAGTGTGTACTGTAGAAAGATGATTAGTGCACAATGACATACCTTCATGCACAACAAACAACAACAAAATCTGCAACTCTGCGTACAATGCATGGCATCAATCCATATCATTTCTAGTTAATGGGCAGTCTCTCTCGGCTCTGAAAGGAGGATAGCTATAGTAGTCATCATGTTCCACTTCTTTTGGTGGGACTAGGAACGTTTTTATTTTTTCTTCTACTTTCCATCATCCAATCATCATGAGGGCAATGGATTTAGGGAGATTCAGTATTATGGAGCGGAGGAGCTGAATTCGGAGGACTATACTGTGAAAAGAAGACACTTGAAACTTGTATATTGAAATAAGAAGAGTAGAACTGACTGACTGACTGAAGATTTTATAAAGCGCTCGAATCCCACGGCGTCTTGGCGCTGTAGAATAGAAGGTGATGTGAGACAGATCAGGGCAGGGAGAACAGCCATGTTTTCAGGGATTTTCTGAATCTCAGTTTGGAGGCTTGTGAGCGAAGTTCGACAGGCAATGAGTTCCAGAGTTTGGAGGCCTGATTAGAAAATGATTTTCCACCCCAACGCACTTTCCGGATTCTAGGCACGCAGACCAGGTCTTGATTGGCCGATCTTAGAGTTCGGTTGGGCACATAGCGCGGGAGGAGTTTGGCCAGATCATCTGATCCTTTTCCGTGAACGGCTTTGTGGGCCAAGCAGAGGGCTTTAAACTGGACTCTGCGCTTAATTGGCAGCCAGTGCAGCTCTCGAATGGCCCGGGAGGTGGGGTGATGCTTTGTCAGGTTCAGGAGAACCCTGGCGGCCGCGTTCTGGATAGCCTGCAGCTTGATCAATTGCTTCTCTCCCGTACCGAGATAGAGAGAGTTGCAATAATCAACCCGAGACATTACTAGGGCAGCAATGACAGTCTTTTTTAAGGTGGGTAGAATAAAGGGCAAGATCTTTATAAGTACCTTCATCATATGAAAACAAGCTGAAGTGACTTGGTTCACCTGCACTGTGCAGGAGAGGTTTTTGTCCAGTAAGAATCCGAGGTTTCTGACCTTCTCGGCTGGGGTAGGACAACAGCCGGCTTCCGGGGGCCACCATAGCGGACTCCATATCGAGGGCTTCTGACCGAATTCTATGATTTCAGTCTTCTCAGTATTTAATTTGAGGAAGTTTTGGCTCATCCAGTTTTTACACTGTGAAGGCAATTCCTGAAACGGCCTGCGGTTGCTTCAATGGAATCGGAGACCGACACTATGATTTGCGTGTCGTCTGCATAAGACACTAATCTCAAGCCATGGGATTTTATCAGTTTCGCCAAGGTGGTGACATATAAATTGAACAAGGTTGGTGATAATGCCGACCCTTGTGGGACTCCTCCGGGAAGAGTAAATTCCTCTGGTTTAAGTCCATCCCAGTGGACTTGTTGGATTCTGCCTGTCAGAAATGATGCTAAGAGGGCTAGAGAGGTATCGGAGATGCCCAGATTTTCCAGACGACTCAGTAGGGCCGAATGATTGACGGTTTCGAACGCCGCGGTTAAATCAAGTAATATGAGGGCCGTTCTTCCACCATCGTCCATGGTCTTCCTGATATCCTCTGTTGCCATGATAAGGGCTGACTCAGTTGAATGGCATGCTCGAAAGCCATGTTGTGTAGAGTCAAGAAGATAATTTTTCGCAAGGAAAGTCATCAGTTCTAAGTTCATGGCTTTCTCGAGGATTTTAGCTGGTAGAGGCAGACAGGAGATGGGCCGATAGTTTTTAGTTTCGGAGGGATTGAGTGAGTCTTTTTTCAGAATCGGGCGGATACAGGCCTTCTTCCCGATTGAGGGGAAGGAGTTCGAGCATATAGCCTTGTCTAATAGAGAGGTCAATACTCCAGTTATAGCTAATGGAATAGAATGCAGAATGCGCGGAGGGCATGGATCCAATGGAGATCCTGATTTCATCTGTAGGAGAAGGTCCCCGACCTCCGACTCCTTTAGCATAGGAAACCTAGGAAAGACAGGGAAAGTGGGAGGTGAAAATTCCTCAGTGCCCACTGCCGGGACCTGGGTAGGAGTGACCAAGATGTTAAGGCTGGTATTGGAGTTGGTGGCTATGGTGCCGAGACCGTCATAAACTGCCTGTACTTTGCTCTGGAAAAAAGCAGCAATATTCCCGACAAAGTTCTGGTCCGGTGTAAATATAGTGTCTCGCAGGGTTTTTGCCAGAAGGGTAACAGTCTTAAAGAGCTCTCTGGCAGAGTTGGGGGCTTCTTGGATTCTGGTGGTGTAGAATGTGGATTTGGCCTGAATAATCGCTGCCTTATACTCCTGCAGAGCTTTGGAGTATTTGGCCTTTTTGAGAGAGCAGTAGTTGGACCGCCAAATGCGCTCAGCTTTGCGGCATTTGAGTTTGATTAATTTCAACTCAGCTGTATACCACTGGGCGGTGGCCAACCGTTTCTTAGGCACTCGGGACTCCAGAGGAGCTAGCTCATCGGCAGCCTGAGAAATCCATCTGTTAAAGCTAGAGGCTCCAGTGTCGATGCTACATTGCTCAAATGTTGGGGGGTCGTTGGCAAGAGCCACTGCTAGCAGATTCAAGTCTAAGTTTTTCCATGAACGCTTGCTTTCCGGGGGCAGGAAGCGTCTTCTGTATCTTGCAGAGTCATTGAATTTTAGATTAAAGAAGACAGCCCTATGATCAGACCATGGGACAGGCAAAGTGGAAGAAAATTTTAAGTTATTGTTGTTGGTGAAAATGCCGTCAAGAGTATGTCCTACAATGTGGGTGGGCTTACGCACTAGTTGGGTCATATCAAAACTAAGCAGGTTGTCAATGAGAGTTGCAGAATCAGAATCGTTAGTAGCTTCGAGGTGAAAATTAAAATCTTCCAGAATTGTAAAAGTGGCGGAGTCCGTGGTGGATTCCAGATATGTATGGAGAGCAGTGATGAAGGGAGCTTTTGGCCCTGGGGGTTTGTAGAGCAGCAAGCCAGCGAAAATCAGACGGTTACTGCATTTGATTTTGAAGTTCAAGGCTTCAGCCTCCATATTTAACTCTGGTAGGCAGAATATTTTTAGATGGTACTTGTAGATGATACCAATGCCCCCGCCTGTTCTTCCAGGTCGGTTGAGGTACTCTACAAAATATCCCTCCGGAACTGCTATGTTCCAATCTGGACCAGAGGCCTCAGATGACCAGGTCTCAGTAAGGAACATTACATCTGTATCGTGATCAGTTATGAACGCCTCAATTTCGCATTTATGTTTTGGCATGGATCTAATATTTAATAGAATGCATTTTAGAGTCCTTCTCCTGAAAGCAGGAGAGGCTTCCAGACTCAGATGATTGCAGATGGTAGGTCGATAGCCACAGGTCAGGCATGTAGGGACTGTGAGGGTGTCTGAACAGTTAGCTCTGACCGGATTTTTACAAATAGGACGATTAAGCAGAAATAGCTCTTTGGCTGAGTAGCGAAGGGGCGAGGATCGGGCAGGGGTCATGGTGCAAGGCGCTGGCCGGCGCGGACGGGTGCAGACGGGCTTGACTTTGGCGCAACTTCGGCGCGTTTCCGGCGCGCCCGCTGCCCTCGTCCGCTACGCTGCCGGGAGAGCATTTGGCTAAGTAGGCTCGCGTCAGGGTGGTGCATGTGAGCGCTAGACCGCGTCCCTGCACTCCCTCACACCTAAGATGGCGGCGATGTGTGGGTGTTTGTGGATTTCAGCAACCCGGTTCTCCCTCCGCACTAACGGGACTTCCCGCGGCAGAAACAGGGATAGGGTAGCAGGTAAGGGTCACAGAGCACTATTAAACAATTTAGCAGTCAAATTGCAAAAACGAAATATTTTTTTAAAAACGAGGTTTCAGCAAGCAATATAGTACAATTTATCAGTCAAATTGCAGAGGGATTGAATATTTAAAAAACGAAGCTTTACACACAGAGAAAATACACTTTCTAGCGTGAGCTCTGATTGCTCCAACAGGGTTCTATCTACTGATGAGCCTTGTGTGATGCTTGCCTAAGTAGGCTCGTGTCAGGGCCAAGATGGACCAAGATGGTGGTAATGTATTTGTTGTGATTCAAAGTTTGTAACCGGAATGACAGACACACAAATAAAGGAAAATAAGGGAGGGAGACAGTAAGTGCAAGCCTAATTGTCAGGGAAGTATAGCTCATCCTGAAACTCTGGGGGTTCATGCAGTAGTAGGTAATCATGTGACACACTATTTCCGTCACCTGAGCCGCTGTCCTCATCTTCCTCCTTTGCTTCATGTATTGTGTAATTCGATGGTATGATGTGCTGATTCATTTTGATCATTGTTAACCTCTCCACTTTTTTGGGCGAGACACTGGTCCTTCTCACTGTTACAATGGAACCAGCAGCACCGAAAACACGTCCGAAAGAGACACTGCCGACAGCGCAAGCCAGATAGCTTATAGCCAGGCTGCTGAGCAGTGGCCATTCAGCCCTTTTCATATACCAATACTGCAATGGGTTTTGATCAATGTATACCTCTGTTGGTTCGTCCAGATAGGCCTGGACCATCCGCTCAATGTTCTGGGGTGCTGCTGCTTACCTTTTCTATATGCATCAGCACTGTGCCTATTAATGCCTAATTGTAAATACCAATGGTGTAACGATTCTACTGGGCCTAATGATCCAGTTGTTGTTGCTGTTGTTGATAGTGATGGTGAGTGTCGTGGGCCAAATGACCTGCCCTCAGCCTCCGAAGTTGCACTTGATGCTGCATGCCCTGCTGCAGTACTTCTTGTGGGTTAATCTTGCGGGCTTATAATTAGCAGCTCTTCAATTCCAACTTACTCGCTGCCTCAGCTATGCAAGTTTTTTAGCGGGCAACATCCATCTCTGAAAAAGGAATGAATGTCCCATTTTTGCCCATGGATCCAGAATTGTGGCAGAAATGTAATGTTCTTGTGACAAAATCTTATTGTGCACCCTTGTATTTTCAGCTAAGCGACGGACTAAGCTCTCCACTATGTCATAGGCTTCCTTTTTTTCCTCTACACCTTTGTTTGATTCAGACACCTTCTTCAGCTGATGCTCTAGCATTTGCAATAATGGGATAGCTTGGCCCATTGTACAGTCCTCCTTGCTGACTTCACGTGTGAAGACCTCAAAAGGACAAAGCATCTCAGTCAGGCATTTAACTAGGCACCATTGGTCCATCTGAAGGGTGATGCCTTTCACAGTAGCATCCAGTCTTCGCATGACATATTCATTGAGTGGCCTGTACTGCTCAAACAGACGATCAAGCATGTAATACGTTGAGTTCCAATGAGTGCTTTGACTGGCATCTTATATTCATGTTGAATGATCCTCAGCTGCTTTGGAGCTTTAGAAGAATGGCTGAAATGAGTGCATATTCTTCGACAGGTGGTTAGTAAGTTGCTGACTATGGGTTCTTTTTTCAGAAAGTCTTGAACTATAATGTTTATGCAGTGTGCCAAACACGGAACCCTGAAATAGGAACCAAGGTCCATGGCCTTAAGTACATTACTGCCATTATCTGTGGCAACAAAACCAATACTAAGCCCTCTTGGGCACAGCCATTCAAAAACCTTGCTGCAAAACTCTTCCAAAATGTTTATAGCAGTATAAGAGTTCTCCATGGCGAACATGGCTACAGTTGCATGTTTCCGAGTAGCTTTAAAAATCTCAGCTGTGTCAACGACACCTCGTTCAGATAGCTTATCTCTAACCCCCACAAAAGAGACCCAATGTGCAGTGATGCACATGTAATGTGTGGCTTGGAAACTGGTCCACATGTTGTCAGGTGGATATTGTGAACAGCACTCTGCTGCAAAGATTTTCCAACCAATTCCAGCACATCATGATGTAGTGCCGGAACAGCAATTCTTGTGAAATAGGACCGGCTGGGAACCTTCCATTTAGGGCAGATGGCTGACACAAATTCAAGGAATCCAACCCCTTCTACAAATGAAAAAGGGAGAAGGTCCAGTGCTAACATTTTAGCCAGCTTCGCATTGTACAACCGTGCCGTTGGGTTGTTGCATTGGAACTGCCCCTCCAACCTAAGAATGCTCTCAGTGGTAGACTGGATTACTTTCTTTTGTGGTGCTGTTGTTTGCATTAACACACTTAAGCTCAGCGATGCAGTTTGTCTCATTGCAGTACTCGGTCGCCTTGGTGTGTCAGGCTGACTCTGAGTATGGCTCCTTCAGCGGTGCCACTCAGATGTTACTGAGGAGGATGTGGGCGGTACCACTGCACTACTGGGGACAGGGCTAGAAATGCCTCCCTCTTCTTCACCTTCCACCGCAATTATATCTTCCCCTGTTTCTTCATGCCCAACTTCAATGGGTTGAGTTTTTTTTACTTTGTTTTAAGTGAAGTATGTGATTCTCCCACACTATAGTGTGGTGTATTCTGAGATGACTTGCTTTTCCTCCGGTACCATAGTTTGTTCCAAGCTTACCGCGCCGAACACCTGTGCGACAAATTGAACATATAGCAACATTCTCCTCCTTGGTGCTAACAGAAAAGAAGTCCCAAACTGGGGAAGAGAACTTTCTGGCACTGCTGGATGTGTCAATTTCAAAACCAGATGAACTGGAGGGTAGTGCTTAAAATGTGACTCTGAGCTGCAACACTGTGACTTTTACTACCACTACCGCCTGAGATGGTAGAGCTGGATGTAGTATGTCCCTGCCGATTCAGAAAAGGGGGTGGTGATGGACAGAGTATCTGAATTAAGCAGACCACTCCTCCCTGCCGAGCCTTTGAAAATATGGCAGCTGGAGGTTGTGGTGGTGTAACCTGTGTTGGTGGTATCCGTGCTACATCCCGCTCAGTAGCAGCCTTTCTAGATAGGGTGAGAATTTCGGTCTCCATCCCCTTTGGGGTGGAAGTGATGTACGTGATGACAGCTCGTCTTCTTCAACATCAACCCCCTCTTCTACATCTACCTCCATTACTCTAAGTTTTTCTGGAACCTTCCTTTTCAGAAGCATTGTTTTGTGACGTGTATCAATTTCAGCTGGTGGCTGCTAAGTGGCATCACGATCATCAGAAGCAGGGCTTGAAGAAGAAGATGATGGACTAAGCCTAATTTTCCTTGCTGGTGGTCTGGAAGGCAACAGATCTTCCAAAACAGTGGTTTGCTCCACTTTGTCTGCAGGAAGCTCGATTTCCTGAAATGCCCCTACTTCAGGAGCAACAACTGCTATTGTGGGCTGTTCTTGCGGCTGCTGCTGTTCTTGCGGCTGCTGCTGCTGTTCTTGCGGCTGCTGCTGTTGTTCTTGCGGCTGCTGCTGCTGTTCTTGTGGCTGCTGCTGCTGTTGCGGTTGCACACTTATCTGCTGAGTTTCCGCCTGCGTTGATTGTGTACTACTTTGCAATAATGACATTTCAACATCGCTGCTCGTTTGTAGACTGGCTACCTCTGTGACACTCAAGGGCTTGGGCCTAGGTTGGTGGGGTTGGACCGCTGGTGCAGAGGTGCTGCTCCCAGCTTGGTTCCCGGACAACGCTGCTGCAGGCGTAACTTTTTTGGTCCCAAAAAACACATTGGCCAGCACACCAGTCGTGGTTAATGGCACTTCCTTTTTCTGTTCCTTCTTCTCACCGGCAACTTTCTTGGTACTGGACCTGATATCTTTGTTTGGGGCCATCTTCTTCAGATGTCAGGCAGGACGCAGATGCACAACAAGTTGTGGTCACACGTGGACGTGATGCGCAGCAGAATTTCTGTCTGGCTGGCAGTACAGCGGGTGATGATGATGACACCTGCTTCTCTGGCTTTTTGTACACCTATAAGCAAATAAGCCAGGAGAAGAACATCAGTAAAATGTTGCATTTGTTGTTGTGGTTCAGTTACTACTATATTAGTGCAAACAAAAGATATAGTATAGCCATTTCTGAGACTTTGTCAACAAGGGCTATGTTATACTACTGTGTACACACACTACACTCTCAGGAAGGTTAGGAAAGAGAATAGGAACCACCAAAATAAAAATGTAATGAAAGTGGGGTGGACCCTATTTGCCATTACATTATTTGAGCATCATATCATTCATGGAGCTGCTGCTGGCAAAGGGGGTGGATGGATGGAAGCAGTAAGCCAATAGGAAAACCATGCATGCCTATATGGCAAAAGCAAAACACTTGTAATTCCCACCAGTCACATGGCAAGGCCCAATAACAGAAAGCCCACCCCCAAAAAAACAAATTTCCCAACTCAATCCAATGCCATTCATGCCCTAAATGATGTCTAAATTCAACAGACCACACAGAAACACTTGATTAATAAAGCTGTGGCTACCTGCTCTGAGCCTACTGCATGAAAGCAGGCCTGTTGGCAGACAAGGACAGACAAGCTTGCAGGCCTATGCTTCAAAATGGCCAGCAGCCACATGGCCAGGCCCAACAACAAAAAACCCAACCCAAAAAAAACACATTTCCCGACTCAATCTAATGCCATCAATGCCCTAAATGATGTCTACATTCAACAGACCACACAGAAACACTTGATTAATAAAGCTGTGGCTACCTACTCTGAGGCTACTGGATGAATGAAGACCTGTTGGCAGACAAGGCCAGACAAGCTTGCAGGCCTAGGCTTCATAATGGCCACCAGTCACATGGTCAGGCCCAACAACAGAAAGCCCAGACCCAGAAAAAAAAATTCCCAACTCAATCCAATGCCATCCATGCCCTAAATGATGTCTAAATTCAACAGGCCACACAGAAACACTTGATTAATAAAGCTGTGGCTGCCTGCTCTGAGTCTACTGGATGAAAGAAGGCATGTTGGCGGACAAGGCCTGACAAGCTTGCAGGCCTAGGCTTCATAATGGCCATCAGCCACATGGCCAGGCCCAACATCAGAAAGCCCACCTAAAAAAACATATTTCCTAACTCAATCTAATGCCATCTATGCCCTAAATGATGTCTAAATTCAACAGATCATACAGAAACACTTGATTAATAAAGCTGCGGCTACCTGCTCTGAGCCTAATGGATGAAAGCAGGCCTGTTGGCAGACACGCCTGCAGGCCTATGCTTCAAATTGGCCACCAGCCACATGGCCAGGCCCAACAACAGAAAGCCCACCCCCCCAAAAAAACATTTCCCAACTCAATCCAATGCCATCCATGCCCTAAATGATGTCTAAATTCAACATACCGCACAGAAACACTTGAGTAATAAAGCTATGGCTACCTGCTCTGAGCCTACTGGATGAAAGCAGGCCTGTTGGCAGACAAGGCCAGACAAGGTTGCAGGCCTATGCTTCAAAATAGCCACCAACCACATGGCCAGGCCCAACAACAGAAAGCCCAACCCCCAAAAACGCATTTCCCAACTCAATCCAATGGCATTCAGGCCCTAAATGATGTCTATATTCAACAGACCACAGAGAAACACTTGATTATTCAGTGCCAAGATGCCCACGGGCCTTTGCTGCGCTTAACAAGTGTTTAAATAAATAAATAAATTCAACAGACCACACAGAAACACTTGATTAATAAAGCTGTGGCTACCTGCTCTGAGCCTAATGGATGAAAGCAGGCCTGTTGGCAGACAAAGCCAGACAAGCTAAATTCCATCCAGGCCCTAAATGATGTCCTAATTCAACAGACCACACAGAAACACTTGATTAATAAAGCTGTGTCTACCTGCTCTGAGCATACTAGATGAAAGCAGGCCTGTTTGCAGACAAGGCCAGGCAAGCTTGCAGTCCTATGCTTTAAAATGGCCACCAGCCACATGGCCAGGCCCAACAACAGAAAACCCACACACAAAAGAACACATTTCCCAACTCAATCCAATGCCATCCATGCCCTAAATGGTGTCTAAATTCAACAGACCACACAGAAACACTTGATCAATAAAGCTGTGGCTACCTGCTCTGAGCTTACTGGATGAAAGCAGGCCTGTTGGCAGACAAGGCCAGACAAGCTTGCTGGCCTAGGCTTCTAAATGGTGACCAGCCACAAGGCCAGGCCCAATAACAGAAAGCCCACCCCAAAAAAACACAGTTCCCCAACTCAATCCAATGCCATCCAGGCCCTAAATGATGCTTGAAAATGAAAAACATTCAAAAAACACCTAAGGAACAGTTGTTTCATCATTCACACACCCATGAGGCCATGACTAGCTCGGGCCTGCTACTGACTACTACTACCCACAACATTTAAAAAAAAGGAATGATAGTTACCAAAATTTAATTGTAGTTGCAACAACTGCAATGCTCACAATCAAACAGACACAACAACCACTTACGTATAAAATATCCAGATAAAAAATCCTCAAATCTAATTGCAATGATGTAGCAGACAAAAAGAGTGATCTTTCCATCTCAAAATCCAAAGGCAGTATGAGCAGGAGATGGACAAAGCACCGGGAGGAGCCTGCTGCACAGGAACAGGAAGTTGGAGATTCTGTGGCACTTCTTCCCTCTCCCTCCATTTTAAAAAAGGACTCCTTGCACAAAAAAGGACAGCCAAATATCAATCTGAGGAGTTTTTTCATCCAACTCATCATTTATGCTGCTAGAGCTGATATTATTCTCCAAATTGAAAATTTTACATGTTCGATGTCTCGAGCTTCACATTACTTCTGCCGGAAGTCGATGGCGCATCCAAAATGACGTGTTTGCGTTCTCTCGCTCCCTGTCGCGTTGGATGTGACGTGTTCGGGTTCTCTCGCTCCTTGTCGCGTTTGATATAACATGTTTGCTTCCTCATGCTCTCGCTCGCGGTGGAGAATGACGTGCTTGGGTTCTCTCGTTCCTTGTCGCGTTCAATATGACGTGATCGCATCCTCATGCAAGTTATCGCCACATTGCGTGAGGCCCGTGTTGCCAAAGTCACATATTGCATCATTCATGACATGGTCAGTGACATCACTGATGACATCTCAAATGACATCACTGATGACATCATCCATCTGATAATCTGATGCACCTCCTAAACCCTAATATAACCTTTCATACACCCACTCTAAAATACAGACTACCATTTTCAAATATGTAGACACACAAATACCAGTTACTACATACCCACTCACTGATTCCTAGGTCTACACACACACCCACTCATTCACCCATACAGTCACTCATACATGAAGTCAAGCCCGGCTTGCTTGAATCCAGTGGCAAAGTGAGCAAGGGACTCACGTCTGAGCATACCCTGCCACACTTATGGCGGCCAAAAGCGGTACAAAAGGGGATTCAAGCAAGCCGGGCTGAAGACGGCTGGAATGCCAGAAACCAGTCCTCGGAAGCTTGTTTCCTGTCCAGGGAAGACATGGCTTGGCAGTTCGGGCTGGACTGTTCCCATGAGGCACAGGGTCAGACTGATTTGCATATAGCCATGTCTGAACTGGGGTGGCAGAGTGGGCTAAAGAACAGTGATGTATTAAACCCAGATCTTTTGACTGGGTGCGAGTGTTTGATTGATTCAGATGCTCCGTCCATCACCACCCCTTTTTGTACCGCTTTTGGCCGCCATAAGTGTGGCAGGGTATGCTCTGACCTGAGTCCCTTGCTCACTTTGCCACTGGATTCAAGCAAGCCGGGCTGAAGACGGCTGGAATGCCAGAAACCGGTCCTCGGAAGCTTGTTTCCTGTCCAGGGAAGACATGGCTTGGCAGTTCGGGCTGGACTGTTCCCATGAGGCACAGGGTCAGACTGATTTGCATATAGCCATGTCTGAACTGGGGTGGCAGAGTGGGCTAAAGAACGGTGATGGATTAAACCCAGATCTTTTGACTGGGTGTGAGTGTTTGATTGATTCAGATGCTCCGTCCATCACCACCCCCTTTTGTACCATCATCCAGGAGGTGGCAACACGTTGGAACTCAACCTTTTACATGCTTGAGCATCTGCATGAGCAGTGTAATGTAATCAATGACTATATCTTTACAGTAGGTTCTATTGACCTGAGGCTAGAGTTGGAGGAATGGCAGCTGGTTAAAAGCCTGACAGACATGCTTCGTCCTTTTGAGGTCTTCACACGTGAAGTCAGCAGGGAGGACTGTTGTTTGAGCAAAGCTATACCATTGTTGCGCATGCTAGAGCACCAACTGAAGGCGGTGTCTTCAACGTTGAGAGATGATGGTGGAAAGCTAGCTGCATATCTGTTGGCGGAGAACTTATTAAGCCGCCTAGTTGCCAATGAAAGGAACCAGTGAAGTAGTGTGGCTCACTGGTTAGAGGCGGCAGACCCGAGAGCAGAGGACGGCCCGGGACCAGGGTTCGATTCCCGGCGCGGCAGGTTTCTGGACCAGGGTCAGCGGACTCGATAATTCTCTCGCCTCGGTGCCCACTCTGATCAGCGATCACACTCGGCAACTCTGGGCATTAGCTTGCCTCATCTTCACTAACGGCCCCACCAGACCGCCGGGGATGCCTGGTCTCACCCTGGAGATACCCATTAAGGGACCATCTCTCAGGGAAGCCAGGAAGGGTTTCGCAGCGGTCGAAGCGCCTTGGGACCCTATGGGTAAGTAGTGCGCTATATAAATGCCTATACATTTACACACACACAAAAGATACATACAGAACAACATTACATTTGTGCCACTATTCTGGATCCACGGTACCAAAAGGCAGAGGCCAGCAAAGCATTTATTCCTTTTGATGAGGCAGATGCTTCAAAGTACAAACATTGGATAGCTGTGTCAGCCAGACGGTTCAAAAAAGATCGTCAGAGAATTCAAGGAGCCGTCAGAAGTCCAACTGAAGCAGCAGGCGATCTAGCTTCAAGTTCCACTTCTGAATCTGTGGCCGAAGGGAGTCACTTTCCCTCACAGCCGTTAACGAAACCAGCAGCAACCCTATCATCATCCTCACCTGCACCAGGCCCAGCCATAATATTGTCGGAAGCGGATTGGCTAACTCATCAAGGGTTTGTTCGTTCCAGGCGTGAGAAGGCCACAGATGGTACGCAAAGTGGAGCAACCGTGGAGAACCTTGAGTTGATGGTGCAGGCCTATCTGGATGAGCCAACACAGGTCTTTGTTACTACGAACCCATTGCTGTATTGGTATAGGAAAATGGCTCTATGGCCACTGATCGCCAACCTGGCTCTAAATTATTTGTCTTGCCCACTCGCAAGCGTGTCTTCTGAACGTGTTTTCAGTGCTGCTGGTGCCATTGTAACTTCAAAAAGGTCCCGGCTCTCGGCCAAAAATGTGGAGAGGTTAACACTGATCAAGGTGAATCAGCACTTGATACCACCAGATTACAAAGTACGTGAATGCACGCCGGAAGAAGAAGACACCGACTTAGGTGACGGAATTTCTTCTCTGTTACCTGACCTACTCCCATCCAAATCATGGAGTTGGAGGACGAGCTCTACTTCCCTGACACCGAACCCTGAAAATTACTTCCTTTTTTTTGTCCTTATTCACTTTTATTCCTGTGTGTCTTTCTTTGTTTTGCAACTTTTACCACAACAAAACTATAATGACCTAATTACAACAAGTCCATCAGCAGTACTGTCTTCATCTTATATTCCTTATTGAATTGAAGGTGCCTCAGTCTGCATTCCTGAGGTTCACAAGTTCACAACTCAATCATGCTCCTTTATACTCCTCCTCCAGACTCCCCCTATCCATTTCCCTCCGCGATTAGGCCCTGTTCTGTCCCTGTCCTCAGCTGCCCAGCAAGTAGTGGCCTGCTGCTACGTTTAGGTTTTGGTGCAGTTGCGCAACCTGGACTTTGATGTAAGTTCTGTGCTAAGGTAATTTCTGTGAATTCTCCTGTGCTGCACCTCTGAATGTGTTGATGCAACATGTGTCTTGTTCTTACACCTCTGAATGTGTTGTTTATGCATCATGTGTTCTCCTGTGCTGCACCTCTGAATGTGTTTTATGCATCATGTGCTTTGTTCTTACACCGCTGAATGTATGTTTATGCATCATGTGTTTTTGTTCCCAGGCCTTTACCCCTAAATGTACGGTCATATTTATTTGTTTGTTTTCTCCTACTACAGGTGTTCCCTGTGAGGTCCTGGTTCCCTGCGTAATATTCTCCTAAGGATGGTTAGGGTTGCGTAGGTGGTACTTACCGGTTACCAGTAGTTACTGGTTGTGTGCTAAAGTGATTTATACTCTATGTTCTAAGTGCTAATTCTAACAGTATTTCTAGTTATAAAAGTGCGGATTCCTGACAGTGGTACAGGTGGCCCTGTCTTGTACATATCCCCTGTAAATTCTGCCCTTGCCTGTTGGCATGTTGTGAAGTGTGTGTTTTTATCTAATGTGTTTTGGTGTAATACAAAGGCTATTTTTTTTTTATACATAACCTTGTGTGGAGTTTCCTTTGTGGTGGGCCTTGGGTGTTGTTGCTGGGGGTGCATGCGCAAACACTTAACTCACATTGCCACCCAGTTTAGCCTTACTGCTCGTGCTACGTTACCAAGGGGGTGAGCAGGGGTTATCTTGGCGCGTAACTCCCTTGTCCTGACATGGAAGTGGTGGTCTCTGACTGACTTTGGAGCAAGCCCTGGCCAGCCAGGGATCCCATTTCTAACATTGGCTTGTTCATAATGATGTTGGCAATGTATTAGGGGGGTTTGGTGTTCTTTGGTCCAGAATTGGCAGAATTGTGGTCTTTTTGGGTGTTTTGCGGGCGTGTGTGTTTGGGTGAAAACTAAGTGAAAACTGGTCGTAGACCTTCCTTCTTCTTCTTCTTCAAAGAGCGCAGTGGTTCGATTTTGTTCTGCCTTGCTGAGATTCTTGTGAATCGCTGGAACAAGTGACTGTCCAGGTGAGTTTCAAGAGGATCAAAAAAGTGGAAGTGCTGAAAACAGCATTGTTTTGTGAACAGCGCAATTTGCCATGTTTTGAATATACCAGTATTGCATGTTTTTGGGGGCTGTTTGGGGGGCTTTTAGGTTTCTGTGGGTGGGTTTTGGGGTCTGTGAGCACTGCTGGCACAGTCTAATGTTGATTGCATTTGTTTATCAGGAAATCCATGGAGGAAAAGGAGAGTTAGGGCCTAGCTGCAGAGCGTATTTGGACTGAATTGAAGGTAGGTCAATTTTTGCTTTTTGCCTGTTTGGGGGTGTTCTGCTTTTGGGCGGGTGACTGCAGGGGTCTGGGGGCATAGCTCGGAAGGTCTAATATCGGAATGAAATTTTGGACCAAATCGGAGGTGGAAATGTTTTTGCGTTTTTGCTCACTTGCCTGTCTTTGGGGTGCTGTTTGGGGGGCTTCTAGGTTTTTGTGGGTGGGTTTTGAGGTCTGGCAACACTGCTGGCACAGTCTAAAGTTGATTGCATTTGTTTTTCAGGAAATCCATGGTGGAAAAGTGAAGTTATGGCCTAGCTACACAGCGTATTTGGACTGAATTGAAGGTAGGCCCATTTTTGCTTTTTGCCTGTTTGAGGGCGTTCTGCTTTTGGCCAGAAGGCTGCAGGGGTATGGGGGCATAGCTCGGAAGGTCTAATATCGGAATCAAGTGTTTAGGACCAAATCGGAGGTGAAAACGTTTTTCAATTTTCAGGTGTTTCGCTCACTTTAGCGTTTTCGGGGGCCTGTTTGGGGGGCTTCCTGGTGTTTGTGGGTGGGTTTTGGGGTCTTGGAGCAATGCTGGGTATGGGTAGTTTTGATTGCAAGTGGTTTGAAGAAAATCCATGGTGGCAAAAGGGAGTTAGGGCCTAGCTGCAGAGCGCGTGTGGAGTGATTTTGGAAATTTGCCTGAAAATTTCTGTCCCCATTTTTGTAGTTTTGCTTTTTGGCTGTTTGGGGGTCTTCTACTTGTTTTCGCCTGGGTTGACGGGTCTGGGGGCATTGCTGGGAAGGTCTAATACCGGTTAAAAGTGTTTTGGATAAAATCAGAGGTGAAAAAGATTTTGCGTTTTTGCTCACTTACTTGTCTTTGGGGTGCTCTTTGGGGGGGTTCCTGGTGTTTGGGGTGGGTTTTGGGGTCTGGGAGCACTGCTGGCACAGTCTAATGTTGATTGCATTTGTTTTTCAGGAAATCCATGGTGGAAAAGTGGAGTTATGACCTAGCTGCACAGCGCATTTGGACAGAATTGAAAGAAGGCCGAAAATATTCTAAGTATGAGATTTTCCATTTAGGCTTTTTGCCTGTTTGGGGGTGTTCTGCTTTTTTGCGGGTGGGTTGGCGGGTCTTGGGGCATTGCTGGGAAGGTCTAATACTGGATAAAAGTGGTTTGGAGAAAATCCATGCTGAAAAGCATTTTGGCACTTTTTGTAACTTAGGGCTCGTTAAGGATAGCAGCAGCATTGCATGTGTTTGGGGGTGTTCTAGACTTTTGCAACTGGGTTCTGGGGTCTTAGAGCACTCATGGGAATGTGTAATTTTGGTTGCAAGTGGTTTGAAGAAAATCCATGGTGGGAAAGGGGGGATTTGGCCTAGTTAAAGAAAGCGTTTGCCACTATTCTTAACTTAGGGCTCGTTAGGGTTAGCAGTATTGTATTGCATGTGTTTGGGCGGGGGTTCTAGATTTTTACGACTGGGTGGGGTCTTGGAAAACTTGTTGGAATGTCTAATTTTGATTGCAAGTGGTTTGAAGATAATCTATGGTGGGAAAGGGGGGTTTTGGGCATACTTTCTAAGTACGTTTTGACACGATTTGAAATTAGGCCTCTGCGAGGTAGCAGCAGTATTCTGCACGTTTTTGGGAGGGTAATGTGGGGTGTTCTAGATTTTGGGGATTGTCATCTCTGAAAGTGACAGTATAATTTTTGCACTACACGGCGTGCCTTACATATTTTTTTCTCCGAGGTGTCTTTAACACTTACTATTGTGTTTTTCCATCATCAATTACAGGCAGGCTTTTACCCTGTGCCATCGATGTACTACTCAGGCTTACAATTAGCGATCCGCAAATCCGCATCAGGCAGGCAGTGGACAGTGTGTCTGGTAACCAAGATAGATCGACGGAGCATCTGATGGAATGAAGGAGTACCGCGAATAAGAGGAAGGGCTGGATGCATCAACTTCACAAATTCAACGGGACAACTACAAAAAACAGTATCAGTATCCAAAATTCTCCTTATCTTTTAAATGATATTCTTGTGAACTTGAAATTACTTCTACGAGTGTGACTCTGTGTGTTTGTTTGAAGTCTGCTTCAAATTCATCCCTCCAGCTATTTGATACGTCTTTGCTATGTTTAACACTAATTTAATGTTCTAAGTGTTTATTCTCTCTGAGGGCAGAGAGGCAAGTGAAATTGCGTAATGACTGCAGCCCTGTACTGTCAACTTGTTTCTTCGTAGTTACTAGTAAGTTGCAGTAAGTAGTAGTACTACTTTTCAGTAACCTAACCATCCATTTCGTACTTCTGGCATGCAGTAGTGCACTTCCTTTATGTCCCTTTAAAGATTTATCAATATCTTCCAATACAAAGATTTGTTTCTCTTCATTTGTTGTGTGACTGTCCATGCAGTGTTTTTTTTCCTCTCTACCAAACTTTCCTAAAAAACCCCATTTCCATCCAATTTTCAAACCCTAACCCTCTTCCCTCGGGCTGTGCAGTATTTCATTGAGGTGTGACTGACAACAACAATAAATTCCACACACTTGCTGGGGAAGATAAGGTCAAAGCAACCAGAAGTTCATGTGCGCCATCGTGGATTGATTAGAACATTCTACTCCTACACGACGTGAACAATCAAATGCTTAATGCTTACCTTACTTTGGCACTGCTTAGGCTACAATTTAGGGCACTGTTCTGTACCGTACTATCTATTGTACTGTTTCTAAAGCTACGCTCAGGCCACTCAATGTTTAATTTCCTCTTTTTTTCATATGGTGATACTGCCAGTGTGTACCACTACTGCTACCAGCACAACAATGATATTGCACCTGTCGAGGATTCAAGTTAACAACCAACCTTAATCACCATTTGCAATGCAGCCAGCCCTGGGGCTACCTCGATTCTCAAACACAAATCACAGGTAAGATAAGCATATTGGAGAGGTATTAGAATAATGGGCTAGGAGGACTAAGTTGGGAGGGGAGCAGAGACTGACAGTAGTACTAGTAAAGTACAGTAGTAGGGCTACTAAATTTACTAACTCGGTTATTTCCATTTTGGTAGATTTCAGGACTAGATGTTTCATTCATGCTGGTAAGTTTGAAGAAAACAAACGTCCAGTAACCACCGCCAACCCCCACACAAAATAATATATGAACGCGTATACTGTGTTTTTGGTAAGAAAAATAATAATTAAGAAATATATCTTTGTGTTGTTTTCAGCACAACAATAAAATAAAGTACCCGAACTCACCCTCCCTCCCTAACCCAACCAATGTCAAAAAGTCCAAAAGTCCCCTTTTCCAAACACCCAATTCCCACCCCCCCAACAGTCTTTTAAAAAGGGGCAAGGGACAGTCACTTCCTCCGGTGGCGTAGTTTGGCAAGCTGTTGCTGCATGTCCCGCTGCTCTTTGCGGAGGTCCTGGAGCTGGCGCTGGTGTTTTTCGCACAACCGCTCCAGGTAGTCCACTCGCTTTCGGAGGCTGCGCACACGTGCCATCCAGGCTCTGGGGGGTAGCCGTTGTTTTTGCTTCTGTGCGGCGGCGGTGGAAGGCTGGCGGGCCACGGCTCCGTTTGGCTGGAGGCTTGTGGCTGGTGGACCCGGGGGCACTGGAGGAGGATGTACTGGTTGTTGTTGTAGTGTCCTCATGCTCCCGGGCCCACAGCCGGCGATACTCTACACAAAAAGCCTCCAGCTTACGGGCCCTGGCCCGGACAGCCATTCCCTTATGGTGAGCTTTTTTGGAGTAGCATCTATGAAGAAAGAACGAAAAATACTGTAGCCAATAGTCTTTAACATAAAATCAAAATAATTCAACAGAAAGTTGACACTCAGTAACACCAGCATCAGTAACACCAGCAAGTAGCAAACACAGTATAACATTTTGAAGATAACGGACCAGGTTTTTTTTGATTGTCGATCCACAACTGGTGCCTCCCGTATGTGACGTTATTTATAATTTCTAACCACTATTTTGAGGGTGCCCCAGATAGGAGGAAGAACCTAAACCTCCAATTAGGACCAAGATACAAAAACATAATTGATACAACAGGTATCTGTGCACACGTCGCCTTTTACAGAGTAAATGCTGTAGGTAATCAAACAACACAACCAATAGACAAACAATGTGGAAGTAGTCTTGATGGAAGTGTTTCTTCAATTCAGATTTTATTCACCACGCCCAGCCAACACATGTTTCATCAGGGCTAGTAGCCCACGACTTCATCAGGGCTCCCGCGGGCAGCGGTTCCAAAGCTATTGCCACAATGGCTAGGTGCTCTCAGCCGCTTCTAATTCCGACCCGGCTACCGGGTACTGTGGAGGTTCTCGCTGATTCGTCTCAGCCGTCTCAGCTTTCCAGCGTCTCCGTGTGTAAACTGTAAATGACTTCCGCATTTACTCGCGGAGACGCTGGAAAGCAGTACGGCTTAACCTGCCGCTCACACAGATACTCCTATGGTGTGTCGCATCTTTGGTATTAACCATCACACGGACGGCTGAGATGAATCAGCAAGAACCTCCACAGAACCCGGTAGCCGGGTCGGAATTAGAAGCGGCTGAGAGCACATAAACATTGTGGCAGTAGCTTTGGAAACGCTGCCCGCGGGAGCCCTGATGAAGTTGTGGGCTACTAGCCCTGACGAAACACGTGTTGGCTGGGCGTGGTGGATAAAATCTGAATTGAAGAAAAACTTCTATCAAGACTACTTCCACATTGTTTGTCTATTGGTTGTGTTGTTTGATTACCTACAGCATTTACTCTGTAAAAGGTGACGTGTGCACAGATACCTATTGTAACAGTAGAACATTTTGGCATGTATCTTTCCGCCGTCTTTGTAATCCTGTGACATTACTGGAAGTTTCAGGAATTCCAATAGCAGCACTATGGGTGGACTCACTACTACATACATAGTTAGAGAGTACTAAAAAAAGGCCTTTTTTCACTTTTTTTTCTCTTGGGTTGCAAAATAAATTACTGGTACGTGAACTTGTGGTAGCCGCCATAATGGCAGCTCACTCAGCTTTCACCCAAGAAATACAGACACAGGCCATGATGATGCAGACTTGCAGTACTTTAAGCAGGACATGCAAGTGGGGATCTGAATGTCTTACTTTTCTACAGGGGTGGCACTGCCACTGGCCATACTTCATCCACTCAGCGTCTGCTCTACTACATCATACACCTCTGCTATCGATGAGGAGGATAAAGAAGATAACATCCAGGCTTCCAAAGTACGTCTATGATTCTTCTTAATGTCTCAAATGTACCAAAATTTCTTTTTGTCAAAAACCAACTAACACCCTTTTCATTATATTTTGGAAGCCGCTGTCTTCTTATGTTGAATTGCATTCGACAAAACCATTCTTTACAGTCATAAATATTAAGACTCGCTCGTCCTTCGTTTCACCCTTCTTTAACTTTTCGTTCTTCACATCCCTAAACTTCATCTGATATGACTTGGCTTCACAATAAATATTTGCCAGCTGAGTTGAAGTGAAATAGAGGGGGCCATTGGTTACCAGAGAAGTACAGCCGCTAATGCTATTAAAAGTTAAGGTTGACTGTCTTCTCCGTGATAGCCCAAAAAGTAGTTCTAAATTAGTAAATGTTCTTGACAGTACAGTGTACTTATACTAGTGTACTGTGTACTACTGTACAGTACATCATACACTCCTTTGCGAGCCTACTCAAAACAAATTCAATAAATAAGGAGTATAATAAGTAATAACTTACCACCGTCCGCCGCCGCTGAGTCTTCCCCCCCAGCTCCTCCTGTTGGCGCCGCCGCATCCAGACTGGACCCCTCCGCACTGCTGGCCCCGGCTCTGGTGGTCATCTGTGCCGCATCAGATGTTGTGACGTCTAGGAAAAAGATGTCATATTTTCAGATACATACACAACCCCCTATTTTGTCTCGTAATGGAAGAAAATGTTACATAACACATTTTTTTATTACTGGGATTGTAAAAAAGTAACGGTTTTGGGGAGGGCGTTAACCTTTTATATGCTTATTCCATTAAATGCTACACTTCTTCTTATGACAACTGATGAATGCTTGCTTAACGGGCACCATTTTTCTCATTACAGAAAGAAGATTCCATTGCCCTTCTGCCAGACGATTCACAAACTACTACTAAGTCATCACCAGCAGTACTTTAAGTACTTTAAAGAAGGTAGGGGCTCCCGTACAGTTATTCTAATAATTTCATGTGTCTGTTAACTATTATTAAGTTTGAGTCATACTAATTTCATTCATGGGAATGTTGTTTCAACTTTAACGTCATCTTCATCCATCAGAATACTACACTATTAAAAATAAAGAAATAATGTTTTCATTTCTTAATTGAAAATAAAACTTTAAAACTAACAAACACTGTGTGGTTTTTGTTTACGAGTGAGTGAGCGGAAAGGTTTGAACTACTGCACTTGGCAGTCATGTGTCAGTGACTCAGATAGGCCGGGACTCGGAGGTAGTTTTCTTCTGTTCTTCTGGGTCGTAAAATCATTGGTCAGACATTCTAGATAGTCGGTCAGGGGATTGGGGATTCAACTTCTGTTCGGATTGAGGTCTGTCGAAAGTCGAACTGCACCTATCATCTTGCCCATACTTCTTTGTGTGCAGAATAGTCCCTGAAACACTAGCGGTATGGGATGTGCTCCTCTCAAATCAAAAAGGCAACTGCTACCTTTTACTTGGTATAAACAATGACATTTTGTTGTTGGAAATTGTCAAAGCACTTACATTAAGAAGACTGGAATAGACAGCAAGGGCAACCGAGAGGACTGCACTTAGTGCCTAGAGCTATTGCTGTATCAGAGTTTTGTTTCACACCGTTTGCCGAATGGGCAAGCTTAGCTACCTACACTCAAAATTGTAAATAGTAGTAGCACAGAGAGTAATGGTAGAGGCATGATAAGAATGTAGAAAGTAGTCTACATTAGAAGATCAAAGACTATTTTATAAAACATAGAATTATTAGGAACCAGTTTGTAATGAATAGGAGCTGTAAAAGTTAGGGAAGTATAAGTATTAATATAACAATAGAACAACTTACTGGGGCCAGCAGAAGAGCCTGCAAGGGACTGCTCCTGTCCAACTTCTGCCACCGGAGTCTCTGTCACCGCCGGCGTCTTGCCCCTGGGAGGTCCTGGTGATCATGAAATAAAGAAACACAAAATGGATGAATGTTTATTTGGAAATATTTGATTTCTTTGTACTCAATCTAAAATTATGTTGGGGAAACAAATTAACATCAATTGCATCTGATCTGGTCAACTAGGAGGATAGTAGTACAGTATTGCAGGATTCGCAGACTGTCTAATAGGAAAGTTATGTAATTCACTAACTGCATCAACAACAAAAAGGTTCTACTATGACTGCCATCACTCAGCAGCATGAGACGTTGCGTGACAGACACAGTCCGTCATCATGATTGCAGACCACTAACAAATGTCCTATAACAAGTAGTAAATGATATACTCAACGTATCAATCCACCACTATCTCTTCAAAGTGGCAGCAGCAGGAGTACAAAGAAGGACTAGACTTGAGTGTTCTGTCTCTAGCATTACGCAGTAATGCTCTCAAATGACTAAAAAGTTCCAAATAAGTAAGCATAGTAGCAACGCCAATAACCAGGCGAACACCTGCAATGACAGAAGCTATTTAAACATTATTTACCTGCAATGTAATCGAATCAGCAGCATTCGTACTCTTCAGGAATAAAATAGATTAGCAATATAACAGAGCAGAAGGAAAAAAAGTAGTTAATAAATAGCTACTTACCAAGGCAGGTGATCTCCACATCGAGCAGGTCGAGCATGTCATGCTCCCGGTCCAAGATGTCACTCCTCCAGTGCGTCACTTGCTGGTAGGTACGCCGGACCCCAGACTCCTTATACATGCGCCGGCACACCTTCTCCCACAGCTGGCGACGCTCCCGGAGGCCGTAACCGGAAGCAATCTGCCCACCTGCTGCCACGGTCTTAGGGAGGTGGACTTGTACAAAAACCATCAAGGCAGCCACCTCCACCGCAGAGAAGATCTCCCTGGCCTGGACTTCCTCCCCCCTCAAACGCCCGCAAGGGAGCCGGGTACGGGGTGCTGGGCCCTTCCCCTTGCCCTTGTCGCCTCCCTTAGTACAAGAAGAAGGAAAGAAGAATAGGTGTGAAAAAAATAAGAGAAAGAGCGAAAGAAATAAAGTAGGTAATAAAGTAACAAAAAGTTTTAAAAAAAACAAAATATAGATGTAGGAAATTGAAGAGAGAGATAATAAGCAAAAAAAACAAAAAAAAGTTCAGAAAAACATAGGATTACATAGATGTAAGATCGATAGAAAGGTAGCATGCCCAAAACCATAGCAGTGAATGGAAAACAAGATGGCCGTGCCCATAGAGGACCGCGTGGGTAAGTTCACGTGATATTTCCCCCGCGAGCACGCAAAAAACGCCCACGAACACGTAATCGCGCGCCGCATATGACGCGAGCATACAACTAGCGCCCGGAAACGGAAACACGTCACGCAAACAAGATGGCCGTGCCCATACACGACCACATGGGCAACCTCGGGGTCGGCGCGTTGCAAACGGGCCGCAAATAAGCAAAAAAACGCGCAAACACATAAAAAAAACGATATCAGCAAATTAGCACGAATTTGCGGATCTCAAGTTCGATTTCACACGAATTCGCGCCCCGCGAACCTCGCGAAATGGCAGAAAAATTAGTTTTGGAAAACTGAGAGCACTTAGCAGGTGCAAAAGTTCAAGCTAATTTGTAACCATTCCCTGTAGTGCTTCCTGAGGGGCCCCTCCAGAGTTCAGTTGCCTACTTGCAACTATTCTCTGACCCTGCTCTGACCCTCAAAGCAGGGTCAGAGAATAGTTACAAGTCTGGCACAATGCTCCCGTAAAATAAATAACTGCAAAAGGAAGGTCTTACAGCTAAGGAAGCAGGTGCCGGACTTGAACCCCAAATTCAGTGACACATTAACCAGCCCCAAATTAATTCATCTCAGTTGAGGCTGGGTAGGTGTGCTTTCCCCCATAATCTACAGTGGTGAACAAGAGGGTGGTAGTGGTGAACTAGAGGGTGACAGTGGTGAACCAGAGGGTGACAGTGGTGAACCAGAGGGGGACAGTGATTATCCAGAGGGTGGCACTGGTGAACCAGAGGGTGGCAGTGATAAACCAGAGGGTGGCCGTGATTAACCAGAGGGTGGCAATGGTGAAACAGAGGGTGGCAGTGATGAACCAGAGGGTGACAGTGGTTAATCAGAGTGGGACAGTGATGATCCAGAGAGTGGCACTGGTGAACCAGAGGGTGCTGTGATGAACCAGAGGGTGGCAGTGATGAACCAGAGGGTGGCAGTGGTGAAACAGAGGGTGGCAGTGATTAACCAGAGGGGGACAGTGATGATCCAGAGGGTGGCAGTGGCAAACCAGAGGGTGGCAGTGATGAACCAGAGGGTGGCAGTGGTGAAACAGAGGGTGGCAGTGATGAACCAGAGGGAGACAGTGATGATCCAGAGCGTGGCAGTGGCAAACCAGAGGGTGTTGTGATGAACCAGAGGGTGACAGTGATGAACCAGAGGGTGGCAGTGATGATCCAGAGCGTGGCAGTGGCAAACCAGAGGGTGCTGTGATGAACCAGAGGGTGGAAGTGATGAACCAGAGGGTGGCAGTGGTGAAACAGAGGGTGGCAGTGATGAACCAGAGGGGGACAGTGATGATCCAGAGGGTGGCAGTGGTGAAACAGAGGGTGCTGTGATGAACCAGAGGGTGGCAGTGATGAACCAGAGGGTGGCAGTGGTGAAACAGAGGGCGGCAGTGATGAACTAGAGGGGGACAGTGATGATCCAGAAGGTGGCAGTGGCCAACCAGAGGGTGGCAGTGATGAACCAGAGGGTGGCATTGATGAACCAGATGGTGGCAGTGGTGAAACAGAGGGTGGCAGTGATGAACCAGAGGGGGACAGTGATAATCCAGAGGGTGGCAGTGGCAAACCAGAGGGTGGCAGTGATGAACCAGAGGGTGGCAGTGATGAACCAGAGGGTGGCAGTGGTGAAACAGCGGGTGGCAGTGATGAACCAGAGGGGGACAGTGATGAGCCAGAGGGTAGCAGTGATGAACCAGAGGGTGGCAGTGATGAACCAGAGGGTGGCAGTGATGAACCAGAGGGTGGCAGTGGTGAAACAGAGGGTGGCAGTGATGAACCAGAGGGGGACAGTGATGATCCAGAGGGTGGCAGTGGCAAACCAGAGGGTGGTGTGATGAACCAGAGGGTGGCAGTGATGATCCAGAGGGTGGCAGTGGTGAAACAGAGGGTGCTGTGATGAACCAGAGGATGGCAGTGATGAACCAGAGGGTGGCAGTGGTGAAACAGAGGGCAGCAGTGATGAACCAGAGGGGGACAGTGATGATCCAGAGGGTGGCAGTGGCAAACCAGAGGGTGGCAGTGATGAACCAGAGGGTGGCAGTGATGAACCAGAGGGTGGCAGTGGTGAAACAGAGGGTGGCAGTGATGAACCAGAGGGGGACAGTGATGATCCAGAGGGTGGCAGTGGCAAACCAGAGGGTGGCAGTGATGAACCAGAGGGTGGCAGTGGTGAAACAGAGGGTGGCAGTGATGAACCAGAGGCGGACAGTGATGATCCAGAGGGTGGCAGTGGCAAACCAGAGGATGGCAGTGATGAACCAGAGGGTGGCAGTGATGAACCAGAGGGTGGCAGTGGTGAAACAGAGGGTGGCAGTGATAAACCAGAGGGGGACAGTGATGATCCAGAGGGTGGCAGTGGCAAACCAGAGGGTGGCAGTGATGAACCAGAGGGAGGCAGTGGCAAACCAGAGGGTGGCAGTTATGAAACAGAGGGTGGCAGTGATGAAACAGAGGCTGGCAGTGGCGAACCAGAGGATGCTGTGTGTGAGAAGTTGGCCTGGTATATGATGATCACTATTCTAGTGAGCACCTTGCACCAGTCCAAATGACCCTTATGGTGATTGGTTGTAAGTCAACCTTATAGACCAGCTATTCTAGTGGTAGCATGGACAAAAGCAGTCTTAGGCTAAACTCAAGAGGGCATGTGAAGCCAGCTGTTTTACCATATGCAATCCTTTAAATACCAAATTAAAGGACACCACACAAATTATATATTATAAAATATATGTATTTATTTCTAGAATAATCCCCTTGAGCACAGGAGCACAAGCATTAAACAAAGAACACAGTATAACATACAATAAGATGCACAATTATGGATAGGCCGGGTGGCCACTCAAACCATATATTAAGAAAGTGGTATAAGTTCCACGTCATGAACAATGAACAGGCCTAGGGCCTAGGGAATCGCTGGGCCTACACTGGACTAACAAAGGTTAGGACATAGGAGGCCCACAGGATGCGGGTGTAGTGTCTATAGGCAACCGCGTTTACCATACAAGTCAATAATGCGTAAAAATCTGAAAGTTATAGGTTTAGGAGTCTTCCGACTGGACTAGAACTTAGCCACTAAAAAGTAGGACACTAGAGGTGTAAACCACTATAGGAGCACCGGTGTAATCTCGTTACCTCACCCACAGGAAGCGGGTGCATAGGTGCCAAAGTGCATCGGGTTTCTTTGTGGAGTTCTATGGAGCCTGGAGGTAAAGATGCTGCAGGCGGCCAGGAGAGAAGAGTCCGGTTGGATCCAAGGGCGGATCGAATATGTAGAGTACCTGAAAGCAGACGGGACAGAGTCTAGGTCACTAGCCAGTGACCAGAATGGAATCAGGACGGAAGAAACCAGGCAGTGTCGGGTTGTAATCAGGTGCTGTCGAGTAGTTTGTCTCCGCTGTCACATGGACCAGGAAGGATTGAAGATGACCAGCTGGTGGACACGAGCTGTCCCACAAAGGTTCTTGCTGTTGGCGGTGTCGGTTCTCGAATTGAAGTCACCAAACCTTGGCAAATGCAACCCAAGCAGGACTCGAAGATGTCTTCTGGATCAGACCAGGAAGGTCAGATTGATGGCTCCTTTTCAGGGGAGCTAGGGCCCGTCTGGAGCAACCAGACCAGCAGTGTAGTTTCAATGGATCGTTGTCACAGAGGCAACTAGCCAACAGGCAAGCGACCGGACAACGCGGCAAGCAGGAAAAGTGCAAAAGGGCCCCACGCAGCACTAGGTGAGTGTGGAGGGGTGATCTTTGGAGCACAGGCTGCTCGCGGCTGGGGCTTCTCAACCCCCAAAGCCCAGCATCAAGGGTGCACAGGAAGCACTTCATTGACTCTTCAAGATGGCCGGTCCCACGTCTCTTGTCGCCTCCACTGGTCTCAGCTTTGCCAGGACTGTGGATTGGGCTGTTGGATGTCTGGGAGTCTGGGTCTTGTTGATCTCTGTCGTTCGAGCTCCGGCAGGAGCAACGGCAAAGAAAGTCTTGATGCGCTGATGGTGCCTGCTTGCACAGGGTGGCCACTCCTTGACCACAAAGCAGATTCTTCCACGTCGAGTGGGATGTCGAAGGGTCCAGAGTTTAATTTCAAAGTTTCAGTCAGGATGATCTGGTTTGCATTGGCACAGCTCCTACCTTTATTCCAAATCTAGGGGCTGGATCTCCTGCTAGGTCCTTCCTATGGGTGGGACCCAGGAAGGGGGTGGTTACACCCCTTTCCCTTTGTCCAGTTTCGCGCCAGAGCTGGGGCTGGAGAGCCCCAGCACCGGTTTGAACTGGACTTTGCATGGGACACCTTGTGTGCCCCAGGCACTATCTAGTTTCATTCAACCCTCCCTGCCCCAATCCACAGTCTTGAACCAGAGGGTGGCAGTGATCAACCAGAGGGTGGCAGTGATGAACCAGAGGGTGGCACTGGTGAACCAGAGGGTGGCAGTGATGAACCAGAGGGTGGCAGGGATGAACCAGAGGATGGCAGTGATCAACCCGAGGGTGGCAGTGATGATCCAGAGGGTGGCAGTGGCCAACCAGAGGGTGGCAGTAATGAACCAGAGGGTGGCAGTGGCAAACCAGAGGGTGGCAGTGATGAACCAGAGGGTGGCAGGGATGAACCAGAAGATGGCAGTGATCACCCATATGGTGCTGTGATAAACCAGAGGGGGAGAGTGATGATCCAGAGGGTGGCATTGGTGAACCAGAGGGTGGCCGCGATGAACCACAGGGTCACAAACAGGCTGGACACGTAGAAGCAACATGGTCGCGACCGTTGCGACCACACAAGTAAGTTTGCGTTCCCGAACTTGTACAAAACCCTCGCGAATTGGCAAAACAGCAAATTCGTGAATTTTGCGAATAGCGAGTTCGCTTTTGCACTAAATTGCGGATCGCAAATTCGCAAATTTCGCCCATGCTTACCGTTCATTAGTGCTACAGCCCGAACTCCTGAACATAATTACACCAAATTTGGCAAAGAGGTAGCCCTTGGTTCAGACCCGTGCCTTTTGCTTAAATAGTGTATATCTGTTTCAGTAATTGCTGAGAAAAGTATAATCATAGATATATCTATGGCCATGCAGGAACCGCGCACCCTGCTGAGCATGAGCTGTATTGTATTTGGCTGTCAACACTCCAAATCAGGAAGTGTTGGCAGTCATCTTGTGCCTCGGTATAATCCAAGGCACAAGAAACCAAAGAAACAAATGTGAAAAACAAAAAAAGGGGGCAGGGTAGAAACACGCTGACCCCCTAGGCCTGCTCAGGGGGTCCCACAAGAAACTCCAAGGCCAAATTTCTTCTTTTTTTTTTAAATTGGCAAAATCCGTGCAGGTTGCGCGGATCCTGATGATAAAAAAAATAGTAAATTGCGGTCTCCCGTGCTTCAATGCTGATTAGCCCCTGTTCCCATGAGAAGTGTGGCTCAGGGGTTAGAGGCGGCAGATCCGGAAGCTGAGATCGGCCCTGGACCAGGGTTCAATTCCCCGCCCCGATGGGGGTTGGGCTCAATAATTCCACGGACTCGATAATTCTCGCTCCGGTGCCTACTCGACTCATGGGTTCACACTCTGCGACTCTGGGCAATAGCTTGCTTAATCTCCACAACGGCCCCTCGCGGCGGAATGCCTGGCTTTCACCTTGTGGATACCCTGCCGGGGTATCTCACAGGGGAATACCAGGACGGGTTCCCTAAGCAAGCGCATAGATGCCTGCGATGTGGGTGATTTGCGCTATATAAATACATTTACATTTACATTTACATGAGGCACAGGGTCAAGGCTGATTTGCATATGGCCATGTCTGAACTGGGGTGGTGTGGAGTGCAACAAAATGATGGATTTAGGCTGAGATCTCTGTACTGGGGTGAATGTATGACATTGTTCTGCATTCTGTCCATCAACTGTTGTTTTGCATTTTGTCACCCCTAGTGGGATGGGTATGCTCAGACGTGAGTTCCATGCTCTCCACACCACTGGAGTCATGCTATCCTGGTTGAAGACAGCTGATAGCCAGAAACTGGTCCTAGGATGCTTGATTCCGGTCCAGGAAAGACATGGCTTGGCAGTTCGGGCTGGACTGTTCCCATGAGGCACAGGGTCAAGGCTGATTTGCATATGGCCATGTCTAAACTGGGGTGGTGTGGAGTGCAAAAACACGATGGATTTAGGCCCAGATCTCTGTACTGGGGTGAATGTATAACATTGTTCTGCATTCTGTCCATCAACTGTTGCTTTGAATTTTGTCATTCTGAGTGGGATTGGTATGCTCAGATGTGAGTCACATGCTCTCCACACCACTGGAGTCAAGCTATCCTGGCTGAAGACGGCTGATAGCCAGAAACCGGTCCTAGGATGCTTGATTCCGGTCCAGGAAAGACATGGCTTTGCAGTTCGGGCTGGACTGTTCCCATGAGGCACAGGGTCAAGGCTGATTTGCATATGGCCATGTCTGAACTGGGGTGGTGTGGAGTGCAAAAAAACGATGGATCATGGCCCAGATCTCTGTACTGGGGTGAATGTATGACATTGTTCTGCATTCTGTCCATCAACTGTTGCTTTGAATTTTGTCATTCTGAGTGGGATTGGTATGCTCAGATGTGAGTCACATGCTCTCCACACCACTGGAGTCAAGCTATCCTGGCTGAAGATGGCTGATAGCCAGAAACCGGTCCTAGGATGCTTGATTCCGGTCCAGGAAAGAAATGGCTTGGCAGTTCAGGTTGGACTGTTCCCATGAGGCACAGGGTCAATGCTGATTGGTTCTTCTGGTCAACATTCAGACTGGGACGCTGTAATTTTCGGTGCCTATTGAAGCTGTGGCATCCGTGGTCAAGACTTGGCGTGGCACTGAGGTCCGGCTCGGGGTCGGTGTGGAGTCAGCGTCCTCATCATTCTCGGTGCTGCTGGCTCCTTTTTTGCTGTCTCTGTGAAGCGGAGTGCAGCTCAACCGGCACATGTTAGGTCTGCAACAGCTGCGGCAATTAAAGGAACCTACCACACCGGCACAAGCTGTGGCTCCGAAAGGGAGAGGAGCCAGAATCCGAGGCGCCGCCTCTACCGCAAATTCAAACAGGGCAGTAGCCGGGGGAGCAACTGGGGCACACTCAACGGCTGTTGACAGTGCCAGAGCGGTACTCGGCACAGCAGATTTGGAATCAGATAATGCCCCATTAGCTCCGTGAGGCGCATGAAATGTGAATGGCAGCGCTAGACGCCAGCAAGCTAAACTGTCATGCAACTCTCCGGCTCCAGGTGAGCAAGCGAATGCACAGGCTGACGTGTCTGCTAAAAATCTTACGGTGATTGCAATCTTTTTTTTAAAAAAACCGGCCCTAAAGTTAAATTAGTTATGGAGGGGGGAGTGGTTGTACAAAACTCCTCTCTTTCAAATCCTCTTGCTGTGGGCAATATAACAGCAAGCACTGTGGTGGATAAAACTAAAGTGATGGACTCTGGCGTAGATAAGGCCGCTGACAACTTGATGACACCTAGCAGGTCTCCAGCTGCCACGGCTGTAGTTACATCCCTCAGCATACATAAAGAGGTGATCGGCTCTACTCGATGTCGGACTCAACCGTAGTTTCAGAAGATGACAATGCAAGTATTGTTGGCGACTGAGGGATGAAGGCGAGATGCTGGAGGATGATGATTTAGTGCATGCAGTCTTTAGATCAATAGAAGCAAAATGTCCAGGAAGGAATCATTTCAAGTATAATTTCAATGTCATATGTGTCACATACGTGAACAGTTAATTATAGTGACCATAGGGATTCACAAGCGACAATCCAATTGTATCAAAAATAGATTATTTTAATTTTTCAACGAATAGATAGCTTTCTTTGACAATAAAGGTCTGGCAACAAAAATACTACCAAAATGATTATAAAAGGTACTGTGGTAGTAAAAGAACACCTTTCGCCTATAATGTGGATAAACAATAGAACCACATACAAGTGAATTAAACACAATGAAATTCACAAAATATATTTGGGTGAATTTTACGATGTTTTGCAAAAAAGGGGTTGTGCGTCGACGTTTCGGTCCTCTTTGGTCACAGCGATCCGTAGGACCATCTTCAGGACAGAATAGTTGCACAGGAATATCTAATATAAACATAATAACACAGGCATAAATGAAACCCTAGGGTACAAGGAGAATTATGTAGTCAGCCCAACGCAAAAAGACAATAAAGTGATAACAGCATGACCAACTGCATGCAGGGAACTAATTACAACCAAAACAGAACAAAATCCAGACAACCATCACCAAGTGGAACTACCATAGATCAAATTCCCAACAGCATGCCAAAGCCGCGTGCTATTAATCCAAGACCTAATTCTAAAAATGTACCAACAAATCTAAGAGTGTACAATAGATCCACAAAAGCATTACTCACATGTCCATTTACTAGGACCAACGGATAATCTAATGAGAAATATATAAAGCAATAGCGTCATATTTAGTCAATGGTGCTAGGTAGTGCTATGTGCACTGTGTGCTGGTTAGAGTGTTACTCACGGTAAATACACGCCAGACTGGTCGCTCTAAATCACAATAAAAAGGAGTGGTGTTAGCACAAAGTGCCGTACGATATAACACCCCCGTTTAGCAGTACACCCAAACGTGAGTCAATGTTTATAAACTCACGTATAAGAAAGCCACCTTACGACCTGCGAGAAATTACGAATCTACATTAGTGACCCAACCAAGTCTACAATGTATAATATCGTGTGGAAATAACATTCTCGTGGCGTGTACTTACTTTAGCAGCAAACAACAACCGGCAAGGCTCAGTTCGTGTTGATCCCGGTAAGAAATCTCGGAATCACTAACCCGATGGACACTGCGTGATTAAGACGCCGTGTATAAATAACGTCACACAGTCAACTAACGTGGCGGCCATCTTAGAATGGAACACAAGATGTCCAAAGCCTATCCACATATAAGGTTATATGTACAAGTCCGATATATTATACAAAAATAAAACTAAATAAACAAAATGCCATACACATTTAAGGTCATAAACAAAAACCAGATCATACATACATAGAAATAAATAAATATAGCAACAGATAATGTATGGATGACAAAACGATATTATAATAATTAGTATACATCCAAGTCCAAATGGTACTGGTTGGGACACACAGCGGTGTGCATAGTTGAATCAGTAAACCAGCCAAGGTTATCAATAAAGGTTAGCCAAGTGAAAGAACCCTCATGTATATAAGGCAGCTCAACAAGATCATGTAGCTAAGATTCTTCCCACCATCATACTAACAGGTATGGTAATCCAGAGGTGCACTACATTGTCATGAGTTAACAAAGAGTGGCCAAAGTATGCCATTCAATAAAGGCATTTAACCCATTATCAACAGTATTACACAGCCAAATCCATTTATTCTCTCTTTGAGTTAACAACTTGTCCACATTTTGTCTTCTCCTTGTACCCTTTACAACCTCAATGACAAACCACTTCATATCAGTAGGCCCATGTGACATGCTGTTGTAATGTTCAACAAGCGGAGCAGTACTCACATTGCACCTAATGCGCGATTGGTGTTGTGTGATGCATTTTTTTATTTCTTGTGTTGTCTCGCCGATGTAGTTAAGGGCACAAGGGCACTGGATACCGTAGACTAAGTTTTTAATCATGCAATTGGAATGATGTTTCAAAGTTATTTGCCTTCCATTTATGCAACAAGTCTTAGTGACCTGAGTGGTTGCACATGCCATACATCCACCGCATGGAAAATGTCCCACGATAGGGGCTAAGCCCCAAAGGTTTGTTAAAGTATTGGTCTTAGGCTCGACATAGGCTTTTACAAGATGGTCACACAGGGTTCTGCCCCTCTTAAATGCAAAGCGCGGGATAGCTAATTGCGGCTCTACTTTTCTAATCAGATGCCAATTGCGTTTGATGATTTTCGTGATTTGCGTAGATTCTGTACCATAAGTCATGACACATGTGATGGGCTGTGTATCATCAGTGTTCCTGCTATCAAACTAAGTTTTTTGCAATAAGGCTTGTCGATCGTAAAACCATGCACGCTTCATAGCGTGTTTAAACAGTCGATATGGGTACGGTCGCATTACAAGTTTTTCTTGCAATATTTTGGCCTCCCTGAAATATTTCTCCCTTTTGGTACAATTCTTCCGGATGCGGAGAAACTGACCAAAAGGGAGATTATCGCGTAGATTACGGGGGTGGTGGCTACTGTATTTTAAAAGAGTATTCCTTGCCATGGGTTTTGTATATAGATTCATGGCGAGAACCCCTTCATCATGTGTGATCTTTAAATCCAAAATATTGACAACATCAGGACTGCTTTCCAAAGTAAATTGCAGATTAGCATCATTTTGATTTAGCCAAGAATGGAACTCCTCTAGTTTGTCTTGCGTTCCCTCCCATACTATGCATACATCAACAATGTATCGAAGGTATTTACAAAGTTTGGGAAGGTAAGGGTTGTTGTTATAAATTACTTTTTCTTCGAAATCTGCTACAAACAGATTCGCTATATTTATTTATTAAAGAGAAAATAATTCTCTTCCAAAGCAATTTTCGCACATTCTGTGATAAACCATGTAGGGACTTGGTGAGGCCGTGTGCGGGTCTCTAGTGTGTTAAAAATCATTTGTAAGGCTTCTCCTTGGGGTATATTAGTGTAGAGACATTCGATGTCCATTGTAGCCAAGATGTTACATGACGGGCTAAAATGGACACCTTCGAGTTTTATAATTACGTCTCTACTGTCTTGAGTGAATGACTTAGTTACACACACAAATGGTTTTAAAAATAGTCAACGTATTCTGCCAGTGGTTGAAGCACCGACTGGCAGCCCGCCACAATAGGTCTTCCCGGCGGTTGTTGGCTATTTTTGTGTATTTTTGGTAGCGTGTAAAACGCTGGAATGCTAAAGTCATCTTTATTTAAGTACTCAAATTCTTTTTTACTAAGCCATTGTCCCTCATAGCCTACAGTTGTCAGTGTCAGAATTAATTTACGGATCCTCAGAGTTAGATCACAAGATAACCTCTTGTAGTGAACAGGGTTATTTAGTTGTCTTAGGGCCTCCTGATCATATGCAGTTTTGTCCTGTAGGATGATGCCTCCCCCTTTGTCAGCGGGCTTAACTACCAAATCATCCCGCTCAGACAATGCTTTTACAATAGACATATCATCTTTAGACAGATTAAACCTAACGAATTTCTATTCTGGAAAAGCTGCTCTATTTCGGTCAGTACCACATTTTCAAATGTGATGAGTTCCTTAGGAATCAGATTGTTTGCTGGAAAGAATGTCGAGGGACATTTTAGGCCACTGGTATTAACCGGTACACTACTAGGTGTTTTATGAAAAAAATGTTTAAGCCTCAGGGTTCTGAAAAATCTGTGTGTCTCAACCAGTATTGAAAAGATGTCATTTCTATTGGTGGGACAAACGATAGTCCATGACTTAGAACCTCAATTTCCTTAGTGTTGAGCTGATCAGAGGACAGATTGAAAATGGGGACGATTTCCATATTAGAGTGATGGATATTAGTATTTACACCAGTCTCTGATGACTGTGGTGTTACCACTCGTAATAGTTGTTGCGTGTCTGTCTGAATCCCAGGGTATATTGGTTCCGATACCAACCCCTTCTGGGATTCCGTGATCGTCCTCTTTGTGGAGATTGGCCCCTTCCTAAAAAAGGTGTAGAATTCGTCCCTCTATTAGGTCTATATGTAGATATTGCTCTGTTTGAGTTATCGTCAGAACTGGAGGAGCCAGAATCTGAAAAGGTGGTATGCTTTGGTGCCCAATTCCCCTGGTTTCCTGTTTGTTGAAAGAAATCTTTTTTCAGAAAGGGATAAGTGCGTTCTCGGCTATAGTTTTTTAGATCTTTCTGTAATTTTTCTGTTTTTTTCAGGATGTTGATACGTTGAAACTCAGCTATAGTGAGATCGAGTTTGGTTAGGAAGTCGTTCGCATCCGTAACTGCTGGATCTTCACGAATTTGTTTCTCCAAATCGGCAATTTCAACCTTGAGTTTATCAATCATATGGCCGGGATGCCCGCCACCCCCTCCCAACACCAATTCCCAATGGGAGTAGACAGACACAGGTTTGAAATTTTGGAATGCGGGGGGGAGTTACCCCCCCGGCCGTATTTATTAAAATATGAAACAAAATTTAAAACATTAAATAAAAGTTTCATAAATTATGTACAATTTTACATTTATTACATTTCGATGAAGACATGTTCTTTGGCTAACCTTAACAAATCTCTAATACAAAGGTTCCCTAGCCGAATCTAGCATCCTGAAAATGCATACATTCTAAATTAAAATTGTACATCCTAGCATTAAGGGCCAACGGCAAGGTCTTAACCGGTGTCAGATCCCTTCTACTACTAAAATCCCGCCCTCACGGTGTGAGTGGCGCATGCGCAGAGGACTTTACCCTCATTGCCACCTCTAACTTCCCTTGTCGTGGGGGCCCCCTTTTCACTTGACGCCATCTTAAAGGTCGTCCGAGTTCCCGTGTGAGGTATCTGTAGGAAGGACAGCGTGGACTCCCCCCCATCCCACACTCTCTATCCGCCGTTGCGGATATCCGTCCCCCGGGAAATTCGTCGGAGGGGCATCTAGCCGCCTCCCCCCTGGGAGGGGCCTATGGCCGTCTCCCCCTAGGCGACCCATCCTTAGTGGGTGCCGCCTCCCCGTGGAAGGGGCCAATGGCCGCCTCCCCCCGGGCGCTCCCATCCTTTCTGGGTGGCGCCCCCCTCTAGGGACCTTGAAATTACTGCTCACCGATCATGACCTTACCGCCCGACCAAAAAATAAATACGACAGTTGTTTTATCTACTAAGAGAAGAAAAATTCTAACATAGCCTTGATGAGTCATCAACTTCATTTTCCTGCAAAGGGAAACATTATCCTAAAACAGAAGCCACATCATTATATGACACATTTCCTTACATTTCTACAAAGGAAAAAAAGGCCTATACATTCCTATCTTAATCAAACTATATTTAAACAAACATTGCCATAAGGGGCTGGTGGGTGGGTCAAAATTGCCGCTTGTTCCGTCGAGGGCTCACGAGCAACGAGTTGGTGCAGCCTTCAGAGCACAGGAACAAGAGGACGCTTCTTCGGATTCCCGCTCTATTTATCCATCTGCGGGAGGGCGGGGACCCTCCTCCGGTACGCCTACTGGGCGTGGTCTTCCGTACGGGTGTCTAGGACAACCCCTCCTGGGCGTACCAGCCGAGCCACGTCTCCCGCCCAAAATGGTTTCCCGGGGGGATCGAGGCACCCAACCATACGTTCGGGGGGACCGAGTGGTCGCCCCTTTCCATATGGCCGGGATGCCCGCCACCCCCTCCCAACACCAATTCCCAATGGGAGTAGACAGACACAGGTTTGAACTTTTGGAAGGCGGGGGGGAGTTACCCCCCCGGCCGTATTTATTAAAATATGAAACAAAATTTAAAACATTAAATAAAAGTTTCATAAATTATGTACAATTTTACATTTATTACATTTCGATGAAGACATGTTCTTTGGCTAACCTTAACAAATTTCTAATACAAAGGTTTCCTAGCCGAGTCTAGCATCCTGAAAATGCATACATTCTAAATTAAAATTGTACATTCTAGCATTAAGGGCCAACGGCAAGGTCTTAACCGGTGTCAGATCCCTACTACTAAAATCCCCCCCTCACGGTGTGAGTGGCGCATGCGCAGAGGACTTTACCCTCATTGCCACCTGTAACTTCCCTTGTCGTGGGGGCCCCCTTTTCACTCGACGCCATCATAAAGGTCGTCCGAGTTCCCGTGTGAGGTATCTGTAGGAAGGACAGTGTGGACTCCCCCCCATCCCACACTCTCTATCCGCCGTCGCGGATATCCGGCCCCCGGGAAATTAGTCGGAGGGGCATCTAGCCGCCTCCCCCCTGGGAGGGGCCTATGGCCGTCTCCCCCTAGGCGACCCATCCTTAGTGGGTGCCGCCTCCCCATGGAAGGGGCCAATGGCCGCCTCCCCCCGGGCGCTCCCATCCTTTCTGGGTGGCGCCCCCCTCTAGGGACCTTGAAATTACTGCTCACCGAACATGACCTTACCGCCACAGGCCGGATAGTTGACTGACTATCTGGCCCCCCCATCCTCCTAAAGGTCATTCTTCCTCAAACCCCTTAGCCATGCTATGAAGTCACCTATGAGTAAATCATTTCCCTCCCTGGACAGGTGAACCCCATCATTCAGATACATGTGATCACCCCGAATACACCCGTGAGGAATGCTATGCAACTGAGCTGAGCGAAACAATTTCCCTATTTTGTTGTTAACCCTTTTCACAGAGTGGTTCAACGCTGACACTGAAATGCCCCCCCGCCAACTCTTCCTGGGGATCATGTGGGACCAGGCAATAGTGCACCCCGGGAGTTTCTTAGCCAACCAGCTAACTGCCGACAGGATGTGTTCCAATAACACTCGTCTTCCTAGCTCCACTAAGTCGTTACCACCCAGGTGTACTATGACTACAGATGGCGGTGACTTTTGCCGCCCTAAAAGACCCTCAAAGAACGATTGAAATTGGTCAATACAGAGTCCGCCCTTCCCATGGAAGGTCACTCTGTACCCGTATTCCCCAGATGCGTGAGTCGCGTCACCTGCTTTGAATACATCCCCGGGGCGCCTCACATATGAGTGGCCCACGACCCATACCACTCTTTCTCCAGTCGGTGATCCTCGACCGCTGGTCTCCTGGTGCTGGGTCGACTTCCAATTCCGCCCCGCGTGACAGGCTCGCGAAACTGTAATGCAAACAAAAGACAAGAAGCGTGAGTGCAAGTCAATTGATCTTTATAACATGTGCAATCGCACATACCTTTTGAAGCAATTCAAGGACCAACGGCCCAGCTGCTTCACTTCCTCTGCACTCCGACCCCGGGCTGTAGCCTCAGTAGTAGCCCCTATTCTAAATGAGTGGGTCACAAAATCGCACGGGTCCATGCCCGCGGCAGCGATTGCCAGTGCTAACACCCTCTGAAACTGAAACCTCGTCAGTGGGGTGCCATCCTTATGCCTCAGCAAGCTCCCCCCCCACGTAGCCGTCCTCAATGCCAAGTATTCCTCTACGCATTTTATCGGACAAGTGGGGGACCCTTGTGCGCGCTGCATGATAACACTATCACCCATGGCTCCCTGGTCAGTCTTGGACCTGGCTATCGAGATTACCATCGAATCACCCCTTATTTGGATGTGATCCCTGCCCAGGCCTCCCTCTATATCCTTCTTGTTCCTTGCGGCCAGTTCGCTCACCCGCATAGCCCCGTGGAATGCCAAGGCGAAAGCTGCCCGGAACAGAACTGCTTCGTAACGGGAGGAGCACGTCTCATCTAGCTTTGCTAAGAGTAGAGACAATCTATCTAAACCAATCGGGTGCCTCGTATCCTGCTTGCGACCCTCGAGGCATTGCCAGCCGCGGAGTGCCTTCCTAACCAAAAAGGAATCCGTCGGATCTCTCATGCCATGCACCTGTGCCATGAACGAAATGGGGAACAGTGCCGCCACTAGGTCCGCTGTGGGTAAATAGCCCCTGAAAGCCTGCATATGTGAACGAGAGAGTGCATCAGCTGCATAATTCAGTACACCTGGCACATGTTTTGCCCTGAACTGTACATTCAATTTCATGCAACGTAATACGATTTCTTTCAATAATCTCAAGATCCACTTGCAGCGGGCTGCCTGCTGGTTAATGCACTCAACCGCAGTCATATTATCAGACCAAAACACCACCGAGGGGTCCCTGAAGTCGTCTGGCCATGCCATCAGAGCAACCCAAAGGAGAAATAGCTCCAAGAACCCAATGTTACCTGTTAGACCGCTGGAGTGCCACCACGTCGGCCATACTTGCGCCGACCATCGGTTACCAAAAATGGCGCCAAATCCCACGCTCCAAGCTGAGTCGGTCCACAAACCTAGTTCATCCGAAGATGCTGGCGGCTTGTTCCACACAACTCGACCGTTGAAGTCCGCCAGAAATGCCAACCAAATGCGCATATCCTGGCGAACCTCTGCCGACAGTCTCGTACGGTGGTGTCCCTCTTTGAGACCAACCATAGCTTGTGCAATAGAGCGTGAGAAGGGGCGGGCCATTGGCATCACCCTCAAGGCAAAGTTAAGCTGACCCACTGTTTGCTGTAACTGGTGCATGGTCACTTTCTCCTTGCCGAGGCATTGTATCAGGGAAGCCCTGAATTTGGCCACCTTTTCCATTGGTAAACGGAAACATCCTTCCACCGAATCGAGCTCAATTCCCAGAAACTCGAGTGAAGTAGATGGTCCGACCGTCTTACCTGGTGCCAGTGGTACTCCGAACTCCCGCATGAGGATGCAGAAGTCCCGTAGCGCCTGCGCACATCTCGTATCGCCGGTTGCACCCAAAAACAAGAAGTCATCTAGATAGTGCATCACATGCTTATGGCCCGTGGTCTCGGTGAATACCCACTGTAAAAAACAGCTGAACATTTCAAAATAAGCACAAGAAATGGAGCAACCCATCGGCATGCCTTTATCCATGTAATAACTCCCCTGAAATGCAAAACCTAGCAAGCGCTGATCCTGTGGGTGTACCGGGAGCAACCGGAACGCTGATTCGATATCTGATTTCGCCATCAATGCCCCGGGGCCCAGGTGATTTAACATGGCCACGGCATCATCGAACGATGCGTACCGTACTGAACAAACATCTGGGTCAATGGCTTCGTTCACCGAAGAACCCCTTGGGGCAGACAAGTTGTGAATGAGTCTAAACTCCCCGGGGTCTTTCTTCGGGACAACCCCTAACGGGGAACACACGAAATCCGCCACCGGCGGGCGATGGAAAGGCCCCGCCACCCGCCCCAAGCTGACTTCTTTTGCAATCTTCTTTGCCGCAACGCTTGGGTTGTGTTGGACAGATAACTGTTTTTTACAAAAGGAGTCCCCCCGAAAATCCCCCGCCGGGATGTTGAAGCCATATAGGAATCCCTTCCTCAACACCCCGGCGGATACATGATTAGGGTATTTGTTCAACCAAGGAGTCAGAGCCATGATATCAACAGGTGTAGGCAATCGGTTACAAAGACTTACCTCACTCTTGCTTAGACCCCCCTTTTCCTCTCGTCCCGCTGTTTTTTGATCTACAGCTACTCTCCGGGTGTAAGGAGTTCCCACAGCCCGCACACGCATGCCTGAACCTACATGTTCCCTGGGGCCTGTTACAGTTGCCTCTATTGAAGCCCCAACAAACCCCCCGCTTGCCGCCATTCCCGCCGGTCTTGGGCTGATAGTCCCCACCGGCGCCCGCTCGAAAGGGCACCGCAGGCTTTTGGCGTACTAACCCCGACCCGCTCCCGCCCGGCGAGGACGTACCTGCCGCCCCAGGCAAGAGCTGCTTGTGCCATGACACCGAGTCGAGGCAATCCCAAGTCAAAGTAGCATCAAACTCTTTCGCTTTCCGAAATTTCATATCGTAACCTTTCCATTCATCCCCCTCATACATGGAATAAAAATCCATAATCCTATTCTGATAACAAGTCAACTCGGTCATAATTTCAGGCTTCCGTTCCCCCATGACTGCAATAAATATGGAAAAAGCCTTAACCCAGTTTGGTACCGTTTCATCAACCCTGAATTCCGCCATCTTGGCGCGCCATACACTGGGATGCCATAAATCTTTCTGGGATTTTGCATATTCCATCTCGCGATGGTCAGTCAATAATGAAAACATATTCACATACTACTCCCCCCATATCAGCTCTTTTGTGGCCATAGGGATGTGCTGTGCCACCCTTTCCCGCCTTGAGGGTAATGAACCCTCCCCTGCCATTGGCAATGTGTGCTTACCAGGTTCGGCCGTTGTGTCTGCCGCCTTTTCCCGGCTAACCGCAGGTCCTCCCGGCGCCACCTGTGGGGGAACAAGAGGAACATTCGCCGTTGCGGCCTCTCTCGACTGCCGCAATTGCTCGATTATTAGTCTGGCCTCCTCGGCCGGGTCCCCCGCGGCCACTGCCCCCCCTGCTTTCTTCTTGAGCCATGGCAACACCGCCGCTAACTGGATGGCCAATTCGGGGGGCATCTCCTCATCGTTAACAGGAGTAATTACAACCGGGATCGGCAAACCTATATCTGGGTTTGGTACCGGGCTGTCCGCCGGTGTGATGGGGGCAACTGGGGGTACCTCAGGAACCGGAACCTCCCCAGAAACTGCCCTCCTCTTAACCCGCTTCCCCCTACCCTCGGAGACGACTCCCGGCAAGGCCGGGCCTATTACCTTCTTAGGACGGCCTGAGTTGTTCTGGGCCGCTAACTGTTTCTTCACCTCAGCCAAACCTCGACCGATCGAGTCAACTTTTCCGAGCTTTCGGTCCATGCTGGCCATTCGGTTCGACAAATGGCGCAATACCTTCTCCATCTCGGATCCTTTTCCTGCTTTCTTGCCGGCCATGGTTTTGAGTACTCTGCTCTAGTTGCTCAACGAGGTCCTGGATCCTTCGTACTCCAAATAACTGAAAGAGAAACAACAAGATTACAAGTTCTCAAAATTGCCGCTTGTTCCATCGAGGGCTCACGAGCAACGAGTTGGTGCAGCCTTCAGAGCACAGGAACAGGAGGACGCTTCTTCGGATTCCCGCTCTATTTATCCATCTGCGGGAGGGCGGGGACCCTCCTCCGGTATGCCTACTGGGCGTGGTCTTCCGTGCGGGTGTCTAGGACAACCCCTCCTGGGCGGGAAAGGGCGCACCCCGGCTATGCCACTTCGGGCATACCAGCCGAGCCACGCCTCCTGCCCAAAATGGTTTCCCGGGGGGATCGAGGCACCCAACCATACGTTCGGGGGGACCGAGTGGTCGCCCCTTTCCAAACGTAAAGCTGTCTCTATGCTAAGCACCATCCAGCTTCTAGAGCATTTGTTGGATACAAAGCTGAATCCAGTTTTATATTCCTCGTCTTCTACAAAGATGCAAGGTATATTACGCACTTGTAGACCTATAGGAATGATGTTGTTTGAAAGGCAATCTCTTAGAAATTTCACGTGTAGTTCGGTTCTGATCAATTGTTTATGTAATCTCTCTAAATTATTGCGTAATATACTTTGTGGGGATGTGATACCACCAGTGCTCGACTGAGGACCTAATAGTGAGGTTCCTCCTGCAATCTTATTGATGTAATCATCAGTGTAAGTGATGGTTTCATGTTCAGACTTTTAAATAGATAAACAAAACAATTGCTACAAATATAATACAAATGGTCAAATGAAAAACAAGACATATATATGAGCTGACACATAAACTCCAATACAAAGAACAAACTACTTTTGGAAAGGGCCCTTGAAGACAGCATCTGCGCTTACAATAGCAATAGAACAGAGCCACCCAATAATCCCCCCGGGACTGGGTATCATAAACAATAGAAGCAAAATGTCCAGGAAGGAATCATTTCAAGTATAATTTCAATGTCATATGTGTCACATACGTGAACACTTAATTATAGTGACCATATGGATTCACAAGCGGCAATCCAATTGTATCAAAAATAGATTATTTTAATTTTTCAACGAATAGATAGCTTTCTTTGACAATAAAGGTCTGGCAACAAAAATACGACCAAAATGATTATAAAAGGTACTGTGGTAGTAAAGAACACCTTTCGCCTATAATGTGGGTAAACAATAGAACCACATACAAGTGAATTAAACACAATGAAATTCACAAATTATATTTGGGTGAATTTTACGATGTTTTGCAAAAAAGGCGTTGTGCGTCGACGTTTCGGTCCTCATTGGTCACAGCGATCCATAGGACCATCTTCAGGACAGAATAATTGCACAGGAATATCTAATATAAACATAATAACACAGGCATAAATGAAACCCTAGGGTACAAGGAGAATTATGTAGTCAGCCCAACACAAAAAGACAATAAAGTGATAACAGCATGACCAACTGCATGCAGGAAACTAATTACAACCAAAACAGAACAAAATCCAGACAACCATCACCAAGTGGAACTACCATAGATCAAATTCCCAACAGCATGCCAAAGCCGCGTGCTATTTATCCAATAACTAATTCTAAAAGTGTTCCAGCAAATCTAAGAGTGTACAATAGATCCACAAAAGCATTACTCACATGTCCATTTACTAGGTCCAACGGATAATCTAATGAGAAATATATAAAGCAATAGCGTCATAATTAGTCAATGGTGCTAGGTAGTGCTATGTGCACTGTGTGCTGGTTAGAGTGTTACTCACGGTAAATACACGCCAGACTGGTCGCTCTAACTCACAATAAAAAGGAGTGGTGTTAGCACAAAGTGCCAAACGATATAACACCCCCGTTTAGCAGTACACCCAAACGTGAGTCAATGTTTATAAACCTCGGTATCAGAAAGCCACCTTACGACCAGCGAGAAATGCCGAATCTACATTAGTGACCCAACCGAGTCTACAATGTATAATATCGTGTGGAAATAACATTCTCGTGGCGTGTACTTACTTTAGCAGCAAACAACAACCGGCAAGGCTCAGTCCGTGTTGATCCCGGGAAGAAATCTCGGAATCACTAACCCGATGGACACTGCGTGATTAAGTATAAATGACATCATACAGTCAACTAACGTGGCGGCCATCTTAGAATGGAACACAAGATGTCCAAAGCCTATCCACATATAAGGTTATATGTACGAGTCCGATATATTATTCTCTAGATCAAGACACTGTGAGAAGAGTGCAAGAACTTGATAAGAGTTACCCTCTCATGTCATCCCTCGAACAGCCTTGATAGAACGGCATATCTCCGGATGCGTGTGGTCAGGAGTCAGCACCTTGCCTAAATAATCCCAAAGAAGATGACGTGGTTACCTTGAATATTATCTACAAGAGCATAATGGCCCATCGAGCAGAGACTAAGGCAGAGAGTATGCGCACACAAGGAGCAGTACGGAAACTGCAAAATACGGTACACCGGATGGCAAAATCTTATGCAGAGATGACCACGAGGGTAGTGGAACCAGAAGAGCGCATTTCTGGTGCAGAGGACTCTCTGATTAAGCAACAATTGGCTATTGAAACACTACAGAAGACTAAAGCAGACGTTGAGTGGAAGCTCACAGACCTTGAAAATCGCGTAAGGTGCAATAATCAACATGTCCTGGGCATACCCGAGGCTAAAGAAGGACAGAATGTGTGAAAGTTTATTGTTGAAGTCTTCAAGGAGGCCTTCCCTGAATTAAAAGACTGGCAGTGGGAGACCGAGGTCATTAGGGCTCACAGATTCCCGTTCGTACAACGTAGGCACAATGGTGACTCTAGGGGAGGGACGAATGTACAGCCCAGACAAATTTTAACATGTCTCAATAATTATTTACTTCGAGAGGCAATCTACGATCTGGTGCAACCTGACAGACGTCGCTCTGGCAAAGGATGTGAATTTTTTGTTGGTCCTGATTTTTGTACCTCCACTGTGCAGCAAAGGTGGCAACTGAGACAGTTAATCTCGTTATTTTAAGCTAAAGGTGGCCATGCATTTCTCCTAAATCCGGCCAAATTAAAAGTGATTCATGAAGAACAAACACTATATTTTACATCTGAAATCTTGGCACAAGACTTTTTGAAGATACTAGGCAGTTAATAGTATATTGTATCTGCTTTTCTCTTTGTAACAGCTAAACTTGAGGCCGTTTGTTTTTTTTTTTTTTTTATTACTGCTTTTCTCTTCTGGATTGTAAGGCCAATGACTCAATTAGCTTTGAAGGTCTTTGATCATAATTGTAATATTTTGAGTGAATAACTAAATGTACATGCTATGTTTTTTCTATCTATTTCCGGAAGAAGCCTTTTGTGTCAAGTTGAAGAGATGATGGATGTTGGGTGATGGTCTGGTTAAGGGCCCTGGGGGAGGGTAGTGCACAATCACTCTCATCACTGAGGACATGGTCCTTAAGCCCTGGTGTGGGTGGTGGGGCGGGTTGGGTGGGCGGCCGATTGAGGGTAGGGGGTATTGGGGGTCAGGGGTTAAACATAAAACTAATACTTGAGTAAATCTTTTTTAATTTGAAACCTAGGTATGTTAGGCGTAGGCTTTTTGTTGATGTTGCTACGATAGAGACTGATGGCGGTTAAGGGTATTAGATTGGGTACATTGAATGTTAGGGGCTTGAATTTTGTTTTTAAAAGACAGCGGGTTGCAAGGGAGCTTCAGATGCTTTGTTGTGATGTTATTTGTCTCCAGGAGACGCATGTAGTATGGGCTAAGCGGAAATTCCTAACTGAGCTGGGTTATAATGTAGTAGCATGTACTAAACAAGCCTGTACATCTTGTGGCATTGCAATTCTGGTAAAAAACATATAGGGATTACAGGCTGGACATTGGTGGACGGACCAGGTAGATGGGCAATAGCTGAATGTGTTATAGGGTCGTTAAAATTTACGCTATGCTCTATATATGGCTCTAACTTGTACGAGGCTGCTATTTTAGATTTTCTTAATGTGGAGCTAGCGGCCTGGCCCACTCCTGTAATTCTATGTGGCGACCTAAATATAAATCTATAACCAAATTAATTGGGAAATGTAAGCTACAAGTACATTGGCAGGAAACCAAAAGTGTTTAAATCACTACAATCACTTATAACAGCTCGTGGGTTGGTAGACTCATGGACTTTTCTCAGGAGTAGTGCTCCGGGATACACTTTCTTTTCCTCTCCTCATCAGAAGCTGGTGAGGTTAGATTACTTTTTTGTATCACAATATCTACTGATCGATGCGTGTATTCAGGTCTACCCAAGGGTCACATCTGATCATGGTCCTGTTGTTCTGACTATAGCTGGTACTGGGGTAGCTAGCAAGCCCAGTGGTTTTTCTTTTGATCGTAAATTGCTGTTGGACCCAAAATTTCATGACTATATGAAGGATTGGATAACTGATTTTTTTAGGAATAATAGGGAGAGTACTGAGATGGGTTATATTTGGGATGCGTTTAAAGCCCCTTTCAGGGGGAGGTTTTCAGTTTTGGCTTGTATACACAAAAACAACTGAGGTTAAAATTACAGGAATTATATCAGGGACTCATAGTGGCTGAAGAGATGCTCGTGCAGGGTATACATGCAGGCACTGACATCCGAGACTAAACAGAGGAAGTGGCCCGCTGTAAGGCAAAAATAAATCTCCAATGGAGTCAAGAGGCTGCCAAAACATACACTATTAAGCGACAGTTGAACAATGAGTATGGGGAGGCAAGTGGCAGGTGCCTGGTCCAAAAATTGAGATCTAAGGAAGCTGCCCAAAGAATTAATTCCCTTGTCGACTCCAGTGGGCAATCGGTAGAGAGTGAGACTGAAATATTGGATGTATTTAAGCAGTTTTATGAAACATTATATGCAAGTGAATATTATGATAGTCAAAAAGCTACAACACTATTACAGCAGTACTGTAAACAAGATCTTGGGGAGGAGGCAGCAGCGAAGTTGGAGGTTCCTATTACGATTTCTGAACTTGAGCAGGCTATTAATGGGTTAGCTACAGGTAAGGCAGCGGGGCCTGACAAACTCCCGCTGGAGATTTATAAAAGTTTTTTTAATGTCTTAAAGAATGATATGTTGGCTATGTTTAGGAGGGCTCAGACTGGTGCTTATCCTAAGTCATGGGATGAGGCCAGTATTGTGGTCTTTAGAAAATAGGATAAACCTGCGGATCAGGCAGCATCTTATCGCCCTATATCCCTGTTAAACACGGAGGGCAAAATCTATTAAAAAATTATGGCGACAAGGCTAGCAGCAGTGATCTCTCCACTGGTGTCACTACGGCAACATGGATTCATCCCTAATCGTGGAACAACAGATCATGTCAATCGGTGATAACTTTATTAGATCATGCTGACGGTACTGGTGAAGCCCTCAGTCTCATATTATTGGATGCCGAGAAGGCTTTTGATCAAGTCTCCTGGGGCTTTCTATCAATCAATCAATCAATCACAGCATTTGTATAGCGCGCTACTCACCCGGAGGGTCTCAAGGCGCTTGGGGGAGGGGGGTCCGCTACTGATCGAACAGCCAGGTCTTGAGTTGCTTCCTGAAGGAGAGGTGGTCTTGGGTCAGGCAGAGGTGGATGGGGAGGGAGTTCCACGTCTTGGCAGCCAGGTAGGATAAGGATCTTCCTCCCGTTGTGGCTCTTCGGATGCGGGGAACGGCGGAGAGGGTGTGGCTGGTCGATCGTAGCTGGTGGTTGGGAGTGTTGAAGGTCAGGCGGTCGTTGAGGTATCTAGGGCCTTGGTTGTGGAGAGCTTTGTGTGCGTGGGTGATGAGTCGGAACGTGATTCTCTTGCTGTCGGGGAGCCAGTGCAGGTCTCTCAGGTGTCCGGAGATGTGGCTGTGTCGGGGATGTTCAGGATGAGTCGTGATGAGGCGTTCTGAATGCGCTGGAGTCTTTTCTGAAGTTTCGCTAAGGTTCCGGTGTAGAGGGAGTTACCGTAGTCCAGTCGGCTGGTGACGAGGGCCTGGGTGACCGTCTTCCTGGTTTCGGTGGGGATCCACTGGAAGATCTTACGTAGCATGCGTAGGATGTTGAAGCATGACGAGGAGACAGCATTGACTTATCTGGTCATCGAGAGGGAGGAGTCCAGGATGAAGCCCAGGTTGCGTGCGTGGTCCGTTGGTTTGGGTGCGCTGCCCAGGGCGGGGGGCCACCAGGAGTTGTCCCAGGCGGAGGGTGAAGATCCCAGGATGAGGACTTCCGTCTTATCTGAGTTCAGTTTTAGGTGGCTGTTCGTCATCCATTCGGCTACGTCTTTCATCCCTTTGTGTAGGTTGGTCCTGGCGGTGGCGGGGTCGTTGGTGAGGGAGAGGATCAGCTGGGTGTCGTCGGTGTAGGAGATGATGTTGAGGTTGTGTTGGCGTGCGATGGCCGCGAGGGGGCTCATGTAGATTTTGAACAGCGTGGGACTGAGCGATGATCCTTGTGGTACGCCGCAGATAACTTTGGTGGCCTCGGATCTGAACGGGGGGAGGGCTGTGATGAGAAGTCGTGGGTTTGGGCCGCAGTTTATCACAGCCTTACAGACGCTTTATCATCAACCAGTAGCCAGGATCTGCACTATGGGGCTCCTATCAGAATTAGTGTCTATATGGCGAGGAACAAGACAAGGCTGTCCCTGCTCCCCACTCTTATTTTCTTTGTACATTGACCCCTTTCTATAGATGATTGAGAATAATTACTGGATACAGCCAGTTATAATACAGCAACAAGAGTACCGCGTCTTCGCATATGCTGATGACGTGGCTGTGGTCTCCCTAAACCAGCAGCAGCAATGCTGGAGATCGAGCATTTGGCGGCTAAATTCGGGGCAGTATTAGGCTGTAAATTAAACACCGCCAAAACACAAATCCTATGTGTCAATGCTGGCTCTTACACAGACCCAAGGGTACTACAAGAGGTGACGTATTTGGGGGTGCAGATAAGGGCTTAAGCGTCTGCTCTGGTAGAATCCAATTGGGGAAAGCTGATGACTGGGATTCACAATCAGTTAGAGCAATGTGAATGTCTGCATCTATCGTTGGTAGGCAGGTGTAATATTTTAAAAATTATGATCTTACCAAAAATTTTGTATTTTTTCAGATGCGTACCCCTGGAGATGCCTCATGCTAATCTTGTACAACTTCAGTCTCTCTGTATCAGATTCATATGGGCACGTGGAAAAGCTCGCAGAGCAAAGCGGTATATGGTCTTACCTAGGGCCGTAGGTGGGTGGGCTGTTCCCGATTTTACTTTGTATTATTATGCTTGCATACTCCAACACATAAATTTATTGCTTACTGGGGTAGGGCCGGTAGACCCAGCTGAACTACCCTCTATATACTGTATGCTTTTAGGCACTGAAGTCAAAAAACGTCTTTTTTTGAATTTGGATTGGAGTTATTATAAGCGCACAAGGTTTAAGGTTCTAACAGCTGCATATAAAGTATGGAAAGCCATTAAAAAAATATACATGGTAGAAAAAGTATCTTAGTATACCCCATTGATTGCTCCAATCTTCTTTCCTAGTGTGTTTTGGGATCGGGTTGTGTATAATTGGCGGGCTAAAGATATTACTTGTGTTGGTGATTTATATAAGAAAGATGGGCTAAAATCGTTCGATCAGCTTAGGGAGCAATATCAGCTTCTGCGATCTGATTTTTTAAATATCTGCAAATCTGGGACCATTTGTTGAAAGCCCGCTTGAATATACAACCTAACCCTCTCATTGAAGCAAATAAGAAAGCGGCACGGATAGGTATACTTTATAATCTCATGCTTGATGCAATGCCTAATGATTTGGAAGCTCATACTAGTAAATGGGAGAATAGATTGGGATGTCAAGGTATATCCCTCGAGATTACAATTGAATTAGCTGGACGACTATTTATGTCTGCGAACCTAGCTGCTCAACATTATAAGACCATTTTTTATCTGTACCTGACCCCTGACAAAATATCAAAATTGGGTGGGGATCAGGAGGGAAAATGTTTTCGCTGTGGGGTTCCAGCGGCTGATGTGGTACATATTTTTTGTTAATGTGGGGAGTTGAGGAGCTTATTCGAACATGGGGGCAAGTTCTTAACTGTGATTTTGGGAGCACCCATACAGCTGTCACCTATGCAGATTTTATTGGGGGTAGGGATGGGTGCACGAGTTGGTTCTATGCCCAGTAATACTGTTTATCTGATCTTTGTAGCCACATCTGTGCTTAGGCTTTGTATAGCCTCCTGTTGGCTGCACAAAGATGCTCCATCATGTGATGCCCGGCGGGCGAAGTTTTTTGTCATGTTCAATATTGAGCATAGTCTATATGCTCTGAAAGGCAGCCGGAAAAGGAAATTAGGGGAGCAAATCTGGGGTGCAGTTATGTCCCACTTGGATGTGGGTGTGTAATCCCTCTGATTCTATATGTACTGATGTGCTTGTCTTATGATTTGTACCCTGACAGTTTCATTCTATATTTGGTTCTGCTAATTTGTGGTTTATTTTATTTTGTATCATTATATTTGGCTCGCCGTTTGCTGTTTGGTTTTCTTGTACTCATGTATTTTCAATAAAAAAATAAAAAAATAAAAAGTTTCTAAGTGTCGATTTTCACATACGACAAATATTCCTTAAAAATCGCCTGTATAACTGAAACGCATTCTTCCAACTGTTAACAGGAGATGCGCCAGTGCTGGATCCAGGATCCACCACTGAGTAAGAAAAAGTAACAATACCACTACTTACCTGCTAGGTGAATTTCCTCCCATAGGATAACATTAGGGATTTTATGTGAAAATGTTTCTGAGTGTCAACTTTTAAAATACAATAATATTCGTTAAAAATCACTACTGTAACCAAAACACTTTTACTCAACTGTTTACAGGAGATGTCCCACGACTGAATCTAGGATCCAGTCCTGTGGTTAGAAAAGTAATTCATAAAGTAACTAATTGCATTTAACTAGAAATTCCCAATGAGCTCAATGTTGCATAGTGTTTGAAATTGTGTTGCCCATTGCAACAACTGTAACTACTGTACTTACAATTCCATTGCCTATTTGCAAAGTATTTAAACTACAGTAATTCATTCTGATAAAGTATATTTTGTAATGTAATGTATAATGTAATTATAATGTAATTTAAAAAATAAAATATCTAAAAATATATAGTTTAAAAAAATGCAGTAAATCAGTATCAAAAAAAATAAATATAACAATTAAAACATTTAAAAATTGCCATTTACAAAACCTTTGAAATTCACTGAAAAAAACTATAGCTTTCAGACATGTTATAGTTAGGAATTACATGTTATAGTTAGGAATTGGCATTTAAAAATCCTTAGAAATTCACTGAAAAAAACGTAGGTTTTAGGGGTGTTATACTTAGCTGGACATTTCACTCATACAAAACCATTGAAATTCCTCCGATATAGTTAGTTCTGCTAACTATAACTCGGTGCCCGCACTCCACTGCTGATGAGGTCACATATTACATCATTCATGACATGGTCAGTGACATCACTGATGACATCTCAAATGACATCACTGATGACATCACCGGTGACATCATCTATGTGACAATCAGATACACCTCATCATATACAAGTTTAACCTTTTATTACTCACTATGAAATACAGAGTACCATATTTGAATCCATTGGCACACCAATACAAGTTTCTAAAAACCCACTCAGTGATTCCTAAATCTACACATACATCTAATCACTTATCTATAGATTCACTCATACATGCTGTCAATGATCAATAGGACACTATCAAATATACGTATGCACCTATATCGACATTAGACAACAGCACACATCCTATTCACTTATGCAGTCATCCTACTCACTTATGCAAACAATGGATCATACTTACATTTACTCAGCTACACACTTATACAACACCACTTCATTTATTCATATAGATAGTAACTCATACTTAGTGTCTTATAAAATCACTATTACAAGTATACAGTTATCCATACAGTCACTCATAAAATCACTGACTCTTATGTATATCTATTTATGTACAACTGTCACATACACTGACTTATTTTTCCTAATTTGTTGGACATGTACCATTGTGAGATATATTTGCTCATCACTTCACCCATAAAGTTATTCCCTCACCCAAACGACTGTTATAACATGTAGTCTTAACCTCATGTACCTAATAAATCAACTATTCACACAATTCTGGGCAGTCACACACCCCCCACTGAACCACACACACAATCACTCTCCTATACAAATACTCAGTTAACTAATCAATAACTAATATACAATTTCACATAGTTAGTAACTAACTGGTGCAGCAGTTTAAACAACAACTGACAAAGTGATACAGATATTGGCACAGTTTAGTCACTATCCAATATATTTAGTGAGACACTATAAATTTGTCAAGTAAACAGTCAATCACACTGCTATTAAATTCTCCATCCAGATATTTATATATCCACTCATTCTTCAATGCAGATTGCTATATATATGATACATATCTAAATAACAAACCAAACCTCATTCACTGGATGATGTCATCAGTGATGTCATCAGTGATATCATTTGAGATGTCATGAGTGATGTGATCAGTGATGTCACTGAACATGTCATGAATGATGTAATATGTGACATCATCAGCAGTGGATTGCAGGTGCGCGAGCTATAGTTAGCAGAACTAACTATAACGGAGAAATTTCAATGGTTTTGTACGAGTGAAATGTCCAGCTAACTATAACACCCCAAAAACCTATGTTTTTTTCAGTGAATCTCTAAGGTTTTTTAAATGCTAATTCATAACTATAACATGTCTGAAACCTATGGTTTTTTCAGTGACTATATATATATATATGTGTTTTGGACAAATTTTATCACAAGATGGAGGAATAACAATGTGGGAAATGGGTATAAGGGGGCACGGGAGAAACGCCCACAACAGCAAGGAATTATTCAACATCGTCAAAGAATTTACAAACCCATCAGCCAACTCCAACGACATCACCCCCTTCCAAGCCCTCTGCGACTCCCTAGCTTCCTTCTTCCACAACAAAATCGCAGACATCCACAACAGCTTCGACAACCGACCCTGAGACCAACCCACCCAACCTTCTGCAGGACCTTCACCCCCCTTGAACATCCTTATCGACTGGAACCCAATCTCCACTGAGGACACCATCCGCCTGATGAACTCCATCCACTCAGGACCCCCAACTGACCCATGCCCTCACCACATCCTCAACAAAGCAGACTCCATCATAGCACCACACCTCCGAGATGTCATCAACTGCTCCCTCAACTCCGCCACCTTCCCGGAAAGGTGGAAACACGCAGAACTCAGCGCCCTTCTGAAAAAACCCACAGCTGACCCCACCGAACTCAAAAACTACCGCCCCATCTCGCTTCTCCCATTCCCGGTTAAAGTCATCGAGAAAGCTGTCAACAACCAGCTCGCCACCTTCCTCGAAACCAACAAATCCCTCGACTCCTCACAGACCGGATTCCGAGCCAAACACAGCACTGAGACCGCACTCATCGCTGCAACAGATGACATTCGAACTCTACTGGACAACGGAGACACAGTCGCCCTCATCCTCCTCAACCTCTCCGCTGGCTTCGACACAGTCTGTCATAGCACCCTTCTACAGCGCCTCAGAAACGTCGGAATCCAAGGAAAAGCACTGGAATGGATCACCTCGTTCCTCACCGGAAGAACGCAGAGAGTCCGCCTCCCACCATTCAAGTCAGAAGCCACTGAAGTAATTTGTGGCGTGCCACAAGGATCTTCACTCAGCCCCACCCTCTTCAACATATACATGAGCCCCCTCGCGATCATCGCACGCCAACACAACCTCAACATCATCTCCTACGCTGATGACATTCAACTGATCCTCTCACTCACCAAAGACCCTAACACCGCCAAAACCAACTTACACAGAATGAAAGAAGTAGCCGAGTGGATGAAGCACAGCCGTCTGAAACTGAACTTAGACAAAACAGAAGTCCTCATCTTAGGCACCTCCCCCTCCGCCTGGGATGACTCTTGGTGGCCAGAGAACCTCGGAAAAGCCCCCATCCCGACAGACCACGCACGGAACCTGGGCGTCATCCTGGACTCCTCACTCTCGATGACCAGACAAGTCAACGCCGTCTCATCATCTTGCTTCAACATTCTTCGCATGCTCAAAAAAACATTTCGCTGGATCCCCACCGAAACTAGAAAAACGGTCACCCACGCACTGGTCACGAGCCGCCTGGACTACGGAAACACCCTATACGCCGGTACCACCGCAAAACTCCAGAAAAAACTCCAACGCATCCAGAACGCTTCAGCCAGGCTCATACTAGACATCCCGCGTAAAGAACACATCTCTGGTCACCTGAAAAACCTCCACTGGCTCCCCGTAAATAAGAGGATTACTTTCCGCCTCCTAACCCACGCACACAAAGCACTTTACGAACTCGGACCCGACTACCTCAACACACGACTGTCCTTCTACACCCCCTCCCGTCAGCTACGATCCTCCAACCAAGCCCTTGCCACTGTACCTTGCATCAACAAAACCACCATGGGAGGTAGATCCTTCTCCTACCTGGCAGCTAAAACTTGGAACTCTCTTCCCACTCACCTTCGCCTTACTTAGAACCACCTAGCATTCAGAAAGCAACTCAAAACTTGGATATTCGACAAGTAATTCCCCACCCTTCCTCAAGCGCCTTGAGACCCTATGGGTATGCAGCGCGCTATGTATGTATGTATGTATGTATGTATATGTCGCCAGTAGGTATATATAGTTAGGATTTTTTTGAATAGGGATTTCTGAAAATTCTATGTTGAATAACTTTGGCGTTGATGGACGGAATTGGCTGAAATTTTCAGGACAATGGCACGTCTTGTTTCTGAGCATCCCCTGAAAGTTTGGGGGAGTTTTGTCAAGCAGGGGCTGAGAAAAAAGGGGGGTCCCAAAACATGTTTTTAACATTGAGTTTTCTATAGGGCGGTTGGACTCACTTTTAGCCCGAACGGCTGACTGGATTTCCACCAAACTTGGCAAAATTGTAGGGACTGGTACCCCGATGTGCCTTTGCTATGTCTCAAGATATATGCTCCAGTGGTTTTTCCGAAAATTAACTATATATTGGGCTACATTGGGCTATATATATGTTAGAGCCCAAATGTAGCCCAATGTAGCCCAAAGATGGCCACCAGAGACAAAAAAACAAATGTAGCCCAAATATCAACCAGATGTAGCCCAACTATAGCCCAATGACAGAATGTCCCAGAGCATCCTAAAGAACAACTAGAGCGCTAACAGTCTTATTTATGACAAAAGTATGGCACACCTGAAGTCATCTTGATTGGAATAAAGTGTTAACACTTAAAACATTTAATTTGCAAAGGAACAAAATGAGGGGGTTCATTTTGCCATAGAAATTATGATTATTGCTGAAGAAAGAAAAATTAGGGCACATTTTGAGTGACTTCTCAAATCCTCTTATATTTCATTAAAAAAATTCTTATATGCAGTCTCCCAAGATGGCCACCAGAGACAAAAGAGCCCAAATGTAGCCCAAATATCAGCCAGATGTAGCCCAACTATAGCCCAATGACAGAATGTCCCAGAGTGTTCTAAAGAACAACTAGAACGCTAACAGTCTTACTTATGACAAAAGTATGGCACACCTGAAGTCATCTTGATTGGAATAAAGTGGTAACACTTAATACATTTAATTTGAAAAGGAACAAAATGAGGGGTTTCATTTTGCCATAGAAATGATATATATATATATATATTCACTGAAAAAACCATGGGTTAACCATATATAGTTAGGAATTAGCATTTACAAAACCTTATTTTACTCACACAAAACCATTGAAATTCCATATATAGTTAGTTGCACTAACTATATATCGCGCACCCGCAATCCACTGCTGATGATGTCACATATTACATCATTCATGACATGGTCAGTGGCATCACTGATGACATCACTGATGACAACTCAAATGACATCACTGACAACATCACTGATAATATCATTCATGTGATAATACGATGAACCTCTTCAGACTCTAATATAACCTTAGATACAATCAGTGTAAACAGACACTCACAGATTGTCACTCATCCATGGAGTTACTCATACATCTAGTCAGTCATGCAAAGAATCAATCACACCTCCATTTCCTCAACTATACAGTTATACACACCTTACTAATTCAAACATATACTAACACATATTTACTCTCCTATACGATCCCTGATAAAAGTTCACAATGATCCATAAAGCCACTCACACATTAATTGGCTCTTATGCACGGTTATATATGTCAACTCTCACATGTACTGTGTTTTACATATGTACTTACTTTGAAATGTTTACAGAACAACAGACATAATGATGCACAAATTAAGACAGTTTAGTCACTAACCCATGCACTCAGTGAGACACATTTAATCACTCTCTCATACAGTCAGTCATGCACCTACTAAATTCTTCATCCAGACACTTATACATCCACTCATTCTTCAATATGTAAGACATATTTTAACTTTACAGAAACATACAGTCATTGGATAATGTCATCAGTGATGTCATTTGAGTTGTCATCAGTGATGTCATCAGTGATGTCACTGACCATGTCATGAATGATGCAATATGTGACATCATCAGCAGTGGATTGCGGGTGCGCGATATATAGTTAGTGCAACTAACTATATATGGAATTTCAATGGTTTTGTGTGAGTAAAATAAGGTTTTGTAAATGCTAATTCCTAACTATATATGGTCTATAACCCATGGTTTTTTAAGTGAATTTTCAAGGTTTTGTAAATGCTAATTCCTAACTATATATGTTCTATAACCTATAGGTTTTTCAGTGAATATATATATATATTCACTGAAAAAACCATAGGGTTGAGGCCTTATATAGTTAGGAATTAGCTTTGAAAAAACCTTTGAAATTCACTCAAAAAACTATAAGTTTAAGGGGTGTTATAGTTAGCTGGACATTTCACTCATACAAAACCATTGAAATTGCACCTATATAGTTAGTTGGACTAACTATATTTTGCGCACCCGCAATCCACTGCTGATGATGTCACATATTACATCATTCATGACATGGTCAGTGACATCACTGATGACATTACTGATGACATCTCAAATGACATCACTGATGACATCACTGATGACATCAAACAGTGACTGTGTGTTTCTGTAAAGTTTAAATATGTTTTACATATTGAAGAATGAGTGGATGTATACGTGTCTGGATGAAAGATTTAGTAGGTACATGACTGAATGTATGAGTGAGTGATTAAATGTGTCTTACTGAATGCATGGGTTAGTGACTAAACTGTTTTAATGTGTGCATCAGTATGTCTGTTGTTGTGTAAGCTACTGCATGTGTTGATCAGTAGCTATATGAGTGGCTATATGTGTTATTGATTGGTTGCCCGAGTATTTGTATGGGAGACTTAGTGTGTGTGTGGGTAGCTGGCATATATAAATGACTATAGATAAGAGCCACTGATTGTGCGAGTGACTGTATGGATCATTGTGTACTTGTTTCAGTAATTGTATAACAAAGTAAGTTTGTGTTAATATATGTTTGAATAAGTAAGGTGTTGTGTGTATAACTGTATAGTTGAGGAAATGGCAGTGTGATAGATTATTTGCATGACTGGTTAGATGTGTGAGTAACTCCATGGATGAGCGGCAGAGTGTGAGTGTCTGTATAGTTCTTTGTATGCAGATGATAGTGTTGTATTGATGAGTGACTGTATGCATGAGTCATTCTATGGGTAAATGAGTGGATGTGAGTATAGACCTAGGAATCAGTGTGTGCGTTTGTAGTAACTGGTATTGGTGTGTCAATGGTTTCAAGAATGGTAGTCTGTGTTTAACACTGGGTGTATCAAAGGTTATATTAGAGTGTGAAGAGGTGCATCGTATTATCACATGAATGATATCATCAGTGATGTGATCAGTGATGTCAATTGAGATGTCATCAGTGATGTCATCAGTGATGTCATTTGAGATGTCATCAGTAATGTCATCAGTGATGTCACTGACCATGTCATGAATGATGTAATATGTGACATCATCAGCAGTGGATTGCGGGTGCGCAAAATATAGTTAGTCCAACTAACTATATAGGTGCAATTTCAATGGTTTTGTATGAGTGAAATGTCCAGCTAACTATAACACCCCTTAAACTTATAGTTTTTTGAGTGAATTTCAAAGGTTTTTTCAAAGCTAATTCCTAACTATATAAGGCCTCAAACCTATGGTTTTTTCAGTGAATTTCAAAGGTTTTTTAAATGTGAATTCTATTAGCGGATAACGTTTACATATGTTAATATCTTTGTGGGACAACCTGAGCAGCCTTAGGGATCCAAATTTTGGACCGGAGCAAGATGCTCTCTGATTGGGCCGTATTTCTTGCCTTCTGCCCCCCTGATTGTGCAGTATTTCTTGGCTTCTGCCCCCCTGATTGTGCCGTATTTCCTGCCTCATGCACCCTGATTGTGCCATATTTCTTGCCTTCTGCACCCTGATTGTGCTGTATTTTTTGCCTTCTGCTCCCTGATTGTGCCGTATTTGTTGCCTTCTGCCCACTAATTGTGCAGTTTTTTCTTGCCTTCTGCCCACTGATTGTGCCATTTGTCGGGCCTTCTGTCCCCTGATTGTGCTGTTTTTGGTGCCCCTGCCCCCCTGATTGTATTATCTTTGCCAGTGTTGGTTCGCTGCTGGTATTGCCTTTCTCCGTGTTTTTTTTTTGCTGCCGTTATTGTCTTAGCCAGTGTTTTTTTCTGCAGTTATTGTCTTTGCCAGTGTTTGATTGCTGCTGTTATTGTCTTTGCCAGTGCTTGTTCTCTGCTGGTATTATCTTTGCCAGAGCTGTGTGGGCTGTAGGAGCTGTGTGGGCTGTGAGAGCTGTGTGGGCTGTGAGAGCTGTTTTGGCTGTGAGAGTGTGGGCTGTGTGGGCTGCGCTGTGAGAGCTGCGAGGGCTGTGAGAGCTGTGTGGGCTGTGAGAGCTTTGTGGGCTGTGAGGGCTGTGAGGCCTGTGAGAGCTGTGTGGGCTGTGAGCGCTGTGGGGCTGTGAGAACTGTGTTGGCTGTGAGAGCTGTGTGGGCTGTGAGGGCTGTGTTGGCTGTGTTGGCTGTGAGGGCTGTGAGAGCTGTGTGGGCTGTGAGAGCTGTGTGGGCTGTGAGCTCTGCTTCTTTTGTGCCTCGGTCTACCTAGGCGGCTGTGAGAGCTGTGTGGGCTGTGAGAGCTGTGTGGGATGTGAGAGCTTTGTGGGCTGTGAGGACTGTGTGGGCTGTGAGGTCTCTGTGGGCTGTGAGAGCTGTTTGGGCTGTGAGAGTGTGAGCCATGTGGGCTGTGAGAGCTTTGTTGGCTGTGAGAGCTGTGTGGGCTGTGAGAACTGTATGGGTTGTGTTGGCTATGAGAGCTGTGTGGGCTGTGAGGGCTGTGAGGGCTGTGTGGGCTGTGTGGGCTGTGAGGGCTGTGTGGGCTGTGAGAGCTGTGTTGGCTGTGAGAGCTGTGTGGGCTGTGAGAGCTGTGTGGGCTGTGAGAGCTGTGTGGGCTGTGAGCTCTGCTTCTTTTGTGCCTCGGTCTACCTAGCACAAGATGGATGCCAACACTTCCTGGTTTGTAGTGTTGACAGCCAATGAGCATGCAGCTTTCTCTGGAAGGCATGCTGATTGGCTGCTACTGTCTATCAACACTCCAAAACAGAAACAGTTGGCAGCCATCTTGTGCCTCAGTAGACTAAGGCACAGGAAAGCAGGAAAACAAATGTGTAGAACTCAAAAAGGGGGCTGGGTAGAAGCACCCTGACCCTCTAGGCCTGCTCAGGGGGTCCCACAAGGACCCCCAAGGCCCCTAAATTTTTTTTATTTTTTTTTGAAAAATCGCAGGGTGCTCGCACGGTGCGTGCACGGTGCTCGCACTGTGCGCGCTTATAGATATATAATTGATTTCAACTTGAATTTTCTCAGCAACTACTGGAGGGATTTACACCATTTAAGCAAAAGCGTGATCTGCGAATCAGACTCTACCATTTTGCCAAATTTCTTGTAATTCCGTTCAGCCGTTCGGGCTGTAGCCGTGTCTAAAGCTCCTATGGAAAATTGCATGGGGAAAACACGTTTTGGGACCCCCCTGTTTTCTCGGCCCCCGCTTCACGAATCCCCCCAAAACTTTCAGGGAAGGAGCGGAGCGTAACGCGCCATCTTCTTTGAGAAATTCACATAGATTGATCAACCGGCGCCAAAGTTATTCCCAATAGAATGTTGCGGATTTCTAGGTCCTAACTATATATACCTACTGGCGACCGCCAGTAATATATATATATATATATATATATATATATATATATATATATATATATATATATATAGTACCTACTGGCAGTCGCCAGTAGGTATATATAGTTAGGACCTAGTTTCCATAGGTAATATATATATATATATATATATATATATATATATATATATATATATATATATATATATATATATATATATATATATATATATATATATTACCTACTGGCGGTCGCCAGTAGGTATACATAGTTAGGATTTTTTCTCAATGTAACTTTTGAAAATTCTATGTCTAATAACTTTGGCGTTTGTGGACGGAATCGGCTTAAATTTTCAGGAAAATGGCACATTTTGTTTCTGAGCAGCCCCTTAAAATTTGGGGGGGTTTTGTCGAGGGGGGGCCGAGAAAAAAGGGGGGTCCCAAAACGCGTTTTTAACATTGAGTTTTCCATAGGGCGTTTGGCCTCACTTTTAGCTCGAACGGCTGAATGGATTTGCACGAAACTTGGCAAAATTGTAGGGACTGTTAGCCCGATGTGCCTTTGCTGGGTCTCAATATATGTGCTCCAGTGGATTTTGAGAAATTAACGTTTGAAAAAACAGATATATCTGTGACAGCGTCCCGGATAGCGCACCAGTTCGCGTACTTTTCGCGTAACGGAGCTTTGCGAAGCGAAGCTGATTGGCTGAGGAGGCTCATATATGTTGATACTTGTCTTCCAGCGGCTGCGCGTGAGCGTTTTTGTTTTTTTTTTTTTGCTGCGTGACGTTTGTTAACGTTCGATTCGAAGGAAATCAGGAAGTGTTGACCGCCATTTTGACACTGCGAGTAAATATATTGTTAAAAATAATTGTTATAAATTAATCCGTATTGATAAACATTGTCTGCGCCATCTTGCTTTTTTTCCAATGCCACACTTTTGTCGTGCACGGCAGCCATTTTAGATGCCTTGACCAGACCCACTCTCTGCACGCCGCAGATCCTCAGCATGGCTCCCCACCCTCGCAAGCATCTCCCCCACGCACTGGTCACCCCCACTCTCTGTCTTATGCATGGGCCATAAACCTCCCCCCATCTGCGCTGCTCTTCCCTGAGAATCACACCCTGTGCCCGCCCGACACACCCTTTCACTCTATTCACTACCGCACCCTCTGACATTCCTCTTCCTTTGTGTCTGATTGTCCAGGCCGGTCCCAGGCTATCACGTAGCCCTGCGGATGTAGTTTATGGCCTCAACTGTAAAGAATAATAGCCACTGTTTTCGAATCAGTAAAAGGCAAGTGAAATAAAGCAGTCCAATTACATGACTGTTAAAAGGTATAATACGCAGGAACGCAGTAAAGAAAAATGGTCAAGGGCTGTTGTGTTTTCTACTCCTGCAACATAAAGTGATCGATAAGAATCTGATATTCATGCCTATCAGCGACTAAGACAGCAGGCCGAGCCTCTTTTGCTCAACGGCTCCCTCATGGGACGAAGAAACGCCCTTTTTCTCGAAAAAGGAATATTTTACTTGCAGGACAGTTGTAAATTTCCCGGGAAAATACATTAGCCTGGAACATTGTTAGTGATAAACTGTAAATGCATCTGGGTCCTTTGCTTTACAAGTCAGAGTGAGAAAAAAAAGGTGGGGCTTTCATCATTTGGGAAAAAAAAATGTTCGAAAGCAATGAAAAGCGTTATTTTTAGGTGATATATACAAGCCTTTCATCATTAGAATAACAAAAGTAAAATGAACCAATGAAAAGTTTTATTAACAAGTCACATGACCTGTTATGCTTACGTTACGTGCTGCGCGCCGCGCTCTGGATTGTTTCCGGGAAGCTGCGCCTTGCGCACCGGCGCACCTTCGGGTGCGCTAACGCGGCGCGTCATATGACACATTACGCGACAACGCAGGTCTAGAATATAGTCAAAATGTCTCCATCAACCAGCGGTCAGAATACAACCCCTTTCAGCAGTCCAAAAAGTTCTGTTAAATGACAAGAGAAGGGACAGGCAACAAGAACAACCAGTCAAAGAGGGGAGGGCAAGTTCCTCTCTACCGGGTCACGTTGGGGCTCCACCGGAACTGATTGAACTGGTAGTCTGCAGTGTTTCTGGATGTTTCAGATTGAAGCTGGCGTCAGCATGAGAGCACCCAATTCTAAAACGGTAAATGCTTGGATAACAATCAATCAAATGCAGAGGGAAGCAGGCACGACGGGTTACAACGGGGGCAAAGGCTTACGTTACCTACCCTTCACTATCTGGAAAGAGAGAATACTCCTAAAAGAAAAGAGGAGGGGGGGGCAGCGTTCAAAGCACATCAGCGTGCATAAATACGAAAATGTTTTTACTACGTACTTGACATTTTACAGCTTTTGATATTTGCTATTAAAAAACCATTGATATTCACTGAAAAAACCATAGGTTATAGACCATATATAGTTAGGGATTCGCATTTACAAAACCTTAATTTACTCGCACAAAACCATAGAAATTCGCATATATAGTTAGTTGCAATAACTTGTTGTAAGCAGTGCTCTTGAGGCGGAAAGCCGAGAGCAGGACTTTTTTAAAGACTACTTTTAAAATTGTTATTGTGATACCGTGTTTTTTAAAAACGGTGATACTGTGTTTTTTAAAAAACAACTAGAGTCGATCTCTTGGCTCCCCACGTGACTCCCTCCCTGCGCAGCCGAGTCAGGCGCTGCAGCGGGTCGCAGGTGAATCACCGGGACACCAGGGCCACGCCCATTGGAACAGGCCACGCCCCCTTCACTACAAAAGCGCGCCCTCCCTCGCTTGCGCCTGTTATAAGCAGAGCTCTTGAGGCGGAAAGCCGAGAGCAGGACTTTTTAAAGACTACTTTTAAAATTGTTATTGTGATACCGTGTTTTTTAAAAACTGTGATACTGTGTTTTTTAAAAAACAACTAAAGTCGATCTCTTGGCTCCCCACGTGACTCCCTCCCCGCGCAGCCGAGTCAGGCGCTGCAGCGGGTCGCAGGTGAATCACCGGGACACCAGGGCCACGCCCATTGGAACAGGCCACGCCCCCCTTCACTACAAAAGCGCGCCCTCCCTCGCTTGCGCCTGTTGTAAGCAGAGCTCTTGAGGCGGAAAGCCGAGAGCAGGACTTTTTTAAAGAATACTTTTAAAATTGTTATTGTGATACCGTGTTTTTTAAAAACTGTGATACTGTGTTTTTTAAAAAACAACTAGAGTCGATCTCTTGGCTCCCCACGTGACTCCCTCCCTGCGCAGCCGAGTCAGGCGCTGCAGCGGGTCGCAGGTGAATCACCGGGACACCAGGGCCACGCCCATTGGAACAGGCCACGCCCCCCTTCACTACAAAAGCGCGCCCTCCCTCGCTTGCGCTTGTTGTAAGCAGAGCTCTTGAGGCGGAAAGCCGAGAGCAGGACTTTTTTAAAGACTACTTTTAAAATTGTTATTGTGATACCGTGTTTTTTAAAAACTGTGATACTGTGTTTTTTAAAAAACAACTAGAGTCGATCTCTTGGCTCCCCACGTGACTCCCTCCCCGCGCAGCTGAGTCAGGCGCTGCAGCGGGTCGCAGGTGAATCACCGGGACACCAGGGCCACGCCCATTGGAACAGGCCACGCCCCCCTTCACTACAAAAGCGCGCCCTCCCTCGCTTGCGCCTGTTGTAAGCAGAGCTCTTGAGGCGGAAAGCCGAGAGCAGGACTTTTTTAAAGACTACTTTTAAAATTGTTATTGTGATACCGTGTTTTTTAAAAACTGTGATACTGTGTTTTTTAAAAAACAACTAGAGTCGATCTCTTGGCTCCCCACGTGACTCCCTCCCCGCGCAGCTGAGTCAGGCGCTGCAGCGGGTCGCAGGTGAATCACCGGGACACCAGGGCCACGCCCATTGGAACAGGCCACGCCCCCCTTCACTACAAAAGCGCGCCCTCCCTCGGTTGCGCCTGTTGTAAGCAGAGCTCTTGAGGCGGAAAGCCGAGAGCAGGACTTTTTTAAAGACTACTTTTAAAATTGTTATTGTGATACCGTGTTTTTTAAAAACTGTGATACTGTGTTTTTTAAAAAACAACTAGAGTCGATCTCTTGGCTCCCCACGTGACTCCCTCCCCGCGGAGCCGAGTCAGGTGCTGCAGCGGGTCGCAGGTGAATCACCGGGACACCAGAGCCACACCCATTGGAACAGGCCACACCCCCTTCACTACAAAAGCGCGCCCTCCCTTGCTTGCGCCTGTTGTAAGCAGAGCTCTTGAGGCGGAAAGCCGAGAGCAGGACTTTTTTAAAGACTACTTTTAAAATTGTTATTGTGATACCGTGTTTTTTAAAAACTGTGATACTGTGTTTTTTAAAAAACAACTAGAGTCGATCTCTTGGCTCCCCACGTGACTCCCTCCCCGCGCAGCCGAGTCAGGCGCTGCAGCGGGTCGCAGGTGAATCACCGGGACACCAGGGCCACGCCCATTGGAACAGGCCACGCCCCCCTTCACTACAAAAGTGCGCCCTCCCTCGCTTGCGCCTGTTGTAAGCAGAGCTCTCAAGGCGGAAAGCCGAGAGCAGGACTTTTTTAAAGACTACTTTTAAAATTGTTATTGTGATACCGTGTTTTTTAAAAACTGTGATACTGTGTTTTTTAAAAAACAACTAGAGTCGATCTCTTGGCTCCCCACGTGACTCCCTCCCTGCGCAGCCGAGTCAGGCGCTGCAGCGGGTCGCAGGTGAATCACCGGGACACCAGGGCCACGCCCATTGGAACAGGCCACGCCCCCCCTTCACTACAAAAGCGCCCCCTCCCTCGCTTGCGCCTGTTGTAAGCAGAGCTCTTGAGGCGGAAAGCCGAGAGCAGGACTTTTTTAAAGACTACTTTTAAAATTGTTATTGTGATACCGTGTTTTTTAAAAACTGTGATACTGTGTTTTTTAAAAAACAACTAGAGTCGATCTCTTGGCTCCCCACGTGACTCCCTCCCTGCGCAGCCGAGTCAGGCGCTGCAGCGGGTCGCAGGTGAATCACCGGGACACCAGGGCCACGCCCATTGGAACAGGCCACGCCCCCCCTTCACTACAAAAGCGCCCCCTCCCTCGCTTGCGCCTGTTGTAAGCAGAGCTCTCAAGGCGGAAAGCCGAGAGCAGGACTTTTTTAAAGACTACTTTTAAAATTGTTATTGTGATACCGTGTTTTTTAAAAACTGTGATACTGTGTTTTTTAAAAAACAACTAGAGTCGATCTCTTGGCTCCCCACGTGACTCCCTCCCTGCGCAGCCGAGTCAGGCGCTGCAGCGGGTCGCAGGTGAATCACCGGGACACCAGGGCCACGCCCATTGGAACAGGCCACGCCCCCCCTTCACTACAAAAGCGCCCCCTCCCTCGCTTGCGCCTGTTGTAAGCAGAGCTCTTGAGGCGGAAAGCCGAGAGCAGGACTTTTTTAAAGACTACTTTTAAAATTGTTATTGTGATACCGTGTTTTTTAAAAACTGTGATACTGTGTTTTTTAAAAAACAACTAGAGTCGATCTCTTGGCTCCCCACGTGACTCCCTCCCCGCGCAGCCGAGTCAGGCGCTGCAGCGGGTCGCAGGTGAATTACCGGGACACTAGGGCCACGCCCATTGGAACAGGCCACACCCCCCCTATTTCCGTCATTTAAGGATGTGCTGGTTTCGGAGGCGCAGCGGACGGGTGCGGCGGGTGCGCCGGCGGGGCGCCGAAGGCGCGCCAAAGGCAAGCCCGTCTGCGCCCGTCCGCGACCAGCCGGGACCATGGGCCACAAAGCCTGGCTCCCACTCTATCCAGGGCAGGACATACAGCTCGGCGGCCATACACAGCATAGGTAGCAGAGCCGCTGCCCAGTGCACCCATATCTATGCTCCTACAGAGCTCCCCGCCCGCTGTCCGGGCTGCAAACAATTCTTCCGCAACACCTCCCCATCGGCCTCGGCACAAACTTACCGCATGTATGCGCTAAACTGCCGCTCATTACACAAACATAGCACACAGATTGCCATGCTGCTCGAGGAGCCAAAGCCAGACGCGGTTTTCCTGACAGAAACGTGGCTCACTGCTCAATCTGAGCCAGACGTGGTTTTAGCCTTACCCACAGGTTACCATATCTTCAGACTGGACAGACCGGAAGGGAGAGGCGGAGGTCTGGCGATCATACTGATGAACCAGTACCGATGCCGTACCACAGCAGAAACTATCCCTGAGTGCGAGAGTGTAGCATTCTGCATAGAGTTTACCGCAAATAGCTCTTTTTCCGGCTCCCTGGTTTACCGCCCCCCCGAGCCAGTAAAAGTGTTCCATAGGTCTCTTCCAGAGATTATTGCGGAAAGAATTCTCTCTTCTGCCAACCACACGGTCCTAGGGGACCTCAATTTCCATTTCAATTCCCCCTCAGACCACATTGCTAAGGAGCTAATAGATGACCTCGGAGCTCTTCAACTGTCCCAGCTGGTGTCAGCCCCGACCCATGAAAAGGGCAATTTACTTGACCCTATATTTAGCAACTGCCTCGATTTGACTGTTGACCAACCCATCCCCCTCCCATGGTCGGACCATTTTTTGGTCCCGTTTACCTGGGTTACACACAAAGCCCCCCAATTACCTCCCCAAGTCACCACTAGGAGGAACTGGACAAAGCTCCCCTTGGACCCCTGGCTGCACAACCTGGACTCCACCCGTCCGCCACCCTGCCTAGACCCCAATGTGGCAAACGGAAACTATGTAGGTTGGATCACGCACTCGCTAGACTCGATCCTCCCTCTTCGCAGATCCTCCTCAAAGAAAATGCAGAAATCAGCTCCCTGGTTCTCTGACTCCCTAAGAGAGCTAAAACGCCTTTGCAGGCAACGAGAGAGAGCCTGGCGATTAGACTTCCTCCCAGATAAAAAGGCTTCTTACAAAGAGGCGATCAAAGCCTACAGAGAAGGGATTAGGACGGCCCAGGCAACCTACTACTCTGATAAAATTCTTGAAGCAAAATCAAAGCCGAAGGAAATTTTCCATATAATAAAGCAATGTACCAGTGCCAACACTGCACCCCCGCTGAACAAAACCCAGGACCAATGTAATGAGCTTGCAAATTTTTTCCACAATAAAGTTTTAAAAATCTACTCTACCTTCCCAACAGTAGCCACAAACCCGGATGAGACAGATCCACTCCCCCCTAGATCGCCTCTTCACCCAGAACAGCCTTCCCTTGAGCACTTCCCTCCCTTGGACCTCGACACCCTAGGCAAAGTGGCACGCCAAGTCAAGTCTGGCTCTCCATGTGATCCTGCTCCTCCAGAAGTCCTGATGCAGGCAAGCAAAGCCACCCTGCCTGTAATCCTGGAACTCCTAAACTCATCCATATCCGCATGCTCAGTCCCCACAGCTTGGAAACAAGCCATGGTGCGGGCGCTGTTGAAGAAACCCAGCCTAGACCCCGATGATCACTCCAGCTACCGCCCCATCTCACTTCTCCCTTGGGCTAGCAAGGTGCTAGAGAAGTATATAAATGCCCAGCTGGTCCAGTTCCTAGAGAACCACTCTCTACTACACATATCCCAGACAGGCTTCAGACCGAAGCATGGCACTGAAACCGCCTTATTAGCGGTCACCGAAGAATCTCGAAGGGTACTGGATCAGGGAGGATCAGTGGCAGTGATCCTCCTTGATCTAAGTGCCGCCTTCGATACGGTCAGCTATACCACCTTGCTGGACCGTCTCTACGACATCGGAGTTTCAGGTGACGCTTTAAGGTGGTTTGACTCCTTTCTGTCAGAGAGATCTTTTCAGATCTTCGACGGTGAGACAGTGTCATCTAGCAAACCTCTGAGCTGCGGAGTACCGCAGGGCTCCTCCCTGAGCCCTGTGTTGTTTAACGTGTACATGAGGCCGCTGGCGGGTGTCGTCGAACCATACGGCATTAAAATCGTGTCGTACGCCGACGACACTCAGCTAGTGGTTTCGCTGGCCACTGAGAACAACAGGCAATCCCCGGTAGACCTGCTAAAATGCTTAGAGGACGTTAAAGGGTGGATGACCAACTCCTCCCTAAAGCTAAACGGAGAAAAGACGGAGCTCATGCTCCTAGGCCCAGCCTCACCAGTGCCTTTCACCTCCTTGTGGCCCCGCGCACTGGGCCCTCCCCCCACCCCTAAGGAGAGTGTTAAGAGCCTAGGAGTGTGGCTGGACAACAAACTCTCCTTCTCCACCCAGGCCACTAAGCTGTCCGCCACATGCTTTGGCCTACTCAGAACCCTGAGGAAGGTCCTCCCGCTTCTACCTCTAGAGGCCAAAAAGGTGGCGGTACAAGGTCTCATCCAGTCCCGCCTGGACTCAAACAATGCCCTATACGTTGGGGCACCTGAGATAACCCTCCGGAAACTGCAGGTTGTACATACCTGCGCAGCACGTACCCTGCTGCAGATCCCGCGAACCCAGTCAGCCAGACCTGCTCTGAAAAGTCTCTACTGGTTGCCAGTGGGGCAGAGAGTGGCATTTAAGGCGCTGTGCATGGCGCATCGCGCCTTCTGGAATACGGGCCCAGCCATTAACAACAACCTTGTTATCCCCTACCACCCAAACAGGAACCTTCGGTCGACGGAGGCCTTTCTTGCTGTTGTTCCCAGAGTGAAGAGAGCCAGGTCTGGTGGTAGGTTGTTCTCTTTGAATACCGCCAAGCTCTGGAACGCTCTCCCCCTCTCACTCCGGTCCAACCCAAACCTGCTCTCATTCCGAAAAAACTTGAAGACACTATTGTTTGCCAAATCCTCTGTGCCCTAACTCCTCTTCTCCGTCACCTCTCTGCTTCAACTCAGCGCTTGGACGCCCACGGGCAGCAATCGCGCTCAATAAATATATTTTCAATTTCAATTTCAATTTCATATATCGCGCACCCGCAATCCACTGCTGATGATGTCACATATTACATAATTCATGACATGGTCAGTGACATCACTGATGACATCACTGATGACATCACTGATGACATCTCATTTGACATTACTGATCACATCACTGATAATATCATTCATGTGATAATACGATGAACCTCTTCAGACTCTAATATAACCTTAGATACAATCAGTGTAAACAGATACTCACAGATTGTCACTCATCCATGGAGTTACTCACACATCTAGTCAGTCATGAAAAGAATCAATCACTCCTCCATTTCCTCAACTATACAGTTATACACACCTTACTAATTCAATCATATTCTAACACATATTTACTCTCTTATACAATCCCTGATACAAGTTCACAATGATTCATACAGCCACTCTCACATTCACTGGCTCTTATGCTCAGTTATTTATATATGTCAACTCTCACATGTACTGTGTTTTACATATGTACTTACTTTGACATGTAGCACTGAGATATCCATTCACTCACCAATACACTCATGCACACAGTCAACTGCCCATACAGCTGTTTCCACATGCACGTTTGAACCCATACATCTAGTGAATCAACTGCTCACACATCTATGCACAGAGTCATACACCTCCCAGCCACCCACACACATACTCAGTCTCCCATACAAATACCTGGGCAACCAATCAATAACCCATATAGTTACTCATATAGCTACTGATTAACACATGCAGCAGTTTACAGAACAACAGACATAATGAACACTTTTGTCGTGCACGGCAGCCATTTTAGATGCCTTGACCAGACCCACTCTCTGCACGCCGCCAATCGTGACGTCTGTTAACGTTCGATTCGAAGGAAATCAGGAAGTGTTGACCGCCATTTTGTCACTGCGAGTAAATATATTGTTAAAAATAATTGTTATAAATTAATTCGTATTGATAAACATTGTCTGCGCCATCTTGCTTTTTTTCCAATGCCACACTTTTGTCGTGCACGGCAGCCATTTTAGATGCCTTGACCAGACCCACTCTCTGCACGCCGCAGATCCTCAGCATGGCTACCCACCCTCGCAAGCATCTCCCCCACGCACTGGTCACCCCCGCTCTCTGTCTTATGCATGGGCAATAAACCTCCCCCCATCTGCGCTGCTCTTCCCTGAGAATCACACCCTGTGCCCGCCCGACACCACCCTTTCACCCTATTCACTACCGCACCCTCTGACATTCCTCTTCCTTTGTGTCTGATTGTCAAGGCCGGTCCCAGGCTATCACGTAGCCCTGCGGATGTAGTTTATGGCCTCAACTGTAAAGAATCACACCTCTTCAAAGGAGTTACAGTAGATCAAGGCCCCCACCTTATGAGATCCGTCACACCACACGCGTTCCTACTATCTGATAACCATCCTGTATTGTGATTGGGGAGGGGATTCTCACTGTGAGGGTGTGTGGGACCGAGCCTGAAGCGGAAGATTCCAGGGATGCCTTTTTGTACATCAAAGTCTTCACAATTATGTGTCACATTAAAAATATATAGCACTCCAACAAAGTAGTAGGATTATAACACTTTAAAAACTTATAAATATATACATCGCAACAAAAACAGTAAACACCTTAAATTTTTTTTTATTAAAACAGAAGCAACAATGGTCAGTAGCGGTCTGTTGTGCGAATAGTCCCAAGGCAGCACAACGTGCTGAGTTCTGGACGGCACCCAGGTGATGTCACCTGGGTGCCGCACTGGTTTTGGTATCCTACAATGCTGCTCCGAAAAACGGCGTGGGGCGCCCCAGGGGGGGGGGTGTTGGGGGAGGCGGCGTGAACGGGCCTCCCCAGGTGGAGGCTCGTCTGTTGTAGTGGGGCGCCCCTTTAGCGTTTCACTTGCCATTCAGCGGTTTTCCGCCCGCTTTTGCTGCACTGTGCCTCGTCAGTAGCGGTCTGTTGTGCGAATAGTCCCAAGGCAGCAGTACGCGCTGAGATCTGGACGGCACCCAGGTAATGTCCAGTAAGTTGCCGCACTGGTTTTGGTATCCTACAATGCTGCTCCGAAAAACGGCGTGGGGTTCCCCGGGGGGGGGGGGAGGCGGCGTGAATGGGCCTCCCCAGGTGGAGGCTCATCTGCTGTAGTGGGGCCACCCTTTACCGTTTCAGTTGCCATTCCGCCCGCTTTTGCTACACTGTGCCTCATCCGCCATTCAGCTGTTTACCGCCCGCTCTTGCGGCTACAGCGTCTCGCTCACCATGTAGTTGAGTTTCTCCCACTCTTGCGGTGCAGCGATAGGCGGCTGCCACAGGACTCTTAAAATGGCGGACGGCTCTTCGGATTTGGGCCTGGTCCACTAAAATGGCCCTGGGACACCTTGGAACTCGGACGCTTGTCTGCTAGGGCTTGGGCTCCATTCTCGAAAGCGTCCCCTCAGCCTTGAAGATTCTACAAAAGTTTAGGGGGCCCCCGACTCCCGCAGGCTTCCGGTGGGGAGCGGCTGCCATGATTGCTTGCGGAATGGCCACGACGGAGCTACGAGATGGTGGTGCTCTCATGCTGACGCCAGCTTCAGTCTGAAACATCCAGAAACACTGTAGACTATCAATTCGATGAGTTCCGGTGGAGCCCCAACGTGACCCGGTAGGGAAGAACTTGCCCTCCCCTTTTTTGAGTGATGGTTCTTGTTGCCTGTCCCCTCTGTTGTCATCCAACGGAACCTTTTTTGATTGCCGAGTGAGAAAAAAAAAGGTGGGTCTTTCATCGTTTGGGAAAAAAAAATGTTTTAATCCAATGAAAAGTGTTATTTTTAGGTCATATGATCATGCCTTCCATCATTAGGAAACCAAAAGTAAAATGAACCAATGAAAAGTTTTATAAACAAGTCACATGACCTGTTATGCGGCTTTGGGTTATAAAAAGCATACAAAACCCGTTGGCCCATGAGGCGGCGTCAGTAGCGGACCGATGTGCGAATAGGCCGAAGGCAGCACAACGCGCCGTGATCCGGATGGCACCGAGGTGGTGTCCAGCAAGTTGCCGCACTGGTATGGCCATCCTACAATGCTGCGCCGAAAGACGGCGTGTCCAGCTGAGTTGAGGTCACTCTTGCTGCTACAGTACGCCGAAGGCAGCACAACACGACGAGATCCGGATGGCACCGAGGTGGTGTCCAGCAAGTTGCCGCACTGGTGTGGCCATCCTACAATGCAGCGCCGAAAGACGGCGTGTCCAGCTGAGTTGCGGTCACTCTTGCTGCTACAGTACGCCGAAGGCAGCACAACGCAACGAGATCCGGATGGCACCGAGGTGGTGTCCAGCAAGTTGCCGCACTGGTGTGGCCATCCTACAATGCTGCGCCGAAAGACGGCGTGTCCAGCTGAGTTTCTCCCACTCTTGCGGTACAGTGACTCGAACGCGCTGAGATCCGGATGGCACCGAGGTGGTGTCCAGCAAGTTTCACTGGTGTGGCCATCCTACAATGCTGCACCGAAAGACGGCGTGGGGTGCCCGGGGTGGGGGGCGGCTTAAACGGGCCTCTCCCGCCTCCCCAGGTGGAGGCACCTCATCTGCAGTGGGGCGCCTCTTAGCGTTTCACTCGCCGTCCAGCTGCATTGCGCCCGCTCTTGCGGCACAGTGCCTCACCCCCCATCCAGCTGAGTTCTGCCCGCTCTTGCGGTACAGTGACTCACCCGCCATCTAGCTGAATTGCGGTTACTCTTGTGGTGCAGCGATAGCCGACTGCAACAGGACTCTCAAAATGGTGGCCAGCTCTTTGGATTTGCGACTGGTCCACTAAAATAGCCCTGGGACACCTTGGAACTCGAACGCTTGCCTGCTAGGGCATGGGCCCCATTCACGAAAGCGTCCCCTCTTTTGAATGATTGTTCTTGTTGCCTATTTCTTCTGTTGTCATTTAACGGAACATTTTTGGACTGCCGAAAATGGTTCTGGTCCGATCGCTGGTTGGTGGAGACATTTTGACTATATCCTGGACCTGCCCGGCCGCGCCCAAAATGGCGCCGGTATAAATGGGACTCGTAACTCCTTGTTGTGTACTGGTTGCCCAACCTTGATATCACGAGATACGTATGCAGTTTCGAAGCACATGGCAAGCAGGGACGAGAATTGATCGAACATTTTGACATCCCTATTGATATTAAGTTCTGATGTGTTATTGATTACTGTACTATTGAAAGTTCGAATTAACGTCACCCATGGTACTTGCCCGCAAATGTATATCTAGATAACCGGCCCTGTCGTAACTGGCCCTGTCGTACTTTAATTATAAAATGTACGTCCACCGATTCCGTAAATGTTAGACACCTTAGTTCTTGCAATCTAATGGGTCGCCCGTTACGTTCTTCTACAGTGTAAATGTGCCCTCATCATATACGATTCCAGTTTGCTCCGTGGCCGGCCCACGTGATTATAGGCCCGTATTTGTATACTGACATTTTCACAATAAAGGTTTTTAAAAAAAAAACATGGTAGTAGTACCTACATTGGTAAAGTTTTGAATAATAGCCACTGTTTTCGAATCAGTAAAAGGCAAGTGAAATAAAGCAGTCCAATTACATGACTGTTAAAAGGTATAATACGCAGGAACGCAGTAAAGAAAAATGGTCAAGGGCTGTTGTGTTTTCTACTCCTGCAACATAAAGTGATCGATAAGAATCTGATATTCATGCCTATCAGCGACTAAGACAGCAGGCCGAGCCTCTTTTGCTCAACGGCTCCCTCATGGGACGAAGAAATGCCCTTTTTCTCGAAAAAGGAATATTTTACTTACAGGACAGTTGTAAATTTCCCGGGAAAATACATTAGCCTGGAACATTGTTAGTGATAAACTGTAAATGCATCTGGGTCCTTTGCTTTACAAGTCAGAGTGAGACAAAAAAGGTGGGGCTTTCATCATTTGGGAAAAATAAAATGTTCGAAAGCAATGAAAAGCGTTATTTTTAGGTCATATATTCAAGCCTTTCATCATTAGAATAACAAAAGTAAAATGAACCAATGAAAAGTTCTATTAACAAGTCACATGACCTGTTATGCTTACGTTACGCGCTGCGATCCGCGCTCTGGATCGTTTCCGGGAAGCTGCGCCTTGCGCACCGGAGCACTTCCGGGTGCGCTAACGCGGTGCGTCATGTGACGCATTACGCGACAACGCAGGTCTAAAATATAGTCAAAATGTCTCCATCAACCAGCGGTCGGAATACAACCCCTTTCAGCAGTCCAAAAAGTTCTGTTAAATGACAAGAGAAGGGACAGGCAACAAGAACAATCAGTCAAAGAGGGGAGGGCAAGTTCTTCTCTACCGGGTCACGTTGGGGCTCCACCGGAACTGATTGAATTGGTAGTCTACAGTGTTTCTGGATGTTTCAGATTGAAGCTGGCGTCAGCATGAGAGCACCCAATTCTAAAACAGTAAATGCTTGGATAACAATCAATCAAATGTAGAGGGAAGCAGGCACGACGGGTTACAACGGGGGCAAAGGCTTACGTTACCTACCCTTCACTATCTGGAAAGAGAGAATACTCCTAAAAGAAAAGAGGAGGGGGGGCAGCGTTCAAAGCACATCAGCGTGCATAAATACGAAAATGTTTTTACCTACCAAGTACTTGACATTTTACAGCTTTTGATATTTGCTATTAAAAAACCATTGAAATTCACAGAAAAAACCATAGGTTATAGACCATATATAGTTAGGGATTCGCATTTACAAAACCTTAATTTACTCGCACAAAACCATAGAAATTCGCATATATAGTTAGTTGCAATAACTATATATCGCGCACCCGCAATCCACTGCTGATGATGTCACATATTACATCATTCATGACATGGTCAGTGACATCACTGATGACATCACTGATGACATCACTGATGACATCACTGATGACATCTCATTTGACATTACTGATCACATCACTGATAATATCATTCATGTGATAATACGATGAACCTCTTCAGACTCTAATATAACCTTAGATACAATCAGTGTAAACAGATACTCACAGATTGTCACTCATCCATGGAGTTACTCACACATCTAGTCAGTCATGAAAAGAATCAATCACTCCTCCATTTCCTCAACTATACAGTTATACACACCTTACTAATTCAAACATATTCTAACACATATTTACTCTCTTATACAATCCCTGATACAAGTTCACAATGATTCATACAGCCACTCTCACATTCACTGGCTCTTATGCTCAGTTATTTATATATGTCAACTCTCACATGTACTGTGTTTTACATATGTACTTACTTTGACATGTAGCACTGAGATATCCATTCACTCACCAATACACTCATGCACACAGTCAACTGCCCATACAGCTGTTTTCACATGCACGTTTGAACCCATACATCTAGTGAATCAACTGCTCACACATCTATGCACAGAGTTATACACCTCCCAGCCACCCACACACATACTCAGTCTCCCATACAAATACTTGGGCAACCAATCAATAACGCATATAGTTACTCATATAGCTACTGATTAACACATGCAGCAGTTTACAGAACAACAGACATAATGATGCACAAATTAAGACAGTTTAGTCACTAACCCATGCACACAGTGAGACACATTTAATCACTCTCTCATACAGTCAGTCATGCACCTACTAAATCCTTCATCCAGACACTTATACATCCACTCATTATTCAATATGTAAGACATATTTTAACTTGACAGAAACATACAAACACTGGATGATGTCAGCAGTGATGTCATCAGTGATGTCACTGACCATGTCATGAATGATGTACTATGTGACATCATCAGCAGTGGATTGCGGGTGCGCGATATATAGTTATTGCAACTAACTATATATGCGAATTTCTATGGTTTTGTGCGAGCAAATGAAGGTTTTGTAAATGCGAATCCCTAACTATATATGGTCTATAACCTATGTTTTTTTCAGTGAATATATATATATATATATTACCTACTGGCGATCGCCAGTAGGTATATATAGTTAGGATTTTTTTTAATAGGGATTTCTGAAAATTCTATGTTGAATAACTTTGGCGTTGATGGACGGAATTGGCTCAAATTTTCAGGAAAATGGCACATTCTGTTTCTGAGCATCCCCTGAAAGTTTGGGGGGGTTTCGTCAAGCGGGGGCCGAGAAAAAAGTGTTTTTAACATTGAGTTTTCCATAGGGCGGTTGGACTCACTTTTAGCTCGAACGGCTGAATGGATTTCTATGAAACTCGGCAAAATTGTAAAGACTGTTTGCCCGATGTGCCTTTGCTAGATCTCAAGATATGTGCTCCAGTGGATTTTGAGAAATTAACGTTCAAAAAAATATATATATCTGTGACAGCGTCCCGTTAGCGCCCCGGTTCGCGTACCAGACGTGTAACGGAACTTCGCGAGGAGAAGCGGATTGGCTCTCCGGTGACTGTCAACATTCTAAACAGTCCAGAGCGGCCGCCATCTTGTCTCTCGGTAGGATCGAGAGCCAAGAGGTGGAAATAAACGAAGAGGGAAATGAATGAAAGGGGGCAAGGTAGACCCCTCCTGACCCCCTAGGATTGATGTGGGGGCTATTAAAGGGCCCCGCGGGGCAAAAGAATGTTTTCGATTTTTCGCGGTGGAAGCGCTACCCGGTACGCAAACCGGGTAGCTCACCGGTAGCGTAACGGGAGTCCGCCATCGTTTCGGACAAATTTAGTCACAAGACGGAGGATAAACAATGTTGGGAATGGGTATAAGGGGGCACGGGAGACATATCCTTACCCCCTAGGTTTTCTGAGGGTGGCTGAGGAGGCCCATATATGTAAATAAAAACAGCCTTTTTTTCAAATTTTTGCACGGTTAGCGCCCGGTCCGCGCACCGGGTAGCGTTCCGGAAAGCGTAACAAGGGGAAAACCAAGGGAAACAGTAAAATAATATTGGTGGGTTATCCTGGAGGTGACGCACCTCAGCAACGCTATAATTGATTGGATGCCACCTCTGCATGTGGCGGTGCATAGTATAGTTTCCAAAACTATACTTTTTGTCTGTGCCTCGGGACAGAACTGCATCGCAATGAGGCATGTCACCAGCCGGGCATTGACCTTTTTTTGCCCTCGAGGGTAAGAAAAAAATTGCCATACAAAATGGTCTAAGCGGTGGGATTGCCGGGGCTCTTCACGCAAGAACTGCCTCGGCTTTACCTCCTCTTCCTCTTCTTCTTCCTCTTCCTCTGGGTTCGGAAGGAACTTTGCAGGTGGTCTTTCCTTCCTAGGTGGTTGTGGTGGTGGTGGGGGTCCACCAGCTGCAGCTACTACAGATGCCGTGACTGAACAAGCAGAAACAGGTCTTCCTCTCACAAAGATAAAAGTCAGAGTGAGGAAAAAAGGTGGGGGCTTTCATCATTTGGGAAAAAAAATGTTCTAAACCAATGAAAAGTGTTATTTTCAGGTCACATGACCTGTTATGCTTACGTTACACATCCCACTCCGCTTCCGGGGTGCTGCGTTTCACGCCTCGGGTCGCACTCCGGAGCACTTCCGAGTGTGCTAACGAGGCGCGTCATAAGATGCATTACGCCGCAACGCGATACGTCGCGCTTACGTGACGCGTCACAATGTTGTTTTCGAATGCGGCAGTTGCGCTAACGGAACGTTTGCCGGTGCGCGGATCGGGCCGCGGCACCAAATTAAGCTAACGGGTAGCTACCCGGTGCGCGGACTGGTAGCGTAAAAAAAAACTATTTATATACATAAAAAAATTATATTAAATACATAAGAAATATATTTTTCCTTTAAAAGAAGAATACATTTTACAGCTTTTGATATTTGCAATTAAAAAACCATTGAAATTCACTGAAAAAACCATAGTTTATAGACCATATATAGTTAGGAATTAGCATTTACAAAACCCTATTTTACTCACACAAAACCATTGAAATTCGCATATATAGTTAGTTGCACTAATTATATATCGCGCACCCGCAATCCACTGCTGATGATGTCACATATTACATCATTCATGACATGGTCAGTGACATCACTGATGACATCACTGATGAAAAGCAAGCCGGGCCGAAGACGGCTGAAATGCCAGAAACCGGTCCCCGGAAGCTTGTTTCCTTCCCAGTATAAGAATTGGCTTGGTAGTTTGGTCTGCCCTGTTCCCATGATGCACTGGGCCAGGGTCAGACTAATTTGCATGTAGCCAGGTTCTGAGCTGGGATGGTGCAGTGAGCTAAAAAACGGTGATGGATCAAGCCCTGATCTTTGGACTGGGTAAGAGTGGTCTGCTTAATTCAGACATTCTGTTCATCACCACCCCCTTTTCTGAATCGTTTTTGTCCACCATAAGCGTGGAAGGGTATACTCAGATGTGAGTCCCTTGCTCATTGCACCATCAGGATTCAAGCAAGCCGGGCCGAAGACGGCTGAAATGCCAGAAACCGGTCCCCGGAAGCTTGTTTCCTTCCCAGTATAAGAATTGGCTTGGTAGTTTGGTCTGCCCTGTTCCCATGATGCACTGGGCCAGGGTCAGACTAATTTGCATGTAGCCAGGTTCTGAGCTGGGATGGTGCAGTGAGCTAAAAAACGGTGATGGATCAAGCCCTGATCTTTGGACTGGGTAAGAGTGGTCTGCTTAATTCAGACACTCTGTTCATCACCACCCCCTTTTCTGAATCGTTTTTGTCCACCTTAAGCGTGGAAGGGTATACTCAGATGTGAGTCCCTTGCTCATTGCACCATCAGGATTCAAGCAAGCCGGGCCGAAGACGGCTGAAATGCCAGAAACCGGTCCCCGGAAGCTTGTTTCCTTCCCAGTATAAGGATTGGCTTGGTAGTTTGGTCTGCCCTGTTCCCATGATGCACTGGGCCAGGGTCAGACTAATTTGCATGTAGCCAGGTTCTGAGCTGGGATGGTGCAGTGAGCTAAAAAACGGTGATGGATCAAGCCCTGATCTTTGGACTGGGTAAGAGTGGTCTGCTTAATTCAGACACTCTGTTCATCACCACCCCCTTTTCTGAATAGTTTTATTTTCAAACACCATGCATCAAAGCCGCCATGACGCGTTTCGGTCCCACCTGGACCTTGATCACATGACGTGTTACGTTAGATGAAACATCCTTTTAAAGTGCTAAAGTCATTACAAACAGCTGTGTCATGTCAAACATAGTGATAGAAGACAGACTATACACATAAAATCTCGGCAAAAAATGCATAAAAAATATATAGATTCAATTCTTTCTTTTCGACATGGTATAGCAGCATACATAAATATTTGCCAATAATTTGATATGTTGTAATAAATAACCACGGTAAATGGATATAAATTCATAGATGTATATCTGTGTTTAAAAACATAAATATTCTAATAGAAATATTTATAAAATTAATAAATAAACACACATTGATTCCACCATTAAGAGGCGGTAAGGCTAGGCGAAATGTGGCATATAAAACCTCAAATCTGTATATCTAGGTGTCAGAGAGGTCTCGATGTCATAGACGTCCATCATTAATGGCGTCTTTCAACAAATCCCCATTTACTCACTTTATACCATGGTTATGATGGTATCAGGTGTAAGGGTATAGATGCTGCTATCCCCGAATCTTGAGTACAGTCTCCCCTTTCCCAGGGTTTCTCAATAGTGCCCAAGTGGGCAAACACAGCTTGCCAAAAGTAGCTTTAACAAAAGAAGGGACAATGGCCGAACTATTAGCAAAAAGAACACCCCTAAGTGTAAGGCAATATAAGGGTTATGCTAAATAAACAAGTGCATAATAAACAATTTTAAGTGCAACCCAAATGAATAACAAAATTTTAATCATCAAGTTAAAATAATCCAGTGCACGGTTTCATTAAAATTTCTAAATGGAGAACACAATCTGCACGGTCAAAGCTCATATGAGCTAAAGATATCAGACATCCTTTGGTTGCAAATAATGTATAAACATGTATATAAGTCTTCTGTTGCATTCATTCCAAAAGGGGATTTAGTATTTAGCTCTAAAATGTACTTGGTCTCAAGTGCGCGAAGCGCACTTTCCTGATTGCCCCCTCTACGGGACAACGGTACACAATCAATGGCAAAATAATTCAGAAGGGTCGGGTTGCTGTCATGCACTACCTTGAAATGCCTCGCAATTGGATATGCTTGATCTTTATTAGCAATTGCACGAATATGCTGAAGAACCCTTCTGTGCACGGGCAGTTTTGTACTGCCCACGTATCTTAGAGCACATGGACATTCTAAAACATATACAACATATGCTGTTTTGCAGTTAATTCTTTTTCTTATTTTAACTGGTCTAGGTAAAAACGGGGTATTATACGTTTTTACATTTTTTGCGTGTTTGCATGCTTTGCAAATTAGGCATTTATAAAACCCCTTTTGTTTGGATAACCAATTGGACGGGGATCTGATCTCAGGGTTGCTTTTCACGAGACAATTCCCCATGGACCTTGCTTTTCTAAAGGTCAATTGTGGCAACCGATTGTGCTGGGTTAGATGATCCCCAATTATTGGGTCCCTTAGAAGTAAACCCCAATGCCGCTTAAAGATTTTTCTGATAGCACCATGTTGTTTATTAAAGGTCAAGATGACTCTGACCGTAGATGTCTGGGGTTCAACCATGCTTGGAGTTACCTCCCTTGTGGTTAATGCCTGTTCCCTGCTAAGGTCTCTGGTTTTATTAATGGCCTTATCAATAATGGATGCATTGTAACCTCTCATAAAGAATCTCTTTTTACATGCCTCGTGGGCAAGCTTGCATTCATTTTCACTGCTGCATATGAGCTTGATCCTGAGCATCTCCCCATAGGGGATGCTGCGGATCAAGTGCTGGGGATGGTGGCTAGATGCATGCAACAGTGAATTACCCGCAGTAGGCTTGCGGTAAAGTCTAGTGGATATGGTGCCATTAGATATAAAGACCTCCGTATCCAAAAAGACAACTGATTCCTTGCTCATATGAGCAGTAAATTCAAGGTTTAAATGATTGATGTTCAGTTTCTCGATAAACTGTATGGCTAGTTCCTCCGACCCCCTCCAAATTAGGAAAAGGTCGTCTATATATCTCAAGTATAGGGGAACATGGTTGTTCAAAATGTCCTCATGTTGCCTTTTGAGGACCTGCTCTTCCCACAACCCCCTATGCAAACAAGCATAGCTGGGGGAAAAGCAGGCCCCCATGGCAACTCCCCTTATCTGTTGGTAGATAGTATTATCGAAATAGAAATAGTTGTGCTCCAAGCACATTTTGACCATATCAACAAGCATCCTATTATGCAAAGCAAAGCATGCTGCCTTGCGATTTAAGTAGTGTTCAACTGCTTTAATTCCATATATATGGCCAATAGAAGTGTAAAGGGAGGTGACATCCATGGTGATAAGGATCAAATCACTCCCCCAAGAGATACCCTGAATTTTACATAAGAAATCTGAGGTATCCCTTACAGAGGACGGTAAAGATGTAACCCATTCCTGCAGGAAGTAATCCACATATTTGGATGTATTTTCTGTGATACTACCTAGTGCAGAAATGATCGGCCGTCCAGGAGGCCTCTGATTATTTTTATGGACCTTTGGCAGGAGGTAAAGGGATAGAATTACCGGTTGGTCGTTTCTTAAGAAAAGGTATTCATCATTGCTTAGCAATCAACCACTTTTCCAAGCCACCAACCTGCCATAATAGTTCAACCAAGAGGCTATTACAATCTGTAAATTGCTTTGTTTATAGCACGAGATGTTATTTAATTGTAAATAAGCCTCTTCCATATACAACGTTCGTGGCCACAAGACAATGTTTCCCCCCTTATCAGATTGTTTTATGATGAGGTTTTCATTGCCCTGTAGCTTTTTCATTAATTCAATGTAACAACGTTGTTTTCGATTCATTTCAACACTTTCAAGATGTATAGATTTGTACAGCTCTTTCAAGTCCGAGGTCACCTGTTCATGGAAAAGATCGAGATTATCATGAGGCAGAATAGGCTGGAATACAGATTTCGGTTTAAACGGTGTTTTGATAGTACCACCCAAATCCGTACCCTCCAGCCCAAAATCAGTTGTCATTGCACTTTGTTCATCCTGCAATTGTTGCAAGTCCTGAAACAAATAAACGTCCCCAGCAGTCAATAAAGGAGGACTTAAGGCGGTGTTGGATATATTCGTAGGTACCTTTTTCGCCTTAAGTATATATATATATCTTAATCCTCTACTTTCCTTATGCCGATTTCCAGTGAAACAGACACGGACCGTCTGGGCCTTGATCACATGACAATCGCGCCTTGATTTATTTCCTTTTTAAAGTGACACGTACAAAATTGACCATTAGCCATAAAAAGCAAAAACATACAACATACATTTTCATAGTATATAAAAACAGACTCATTCATTCTAGATATTGACAATCTATAATAATCATTAAGTAATTATAACATTCTTATTTAAAATACATTAATAAATACATAGTATGGATTGGTTGGACCTGGATACCTAACACAATGCGTTTGTTATCCTCTGGTCCGACAGTTACTGAAAGTCATATATGCGACTCTTTATCTGCAACTTTGTCTTATTATAAAATTAGTCCGTTTCTACTATCTATGACTGGAAAGTGCAAGTGCAAATTATAAGTGCACAGAAATCTGATAAGTGTTTAACCCAACCTTGTTCCTTGTGTTAAAGTGCAAGGATTAAAAAAACAGATATATATATATATGTTCATATTTTTTATGTTAATTGATAACGCTTATATGAAGAGTTTAATATGTTTATGCCTTAGTAGGGTTATTCAAATATGTAATCCATTTGAAGTGAAGTACTTTCCCTACTCTTGCTTAGACTGGAGTAGGAATAGCAAATCTAGCCCTACGAAGTCAAACACTTGCACCCATATATCAATGTCATTCATCCTGCTAGTACATTTCTACTTACGGTCAGGAAAGCATAGTTTCAGGTGGGCTGGTTGGGCTGGATGGGAAGAGGAATGTTTGCAATGAGTACATCTCCCGTCAGGCCCTGTCCTACACACACCTACCCACCTAACCATCCCACCTGAACATATGCTTTCCTGACACTGAGTGGAAAAGTACGAGCAAGATAGCTGACACAAGTGCATGGTGTTTGGAGCACTAGGCCTTAATGGGAGTTGTGGTCATGTCAGACAAAGTGTCAGCCATTTTGCATTTACACTTCACCTCATTGTCAGCACACCACTCTTCCTGGTGGCCCGGTGGGCGGGGTGAGAAGGTGTGTGTAGGATAGGGCCTGATGGGAGAGGTAGCCATTGCAAATACTCCTTATTCCACACAGCCCAAACAGCACCTCTGGAACTATGCTCTCCTGACAGTGAGCAGAAATGTACTGGCAAGATGGCTGGCACAGATGCATGATGTTTGACTTTTTTTTCTGGTTAAAAAGTTTATTTGTTAGCAGAGCAAAAACCTTATGCTACCAAGGCTGAAGCTGTTGAAGATTAAAAATGGCTGGCACAGATGCATGGTGTTTGGCTTGACCACAACTCCCATCAAGGCATGTACTCCAAACACCATGCTTCAGTGTCAGTCATCTTGCTAGTATACTTCCACTCACTGTCAGGAACCCATTCTTTCTGGTGGCCTGATTGGCCAGGGTGGGAAGAGTGTGTGTAGGACATGGCCTGATGAGAGATGTCGCCATTGCAAATACTAATACTCCGACCCAGCCCAAACAGCACCACTGGAACTTTGATTTCCTGACAGTGAGTGGAAATGTACTGGCAAGATGGCTGGCACAGGTGCCTGGTGTCTGACTTGACCACAACTCGCATCAAGGCCTTATGCTCAAATCACCAGGCACCAGTGTCAGCCATCATGCTAGTATACCTCCACTCACTGTCAGGAAACCATTCTTCCTCGTGGCTTGAATGGGCTGGATGGGAAGAGTGTGTGTAGGACAGAGCCTGATGGGAGTTGAAGTGATACCAAACACTTCCCCTGTCCCCCCGCCAAACCGTATCTTCTTGGCCTATGGGAACCTGCAAGTGAATGGAAGTGTACTTGCAAGATGAATGGCAAAATGCATGGTATTTGACTGGACCACAACTTCCATCAAGACATGTGCTCCAAACACCATGCACCAGTGTCAGCCATATTGCAATTACACTTGCCCTCATTGTCAGGGTACCACTTTTCTTGGTGACCGGGGTGGGTCGGGTGGGAAGAGTTTGTGTAGGAAGGGCCTGATGGGAGTTGTAGCCATTGCAAATACTCCTCCTCCCACCCAGCACAAATAGCCCCACTGGAACTATGCTTTAATTGCAGTGAGGAGAAATCATCTAGCAAGATGGCTGAAACTGGTGTCTGGTGTTTTGAGCACAAGGCCTTAATGGGAGTTGTGGTCAAATTAGACACCAGTGTTGGCCGTCTTGCATTTAAACTTCCCCTCATTCTCAGAACACCGCTGTTCCTGATAGCCTGGCTGGGCTGGGCTGGGTGGGAAGGTGTGTGTAAGACAGGGCCTGATAGGAGATGTAGATTGCATATACTCCTTATCCAACACAGCCCAAACAGCAACCCTGGTACAATGCTTTCCTGACAGTGAATGGAAATGTACTGGCAAAATGGCTGTCACATATGCATGGTGTTTGACTTGACCACAACTCCCATCAAGGCACGTGCTCCAAACACCATGCACCAGTGCCAGCCTTCTTGCTTGTACATTTCCACCCATTGTCAGGAAACCATTCTTACTGGTGGTCTGGTTGGGCAGGGAGGGAAGAGTGTTTGTAGGGCCGTCCAGATAGGAGATGTAGCCATTTCAAATATTCCTCCTCCCAACCAGCACAAAGAACCCCACTTGAAACATGCTTTATTGACAGTGAGGGGAAATGTTCTAGCAAGATGGCTGTCACTGGTGCCTGGTGTCTGACTTGACCACAACTTGCTTCAAGGCCTTGTGCTCAAATCACCAGGCACCAGTGTCAGCCACCTCGCTAGTACATTTCCACTCACTGTCAGGAAGCCCTTCTTCCTGGTGACCTGGTTTGGCTGGGTGGGAAGAGTGTGTATAGGACAGAGGCTGATGGGATTTGTAGTGATAGCAAACACTCTTCCTGCCACCCAGCCAAACCAGCTCTTCTTGGCCTATGGGTACCTGACAGTGAATGGAAGTGTACTTGCAAGCTGGCTGGCACAGATGCATGGTGTTTGGCTTGACCACAACTCCCATCAAGGGCTCCAAACAGCATTCGTCGGTGTCAGCCATCTTGCTAATAAACTTCTACTCACTGTTAGGAAACCATTCTTCCTGGTGGGCTGGTTAGGCAGGGTGGTAAGAGTGTGTGTAAGAGAGGGCCTGATAGGAGATGTCGCCATTGCACATACACCTCCTCCCACCCTGCATAATCAGCCCCACTGAAACTATGCTTTACTGACAGTGAGGGGAAATGTTCTAGCAAGATGGCTGACAGTGGCATCTTGTATTTTGAGAACAAGGCCTTGTGCTCAAATCACCAGGCACCAGTGTCAGCCATCTTGCTAGAACATTTCCACTCACTGTCAGGAAACCATTCTTCCTGGTGGCCTGGTTAGGCTGGATTGGAAGAGGTGAATTCTGTTTGACTTCACCACAACTTCCATCAGGGCATGTGCTCCAAACATCATGCACCAGTGTCAGCATTCTTGCTTGTACACTTCCACTCCTTGTCAGGAAACCATTCTTCCTGGTGGCCTGATTGGGCAGGTTGGGAAAAGTGTGTGTAGGACAGGGCCTGATAGGAGATGTAGCCATTGCAAATATTCCACCTCCCACCCAGCACAAACAGCCCTACTGGAATTATGCTTTACTGGCAGTGAGGGGAAATGTTCTAGCAAGTTGGCTGACAGTGGTATCTTGTATTTTGATTTTGAGCACAAGGCCTTGATGGGAGTTGTGGTCAATTCAGAAACCAGACTCCAGTGTCAGCCATCTTGCAATTACACTTCCCCTCATTGGCAGGAACGCACTCATCCTGGTGGCCTGGATGGGCTGGGTGGGAAGGTGTGTGTAGCACAGGGCCTGAAAGGAGATGTAGCCATTGCAAATACTCCTCCTCCCCCCACAGAGCACAAACAGCCCCACTGGATCTATGCTTTTCTGACAGTGAGGGGAAATGTTCTAGCAAGATGGCTGTTATTGGTACCCGGTGTGTGAGTTAACCACAACTTGCATCACCGCCTTGTGCTCAAAACACCAAGCATCAGTCTCAGCCATCTTGCTAGTACATTGCCACTCAATGTCAGGAAACCATTCTTCCTGGTGGCCTTTTGGGCAGGGTGGAAAGAATGTGTGTAGGAAAGGGCGTGATGGGAGATGTAGCCATTGCAAATGCTCCTCCTCCCACCTAGCACAAACATCCCCACTGGTACTATGCTTTACTGACAGTGAGTGGAAATGTTCTAGTAAGATGGCTGGCACAGGTGGATGGTGTTTGGAGCATTAGGATGGGAATTGTAGTCAAGTCAGACACCAGGCACCAGTGTCAGCCATCTTGCTAGAATATTTCCAACCACTGTCAGGAAACCCTTCTTCTTGGTTAGGCAGGGACGAAGGAGGAGTCTTTTAATTTTCCAAAAATCCCAGTAGACCTTTTATTCCCAGCTCACAGAAGAAGTTATTTGTAAGGTAGCAACTAAACCTTTGACATCACATCTAAATATGAAGGTAACATTTTAAATTCATGAGCTGTGTATACACAAAGCAAAGCAATTACATGTTTGCCTCCTTAGGGGAATTCATTCCAGGATCATGAGTTGAAAACAATAAGCACATCACTCACACCATGATTAAAACATTTCTGAGAAATAAACAGAATGGGAGTGTGTAGGCAGCCACACCTATGTGACTGCTGATACAAAGACTATTCCCAGTACATAGGCCAGACAAACTCAAACATTTTGATTGTAAAATAACGTATGTCACTGACATTCTGCAGATGTGGATCACACTACTCCACCAGTGTCATCTATAAGTATGGGCGTAAAATCCGCTCCGCTCGCGGATTTTGCGGATTTTCAGGAAATTCGCAATCCGCGAGATTCGCGGATTTCCCGCAAAATCCGCTAAATTCGCACGCAGCGGATTTTTTTTATGGGTGATACAATTTTTGCGGCGCGCGGCATTCATCAGCGTTTGCCGAGTTGTTTTTCTCGATATTTTGCGAGTGCTGTGCCATTTTGGATCTTGCTGCGGGATCCCGCGAGAATTTGGCGAGCGCGATTACGTAATCGCGGCTTGCCAACTTGCACAGCGAGAGTTTGTCAACGCGAGTACGCCGTGATCACGTATCGCGGGACTTCGCAATTGCGAGCTTGGAGATGCGGCGAGCAGCAACAATCTCGCTCTCGCGCAATTCTGCACAAGAAATCCACCAGCAAGCAGCATAAACCTTCTGGAAATGATGATTTTTATCTGAATAACTCCTCAGGTTGACATTTGCCTGCACTTTTTTGGCGAGGAGTCCATTTTGGGGAGGGGGGGGTGGGAGGAAGGAAGTGCCCCACAGTCTTTAACTTCCTGTTCCTGTCCAGCAGGCTCCTCCCAGTGCTTTGTCCATCTCCTGGTCACTTTTCATTTGGATCTGGAGCTGGAAGGATTACTTTTTGTGGATGCTGCTGGATATTTGGATTTGAGGCATTTTTGACTTTCTTTGGATCACTTTTGGATTAGAAATGTCACAAGTAAGTTTGTTTGGGGCATTACAGTTGCTGCAACTACAATTTTGGAATTTTCGATTTTTGGACTGTTTTGGGGCCTTTTGCCCAGGGGTACTCAGTGGTGGGTGGACTGAGTCTTTCTGTGGGGTGTCTTGAATTTAAACATCATGGAGGGCATGGATGGAATGGGATTGTGCTGATTTTTCAGTGATTTTCGTTTTTTGGGGCTGTACTTGTGGCCTTTTCACCAGGGGTATTGAGTCTTGCATGGGCCTAGTCTTTCTGTGGGGTGTCTTGAACTTAAACATCATGGAGGGAATGGATGGAATGGGATTGTGCTGATTTTTTGGTGTTTTTCGATTTTTGGGGGTGTTCATGGGGAGGGACAGGCCATGTGGCTGGGGGCCATTTTGAGTGCTGCTACAGGCCCTGGCCATGTGCTGAGAGGCAAGTGGCCATTTTGAATGCAGGCATTGTTGTTAGGCCTGCAACCATTTTGCCTACTTTTCAACCTTTTTGCCCAGGGGTAGTGAGTCTTGCATGGACCTAGTCTTTCTGTGGGGTGTCTTGAATTTAAACATCATGGAGGGCATGGATGGAATGGGATTGTGCTGATTTTTCAGTGATTTTCGTTTGTTGGGGCTGTACTTGTGGCCTTTTCACCAGGGGTATTGAGTCTTGCATGGGCCTAGTCTTTCTGTGGGGTGTCTTGAACTTAAACATCATGGAGGGCATGGATGGAATGGGATTGTGCTGATTTTTCGGTGTTTTTCGATTTTTGGGGGTGTTCATGGGGAGGGACAGGCCATGTGGCTGGGGGCCATTTTGAGTGCTGCTACAGGCCCTGGCCATGTGCTGGGAGGTAAGTGGCCATTTTGAATGCAGGCATTGTTGTTAGGCCTGCAACCATTTTCCCTACTTTTCAACCTTTATGCCCAGGGGTAGTGAGTCTTGCATGGGCCTAGTCTTTCTGTGGGGTGTCTTGAATTTAAACATCATGGAGGGCATGGATGGAATGGGATTGTGCTGATTTTTCAGTGATTTTCGTTTTTTGGGGCTGTACTTGTGGCCTTTTCACCAGGGGAATTGAGTCTTGCATGGGCCTAGTCTTTCTGTGGGGTGTCTTGAACTTAAACATCATGGAGGGCATGGATGGAATGGGATTGTGCTGATTTTTCAGTGTTTTTCGATTTTTGAGGGTGTTCATGGGGAGGGACAGGCCATGTGGCTGGGGGGCATTTTGAGTGCTGCTACAGGCCCTGGCCATGTGCTGGGAGGCAAGTGGCCATTTTGAATGCAGGCATTGTTGTTAGGCCTGCAACCATTTTGCCTACTTTTCAACCTTTATGCCCAGGGGTAGTGAGTCTTGCATGGGCCTAGTCTTTCTGTGGGGTGTCTTGAATTTAAACATCATTGAGGGCATGGATGGAATGGGATTGTGCTGATTTTTCAGTGATTTTCGTTTTTTGGGGCTGTACTTGTGGCCTTTTCACCAGGGGTATTGAGTCTTGCATGGGCCTGGTCTTTCTGTGGCGTGTCTTGAACTTAAACATCATGGAGGGCATGGATGGAATGGGATTGTGCTGATTTTTCTGGGTTTTTTTTCGATTTTTTGGGGGTGTATAACTGAACTGATGTTCCTCTGTCTTCCATTGCTTTTAGGTGCACAAGACTCAAGAGAACCACCAGTGCCAGGAAGAAGTCCTGCAGCGGTGTGTGTGTGCAGCATACCGTCACGAGACGTCACGTATGGCCTCAGACAACTCTACAATTCGTGCAACTGCGGCCTGCTGTCTGACCTGCTCTGAAGAAGATGGCCCCAAAAAAAGGTCTCCGTAGCTCCTGTAGCAAGAAAGTTGCTAGTAAGGAGCAGAAGAAGCAAGTTACCAAGGAGGCTGATGTGCCGGCCGCCGCAATTTTTGGGAGCAAAAAAAAAAGTACGCCTGCAGCAGCAGCAGGATCTGCTGGGGACCAAGCTGGGAGCAACACCCCCGCTCCATTGGGTTCAGTGCCTCCACCACCACGCCAACTTAAGTCAAAGCCCTTGAGTGCTTCAGAGGCAGTCAGTGTACTTCTCCAATCACCATCGACCAGTGATGTTGGCTCATCGCAAGAAAGTAGCAGCAATGTCCCTGAATCAACACAGGTTGTTGTAACTCATCTGACAAGTGTTGAACAACCACAGCCGCAACAACAACACCATGTGCAAGTACAAGCCCAAGTACATGTGGAAGGAGAGGCAGCGCAAGGAGATGCGCAAGCAGAGGTGCATGGAGGGTCACAAGTGCCCACAATAGTTGTTCCTCCCGAAGTAGGGGCACATCAGGAAATCGACAATCAAGCCGAGGTATCATTGGAAGCCACTCCTCCTGATGATCATTCATTGTCTTCCACATCCCCAGCAAGGAAAAGATCAAGGTTGGTGTCTACATCTTCTTCAAGCCCACCTCCTTCTGATGATACGGATCCCAATTGGGAACCAGCACCACTGCCGTCTGAGAGTGAGGCACACCATGATCTGACAAAGGTACCTAAGCGTAAAAGGAAGGTCGTCGAAAAACTCATAGCTATGGAGTGTGATGAGGCTCAACAAGAAGTGAGGGATACTGCTGCTGATGAAGCCTCTCACGATGACGACGAGCCAGTCATCATAAAGGTCACTGCAGCCCCAGCGGGCATGCAGCAAAGAGACATTTTGACCCTATCCCGAGAAGCTGCTGAGCGTGATGATGATGTCGACGAGGAGGCAATGGAAATGGAAACACAACAATCATTAGATTTGGAGTTAACTAGTACACCAACACCTACCGCTTCCATATTTCTTTCTCGCAAGAAGGGACCTCCATCCACCTCGACCTCAATTAGTGGTTGTGAAAGTGCAAAACGTACTGAAGTTCGGCAATCCACATCCTCCACTTCATCTGGCATTAGCAGCAGGACCACCACCACCAGTATCGCCGCCTCCTCCGGCCCCCAAAGACATTTCAAGTCTCCAGTTTGGGACTTCTTTAGTGTTTGCCCAAAAAAGGAAAACGTAGCCATTTGTAGCATTTGTAAGCTTCGAGTTAGTCGTGGTAAGTTTGGTACCAACTATGGTACCGGAGGCCAGAGAGGTCATCTTAGGAGAACGCACGCTGTCCAATGGCTTGCGCACCTAGATGCGGTCAAGGAAGCCTGAATTGCACGTAATGAAAACGTTGATTTTTCATCTGATGATGACGAGGAGGCAGAAGACGATTCATACACTTCACTTACACCCAGTACCCCTGTCAGCAGCACACCCCATGTGAGCCACACTAAGAGTGTGGGAGAGAGTGAGACATCAATGCGAAAAAGTTAATCAGCGAGCGTAACTGGGTCGAAGATATCATCATCATCCCGTAAATCCTTGGTCCAGGGCAACATTAAAAAGATGTTGTTTACAGAAGCGCAATATGAACGCAACCACCCACTGACGCGTCTGTATACCACTAAGCTGGCTAAAATGCTAGCTCTGGACCTTCTCCCTTTTTCTTTTGTAGAAGGGGTTGGTTTTCTAGAATTAGTGGCAGCGCTCTGCCCTAAATGGAAGGTTCCTAGCCGGTTCTATTTTGCCCGAGTTGCGGTTCCATCACTACATGAAGATGTTCTGGAGGTGATTGGAGCAGCTTTGCAGAAGAGTGCTGTTCACACTATACATCTGACAACAGACATGTGGACCAGTGGTGCAGGCGCTGATTACATGTGCATCACTGCACACTGGGTCTCTTTTTCAGGGGCTAAAGCAAAGCTAAACGCATGTGTTGAGCCGGACATTGTTTTTAAAGCTGCTCGGAAACATGCAACACTAGCCATGTTTGGTTTGGAGAAACGTCACACAGCAGAAAACATTTTGGATGTCTTCAACACAAAGGTCCTTGACTGGCTGTCTCCAAAAAAACGCCAGGTTGGTTATGTTTCCACGGACAATGGCTCCAATTTAGTTAAGGCCATGCAGCTGGGTGACTATTTCAGAGTGCCGTGTTTGGCGCACTGTATAAACCTGGTTGTCAAAAAATTATTGGGTGATAAAGACAGTGCAGCGTACAGAGTAGTGGAGACCTGCCGAAAAATGTGCAACTATTTCAGCCATTCTTTTAAGGCCCGGAAGCATCTGAGGACCCTGCTATATGAACGTCAAATGCCAGTGAAAGCACTCATCCAGGAGGTGGTAACACGTTGGAACTCAACCTTCTACATGCTTGAGCGTCTGTATGAGCAGTATACGGTACTCGATCACTATTTCTTGACACAGGGTACAGCTCAGAAGGAGGACCTGAGGATGGGTGCGGCGCAATGGAACATAGTTAAAAGCCTGACACACATGCTTCGTCCTTTTGAGTTCTTCACGCGTGCAGTCAGCAAGGAGGACTGTAATTTGGGAAAAGCTATCCCATTGTTGTACATGCTGGAGCACCAACTGAAGGAGGTGTGTTCTGTGTTTGAAAAAGATGAAAAAAACCAAGACCCTTTTGTTCTGGCTGAGAAATTATTAGAGCACCTACAAGGTGATGAACGTCTTAAAATGATCCACTCAAACCAGCATTACATTTGTGCTACTATTCTGGATCCACGCTACAAAAAGGCGCTGGCAGGCCAAGCATTCTTTCCTTTTGCTGATGAAGATGTTACAAAGTACAAACAGTGGATAGCCTCCTCAGCCAAGAGGTTTGAAAGAGAACGGCAGCAAATTGAAGGAAAAGGCAGTACATCAGCATCAGCAGGCCATCCCCAGTCAAAACAATCCACTTCTGCACCTGTGGCTGCGGCACAAGTGACCTCTCAGCCGTTAAAGAGACTGGCAACCGGATCCTCTGCACCACCAGACACAACAGTAACATTGGAGGCTGAAGAGGATTGGCTAGCTTGGCTTGGGTTTGGTTCTCAAAAGGTCACAGCAACAGCTAAGCAAAGTGGAGGAACCTTGGAGGAGAACCTTGATTCGATGGTCAAGGACTATCTGAATGACTCAACAGATGTCTATGTTAATGCTGACCCATTGGCGTATTGGCATGGGAAAAAAGAATTGTGGCCACAGCTCACCAACCTGGCTTTAAACTACTTGTCTTGCCCACTCGCAAGAGTGTCTTCTGAACGTGTTTTCAGTGCTGCTGGTGGCATTGTAACTTCCAAACGGAGCCGCCTCTCGCCCAAAAATGTGGAGAGGTTAACAATGATCAAGATGAATCAGCACCTCATACCACCAGATTTCAGAGTACGAGAAAGCGTGCCGGATGAAGACGAGGTGGACAGCAACATAGATGAGGGAATTTCTTCTCTGTCAGGTCACACTGACCTCACCCTGCCTGAATTCGCAGAGTATGATGACGAAGCCTTATTCTTATTCACGGACCGTGATACCGAGCCCTGAAAATGAGACAACAAATCAAAAACTTTCTTTTTCGTCCTTATTCACTTTTATTCCTGTGTGTCTGTCTTTCTTTGTTGTGCACAGTTAATATAATTCAAACTTTAATCAGATAATCACAAAAACAAGCCCATCAGCAGAACTGTCTTCACTTGTTTGCTAATTGATTTGAAAGTGCCGCAGTCTGCATTCCTCAGGTTCACAAGTTCAGAAGAACATGCTCCTCTGTCCTCCTCCTCCAGACTCCTATTTCCATCAAAGCAGAGGGCTGGTTTACGCCCAATGAAGAAAGACTCAGCACTTGTGGGGGTGTTGTTCTACCTCTTTGCAGGTGAGTTGACGGCTCTGGAGCCATTGCTGGGAAGCTCTAATAACGGATAAAAGTGGTTTGGACCAAATCCGAGGCGGAAATTTTTTTGTGTTTTTGCTGACTTGCTTGCCTTTGAGGTGCTCTTAGGGGGGGTTCCGTCTCTTTCTGGGTGAGTTTCGGGGTCTGTGAGCACTGCTGGGACACTCTAATCTTGATTGCATTTGCTTTTCAGGAAATCCGTGGTGGCAAACCGGACTTATGGCCTAGCTACGCAGCGCGTTTGGACCGAAGGCCGAGAAATATCGTAAGTAGGAGATGTTGCTTTTGGCCTGTTTGGGGGTGTTATGCTTTTTGGCGGGTGGGTTGGCGGGTCTTGGGACATTCCTGGGAAGGTCTAATACCGGGTAGAAGTGGTTGGGACAAAATCCACGCCGATTTTTTGTTGTTGCTATTTCTGACATTTTGCTCAATGTAGCGTTTTCGGGGGCCTGTTTGGGGGGCTTCCTGGTGTTTGTGGGTGGGTTTCGGGGTCTGGGAGCACTGCTGGCTATGGATACTTTACTTTGCAAGAGGTTTGAAGCAAATCCATGGTGGCAGAGGGGAGTTAGGGCCTAGCTGCAGAGCGCGCGCGGAGTGATTTTGGAAATTTGGGGAAAAATGACTAAGTCCCCATTTTTGTACTTTTGCTCTTTGGCTGTTTGGGGGTCTTCTACTCATTTTCTCCTGGGTTGACGGCTCTGGGGCCATTGCTGGGAAGCTCTAATACTGGATAAAAGTGGTTTGGACCAAATCCGAGGCGGAAAAGTTTTTGTGTTTTTGCTGACTTGCTTGCCTTTGAGGTGCTCTTAGGGGGTGTTCCGTCTGTTTGTGGGTGAGTTTCGGGGTCTGTGAGCACTGCTGGGACACTCTAATCTTGATTGCATTTGCTTTTCAGGAAATCCGTGGTGGCAAACCGGACTTATGGCCTAGCTACGCAGCGCGTTAGGACCGAAGGCCGAGAAATATTGTAAGTAGGAGATGTTGCTTTTGGCCTGTTTCGGGGTGTTATGCTTTTTGGCGGGTGGGTTGGCGGGTCTTGGGACATTCCTGGGAAGGTCTAATACCGGGTAGAAGTGGTTGGGACAAAATCCGCGCCAATTTTTTTTTGTTGCTATTTCTGACATTTAGCTCAATGTAGCGTTTTCGGGGGCCTGTTTGGGGAGCTTCCTGGTGTTTGTGGGTGGGTTTCGGGGTCTGGGAGCACTACTGGATATGGATACTTTACTTTGCAAGAGGTTTGAAGCAAATCCATGGTGGCAGAGGGGAGTTAGGGCCTAGCTGCAGAGCGCGCGCGGAGTGATTTGGGAAATTTGGGAAAAAATGACAAAGTCCCCATTTTTGTACTTTTGCTCTTTGGCTGTTTGGGGGTCTTCTACTCGTTTTCTCCTGGGTTAATGGCTCTGGGGCCATTGCTGGGAAGCTCTAATACCGGATAAAAGTGGTTTGGACCAAATCCGAGGCAGAATTTTTTTTGTGTTTTTGCTGACTTGCTTGCCTTTGAGGTGCTCTTAGGGGGGGTCCGTCTGTTTGTGGGTGAGCTTCGGGGTCTGTGAGCACTGCTGGGACACTCTAATCTTGATTGCATTTGCTTTTCAGGAAATCCGTGGTGGCAAACCGGACTTATGGCCTAGCTACGCAGCGCGTTTGGACCGAAGGCCGAGAAATCTTGTAAGTAGGAGATGTTGCTTTTGGCCTGTTTGGGGGTGTTATGCTTTTTGGCGGGTGGGTTGGCGGGTCTTGGGACATTCCTGGGAAGGTCTAATACCGGGTAGAAGTGGTTGGGACAAAATCCACGCCGATTTTTTGTTGTTGCTTTTTCTGACATTTTGTTCAATGTAGCGTTTTCGGGGGCCTGTTTGGGGGGCTTCCTGGTGTTTGTGGGTGGGTTTCGGGGTCTGGGAGCACTGCTGGCTATGGATACTTTACTTTGCAAGAGGTTTGAAGCAAATCCATGGTGGCAGAGGGGAGTTAGGGCCTAGCTGCAGAGCGCGCGCGGAGTGATTTGGGAAATTTGGGAAAAAATGACTAAGTCCCCATTTTTGTACTTTTGCTCTTTGGCTGTTTGGGGGTCTTCTACTCATTTTCTCCTGGGTTGACGGCTCTGGGGCCATTGCTGGGAAGCTCTAATACTGGATAAAAGTGGTTTGGACCAAATCCGAGGCGGAAATGTTTTTGTGTTTTTGCTGACTTGCTTGCCTTTGAGGTGCTCTTAGGGGGGTTCCGTCTCTTTCTGGGTGAGTTTCGGGGTCTGTGAGCACTGCTGGGACACTCTAATCTTGATTGCATTTGCTTTTCAGGAAATCCGTGGTGGCAAACCGGACTTATGGCCTAGCTACGCAGCGCGTTTGGACCGAAGGCCGAGAAATATTGTAAGTAGGAGATGTTGCTTTTGGCCTGTTTGGGGGTGTTATGCTTTTTGGCGGGTGGGTTGGCGGGTCTTGGGACATTCCTGGGAAGGTCTAATACCGGGTAGAAGTGGTTGGGACAAAATCCACGCCGAAAAGCCTTTTGGCACTTTTTGTAACTTAGGGTTCGTTAGGGTTAGCCCTAGCAGCAGGATTGCATGTGTTTCGGGGTGTTCTAGATTTTTGCAACTGAGTTCTGGGGTCTTAGAGCACTCGTGAGAATGTGTAATTTTGGTTGCAAGTCATTTGAAGAAAATCCATGGTGGGAAAGGGGGGATTTGGCATAGTTAAAGAAAGCCTTTGCCACTATTCTTAACTTAGGGTTCGTTAGGGTTAGCAGTATTTCTATTGCATGTGTTTGGGTGGGGGGGGTTTCGAGTCTTGGAGCGATGCTGGCTATGGATACTTTTGCTTGGTTGCTTGCAAGTGGTTTGAATGCAATCCACGGTGGGTAAGGGGGTATTTGGGCCTACTTTTACTTTCAAAGTACGTTTTGTCACCAGTTTTCTGCTAGGCCTCGTTTTTTGCGAATTGATTGGGGGTCTTCTACATTTTTGCGACTGGCTTTAGTAAGGGTCTGGGTGGGAGCACTGCTGGGAAGGTCTAATTTTGTTCTAAAACACAGTTTACAGTACACCTAGCTTGAGGGGAAAGATCCGCTACATTAATTTGCCCATACTTATTTATCCTTCAAAAGGTGACTCAGACAGAGTACGCACTGTCAAAAATTTTGTACTGTCTACTAGGAATATCAAAGTGTGACTTTTTGCACTCCACAGCCTACATACCTTATATTTATTGATCAGTGGTGTTGTAATATTATATCACTTCCTGTTTTTCGTTGAATAATTACAGGCCGGGTTTCAGTCTGTGCAATGGGGAAAAAAGGATGGAGTCAGGCTTCACATTAGCGAGCCGCAATCCGGCATCTGCCAGGCAGGCAGTGGACAGGGTGTCTTCTGGTCATCAACATTGATGGACGAATCGTCAGATGGAATGGAGGAGTGCCGCTAATAAGAGGCATTTTTTTCTGCATGCAACTTACTTACCAAATTCAACAGGACAACTACAACAACATACAGATACAGTATCCATTGTGTTTTTCTATGACTGTGACTGCATTTCTTGGATCTCTCTCTGCTTCTAAATTGATCCCTTAACACATCACTTAGTCCACTCCACTATCACATCTGCACCACACATAGTCATTTGTAAGTGCTCCTACGTAATTCGCAAGTCGCAGCACGCCCCAGCCCGTAGAGGACTGGGATGGCCCCAATGATGAAGCATGTCACCAAGGGGCAACCCTGGTGAGTGAGGGGACACCTAGAAAAAGAGCAATTTCTCCTTTTCTATCTACTACACCTTCAAGACCAACCCCATTGAGTGTTGTGAATGGATTTATAGTGACCAGCAAGGCTCTCAGGTATCTTGCAACAGAGACCTTATGTTGAATATAGTTATCAATAATTTCACACACGCCCTGTACTGTCGAATTCTTTCTTCCACAGTTGTCGAAAGTACTACTTACTTTTCACTGACATGCATGCACTAGTGCATGGACTTTCAAAGATTGATGGATAGGTTTGTACCCAAAGATTTGTTTATGTTCAAATGTTTGTCCATGCTGTGCTTTTTTTACAGGGTGTCTTCTGGTGGTGACCAACATCGATGGACGAAGCGTCAGCTGCAATGGAGGAGTGCCGCTAATAAGAGGAATTTTTTTCTGCATGCAACTTACTTACCAAATTCAACAGGACAACTACAACAACATACAGATACAGTATCCATTGTGTTTTTCTAGGACTATGACTGCATTTCTTGGATCTCTCTCTGCTTCTAAATTGATCCTTTAACACATCACTTAGTCCACTCCACTATCACATCTGCACCACACATAGTCATTTGTAAGTGCTCCTACGTAATTCGCAAGTCGCAGCACGCCCCAGCCGGTAGAGGACTGGGATGGCCCCAATGATGAAGCATGTCACCAAGGGGCAACCCTGGTGAGTGAGGGGACACCTAGAAAAAGAGCAATTTCTCCTTTTCTATCTACTATACCTTCCAGACCAACCCCATTGAGTTTTGTTAATGGATTTATAGTGACCAGCAAGGCTCTCAGGTATCTGGCAACAGAGACCTTATCTTGAATATAGTTATCAATATTTCCACACACGCCCTGTGCTGTCGCATTCTTTCTTCCACAGTTGTCGAAAGTACTACTTACCTTTCACTGACATGCATGCAGTAGTGTATGCACTTTCAAAGATTGATGGATAGGTTTGTACCCAAAGATTTGTTTATGTTCATAATTGTTTGTCCATGCTGTGCTATTTTTTCTTGTCTCACAAAACCTTTCCCAAAAACCCCCATACCCATCCATTTTTCAAACCCTAACCCTCTTCCCCCGGGCTGTGTGGTTTTGATTGATGTGTGACTAAATTACAGCAATAAATCCACACACTTGCTGGGGAGGATAAGGTGATACCAACAGGCTGGTGAAGAAATCCAAGGATATATTCTTACTCTGCTTGACGAAGACCCATGGCTAATGTCAAAGAACTTCAACCGAATTAGTAGTTATACTTTACCATTTGTTAGGCTACAATGTGGCACTGTTCTAGTGTACTGTCACCTGCTATATTATCTACTGTACCGTTGTATTGCTCAGGAGGACAAACCAGATTTCATTTTCTTTTTTTTCATAGGCATGCAACTGCCACTCTGTCACACCACTAGTACCACCGCTATGAGGAAATTTTATCCGCCCAGGATTGCCAACCTTATTCGCTGTTTCTCGTGGAGCCAGCCCTAGGCCTAGCCCTACTTGCAAACAGAAATTACAGGTAAGATAGGCGTTTGGTTGGAGGTAGTATAATGGAGTATTAGGAGAGACGAGAGATTGACGGTAGTACTACTAAAGTCCTAGGACTATTCAGGAAAACTAACTTACTGTTAAACCCCCACCCACCAGACTCAAAAGCAGTAAAAAACAGGTATGGTCAGATAAAGTTTCAAAAATTATATTTTTATAGCCCTAACAAAGTAATCTCCCGCAAGACCCTCCCTAACCCCAACGATTGTCCTTCAAAAGTCCCCAAAAAACCCAACTCCCAATTCCCACCCCCCAAAAGTCTCTAAAAAAGGGGCAAGGGACACTATGGCAGGGTGCTGTTGGCTTTAGCAGCCAGGGCATCATGCTCCTTGCGGAGGGTGGCAAGTTCGAAGCGGAGGCCCTCCACTAAGTTCTTATAGTTCAGGACCTCCTGCTCCAGGTAGGACAGTCTGAGGGATAAGCGGCGCCGGTGTGCCTTGCAAATCCTGTGGGGGGCAGCTGCTGTCTTTGCTGCTCGGCGTTGGCGTTGAGCTTTGGTAGCCCAGTTCCGTACCGCTGGAGCACTGCGCTGGCTGGCAGCCCGCACGGAGGAGGATGCAGCTGTCCCCGTGGACGTTGTTGTTGTACCAGACTGCGTCTCCTCCTCCTCCAGGGCCACCAGCCGCCGATATTCAGCGACAGTGGCATCCAGCCTCCATTGCCGGGCCATTCGAGCCAGCTCCTTCCTCCTTGATGGTGTCTTGGATTTGGAAGGAGCAACTACATGAAGAAAGAAAGACATAGTCTGTAACCAATGCTCCTTAAGATTAACACAAAATGATTGAGCAGAAAGTTGTCACAGTACAAGTAGCAAATTGAAACAAAGCACAGTACATAACTATTGAGGACAGTATCTATGTAACCTCCGACTTCTTCATCCTTGCTCTAACATTAGTGGGAGTTTAAGGAACAAATTCTACAAGCACTATGGACTTCCATTACAGTCGACTATGACAGTACACCAGTCTTATTCTTCTTCTTTTCTCTTGTTTAGGAAAATTGGTACGTTATCTTATGCAAGCCGGCATAATGCCAGTGCAGTGAACTTGCACCTGAGAAACACAGACGCACACCATGGTGAGTGAGACAGCCTTGCATTACTGTACCGGTCCAGTACATGCAGGTGGTGAAGCTCTTACTTTTCTATTACGGGTGGCACTGAGAATACTCTGTTAAAAGGGCTACTGCTTAATTAATTTAGCTTTTACCCTACAGTGCAAATGAGTATTAGAAAAGGAAAATAAAGAAGCTAAATAATCTGATTATCTATCACTTCACATGGGATGTATTTGATGACATATGGGATGACTTTAGGTGCTTTGCTTATTATTGAGTGAACAGTGATACCCCCACACATGAATGACGTACTACTACTAAACTAAAGTTATTAAGAGAGGTAGGGAGTGTCCACCGTAACATATATGCTGTGCTTGCATTTGTATTACAAACTGCCACTACTATTCATGGTAGTATTTGGACAAAATTACAACTTCTTTTCCTTGCCTTTCCTACACTGGAACGGACGTGCTGGTGCGGTGTTACATGCTCTTCAAAGTAACACTTAGTTCATCCAGTGACCGTCTACTCTCTCTAGATACACATATGCTATCTAAGAGTCAGATAGTACCATGAATGATCCAGGCATCCATCCATTCAAAGTATATGCACACATACAGTTTCTGTTTTACCCACCCAGGCTGTTCTCCTTCCACCCATCCTTGCTTCATCATTCACCCAGCCATGCACCATACCATATTCTTTCCTTCCCAGCCACCTCGGGGACCAAGCAAACACATATCATTCTTCTTTGCCAGTCATCATTACATTTCTCATCCTTCCACACTTACTTACACCCTTCTTTCGCTTTTCGTTCATTCCTTCCATCAAGTTCACCTCAGATCTGATTGGGATTCTTCTCGCCAAAAACTTCACAGCTAAGTCGAAGTACATTTAGAGGAGGCTACTACCTGGTTTATTTATAATACACCCGTGCAGAAAGCACACTCTGCAGTCTTCAATCTCAAATGAGTAAGGAATGTATAGCTTACCTCTGCCCGCCACCACCGTGTCATCCCCCACAGATTTGTCCGGCACTTGCACCGCCTTCTCCCCAGAGTTGTCCTCGTCTAATGCCACCACCACCTCGACGTTGGCCCCGCCTCCAGATGTTCCACCTACAAAGTACATTTAATAATGTTAGAATACACCACTCACTACTATATAATATTTGGTCTAGGAGGAAGAAAGAAATGTGAAAAAAACAGTATACAATTTAATAATTTGTGACTGTCTACTGTAAAGTAAAAATGTCCCTTTTTCCAGGGAAGGCTGTTGTCTTGCTGCACTTTTTGGCACAACTGATGAATGCTTGCTTTTTATTTTTAACACGCACCACTTTTTCTCCTAACAGACAGAAGCTTGACTTCTAAGAACACGAGCAGGATCAAGTTCAAACCAGGTGAGAGCTCGGCTCGACCACAAGAAATGTGTCCAATTAATCGTCAGCACTAAGCACTTTTCCATTTCCAGTTAAACGTTTACTTTTATGACAAACTTGATTTCAATAAATGTGTTTACTTTTAATAAAGCTTTTAAACTCAAATAGACTCTGTGGTTTTTGGTCCTCCTGACTAGAGTGGATGAGGTTTTGGAATTTTTGCAAGCATAAGTCCGTGCCTCTGCCATCGGTGACTTTGGGAGCTAAATGACTCTGCCACACTATCTAGTCAGTAAGGAGATTGGGGGTTCAACTACAAAGTCTGTTATCACTGAGGTATGTGGAAAGTCTAACAGCACCTATTATAATTGATAAGCTAAGCAATGCATTATTTAGTGTCCATAGTTCTGTTTGTGCAGATTTGTCCCTGCAACGGTAGTAGAATGGATTGTCCTCCTATCCAAACCAAAAGTAAAGTAGTATCCTATTCTTTCTTGGTGGTCATTCACCTTTTTATTGTTGGCAATTGTCAAAGCATAAACATTTAGAATACTTGAAAAGACATTATGGACAATCCCAGAGGACTGCACTCAGCGCATAGAGCGATTGCTGACTAGAATGGGAGTCCAATGGAAATGCCAAATGTGCAATCTTAGTTAGCTACACAGACAGACTAATAAGAATAATCTAGTAATACCACACAGAGTCATAGTCGAGGCAGGATAAGAATTTAGATCCTGTCTACAAGAAGATCAAAGACGATTTAGAAAAAATCGAATGAGGAACGCTAGGAAAAAATAAGTACTCTATATTAAAATTAAAACTTACTGGGGCCAGCAAAGGAGCCCTCGCCTGCCCGGTCCTGGCCTGCATCGTCAACAGCACCCTCCTCCTCCTCCTGTGTCCTCCTCTTGCCCCTGGGGGAAGCTGATGTACAACATGAAAGAAAGAAAAACAGAAAACATGGATGATATTTGTCAACCAAATCAAACATTTCAAAAGAACTAACAAAATATTTTTGCAAAATAGCATATAGACAACTACTCCACGGGATATATTATTGACCAATCTCATGTGGTCGACTACGTTATTACTTTAGTATTGCTTGATTAGCGGACCGTCGAATTGGAAATTACCTTATGTAACTCACTAAAGAAAGTACTAAAAAGGTTTGCCTAGGATTGGCAGGCAGCAGTCCGCAGCACGCGAAGTGACAGCCAAAGTCCATCGTGATTGAAGATCAGCGACAACACTAAAGTTTCCTACTACATTAACCAGTCATTAAAATACTCAAACTATCAATCCACCACCACTATTTCTTCTTATCGCCATGTGTACAAAGGAAGGACTGGACTTGAGTCTGTAGGGGCTGATTTAGAAGCCCCTTGCGGCTCTTTTGCTCCATTGTTGCGTGACTTTTGTGACGCAGCGGCAGCACAAAAGAGGCGCAATGGTGCGGCGTATATTAACAACGTGACGCATATGGGAGATGCATCACGTTGTAAAGCCCTGCGCCAATAGGGGGCGTTCCGGCGCAAGGGAGGGCGTTCCTGCGCAGGAACGCATCCTAAAAGTGGCTGAGGGAAATCTACAAGATTTCAATCAGTTACTTTGAGGACAATGATGCGTGACTCAAACCCTGCGCCTGCTTGAAGCAGACGTACGGCTTGACGCAGCATTGGGGAGATAGGGCACCCCAGAGCATTGATGGAGCTGCACCATCGTTGCGACGCAACTCCAGCAATGCGCCGCCTTTACGGCACAGATGCGTAACGCTTTGGTGACGTTTTGGGCCCATGTTGCGCCGCATTGTAAATACGGTGCACCATGGGTGATGGTGGCGTGACGCACAATTACTGGCGCATCCCTGCTACTTTGCAGTGATGCGCCGGTAATTAAAAATCTGAACCTTAGTGTGTAGCATTACGCAGTTCTTTAAACTACACTCATACATAATTTCATAGGCCAATGAAATGAACACAAAATCTAAAACAAATAAGCATAGTAGCAACACTACTGAGAAGAAGGAGAGCAGTGTACCTGAAATGCACAGAAGATTTTGAAATATAATTTACCTACAATGTAATGAGCAGCATTATTGCTCTTGGTAAAAAACAAAAATTTGCAATATAATAACACAGCAGGAGAAAACATAGTAGTAAAGAAATAGCTACTACTACTCACCAAGCCCGGGGATCTCAAGGCCAAGGAGGTCGAGCAGATCTCGCTCACGGGTCAGGACATCCGTCCAGCGGAGGGTGGCCTGGTTGTAGGTGTGCCAGACCCGAGAGTGGTGGTAAATGGCCTGGCACACCTTCTCCCACCGCTTCCGGCGCTCCCGGACCCCGTACGCGGCACTGATCTTGCCGCCTCCCATGATGGTCCTGGGGAGGCGGCGCTGAACATAAAAAATGAGTTGGCCCACCTCCTCCGGGGTAAAGATCTCCCTGGGTATGACCTCCTCCCCCCTCAAACGCCCGCACGGGAGCCGGACACGGGGTGCGGGACACTTCCCCTTCTCGGGATGCTTCCCTGCTCCCTTCACCATGGTCTGGGCGGAAAGGAATAAAGAAAATAGAATATGGAAGAGAAGAAAAGAAAATAGTTTAAAAAAGTAGTTTTAAATTAACCAAAAGTAGCAGTAAACACAAAAATATAGGGCTAGAAAAATAGAGGGATAGATAATAAGTAAAATAGATTTAAAAAAACTTCAAACAAACAAAGGATGGCAGAGATTGACAGAGGATACAAAGACCATGCCCAGAACCATAGCAATGAATGAGAAACAAGATGGCCGCGCCCGTTCACGACCGCGCGGGTAAGTTCGCGTGAGATTTTCCTTGCGAACGCTCGCGAAACTGTACTGGCGAGCCGCACACTTTGCGGGATTACACTTCGCGCCCGGAAACGGAAATACGTCAGGCAAACAAGATGGCCGCGCCCTTGAACGACCGCGAGGGTAACTTCGCGCCTTGCGCTACGAGCGGCTTGCAAAACGCACAAAACCTTGCGAACTAACACGCCGCAAAAAAAGAAATCGCATATTCGCACGAATTCGCGGCTTCCGAATCCGATCTCGCGCATGTTCGCGCCCCGCGAATCCCGCGAAATTGCAGAAAAACGTGTTTTGCTAAACTGAAAGCACTCGGCAGGTGCAAGAGTTCAAACTCATCATTAGTAACAATTCCCTGTAGTGCTTCCTGACTGGGGCCCCTCCAGAATTCAGTTGCTAGTTGCAACAATTGTATGACCCTGCTCTGACCCTCACAGCAGGCTCATAGAATAGCTACAAGTAGGCCACAAAGGTCCTGGAAAAAAAAATGCACTGCAACAGAAAGCAAATTGCACATAAGGAAGCAGGTGCCAGACTGGAATTTTAAAACAGTGACACATTAATAAACTAACCCCAAATTAATTCACGTCAATTGAAGCAGGGCTGGTGTGCTTGCTTTTCCCCCCCATAATCTACAGTGATGATGAACCAGAGGGTGGCATTGATGTAACAGAGGGTTGCAGTGGTGAAACAGAGGGTGCTGGGAACCTGTGATGATGAACCAGACGTAGAAACAACATAATCGCGACCGTTGCGAGCCGAAATGTAAGTTTGCAATTGCGAACTGGTATGAAACCCTCGCGAACTGGCAGAAATCCTTGCGAACACACACAAAAAACCCCCCGCAAATTCGCAAGAATTTGCGGATTTTGCGGATTGCGAGTTTGCAAATCCGCAAAATTCGCGAACCCGAGATTCGCAAAATTCGCCCATATTTGGTCATCTACAGAGTGTCAGGTACAAATCAATGTCAGTGGACTTGTCAATAGAAAATAATAGAACATGGCCATTTCTGCACATAAGTGGAGCTGATTACAAAAACACATCTTGTAAAAGTTGAATTGTTCATGCCAAACATAGGCTACCATCATGGATAAAGGAGCCAAATCATTCCTCTGAAACAGTTTTTTGGTCCAGTCATTGACATAATGGGTACCATTTGAGGTGCTGTGGACATTCACATAATTGACTGTCCTGTTTCTGTACCCAAAGGGCAACCTGGAAATACCTCCATGTGTGCTGAGCGTTCACTTTGTTGCCTGTCCATACAAAATATTCCACATCTAATGGAGGTACAAAGTTGGACTTTGGACTTGGATAACTGTGGCTGGCGTCTTTTGGATTTCATCATAAAACACTGTCAACTCCAATCATCACATTTTTGTTTTATGAGCATATCACTATTGTGCATCATCACCTATGCACTGTGTATGATAAAATAAACCACTTTACACATCAATACTAGCTCATGTTGTGACTTTGACTTCAAACTCAAAATGTTGTCATCCCCTTTTTGATGATGAAAGTGTCAGCAACCTAGGTAATCAAGGACATGTAAGTTGTAACTTAAGTGCCACTAAGTTAATGAACTTTTGCACAAGATAGATATACTAAATCAGATTATTAGACAAACTGTAGTCCAAGATACATATTCACAGGAATTCAATTGTATACACAATCATCACTAGTTCCCAACTCAATCAACAATCATTGTTAGTCAACTATTTCATCATGTTCGAATTTAGATTAGCTTGTTTGGATGTGTGATATCAAATAATGCACACCTCAATGTGGAACACATTTTTTATTGTCCAGATGCAACCTGGTAACTGAACACAAACTACATTAATATCACATAGTAGTTAAAAGCACTACAAATACTAGACTATTATGTCAGAAGCATGTGCATGCCAGCTATTTCATCAATATTTCCACCTCCATGTTGGTGTCTGTCACATCATCATATGTCTGGTGATGTCACAATTTAGTAAGTTCACTCGGCAGATGACATGGCACAGTACACTGGAAATATTCATGAAAAACATAGTTTAGCAATAATAAATAGTGTCTCACAAGTCAGAGAAGTATGAAACATCAGCCACAACAATATCATTGTTAACACTAGATAGGCTTCACTGAATCACTGCAGATGTAAATTTAACCATTTGCAAAACAAGTATTCCATAAACTACAGGACACTTATCCTACACTCTTTAGCATACATACATATTGTCCACACAGCTACACAACAACAAGCAATGGTGTTTATTAATATCCTCTCATTGCATACTTACGGTCATGTTAAAAAGTTGTTGATAAGCTGTTGTCTCAAGTCCACTCCATCATCATCACCACAGTCATCATTTCCCAGTCCTGGGTACTCATCAGTGGCACCTGCTGGTCTCCTCAATTAGAGGGATGTTCCCTAAAAACTGCTACTTTGTGTAGCATGCAGCAAGCCGTGTTTATCTGGCACACCTTTCCTAGGGCATATTGGAGGGCTCCTCCCATCTTATCCAGACAGCGGAATCTTGACTTCAGTAGGCCAAAAGTCTGCTCCACTATCCACCTGGCCCGGCTATGGGCCTCATTAAAGCCTACTTCTGATGGGGTGCCTGAGTTCCTCAGGGGTGTCAGTAACCATGGCTGGTTGGGGTTTCCAGAGTCTCCTACATTGAAGATAGAAAAGAGTTCAGTTGTCACACAACATATTTCAATCTGACATACCAACAACACACACTACACCATTCATATACAACATAACCTACCAACAAGCCAGACCTGTTCAGGTTGCAGTTGACTCATCAAATGTGGGATGATGCCCCTTGATGGTGGCCAAATCTCCCGGTTTCTGAAACATTATATAGTGGTCCATGTATCTGGTCAATGCCTGCAGCACATCACGAAGAATCCGATGTTGCCACTGTGTATTGGAATGTTCCCCTGGCAAAGAAATGCAGTGCTACCATCACCTTCACCTTGAGAGTTATTGCTGTTGGATAGATGCGATGAGGCCGCAAATAAGGTGCCAACTGCTGGCACAAATCATTCATTGAGGCCCTTGTTAGACTGTATTTTTTGACTATGTCTCTCTCTTTCGTTGTTTCGAGGTCTGTAAAGGGCCTGTACACAGGAGGCTGACTTACGGCTCCTCTGTGATACCTATGTGTATAGTGTATACACAGTTGGTGTCAGTTCACAATGTACCAATCAACATGCGCTTAGACAATTAACCACCCATAACACTCCATTTCAATGAAAAACACATATCACTGATCAATATTATTATTAGATACATATCCCAGCCTACTTGTCATTGCTAAACATGTATAAAATGGTTTGTGACACAGCAATGATAGTGCAGTAGTGTAATTTTCACTAGTGTCAGTTGTTCAGGAAGAATCAAGAAGGACATACTCCAAAACTCACAAGCCAAGAAGCCTAGACTTATGTTTGTGATATAAATTATATAGTTAATCTGTACACACAATAGGATGATGTAATGCATAACATCTGGGACACCACATACATCTAGCGTATCACAATGCAATATAGGCAACTAATGTCACATGGTGGACACATTGATGTTGTCATGTCTGCATTCCACAAACAATTACATACACAAACCATTTACAATGTAGACGTTTCATATAATGCTGTTGTGCACTTATTTGTAGCACACAAAGATGTCCTATAAACTCACATATCAGAGCAATGTGTCTGTAGGCTGCTTTATGTTAGAGTATAGTCATTCCTCTGGGAATGTAGTATCCAGGACTTCAAACACACACACCTTTTTCAACTGCACATCACACAGATCACACACTGGGTCACACTGTCGTGTAATGCAGTAACTAGGTGTAATCTGTACTTGGAATGCACCTAAGACGCATATTGACTGTTATAAACTCTAAAGACCAAAATGGTGTAGCCTTTTTCCTGTTGACATTGGCCTCCCAATCAGTGTGTCATGTGCCTCTCAAGGTTAAGTCATCATGGGAGTGTGCGCGTTTCAGTTAGATGCCCCGTCACAAGAAATATGGTGTATCCAGGCATGGAATATGACAAACTCACAAAATTATCAAAAGTGTTTGCACCACAGACCCATTTTTTAAAGGTCCGGGTAGGTGGTTCCGAACCAAATCGGACACAGACAGAGGCTGTTAGTTGTTATGATGACAGTTACAGATCACTGATTGTGTCTGCTTCCCATGTAAACAACGCAATAAACTCCCATCAGTCATGTATCAAAGTTACTCACGGACTGCAGATATTTTTTTAACTGTGCAGTGGGCGTGGTGTCAGTAAGCAATGAAATGGATTGGACAAGTTCAGAAAATGCAACTGATGCTGACCTATCACTTTGGCCGTCTGGACTGAAGACCACCTATGCGGTCTAGATATAAGTCTTGCGATTTCCAAGAGAGTTCACTTGCCTTCACAAACTGCATTATTTTAGGATCTCCCCAACCCCATGCTGTCCACATCCAGTGGGATCTACAATGTCTTGCTGTTCAGGGCGCAGGGTCCCGGCTTTCATAGCTGAAGAACTCAAGATGCTGGTCAACATGGTCCTTCCCCAGCACAGGCAACTATATGGCACACCTGCTTCTCGACTTGAAACCAGGAGGAAGAAGTCTAATGTGATGATGCAGAAGGGGAGCCCCTAACGGATCCACTCGACATAGCCAAAAGATTTAAGTAATATTACTCATCTCTCTTTATAGCTCGGAGGGCGGGTGTGATGACAAAACTATTTTAGATTACCTCACCCATATTAAATTGCCTTGGCTGTTGAATGGTCACAGGGAATACCTAATGTGCACACTAGAAGTAGATAAAATTACAGCAGTCCAGGCTGGGATGAAATCCAGTGGCGCCCCCGGAGTGGATGGTCTTACTGCCTCATTTTATAATGAGTTCCGGGATATACTGATCCCGCACCTACAGACACTCTTTGAGTTAGACTTATGCTCACCCATCTATATTTTACATTCATGCCCAGTTTCCCCCACATAACCCAGTCTGCAGGGGCATATGATAAGATATACTATATCTGCAGTCCTGCAGTTAGTCCTGCATTCCAGTTTGCTTTCTCTACTTTTCCTTATATGGCTCACTGGTTGCACTAGATACTGCTCTATGCTTTGTTCAAGTAGCCTAGACACGAGCTACCTTCTGCACCTTCCAGAACCTTCGTTTATTGTTCAGTTAGTCCCATCTTTTCATGAGCCCAGTTATTTTGCTGAAAAGTAAAAAAACATTTTTTTAAATGTTTCCATAAATTTGATATTGCTGGACACCACGACTCCCTGATCCTCCCATGTTTCTAGCTCCCTGAAGAACTTACCTACAGGTCATTACCGAAACGCGTGTTGGCGCATGTTGTGGAGACCACCCAAAAAACAGAATCACTACATACAATGTCTGCAGCAGTGGCCAAACTACTTTTGAGTAGAACTGTATCTTTGTAGAATATTCATAAGATTGTATTATGATATTATAAAAACATTATATAAAAAGAAATTCTGGTATGTACACTACTCAAAGACTTCGAGACCAATGAATCATTGTTCAAACAGACTCCTCATTTTAGGTATTTTCTTTAATATATCTGAGGGATGGTTCTCCCAGATTCCCTTATTCCTTGTGTTTAGTGTGGGCAAACTGTTTAGAGTATGAATGTTGTATGTATGGATGTGTGGGATCAGATATATTTATACATGATTTTTTGTGACTTGGCATTGTTTTCATTAATTGCCCATATTTATAGAGCTGCGGTTGTATAGTGGTCAGTGCAGATTGTTTTGATACTCACAATAAAAATAAGAATGTATTTGCTCTCTGTCTAATTACTTGAGTTTATCCATGCATTGCATGGTATTAAATATTTACATTCCCAATATTAGTTTGTTTAGTGAGCGCAGTCTTTGTTTGGCTCATGTGTGACTCTTGTTGAGCACAATTAAAAGGCAAGCCTGTTTCCCACGTATCAAAGTAGCCTTCAGGCAGGACACTATTAATTTCAGTGTTGTCATTTCCGGTTGCGAAGCTGAGCCAGCCTGGCTAGGCTATCTCGTGATACAGACAGTGCAGCCATTTCGGAGCAAACAAATCAACAGCAGCCGACCGGCAGTCAAGACGAAAATTAATGGTAATCCAGGGAAGACACTGGAAAAAAGAGAATGAAAAATGCTGGTATCACACCAAAAATTGTCTGGATCGAGGTCACAAGGAAGAGCCCACAACTTTGAAAAAAGTATTTAAAAGTGCCTGCACCTCTGTTCGGGTGTTAGCAATGTGAAAGACAAATGTTTCACGAGAAGAAGTAAGGGCAACTTCTTTCTGGGACAATAGAGCCCTTATTCTGCTCATTTTGTTGAGCTCTGCTTTCAACGTCGGAATGGAAGGCTAGATGGATATGTCGAGTCTCCCATGCGGGGCCGGGAAAAGCAAATTTTTGCAGCAGACTACACATTGGGAGGCAGTTACAATGTACGGAATCCCTGTTAGCATCCCACAATACGCTTCATTATTTAAAATTAAATACCTACCGTTAGCTAGTAATGTGAAAGTTGGTGTTATTGCTGGCACTGGATTTCCCGGCACTGTGGGCTCTGTGATGGTGGAAAATCAATGTGCGATGTTGTTCGCAGACTACACACTGGGGGTGCAGCGCCAGAGGGCTACCTTTCACCATTTCAAGCATAAACTACAAGAACTTCACTTCCAATACTCTCTTCTCTTCCCTGCATGACTGTGCATGGTCCTCGATGGAAAATCCTACTTCTTCACTGAGCTAATGGAGGCCTGGGACTGGGCAAAGAGTGATGCAAGTGGTGGTACAGCTTACCCCCTAATCCGACCATGGCTGGGCTACAGTATCCCTCAAGTACTAGCGAGCATGCAACCAGTATGGTGCCTTCCTGCGGCAGTGTTGAACGCATCCTCCAAACCTGGAGCAGGTGATTGATGAGAAAAAATGGCCATGGAGGCCATAGCGTCCATCTGTGTCACTGACCAGGATACAGCCTAGTACAATGCCGTCCCCACTGCTCTACAGAAGATAGTGTCTCCTTGCGTTCTGCTCTCCTGTAAGGGGCTTTATTATGCTAGCAGGCGTTATACCACAGACAGCAGAAAATATTGTTTGACTGTACTGCAAACCCACCCAACCTACTTTCCCTTCAATACTGGGATGCTCATATTGGAAAGGGGCGACCACTCGGTCCCCCCGAACGTATGGTTGGGGGCCCGGATCCCCCCGGGAAACCATTTTGGGCGGGGGGCGTGTCACGGCTGGTATGCCCGAAGCGGCGTAGCCGGGGCGCGCCTTCTTCCCGCCCAAGAGGGGTTGTCCTAGACACCTACACCGATGGCCACGCCCAGTAGGCGTAGCAGCAGAGGGTTCACGCCCTCCCGAAGATGGATAAAGAGAGCGGGAATTCGAAGAAGCATCCTCTTGTTCCTGTGCTTGGAAGCTGCACCCACTCGTTGCACGTGAGCCCTTGACGGAACAAGGAGCAATTTTTGAGAACTTGTAATTCTTGTGTTTCTCTTTCAGCGACTTTGAGGCTAAGGATCCAGGACCGTGTTGATCAACTTAGATCGGACACTCGATAATAATGCCTGGCAAGAAGGCAGGAAAGAAGTCCGGGACTGACCAGATGCTTCGCATGCTGGTAAGAGATATGGCGAACATGAAGAAGCAGATGGCTGCGATGAACAATCCGGGTAGACCGAAGAAGGTAATAGGCCAGGCATTGCCGAAAATTGCCCCCGAGGGTAGGGGGAAGCGGGTCAGGAATAGGGCGGCAGGGGGGGAGGTCCCGGTTCCCGAGGTTCCCCCGGCGAGTCCGGCCAGTCCAGTCGAGGCTCCGGTACCAATCCCGGACGCGGGTCAACCGATTCCGGTTGTTGTTACGCCCGCCAACGACAAGGATATGCCTCCGGAATTAGCCGCCCAGCTGGCCGCATGGCTCGGCAAGAAGTCAGGGGGTGCTACGGCGCCGGATGACACGGCCGAAGAGGCCAAGTTACTAATGCAGCAGTTACGGCAGTCTAGAGCTGCCGCAAAGGCGAATCTCCCTCTTGTCCCCCCACAGGTGACCTCGGAAGGACCGGCAGCAGGCGTCGAGAAGACAGCGGGAACAACGATCAAGCCGGGTAAGCAGGCATTGCCAATAGCGGGGGAGGGGTCGTTGCCCTCAAGACGGGAGAAGGTGGTCCAACATATACCATTGGCCGCGAAAGAATTGATATGGGCTGATAAGTATGTAAATATGTTTTCTCTGCTGACTGACCATCACGAAATGGAGTATATTAAGACACAGAAAGATTTGTGGCACCCGAGTCTATGGCGAGCAAAAATGGCGGGATTCAGGGTGGATGAGACAATCACTGTTAGACCTGGCACCTTGGCGTGAGTCTCCCTTCCACTTTTTGCTGATGTGCCTCCGATGTTTTGCTGGTTTTCCGATACTCAGGGCACTGCGCCACGGCTGATCCGTGCCGCAGTGCAAGTGCTCCCTACTGTAAAACTGTACATACGATTGGTATCCATGATTGGTGCATTGGATTTACTGTCAGTCCCTAGTAAAGCGCACTAGAGAGTGCCGGGGCTTGTAGATGCCAATACTGCTGGTGGGCCTGCAGCGCTGGTTGCGCCACCCACCAAAGCAGCCGTAAAGTTGTGTCTGGGAACTGCGACCGCAGAACCCGCGTGCGGTCTCGTACTGTCACGCTAGCTGGGCAAGTACACCCACTTGCCAGCCCCTGAACCTTCCCTTGACTACATATTAGTCACCCCTATGGTAGGCCTGCGGGCGGGGTGCGTTGTAGGTGTAAGGTAGGGCAAGCCCTGATGTGTGTGGCCTGTCCTAGTAGTGACTTACAACCAAGACCGTATTTCACTATTGAAGGCTACCTGCTCCCTTAGGCCAGACTGAGCTGCGAGAATTATTACACCCTATAATTCCCGCAGGCTCAAGGAGCATGGTGGGGAGTCATGTTTAGTATGCCTGAACTCAGGATGATAAAGTATTTCTTGTAGTCAAGTTTATTTTAGTATCCTGGGTTTGCAAATGCTACTTTTAGAAAGTTAGCATTTGCTTGCTTAACCATTTCAGCCCGCCTCTGCTGGTATGTGTATCTGACTATCTGGGATGTGTGAGTGACAGGGCTGGAGGGATGACAGGTGGTGAATGCGCAGATTACACTTTAGTGGGAGGTAGGAGTGCCTCTTGACTCAAACTGTAGCTGTGCTCGGCCACCACAATGCTGGCTCCACCCTCCTGGGGAGCGGCGGATGACTCTGCCGGCACCTGGCCCAGGAAGGGCGAAGCCCCCATCAACAAGGTACTCTGGCCGCCCCTGTCCGCACAATGCTGGCTCCACCCCCTGTGGGGCGTCTGATGCGCCTGCCCCTCACACTGAAGCAGAAGCCGGAGTACACCCGCCGGGGTACTCAAGGACTGAGAGTGGCTATGCAAAGCCCCCCCTGGCCTGCAAGAACAAAAGAATTGGCCTATAAAAGAAGGAGCCCTGCTCCTTGAAAATTAGATCCTGTTTGGGCCACAGAAGGACTCTGCCCTACGAGAAGGACCGTGAGAGACAAGGAAGGGTGCTGACTCTTGCCTGTGTCTGGTGCCTTGCTGCTGAAGGAGAGAAAGAAGAAAAGACTACGAGAAGACTTTTGCTTTACTTTGTGCCAAACTCTGCTAAAGAGATCTCCAAGGGCTTGCTGTGAACTTGCCCCCTGACCAGCGTCCCAGGACCAGTGGACGCTACCCCCTGAAGGAAAGCGACTGCGGGTGCTGACCATCGCCGCAGCACCGACGGAGGAATCTCCTCCAAGGCAACAACATCCACCTGACCACCGTGACCGGGGCCCAAAGCAACAGCGAGAGCAAAGCAAGGACCAGCCGCTGCTGGCCCGAACACCGTGACCGCACTTGCACCGGGAGCCCGAGAGCAAAGCGAAGGAGGACCCGTCCGGTCCGAGCTCTCGAGGTGACTGCGTAACGAGCAGTCACTCACCTGCAAAGACGGACAGTTGCCCTGTGAGAATCCGCAAAGTCGGTAACCTGCCCGACAGCCCAGCTGTGAGCGCACAGCTGCACCGGCACGTGGCTGGGTACGTCCTGCACTTGGGGACCGTACTGCCACCTGCCACCACCGCACAGCCGCCGCCGCCAGGGTCGGAGCGGACGACGAAGAGAGGACCCTGCCGCCACAGAACACCGCTGCCCCGGATGACCAGTGACCTGCCCGGCTGAAGAGCCGCAACGATCAGCGACCCCGGGAAGGCAACGCGACGTGGGACAGATCCCCTGGAAGCCGCCGGCTCCACAAGAACTTTGGTTAACACCGGCCTACGGGCCCAAAGAGAACTGCTATAAGAACTGTGGTAACCCGAACTGAGTAACTTGCAACCGTTATCATAAAGTACGTTGACTGTATTCACAAGCCTGCTTAAGATCTATATAAAGATATATATTTTTACAGAATACAGTCTGGTCTCGTTGTGTGGTGGGTTGGTTGTAAAGGTGTACTATTGCAAGTGTTTAACCTATATGCCCCAAAGATTAGCCTGCGACTGCTTAAGCCACACTACCTAGAGGGTAAGCAGAGGTTGTCTGGAAGGTAACCCTCAGCCCTGACGAGGAAGAGGAGGGTCCCTGCTTGTCGCTAGTGTTGCACTGCGCCAACTAGAGACTCCCCCTTCCTACAATCACAAATTGGGCCAAGGCCTTTGCGATGTTTACTGCGATCATGGGGGAACTTAGACCCAAGGTTTTGTCCGAATTGTCTTGCTATCAAACACGAATACTGGATTTGTATGAAACGTATGAGGGCAATGAGTGGATGGGGTACGATATGAAGTTCCGTAAGGCCAAGGAGTACGATTCATCTCTGACGTGGGATTGTCTCGACTCAATTTCTTGGCAGAAGCAGCTACTGCCGGGCGCGACAAAGTCGTCTTCGCTAGGCGGTAATGGGTCGGAGCCTCCCTGCCACCAGCCCTCGGTGCCCTTTCGAGCGGGCCCCGGTGGCGACCACCAAGCAAGGACTGGTGGGAAGGGGGGTAAGAGAGGGGTCTGTTGGAATTTTAACAGGGGCAATTGCACCAGGCCACAAGGGACATGTAGGTTCAGACATGCATGTGCAGGGTGCGGGAATTCATCACACCCCGAGAGTTCGTGCAGATCCAGGAATAGTGGGACGGCATGTAGGGGAGGGTCCAAACAAGATTGAGGGGGGCCATTGTGTACCGCTACCTACCCCCGTTGATATCATGGCGATGATCCCCTGGCTAAACGAATACCCTGATCATGTCTCCGCTGGGGTGCTGAGGAATGGCTTCCTATATGGTTTCCGCATCCCGGCAGGGGATTTTCGTGGGGAGCCACTTTGTAGAAACCAACTGTCAGCTCAGCATAATCCAGCGGTCGTGGAGAGGAAGATTGCAAAAGAGGTTGCCCTTGGCCAGGTTGCTGGCCCATATAGGCACCCGCCAGTAACTAATTTCATCTGTACCCTGTTAGGAGTGGTTCCCAAGAAGGACCCGGGGGAATTTAGGTTGATCCATAACTTGTCCGCTCCAAGGGGTCTCTCGGTGAACGATGCAATTGACCCGGGAGTTTGTTCGGTGCGGTACGCATCTTTCGATGATGCCGTCACCATGTTGAATCGCCTCGGGCCCGGAGCGCTGATGGCGAAGTCGGATATCGAGTCGGCGTTCCGGTTGCTCCCGGTACACCCACAGGATCAGCGTCTGTTAGGCTTTGTGTTCCAGGGACGTTACTACATGGATAGATGTATGCCAATGGGTTGCTCCATCTCTTGTGCTTATTTTGAGAAATTCAGCAGTTTTTTGGAATGGGCATTTATCAGAGCCACTGGCCATAGCCATGTTATGCATTACTTGGATGATTTTTTGTTCTTGGGGGCAGCCGGCGACACAAAATGTGCGCAGGCGCTGCAGGAATTTTGCTCCCTCATGAAGGGATTCGGAGTGCCATTGGCACCAGGTAAGACGGTTGGACCATCTACTTCACTCGAGTTTCTGGGAATTGAGCTCGATTCTGTGGAGGGATGTTTCCGTTTGCCAGTAGGGAAAGTAGCGAAATTCAGGGCTTCCCTGGAACTGTGCCTTAGCAAGGAGAAAGTTACACTCCATCAGTTACAACAAGCAGTAGGTCAGCTTAACTTTGCCCTAAGAGTGATACCAATGGCCCGCCCCTTTTCCCGCTCTATCGCACAAGCTATGGTTGGTCTCAAGGAAGGACACCACCGCACGAGACTGTCTGCAGAGGTTCGCCAGGACATGCGCATATGGTTGGCATTTCTGGTGGATTTCAACGGTCGAGTGGTGTGGAACAAACCGCCAGCGTCTTCGGACGAGCTGGGGTTGTGGACCGACTCGGCGGGGAGCGTGGGATTTGGCGCCATCTTTGGTAATCGATGGTCGGCGCACACATGGCTGGCGTGGTGGCACACCAGCGGTCTCACAGGTAACATTGGGTTCCTCGAGTTATTCCCCATTTTGGTGGCTCTGAAGGCATGGCCGGAAGAGTTCAGAGATCGCTCTGTGGTATTTTGGTCCGACAATATGACTGTCGTTGAATGTATAAATAATCAGGCAGTTCGCTGCAAGTGGCTATTGAGATTACTTAAGGAAATTGTACTACTTTGCATGAGACTGAATGTGCAATTCAGGGCGAAACATGTGCCGGGTGTACTGAATCAGGCTGCTGATGCACTCTCTCGTTCACACATGCAGGCTTTCAGGGGTTATCTACCTTCCGCGGACCTAACGGCGGCACCATTTCCCGAAGCACTCTGGCTACTCGGTGCCCCGGATTACAAGACCTCGTGGCAGCAAGCTTAGCCCCCAGGACGAGGAAGGCATACGAAGGAGCGTTTCGTTCCTATTGTGCATTTTTGGGTCCGGCAGGGGAGGACAAATGGGGTCAGGAGGATTGCTTCCTAAAGTTTCTGGTAGCATTACACAGGGAAGGCCGATCAGTAGCAACGGCCAATAGGCACCGGGCCGCCATTTCATTCATGGCGCAGGCGCATGGTATCAAGGACCCGACATCGTCCTTTGTGGTAAGGAAAGCCCTACGTGGTTGGCAACGCATGGAAGGTCGTGCAATAGACGAGAGGCGCCCGATTGGGTTAGAAAAGTTGTCCCTGCTCATGTCGGCTCTACCCACAACATGTTCCTCCCATTTCGAAACAGTTCTGTTCCGGGCCGCTTTCGCATTAGCGTTCCACGGGGCTATGCGGGTGAGCGAACTGGTCGCAAAGAATAAGAAAGAGGTGGAGAGAGGCCTGTGTCGGAACCACATCCTGATTAGGGGTGATTCAATGGTAGTCACAATAGCCAAGTCCAAGACTGATCAGAGGGCTATGGGAGACAGTATTGTTGTCCAGCGCATGCGGGGGTCGCCCATGTGCCCGGTAAGGTGCGTTGAGGAATATTTGGCACGAAGGGCGGGTACGTGGGGGGGGAGCCTGCTGAGACACATTGATGCCACCCCACTGACAAGGTTTCAGTTTCAGAGGGTGCTAGCACTGGCAATCGCAGCGGCGGGCATGGACCCGTGCGATTTTGGGACCCACTCCTTTAGGATAGGGGCTGCTACGGAGGCTACAGCCAGGGGTCAGAGTGCTGAAGAGGTGAAGCGGTTGGGACGATGGTCCTCGAATTGTTTTAAAAGGTATGTGCGATTGCACATGTTGTGAAGTCAAGTTACATGCACTCACGCTTCTTGTCTTCTGTTTGATTTACAGTTTCGCGAGCATGCTATGCGGGGCGGAATTTTCAGTCGACCAGGCACCAGGGGACCAGCGGTTAGAGATCACCGGTAGAGGAGAGAGTGGTGTGGGTCGTGGGCCACTCATACGTGAGGCGGGCCAGGGACGTATTCAAAGCAGGTGACGCGGCTCATGCAGCTGGGGAATACGGGTGCAGAGTGACCTTCCACGGAAGGGGCGGGCTCTGTATTGACCGGTTTGAATCTTTTTTCGAGGAACTCCTAGGGCGGCAGAGGTCACCGCCATCTGTAATCATAGTACACCTGGGGGGCAATGACATGGTGACACTCGGGAGGCGAGTACTACTCGAGCGAGTTTTGTCCACTGTTAGCTGGCTTGCGAGAAGGATCCCGAGGTGCACGATAGCATGGTCCCACATGATTCCCAGGAAGGTGTGGCGGGGGGGCCTCTCGGTGTCAGCTCTGAACCATTCGGTGAAAAAGGTCAACAACAAACTTGGTAGGTTGTTTCGCTCGGCGCAGTTGCACAGTATTCCGCATGGATGTATTCGGGGGGATCACATGTATCTAGAGGATGAGGTTCACTTGTCCCGGGAGGGGAATGTCTTACGCATAGGAGACTTCATAGCTTGGCTAAGGGGTTTGAGAAAGCATGACCTTTAGGAGGAGTGTGGGGGGGGCGGATAGCCGGTCAACTATCCGGCCTGTGGCGGTAAGGTCATGATCGGTGAGCAGTAATTTCAAGGTCCCTAGAGAGGGGCGCCACCCACTATGGATGGGAGCGCCCGGGGGGAGGTGGCCATTGGCCCCTCCCACGGGGAGGCGGCACCCACTATGTATGGGTCGCCTAGGGGAAGACGGCCATAGGCCCCTTCCAGGGGAGGAGGGGGCTATATGCATCTCCTACGAATTTCCCGGGGCCCGGATATCCGCGACGGCGGATGTGATAGACAGTGTGGAGTGGGAGGGGGAGTCCACGCTGCCTTCTTACAGACACCTCACACGGGTCCTCGGACGACCTTTAAGATGGCGTCGAGTTAAATGGGGGGCCCCACAAGACAAGGGAAATTGGAGTTGGCACAGAGGGTACAGTCCTCTGTGCGGCCGCCACTCACACCGTGAGGGCGAGAGTTTTGGTAGTAGGGATCTGACACCGGTTGCGACCTTGCCGTTGGCCCGTAATGCTAGGATGTACAATTTTAATTTAGAAAGTATGCATTTGCAGGATGTTAGACTCGGCTAGAAAAACCTTTGTACTAGAGATTTGTTAAGGTTAGCCAATGAACATGTCTTCATCGAAATGTAATAAATGAAAATTGTACATGATATGAAACGTTTATTTTAATGTTTTAATTTTGTTTCATATTTTAATAAATACGGCCGGGAGGGTGACTCCTTCCCGCCTTCCAAAAGTTCAGAACTGCGTCCGTCTTCCCATCCTTGGGGATTTGTGTTGGGAGGGGGTAACAGGCATCCCGGCCATATGGAACGGGGCGACCACTCGGTCCCCCCGAACGTATGGTTGGGGGCCCGGATCCCCCCGGAAAACCATTTTGGGCGGGGGCGTGTCACGGATGGTACCCCGAAGAGACGTAGCCGGGGCGCGTCTTCTTCCCGCCCAAGAGGGGTTGTCCTAGACACCTACACCGATGGCCACGCCCAGTAGGCGTACCAGCAGAGGGTTCACGCCCTCCCGAAGATGGATAAAGAGAGCGGGAATTCAAAGAAGCATCCTCTTGTTCCTGTGCTTGGAAGCTGCACCCACTCGTTGCACGTGAGCCCTCGACGGAACAAGGAGCAATTTTTGACCCACCCACCAGCCCCTTATGGCAATGTTAGTACGGCAATAAAGTAATCCTCTTTTTGATAACATCTTCTCCCCTTTGTTTAGCGGTATATAAAGGTCCAGTTTAGTGATATGATGAATGTCTGAAGGTACTGTTTTGTAGCATTGACAAATATTGCAAATGAACAGCATAATTTTCTCTCTTCATAGGTAATCAAATGTCGTATTTATTTTTTGGTCGGGCGGTAAGGTCATGATCGGTGAGCAGTAATTTCAAGGTCCCTAGAGAAGGGCGCCACCCACTATGGATGGGAGCGCCCGGGGGGAGGTGGCCATTGGCCCCTCCCACGGGGAGGCGGCACCCACTAAGTATGGGTCGCCTAGGGGAAGACGGCCATAGGCCCCTTCCAGGGGAGGAGGGGGCTATATGCACCTCCTACGAATTTCCCGGGGCCCGGATATCCGCGACAGCGGATGTGATAGACAGTGTGGGGTGGGAGGGGGAGTCCACGCTGCCTTCTTACAGACACCTCACACGGGTCCTCGGACGACCTTTAAGATGGCGTCGAGTTAAATGGGGGGCCCCACAAGACAAGGGAAATTGGAGTTGGCACAGAGGGTACAGTCCTCTGTGCGGCCGCCACTCACACCGTGAGGGCGAGAGTTTTGGTAGTAGGGATCTGACACCGGTTGCGACCTTGCCGTTGACCCGTAATGCTAGGATGTACAATTTTAATTTAGAAAGTATGCATTTGCAGGATGTTAGACTCGGCTAGGAAAACCTTTGTACTAGAGATTTGTTAAGGTTAGCCAATGAACATGTCTTCATCGAAATGTAATAAATGAAAATTGTACATGATATGAAACGTTTATTTTAATGTTTTAATTTTGTTTCATATTTTAATAAATACGGCCGGGAGGGTGACTCCCTCCCGCCTTCCAAAAGTTCAGAACTGCGTCTGTCTTCCCATCCTTGGGGATTTGTGTTGGGAGGGGGTAACAGGCATCCCGGCCATATCCCTGAGCACCTACTGGCCTACTGCACAAACTGGTATATGGGCTAGAGCTCCTTGAAGTAAATGCCTCCTGTTAACCTGTCCCTTTGTGCCACACACATCCCTCCGTGTGCTATTTCTACCCCTTTCCTTTATTGTGCATGCATTGTGGAATTATTAGTTGTACAGATTGACTCACGACTAAAGTTCACTACACTATATGGGTCCTATTAACATGCCCCTATGTATTAAATAGACCTGACCCTTCAGTAATGGTCTCTTTCACATTTACTGCCTTCACATGAGGTCCCTCATTATAGCGCCTCTTCTTTCACCCACCAACTCTCTCTCACTGCACTGGCAACCTGGTGTTTGGTTTAATTCAATTTGGACGGAGCATCGTTTGCACCCTGCCCATGGTATTTGCAAACGAGTTCCCATGTTTTAGGCCACACATTGCTACCAACACACAGACACTTCTGTACTATCTGTCTAACCTCTCTCGCCTCCATGGTGACAGGCACCAGCCTGAAGCCCCAACTTGACATCGGACAGGTAGGGCATTAATGTAATCACATGGAACATCAGGCACACACCCTGTAGGCAATGCTGGATATACTCTTACCGGCGCTGCTGCAACGCACATAAAGCGTTCCTCCAAAAGACGCACATCACTCAGGCTGGGCTCACATGTCTTCTCAATTGCTGGAGAAGCCAGGTATTTGTAACTGATGATTCATCTTACACCAGAGAAGTCATATTGTGGGTTAGGTTGGGGATTCCCTGTGTGACTACAGAATCAGTTACCTACCTACAAGGACATTACCTCTCTATGGAAAGCTCACTAGAGGGCCATCATTTACTGCTTGGGATGGTGTATGAAGCAAACCCGGAGCAGCCGATCTTTCTTGACAGACTCTTGGGGGTTCTAGTGCTATGTCGAGTGATTGCCTGGCTGCTAGGAGACTTCAATTGCATCTTGTAAATGCAGTTGGACAGGCCCTACCCTCCCTTTCTCAGTCTCCAGCACCCTCCAATGCCAAACACACGAGCAACAGGCGCCATCACTGGGCACTAACAGACATATGTCATCAGTGCAATGTGGGGGAAAGTGTTTATTCCTTTTATTCCCACCGACACATACACCTTGACCGCATTGTCTGTTGAACTGAATTAGTCATGTTAAGTGGCACACACTGACTATTTGGGGAGAAAACAGTTGGACCACAACCCCCATGCATCCAGATCTGCTGGTACAATGACGCCCCCATACCAATGTGATGTCTTCGGCCTGAAGTGCTGGAAGATGCTGTGCTTTGTGTGACCTTGAACAGTGTTGCCTAGAATTCTTTGACACAAATACCAGCACTGCGTAGTCTTGCCTTCTGCAATGGGACACATTTAAAGTTACTATCAGAGGCCACTGCATGAGTGTGTTGACAGGTGTGAGGAAACAGCAGGATCGGGACATTACAAGGGCAGAACATGGTCTCCTCCATCTTGAGAAGTGGGCTATCTCCTCATCTGAAGGTAGAGACCTGCTCACCTGCTCACGCCAGAAATACACCACTCTATTGGAGCACTTAAACTGTCTTAATTAAATAGCACACTACACTACTCACTCAGGGTCAGACAAATTGAATGCTCTGTTGGCATGGATAATTAAACAGGACAGTCTGCAATGTCCTATTCTGTCTATCTCTGTATCTCCAGCTACCGAGCTGCATTCACAGCACAAGATGCCTGCAGCAGACATGGAACTCCCCCAGGTCCCGCCTAACTTACAACTAGAACTCAATGAAGGAATCAATCCATTAGAGATCCATGAAGCCATCCGGTCACTCGAGCCAGGGAGAATTCCAGACCCAGATGGAATCCCTGAGGAATTTTACAAAAAATATGCAAAAATGCTGGTCCCTGCCTAAAATCTTTATATGATGAGGCAATCTCACACTTCTGTCTCCTCAATCTCTTGAAGAAGCCTTGATTGTTTCAATCCGAAAAACCAAGGCGTGATACTTTCAACCTCAGTTCATACAGACCCTTAGAGATGTTCAACACAGACAATAAATACTTGGTAAAATCCTAGTGGACAGGCTAGCTGCAGTGATCCTGTGATTACTGCACAAATACTAGAATGGTTTTGTACTGAGTCAAAGCATATCTCTGAACCTCAGCTGCCTCTCCCGGGTTTTGGAGCAGGTGCTGGGCCCCTGGCCTCAATCAGGCAGTATGGTATTGTACCTGGAGAAGGTATTTGAATAACTGGAATGGGCCTACCTCTTCGTGGTGTCCCACATTTATTTCCTAACTATAGCATCCCTGTAACCTTTGTTTTTTTCAGTGAAAAAAAATATATATATGCAAAAAAGAAGCAGGGAACTCTGGGTAGTTCTCAAGTTTAGGTGGAAAGCAGCTCCTGTATTTGCTCATCTCAAATGTCTGCTTTTATATCAAAGTCTTTAAGCATAGGATTACCACAGTGCCGTCCACGCCAAGATAAAAATGGACAAAGTCTTTTACCATTTCTATAGCAAAGTCTTTAGGCATAGGGTTAGCACAGTGCTATCCATGCCGAGCTGTTAAATGACCAAAGCCTTTTACCACGCCAGGCACAGTATTATAGCTTTGGATTGGTAAAATACTATCCAAGCCAACCTGAAATTAATAAAAGCAACCCTGACACATGTTTTGCTCTCATCAGAGCTCTTCAGAGAGGTATAGCTTTGTCCAGACACAAGGGAGCGCCCAGCACAGGTCAAAATAAAACCACTCCAGGCATAGAGTAACACATAAATTATGCAAAAAAGAAGCAGAGAACTCTGGGTAGTTCTCAAGTTTTGTTGGAAGGCAGCTCCTGTATAGAGCATTATCAACACCAGCGACACTCTAAATTTGCTCACCTCAAATGTCTGCTTTTCTATCAAAGTCTGTAAGCATAGGAGTAGCACAGTGCCATCCACGCCGAGATAGAAAGGGACAATGTCTGTTACCATTTCTACAGTAACGTACTTAAGCATAGGATTTGCACAGTTCTATCCATGCCAAACTGTAAAATGGCCAAAGCCTTTTACCACTCCAGGCACAGTATTACAACGTTGGATTGCTAAAATACCATCCTGGCCAACCTGAAATGAATAATCGAAACCCCTGACACATGTTTCGCTCTGATTAGAGCTATAAGAAAATAGTGTACGTATAGTTTTGAAAATTTTCATTCACAATATGAATTTTATAGGATGCATTGCTTTTTACTTTATGTATCTGATCTGTGATATGTAACTTGCATTCATTATCCTAATTTTGACACCTTACAAGATGGCTGACACATATTGTACTAGTTGCCAAGCAGTAGTCCTATGTCTATGTTTGAATCTCTCTTTAAATGCACTAACATGGTGGTAACTTCACAGGGGGGCTGGATAGCCAAACCACTTTATGTGAAGCTGACTAAATGGATCACTGTCAGCATTCATCTCTTTGCCCTGAGAATGTGTTATTTGAAGTGTGCGATCGAGTGAGGAAATATAAATATAAATATATTATATATATATATATATATATATATATATATATATATATATATATATATATATATATATATATGTATATGTATATGTATATATGTATATATATGTATATGTATATGTATATATATATATATATATATATATATATATATATATATATATATATGTATATATATATATATATATACATATATATATATATATATATATATATATATATATATATATATATATATATATATATATATATATATATATATATATATATATATATATATATATATATATATATATATATATATATATATATAGATAGCTTTCCACATTGCCTGACGCGTTTCAAGTTGATGGGGGCTCAGTGGGAGCTTTATCGTCAGCAGCCAGCAAGTGCACTCTTAATCTGAGTAGGGACAAAAGGACACTGCAACTCCCAGAATTCAATGCGTAAAAATGTGCAAGTATTCAGGAGTTGGGCGTCGCCCGAGCACGAACTTCCCACAAGCCTTTGAAAAAGGGGAAACTTGAAACGCGTCAGGCAATGTGGAAAGCTGTTTTTAATCTGCCCATGAACTTTTGCAAGCCTGTACTGATTATAAAGGATGGTAACCTTTCGCTGTTGGTCTCGTGTGTGTCTCTCTAGGTGAGCAACCTTCATATCGGCAAATATCAGGCGGACGGCTCTTCCGCCGAGATTGCACCACTCCAGAATCATCAGGAGGCCATGAGGAAAGATTCACTGCCCTCGTATGTGGAGCAACAGCAGTGGATTGAAGGCATGCGGTTGATGGGGGCTCAGTGGGAGCTTTATCGTCAGCAGCCAGCAAGTGCACTCTTAATCTGAGTAGGGACAAAAGGACACTGCAACTCCCCGAATTCAATGCGTAAAAATGTGCAAGTAATCAGGAGTTGGGCGTCGCCCGAGCACGAACTTCCCACAAGCCTTTGAAAAAGGGGAAACTTGAAACGCATCAGGCAATGTGGAAAGCTGTTTTTAATCTGCCCATGAACTTTTGCAAGCCTGTACTGGTTATAAAGGATGGTAACCTTTCGCTGTTGGTCTCGTGTGTGTCTCTCTAGGTGAGCAACCTTCATATCGGCAAATATCAGGCGGACGGCTCTACCGCCGAGATTGCACCACTCCAGAATCATCAGGAGGCCATGAGGAAAGATTCACTGCCCTCGTATGTGGAGCAACAGCAGTGGATTGAAGGCATGCGGTTGATGGGGGCTCAGTGGGAGCTTTATCGTCAGCAGCCAGCAAGTGCACTCTTAATCTGAGTAGGGACAAAAGGACACTGCAACTCCCAGAATTCAATGCGTAAAAATGTGCAAGTAATCAGGAGTTGGGCGTCGCCCGAGCACGAACTTCCCACAAGCCTTTGAAAAAGGGGAAACTTGAAACGAGTCAGGCAATGTGGAAAGCTGTTTTTAATCTGCCCATGAACTTTTGCAAGCCTGTACTGATTATAAAGGATGGTAACCTTTCGCTGTTGGTCTCGTGTGTGTCTCTCTAGGTGAGCAACCTTCATATCGGCATATATATATATATATATATTCACAGAAAAAACCATCGGTTTTAGGCCATATATAGTTAGGGATTAGCATTTACAAAACCTTAATATACTCGCACAAAACCATAGAAATTCGCATATATAGTTAGATGCAATAACTATATATCGCGCACCCGCAACCCACTGCTGATGATGTCACATATTACATCATTCATGACATGGTCAGTGACATCACTGATGACATCACTGATGACATCTCAAATGACATCACTGATGACATCTCAAATGACAACATCCAGTGACTGTATGTTTCTGTAAAGTTAAAATATGTCTTAGATATTGAAGAATGAGTGGATGTATAAGTGTTTGGATGAAGGATTTAGTAGGTGCATGACTGACTGTATGAGTGAGTGATTAAATGTGTCTCACTGAGTGCATGGGTTAGTGACTAAACTGTCTTAATTTGTGCATCATTATTACTGTAGTTCTGTAAACTGCTACATGTGTTGATCAGTAGCTATATGAGTAACTATATGGGTTATTGATTGGTTGCCCAAATATTTGTATGGGAGAGTGAGTGTGTGTGTGGTTGGCTGGGAGGTGTGTGACTCTGTGCATAGATGTGTGAGCAGTTGATTCAGTAGATGTATGGGTTCAAAAGTGCATGTGAAAACAGCTGTATGGGCGGTTGACTATCAGCATGAGTGCATTGGTGAGTAATTGGATTTATCAGTGCTACATGTCAAAGTAAGTACATATGTAAAACACAGTACATGTAAGAGTTTACATATATAAATAACTGTGCATAAGAGCCAGTGAATGTGTGAGCGGCTGTATGGATCATTCTGAACTTGTATCATGGATTGTATAAGAGAGTAAATATGTGTTAGTATATGTTTGATTAAGTAAGGTGTGTATAACTATATAGTTGAGGAAATGGAGGTGTGATTGATTCTTTGCATGACTGACTAGGTGTGTGAGTAACTCCATGGATGAGTGACAGTCTGTGAGAGTCTGTTTACACTGATTGTATCTAAGGTTATATTAGAGTCTGAAGAGGTTGATCGTATTATCATATGAATGATATCATCAGTGATGTGATCAGTAATGACAAATGAGATGTTATCAGTGATGTCATTAGAGATGTCATCAGTGATGTCATCAGTGATGTCACTGACCATGTCATCAGTGATGTCATTTGAGATGTCATCAGTGATGTCATCAGTGATGTCACTGACCATGTCATGAATGATGTAATATGTGACATCATCAGCAGTGGGTTGCGGGTGCGCGATATATAGTTATTGCATCTAACTATATATGCGAATTTCTATGGTTTTGTGTGAGTATATTAAGGTTTTGTAAATGCTAATCCCTAACTATATATGGCCTAAAACCTATGGTTTTTTCTGTGAATTTCAATGTTTTTTAATAGCAAATATCAAAAGCTGTAAATGTCAAGTACGTGATAGGTAAAAACTTTTTCGTGTTTATGCACGCTGATGTGCTTTGAACGCTGCCCCCCCCTCCCCTCTTTTCTCTTAGTAGTACTCTCTCTTTGCAGATAGTGAAGGGTAGTTAACGCAGGCCTTTACCTCCGTTGTAATCCGTCGTGCCTGCTTGTCTCTCCATTTGATTGATTGTTATCCAAGCATTTACTGTTTTACAATTGGTTCTCTTTGGTTCATTCTCTATTTACAAACAAGCACAAAGTCGCAATACTCTGTTTAGTCTTTGCAGAATGTGAAAAATCGTGTAAAAAAATAAAAGTAATCGAGCAAAATCAGTAGGCCACTAATGGAATCTCTTTTTGACCTCACTAAAATAGAAACATTAGGAACAACCCTTCTTGAGAAATACAAAAATAGTGAGATGAACTGAGCTCCACACCATGAGGACTGCAAGACAGCTCGGCTCCGCCACCCACCCCGCCCAAAATAACGATAAACTCTATGCAAATATTATAAATATATACAACAAACCAGCAAAGTAACAGGGTAAAACATTTTATTAAATAACTATTTACATAACTATTTTATACTTTTGGTTGCCTGATCCGGCTAGCTCAATCGATCGAGTATGAAACTCATAAACTCTGATAGCAAGCGTTGCTGCTGATGCTATGCAGACAAAAACTGGTTTTCAGTTTGTACATTCATCAAGATTTTTCCATCCAAGGCTGGTTGAGAGTTTGTAGAACGATAGCTTCAGATTTTCAACATACGGTGTGGTGGTGCGGACTGGGAGGGGGCGCTTGGCTCCTGCCCCCTCCCCATGTCGTGTTACCCTGATGTGGCCTAAGATCGCCCCCGACATAGGCGGCCGGCTCCCGGGGTCCGGCGGAACTTTTTGCCTTTTGATGACTCATCCATTCTGGACCTTGTCCCACAATCCGTTTGACCTGAAGACACGCTGTAGTGGGGCGCCCCTTTACCGTGTCAGTTGCCATTCCGCCCGCTTTTGCTACACTGTGCCTCTTCCGCCATTCAGCTGTTTACCGCCCGCTCTTGCGACTACAGCATCTCGCTCACCATGTAGTTGAGTTGCGCCCACTCTTGCGGTGCAGCAATAGGCGGCTGCCACAAGACTCTCAAAATGGCGGCCGGCTCTTCAGATTTGGGCGTGATCCACTAAAATGGCCCTGGGACACCTTGGAACTCAGACGCTTGTCTGCTAGGGCTTGGGCCCCCTTTTCAAAAGCGTCCCCTGAGCCTTGAAGATTCTACAAATGTCTTGGGGGCCCCCGACTCCCGCAGGCTTCTGGTGGGGAGAGGCTGCCATGATTGCTCATGGAATGGCCACGACTGAGCTACGAGATGGTGGTGCTCTCATGCTGACGCCAGCTTCAGTCTGAAACATCCAGAAACACTGTAGACTACCAATTCGATCAGTTCCGGTAGGGCCCCAACGTGACCCGGTAGGGAAGAACTTGCCCTCCCCTCTTTGACTGATGGTTCTTGTTGCCTGTCTCTTCTGTTGTCATGTAACAGAACTTTTTAGACTACTGAAAGGGGTTGTGTTCCGACCGCTGGTTGGTGGAGACATTTTGACTATATTCTAGACCTACGTTGTCGGGTAATGCGTTATATGACACGCCGCGTTAGCGCACCCGGAAGTGCTCCGGTGCGCGAAGCGCAGCTTCCCGGAAGCGATCCGGGGCGCGGCGCGTAACGTAAGCATAACAGGTCATGTGACTTGTTTATAAAACTTTTCATTGGTTCATTTTACTTTTGTATTTCTAATGATGAAAGGCTTGGTCATATGACCTAAAAATTACGCTTTTCATTGCTTTCGAACATTATTTTTTCTTAAACATATATGTTATAATGTTCCAGGCTAATGTACTTTCCCGGAAAATTTACAACTGTCCTGCAAGTAAAATATATTCCTTTTTTAGCAAAGGGGCGTTTCTTCGTCCCATGACGGAGCCGTTGAGCAAAAGATGCTCGGCCTGCTGTCTTAGTCGCCGATACGCCTGAATATCAGATTCTTATCGATCACTTTATGTTGCAGGAGTAAAAAACACAACAGCCCTTGACCATTTATCTTAACTGCGTTCCTGCGTAATATACCTTTTATCCGTCATATATTTGGACTGCTTTATTTCACTTGCCTTTTACTAATTCGAAAACAGTGACTAAAATTAATAACTTTACCAATGTAAATACTACTACCATGTTTTGTTTTAAAAACCTTTATTGTGAAAATGTCAGTATACAAATACGGGCCTATAACCACGTGGGCCGGCCACGGAGCAAACTGGAATCGTATATGATGAGGAAACATTTACACTGTAGAGGAACGTAACGAGCGGGCCATTAGGTTGCAAGAACTAAGGTGTCTAACAGTTGCGGAATCGGTGGACGTACATTTTGTAATTAAAATACGACAGGGCCACTTACAATAACATTTTCAAGATATACATTTGCGGGCAAGTACCATTGGTGACGTTAATTCGAACTTACAATAGTACAGTAATCAATAACACATCAGAACTTAATATCAATAGGGATGTCCAAATGTTCAATCAGTACTCGTCCCCGCCCGCCATGTGCTTCAAAACTGCATACGTATCTCGTGATATCAAGGTTGTTCAACCAGAACACAACAAGGAGTTACGAGTCCCATTTATACCGGCGCCATTTTGGGCGAGGCCGGGCAGGTCCAGGATATAGTCAAAATGTCTCCACCAACCAGCGGTCGGACCAGAACCCCTTTCGGCAGTCAAAAAAGGATCAGTTAAATGACAACAGAAGAGATAGGCAACAAGAACCAACAGTCAAAAGAGGAGAGGGCAAGATCTAAAGCCATTGTTCTACAAACTCTCAAGCAGACTTGGATGGAAAAATCCTGAAGAATGTACAAACTGAAAACCATTTTTTGTCTGTATAGCATCACCAGCAACGCTTGAGTCAGCTTTGTGTGAAGCCGCCATTTTGATTCAATCAATAGCGTCCCCCTGCACACATTCAGGGACCTGGTCGTGTCTAAAGGTCAAATGGATTGTGGGACAAGATGCAGAAAGGAAAAGGAAAAAAGTTCCGCCGGACCATGGGAGCCGGCCGCCTATGTCATGGGCGATCTTTGGCCACACCAGGGCAATAGTGAAGCTGCAGCAGGTGCAAATAAGCTTCAGACAGTGTTACAAGCACTGCTCAGAACTCTCAACTATGACACCCAACATCCAGGACTTGCCATCCGGATCTTGGCTCTCAACTATGGCACCCAACATCCAGGACTTGCCATCCGGATCTTGGCGCCTTGTGCTGGTTCCGACCTATTCACACATCAGTCCGCTACTGACACCACCTCATAAGCCAACGGGGCACCCCACGCCGACTTTCGGCGCAGCATTGTAGGATGGCCACACCAGTGCGGCAACTTGCTGGACACCACCTCGGTGCCATCCAGATCTCGGCGCGTTGTGCTGCCTTCGGTCTAATGTAGCCGCAAGTGCGGACGCAACTCAGCTGGATAGCGGGTGAAACACCAAGGGGCGCCCCACTGCAGCCAAGGAGCCTCCATCTTGGGGGCGACGCACAGCATCACATTGCTTTCTCAAACAGCCCCCACTGACTGACGCGACCTCACAGGCCAACGGGGCGCCCCACGCTGACTTTCGGCGCAGCATTGTAGGATGGCCACACCAGTGCGGCAACTTGCTGAACACCACCTCAGTGCCATCCGGATCTTGGCATGTTGTGCTGCCTTTGGCCTATTCGCACATCGGTCCGCTACTGATGCCGCCTCACGTGCCAACGGATTTTCTACGCTTTTTATACCAGCGCGTAACGTAAGCATAACAGGTCATGTGACTTGTTTATAAAACTTTTCATTGGTTCATTTTACTTTTGGTTTCCTAATGATAGAAGGCTTGATCATATGACCTAAAAATAACACTTTTCATTGGATTAAAACATTTTTTTTTTCCCAAACGATGAAAGCCCCACCTTGTTTCTGGATGTTTCAGACTGAAGCTGGCGTCAGCATGAGAGCACCACCATCTCGTGGCTCCGTCGTGGTCATTCCGCGAGCAATCATGGCAGCCGCTCCCCACCGGAAGCCTGCAGGAGTCGGGGGCCCTCAAGACTTTTGAAAAATCTTCAAGGCTCAGGGGACGTCCGAGTTCCAAGGTGTCCCAGGGCCATTTTCGTGGACCAGGCCCAAATCCGAAGAGCCGTCCGCCATTTTAAGAGTCCTGTAACAGCCGCCTATCGCTGCACCGCAAGAGTGAGCGCAACTCAACTACATGGTGAGCAAGACGCTGTAGCCGCAAGAGCGGGCGATAACCAGCTGAATGGAGGATGAGGCACAGTGTAGCAAAAGCGGGCGGAATGGCAACTGAAACGGTAAAGGGGCGCCCCAGTACAGCAGACGAGCCTCCACCTGGGGAGGCCCGTTCACAAACAAATAACAAAATATTTAATCGCAGTGACAAAATAGCGGTCAACAGTTCCTGATTTCCATCGAATCGAACGTTAACAGACGTCACGCAGCAAAAAAAAAAAAACGCTCACGAACAGCGCAGATGGGAGGAGGTTTCTGGCCCATGCATGAGAGAGAGAGCGGGGGTGACCAGTGCATGGGGGAGATGCTTGCGAGGGTGGGGAGCCATGCTGAGGATCGGCGGCGTGCAGAGAGTAGGTCTGGTCAAGGCATCTAAAATGGCTGCCGTGCTCAACAAAAGTGCGGCATTGCAAAAAAGGCAAGATGGCGCAAACAATGTTTATCAATAAGGAATAATTTATAACAATTATTTTTAACAAAATATTAACTCGCAGTGACAAAATGGCGGACAACAGTTCCTGATTTCCATCGAATCGAACGTTAACAGACGTCACGCAGCAAAAAAAAAAAAAGCTCACGCACAGCCGCTGGAAGACATGTATCAACATATATGAGCCTCCTCAGCCACCATCAGAAAACATAAGGAGTCAGGATACGTCTCCGGTACCCCCTTATACCTAGTAATTTAATTAAATCGAAACACAAAATGGCGAATTCCCGTTTTGCTACCAGTTTGCGGCCCGGTTCGCGAACCGAGAAGCGCTTCGACCGTGAAAAATCAAATTTTAATTATTTGCCCCACGGGACCCTTTAATAACCCCAACATCATTCCTAGGGGGTCAAGAGGAGTCTACCTTGCCCCCTTTCATTAAATTCCCCCTTAGTTTTTCTTCTCCTCTTGTCTCTCGATCCTACCGAGAGACAACATGGCGGCCGCACCGGACTGTTTAGAATGTTGACAGACACCGGAGAGCCAATCAGCTTCGCTACGCAAAGCTCCGTTACGCGAAAAGTACGCGATCTGGTGCGCTATCTAGGACGCTGTCACAGATATATCTGTTTTTTTAAACGTTAATTTCTCAAAATCCACTGGAGCACATATATTGAGACCCAGCAAAGGCACATCGGGCTAACAGTCCCTATAATTTTGCCAAGTTTCGTGTAAATCCATTCAGCCGTTCGAGCTAAAAGTGCGGCCAAAGGCCCTATGGAAAAATTAATTGGAAAAACGCGTTTTGGGACCCCCCTTTTTTCTCGGCCCCCCCTTGACGAAACCCCCCCAAATTTTCGGGGGCTGATCAGAAATAAAATGTGCCATTTTCCTGAAAATTTCAGCTGATTCCGTCCACAAACGCCAAAGTTATTAGACATAGAATTTTCAAAAGTTCCATTGAGAAAAAATCCTAACTATATATACCTATATATATATAATATACTCATGTTATAGTTAGCTGGACATTTCACTCATACAAAACCATTGAAATTCCCCCATTATAGTTAGTTCAGCTAACTATAACTTGCGCGCCTGCAATGCACTGTTGATGACGTCACATATTACATCATTCATGACATGGTCAGTGACATCACTCATGACATCACTAATGACATCACAAATGACATCACTGATGACATCATCCAGTGAATGTGTGTCTTACTGAAAAATAAATATTTTTTATATATGTATATCTAAAGGTCGACGGAAGAATAAATGGGTAAATAAGTGTATAAATAGAATTCTTTTTTGTAAAATTGATTGAATAACTGGCTTAATAATTTATCTTAGTGAATACATATATTAACGAGTAATGTTTAAATATTTAAATATCTGTATCAGTGTCTCACTGTGTATAAGTCGCTGCATGGGTTGGGGAGTAGCTACATGAGTGTGTATTTGGGTTATTAGTTTGTTTTTTGAGTATCAATATGAGTGTCTGTATGGTTCGGTGGGGGATATTACTTAGCGTATAGATGCATGAATGAGTGCCTCACTGTTTGTATGTTTTTTGAAGACAGCATGTGTGCAGTACTTTATGGGTGGATGAATGTGTGTATGGGTGTGTTAATGAGTGAATGACTGTCTCAATAGTGTCTTTATTAGTAAGTACATATGTTTTAAACTAGTATATGTGAGTATTGATGTATATAAGTGAGTATATGTGACAGTGAGAGATTTGAAGAGTTCCTGTATAAATAAGTATGTGTTTCTATAAGTGATTGTTTAAGAGAGTAAGTATGTGTACGTTTTTGTAGAAGTAAGTGTAGTGGTGTGTGTATAGCTGTATATGCAAGTAAATGGATGATTGATAGTTTATTTGCATGTGTGAATATGTGTGTGAGTAACTCTATGGATGAATATCGGTGTGTAACAGGATGTATAGGTGTATGAGTATATATGATGAGTGAGTACATGTATGAGTGACTATATAGAACTGTTGGTGAATGAGTGGATATGTATGTAGATTTTGGAATTACTGAATAGGTTGTTGTAACTGGTATTGGTATCTCCATTGTTTTGACATTTTTAGTTTCTGTTTTTGAATGTGTGTATCAAAGGTTACATTACGCTGAGAGAAGGTCTGCCACTCTTTCACAAGGATGATGTCATCAGTGATGTAATCAGTGATGCCATTTGAGATGTCATCAGTGATGTCATGAGTGAAGTCACTGACCATGTCATGAGGGATGTAATATGTGACGTCATCAGCAGTGCATTGCGGGCACGCAATAACTATACTATAACGGGGGAATTTCAATGGTTTTGCATAAGTGAAATGTCCAGCTAACTATAATATGTGTGAAACCTTTGGTTTTTACAGTGAATTTCTAAGGTTTTTTAAATGCTAATTCCTAACTATAACGTGGCTGAAACCTATTGTTTATTCAGTGAATTTCAAAGGTTTTGTAAATGATCATTTTTAAATGTATTAATTGTTATATTTTTTATACTAATTTACTACATTGTTTTAAAGTATTTACTTTTAGATATTTTATTTTTTAAATTACATTACGTATTTTTAATATAAATTAAAAATAAAATGTTTTTAAAAATCTTAAAATTGTAATATTTGTTTTGTATTTCTTATTTTTTAATTTATAAATATTTTATATAGCAGGCATTGACATACAAAACCATTGAAATTCCCCCATTATAGTTAGTTCAGCTAACTATAACTTGCGCGCCTGCAATGCACTGCTGATGACGTCACATATACATCACTTGAACAGTGTTGCCTAGAATTCTTTGACACAAATACCAGCACTGCGTAGTCTTGCCTTCTGCAATGGGACACATTTAAAGTTACTATCAGAGGCCACTACATGAGTGTGTTGACAGGTGTGAGGAAACAGCAGGATAGGGACATTACAAGGGCAGAACATGGTCTCCTCCATCTTGAGAAGTGGGCTATCTCCTCATCTGAAGGTAGAGACCTGCTCACCTGCTCACGCCAGAAATACACCACTCTATTGGAGCACTTAAACTGTCTTAATTAAATAGCACACTACACTACTCACTCAGGGTCAGACAAATTGAATGCTCTGTTGGCATGGATAATTAAACAGGACAGTATGCAATGTCCTATTCTGTCTATCTCTGTATCTCCAGGTACCGAGCTGAATTCACAGCACAAGATGCCTGCAGCAGACATGGAACTCCCCCAGGTCCCGCCTAACTTACAACTAGAACTCAATGAAGGAATCACTCCATTAGAGATCCATGAAGCCATCCGGTCACTCGAGCCAGGGAGAATTCCAGACCCAGATGGAATCCCTGAGGAATTTTACAAAAAATATGCTAAAATGCTGGTCCCTGCCTAAAATCTGTATATGATGAGGCAATCTCACACTTCTGTCTCCCCAATCTCTTGAAGAAGCCTTGATTGTTTCAATCCGAAAAACCAAGGCGTGATACTTTCAACCTCAGTTCATACAGACCCTTAGAGATGCTCAACACAGACAATAAATACTTGGTAAAATCCTAGTGGACAGGCTAGCTGCAGTGATCCTGTGATTACTGCACAAAGACTAGAATGGTTTTGTACTGAGTCAAAGCACATCTCTGAACCTCAGCTGCCTCTCCCGGGTTTTGGAGCAGGTGCTGGGCCCCTGGCCACAATCAGGCAGTATGGTATTGTACCTGGAAAAGGTATTTGAATAACTGGAGTTATATATATATATATATATATATATATATATATATATATATATATATATATATATATATATATATATATATATATATATATATACATACATACATATATATATATATATATATATATATATATATATATATATATATATATATATATATATATATATATATATATATATATATATATATATATCTACCTACTTCATGGCCAATCAACAACTGATGAAAATGATGCCTAAGAACTGGCATATACTTCATATGCATATATCCAACAACAGCCAAAATAGTGGGAGATCATCCCAACATCACCTACCATAGGGCAAGAAATCTTAATTTGGAAAAAACAAGAAACATGGCTGAAACCGAGGTTTTTTTTAAATGCACCAGTTGTATGGCTGAGATACCCGCCACCCCCTCTCAACACACTCCCCAAGGATGGGAAACCGGAAACAGTTCTGAACTTTTGGAAGACGGGAGGGAGTGACCCTCCCGGCCGTATTTATTAAAATATGAAACAAAATTAAAACATTAAAATAACAGTTTCATATTATGTACAATTTCATTACCACATTGCGATGTTTGGCTAACCTTAACATATTCTCTAATACAAAGGTTCTCCTAGCCGAACTAACATCCTACAAAACATTAACTTGTCATTTTGAAATTGTACATCCTAACGTTTAAGGGCCAACGGCAAGGTCTTAACCGGTGTCAAGATCCCTAAACCAGAAATATCCCCCTCACTTGTGAGGGGCGACCGCACAGAGGTGTACCTCAAGTGCAACTACCAATTTCCCTTGACTTGACGGGGGCCCCAATAAACTCGACGCCACTTAAAGGTCGTCCGAGGACTCGTGTGAGGTATCTAGAAGGTAGCGTAGACCCCCTCCCAAACCCCACACAACTTACCACATCTGCCGTCGCAGATATCCTGGCCCCGGGAAATTCCCCAGGAGGGGGCTGTAGCCCCTCCTACCGAGGAAGGGGCCTTGACCGCCTTTCCTTTCCTTTCGGCGTCCCATCCTTAGAAGGGACCGCCTACCCGTTGAGGGGCCAATGGCCACCTCCCTCGAGCGCTCCCATCCGTAATGGGTGACGCCCACTTATAGGGATCTACCAATTAGTGCTCACCGATCATGACCTTACCGCCACAGGCCGGATAGTTGACCGGCTATCCGGACCCCCCACACTCCTACCTAAAGGTCATGTCTTAAAGTCCCCAGCCAAGCTATCAGGTCTCCTATGAGTAACTCGTTCCCCACCCGGGACAAATGAACACCATCACCCAAATACATACTGTCCCCTTTAATACAACCATGCGAGATAGAATGCAGTGTACTTGAACGGAACAATCGACTCACTTTATTATTAATCTTCCTTACTGAATGATTCAGAGCAGAAACCGAAAGAGCCCCCCGCTACACTTTTCGCGGGATCAAATGGGACCATGCGATTGTGCACCCTGGAACTCTTCTCGCTAACCAACTTACAGTGGAAAGCATTGCCTCAAGAAGTAGTCGTCTACCAGTGGACACCAAATCGTTGCCTCCAAGATGTACTATGACTATAGCCGGCGGTGACCTCGTCCGCCCTAACAAACCCTCAAAAAATGATTGAAACTGGTCAATACAGAGCCCGCCCTTTCCGTAGAAGGACACACTGTACCCGTATTCCCCAGCCACGTGAATCATGTCACCTGCTTTGAATACGTCCGCGGCCCGCCTCACGTATGAGTGGCCCACGACCCACACCTCCTTTTTCCCAGCCGGTGATGTCTGACCGCTGACCCGGTGTTGGGTCGACTGCACAGTCCGCCCCGCCTCGTAGGCTTGCGTAACTGAAAACCAAACAAAAACAAGAAGCGTGAGTACATCATTACAGCTTCACAACATGTGCAACCGCACATACCTTTTATAACAGTTCGAGGACCAACGCCCCACACGTTTAACTTGTTCGACATTCAGACCCCTGGCTGTAGCCTCTGTAGCAGCCCCTATCCGAAAGGAATGGGTCCCAAACTCGCCGGGGTTCAAGCCCGCAGCGGAAATTGACATCGCAAGCACCCGCTGAAACTGAAACCTCGTCAATGGGGTGGTGTCAGCGTGTCTCAACAAGGTCCCCCCCCATGATGCCACCCTTTGCGCTAAATATTCCTCTACGCAACTTACTGGGCACATGGAGGACCCGGGAATCCTTTGTATGATTATGCAGTCCCCCATCGCACCCTGGTCGGTCTTGGACCTGACAAATGAGATGGACATTGTCTCCCCTCTGACCTGAACGTGCTCTCGGCACAGTCCCCCCGTCACATCCCGCTTGTTCCTCGCTACTAGTTCGCTTACCCGCATAGCCCCGTGGAATGCCAGCGCAAAAGCGGCTCGGAATAACACTGTTTCATACTGGGATGAACACGTTGAAGGGAGTACAGATAATAACAGGGCCAGCCTATCCAGACCTATCGGTCGCCTTTCATCTACTCTGCGACCCTCAAGGCGTTGCCACCCACGTAGCGCTTTTTGTACAACGAAAGACGCTGTCGGGTCCTGGATCCCATAAGCCCTCGCCACAAAGGAAATGGCTGCCCGATGCCTCTGGGCCGTAGCCACAGATTTGCCTGCCTGATGTAAAGACAGCAAAAAATTTACCACCCCCTCCTCTTGGCCCCAAAGTTCCCCTCCAGCAGTCCCCAAAAAGGCCAAATAGGAACGGAACGCCCCTTCATATGCCTTCCTTGTCCTGGGTGCTAAACTCTCTCCCACGAGGTTTCGTAGTTCGGGGCACCGAGAGACCAGAGAGCTTCGGGAAAGGGTGCCGCCACCGGGTCCGCTGTGGGCAGAAAACCCCAGAAGGCCTGCATACGGAAACGAGAAAGCGCATCAGCCGCTTGGTTCATCACCCCCGGCACATGTCTCGCCTTAAATAGGACATTCAATTGCATACACAACAAGACAATTTCTTTGAGCAGCCTCAGGATCCATTTGCATCGTGCCGCCTGGCTATTGATACACTCAACCACGGTCATGTTATCAGACCAGAATACCACAGAGTGATCTCTAAACCCCTCAGGCCAAGTTTTCAGGGCCACCAGAATGGGGAACAGTTCAAGAAAAGCAATGTTACTCATCAGCCCACCCTCATGCCACCATGACGGCCATTTTTGAGCTGACCATTGTGTGCCAAATATGGCGCCAAAACCAATGCTCCCTGCCGAATCTGTCCACAGGCCCAGCTCCTCAGAGGACACCGCCGGTTTGTTCCAGACAACTCGACCATTGAAATCCGCCAGAAATGCCAACCAAATGCGCATGTCCTGGCGAACCTCGGCCGAGAGCCTCGTGCGATGGTGACCCTCCTTCAGGCCGACCATGGCCTGAGCGATCGAGCGGGAAAAGGGGCGGGCCATCGGTATTACTCTCAGGGCAAAATTCAGCTGTCCCACCAGTTGTTGCAATTGCTGCAACTTAACCTTAGACTGACTAATACACGTCTCCAGGGATGCCCTGAACCTTAGCACTTTTTCTCTTGGTAAACGAAAACAACCCTCATCCGAGTCGAGCTCGATCCCCAGAAACTCGAGGAAAGTCGAAGGACCCACCGTCTTACCGGGTGCCAATGGCACACCAAAATGATTCATTAAGACACAAAATTCATTCAAGGCCTGACCACATTCCGGATCCCCGGCTGCCCCTAGAAACAAAAAGTCATCGAGATAATGCATAACCTGATGAAACCCCGTCTTCCTTGTGAAGACCCATTGCAGGAAACAACTGAACTGCTCAAAATAGGAACAAGATATAGAGCACCCCATCGGCATACATCTATCCATGTAATAGTGTCCCTGAAACATGAAACCAAGAAGACGCTGATCGTCTGGATGTACCGGGAGCAACCGGAACGCTGACTCGATATCAGATTTCGCCATCAGCGCACCGGGCCCTAGGCGATTCAATATGGCTACGGCCTCATCGAAAGATGCATACCGTACTGAACACACTGCCGGGTCTATCGCATCGTTTACGGAAAGACCACGTGGGGCCGACAAATTATGTATCAGCCAAAACTCACCCGGGTCCTTCTTGGGGACCACCCCTAACGGGGACAAACAAAGTTAGCAACCGGTGGAACGTTAAACGGACGGGCGACTCGACCTCGAGCCACCTCTTTCCCAATCTTCTCTTGTACCACGGTCGTGTGCTGCAAGACTGATATTTGGTTTTTACATTTCGCTAAACCCTGAAATTCCCCCACTGGGATGCGGAAACCATATGAAAACCCTTTCCGCAACACCCCAGCGGAAGCGTGATCCGGGTATTCGCTGAGCCAAGGAATCATTGCCATGGTATCAATCGGAGTAGGTAAAGGCGCCCCTCGGACTATTTCAGACCTGTTTGGCGCCTCCTCTACCCCCGTTATCACCCGTTTTGGCTCTGCACATGGACTCAGGATGGGACGCTTGCCCACACCCACTACATTCGTGCCTAAATTTGCATGACCCCTGGGGCCTCGTACATTTACCCCTGTTAAAATTCCAACAACTCCCCTTTTTACCTGTGGTGCCGTTCGGCCTGGAGTGGTATTCGTTACTTGCGCCTGATCGAAAGGGGGTCCCAGAATATTGGCGGGAGGACTCCCCCACACTACTCCCTACCAATGGCAAATTCAACATACCAGTATCCGCCATTTTTGACCATGACACAGAATCGTAACAATCCCAAGTTAAGTTTTTATCATGTTCTTTTGCTTTTCTGAAAATATTATCGTAACAGAACCACTGATTGCCCCCATGTGACACAGAATACCCCATGATCCGTGACTGATAAATCGGCAATTCAGACAGCAATTCGGGCCTACGTTCGCCCAGGATGGATGTAAAAATCCCCCACGCCTTGCCCCAATTGCCAATGTTTTCATTTACCTTGAAGGCGGCCATCTTTGCGCGCCAAACACCCGGATGCATGAGCTCCTTTTGGCTCTTAACATATTCCATCTCATAATGATCGGTAAGCAACGAGAAGATGTTTACATACTCATCTGCCCATATCTTCTCCTTAATAGCTAGAGGGACATGTTGACCCAACTTTTCCCTTCGTGACGGGGCAGACTCATCCCTCGCAATCGGCAATGGCCGCTTACCTGAACCGGAAGCTGTATCAGCGGCTGAGCCTATCCCAGGTGGCTTTCCTCCTGCCGCGGCCGGCGTGATAACTGGCGATGTTGCCTTCGCCGCCTCCCTTGTTTCACGTAGTTGCCTCATCAAAACCCGAGCGTCATCAGCCGTGGCGCCCTCGTTATTTTTACCCAACCACGCTGCTAATTGTGCTGCCAGCTCGGGCGGCATATCCTCCCCGGATATAGGGGTGACCACCACGGGAATCGGGTTCCCCTCCGCCGGCACCGGAGTTGGCTCTTGGAGTGGGGTACAGGGAACCGGGATGTCCCCTCCAGCTGCTCCCCTTCTGGGCCTCTTGCCTTTTCCTCCCGGAGCTGCTCCAGCCAACGGACGTTTCGGCCCCTCTTCTCCATCTTTCTCCGCCATTCGCTTCTTTAGGTCGGTCACCTCCTTCATAAGAACACGCAGCATCTGGTCGGTAGTCATTCGCTTTCCGACTTTCTTAGGCATTCTCCAACAGAGTATCTGTAAGACAAACAAGAAAGATTACCACACTCGAAATTGGCTCTTCGTTCCGTCTCGAGCTCACGTGCAGCGAGGGGGTGCAGCTTCAGAGCACAGGAACAAGAGGATGCGTTCTTGGCTTGTTGCTCCTTTTATCCGTCTTCAGGGCGGGCGTAAACCCGCCCCTGCCTGCCCCTAGGGCGTGGCCGGCCGCGTCAGTGTCTAGGCCAGCCCACTCTAGGGCGGGAAAAAAGCGCGCCCCGGCTACGCCGCTTCGGGCATACCAGCCGAGGCTCGCCTCCCGCCCACAAATTGGCTTCCCGGGGGGCTCGTGGTACTCAGCCATACGTTCGGGGGGACCGAATGGTCGCCCCTTTCCATAAGGTGTGCACAATTGCTCAAAACACGAAAGAGATTGTGATGGCTAATAAACATGTGTGGAATATCCAACAGCTATCATTTGCAAAAGCCAATTTCTCACATACATCATGGAATGCCCTTGCTCACTGAAATATGTGGGGAGTATGAAATGTGAATTGAAAAAATGCATTTTAGTAACATGTTTGAGCTACAATAAACACTGACATGAGTAACACTGCAGCGAAGCACATGAAGAAGGCGCATGGTGGCAATTGGAAAGAATTGAATTTCTATGCCGTGGAAGCTGTGGGAATGCATCCTAGAGGTGGAGATCGTGAAAAAATCCTCAGGCAAAAAGAATCCAAACATATCTTGAATTTGCAAACCTAACTGCGCATGGATTGAACCAGGATGAGGAGCTACATTATCACGTGTGAAAAATTGAGAACAGTGCGCTGATACCCTTGATATAGATAAGATAATAAAAATCAGGTACCTTTTTGTTCCTTTTTTGATTTTAAATACACAATGGAATATTATGTACAATGGACATACAAGTAGTCACAAATTTGGTGTGGGGTGGGGTTAGCAAAGAGATTTTAAATTCAGTCCTTGTCGGGTCCTTAATCCTTGTATTCAATAATGTTGTGTTTAAAGTAGACCAATATACCTGTCATGAGGAATATCCAACTGAGAACAACCAGCTGGTGGGTAATTGACAATAATGAGGCAGTGAACCGCAGTAGAAAGCGGATGGTGACACAAATGATGTTTTCAGAAAATAAATAGTGAAACTACAAGTGCCCACTGGAAGGCTCAGCAATGCAGGCCCTAGTTATTAGGTTGGCCCTCCGGAGGGTTAGCGCAAACTATGGTTTGACTAGTTGGAATTATGTTGCAATATGCCCACTATAAAGCAGTGAATGCAACTAGTGGGATTTTGTAATATATTGTAGATACCCACTAGAGGGTTGGAGAGGTGATGGCATGCGGCGCTGCATAGTTTTACAATAGCATAACATCGCTAGATCTTCATTTGTATCATCAACAATTCATTGGTGTTTAAAAACGAAGCACTGTGATGTAAAATGATTGAATTAACATGCAAAAATAGGTCAATATTGAATGTAAATTTATTTATCACTTGTTATTATTATTTTGTTGCACTACATATACCAAAGTGCTTAGGTGCCCTGAATTGGAAGTGATGTGACTTTGGAATCCATGTTACTTAAATATCACAAAAAAGAAAAAAATGTGGTTTCAGTCAGTCTTTTGAGCAAGGTCTCCGTAGAGACCAAAAAGCGTAGAGTTGTGCTGCTGGCTTGGCTTTTATGATTAAAGAAACTTGAACTACAATAACAGTGTGGACATCGCTGATTATCTTCCGGGAGTGCGCAAGGAATGCCCTGAGGGGAAAAGAGAAGTAATTGATTTACGGCATGGCTCTGCCGCACCTCAGACGCACCACCACAGAACGCTCAGGAGCCTGAAAGTTGACCATGTTGTACAGGATATATATATATAATATATATATATATATATATATATATATATATATATATATATATATATATCGAACAATCCTCAGCAACCTCTCGCCCGGAGCCCAATGCAGGAAACCGCTGCGCAGGAAAGAAGACGGAGACCTCAGGTGCAGTGAGCAATTCTCATCTTTATTGTACCCTCGAGGAAGCGGCACACAGCATGACGTTTCGGCCTACACAGAGGCCTTGATCACATGACGCACGCTGGGAAAAGGCAATATTTAAAGTGCTAGTGTTAAGTGGGGATACATTCCAATTGGTCGGTCTGTGGTCACATGTTGCACCTAACAATGGATACTAACAACAGACTTTGTATTTACAAACACATCTCGGGATAATCCCTGGCTGATTACCTGTCGTTCCGATGATAAATGTATCAGTAAAGTGCATAATGTAATTCATATAAATACACGTAATGTAAACAAAGATGACTGGATAAATCCAATTGTGCAAATTGCAAATGATGTAAACGATGTAAAAAGTGCACTGTGCTACACATAATGTGTACAAAGATGACTGGATAAATCCAATTGTGCAAATGGTAAATGATGTAAACGATGAAAAAAGTGCAATGTGCCACATGAAGAAACGACTTCACAGTAGTATACTATATACAATATACACTCTGTACACAAGGTCATGAACAGCATTACGATAAGTTAATAAATACAAAAATATATATCATAAATATATAAATACATGTATATGTTAAAACCATGACCTTATATTGCAAATATAATAAATATGCAAATGAGCACAACATCGTTCTTTTAGGATGAGATCTATAATGTGCAAGATTAATCGAACAACAAGGTGTTAAAATACTTAGATCGCAGCATCCTATCAAATAAATGCACAACATTGTCTACACGTGCAACGAGCTGGATAGAGGACAGGCAGAGGAGATGTTGACCCCTCCCGAAAGAGAGAGGGGAAAAACCATCGCAGCCTCTGCCATGCTCCCATCCACTATACTCTTCAATTACTTGAACCAACCACAGCTCGGAATTGGAAGTACCACAGTGAATAGTGAATATCAAAAAGATAACCAAGTGCACTATTTTTATGTGAAGTTTTTTTCAACTGATTTTTTAGTGACTTTGTGACATTGTTTTCTCTTATTCATGTAGATAGAGTTGAAAGGTTCTTAAACAAGTGAGTAAAGTTCTTGGTACATCTTAGTGCAACCTAAGCCTAGGCTGCACCCCACTATATGGAACCATCCAACCCTCTGGTTTATACAGTATTGACAGCACTAATCTCAGTTCGAGGACAGACAAGTAAACCCCCACACAGCAGCAAATGTAGAAGCAATAACTGCTCAACAGGAGAAACAGAAGGAGTATATGACAGTGTGGAATTGTCATAAACATGTGTAAAAATCTTCTGTAGAGTTCAGACCCCCCGGAGCTCGACAGTCCATATCCAGGATGTACCTGGTTTCCAGTCTTCTAAGGGCACCTTCCCTGTCACCTCCTCTCCTATTGGGACCAACACAGTCGATCGCATAATAGCGCAGAAGGGAACTGTCATTATTATGATGTTCCTTGAAATGACGGGCCACCGGATATGCCGGGTCACTGGTATTGATCGCCCTGATGTGCTGGAGTATCCTCTTGTGCACCTGCAGTTTGGTACTCCCAACATAACGCAGGGCACACGGACACTCCAGTACATACACCACATATTCACTCTTGCAAGTAAGTTGTTGTTTAATCTTGCGTGCCTCAGGAGTGAATGGCATAGTGTACTCTGTTTTGTTCACGCCATGCTGGCATGCCTTGCAGGATGAACATTTCCTGAAGCCCCTACTCTTGCCAAGCCAGTTTTTACTGCTTAAAATTTCAGGGCTCGACTTGACCAGGGCATTCTGCATAGAGTACGCTCGCCTGTATGTGATGGAAGGGGTACTGGGTATTTTGTCCCCTATCACTGGGTCACATCTTACTAGACTCCAGTGTTTGGAAATAATCTTCCCCAGCGCGGCCTGTTGCCTATTGAAGGCCCAGATCAATCTAACTGGTTGGTCGTTGGCGGAGGTTTGTTTAGTTTGGACTTTAGGCTGCAGGGCCTGGCAACGTGGGATAGAATTGGCTCTAGCTATGGCTTTGTCCACCATTGCTGCCTGATATCCCCTTGCTAAGAATCTGGACCTACTGGCTTGCTGTGCCCGTTGGCACTGGACTTCTGTACTACTTAATCGCCTTATACGAAGCATTTCTCCATATGGTATGCTTCGTATAAGATGAGCAGGATGATGACTGCTGGCATGGAGGATCGTATTCCCTGCCGTCTCCTTGCGGTATAGCCTAGTTTCAAGACTAGTTGCTCCTGGTGTTACCGTCATGTCCAAAAAGTGCACCTGATCCTTGCTGATGTTAGAAGTGAAATGCAGATTATAGTCATTAACATTTAAAATCTCAACAAAGTGCTCAGCCTCCTGACGAGTGCCCTTCCAGACCAGGAACACGTCGTCAATATAACGATACCACCTAACAATAGATTGTCTGGAAATGTCAGCGTGTGTGCCACGGAGAACCTGCCTCTCCCAGTAGCCCATGTGAAGACAGGCATAACTGGGAGAGAAGCAGGCCCCCATAGCCACGCCCCTGACCTGTTGGTAATATCTATTGTTAAACAAGAAAAAGTTGTGGTGTAAACAAAATGAAATCATAGATAATAACATGCGGTTGTGGTCAGCCATGATGATAGATCTCTGTCCTAGGTAGAACTCTATGGCTCTGAGTCCGTCTTGGTGATTAATGCTGGTATATAAAGACGTAACGTCAAGAGTTATGAGCCACATGTCCCTACCCCACTCTATTCCCTGTATTTTTCTTACAAAATCATTGGAATCTTGTACATACGATGGTAGCTCTTGCACAAATTGTAAGAAAGAGTCCACATAAATAGTAGTCTTCTCTAACAAGCCCCCACATGCTGCAATTATTGGTCTTCCTGGGGGCTTGTTAGGATTTTTGTGGATTTTCGGGATTAGGTAAAGGACTGGCATGACAGGATGATTGTTTTTCAAATATTTCAACTCATCCATACTCAAAAGACCAAAAGATCTCCACCCCATGAGTAAGGAATGGAAGTCCTCCTGGGCTTTTTTGACCAATGAAATGTCACTATGTCTATAGCAGTTAGCATCATTCAATTGGGAGAGAGCTTCTTCAAGATATAATTTTCGCGGCCACAAAACTATATTCCCTCCCTTGTCAGCCTGTCTGACAATGACATTTTCGTTGGCTTGGATTTTTTGGATAAGACGCATGTATTGATCATTTTGTGAATATCTCTTTCGTTTGGAGTTGAGCACTTTGGAATGTAATGACTTTATGTCTTTAACCACTGCATCGTGAAAAATGTCTAGATTGTCATATATCATAACAGGTGTGAACGTTGAGCGCGGTTTAAAGGACGTTAATCCCCCCACCCCACTTGGCTCACCTCCAGATGTAACTTGTGAAGATGACTGCTCCGTTCTGAGTGATTCAAGGGCTTCCAAGCCTGGTAAATCACGTGCCTGCAATCCATCTTCAGCAGCCACAGCCCTTGTGACGTTGTTACGGGTCTTGCTCCCAGCAAAATGCTTTAATAGCTTGATTTTGCGAACAAATCTGTAAAGATCAATTCTTGTGTCCGCGTAATTTAGATCACATGGCGGACAGAAAGTAAGACCCTTGGACAGGATGTGAATCTCAGAATCCGACAGGACCATGTCGGTCAAGTTAACAACAGAGGGGGCAACGTCCTTTGCTCCAGATAGTAGGTTCACTTCCTGTTCCATCTTTTTGCACTTTTCTTTTTCCTCTTCTGCTGATTTAGCCCTTGCTCTGGATCTGGCCTTGCGACGTTTGTAGCGTTTTGCGTTGCGCTTTTTGTTGTTCCTGGGCGTGACTGCGTTCTCGGGCGTAGGGTTCCTCGCCAGTCTTTTCTCACACAGTCCAGCTCCTCCGCTGGCGTGAGCTTTGTAAACCCCAATTGCCTTCCTGATTGGGCAGAATTGGAGTCGGAATCGCTGTTGACGCTTGAACTCAAGTTGGACTCAGATGAGTCATCTTGTATTGTAGATCCCTGAGTCCTGTTATATATATATATATATATATATATATATATATATATATATAATATATACTCACTGAAAAAACATAGGTTTCGGACATGTTATAGATAGCTGGACATTTCACTCATACAAAACCATTGAAATTCAACCATTACAGTTAGTTCAGCTAACTATAACTTGCGCGCCTGCAATGCACTGCTGATGACTTCACATATGACATCACTCATGACATGGTCAGTGACATCACTCATGACATCACTAATGACATCACAAATGACATCACTGATGACATCATCCAGTGAATGTGTGTCTTACTGAAAAAGAAATATTTTTATATATGTATATCTAAAGGTCGACGGAAGAATAAATGGGTAAATAAGTGTATAAATAGAATTTATTTTGTAAAATTGATTGAATAACTGGCTTAATAATTTATCTTAGTGAATACATATATTAACGAGTAATGTTTAAATATTTAAATATCTGTATCAGTGTCTCACTGTGTATAAGTCGCTGCATGGGTTGGGGAGTAGCTACATGAGTGTGTATTTGGGTTATTAGTTTGTTTTTTGAGTATCAATATGAGTGTCTGTATGGTTCGGTGGGGGATATTACTTAGCGTATAGATGCATGAATGAGTGCCTCACTGTTTGTATGTTTTTTGAAGACAGCATGTGTGCAGTACTTTATGGGTGGATGAATGTGTGTATGGGTGTGTTAATGAGTGAATGACTGTCTCAATAGTGTCTTTATTAGTAAGTACATATGTTTTAAACTAGTATATGTGAGTATTGATGTATATAAGTGAGTATATGTGACAGTGAGAGATTTGAAGAGTTCCTGTATAAATAAGTATGTGTTTCTATAAGTGATTGTTTAAGAGAGTAAGTATGTGTACGTTTTTGTAGAAGTAAGTGTAGTGGTGTGTGTATAGCTGTATATGCAAGTAAATGGATGATTGATAGTTTATTTGCATGTGTGAATATGTGTGTGAGTAAATTTCTAAGGTTTTTTAAATGCTAATTCCTAACTATAACGTGGCTGAAACCTATTGTTTATTCAGTGAATTTCAAAGGTTTTGTAAATGATCATTTTTAAATGTATTAATTGTTATATTTTTTATACTAATTTACTACATTGTTTTAAAGTATTTACTTTTAGATATTTTATTTTTTAAATTATATTACATATTTTTAATATAAATTAAAAATAAAATGTTTTTAAAAATCTTAAAATTGTAATATTTGTTTTGTATTTCATATTTTTTTAATTTATAAATATTTTATATAGCAGGCATTGACATACAAAACCATTGAAATTCCCCCATTATAGTTAGTTCAGCTAACTATAACTTGCGCGCCTGCAATGCACTGCTGATGACGTCACATATACATCACTCATGACAAGGTCAGTGACATCACTCATGACATCCCTGATGACATCTCAAATGACATCACTGATGACATCACTGATGACATCATCCAGTGAATGTGTGTCTTACTGAAAAATAAATATTTCTTATATATGTATATCTAAAGGTCGACAGAAGAATACATGGGTAAATAAGTGCATAAATAGATTGTTTTTTTGTAAAATTGATTGTATAACTGGCTTATTAATTTATCTTAGTGAATACATATATTAACGAGTAATGTTTAAATATTTAAATGTCTGTATCAGTGTCTCACTGTGTATAAGTCGCTGCATGGGTTGGGGAGTAGCTACATGAGTGTGTATTTGGGTTATTAGTTTGTTTTTTGAGTATCAATATGAGTGTCTGTATGGTTCGGTGGGGGATATTACTTAGAGAATAGATGCATGAATGAGTGCCTCACTGTTTGTATGTTTTTTGAAGACAGCATGTGTACAGTACTGTATGGGTGGATGAGTGTGTGTATGGGTGTGTTAATGAGTGAATGACTGTCTCAATAGTGTCTTTATTAGTAAGTACATATGTTTTAAACTAGTATATGTGAGTATTGATGTATATAAGTGAGTATATGTGACAGTGAGAGATTGGAAGAGTTCCTGTGTAAATAAGTATGTGTTTCTATAAGTGATTGTTTAAGAGAGTAAGTATGTTTATGTTTCTGTAGAAGTAAGTGTAGTGGTGTGTGTATAGCTCTATATGCAAGTAAATGGATATTTGATAGTTTATTTGCATGTGTGAATATGTGTGTGAGTAACTCTATGGATGAGTATCGGTGTGTAACAGGATGTATAGGTGTATGAGTATATATGATGAGTGAGTACATGTATGAGTGACTATATAGAACTGTTGGTGAATGAGTGGATATGTATGTAGATTTTGGAATTACTGAATAGGTTGTTGTAACTGGTATTGGTATCTCCATTGTTTTGAAATTTTTAGTTTCTGTTTTTGAATGTGTGTATCAAAGGTTACATTACGCTGAGAGAAGGACTGCCACTCTTTCACAAGGATGATGTCATCAGTGATGTCATCAGTGATGTCATTTGAAATGTCATCAGTGAGGTCATGAGTGAAGTCACTGACCATGTCATGAGTGATGTAATATGTGACGTCATCAGCAGTGCATTGCGGGCGCGCAATAACTATACTATAACGGGGGAATGTCAATGGTTTTGCATAAGTGAAATGTCCAGCTGACTATAATATGCGTGAAACCTTTGGTTTTTACAGTGAATTTCTAAGGTTTTTTAAATGCTAATTCCTAACTAAAACGTGGCTGAAACCTATGGTTTTTACAGTGAGCTTCAAAGGTTTTGTAAATGATCTTTTTTAAATGTATTAATTGTTATATTTTTTATACTAATTTACTACCTTGTTTTGAAGTATTTATTTTTATATATTTTATTTTTTAAATTACATTACCTATATTTAACATAAATTAAAAATAAAATGTTTTTAAAAATCTTAAAATTGTAATATTTTTTTGTATTTTATATTTTTTTATTTTATATACATTTTATATAGCAGGCAATGATATCCTATGGAAAGAAATTCAAGTTACTGGTAAGTTAATTTAAATTTACTTTTCAGGAATAGTAGTGAACTGAAAGATGCAGCACTGATGTCTCTCCAGATAACAGGTGAGTAAATCGGAATTCGTAGTTCGGCTGATTTTGTAGAAATTTTTTTAAGTTCCAAAACTCCACACTTAGAAGAATTTCCAAGTGAAACCAGTCAATGTTAGCCTATAGAAGGAAATTCAAGTTGCTGTGACTACGATTAGAATTACTTTTCAGGATCAGTAGGGGGCTTAAAGATGCAGCACTGACGTCTCTCCAGATAACAGGTGAGTAAATCGGAATTCGTAGTTTGGCTGATTTTAGAGGTATTTTTTAATGTTCCAAAACTCCACACTTAGAAGAATTTCCAAGTGAAACCAGTCAATGTTAGCCTATGAAAGGAAATTCAAGTTACTGTAACTACAATTAGAATTACTTTTCAGGATCAGTAGTGGGCTGAAAGATGCAGCACTGAGGTCTCTCCTAATAATAGGTGAGTAAATCGGAATTTGTAGTTCGGCTGATTTTAGAGGTATTTTTTAACGTTCCAAAACTCCACACTTAAAAGAATTTCCAAGTGAAACCAGACAATCTTAGCCTATAGAAGAAAATTCAAGTTACTGTAAGTATGGTTAGAATTACTTTTCAGGATCAGTAGTGGGCTGAAAGATGCAGCACTGAGGTCCCTCCTGATAACAGGTGAGTAAATAGGAATTCGCAGTTCCACTGATTTATGGGGAATTTTTTAAAGTTCTAAAACTCCACACTTAGAAAAACTTCCAAGTGAAACCAATCAATTTTAATCTACGGAAGGAAATTCAAGTTACTGTAAGTATGGTTAGAATTACTTTTCAGGATCAGTAGTGGGCTGAAAGATGCAACACTGAGGTCTCTCCTGATAACAGGTGAGTAAATCGGAATTCGTAGTTCGGCTGATTTTAGAGGAATATTTCGCTCAATAGTGAAGGAAGGAGGCGGGCCTGAGGTGACATGTGTGCAAACACGCCTTGTGGCGCGTTTTAGTTCGGGGAATCAATTCCTCTTCAATCCTGAGGTCCACTGTGAGCCAACTAGCCCACCAGGTACCTCCAGTATGTGCCAGGGAGCTGCGTTGCAGAGAGGTGTTCAAAGGGCACATCCCCTTTTTACAAAACTCTGCAACGCAGCTCCGTGGCACTTACTGGAGGTACCTGTTGGACTAGTTGACCCCTAGGGGACCTCTGGATTAAAGAGCAATTAATTCCCCAACTTAAAACGCGCCACAGGGCATGTTTGCATACATATCACCTCAAGCCCTGCCCCCTACCTTCACAACTGTGCAAACACGCCCGTAGCATGTTCTAAATTGGGGGATTAGGTCCCCTTGCTTACTGGGGGTCCACGGGGGCCAACTAGCCCACTAGGAACCTCCAGTATGTGCCAGGGGGCTGCGTTGCAGAGAGGTGTAAAAAGGGCCGTGGCCTCATTACACCTCTCTGCAATGCAGCCAAGTGGCACGTTTGCAGAGGGGGTACTAATTCGCCTTGCATATTGGGGGTCCTTGGGGGCCAACTAACCCACCAGGAACCTCCAGTATCCACCAGGGGGCAGTGTTGCAGAGAGGTGTAATGAGGCCATGCCCCTTTTTACACCTCTCTGTAACGCAGCCCCCTGGCACATTTTCAGAGGAGGAACTAACTCCCCTTGCATACTGGGGGTCCCTGGGGGTCAACTAGCCCACCAGAAACTTCCAGTATGCGCCAGGGGGCTGTGTTGCAGAGAGGTGTAATGAGGCCATGCCCCTTTTTACACCTCTCTGCAACGCAGCCCCCTAGTGCGTTTGCACAGGGGAAACTAATTTCCCTTGCATACTGGGGGACCCTGGGGGCCAACTAGCCCACCAGGAACTTCCAGTATGCGCCAGGGGCCTACATTGCAGAGAGGTGTAATGAGGCCACGCCCCTTTTTACACCTCTCTGCAACGCATCCCCCTGGCACGTTTGTAGAGGGGGAACTAATTCCCCTTGCATACTGGAGGTCCCTGGGGGACAACTAGCCCACCAGGAACATCCAGTATGCGCTCAGGGAGGTACAGAGTACAGTACAGAGTACCTTACAGAGTACTGTACTTCGTACCCCACGATTTAAAAAAAAATTGGGGCCTTGGGGGTCCTTGTGGGACCTCCTGAGCAGGCCTAGGGAGTCAGGGTGTTTCTACCCTGCTCCCTTTGCGTGTTTTGCACGTTTGTTTCACTCCTTTCTTGTGCCTCGGTTCTACCGATTCAAAAAGGGGGTGGTGATGAACAGAGTGTCTGAATTAAGCAGACCACTCTTACCCAGTCAAGAGATCAGGGCTTGATCCATCACCGTTATTTAGCTCACTGCATCACCCCAGTTCAGAACCTGGCTATATGCAAATTAGTCGGTTCTACCGAGGCACAAGATGGCTGGCAAAACTTCCTGGTTTGGATTGTTGAGAGCCAATTAGCATCAAGCTCGTGCTCAGGAAGGTACAGAGTACAGTACAGGGTAGGGTACAGAGTACGGTCCTTCATCTATAGATATATCTATGATTTTACTTTTGATTTTCTCAGGATTTACACCATTTAAAAAAAGGGTAATCTTCGAACCGAACTCTACCTTTTTGCCAAATTTGGTGTAATTCCGTTCAGCCGTTCAGGCTGTAGCCCTGGCTAAATGTCCCTATGGAAAATTGCATGGGAAAAACAAGATTTGGGACCCCCCTTTTTTCTCAGCCCCCGCTTCACAAATCACCCCCAAGCTTTCAGGGAAGGAGCGGAGCAGGCCATTTTCTTGGAGAATTTCGCGTGTATTTGCCGACCGACGCCAAAGGTATTCCAAATAGAATGTTGCAGATTTTTGCTCGCGATGCGGCTGCAGCCTTAAATATCAATTCTCCGAAGGTTGCCCTAGCTTTGAGCAGCACGCTGAGGAAGAAGGCAAGACCTTTGAAGCGCATCAGGTTTCATGGACGGAGCAGCTATATGATTGTACAGGCAGCCGTGATGCTTTTCCATACCTCTGGTTAAAAGGCTTCACCTTTGTTCTGTGTGGCGTGCTGCTCAAAGCTAGGGCAACCTTCGGAGCAGGTCCGGAGCTCCAGTGCAACTGACAAACTCCGAACCTCATCCTGGAACCTACAAATGCCTGACAGTGTACATTCTAAGTTATGCATGAGCTGATGAGGGAATAGAAACACAACACATCTTCCTTCTTTAACCAAAAAAATAAAATAAAATGTAAATAAAAATGAGAACTGAATACAGAAAATAAAGGTGAGATAATGAAAAGGAGCCTATCAAAAACTAAGACTCAAAACAGGGGAACAAAAGACGTTTGTACAAAATAATGTTACACATACTCCTTGAAATAATGAGGAGCAAGACACATTCTTGTGCTTGTTATATTTACATTGGCAGCATTGAGAACAGACCCTCCTCCTCCTTCTGAAGGAGATAAATCATCAAAACTAACATCTTGCGTAACATTAACATCACCACCACCCATGTGAGGAGGGACAGTGGGTGGTTTAGGAATTGTCAAATTTAAATTGGAGGAAAAAGTATCATTTATGGAGTTGGTATGATCATTATTGTTTACCAAAACAACATTTCTTTTACTCCACGATTTACCATTTTCAACTAACACTGCTTATTTAGATACCTTGATGATTTGAGTTTGTGGAAAAAATGTGGATCTGTTACCTTTCCCACCAAAAGTCTTTTAATTTTCACTAGATCTCCAACACTGAACTGGAGATCTTTAACTTTCTTATTTGAATCATAGGTCATTTTCATTTAAGCTTTTTCAACAGAGGAACGTACTTGTTTTAAGTCAGGAATATTGTTGGCAGCTTTAGTATGTTCCAAAACCCATATAGGACTGAGTTTTGAGGACCTATAACGTCCTTTGAGAAGAAGAGAAGATGGAATACCTGTTACGGAATGAGGAGTGTTATGATAGCTTCAAAGCCTTTCTTGCACTGCCTCTTGAATTGCTTCACACTGAGGTGATGCTTGTTGGATAGTATCTTTGATCATTTTGTTAACCCTTTCTACCATTCCATTCCCTTGGGGACTATACAGGGCAACTGTTAAATGCTTAACCCCCATGTCTAAAAAATTTCTGAATGAGATGGGATTTAAATTGAACCCCATTATCAGAAATCAAGATTCTAGGTATCCCCTCACGTCTAAAGAGATCACGAAGCATGTCAATTACCGCAAAAGTAGAAGGTTCAGACAAAAATTAGCATTCTACCCATTTGGAAAAATAATCAACAACAACTAAGGCATACCTTAAGTTGGGATGAAGTTTATACATGGGACCAATAAAATCCATACCTAATTTTTCCCAAGGACCATTGGGAAAATCTACAGGGTGAAGAGGTGTATTATGAACCTTTAAGGATTTGTCAGACATTGAACAACTAACACAATGACCAACAACATTTTCTACCTCAACATCCGTATCAGGCCACCAATAAAACAATCTCAAACGTTTTTTTGTACCAGTCATGCCATGGTGACCTTGGTGAGCAAAATTGATAAATCTTAATCTAAGTTTTCCAGAAGGGATTAACAAGTTCCCTCTTAAGATAATTTCACCTTCTATGGTTAGATCATCTTTTACTTTATGAAAAGCCTTTAAACCTTCCGACAAAGAACTCTCCTCAGGCCAACCCCTAGCAATGTTCTCGGAAAGCACAGTGTCACAGGGCTCAGGTGTGAGACGCCGAATATTGTCCCGAATGTCATCCCTGAAAATGTAACTGAGATGAATAACCCTGGGAAGACTCCAGCAGTTTTTCCACCAGCTACTGCTGTGAATTATGGGACTTGTAGGACCGGGCCATTCCTAAGGTACCGGGTATGTTTAACAAAAGGCGGAATGTTAATGTGAACTCTGTGAAGCCTCCTGCTAATTCTCAAGTCATCAATCATTCTCCCTCTACTCCTTCGAGTTCTAATGACACTAATGACACTAATATTTTTAAAAGCTATGATAAAACGGACAGGACTGCTGAAAAGGAGCACCTGGTAGGTCAGGGTAATATTGAGCTGGAGGTGGCAACAGTAACTATTAGAGACCAGGGACTGGAAGGGCATACATCCGTTGAGTCGCATCATCTTACTCCTGCTTTTAGCCTTGCATTGAGCTCAAACTTAAATTTGGATGCTTTCGCAATGCATAAAGACACTAATTTAGATACTGATTTGATTGATTCTGCTGGCAATTTTTATTCAATGTCTGATATGTCTAATGCTTTGGACTCAGAAAGTTTAGAGGGGGAATGGCGAGAAGAGCTGAGTGAAGTTAGTATCTCTAGCTCAGTCCATCTTGAGGAAGGATGAAATATAGATGGAGAGACTGTTTCAAGGAGGCTGGAGTGGGGCATAGTGGAAGATACAGTCCGCAAAAATGTAAAAGCTTTAACCATTGGGGCCAGTCCCCCTCAATTTACAGATAGATGGAGGGGGGGCTGTTATACAAGGATCCCCCGATTTAACTGTTATGACTCAAGCTGAGTTAGATCTGGGGGGAGAATCAAACTCCAGAAATACATTAAATACCATCTATCAAGTAATGCTGCAACATAGGGAAGAGACCAAAGCCGAGAATTTACGACACAGGGAGCAGTCCGAAGGCTTCGAAACAATGTTCGGAGAGTAGTTAAGACTTACAGTGAAATAGCGGCCAGAGTAGGAGAGGCAGAAGAAAGAATCTCTGCAATTGAAGATGAGCAAAACCAACAAAAAACTAAGATTGCCTCACTAGAGGTGTTACGCGATGATGTAAACTGGAAGCTTGTGGACTTAGAAAATCGGTCCAAGCGGAATAACCTACGCATTTTGGGAGTGCCAGAAGGAAGTGAGGGGTCTAACATCAGGCAGTTTGTTGTCCAATTATTTACAGAAGCTTTCCCGGAGCTAACCCAGTGGCAGTAGGATATGGAGTTACAAAGAGCTCATCGTTTTCCTTTCAGCAAAATAATGTAAATGGGGCAGGGAATAGAAAACCAAGAGCTATATTAATTTGTCTCAACAATTTTCTCGCTCGGGAAGAGCTCTATGATTTGGCTAGACCGGACAGAAAGCGTAAGGCGAAGGGTGTGGAATTCTTCGTCTGCCCGGACTACTGTCACTCCACTGTACAACTACGCTGGCAACTACGTCAACTTATACCATCCTTCCAAGCTAAGGGAGTTCAACCATTTCTGTTAAATCCGTCGAAATTGAAGATAATTCACAAAGAGAGCGCTCATTTCCTGACTTCTGAGAGAGCAGCAAGGGAATTTCTGATGTCAATTTAGGAACATGGTTACAATTTTTTTTGTCTAGTGAACTCTGAATTAAGGAAAGGAAAAAAAGGAACATTTCTCGTGTTGTTTTTTTCTTCTTGTGATTGTAAAATCTAGATCTGCTGTTTTTCTTTTCAGGGTTTTCTTGTATTTCTGCTCTCTGTTCTTGTTCTCTCACTTTATGCAGGGCAAATGGTGAGAGTGAAGGGGGGATCAGGGCTCAGCGAGACGCACTACGTCTCTCATTCCATCGCAAACGGAGGCTTTTCAGCCTCTTAGCCCTTTTTGGGTTGGGTTCAGGGTGGTTTCGGCGGGGGGCTGGGGGGCACTGGTGGAGGGAGGAGGTGGAAGGGTGCTGGGGCAAGTGCGAACAGAATTGAATTTACTAATTTAAACAATAGGTTTACCTTTCGAGTAAAGGCTTGTGCCAATTGGCTGTGGTTTCTTTTGCGAACATTTTTGTGCTCATGGTTGAGAAGACTGTTTTGCTGGGGTTGTTATGTAGTATCCTCTTTAAGAAATTGGGATGGAGAGGGTCAGAATATGTTCTTGGAATATCTGTGGTTTGAATAATTGGAGGAAAAGGGCGATAGCAGCAAAGATTCTTTTTGTTATGAAGATTGACATACTGTGTTTACAGGAAACAAATGTAATGTGGAAGGATAGGAGATGATTTGACGATTTGGGGATGCAAATGGTGGGCTGCACCCGCCAAGGAACCACCACAAGGGGAGTTGCAATCTTGATAAAAAATGGAGTGGGTAGCGCCAAACGGGTTAAGACTAATGAATATAGTAGATGGGTAATTTGTGAGGTTGTAATGGGAGGAATCTCTTGGACTTTATGTTCGATCTATGGTCCCAATACGGACAATCCGGAAATGTTGCATTTTCTTAGCTTGGAATTGGCAGGTTGGCCAGATCCGTTTATAGTATGGGGAGACTTTAATATTCATTTGGAGTCCAACTTTGATATAAAGAGTGACATGTCGTATGGGGGGAAAAAAAGAAGATCTTTAAAGGCATTCAAGGCTTAGCAAAAGAATTTGGTCTGGTGGATATCGGATTCACCAAGCGTACTTCCACTCCAGGATATACTTTCTTTTCTGCACCACATCAGAAATTTGGTTTGCTAGACTATTCCTTAATCTCCTCCAGGCTTTGTAAGGACTCAATATATACAATATTTCCTAAGATCATTTCTGATCACAATCTAATAATGATTGAAACCAGTTTATCCTTGAACTTACCATCCAAGGGAAATACATGGACCTTTGAGCACAAATTGTTGGCAGACCCACTATCTATTGAATACATGGGGAGATGGATAAAAGAGTATTTTGAATTTAATCGTGGCTCGGCATCCAAACAAGTAGTTTGGGATGCTTTTAAAGCAGGCATCCACGGAGAGACTCTGGCTTACTCAGTTAGAAAGCAAAAGGAAAGTCGGAAAACATTAGCTAGCTGTTATACAAAATTGAATAACTGTGAAGCTCAACTAGCTGCTGCTATTAAGGATGGGCAAGATACTGAATTAATTAAATCAAACCTCGCAATTCATAAATCACAACCGTATGAAATTTTTGCAAAATAATTGGCATAACAGATTGCAACTTTCCGTTCCCAAGTATACGAGGTTGGTGAGAATGCGGGTCGTATATTAGCCAAAAAGATAAGGCAGAAAGAAACATTTAATGGAGTTAATAGTATTCAGGATGTTAATGGACACATTTTGGAAAAACCTGAAAAAGTTGTAGAGGTTTTCAGACAATATTATATTAAATTGTATAATTAGGAAATTTCATTCTACTCTTTGGAAGATGTTATGAATTTTGGTGGAGGTGAGATAATTTCTAAAATAACCCCAATTCAGGCGGAAATTTTGGATGCAGATATAACCTGGGAAGAGGTCGAAACTGCTATCCTTTCTATGGCAATGGGAAAAGCAATGAGTCCTGACAGGATCCCTCTGGAATTTTTTCGAACATTTCGGCATTTATTGAAGAATGATTTGCTTCTTATTATCCAGGAAGCACAAAAAGGTGAAGCACCGAAATCATGATGTCAATCGACTATTATGGCCTTTCTCAAAAAAGATAAGTCGCCTGTATTGCCTGCTTCTTATAGGCCGATTTCCCTCATCAATGCGGATAGTAAGTTTTTTCAAAGATTTTAGCTAATAGACTGGTATAATCTCAACAATTGTTTCACCTTTTGAACACAGGTTCCTCCCTAATAGGGACACTACGGATCATATTCGACGCAATATAGCTATGATGGATTGGGCCCATGAGTCTAATCCTCCTCTTGGAATTACCCTGTTGGATGCCGAAAAGGCATTCGATAGGGTAGCCTGGCCATTTTTATAGGGTATGTTACAGTTGAAATGGTTTGGCCCTTGGATGATTTCAGCTATAAAAGCGCTATATGTCTCTCCAGTTTCATCTATTAGACCAGCGGGGCAGAATTCTACCTCTTTTTCAATTTTTCATGGCACAAGACAGGGCTGCCCATGCTCGCCTCTATTGTTCACCCTGTATATTGATATTTTTCTAAATAAATTAAATCAGGTAGAGGATATAGAGCCGGTGCAATTGCTTGTATGAATTAACAAGCCCTTGCCTATGCTGACGATATTGTAGTGGTAACAACTGACATTCAGAAGGCACTACCTAAAATTGAAGAGTTAGCATCCAGCTTTGGACATTTCTCCGGATATAAATTGAATATTTCTAAGACGCAGATATTATGTATTGGTCTGAACCCGCTAACTCAAATTAGAACTGTTTCGGAAGCCACATACCTGGGTATCAAAATCACATCCCTGGTCTCTGTTATACCAGAACTACATTTAAAAACTGTGTTAATGAAAGCCAACTCATCGCTTGAGCGAATAGATCATCTTCATCTATCCTTAGTGGGCCGAGTGAACGTCCTTAAAATGCTTATACTCCCCAAGTTCTTATACATGTTCCGGGCTATTCCTTTAGAATTTTCCCCTACTTGTTTTAAACAACTGGAGAGAATGTCAGCAAGGTTTTTATGGGGTTACAATCACCAGAGAAGAGTAAGGGTGGGCGTAAAATCTGTTTCGCGGGCGAATTCGCAGATTTTCCGCGATTTCGCGATCCGCGAATCTCGTGAAATCGCGGTAAAATCCGCGAATCAGCGGGGACGAATTTTCAGCCAGGTAAGGGTTACAGCAGCAGGTGCAAAAGTTGAACCTAATTTCTTTGTAACCTTTTACAAAAGGGTTACAAACAAATTAACTTCAACCTGGACACCTGCTGCTAATTGCTTCCTGGCGCCTCGTTGCCTACTTGCAACTATTCTCTGACCCTGCTCTGACCCTTGAAGCAGGGTCAGAGAATAGTTACAAGTAGGCAACGAGGCACCTGTCCAAGGAATTAAACCTCATCAGGAAGCACTTACAGATATAAAAAACAGGAAGAAGGGAGAGGATGGCAAATACACCCATTTTGAGTTGTCAGGAGGGGTTAAACTAAAAGAGACCTTTACAGCACAATTTTCATATGCATTTTGCTAAAAATAAAAAGCTGTATGTTCTGTAGGGGCAACTCAGGAATCTGGCCCTTCAGAGATCCGGCCTCTCTTTCTTTCTCTCGTTCTCGCTCTCCCTCTCTCTTTCCCTCTCTTTCTCTCTATCTATCTATCTATCTATCTATCTATCTATCTATCTATCTATCTATCTATCTATCTATCTATCTCTCTCTCCCTCTCCCATAAACGACTGCATGGGTTACTTCGCTATGCAAGCGGCTCGCGAACATGCAAAAAACCCCACGAACACGCAAAAAAACAAAAATCCGCACAAATTCACGAATTTTACAGATCGCGAATTCGCAAATCCGCATATTCGCGGATCGCAAATTCGCAAAATTCGCCCATGCTTAGAGAAGGGCATATAAAAAATTATTCTGCCAAAGGCCAGGGGTGGTTGGGGCATTCCACACTTTCTCTATTATTATTTGGCATCTGTTATAAATGTTATTTCTCCATTGGTTATTAGTGAAAAGGCATGGATACCATTAAGTCACTTACCCTCCATATATGAGTTTGCATTAGGGGAAGAGTCTTGTGGATGTCTCATTAGGATTATAGATCCTAGCTACTACAAAAAAATTAAATTTAAGACTGTGAAAGCAGCTTATGTAGCTTGGAGCGCAATAAAATGCCAATTCGTTATCTCTAGGATTACCCTGTATACACGTCTTTTAAAATCTCGTACTCTCCCATTCATTTTTCAAGATTCAATAATGAATAGGTGGCGGAACTCTGGACTACAGTATATGGGTGATCTATGGCAAGGTGACCAGTTGATTTCCTTTAGTGATCTACAAACTAAGTTTCATATACCAGCAAGTGATTTTTTCAAATACCTACAGATTCATAGCTTTTTTATTTCTCTTGGGTTGCAAACACAATCCCAATTACGTAGACTCTTGTTTATCTATTCTATGTTTGTCACAAAATCAATAGGACATTACTATAAACTGATAATAGCTTCTTGTCCAGATGATATTGAAGTAATTCAAAGTAAATGGTCTGCAAAGCTGGAAAAGGATATAATTTACATTGAGGAATCGATTACCCTTGCAAATACAATTTTGTTGACTGGTAGATCACGCTCTCAACATCATATGGCGTTGCTCGACTTATACTATACGCCATCTAAGATATCAAAATGGGGGACAACAGTGGGTACCTCGTGTAGAAGGTGTGGGGAATATGCAGCAGATGCATTACATATGTTTTTTCGTTGTCCACAGCTATCAACATTTTTTTCGTCAATTCAGAGTTTTTGACAGTATTGTTTGGTACAATAATCACTCTGACAGATGAATTAGTTCTGATAGGAGTAAATTCAGACACAGTAACAGAAGAGAGGAAATGTTTAGTATTTATTTTGATGGCTTTAATTCGGGCATGCATCCCACAAGATTGGATTAGCCCAGATCCCACATCCTTTGAAACATGGAGGGCCCGTCTTTTGGCTACTTATAATGTAGAAATTGCTATTCATAGAACAAAGGGTCGAAAAAAAAGAACATTGGGTAGGAAGATTTGGGCGCCAGTAATTCAGTGGATTCAAGGCGAAGTTGATTAATTGATTGAAGAATGAAATTATCTGATTGCTATTTTGAATTTCTTGTACATTTCTTCTCTATTACCTTATGTATTTAATCATTTTTTTGTGTTTTATTCTTGTTTTACTGTTTTGACCGATTTGTATTAATTATTTTGTTCTGTTCTCTCACTTGCATATAAATGTGGGGAAAAACTCTTAATAAAAATATTTTTTTAAAAAAGCAATGTTCTCTTTAATTTCATTTTGTAAATGATCAGATTGTGAAAAATTAATCCATTCAGACTAAGTGATGGTACCTTCTAAAACTGTTAAATCATCAATCACACCAATCATACATTTCATGTCATCATCATTAGAAGCAGTAGTATTCTCTACAAGAGGAAATCTAGAAAGAAAATCAGCTAGGGTATTTTTCCCACCAGGAATATGTTTGATGGAAAAATTATATTCAAACATTATAGAGAGAAGTCTGACAAGTCTGGGACTTACTTTATCATGGTCACTCTTGGAAAGAAGAAAAACAAGTGGTTTGTGATCAGTAATTAGAAGAAATGTTCTTCCCCAAATGAAGGTTTCAAAAGGCTTGGTGGCCCAAACACAAGCCAAAGCATCTCTCTCAATTGTACTATAATTTCGTTCAGAATGAGAGAGAGATCTGGAAGCAAAGGCTATGGTGTTTTCAACACCATCAATTAGGAAGGTACAGAGTACAGTACAGGGTAGGGCAAAGAGTACGGTCCTTCATCTATAGATATATCTATGATTTTACTTTTGATTTTCTCAGGATTTACACCATTTAAAAAAAGGGTAATCTTCGAACCGAACTCTACCTTTTTGCCAAATTTGGTGTAATTCCGTTCAGCCGTTCAGGCTGTAGCCCTGGCTAAATGTCCCTATGGAAAATTGCATGGGGAAAACAAGATTTGGGACCCCCCTTTTTTCTCAGCCCCCGCTTCACAAATCACCCCCAAGCTTTCAGGGAAGGAGCGGAGCAGGCCATTTTCTTGGAGAATTTCGCGTGTATTTGCCGACCGACGCCAAAGGTATTCCAAATAGAATGTTGCAGATTTTCGCTCGCGATGCGGCTGCAGCCTTAAATATCAATTCTCCGAAGGTTGCCCTAGCTTTGAGCAGCACGCTGAGGAAGAAGGCAAGACCTTTGAAGCGCATCAGGTTTCATGGACGGAGCAGCTATATGATTGTACTGGCAGCCGTGATGCTTTTCCATACCTCTGGTTAAAAGGCTTCACCTTTGTTCTGTGTGGCGTGCTGCTCAAAGCTAGGGCAACCTTCGGAGCAGGTCCGGAGCTCCAGTGCAACTGACAAACTCCGAACCTCATCCTGGAACCTACAAATGCCTGACAGTGTACATTCTAAGTTATGCATGAGCTGATGAGGGAATAGAAACACAACACATCTTCCTTCTTTAACCAAAAAAATAAAATAAAATGTAAATAAAAATGAGAACTGAATACAGAAATTAAAGGTGAGATAATGAAAAGGAGCCTATCAAAAACTAAGACTCAAAACAGGGGAACAAAAGACGTTTGTACAAAATAATGTTACACATACTCCTTGAAATAATGAGGAGCAAGACACATTCTTGTGCTTGTTATATTTACATTGGCAGCATTGAGAACAGACCCTCCTCCTCCTTCTGAAGGAGATAAATCATCAAAACTAACATCTTGCGTAACATTAACATCACCACCACCCATGTGAGGAGGGACAGTGGGTGGTTTAGGAATTGTCAAATTTAAATTGGAGGAAAAAGTATCATTTATGGAGTTGGTATGATCATTATTGTTTACCAAAACAACATTTCTTTTACTCCACGATTTACCATTTTCAACTAACACTGCTTATTTAGATACCTTGATGATTTGAGTTTGTGGAAAAAATGTGGATCTGTTACCTTTCCCACCAAAAGTCTTTTAATTTTCACTAGATCTCCAACACTGAACTGGAGATCTTTAACTTTCTTATTTGAATCATAGGTCATTTTCATTTTCATTTAAGCTTTTTCAACAGAGGAACGTACTTGTTTTAAGTCAGGAATATTGTTGGCAGCTTTAGTATGTTCCAAAACCCATATAGGACTGAGTTTTGAGGACCTATAACGTCCTTTGAGAAGAAGAGAAGATGGAATACCTGTTACGGAATGAGGAGTGTTATGATAGCTTCAAAGCCTTTCTTGCACTGCCTCTTGAATTGCTTCACACTGAGGTGATGCTTGTTGGATAGTATCTTTGATCATTTTGTTAACCCTTTCTACCATTCCATTCCCTTGGGGACTATACAGGGCAACTGTTAAATGCTTAACCCCCATGTCTAAAAAATTTCTGAATGAGATGGGATTTAAATTGAACCCCATTATCAGAAATCAAGATTCTAGGTATCCCCTCACGTCTAAAGAGATCATGAAGCATGTCAATTACCGCAAAAGTAGAAGGTTCAGACAAAAATTAGCATTCTACCCATTTGGAAAAATAATCAACAACAACTAAGGCATACCTTAAGTTGGGATGAAGTTTATACATGGGACCAATAAAATCCATACCTAATTTTTCCCAAGGACCATTGGGAAAATCTACAGGGTGAAGAGGTGTATTATGAACCTTTAAGGATTTGTCAGACATTGAACAACTAACACAATGACCAACAACATTTTCTACCTCAACATCCGTATCAGGCCACCAATAAAACAATCTCAAACGTTTTTTTGTACCAGTCATGCCAAGGTGACCTTGGTGAGCAAAATTGATAAATCTTAATCTAAGTTTTCCAGAAGGGATTAACAAGTTCCCTCTTAAGATAATTTCACCTTCTATGGTTAGATCATCTTTTACTTTATGAAAAGCCTTTAAACCTTCCGACAAAGAACTCTCCTCAGGCCAACCCTTAGCAATGTTCTCGGAAAGCACAGTGTCACAGGGCTCAGGTGTGAGACGCCGAATATTGTCCCGAATGTCATCCCTGAAAATGTAACTGAGATGAATAACCCTGGGAAGACTCCAGCAGTTTTTCCACCAGCTACTGCTGTGAATTATGGGACTTTTATGTTTAACAAAAGGCGGAATGTTAATGTGAACTCTGTGAAGCCTCCTGCTAATTCTCAAGTCATCAATCATTCTCCCTCTACTCCTTAGAGTTCTAATGACACTAATGACACTAATATTTTTAAAAGCTATGATAAAACGGACAGGACTGCTGAAAAGGAGCACCTGGTAGGTCAGGGTAATATTGAGCTGGAGGTGGCAACAGTAACTATTAGAGACCAGGGACTGGAAGGGCATACATCCGTTGAGTCGCATCATCTTACTCCTGCTTTTAGCCTTGCATTGAGCTCAAACTTAAATTTGGATGCTTTCGCAATGCATAAAGACACTAATTTAGATACTGATTTGATTGATTCTGCTGACAATTTTTATTCAATGTCTGATATGTCTAATGCTTTGGACTCAGAAAATTTAGAGGGGGAATGGCGAGAAGAGCTGAGTGAAGTTAGTATCTCTAGCTCAGTCCATCTTGAGGAAGGATGAAATATAGATGGAGAGACTGATTCAAGGAGGCTGGAGTGGGGCATAGTGGAAAATACAGTCCGCAAAAATGTAAAAGCTTTAACCATTGGGGCCAGTTCCCCTCAATTTACAGATAGATGGAGGGGGGGGCTGTTATACAAGGATCCCCCGATTTAACTGTTATGACTCAAGCTGAGTTAGATCTGGGGGGAGAATCAAACTCCAGAAATACATTAAATACCATCTATCAAGTAATGCTGCAACATAGGGAAGAGACCAAAGCCGAGAATTTACGACACAGGGAGCAGTCCGAAGGCTTCAAAACAATGTTCGGAGAGTAGTTAAGACTTACAGTGAAATAGCGGCCAGAGTAGGAGAGGCAGAAGAAAGAATCTCTGCAATTGAAGATGAGCAAAACCAACAAAAAACTAAGATTGCCTCACTAGAGGTGTTACGCGATGATGTAAACTGGAAGCTTGTGGACTTAGAAAATCGGTCCAAGCGGAATAACCTACGCATTTTGGGAGTGCCAGAAGGAAGTGAGGGGTCTAACATCAGGCAGTTTGTTGTCCAATTATTTACAGAAGCTTTCCCGGAGCTAACCCAGTGGCAGTAGGATATGGAGTTACAAAGAGCTCATCGTTTTCCTTTCAGCAAAATAATGTAAATGGGGCAGGGAATAGAAAACCAAGAGCTATATTAATTTGTCTCAACAATTTTCTCGCTCGGGAAGAGCTCTATGATTTGGCTAGACCGGACAGAAAGCGTAAGGCGAAGGGTGTGGAATTCTTCGTCTGCCCGGACTACTGTCACTCCACTGTACAACTACGCTGGCAACTACGTCAACTTATACCATCCTTCCAAGCTAAGGGAGCTCAACCATTTCTGTTAAATCCGTCGAAATTGAAGATAATTCACAAAGAGAGCGCTCATTTCCTGACTTCTGAGAGAGCAGCAAGGGAATTTCTGATGTCAATTTAGGAACATGGTTACAATTCTTTTTGTCTAGTGAACTCTGAATTAAGGAAAGGAAAAAAAGGAACATTTCTCGTGTTGTTTTTTTCTTCTTGTGATTGTAAAATCTAGATCTGCTGTTTTTCTTTTCAGGGTTTTCTTGTATTTCTGCTCTCTGTTCTTGTTCTCTCACTTTATGCAGGGCAAATGGTGAGAGTGAAGGGGGGATCAGGGCTCAGCGAGACGCACTACGTCTCTCATTCCATCGCAAACGGAGGCTTTTCAGCCTCTTAGCCCTTTTTGGGTTGGGTTCAGGGTGGTTTCGGCGGGGGGCTGGGGGGCACTGGTGGAGGGAGGAGGTGGAAGGGTGCTGGGGCAAGTGCGAACAGAATTGAATTTACTAATTTAAACAATAGGTTTACCTTTCGAGTAAAGGCTTGTGCCAATTGGCTGTGGTTTCTTTTGCGAACATTTTTGTGCTCATGGGTGAGAAGACTGTTTTGCTGGGGTTGTTATGTAGTATCCTCTTTAAGAAATTGGGATGGAGAGGGTCAGAATATGTTCTTGGAATATCTGTGGTTTGAATAATTGGAGGAAAAGGGCGATAGCAGCAAAGATTCTTTTTGTTATGAAGATTGACATACTGTGTTTACAGGAAACAAATGTAATGTGGAAGGATAGGAGATGATTTGACGATTTGGGGATGCAAATGGTGGGCTGCACCCGCCAAGGAACCACCACAAGGGGAGTTGCAATCTTGATAAAAAATGGAGTGGGTAGCGCCAAACGGGTTAAGACTAATGAATATAGTAGATGGGTAATTTGTGAGGTTGTAATGGGAGGAATCTCTTGGACTTTATGTTCGATCTATGGTCCCAATACGGACAATCCGGAAATGTTGCATTTTCTTAGCTTGGAATTGGCAGGTTGGCCAGATCCGTTTATAGTATGGGGAGACTTTAATATTCATTTGGAGTCCAACTTTGATATAAAGAGTGACATGTCGTATGGGGGGAAAAAAAGAAGATCTTTAAAGGCATTCAAGGCTTAGCAAAAGAATTTGGTCTGGTGGATATCGGATTCACCAAGCGTACTTCCACTCCAGGATATACTTTCTTTTCTGCACCACATCAGAAATTTGGTTGGCTAGACTATTCCTTAATCTCCTCCAGGCTTTGTAAGGACTCAATATATACAATATTTCCTAAGATCATTTCTGATCACAATCTAATAATGATTGAAACCAGTTTATCCTTGAACTTACCATCCAAGGGAAATACATGGACCTTTGAGCACAAATTGTTGGCAGACCCACTATCTATTGAATACATGGGGAGATGGATAAAAGAGTATTTTGAATTTAATCGTGGCTCGGCATCCAAACAAGTAGTTTGGGATGCTTTTAAAGCAGGCATCCACGGAGAGACTCTGGCTTACTCAGTTAGAAAGCAAAAGGAAAGTCGGAAAACATTAGCTAGCTGTTATACAAAATTGAATAACTGTGAAGCTCAACTAGCTGCTGCTATTAAGGATGGGCAAGATACTGAATTAATTAAATCAAACCTCGCAATTCATAAATCACAACCGTATGAAATTTTTGCAAAATAATTGGCATAACAGATTGCAACTTTCCGTTCCCAAGTATACGAGGTTGGTGAGAATGCAGGTCGTATATTAGCCAAAAAGATAAGGCAGAAAGAAACATTTAATGGAGTTAATAGTATTCAGGATGTTAATGGACACATTTTGGAAAAACCTGAAAAAGTTGTAGAGGTTTTCAGACAATATTATATTAAATTGTATAATTAGGAAATTTCATTCTACTCTTTGGAAGATGTTATGAATTTTGGTGGAGGTGAGATAATTTCTAAAATAACCCCAATTCAGGCGGAAATTTTGGATGCAGATATAACCTGGGAAGAGGTCAAAACTGCTATCCTTTCTATGGCAATGGGAAAAGCAATGGGTCCTGACAGGATCCCTCTGGAATTTTTTCGAACATTTCGGCATTTATTGAAGAATGATTTGCTTCTTATTATCCAGGAAGCACAAAAAGGTGAAGCACCGAAATCATGATGTCAATCGACTATTATGGCCTTTCTCAAAAAAGATAAGTCGCCTGTATTGCCTGCTTCTTATAGGCCGATTTCCCTCATCAATGCGGATAGTAAGTTTTTTCAAAGATTTTAGCTAATAGACTGGTATAATCTCAACAATTGTTTCACCTTTTGAACACAGGTTCATCCCTAATAGGGACACTACGGATCATATTCGACGCAATATAGCTATGATGGATTGGGCCCATGAGTCTAATCGGCCTCTTGGAATTACCCTGTTGGATGCCGAAAAGGCATTCGATAGGGTAGCCTGGCCATTTTTATAGGATATGTTACAGTTGAAATGGTTTGGCCCTTGGATGATTTCAGCTATAAAAGCGCTATATGTCTCTCCAGTTTCATCTATTAGACCAGCGGGGCAGAATTCTACCTCTTTTTCAATTTTTCATGGCACAAGACAGGGCTGCCCATGCTCGCCTCTATTGTTCACCCTGTATATTGATATTTTTCTAAATAAATTAAATCAGGTAGAGGATATAGAGCCGGTGCAATTGCTCGTATGAATTAACAAGCCCTTGCCTATGCTGACGATATTGTAGTGGTAACAACTGACATTCAGAAGGCACTACCTAAAATTGAAGAGTTAGCATCCAGCTTTGGAAATTTCTCCGGATATAAATTGAATATTTCTAAGACGCAGATATTATGTATTGGTCTGAACCCGCTCACTCAAATTAGAACTGTTTCGGAAGCCACATACCTGGGTATCAAAATCACATCCCTGGTCTCTGTTATACCAGAACTACATTTAAAAACTGTGTTAATGAAAGCCAACTCATCGCTTGAGCGAATAGACCATCTTCATCTATCCTTAGTGGGCAGAGTGAACGTCCTTAAAATGCTTATACTCCCCAAGTTCTTATACATGTTCCGGGCTATTCCTTTAGAATTTCCCCCTACTTGTTTTAAACAACTGGAGAGAATGTCAGCAAGGTTTTTATGGGGTTACAATCACCAGAGAAGAGTAAGGGTGGGCGTAAAATCTGTTTCGCGGGCGAATTCGCGGATTTTCCGCGATTTCGCGATCCGCGAATCTCGTGAAATCGCGGTAAAATCCGCGAATCAGCGGGGACGAATTTTCAGCCAGGTAAGGGTTACAGCAGCAGGTGCAAAAGTTGAACCTAATTTCTTTGTAACCTTTTACAAAAGGGTTACAAACAAATTAACTTCAACCTGGACACCTGCTGCTAATTGCTTCCTGGTGCCTCGTTGCCTACTTGCAACTATTCTCTGACCCTGCTCTGACCCTTGAAGCAGGGTCAGAGAATAGTTACAAGTAGGCAACGAGGCACCTGTCCAAGGAATTAAACCTCATCAGGAAGCACTTACAGATATAAAAAACAGGAAGAAGGGAGAGGATGGCAAATACACCCATTTTGAGTTGTCAGGAGGGGTTAAACTAAAAGAGACCTTTACAGCACAATTTTCATATGCATTTTGCTAAAAATAAAAAGCTGTATGTTCTGTAGGGGCAACTCAGGAATCTGGCCCTTCAGAGATCCGGCCTCTCTTTCTTTCTCTCGTTCTCGCTCTCCCTCTCTCTTTCCCTCTCTTTCTCTCTCTTTCTATCTATCTATCTATCTATCTATCTATCTATCTATCTATCTATCTATCTATCTATCTATCTCTCTCTCCCTCTCCCATAAACGACTGCATGGGTAACTTCGCTATGCAAGCGGCTTGCGAACACGCAAAAAACCCCACGAACACGCAAAAAAACAAAAATCCGCAAATTCGCACAAATTCACGAATTTTACAGATCGCGAATTCGCAAATCCGCATATTCGCGGATCGCAAATTCGCAAAATTCGCCCATGCTTAGAGAAGGGCATATAAAAAATTATTCTGCCAAAGGCCAGGGGTGGTTGGGGCATTCCACACTTTCTCTATTATTATTTGGCATCTGTTATAAATGTTATTGCTCCATTGGTTATTAGTGAAAAGGCATGGATACCATTAAGTCACTTACCCTCCATATATGAGTTTGCATTAGGGGAAGAGTCTTGTGGATGTCTCATTAGGATTATAGATCCTAGCTACTACAAAAAAATTTAATTTAAGACTGTGAAAGCAGCTTATGTAGCTTGGAGCGTAATAAAATGCCAATTCGTTATCTCTAGGATTACCCTGTATACACGTCTTTTAAAATCTCGTACTCTCCCATTCATTTTTCAAGATTCAATAATGAATAGGTGGCGGAACTCTGGACTACAGTATATGGGTGATCTATGGCAAGGTGACCAGTTGATTTCCTTTAGTGATCTACAAACTAAGTTTCATATACCAGCAAGTGATTTTTTCAAATACCTACAGATTCATAGCTTTTTTATTTCTCTTGGGTTGCAAACACAATCCCAATTACGTAGAATCTTGTTTATCTATTCTATGTTTGTCACAAAATCAATAGGACATTACTATAAACTGATAATAGCTTCTTGTCCAGATGATATTGAAGTAATTCAAAGTAAATGGTCTGCAAAGCTGGAAAAGGATATAATTTACATTGAGGAATCGATTACCCTTGCAAATACAATTTTGTTGACTGGTAGATCACGCTCTCAACATCATATGGCGTTGCTCGACTTATACTATACGCCATCTAAGATATCAAAATGGGGGACAACAGTGGGTACCTCGTGTAGAAGGTGTGGGGAATATGCAGCAGATGCATTACATATGTTTTTTCGTTGTCCACAGCTATCAACATTTTTTTCGTCAATTCAGAGTTTTTGACAGTATTGTTTGGTACAATAATCACTCTGACAGATGAATTAGTTCTGATAGGAGTAAATTCAGACACAGTAACAGAAGAGAGGAAATGTTTAGTATTTATTTTGATGGCTTTAATTCGGGCATGCATCCCACAAGATTGGATTAGCCCAGATCCCACATCCTTTGAAACATGGAGGGCCCGTCTTTTGGCTACTTATAATGTAGAAATTGCTATTCATAGAACAAAGGGTCGAAAAAAAAGAACATTGGGTAGGAAGATTTGGGCGCCAGTAATTCAGTGGATTCAAGGCGAAGTTGATTAATTGATTGAAGAATGAAATTATCTGATTGCTATTTTGAATTTCTTGTACATTTCTTCTCTATTACCTTTCGTATTTAATCATTTTTTGTGTTTTATTCTTGTTTTACTGTTTTGACCGATTTGTATTAATTATTTTGTTCTGTTCTCTCACTTGCATATAAATGTGGGGAAAAACTCTTAATAAAAATATTTTTTTAAAAAAGCAATGTTCTCTTTAATTTCATTTTGTAAATGATCAGATTGTGAAAAATTAATCCATTCAGACTAAGTGATGGTACCTTCTAAAACTGTTAAATCATCAATCACACCAATCATACATTTCATGTCATCATCATTAGAAGCAGTAGTATTCTCTACAAGAGGAAATCTAGAAAGAAAATCAGCTAGGGTATTTTTCCCACCAGGAATATGTTTGATGGAAAAATTATATTCAAACATTATAGATAGAAGTCTGACAAGTCTGGGACTTACTTTATCATGGTCACTCTTGGAAAGAAGAAAAACAAGTGGTTTGTGATCAGTAATTAGAAGAAATGTTCTACCCCAAATGAAGGTTTCAAAAGGCTTGGTGGCCCAAACACAAGCCAAAGCATCTCTCTCAATTGTACTATAATTTCGTTCAGAATGAGAGAGAGATCTGGAAGCAAAGGCTATGGTGTTTTCAACACCATCAATTATTTGAGTGAGTACAGCTCCCAAGCCAACACCACTGGCATCTACAGTGACGATGGACTGAACATCATCCCTAAAGGAATGTAAAGCAGGAGCTTTAAGAATTAGATTTTTAAGGTTGGAAAAAGCTACAGTTTGATCTTCTTCCCATATATATTGTTCACCTTTCCTGAGAAGTTTCCTCAAAGGTTTCGTTTGAAGTGGGAAGCTATGAATAAATTGTGAATAGTATTCGCACAGCCCCAGAAAGGACCTTAGTTGATCTCTGTTAGTAGGTGCAAGATTATCCATAATGGCTTTAACCAGATTGGACTTGGGTTTAATACCAGATTCAGAAATTTGATGACCTAAATAGTCCATACTATTGAGAAGAAACGTACATTTTTCTTTCTTTACAGTTAAACCCTGAGTTTCAAGAGTATTTAACACATCACTCAAGATTTCTAAATGTTTTTCTGAGGTTTTCGCAAAAACAAGAATATCATCTTGGTAAGCAAACACATTTTTAAGGTCACCAAACAGATTGAACATCAATTTCTGAAAAAACGAAGCGGCCGAAGCCAGGCCGAAAGGCATTCTCAGAAATTGAAAAGCACCAAATGGTGTGTTAAATGCTGTCAGTGGACGAGGATTTTTATTAAGTTCCACCTGGTGGTAGGCTGATCTTAAATCAATACAAGGAAAAAATTTGGCACCACCTAAGCGAGCTAGCATTTCTTGGATTTTGGGAAGGGGAAAGCAGTCAATCAAAATATTCTTATTAAGAGATCTTAAATCATAGCCAGTATCCTTTTTTTAGCTACAACAATCGGAGAAATCCATTCCGACAAATTTATTGGTTTAATAACACCTTCAGTACATAATTTCTCCAAGTGCTGCCTCAGTTGATCTCTTATAGATAAAGGGATGTTTCTTACTTTGTGAATGATGGGTATGGCATCCTTTTTCAAAATTATTTTGTGCTCAAAATTAGTTACTAAGCCAAGTCTATCTTCAAACAGTTTGTGATGATCTTGTAAAAGTTGGTGTAATGTAGGGTTGGAAGTAGGAAGATCAATCAATGAGATAGGACAAGCGGTGCCTGGTCTTAGAACCATTCCAAATTTCCCTTGATCTCTCCAACCTAGAATATTATATCCTGTTTTAGGCACATAAATTTTTGTGAAAATAAGTCTATCTTCAAATTCGATTTTATCTGAAAAGAAACCTATCATGTCAATGTTATGTCCACCGAAGGCAATGGTGCGGATATCTGGTGGATCAAGTTGAATATGCTCCCAATATTTGTAAAACATATCATCAGTAATGAAAGTAACCGGAGATCCAGAATCAACAGTCACTTGTAATTTAACATCGCCAATAGTAATATCACACAAAGGACCACCATCAGAAACATCCGAATCCATAGCTAAAACAATTTTGCTACTTTTAGTGATAGTGCATACACTGGAATCCAAAGCATTTTCAACATTTTCAACAATAGCAACTTTCTTAGGAACCTTGCACATTCAAGAAAAATATCCAACTTTGTTGCAATTAACACAAAACTTTCCCAGGGCTGGACAATTTTTTGCATTTTCCAAATGCGTAGGCGAGCCGTATCTAAAACAAGCATATTGTTTTTTAACATCTTGAGTTTTAAAGTTTGTATTTTTAGGTTTGGCATCTATGGTATTAACAGGTTCAACTGGAGGAACATTTTTATTTTTGTTCAACTCTTTTTTTGCAACAACTGACCTTTCAATACCTCTTGCTAATTCTAAAGTTTCCTCTAGCGAGGGATTCTTACAACACAAAAGTCTAGGTTGAAACAATTTACAACTAATTGGTCCCTTAAGTAAGAATCAATATTGCCATCAAATTCACAAGTTGCTTCAGGTCCTAAATTATTGTATAACAAGGCCAATTTTCTTACAGGTTCAAATGTAACTCCATCTAAAGCTATAATATAACTGTCAAACCCTTTAAACCATTTTTTCCATTTAGTTTTTGCAATACCAGGCTCCGGTAAAAAGTGAGGTGGAGAAGTAATGTTTTGCATCTTGAAATACACAAAATAAAGGAAGATCAAAATAAAAACTATCTTGCTCTTATATTTATAATGAACAGAATGAGGAAAATTTATGGTGAGCATTAAAAATGCTTTAAAGGTGTGCACATCACCGAAGAATGCACTAAAATATCTAAAATGTGCAGGTAACGTGGTAAAAGCGATCAAACAATAGAGGAGTTGATAACTTCCGTAACGGTGTGCACATCACCGAAGAGTGCAAAGTAAATACTTAAATACACTAAAAAGAAATGTCTAAATAATTAAATAAAATAAATGTCACCTTTACAATTGTTAATACAATTACGAAGAATTTCAAAGTGGTGTGCGTGTCACCCTGGTGTAGATTACTGAAATAATTGTGCCTTTTCAAGATGGCGGCACGTAAGGTCACGTACAATTGAGCCTGACGGAAATACATGCTGGCGTACAGTGACGCCGCTCACAGAACGATGTTGCTGTGAATACAGTTCGGAGAGCTCTAGAGCGCGAGCAAGGTAAGAGAATTCTTCCTCATTTGAATGCGCTGATCCTCGCGGCAAAGTCGTTACGGTAAAATAAGTGGTAAAGATAATAAAATAGAGGAAAAAATAAATAAATAAGATGTCCATACGACCTGCCACAGAGCGTTAGAGTTCCAGCAACCTTCTCCAGCTGAACATGGACACAGCAAACATCGAGCGAGGAACAACGTAGTTGAGGTGCTGGGTAAAAAATCCTGATTGTCGCCAAATTTTGTTGAATCTTCCGATACTGGATAAATTAAAGATATGTCTTCTTTGATAAATCAAATTCTTCTTTTATTGAAGAAGGATGCAAAGAACAGTAAAACCATCCAGTTAGGTCCGGTGCTCCAGTGCAACTGACAAACTCCGAACTTCATCCTGGAACCTACGAATGCCTGACACCATACATTCTAAGTTATGCATGAGCAGATGAGGAAATAGAAACACAACAATAATACTGCATTGTTTATGAGGTCATGTAAAGGAAAAAAGATAAAAAATCAACAATTGTGTACTTTACATTGACTGTGTTAAAATAGAATAGTAGCGAGTACTTGACATAAAGATGAACATTTTGTGGTCTAGTTCTTTAAAAAAAGTAGAAAGTAAAGCTGGAAACAGGCTATGGGTACTTTAAAACGGACAATCTGGACGGCAGGACTCTATCGTCCTGTAGACGGCAAACACCGAAACGCATCTACTGTCTCTGTTAATTGGCACTAATTGGCAAAATATGAATAAAACAATTGAAAATAATGGGCTCTGTGGTGCTGCTTGGTTTTTTTACTATGCTGAGTAGAAAGCAGTAGAAAATTGTGAGCAAGTTTAATGCAGCAGCTGCGCTGCACAAAGCCTGCACCAGAGATGCAGCATCAGCTTACTGTAGCAAGGAGGAGACCTCTGATGCCTCTGCCTGAAATTAAATGGAGCCGGACGTCTGCGAGCGGAAAAACAGCAGAATGCCTGGGGTAAGTGGTGAAAGTGACTGCAAGGCCCGGCTGTGAGGATCGAGACAGTAGTGGATGTGGCCTGTATGCTTCCGAGGGAGCGTGTGGGAGGTAACGCTGTCTTGCTCTCCGGGCCTGGTGTACACCTGAGCAGACACATGAGTACCCACGTACCCGTAGGCTGGAGAGCTGGCAGAAAATGATAGATCAGGCGACCTGATACAATGGTTACAACATACCAGAAAGGCTCCTACATAGTAGATAACAGGAAAAGAAAAGTGAGGCATAGCTTTGCAACCCTGACAGGGGATAATTAAAAAAGGCACACCAAAATGAAAAGTGCAACATAGGATCTTGAGGGTTTTTTCTGGAATAAACTATAGTAAAAAAAGGCAACAAAGATTTCAAAGAGCAAGTGAGCTCTTGAATGCCAACAAAATTGCTACGGGAAACATAATTACAAGACAAGCAGAGGACAAGATGAGAACCATTGATGATAATTTCAGGGAAACTGGAAGACACCCACACTAATGAGTAAACAAGTGATGGGAAATGACATCGCTGCAGAAATATATTGAATGCAAATGAATCCCAAAAGGACTGAGAATATAAATGTTACCGGCTTTAAATGATTTGGATAAGGATCTCATAAGAAATTGGCAAAATGGCACAAATTGATGCTCATTCAAGTTAACCCAAAATTTGATATTACATGCAGAAAGAAAATTGGAATTGATAATTGTCAAAATAAAGGAATTAGATCAAGAATTGGAGAAGCGTGCAATGACTGATGAAATAATGAAGGCACTTGAACAGATGGAATGAAGAATAGATGAGTATGAAATTGAAAAAGAAAAACGTAAGGCAAGGAAATTCAATCAAGATTGAATTCAATATCAAAATGAATGCATATATACATTTGCATGAAAATATGAGGGGCTGAGAAGCAGCATCCTTTGGAGGTAAGTGAAGCTTCGGAAACATCAGTTGATAGTTCTAAAGCAAGCTCAGCGGATGAAGAATTTAATCACAGCAACCTGGATTTTTCTGCGGAACTTTGATTGGTTCGAATGAACACGAAACAGAGAGGAAGAGGAAGGGGAGTACATTTTGGAGGGGGCAGGGGGAGAGGAAAGCTAAAACCCGAAGTTGTAGAGGAAGATAGAAAAACAAAAGTAAGGAAAGGAAAGGAAAAGCAAAACTAAAAGAAAAACAGTAAGTCACGAGTATCTAATTGTGAATATATCTAAAAAAGTACTAAGCGAAAATCAGAAGAAAATTCTCAAATAAAGGACTCTCATTCTACTCAGATACAGAAATAGATCTAGCAAATTTAAGAATATACCTATATAAATTTACACGCAAAATTAAATAAAAAAAAAGAGTTTTTAATGCATCCCCACGAAGAAAGAGAAATAGTACGACAAGGTGAAAATGTCTCTAACGTGAGAATATAATAAATATCATGCTTAAGAACTTTGACATGTTTATTGGAAGATTCAAAAAGCTCAGCCTGTGTAACCCCAATGGAAGAAGTAACAGATGCACAATTTTGTGGTGAAATAGGCATTTTGCCCTCAACTATCACTGCTGAACAAGATAGACCTATTTCATGAGATGGTTATTGAAGATCTAAACATACTTTCTCAAAGAAATGTTTGGAAATAGAAAAGCAAAATAAATATCACCATTGGAGAAAGAATGGCAATAAAAGAATTAAGTGAAGACTCGACAATTATCATCAAAGCCTCTGATAAAGGTGGAAGTATTGTAATACAGGATTGTGACAAATACTTAATGGAATAGACAAAATTATAAAAAACTGAAGGGAGATTCATCTCCAAAAATCACTCGGGAATATTATGACAAGCTACACAAGTGGCACCAGCAAGAACCTATTGATGAAGAGGAGAATAAATATTTAAAAACTCAACATCCAACAACACCAACAATGTATTTTCTCCCAAAACGTCATAATAGCTTAATAAATCCACAAGGCCGTCCAATAGTTAGTTCAATCAACTCGCTTCTGGAGAATACTCAGAGGTATATTGACATCTTTATAGCACCTTCTGTGACAGCTCTACCTTCTTATTTGAGAAATTCTATGGATTTTTAAAATAAAATCCAGGACATGCCTTCAATGGAAACTAACGTTATGGCTACAATTGATGTAACATCACTCCATAAATCTATTAGACATATTGATGGTATATAAGCAGTGAAGCACTTTTTGCGGGATAGACTGATCAATAACTTGTAGCATTCAAACATGTTAATTTAAATGTTGGAATTTTGCCACCAAAAATAATATTTTTATCTTCAATGGAACGCACTACTTGCAAAAGCAGGGCACTGGCATGAGAACCTATTTTGCTCCATATGCTAATTTATTGATGGGATATTGGGAATCTGAAAGAATCTGAACAAACCGAAATCAAACAAACCAGGAAAAGGTGAAGTTATGGCCCAGATTTATTGACAAGATTTTCATAATTTGAGAGGGGAAAGAAAAGAGCTAGAAAAATGTATTGTATCCCTTCATAATAATGATTTGAATACAGAATGTTCCTATACCATCAGTTCTAAGCAAATTACACTTATTAGATGTAGAAGTCTACATCAAGGATAGATACATTTGCACAAAGATTAATTTGAAAAAACATCATGTAATAGCGTACTGCATGGAAACGGAGGTGTGACAGCTGAGGGGTCCAATACATTGAATATAAATCAACCTATCCCCCTCTCCCTGATATCATCTGCGCACAATGATCTTCCAGCTCTGACGTTAAAGGCACTGATCTGCACACGTTGTTTGGAGTACACGCGAGCTGGAAGACGGCAGAAACTCATCCTCGAAACGTGTGTACTTTTAATAAAGGATTGAATTCACCCTGCGAGTGCAGTGTGTTTTAGGACACCAGAGCTAATATATATGTATGTATATATCTATGTCCTAGAAGGTGAATGCCATTTAAAATACATCGGCAGCACAAAATTGCAAGTCCACAAAAGGATTTTGCAACATTTGCGAGCCATAACTAATAAGGATCAAAGTTATCCGGTTGCAAGACATTTTGAGGCGTTTCACAACAGCAAACCAGAATGTCTTAAATATTACGCAATTGAATCCATACCTGTGACAAAAAAAGAAAGGAGGGGATAGGGAGGCCTGCATGAGAAGAACTGAAACTGATTACATTTTAGAGTTTGACTCCAAATGGCCAGGAGGGTTAAACACCACTGAGGACCTCCATACATATCTGTAAATGATACATTCATTTAAGAGGCGCCGCAGGTGCCTACACGTAAGAAGCTATATTCTTATAAGCCATGTCATGTTGGACCATTTGGAAATTCGTGTATTTTTATTGCTGTGTTTTCATATATTGTATTTAAAAATATTTATACATTGATGAAATTTAGACCATTGTGGTCCACTAAGCACAATATATTTATAATGTTTCATGATTACCTTTAGCTGTTTTTTAAGGCATTAGGGTAGGTTTTTATCTATATGTCTTTTAATCAGCTACTTTTAACATGTCACCGATATCTTCTTACAATGGGTTCTTATATGAAATGGTTTTACTAAATATGTTTTGATCAAATAGTTTGTATGTATTTATATTTATATACATATATATATTCATATTTATAATTTTCTTAACAACTGTATGATCTCAAGGCACCTCCATTCCCAGTCTAATTAGAATTTAGCCACTAAACAATGAATGAAATTGTAATATTTATGAATTTGAGAGAGATTTAGGGTCTTGTACTTCGTTAGTAAGCACATGAGTCACTTTAAAAGAATTGCACTGTAGCACCAAGTCACTTTCGTATAATTGTTGAGGGGGATCCCTCTATGACTAGTTGCAAGTACAAAATGCCGTTGAGAGACAAGAAATGAACAGAATTTCTGGATTGAGGGTCGTATTTGATATAGTTGTAATCTGTCTGATAAGTGAAGCAAAACTCAAATGTGCAATGAACATTTCCTTTCTAGTTCTATACTATCATATAAAAAATGTTTTTATATTTTTTATCACACTGTTTAATAGGGTATTGATAGAACATTGTTGTATTTAGGTTTCTAAATTTGTTTTTCACGTTTAGGTGAGCATGTGTAAACTTATGAAAAGATAATTCGTGTTGTATGGACTTATGTAAGGGAAATGGTTTTCCGAAGGTACTGAACTATGCGTTCATGCAGGTGAATGAAAAAGCGACAATTTGTATGCCATGAGTTGTTCCAATGTGTGTATATATAAATATACACAAAAAAATAATTCTGTTTGATAGTGGGGGGTTAATAACTATCAATGGTGGAATTTGGAAAAAATGTATTTATACAGTTCGTATCTACAGAAGAAATTGCACTGTAAAAGTATTAATACTGTCAGTATTTTTACTATGTTCATTGCAACATGTGACGCACTAGCACTTTAAAAATGGGTTATTCACGCTGTATTGTCATGTGATCAAGGCGGCAGGGACGGCCGAAACGCGTCGTGACATGCTGTATTTTGGGTAATTAATGTATGCTGCTACATAAGTTGGTCCTTGCCTCGTGTTTCTGCCTAGGGGCAGAGTGCTTCTGCTGCTGCGAGGTATTGCGGATATATATACATATATATATATATATATATATATATATATATATATATATATATATATATATACACACTCCTGGTTTGCTCTCCTTTTCTCGAAATAACCAGAGTCAGGGCCCCAATGTAGTAAACGGTGCTTCAGATTTATTTTGGCAAGAAAAAACCCAACGCGTTTCGAGATCAGCCGATTACTATTTTGAGAAAAGTTGAGCAAACCAGGAGTGTGTCTATAATAGGGGCTGGCGAACCCCGTCGGGAGCCCGCCGTCTCAAGAGGCAGAAGCACGCCATCTCAGCGTGTGTTTAATATATATATATATTACTGAACAGGACTATGGAAAACAGCATGTAACTTTGTTGAAGGGCAGGGTTATAAACCAGGGGGTACAGGGTGGCAGGCTGTACCCTAACATTTTTCTTACACTATTTACTGACTAGGGCATTTTTGTCAAACATACGGGTATGTTTTGTAATTAGAACTGTCACAGTTACAAGGTCAATATAACTTGATATCAGTAGTATCTTTACATGTTGCACATTTTGCGGACTTTGCACATTTAACTGCTATTTTTGCACATATATAGTTGCGAAATTTGCACATCGGATGAGCGTATTTGCACAATCTGGCATAATACCAAAAAACAGCACTTGCACTTTATTATTGACAGTTAGTATTGAACTTGATTTACGATATGTGACATCCTACAGTGAAAATTGGGGGAAACCTACGAGGGTATGTCAGTTTATACATCATGACCAATATCTGCAACTATGAACAACTGTATTTTACCAAGAATTTGAGGATGAAATGGTATAATGTCATTGAGTATATGTGTCTACATATGTATATACACTGTCGTGCAGAGGTCAAATATTATCGATCCAACAAAACTTGTATTTTACCAAGAATTTAAGGTTGAAACGATGTATTGTGAGCAAGCATCTATATTTGTACAAATATATATACATTTATGCAAAATATCAATGTAATCAAAATGGACCCCCTAATCACTGATTCTGTGTACATACAGTTTTAAACAATAACCAAAAACCCGTAATTTATATCATTGGTATTTCACTGATATTTACATCCTGCTGTCTATTAAGACACCCAAGTTGAAAAAGTTAATTTAAAACTTCAACTGAGTATGTTTTCTATGTCCATGTCTCAGACATTCACACGTGTAATCAATGTACCCATCACTGGCACTTTAAAAGGTGGACACCGACAAACAAACATTGTCATGTGAACAAGGCTCGTGGGAGCCGAAACGTCATGGACTTTTTTCTGCACTAAATAAATAAGAAAAGAAACTTTACTGGTCCGTGTCCGAGTGGTGCTTATCCTGGCTGTGTGCTACTTCGAATCTAGGTGAGACGGCGGTATGCACGATATATATATATATATATTTATATACAGTGGGTGATGCGGCTTGTGAGGGCGTTCTTTCATCAAGAGTGTTTTACCACAAGAGGAACGTTGTACACTCTGAAACGATTGCAAATGAATATTTTATTCATATTCTGCCTCAACCAAAACTGAAAGACCTGTTTCGGACCCCTGTCCTTTGTAAATATAAATATATATACAACTATATATATACATATACATATATCACATAGATACATATATGTAGAGTAAGGTATAGAAAATCTATACTTACCTGTCGATTTTTTTATATTCAATATTCTGTTTCTGTCCTCAATATTCTACGCCATCGTTATCCTGGTTTTGAAATTCAAAGGCACACCATGCGATTTTATGTTAAGGAATACCTGGGATTTTTTTCAGGTACTTATTAAAGCTCACTCAATCAACTTTTCACAATCCAACTTTAAATCCTATCAATTAGATGGGATTTAAAGTAGAAGTGTGTTAAGTTGTAGAGTAGGCTGGTTCACAACTTAGTGCATTTTTTAAACTGCTTAAGCTTTGTGAAATGCAAAGCTTATGACTTTATTTTTCTTTCAATAGAATAATCTGGCCTCAGCTCAGAGCCCTATGTGGGAAGCACCTAACAACTACTAAACAGATTACAGACCATACAGACCACAGCAGCCAGGATCATCCTTGACCTCCCGAGATGGACCCACATCAACCGCCACCTCAAATCTCTTCACTTGCTCCCCACCAGCAAATGATGCCAGTTTAAACTTCTCACCCCGCCTACAAAGCCCTACACAATAAGGGACTGGCATACCTAAACCACAGGGTGAACTTCCACCAACCTACCCATATATTTTGCTACTCATCCCTCTTCTTGTCCCACACAATCCGCATTCACAGGAGCAGGACCGATGGCTGTGCCTTTTCACACCTGGTGGCGAATCCTGGAACAGCCTCCCCCTCAAACTCCGCTTAGTCCCCACCCTTCAGGAGTTCGGGAAGGATCTAAAGACCTGGCTCTTCTACTAATCCATCTCGCCAGCAGTAACCCCCTCTCCCCAGTGCCTGGATACCCTTGCGGGTGATAAGCATCACTTTACAATTTCCAATTGATCGATTGATTGATTAATGTTATCGTTAGGTTGATTTCGCTTATACAAAACCAGTGAAATTCAGCAGTTATAGTTACCTGAGCTGACACTAACTTATGACCCTGCAATGCACTGCATATGACCTCACATATTACATCACTCATTACATGATCACTGACAATGCATTAAAAGAGAAGAAGAATACACGTTCTAAACAAAAGAATATGACTGAAGAAGACTGGTGAGCTCTCAAGGATTTACAAAAAGACAAAAACATTGTGCTAAAATCTTCTTAGAAGGGAGGTAACACAGTGGTGATGGATCACCTTAAGTAATATCAAGGGGTCAAGAGACAAATGAATGATCCAAACCACTATAAGAGATTAAAAGAAGATCAATCTACCAAAATTACAAAGGAATCCCATTAAAAAAACACAAGGCTGACATGAGCAAGGACTACTGGAAGATGAATAGCTATTGTATTTCAAAAAACACTCCCCCTATAACCCCCGCAATTTTTATACTAACCAAGGTGTGTTAAAGTTTAGAGAATCCATTAGAAATCCCAATTGTAAGTTCCTATGACTCATAGCTCGAGAACGCTTATAGATTTGTTGATATTTTCTTGTTCCCATGTGTTGCAAATCTCCCTTCATACACTAGGGATTCTATGAACCTATTAAATCAGATTAATGGCATACCTTGGAGGACGGATTATAAAATGACCCCAGTAGATGTTGTCTCTCTTTATACATCGATAGCACATGAGGATGGTCTTAGACCATGTGAATCTTAATTACGTTCAAGATCACTACGTTTTCTACAACATGCATACATGCACTTAGATGTCATGCACTACTGTTTGACCAGTAATGTCTTTCTCTTTGATGGCAAGTTTTACATCCAGAGAAAAGGTACAGCAATGGATACATCCTCTGCACCAACCTACAGCAATCTGACAATGGACATGGGGGAGGTTGAATGTATTTGAATGGATAAAAACATTGAGATCATGAAAAAGGTAATTGTATGTATTTGTTTTATCAATTATCTGTTTTTAATATGTAAAGGAGAAGATTAATTGGAAAATTGTTACAATCTCTTAAGCATGATCCTCAGAAATTGCAATTAGCATATATCAAATAAGTAAAAAAACTATTTATTATGTGGATATTCGAGTTTACATACAGAATAATAAGATCTGTACAAAACTGTTCTGCAAACCTAGCAGTTGCAGCAACATTTTGTTTTTGAATAGTGCTCTTCCGAAGGCTCTGAAATGGAGCATACCTTACAGTGAATTTTTAAAATCCAGGTGAAATTGCTTGGAAGTGAATGAATTTGAACAACAGATAAAGGAGATGCTTGAATGATTCAAGAGACATGGATATCCAATTTCTGTCCTAGAAGATGTTAAGAGGAGAGCGAAAGCAATCATTAGAGATGACTAATTAGTGCCCAAAACTTTGAAAAAAGATAAGAATGAAAAAACATTGAGATATATAATGGATTTTAATCTCTCGAATAGGGAAGTGAAAAATGAATTGAAGAACAATTGGAGCATCATAAGAAGGGATCAAGATCTGAAAGAGTTGATTACAGAGCATCTCAATATTACCTATAGAAAGGCATCGTCTCTTGGGGACATGTTGACTCAAAGCTATTTACCGCCTCAAGAAACAGATAGAGGAAATTGGCTTAAGAAACTTGGGGGTTTTTTTATATGCGAGAAATGTAGGGCTTGTCAAAAGGGAAAGAACAGGACAGATTTTATATATTTTGATGGAGTAAGTAGGCAAATCAAAGAGTATATACTCTTTGAAATTTCACATGTTGTTTATGTGTTAGAATGCAGCAGTTGAAAGAACCATGTAGGTAGCACAGTGAATAAATTAAAGCTACGCATTCATCAATACATTAGAACAGTCGCAGAGATTACCCCTATGTTGTGGCTAAACATGTCGGAGGAATAAAATAGAGATTTAAACAAATTGAGCTGCTTGGGCATTCAACATATTCCAAAGAAGCTACGAAGAGGAAATCGAGAGTGTGCATTATGAATAGTAGAGTCTAGATGGATTATCACAATAGGGACAGAGATATCGCTGGGTTTAAAAAACAGATGCTGAGTTGCATCTACATTTATAATGAATGTGTTTTTGCCTCCCCCTTCTCATTTTTTCTTAGAATACATAGGTATTTATTTATTCTTTCATTTATTTATTTATGAATGTAAATGAATTCAAATATTTACTTTAACTCTGCTCATTTCTTGGTGGTATTGGGGTGTACAGTGGGTACATGTGCAACAGTTGTGAAGCACCTTTACATCTTAGCACTTTATATGGCATGGATATGATGTGCTGTATTGAACATGCATAGCACTTTATTTCAGAAGCATGATGCACTTTAGTCTATTTATGAATTTAGAATAGAAGAAGTGGACATTGCATCCCCTGTAACTCGAGATAAGGTCTCTGTACCAAATTGCATACTGTATTATGATGAATTAAGCTTCTGTTAATAGTTATGTGTAGCTCGAATCTGGACAATGGCAATAGTGAGAATGTTTGTAATTCTGATGTGTTGCTCCGAATATCCAAACTGAGATTTTGGGAAATAGGTTGTAAATGTTGATCCAGGGGTAAAATTAAGAAACAAGCCACATATACTTATTTAGATATGTATGCAAAATCATAGTGAATTCGAAATTAATTTAGAAGGGAGTTTGTTTCTACTTTACATTCATTTGTGTATGAACATAATTCCACACTTAAATCCAAAGGGTCTTCAAGTTTTTCTTGATGTTGGACAGGTATTAAGGCTAACTGTACACCCTGTAAATTGCAGTTCAACAAGTTGTACAAAGGAAATGTTACTAAAGGACTAATGCTGTTTTTTAAATGATGATGGGTGGAATTAAGGCTGTTGCCCTTAAAAAGGACACTCTAAATGCGACCACTCTATGGCCCAGTTGAAGGCTTAGTCCAAAACGCATAGGCCTTTGTTGGTCCGCACTATGCATTTGGGAAATAAAATATAAAAGTAAATACATTTGTCTGTGGAGATTCATAACGGACAGTGCCATTTGTCCTGCTATCCTGTTTGTATTTGACAATTAATTTGGTGACGACATAGAATTGGCGCAAGGAGTGGGTATCAAATATATGTGTGTGTGTATATACATTATTGAGCAGTTTTAGTGATGATCGTGTTTCCTTACATAGACCCAAAAACCTTATATTTCGAAACTCCTGAGAGCTCCGGGAAACCAAGACTCCACGAGTGGAGTAAAACGCTTGGAAATGGAGCAAAACTTTCAAAAAATTAACATCCAGATCTTAGAAAGATTGATGAAATACTGAAATGGGAAGAGAACATTTAACATAATTTCTAACATGTTGAACGTCTGACTAAGTTGATCTAGGAGGAGTCGCTAGAAACCACAGGTTAGTCCAACACTACACTAAAAACAGTAAATCTTATATATATACCCAATACTGTTAAGATATGCCTTAAATATCGGTAATTGGACACCAACACCACTCAACAATTACACAACCTTCTGTATAACAATATAGACATAATTATGTGCAAATGAACAACACAGCACTATTTCATGTAATTGGATATCAACTTGGCAACAACAGCATTGCCCACAACACATTCCAGAAACCACCATAAAACAGCACACAGTAAGGCAGAACTTTGGATTTACTCTCACTGGAGCCTGAATATGCAAGTAACTGGCTATGAAGGCATTGCAGAGCACTTTCTACCATTAGCGACTCACCACACCTGCACATTTGAAAAACAGTGGGTACCAGTACCAATCTAACTAACTAAGCAGTTTGGGTCATTCCACCAGCTTCTCCCATTAAAAAAAACCTACAGCTCATTGAAATGGACATACCCACAATAACTGATCGACTGCACAACTTTATGAACTGAATCAGGATGTAGACTGCTATGAAAACATTTGCAAAGAAAAACTCAGACTACCAAAAGATGCTTCAGTGCTATACTAATGGAAGATCGTGTGCAATAAATCTAGTCAAGTGAAGTATTGGGATTTCAGGCATGATGAAGACACACCCTCGTACTAAAGATTTTGGATAAACATATTAAAATGTAACTTAAACATATACTTTGTTTACTAGTAAATATATGCACCGTGTATGTCATTTTTTATCACCGACAAAGAGGACTGTTATGGGATACTGTCCTGTTCTGTTTGTGTTGGGATTCTATTTTCCTTTATTATTGTGCTTCCTCCTATACTGCACATCTTTACTTTGTGTACAAAATAAAATGCGCAGGGCAGCCCGACTTATGTAAGTTATGACTATTAAGAAGAAGGTTAATCAGCTCTTGGCAAGCCTCCCTGCACACACAAGTATGTGCTGTGATTTCTGACTGTCCCGCAGTGCCATTATGTTTCACTCGGCTCTAGATGTTCAATTGCATTCTTCATTTTAAACTGAGGTGTCACCGAAACAACAACTCCGGGGCTCCCGAAGGACATTGCTTGTGAGCTGGAATATCCCCTCTAAAGCCCAATACAGTTGGTTCCTAGTAAGTGGCATTACATTTTCTTTAGTGGGTGCACCCCAAAGCTGAGGCCTGCTGACTCCCCAATTAAAGTTCAGTGCGGCCCCCTCTCCCCCCCCCCCCCTTGGGCCTCCTCGGCTGTCCCTCATGAAATGTGTATTGATGTGGAGTGTTGTGATATGGTGTGATGTGATCGTTGGTGCCCACACAACAAAGTGCCATTCCATCCCTTACTCCACCTTTCCCAAAGAAGTCCCTGGCTTGGATACACCATAAAGCCACACTGCAACATCTTAAAATAACAAGCATTTGCAATGCAATAGGTCTCGCATTAGGAAAGTTTGAGCTATTGGTATTGTAAATGACACATTTTTTATTTATGTGTTGGTTTTGAAAATAGCGAAATTAATAGCTTTGTCATTTCCAATGCCAATAGTTATAACTATTGCAAATGTGACACCTATAGCATTTGTAATGCAATATTTGTTGTATTTACGTGACTTAGATGTATTAATATTACAAATAACAATGGCTTAATAATTAATACTTAAATAAAAGTTATTGTAATTTATAATGGCAATAGCTTAAACTTTTGTAAATAATGTTTGTGAGGCTTATATTCAGTGTATTTTATTGTGACGAAAATACAAGAACAGAAGTTAAATATTAACATCTTTTTGTGACATTTGTAATACAACTTGAAACATTGAGAGAACATATTTGAACCAGTTGTTGAATGGTTGCATAGATTGATGCTGTGGTGGTGCTGAGTGATGTGCTGGCGAAGAGTGACGCTGTGGCGTTCAGTGATGCTGTGGTAGCGCATAGTGATGTTGTGGTGTCCCTGAGTGATGCTGTGGTGGTGCTGAGTGATGCTGTGGTGATGCGATAGATAGATAGAGTGAGTGTGATAGATAGAGTGAGGGCAATAGATTGATAGAGGGAGGGCGATAGAGTGAGGGCAATAGATAGATAGATAGCTAGATAGATAGAGTGAGGGCGATAGATAGAGTGAGTGCGATAGATAGAGTGAGGGCGATAGATAGAGTGAGGGCGATGATAGATAGATAGTGTAATTATGTGGCGTGTAATTATGTGGCACTGAGTGGTATTTGGCGTGTATGTTGCATTGAGAGCAGTGTAATTATGTGGTGTGTAATTATGTGGCACTGAGTGTGTAGTGTATGTTGCTTTGAGCGCAGTGTAATTATGTAGCATATAATTATGTGGCACTGAGTGGTATTATGAGGAGTGTATGTGGCACTGAGTGGTATTGTTTGGAGTGTATGTTGCATTGTAATTATGTAGCATATACTTATGTGGCACTGAGTGGTATTGTGTGGAGTGTGTGTTGCATTCAGTATAGTGTAATTATGTGGTGTGTAATTATGTGGCACTGAGTGGTATTTGGATTGTATGTTGCATTGAGTGCAGTGTAATTATGTGGCGTGTAACTATGTGGCACTGAGTGGTATTTGGAGTGTATGTTGTGTTGAGCGCAGTGTAATTATGTAGCATGTGTATTCTCTGGTTCAGAGGAGCATCATTCCTGGCCGATACTCAACATGTTTTTGGTGCTGCGACCTGGAAACCTAAATTTTATTCTGCTGTTCAGAAAGCACACCGCCCGCACACTGCTGCCCACTAAATCTGAGACCTTCCAGATATCAGGAACTGTCCCTTCAGATGTCTCCCAGGCCTGGCTGTGGATGTCTCCAGGGCACAGATGTGCTTTAGAGACCTACAGCTCAGAAGACCATATGAGCCATTTATATTTCAGAGCTCGATAAAATCCATACAGTAAAATTAGGTAATATTGCCAGTGTTTTCGAGCGCTAAGAAAGGTAAAACTGTGATAGCTAGCGCTGTTTGTATTATAGCGTGTGCATTTTGACAGAGCTTTTGAACTCAGTGTATGAAACATCTTGCATCCAAATTCATATCCTACTTACTGTTGTAAAAAACGCGCTTTCTACTAGTTGCGCAGTTTCAAAGCGCTGTGAGTGCTTCTAAGTATTATATATAGCCATGTTTATGTAGGGAATCCTGGCTCCGCTGCTTGGGCATGTTACTTCCCTTATCCGCCTGGAATGGGAGCGCCTGAAGTTTCTAGACTCTTAAGAGCGCTGGGGGGAGGAGGAATGATGCCCTGATGTCAGTCGAGAAGGTTTTGCATTCCTCTTTTATGGCGTACCGATTTGGGGGCCCGCAAGGACCTTGTTTTCCTTAAGCCCCGGGTGGGCCAGGTCCCGTGGACAATGTTGATAAATACGCTGCCATATAAAGAGAATATTTGGTGCCTGAAAGTTGCATGCCCCGATCCACTGTTCTCCCACACAGGCTTACACATACCACACGCAGACACAAACTCACGCACCACCCAACACGAGTATATACACAGCTGCCCACAGTGCACACACGTCCCAGACATGAAACAATTGTGGGTTTTTTCTGTAGTATCCACAACTAATAGCAGCCGTGCCTCTAGCCTACATTGCGACTGCAACCCGGGGGATTGCAAACCAATTCCAAAAATCAAAATAAACCGACGGACAAGTGACGGATGACACATAATATATATATTGCCTCCAGCCGTGTCGCCCAGAAAATGAAAGAAGCGGAACCAGATTAATGGCGTTAAGAATAAATAAACCAATAACCACAAAATTAAGTTTCAGTTTCACATTCTCCATTCCAACGACGTGAACTGTAAACCAAGAACCACTCTGTGCTTTTCAAAAAGCAGCACACGGTAACACGAACAGGTGTGATCTTGAAATAAAGGAATCATGCTTTAAGTTACATTTCAATTTGTCTTCCAAAGTCAGACTGCGCTGCGACTGACTTGACCCACTAGTGATCGTGTGTGCACACTCACGCCGTTGCGCATGGAGAACGCTTGTGCTTCTCATTGTGTTTAATGTCTGGGAGATGTGGATTGCTCGCCTGCTGTAAAACGTCCCCCTTTTCCTGCTCAAACACGGTTTTAATTCAAATCCCGTTATCGCATTTTTCCTAAAAATCACAGCTGGCGCCGCTCACAGCGTGCAGATGTCACGCACCACTCCACCAAACACAAGTATCAGCCCCATTGTGTGAGCACGACGGGATACACAGGATATATGCACCTCCTCCATCACACCAGATGGTGCCAGCACCTCATGTATGCGCCTACCGCACATGGGTAATGGGTGGCATCTCAAAGAAAAGTCAGCTACCATTTAGTGTCCCCGAGCATCAACACTTTCAAGATGTAGCGCCTACATTAAAAACTAGTGTAAAACGCTCCAATACCTTTGTGTTGATTTCGTGCTTAAAAAATAAATACCGCAAATCACTGCCGGCCTGCGACCAGGAAGTCAGGCAGGCCGGCGCGACAACAGGAAACAGGAAGTAGGAGGGCGGGAGCTTACCCCGCCTCCCACGGAAGAGCCGCGATTGGACGGAGCCGCCGTGTTTGGAGCACCGGAGCAGGCAGGAGCCTACCCTGCGCCCCGGTGCCGAAGGAGGGAAGAAGAGTCCTGCTGCCGGGCCCTGCAGCTGAGGAGAGCCGCCGCACGAAGGAAGCCGGTGAGTAGGTTGCTGAGCAGGGGAGGGGGGAGGCGGGAGGGGGGAGGGGGGAGGCGGGGGAAAGCATGTGCGTGCGTGTGTGTGACTGTGGGGGAGGGGGGTGTGTGTGTGTGAGCGAGTGTCTGTGTGCCTGCGTGTGCATGCGCTCGCCTGTGTGTGCGTGCGTGCATGCATGCAGAGGGGTGGGGGCTGCCTGCCTGCGTCTGTGCAAGGGCTGTGAGTTACTCTGCGCATGCGCGGGGACTCTGCGCATGCGCGGATCAGACGCGCGCTCCCGCGGTGAAAACTGCGAGCTCGTAACAGATTGGTGTCCTCATTCCCAGCATTCTCACTAACGGGCCACAATAGGTCTGAAGCAGACACCTTCAATGCTCACGCATTGAGGGCAGGTCTGCTCGACCTAAAAAGGCTGGACTATAAATGCCATTTAAATGAAAATTGAATTGACTTTGAAACTCTGATTTAAACTAAGGCTTATTTAACATAAGAACTGCTTAAGAAGTAAAGACTTTTGGAGGAAGATTTTTTTGGTAAGTTTCCCAAGAGACACTTTTCAATGCTAACAATTGAGCATTTTTTATGACGAGCCCCAGGGGTAATTAGACTCCTTTGTTAGCTTATGCCAGTGCTCTAGACAGCTCCAGTGCTGTCCATAGTTCGAAAACACAGTGAGATTTCCTTGACCTCTTGTTTCCTATGAGAGGTGCACCAAAAACAATTAATGAGCTGCAAAATAAGGGTCTGCCTAAAAAAATATTATTGATTTTAACATATGAATGATTTGTGCTAGAAACTTCAATCCACCTTCATTTTTGTCGATATTTATGAATCTACCGTTTGCAGGTATTTATTCAAAATGTGTTCCTTTTTAAGACATAACTGTTTTTGGCCTTCGTCTCTATTATGACTGCAATGACTATGTTACATGGTACCTGCCTAAACCCTTTACCCAGCCTGCCATGAGCTATTTCATTCTTTACAGACCATACTATCCAGGAGAGTATGCAAGGGTGTTGGATGAGTACCCTGCATTCTGGTCAATACAGCACAAATATAAATTCTCTTTTGATACTGCTAGGTGGTACTTGTACTTAAAAGGATCTGAAAGTAGCCTTTCCCCTTGATAGATATTTATTCTATTAATTATAATCATTAAAACCATTACAAAACACATAAGTATATTTAAAAATCCTTACATCAAGCAAAACCCAAACATGATATAAACATTTCTTAAAATCATCTCATCATAACACACAAAAGTATTATAAAAAAACATTACCTCAAGCAAAACCTGGACATCATAAAACAGTATGTTTCTCCACAATCCCCCAGCAACCCCCAAGTATACATTACTTCTTTGATTCATGCAGGACCCATGCGATCATAGATCTGCAATAGCCACCAAGTCCAGAGTGCTTCATGCCTGAAGTGCTTCAAATGAGAAGGCTATTTCCTTAATTGTTACCTGACCTACAATATTTTGTTCACTATTAAGGCCCTCTTCGTACTAACACCCTTATCGCTCATAGACCATCTATTCTCCTGAGAGGAACAAAGTGCTCCATGCAAGAAAGTGCTCCATGCAAAAGGACTATGTATGTGGCGTTGTTCCATTTACACCACTATTGGTTCCTGTTACTGCATTCCCATGAGCAATCAAAATGGCCCTAAGTGCAATGGGCTGTAGTGTTGTGACACTCCAATGTCAAAGTGGATTGCCATCTAATATTGACGCTCAGCTCACTCTTTGGTTCCGACCTACTGTCACAAAAGACCCCGACTGCATCATGCAAAGGTGGCTTGACACTTCCATACCTCTTTGGTTCCAGTCTACTGTCTCCAAAGACCAAACTGCATCATGCAAAGATGGCTTGGCACACCCATATCTCTTTGGATCCAGTCTACTGTCTCCAGAGACCTGACTGCATCATGCAAAGATGGCTTGACACTCCCATACCTCTTTGGTTCCAGTCTACTGTCCCCAGAGACCTGACTGCATCTTGCAAAGATGGCTTGACACTCCCATACCTCTTTGGTTCCAGTCTACTGTCCCCAAAGACCAACATGCATTATGCAAAGATGGCCTGACATTCCCATATCAGCAAATCTTGTCTGATGTTGGTTCTTGGGCTATGGCTTTGGTTGCAACCTGGTAGTCCCCTCAGAATGACTAGCCTGGTGATGGTTTAATGCTGATACATAAGGAGGAAAAAGAGCACCACAGCTACTCTCTCTGCTTACTTTTTGAAATGCTGCTGCTACTTTCATAAATTGTTTTAATTGGCCTGATAGCTGGCACAATTTCTCCTTTTAAACAATAGAGAACCGCTGCCATGCAGTTCTGCACATTCAAAACCCGAAACATTGATCAGAGCCATAGTCACCTCAGGGATTTTAGGCCTTCACATATGCAGATCACATGAGTTAGGGACACAACGGCTTGGTCACATCATCTACAATGTGTTTAACCATCAACCCTTCATTCGAACATATCAATAACCCCTTAGCGGGATCAAATCAAAGCACAAAATTTCATGAGATGATACTCAGCCGGGTTACAATGAGGCAGGCAATGGTAGTCTGGGAGTGCCCCCGGTGTATAAAGATCTACTGCCCAGATACCATAGGTTTTGGCCTTTAAGTCCTATAATACATGCTCCGTAGATATTCTCTGTGCAGTTTTTATTAATAATGTTGCTGTTAATTTAATCCGTAGATTATTAGGTAGTATCTGTTCCTTATTTAGTGCGCTGATAGAGTTTGCCAAAAGGGATCCCACGATGAGCTTGAGTCCTCAATTTCATGACATGACAAGGAGGCTAACATTATGCAAATCTCCTTTATTGCCAGCTCACAGCAACAGCAATTGAAGAATCTAGAACTTTAATAACATTTCAACAGGTTATAAAATTCTCCAACGCACAGTCTTCTCCCTTCTTTGTAGCTGCTGCTCACAGTACCTGTACCAAAACAAACAACCCTCCTACAAGCAAAACTGTTATTGTAACTTTGTCTTCCTTAATACTCAAACCTTCATTTCTTAAACTTACTTAGATGACTGTGATGGAGCAGGGTTTTGCAAAAATGAAACCTGTTCGAATTGATACCCCCATAATACGTACTAACAAATATTAGTTGTGGTAAAACTAACATACATCTACCACGAACACAGGAAACTGCTTTGCACATGCCAGAGCTAACACGTAAATAAATAATATTGTAATAACTTTTGTGCTTTGAAGAAAATGAAGACGTTGCAAGAATAGGCCGCATGTGCATCAGTATTTTGCACGTTGCATCCTGTTTTAAAGTAATAAGTAATGCTGCTTTTGCACTAAGCTTAAGCTAGGTAACATTAATGGGAAACCGTGCAAGGTGGGTGGTAAACCCATTAGCACATAATTAATAAATGTTTATTTTTCATTTACTTTAGCGTGCTGAATGAATCAGCCATCTTCCTAAACTTAGCTAAAGAGGAAGGGGGGAAGTTTTAAGGAGTAAGACTGCTCTGTCAGAAGCAAGACAGAATGTGCTGTGCACCGCAGATGGCATGGGAAGGGTGAAGGCCAGAAGGATGAACGACTGCCAATTGATGTCGAAGTCTTGAGACCGGAGACACATTCTACGGATGATGCTAAGAATGAATAGAAATTTTTTAAAATGTGTTTCACATGAAGGGGACGTGGGAACGAACTGAGACCCAAACCATGGGAACTAACATAGAACAAAGAATTAGTTGAATTAAAGGTGAAGTCGCAGTGGTGTGACAAAGCCACCTCCCAAATCGACCAATCCCTTTGCTAGTTTGATGATAGTTTGCAACAGTTGTGGGATGGACATGTCAATTTTAGAGTATAATTGGGGTGCCTTTTGGGGTGTGGTTAGAGCTTAGGCCAGCAGGAGAGAAAGAGGGGAGATGTGTCACTGTCCGTCGGTTTGCAGAGAGGCCTAGATGTTCCTGACCTGTCCTGTTCCGGTCCTTACACCCTTTGTTCCCTGATTCTATTTCAGGGAACCCCATCATCGCCTAGGCCGAGGGGGTGGTTTTCCTACCGACTGATAGGTTTGTATTTAGCCTAACTCATTCTCATAAATTTTACTTATAGGTGTATTTTGTCTCGGAAACTTTTGTCTCTACACCTATCCACTTTGTCAATGATGTATTGATATGTATTATTTAGATGAAACTATTGTCTCTTCAAATATCCCCTCCTTTAGGTGTATTATGTTTGCCATAAATATTTGCTGAAACTTTTTACTCTTTCTCTAGCCCCTCCTTCATTGCATAAAGGCATTGCTTAATTTAGATGACTTTGTATTTCATATATAATTTTTCCTTTCGTGAGATTCAGTATTTGTAATTTATGACCAAATGCAATTGAGCATCATGCTGAATATTTGAGATAAATTCATTATTAACCTTACAGAGAGTCTGTGATTATTTGTAAATAACTAAATGGTTGGTAAGTTAGTGGTTATCATTACCATCAACTAGTCAACTTATTGGTCCATCGACCAAATAGAAGTAAAGTTGATATTAAAGATTAGTTATTAAAAGATATCTAATTTTAATCTATAAAAAGGAAAGAATTGTTAGAACATATAAATTGACCCCAACGCATCAGGGATTCTTGGTGAATGTGTATGGGCCATTGTTTTATGATGTTGTTGATCCCTGATCAAGTTTTGGTATCGGCACTGGATCAGTTTCTTGGTAGCATAGGATTGTTTATTTATTGATTAGTTTGGAAATGATTATTGATTACTGATTATATGTTCTTAACACAAAAGTTAGTGTTATGTTCTATGTTGTCTAGAAGTATAGGTACGGAGATATTGGAGGAATCCTGGGAGATTGAATTTAGCCTGAAGTAGGCAGAAGAAGAGTGTGGTAGAGAAGCCATACTGCAGAAATACTTTCTCTTTTGTAATAATACCTTAAAGCAACGGAGGGCTGTAGGGAATCTTTGTATGTGAGTAGAATGCCTGAATAGCAAAGGGTCCACTTCTGAAACTCTAGCCTTATCCTCAGGAGAGTAACAAGATGTCTTTTCACACCAAAAAGTCCTCTAGTGAAATTTTGACCTTATCCCTTGAAGAGTAACAGGACTTCCTGGAGCTTGTCAGAGAAGCAAGATACCGGTGGTAGTTATCATTACTTGCTGTGTAAAGAAATCATCTTGAGAAGGTGAGGACTATCTCTTTATTTAGTGGAGCAGAGAAGGTATCATGATTTTGTGTTGTTATTAACTGAATGTTGATTAAAGAAAACACAGAAAAATATTGCCATAATATTTTGCAAAGGGAGGGTCAGTAGAAGGAGTAATACTGATGTCAGAAAGAACCGTGCTGACATTGGTCAGGCAACGGGTGTGTACTGAGTTTTGATTGGTTGGTTTGTGTGAGCCACGTTAGCATTGGTATATACTTTGCTTACGTAGCAGTACTTCAGGGCTGTGAAGTCCTCCTGGCTCACCCTTCAGCGCTGTGAAGCACTCCTTCTGTGCCCTTTGGTGCTGTGAAGCCTTCCTTGCTCGCTCTTCAGCGCTGTGATGCCTTCTTTACTCACCTTTCAGCGCTGTGAAGCCCGCCTTGATTTTCCTCCTTCACTGTGAATCCCTCCTTACTCACCTTTCAGCGCTGTGAAGTCCCCCTTGCTGGCCCATTTGCGTTGATTGATCGGTTAGTGTGAGTCGCTCTAGTATAGGACGAGAGTTGACCAATAGAATAAGAGGAATTATGGAAAGGTCGTTGTTGTTTCATGATAAGACCCATTAGCAGAAGGAATCAGAAAATGAAGTTGACGCAAAAATTTCTTTAAAAAGGATAAACCAACTGTGACTAGAGAGAGAATTCCGATTCCACCTCAAAAGATGCCTACTTCTTTTATGATGTTGGAACGAGGATATCACAAGTATATGTGGTTAGAAAATTGGATGAAGTATACAAAAGGTGATGGTGTTTTAGCTTTTCAGCAACATGGTACATTTAATCTGAGGATATGCAGAATTTGAGAAACCAAATGAATTCATTAGTCCCAAATCCTAGATTGACTCAGTTTGAAGCCTTGGAAAAACTGGAAGTAGAGGCATTCGAGAGAGAAAAATATAGAATTGCTAACAGAGGTTACAGGAGTATGATGTTATGTTATTGTTATTGGGGTGCTTCTATAGCGCACGGCTACTCCGAGGAGTGTCCCGGCGCTGAAGACCTTCACCTATCCAGAGTGGAAAGCAGAAAGGGAGGGGAACTGAGAACAAAAAGATGGATATCATTGCGTGAATAGCAGAGTCTTCAGATCCTTCCTGAAAGCCAGAAGGTTGGAATTGGATCTGAGAGACAGTGGGAGAGCGTTTCATAGCCGGGGGGCAAGATGTTTGAAAGAACGCCCACCGCAGCGCGCCCGTCGGATCACAGGGTTAACAGCCCTAGCCTGGGTAGCAGATCGCAAGGATCTGGAAGGAAGATAGAAACTGATGCGTTTCTGAAGATAGCAAGGACCAATGCCGTGAAGGGCTTTAAAGGCAATGGTCAGGGCCTTAAAGTTGATCCGCTTCTTAATGGGCAGCCAGTGAAGAGATCTGAGAAGATCACTGGCCCTGGCTCTCCTCGAGAGTCCAAAAATGGCCCAGGCAGCAGAATTTTGCTCTACCTGAAGACGCGCTAGCAGGAAGTCCGGGAGGCCTTGATACAGTATATTAGAATAGTCTAGGCGGGAGCCTATCAGGCCCTGAACTGTAATTCTTCTATGTTCTAAAGAAAGAAGAGGCAGAAATTTCCTTAACATTTTCAAGATCGCAAAGCACCTGCCAGCCAGACCAGCCACCTGGGTTTTGAAAGAGAGGCTGTTATCAATCTGGCTGCCAGATTTTTGGCAACCCCTGAGTCGGTAGTAGGGGGGAACATGGCAGGAGGCCACCACTGCTTCCATCCAGGGACCACAGGGCAGCCGAAGAAAAGTACTTTGGATTTATCGGAGTTGCACTTGAGGCAGTTACGACTGAACCAGTCAAACACTGCCCCAAGGCAATCCCGGATGGATGACCCGTCAAAGTCGCAGCCCTTATCGCATGTGAACAAGAGTTGTGTATCGTCCGCGTACAACATGATCTGGGCTCCACAACCTTCCGCCAATGCCGCCAGAGGGGTCATATAGATGTTAAAAAGCGACGGGCTCAAAATTGAGCCCTGCGGAACTCCAACCTCCAAAGGCGGCATCTCGGCGGAATGTTCAGATGTCCTTTTGAGAGTAGGGAAGAAAAGCTAAAAAGATGGAGGAGAGCTGTGGTAACGGAATGGTTATACCAGTTTTATCCGTTGATAAGCAGATTGGAGGTAAATGTAAAGAGAAGAGGAACCATACAGAGACTCCAAGTGTAAGAGGTGATATGAATGATTCTGATGACGAATTCGTAGAGGTCATTGTGGTCATAAACCCTCTGCCATATAAAGAGAATATAAAGGTGGTGACTCCAAGAGCACCACAAATGGGAACCCCGTTGCCTCATCAAGTCTCAGGTATAGCGAAAGTAATGAAAGAAAATGAAGCAAAACTGTTGAATAAGGCCAGGCTAGAACACTTCCAGAAATTGAATCAGTTGAGTTTGAATGCAGAAGCATTGACGGTACTGGTAACAATTGGTCCTGTAGTTCCGTTGTATGGAGATAGACAGAATGTGTCTAAAGTGCATGCATTGGCTGTACCAGGAAGCAGCATCAGGAGTGGTGTGAATGAGGATGGACAGGCAAATGCGAATAACACATTGTTAGATCTTCCTGTTTATGAGTTGATAACAGAGACCCCACAAAGAAGTATACAATTAGACCCAAGGAGAATAGGGCCAAATGACACTCCAATAGCAGGGAGTTCTGCAGGTCCTTCACCAGAAGAATTAAATAATTGGATAAAAGAAATGACAAAGCCGAAACCTCAACCTCACAGTATAAATGTGAGTCAGTTGAAAGTAGATTTTGACGAAATGATTATTGGTATAAGTCCTGACAGATTAGTGACCTACCAAGATGAAGAGTTGTTGTTTTTGTGTAAAAGTGTGACCTGGAGGGCAAAGAATTTACATGAGAAAATATCTGAAGCTGCTAGTGAGTATGGGGTAAACATAGAAAAGTTGAAGATATTGCAGAAATCGAACAGGTTGGCTTTCACTGACAAGGACTTAGAAAGTTTGAATGCATCTAGAAAAAGGTTACAGATAAAAGAAATAAATATTATTTTGAAGGAATGGGGAGTTGTAGATTGCTGGAAAAATAGGTGGATGAAAAAGAAGGAAGAAGCCGCTAGTAAAGGAGATTTTCTCAGACTGAGAGAGAAACCAGTTGAATGGTACAAACAAGTAGAAGGGTTTGTGAAGGTCTCAAAAGTTTAGGTAAAAGATTTAGATGGGTTGTTTGAGATTGTTGTTCCAGCTGATTTATGGACAGAGTGTAAGATCACTGCTGATTGGCCCAAGGATGAATATTATAGAGATGCTAAAACAGGTGCTCCATCAAAAGAGATGATGAAAAAGTACAATCAGGTAATCACGTTTTTGAAGGGGAAAATGTTCCCAAAGAAAACAGATTGGGTTAAAATTGACAGAACTACCCAAGAACCAAAAGAGTTGGTACATGCCGACTATGAAAGGTTGCTGCAGGTATTTAAACAGTATAGTGGATTAAAAAACATTGAAAATAAAGATATGGGACATTTTGTGTATCATTGTGTGTTTGTATTAAGACCAGAAATTAGTAATATGATTCAACAGTATTTGATTTGCTGGTAAAGCAAAACAATGGACAAAATCATGAGGTATGCAAAATATTGTAGTGATGAAATTGAATCAAGACATAAAAAGTTAAAGGAGAAAATGATGTGGGCAAAGGTGAAAGTGGTAGAACAGCAAGAAGCAAATAATAGCCCTCAAACTAATAATCAGGTGGGTGGTCAGAGTCAAAATGAACAGAATTACAGTGTAGGTAAAGGAAAGGGAAAAATGAGTAAAGAGGAGGCTATGAAGAAATGTCCTTGTCATGCATGCGGAAAGCTTGGACATTAGAGGAATAAGTGTAGACCTGCTAAAGATATTACTGGGGAAAATCAAAATTTTATTCCACAGATGCAGAATGAGGTGGGTGTAAATCAACAGCAGCAGATAGTTACTCAATAGTTACGGGTGCCACAAGCTCCCATGCCAAATAATGTGAATGCTCAAGTGTAGAGGTACAGTGTGAACACTGGATATCCCGGAGTTGACCAGCTTGGTAAGAATTAAGGTGTGATTCCGCAGTATTGGGTGCAATGCAATGGGAGGGATTCAGACTCATCTCAATGACGGTGCCTGAGGGGGGAGGATGAGTGCGTACTTGGCACATCCTTGGTGGTAGATCAGTCAAGTCTATTTGTTGATGGAAAAGTGGAAGGTGAATGTTATTACATTCCTAGTGGATACTGGTGCTACCTGTTGTACTGTGAGAGCAGCAGAAATTCCAAACATATCCCTCTCGGGAGAAACTATCCAAGTTGTGGGGATCTCGAATAAGCATATTAGAATGCCAGTCACAGCCCCAATAGAAGTGTATATTTGAAACTTCAAAGACATGCATCGGTTTGTGGTGTGTGACTCGAGCCCATTGAATCTCTTGGGAAGGGATTTGCTATGTAAAATGAACTGCACCATCTATTGTACACCAGATGGTATTGCATTTCAGTTCCAGGATGAGGATATTGAATTCAAAATGATGCTAGCAAATCAAGGGACAGAAGTGAGTGAGTTGTTTTCATTTTTCAGAGAAGAGAATCTGCCTAAAGAATTTAAAACATGCAGTGAATACAGATGTGTGGGATTTTACAGGAAAAGAAATTGGCCAAATGACAAATATAGATCCAATTCATGTATAAGTGAAGGATGGTGCTGTGTATCCAAACACACCTCCGTACAAGATGAGTCCAGCACTGATTGCAGGATTAGCTCCAGTAATTAACCAAAGGATTGAACAAGGAATTTTAAAAGAAATAATGATCAGTCCTTGTAATTCACCTATTATAGGTATCAAAAAGCCCAGTGGAAAGTACCGGATAGTGCAGGATTTGCGTAAAATTAAGAACATTGTAGTACCCTGTTGTCCAGTAGTGCCAAATCCAGCTGTGATCAGATTTCCTGTGATGCTGAATGGTACACACTGATTTATTTGTGCCAAGCATTCTTTTTGATTTGTTTGCATCCGGAAAGCCGGTATTTATTTGTATTCCGGTAGAAGTGTCTTGGCATGGTACCGAGTGTCTCAAGGGGACACAGAGAGCCCCTCGATCTTTAATCAGATGTTGAAAAAAAGTCTCGAGACTACAATCATGCCAGGTAATTTGGTTTTGGTTCAATACATTGAGGACCTACTGGTGGCATCAAAGACACGAGAGACCTGTGTGACAGACACAGTTGCCCTATTGAACCATTTGCAGAAGAAGGACATAAAGTGTCCCCAGGAAAATTATAATTTTGTAAACAGGAATTACAGTACCTTTGACACAAAATAGAAAAATGAGTCCGAAAAGTAACTCCAGAGAGAATCAGTGTCATCAAACAGATGAGTCCACCCAGAACTCAGAAAGAAGTACGAATGTTTTTGGGTATGGTTGGATACTGTTGTCAGTGAATATGTGTTTTCTCACTGATTGCAAAACCTCTACAGAGGTTGACACGAAAGGATGTGAAAGATCCGATTGCTTAGGATGATGAAGGTATGGATGCTTTTATAAAATTGAGAAGCAGTCTCTGTCAAGCACCTCCATTGGGAATGCCAGATTATACAAAATAATTTGGGTTGTACTGTTGAGAGAGAGATGGATGTGCACTTTCAGTCATAACTCAAAAATATGGAATGGCACGACGTCCAGTAGCATATGTTTCTGCTACTCTGGATTCAGTGGCTGCAGCGTTGCCAGGATGTTTGAAAACAGTAGCAGCTACTTGCATGAGTCTGGAACAGAGTGAACCAATTGTGATGGGTAACCCAGTCAAAGTGCATGTGCCACATTCAGTTGAGATTCTTTTGACTTGTACCAGGACCCAGTATCTTACTTCTAGTCAGCTGACTAAGTACAAAAGAGTGATCTTCGGTGCTGAAAATGTGACTGTGGTCAGGTGCACTATTGTGAATCTGGCAACTCTATTGCCTAATTCTCGCTGTGAGAAAGAGAGAAAGGAGGTGGATCATGATTGTCTGGATAGAAGATAGTCCGTTTGAAGAATCAGATAGTAAGATAGATCATGTTTAAGAAATGAAAGAAGTGAATTATGCACTGTCTATGCTGCTTGTACCACAGAAAGAGTTCTCGATGCATCCTGTCTAAAGGGAGTAAACGCCGCCCAGATAGCTGAGCTGGTAGCTCTAATTAGAGCATGCAAAAGTGCCAAAAGACTGAAAGTAACAATATTCACAGACAGCCAATACAGATTTGTATTTGTACATGGTTTTGGCCAGCTATGGATGCAAAGGATATTTCTGACTTTCTCAGGTTCCCCTATTAGAAATGGTAAAACTGTAAAAGAACTATTGGACGCCTTGCAATTGCCCAAAAGAATTGCATTGGTAAAATGTGCCGCACATAAATAAAGAGATGATTATGTGACGAAGGGCAACAGATATGCCAAACAAATAGCACATTGTTGTGCACGAAATACAATGGCTTTAAACAGATCCATTGAAAGAGGAAATACAGAATGCTATCTTATGTTCACAACAGCATTTGAAACTTGGGATGAAATTAGGCAAATGCAAGAAAAGGCAAGTGATGAGGAAAAAGAAATTTGGAAATTTGCAGGCTGTAGAAAGAGACAAATTATGGGTTTATCATGATGAAAGACCAGTTTTACCAGATTCCTTACTTTCCCACATGGCCAGGATTTACCATGGAAATGCACATATAGATGCAATGATCAGACTCTTCAAGCAGACATGGTATAATCCAAAATGCGGGGTCATTCCAGAGAGCCTTTGCCAGAGGTGCATTATATGTCGGCAGCAGAATCCAGGCAGAAAGACAGTTGTTAGTTGGGGACGGATTGGAAGAGCAGGAGGTCCATTTTCCCGACTCCAGCTTGACTTTATCGAGCTTCCCCCTCGCAATGGGTTAAAATATGTGCTAGTCATTGTTTGCTTGTTCTCTCGCTGGGTGGAGGCCCATCCCACGAGAAGAAGTGACAGCCTTACAATAGCTAAACTACTTTTGAGAGAACTGATCCCTAGATTTGGAATTCCAGTCACTTTGGAGACAGATAGAGGAACACATTTTAATAATGAGATAATGTGGCTGATTTGTGCAGCCTAAGATTGAACAGAAGCTGCATTGTGCCTATCGACCTGAAACATCTGGAGTAGTTGAACAAATCAATGGCACTTTAAAATCTAGGTTAGGAAAAGTATGAGCATCCACATCACTGAAATGTGTTGACAGTTTACCCCTTGTGCTGATGAGTCTGAGAAGCATTCCTGAAAAAAAGACTGGATTGAGTCCCCATAGAATTCTCATGGGAAGAGCAATGAGACAGGCATATATACCAGAGAACAAACTGATGAGTATATCTGATGATCTGGTGCTTGACTATTGCAGAGGATTGGCTGAACTGGTACGTTCTGTATCTCACTAGGTTGGAGAAGATGCCACAACAATACATCAGAATCAAGCTCATTATCTGAGTCCTGGTGTATGGGTTTTCATCAAGAAGCACATCAGAAAATTGTGTTTAGAACCCAGGTGGCACAGACCTTATGAAATCATTCTGGTGACGACAATGGCAATAAAGTGTGCTGGCTTGCCAAATTGGATTCTGGTGAGCCATACCAAATGAACCCTAGATCCACCTGAAAGACTGAAGGAGCCAATACTTGTGAATCAAAATCAATGACCAGTGTCTGAAGTGTGTGAAGCTTGTGAATCTAGAGTGACAGATTCTGACAAACAAACAGATGGTAAACAGCTGAGCACAAGTCAAGTAGAGTGGGCACCAGATTCTAGGATTCAGGAGACTGCCGTTAAGCCAGAAAGAAGTGAGTTCACTGTTGATCCAGAAGAAAGTGAACTCCAAGCTGAACCAGAAACACGTGAGACTGTTTTTGAACCAGAAGGAAGTGAGTTCACAGTTGAAAGACAAATTATTGTTGAATCTAAAGAACCCAAAGAAACAGAAAATCAAGAAGGAGAACAATCAGAAGAAAGGGCAAATAAAAGAACCTGTAAACCAGAAGTAGAAAGTAATAATATGGTCAAATATCCAAGAAAAGGTGATAATTGGCCAAGTGGAGTGAAAAGATTAAAATACACTCTAGTGAAGAGAAGGTTATGAAAAAGACCAGAACAAAGTAATGAGGTCTCAAGTCAAACAGAATAAGAAGAGACAGGGAAAGAGTTAGTACGAAAAAAAAGAAGAATAAGAATTCCAAGCAGGAAGTACAAAGCGCCTGAATGGACTTATGGCGTATTTGAAGAAATTGAAAGCTCAGATCCAAGTGAAGAAAAAACAATGCAGACACTGAGCAAGTTGATGAAAGCAAACTAAGACCTCCTTAAAAGAACTCTGGAAAACCTAAGGTGCTAATGTTGCTGATTGAAAGAGAACAAAATAAAAACTCATAACAGACTGAAGAAAAAGAATAAAAGAAGGGGGTAAAGAAGAAAGCCTTGAAGTGTAGGATTACACTACTATTTTAAAGATTTTTTTTAAAGGTTTAGTATTTATAGGTATAGATAGATTTTTATTTTTTATATATATAGAAACAAAATGTCTGAAGCAGAAGTGACTGAACTTTCAAAATCTAGTCTAGGTAGGTAGGTGTATTAAAGCTTGCTTATGTAGTGTTTTCTATTAATTTGTATGTAGTTATTATTAACTGTCCTTGTACCTATTCTAATGATAACTGATGAAAGAAACAATACTGATGATCTAATAAGTGAAAGAATGAGTGATGTTACTAATGAAACCCCAAATACTAATTTAGTACCATTGGATAGAAGCATTCCCTCCATCATGATAATTCAATTAATGATTTCTCGTTAAATGTCTTTACTAAATTACTCTATGTACACATAGAAACCATGAATGTGAATGATTGTTACATGTGCATGCAATTACCTTTGTCTGTCTCAGAAATGGTGACCTATCACCACCTTCCTTTAACCTATGGTGTGTCTTGCAGCATACTTACAAGTCTGTTTTATGTAACAGGGTAGCTTGAGTACCCTTTCTCTAATATAGATTTAGTATTTTCAGAAATTCCTGTTATTAAAGACCTAAACAAAGTATTAAGTGGTAAGAATGCACAGTATATGGGAGAATTGTTTTATGTTACTACAACTTTAGACATAGAATATGCTTATAATAATAACTTAACTTGTAGTTTGCGGTTGAAGAGAAACACTTTATAGAAATGGTATAAAATAGAAAGAAGAGTTTTCAAAAGAAAGCTGCTGAACAGAAGTCACGGATACCACCATGGCATTTTAGAGCAGGAAATTATGAAAAGGGCAAAGAGTATGCTGCAATGTCCCTGGACTGGTCATAGAAGGGGAAAATGTGTTTCTTTACCACGAAAAGTAACTAATTATTACATTGGTTCTAGTGAATGTCAGCCTTCTTTCCAAACTACTGGAGGTTGGGGATTGAAAGGTGGGATTGACCCTGTCTTTCCATGAGTCTATTATGTTTGTGGTGAGAATGCCTCCTATATGTTGACTGCACTTTGGTATGGAAGTTGTTATTTTGCTATTGTCTTTTTCGAAAGTATATCATATGGACCGAAGCAGTCATACACTGAACGAAATAACAAGTCTAACATGTAACAAAAGAGCAAGTTTCTCTGAAATAGTAGGTGATATTTGTGGTGCACTGATTCCCTCAGCTGGAGTCGTTCTGACTTTATACAAAATTCGAAAATTGTTCACAGTGGTTGATAGTTTATCTACAGATATTGCTGGTGGGTTCTTGATGATGGACACAGAAATGGTTGCAATCAGATCAATGGTTTTGCAAAATTGACTTGCCCTTGATATACTTATGGCAAAAGAGGGTGGATTCTGTGATATGTTGAAAGTCCAATATTGCTGCACACATATCCCTGATAAGAGTAAAGGAATTGAGGAATAAATAAAGAATAATATGAATAACATAAGATTTGACCCAACTGGAGGTTGGGGGTGTTTGGGAGAGACTTAGGGCCCCATTAGGATGGGGGGCATATCGCCCCTGCCGGGCCGGCGGTAGTCACCGCTGGCCCAGCGGGGGCGATCCACCCGCCATCCATACAGCAAAGACCCCCGCCATATTATGATGGCAGGGGGTCCGCGGCGGACGGAAAGACCGTCTGCTGCTTTTCTGCCCAGTCGACAAGTCGACCGGGCGAAATAGGATTCAATATGGTGGCGGTGTCTATTACACACTGCCAGCCAAATTACAATGGGGGAGAAAACAAGCCTTTCCATGGCGGCATTGCTGCCACGGAAAGGCATGCAGAGTTTTCTTGTGGGGACCCGTAGCGGGCCCCCAGGGACTCTGGTGGGTGGGAGGTACACATGGGGGGTACCTATGGTACCCCCCTGCATTTAAATATACAATATGGCAGGCACCGCGCGGTGCCTGTCACGTTGTGCATGGAAAGGAACAACTTGCCTTTGTGGCATTGCGGAGGGCGGTGCGATTAGCACTGCCCGCCGCAATGTTACAAATGAGCGATGCACCCGCTCATCCTAATTGTGGGTGCTGGACTGCCGCAAGCATTGCAGGCGGTCTCGATTCCCAGGGTATGGCGGGCGGAAGTAGTAAGCCTGCCATACTAATGACCCCCATAGTAAGAGTTTTTCCTCTATAGGAAATGGTTTTCTACCTTTGGAAGTAGCCTATTAGGAAAAATATTAATGCCAATAGTTTCAATTGCAATCATAATTTTATAATCAAATTACTGCCCACCCTATTCCCCTAAAAACCCACAATCTGCTATGGAACTAAAATACGCAAAAATAATTTAACATAAAATTAACTACTTTAAAAAAAATTCCAACATACATTACAAAAATATTATATACTTTTAACACAAATACTAACTCAAAACACAAAAAAAATCGATATTTTTAACAACAATAATATGACTGTCGATATTACTAACTTCGACATTAATAAAACAATATTTCTTACCTGTATTTCGATATTCTGCACCACTATATTTTTGAAAGTCAATATTATGTCTTCTCGATATTTAAAACTCAATATTTTGCCATCTCGATATTTAAAATTCGATACTTTGACTGTTTACCAATAGCAAAATATAAATGTTGTAAGTGGAAAGGTGAAAGAACAGAAGCCACAGAAACAAAGAATAAACGAAGAGCAAAAAGGAGAAAAAGAGAAGAGATCGAATTAGAGGAGATGAAAGAAGAGTACTATAACGTAATCAAAGATTTAGATGACGGTGCCATAAAATGAGAGAAGAATACTGAGTTTTTAAAATGAATGAAGATGGCACTCGGTATGGTAGGTATTTTATGATGGCTCCTAAAAGCCATCAGAGGGGGGAATTGATGGAGCAGGGTTCTCAAAAATGAAACCTACTCAAATTGATACCCCCATAATAAGTACTAACAAATATTAGTTGTGGTCAAACTAACTTACACCCAACATGAACACAAGGGAAACTGCTTTGCGCATACCAGAACTAACACGTAAATAAATACTATTGTAATAACATTTGTGCTTTGAAGAAAACGAAGAAGTTGCATGAATAGACCGCATGTACATCAGTATTTTGCATGTTGCATCCTGCTTTAAAGTAATATATAATGCTGCTTTTGACCTAAGCTTATGCTAGATAACATTAATGGGTAATAGTGCAAGGTGGGTGGTAAACAGTGAAGGTTTCATTATCACATAATTAATAAATGTTTATTTTTTATTTACTTTAGTGTGCTGAATGAAGCAGCCATCTTCCTAAATTTAGCTAAAGTTGGAGGTGGTAAGTTTCGAGGAGTAAGACGGCTCTGTCAGAAGCAAGACAGAATGTGCTGTGCACCGCAGATGAAATGAGAAGTGTGAAGGCCAGAAGGATGGACGACTGCCAATGGATGTTCAAGTTGTGAGACCGGAGACACATTCTACGGATGATGCTAAGAATGAATAGAAAATGTTAAAATTTGTATCACATGAAAGGGACGTGAGAACGAACTGAGACCCAAACCCTGGGAACTAACATAGAACAAAGAATTAGTTGAATTAAAGGTGAAGACACAGTGGTGTGACAATGTCACCTCCCAAATCCACTAATCCCTATGCGAGTTTGATGATAGTTTGCAACAATTATGGGAGGGACATTTCAATTTTAGAGTATAATTAGGGTGCTTTGAGGGGTGTGGTTAGAGCTTAGGCTAACAGTAGAGAAAAGGGTAAGAGGTGTCACTGTTCGTTGATTTGCAGAGAGGCCTAGCTGTTCCTGACCTGTCCTGTTCCTGTCCTTATACCCTTTGTTCCCTGATTCTATTTTGGGGAACCCCCACCATCTCCTAGGCTGAGGGGGTGGTTTTCCTATAGACTGATTGGTTTGTATTTAGCCTAATTCGTTCTCAGGAATTTTATGTATAGATGCATTTTGTCTCTGAAACTTTTGTCTATCCACCTATCCACTCCGTCATTGATGTATTAATATGTATTATTTAGATGAAACTATTGTCTCTTCATCTATCCCCTCCGTTAGGTGTAATATGTTTGCTGAAACTTTTGTCTCTTAATCTATCCACTTCCTCATTGCAGAAAGTCATTGCTTATTTTGGATGAGTTTGTATTTCATATATAATTTCTCCTTTTGTGAGATTCTGTGTTTGTAATTTGTGACCAAATTAATATTTGAGATAAATTAATTTTCATTATTAACCTTACAGAGAGTCTGTGATTATTTTTAAATAACTAAATGGTTGAAAAGGTAGTGGTTATCATTGCCATCCACTATTAGACTAGTTGGTCCATAAACCAAATAGAAGGAAAGTTGATATAAAATATTAGTTATTAAAAGATGTCTCATTTGAATCTATAAAAAGGAAAGAATTGTTGGAACATATAAATTGACCCCAGCGCATCAGGGATTCTGGGTGAATGTGTATGGGCCATTGTTTTATGATGTTATTGATTATTGATCCCTGATTAATTTTTGGTATCAGCGCTGGATCAACAGCAAAGATGGTGGGGAAGGTGGGTGGTCCCTTCTTATGTTTCATAAATATTTTCCTTATAGCCTCAAGATAGAGGTACTCCCACCTCCACACCTAACTCAATGCAGCGTTCCTTTGAGCTCCTTAAGGCCAAAAACAAGGCCTCTCAACAAAGATTAGTGTGTAATAGGCGTGAATGAAGAAACATGGTTGTGGTTTGCCTGTGGATTGTTTTACATGTGATTTGTATACATTTTTATTACCTAGTTTTCAATATTATTCAATTAATATTAATAATATTCAAAGTATTTTCTATGAATATTAATAATATTCATAGTATTTTGTATTTTGCATTACATACAGTCTGTCTTGTCCCTTCTTATGTTGGAAACTGAGCATTGTTATATATTATGTTTGAGTTGCCCTAGGAGCTTTCATTGGTCATTATTTCCCAGCCCAGAGGAACTGTCCATTAATAGCAGTTTGTCCTATCTTATTTACAATCAAAAACAAGGCCTCTACATCGCGTCTGTACTCTTTACGGTGACCGCCCTCTAAAAGAAAAAAGAGAGTGTGCCCCATTGCCATAGCAAGTGGACTTCACTGGAAAATAGCCCCACGAGCCGACTTCACCACCGAAGACCGACTCGCAGAAGCTATTTCCCGCCGAGGCATTCTAGGGTAGTGTGTGACTGATAACATCAGTGCGTTGCGCAGCTTGCCGGCCCGGCAGTAAATATTTATTTTTTTACTCACTTGACAGACGCGAGGCCTCAACGACTGCCGCTGCATTATTTTCTTACACCCATGAGACGCGCAAAGATTGCACGCCACAGTAGTACTGAATTTAAAAAAGGGGAAACAGGAAGAATATCTTGAGCACTGTATTAGAAAAAGGACTTTAGAAGAAGAGCCCTTAGGAATAGACCAGGCACACTGTGGCCATCTTAATAGATTGGGATTCAATACTAAAAACATTGCTGTAGTCATTTTGATTCCTTGGGCAAACTAATTGAACTCTGTAGCCCAACCAACTTTTTACAACAGCTGCTTCTTCGTGAAGAACCCAGAAACCTTGATAAATACATACATCCCAGCATGTCTCTTAAGCCCTCAGTGAGTGCTATGGAGAATAAGATGGAAGAGCTTATAAACAAAGTCTTAGATAAGGTCATTAGACTACACAATCCATAAAAAACTGGAGGCGCTCTCCAAAAAAGGTTGACCGGTTGGTGGCTCAAGCGACCAAGGCCCAGAGAAAAAGAGCTGCAGGGAATAACATACCTAAAGGACTACAAAAATCTTAACCCTCAAATCAGATGACATCACACATTGGCGATGACACAGACAGTGCCTTGGACACTACAGACAGGCAAGAAAAAGGCCCCATTACTATTTCCATCGACAGTGGTGATGACTTGGATGACCAAATCAACGTCTCCTACTCCTCCGACTTGGTTACAGATATTGAGGAGGTAGAACAAAGAAATATGGAACCAAATGACGAGGCATCAAAGGTCTCCAAGTCAAAAATGGGCATTGTGGACCCATTTGGGAAAAGTTTGTTTGGCTCACTCCTAATCAAATACCCCCTAATTGCAAATTGTGATTTACCTCTCCTTTTGGCATCGCAAGGAAATACCAAAAGAGGTCAGGTGCTGCCTAGGAAACGATTGACCCCTCCCCTCCCTAACAGATAAAGTTGCTTCAACCACAGAACTAGACCCAGAGGTGATGGCGTTTATCACTAAAAAGGAAAAGACCCTAGGAAAGATCTTATTAAAGGGTTAAAATCCTGCCAAGACCAACTACTTGATATCATTGGCCCACTTACAAAGATGTATGAAATGGCTGAAGGGGCTTATCTTAATGAAACCCTTACAGACCCCAAGGAATTGCACCAATGGGCGCAAAGAGCCATTTGCCTCCATGGAAATGTGAATAATGCACTCTCCAACAAGAGAAGATAAATAATTCTAATCAAAATAGAACCAAAGCTGGTTGAATTGGACATTAAAGAAGGAGGATCCGCGTCCCAAGGCCTACTATTTGGGGACGACTTCATCAGAGATATAGCCTAGCACGTAGGAGTATTCAGCTCAATCCAAAAGTCCCAGAAGGACATCAAAATATTATTTGAGGATAGGGTTTTGGCAGGGTTGAGAGAACAGAGGTCGGTTCCTCAGCCGTGGCCAAAACTCTTTAAGTCCCTTCATGCGATGTGGCCAGGTATTTATGCATCTAAACTTTGCTTCCAACTCCACCTTTTACTCCAGAAACAAAGCATGTGTGGTAGAGGCTTCAGAAGCAAGCAGAGATAAAGAAGTTATTCCACAGGTAAAAACTACCAAAGACCTTTCACATATCCCTATAAAGGTGGAAGGGAGAATGGCCCAGTTCACTGGAAATTGGAATTTGGTAACACAGGACCTGTCCTGGAGACAGTCAAGGGATACAAGTTTGAACTTACTGACACTACACTACAAAGAAAAATCTCCAATGAAATGATATTATCCCTTGAAGATACAGTCCTTGTATCACATGAAGTAGAGGACATGTTAACTAAAGGGGCAATTCAAGAGGTCATTGAGTCAGGGTTCATCAGCAACTTTTCCTGCAGAATAGAAGGACAAAGGGTTAATACCATTAATAAACCTGGAAGAGTTGAATGAATGGGTGATTTACCACCATTTCAAAATGGAAGGGGTGCACCTCTTAAGAGATGTACTAAGGAATGGGGATTGGCTAACCAGGCTACACCTAAAGTACACATATCTGACTATCCTTATTTGGCCTCGTCACCAAACATTTCTCCAATTTACCCTGGGGGGGCAAACTTTGGCAGTTCGGCAGTCTCCCTTAGGGCTTTACTCAGCTCCTAGGTGCTTCACCAAGGTTCTTCGTCCTGTAGCAGGATGGCTCAGAGCAAGACGAGTAAGACTAATACTGTACTTAGACGATATCCTAATAATGGCCCAGTCCAGGGAAATGGTCACACGTCACACAGACCTTACCGTCAGCTTCTTAGAACACTTGGGCTTTGTCATAATCAAGAAAAAGTCCTGCTTGGTTCCAAGCTAGGAAACACAATCCCTGGGTTTTGTCATAAACACAATATGGGCAGAAATGAAATTACCTAGAGAAAAGTTAAGGCAGCTTCGCAAAGATTTTAGGAAAATATTAGGGGAAAAGGAATTCCATTTGAGAGCCCTAGCAAGGATCCTAGGTCTTCTATCCTCAGCGATCCAAGCTATCTACCCAGGCCGCTTATACTACAGAGCGCTCCAATGACTCAAAGACAAAGCATTGCGAACAAGTCAACCTTATTCCCAAGTGCTATCTTTGGACCTGGACTCGAGGAGGGAACTATTTTGGTGGTTAAAGGATGCAGAAGCGTGGAACCGCAGAGCCATTTTTGGGGAAGAACCAGAGATAGTGATAGAATAAGTCACAAGTTTAGAAGGATGGGGGTGAGAGATGTGGCAATTCATCAGCAGGGGGACGCTGGGCTGAACAAGAAAAGGAGTTGCACATCAACTGCTTGGAATTACTGCCAGTTTCATTTGCAATTCACTACTTCACCAAGGACTTAATGAAGTATTCTGTGATGTTGCACATAGACAACATGCCTGCAGTCAGATACGTCAACAAAATGGCGGGCCCTCACTCCAAGGGACTTAGCCAAGATCTTCAATGGTTATTGCATGAACAAGGGCATTTTGGTAGTAACGGAACATATCCTGGGTTTAAGAAAGTGGGTCATTGGTTCTACAGGAATTTCAGAGACTCCAGCAATTGAAGGTTGGACAAGGGAATCTTTCTCAGCATCCAGTCGATATGGGGACCCTTCGGTGGATCTTTTTGCAGACAGACTTAAACTCAACTATTGAAATTTTCAGCTGGAGGCCAGATTCTCAGGGCTTGTTGGTGGATGCCTTCTTGTAGAATTACAGAGGACTAGCACCTTCTGCTTTCCCTCCATTTGCCATGCTACCAAGACTACTTTGCAGGAACTAGGAATTTGCAGTAGTGATAACAGCCCTTTGGAGGTCTCAGGCATGGATCCCAATCCTACTAGAAATGAGTATATACTCACCAATCTTGATGGCAGCTTTCAGGGAAATAATTGCAGGTCCACAAGGAGCATTACACCCTCTTGTAGAGCAGGGTCTTCTGACACTGATGGCCTGGGGGATTTCTTCACCAGAGGCTTTCAAACTCATATCGGAGTCATGGGTACCTGGCACAAGGAAAGTGTATAGACTGGCTTGGGAGAAATGGGTTTGTTGGTGTCTTCAACAGAATTACAATCCTGTTTCAACTGATTTAGTACATGCAGCTAACTATGTATCTAAATTATTCACATCAGGACTCTCCTGTAAAAGAGTTCATGTCTAAAAATTAGCTATTACATCAGGTCACTGTCTCGTAGACGGAGTCTGTGGGTCAAAACTTACTAACTAAACAAATCTTTAGCAAAATACGCTGCCTCATGGGACATAAGAGATGTTCTACAGGGCTTAGTAAGTTAGAGTGAGAATTATGGGTTATCCCTAAAATGCATCTCCTATAAACTCACCGTCTTGCTCTGCCTGGTATCTTTTAGACTGACCTCAGTTGTCAAGGCCATAGACATCACCAGCAGGGCCTACCAACCCAAATGGGATGGCTTTTTTTAACCCCTTCACTGCGGCGGCTATTCTGCCGCAGTGCTAATGGGGCGGGGCGGAAGAGCGGCGGGCGCATGCTGGTGACTGAACCGCTCCGTCACCAGTATCGGTTGCGCTGTGCTTATGACGGAGTGGTTCCGTCATGGCCCCGCCCGCTCAATAGAACGCTCAGCGCAGGCACGGAATTTGCGCCGCGCATGTGCGGCGGGCGGGCCATGACGGAACCGCTCCGTCATCAGCACAGCGCCATCGCAGCTGATGACGGACTGGTTCCGTCATCAGCACTTAAGGGGTTAAAAAGATGAACAAAGACAATGTCAACTTCTGTTTCATACCCTTTCTTTACACAGAATGAAAGACATTGCATGGTGAAATGCTTGATGAAATATGAGGGAAGGACTGTGATTCTGAGAGGGAATACAGAACAAATGCTAATATCCCACAGAGCAGTTTCCTCTCCCACTTTAGCAAGATGGGTGAAGGAGGTAATGAAAGAAGCTGGTATAGAAACTGCTAGGTTTGATGTACACTCACATAAGGGCGCCTCAGCCTCTAAACCTTTCTTCCTAAGAACGGTATTCCTGCAGGATATCTATAGGGCTGCGGATTGATCCAGTGAAAGTATGTTTAAAAGCTGTTATTTTAGACATGTTACAAAATCTTGATTTTCTGCCCATCAGGCTGTGAAAATCTAAATTTTTTGTCATGGCACAGAGGCTAACATTATGCAGGTTTAAAGTGCATTCAGCACATTGTCAATTGTACATTTTCTCCCAAAGGAGTTGTTTCATTGTGTAGCTGGGAGCGGTTTTCAATGTATGGCAGTATGAAACAAACTTTGCTTGCATAACCAAATCCTGTTTTGTTAGGCTGAACTCCAATCTAAACAAGCATTGTTGGTAAAATCTGGGAGGACAAATAAGTGGTGATAACAGGAGCATTGTTGGTTATCTAGCCATTTTAATAGTTGGTCCTTTAAAATCAGTGCACCATACGAAATTGGTGGCATCAGTTTGCTTGCGCCCAACGCCAACAGGGCCTTGTTGTTTTGGCAGTCCAGATTCCTCTTTAATTGTCCCAACCTGCATATCAAGTGCTTGGCAGTCACTTATATGGTGCCTAACAGTGCCTTTTTACCACCCCTTTCGTCAAGCACCACACCTGGATAATTAACACTTGCCATTCTTTGAGTATCCAATAAACCAGACACCTTTTTTCATGAATTTCCTGCCAAAGATCAGCGTTTTCTTCTTGATAAAATTAAAGGTGATGTCATTTTCTACACAATATAGGGTGAGGGCATTTAATGATCTCTGAAGACCCAATTGGGTGCAGTCCAATAAAACCATGTTGCCGGCTTATTGTAAGATTTGTATTTTCCTCCTTGTGAGGCGCAGCAGGCAGATCCTGAGGGAGGCCAAGTTACTTTCCATATCTGCAATATATAAAATAAAAAGCAGGGGGGCACGGATGCAACCTTGTTTTAATCCTTCATTATGTAAATCGTTTCTGAAGTAGCCGAGTTAGCTGCTATCTTGAACTTTACCCATCTGTTACTGTACAGTGACTTGATAGCCTTCAAGAGCAGAAGCAGTATTTCCCACCTGCTTAACCGAGCCCAAAGCCCGCCTCTTCGTACATTGTCAAACACATTCGTAAAATCAATAAAGGCTGTGTAAAGGGGTCATGCTTTATGGAGTAAAGGCTCATAAATTAGGCAGGTTAGGGCTATCAGATTATCCTGAATACAACTGTTCCTCTGAAAACTGCTTTCAAACCATGGAATCCGCTGCCTATTGTTTATACAAGCTTCCAATTGATTGTTCAGTAACCATGCATAACACTTCCCCTCAATATCCATAAATGTAATCATTCCTTAATTTGTGGGGGTCTGTCTGCTTCCTCTCTTATATAATGGCACTAGTATTGAAACTCTCCAGCTACTGGTACTGTGCACGTTGAATAACATTCAGAAAAGAGGGAAGTGAAAATAGGGTTATAGAGGCAAGGGTCAGATGTTAATAGTGCTGTCGGGATGGTATTTGGGCGAGGAGCTCCTGCAACTCTTATCTTTTTTAGGGTTTGTCCACCTGGGATTTTTGTTTTGTGTGAACTCATTTACTAAGCCCCAATATTTCCATGGCATTTTTGAGTGCAGCATGGAGTTTAGCCCAGTTGAACTACTCTGTAGACTGTTTATCGGCCCATTTCTGTTTCCTGTGTGCTAGCCTTAGGAGTTTTACTTTTTCGTTCAGGCTCTTTAGATCTACATTTTTATTCCTGTGGCAGCACAAGACTTTCTTCAGTTCTTTTCTTAGCCTCATTGTCCACATTGAGCTAAATGCTCAAGACTCTGATTATCTTTATGTTTTCCTTTTTTACAGTTCACTCTCCAGTTGCTTTGCAGAGATTCTACTAACTTGAGCTAGTACTCCTTTGCATCATTATTTGTCTTAAATTCATTGCCCACATTTTTAACTCCATCATCACGTTTCAGTTTATTTATCTGAGTCTCACCCAGTTTCCAACTAATCCCTTTTATCGGGGCAATATCACTTTGTTTGTCCATGAGATTGATCTTAGGGGACCTTTCAAAGGCTATGCTGATCATGCATGATACAGCTGTATGGTCACTCTCAATTTTTGCATTAATAAGAAAGTCTTTAGTTCTATGAACATTCTCTATTGAGGTCCATAAGTAGTCTAGAGTGGAAAATCTAAAAGGGGAGATATGCATTTATGCCGCTGGGCTGTCTGTGTTTGTTCTGCCATTCAGGGAGTACAAACCTAAGGCTTCTCGAGAGTTAGGCAGATATTCTCCAAATGTCTACCTTTTCTGGCCTTTGAAGTTCACTGTAGGAATGCTCCAAAATGCATCCTCTATATCTTTCCACTCCTCTACATTACTAGTCTGCAATAGATTTGAATTAAGGTTACTTCTGATCAACAATTCACAATTTGGATATTCTGTCCTTAAACTTTTTAGGAAGTCCACCAAGATCCCTTCAGACTCATGTATCTGTTTTGTAGATGGATGTAGATTGATGTTACCAATAATTAATGGTTGAATCTTTTCCTTTAGCTGGCTTTTTGCCCTTTAAATTTGTGCAGAAATAGCATCACCATTTCCAGCCCTGTTAACCCCTTGCGTGCTCGTGACAGAACCGTTCCGTCACGAGCCTCGGGTGGGCTGTGCTGGTGAAGGAACGGTTCCGTCACGGGGTCCGGTTGAGGGTGCCACAGGTTTACTGAGGGTGCCTGGCGTTGAGGGCGGTGTGCCAATTATGCTACCACCCCCCTCCCTTGACCCATGGTGTACACTGATTACACCGAACAAGTGCAGAAACCTAATTTGGTAAGCCTCCTAAACCAGGAGTAAAGGGAAGAAATCCCTCTTCCTTTTTGCACTTTTTTGTCACCCTTTTTTTCACTATTCACGTCCCTAGGTCAGGGTGGGCCTTAGCGCGCTCATACCGCCAGGGTTTAGTACACTTTATTAGTCCTGACGAATGCCTGGTAAATTAACACCGCTTTGAAGGAAGAAGCATGTTGACTGACAGTAAATAATTTTGGAAACAACCACACAACTAATTGTGGACTAATTTCCTATACTAACTTTTAAATCTATGTCCCAGTAATCAAATAATAAAAAAAAATTGGATACACTGAAGACATTTTTAATCCTTCACCACCATTTAATTTATCCTCACTGCACGCCTGAACTCACAAGAAAACCCGCTCCGCAGTAGACCTGGCGTCGAAGCACACTAAAGAGGCACTCGGCCTCTTTAGTGGGGCCCGATGATGAAGCATTTCAACACCAGGTTGGTGAGTGAGGGTTTTCCTAACTGACCTAAGTGAGGCCAGTTTCCTTTTTCTGTTGCTCTTTTTTGTGGACTTTTGAATACCATAGGACACTCTTTTCTTGTTTGATAGAAGGAATGGTTCCGTCACGGCCCGCTCGCAGCGCCTGCACTGCGCGAATTCCGCGCCTGTGCTGAGCGTTCTATTAGGTGGGTGGGGCCGTGACGGAACCGTTCCGTCACAAGCACAGCCCACCCGAGGCTAGTGACGGAGCGGTTCCGTCACGAGTACGGGAGCGCCGCGCAGCCACCCCTCCACCTTAGCACTGCGGCGGAATAGCCGCCGCAGCTAAGGAGTTAATTGAGGTGATAACTGCCAGATCACGTTTTACTTGGGTGGAAATCCTACCACTCAGGCGTCCACCACACTGAGAAGGCAGAGCAGAAGCAGCAAATTCTATGTAATCTGGAAGGGTCACAGGATTCAAACACCAACATTCCTGCAGACAGATAATTTCATTCACAGTTAATTCATCCATCTCCTTTATTTTATCCCTATTATCTCAAATTCTTTTTGAGTTCTGGAAGCACATCATAACCTCCTTTGGCACTGCCCTTACACAGCACTGTTTCCAACATTAAGGACATTGATTTAGGGAACTAGCTAGCCACTCCCGATTCAAATGGCAAGATATTTCAGGTTCCATTTTTATCTTATTTTCTATCCTTAGTTGTATGTGTTCTTCCTCCCAAGGAGTGTGCACCTCTTCTGGCTTATGTTTTGGATGCCATGGTGATTGTAAGATCATATTTGGAGCTATAAGTTCAGTTAGGGGCAATTAGTTCCCAATTGCCCTATTGTGCACATTCCTCCTCCCTTTCCCGTGGGTGATATGAGTTTTCTTTCACTTTTTGCCCCAGACTCTATATTGTAGCATCTTCCTGTGGCCCTATTGCATTTCTAAACACAGAGTGAGGTTTCTTGGCCTACTTGTCTGCTCTGGGGGAATGCCAAATGCATGATATGGGGGAATTAAGTATCAAAGAGTATTGGTCTGACTGATTACAAATCAGGTTAAAGCCCCACTTATTTTATTGCTTATGAATCTTTGGACAAATGTCTCTGCCTAGAAACCTGACTGCGTATTTTCATTAATTTCACCACATCGGCTCTTTAAAAGCCACATTATCGTGTTGTTTGAAGACAATGTTTCCAATCCTGGCAGTTTGGAAGCTTATCTTATTATGTTTTGTCTATTAAGGATTTTCCAACTTCCACATGAAGCATACTTTGGGTGTAATGTTATGTTTGTTTTTATTCCTTTCCTGGTTACTTTGATGCCCCAGAGTTGTTGCTTTCCAGCAGCGCTTTGAAGATCTTTTTTATCTGTTCTTACTTTACTGAGCAGGGTGCTGCAAACTTGGGGTAGATCCATTATTTTCACTTTTCCCTCCTGGCCAAAAAGGTCTTCACACCCCACGCTTTGCCCACTTCTGAGCTCAATATTTATAGGAGGCCCTATCATCTATATTGTTAGCCTTAATTGATCAATTATCCCTTCCCTGTGATGGCCCACTGCTGTTGGATTGTCGTAGCCCTTTATTTGTATTTGAGTGATCTGGTCCTGACAACCAGTTGCTACTGATGGCTTTTGGACTTTGATATTTCCCAAGGTCTCAGCTCTGCTACACTGGTACTAATTCTGCTGTTAAGGTAGAATTTCCCTCATTTTAGTTTTAGTTTCATCTTCCTGGCTATCTAATGGTTTGATGTGGTTGTCTTGACATTGGGAATGTGTTGATGGTCTTCTAATTTTTGTGAAGATAGGGAAGGGTTTAAATTCCTGTTTCGAAGGAGCTAAGCCTTAAGCTCCTTTTTTATGCCATTCCTATTCAGCTTCTTTGGGAAAAAACATAGCAGCATACACCACATACTCTCTTATTGCATGTGAAAAAGGGCATTTTATTGAAAAAAGCTGCACATCACATCAACCAAAACCCTAAGCCTTCACCTCACAAAACTACAACTACTTCCCCCTACCCCAACCCCAAACCCCTAAAACTGCCACACTTGTTAACATCTTTTTTTTTGCATCTGTAACTTCTAACCTGGCAATGAACTTTTAACCCTTACATCTGTTAACACTCTAACCTACATCTATTAACATCTAGCTATCTAAGTATCCCAAATCTTAACTTTCAGCGTGTTGCTTTCTCCAGGTTTACCTTTAATACCACCCCACATTATCCTGATTTCCCTATATTCACAACCATCATCTTAATGTATTACCATGGCAACTGAAACTGCCCGCCGCCTTGCACCTGCTCCAAGCGACTAACTAATACAAAGGTTTGCCCCTGTACACCTGTGGTCAATGAACAGGCAGCCCATGGGTACCCAATCAAATCCTAACCCTACCAAAAAAGAAACTATAGATTCTAGGAACAGGTGGAAGGGAAAATTCACAGTGCTTGAATGTCCATCATATCACCTACCAAAATGGTGCCTGCACTTATAAAATGGCCACATATATAGCCCAGTATAGCCCAAATAAGCTAAAATGTAGCCTTGGCTGGCCCATTAACCCAAATTCACCAGGAGGTACACCTCCCTACAGTCAGCTGTTCCCCAACATTGGGCCAAAAAGGGGTAGCACAGACCACATAGTTGCTCATTGTGTGTGAAAAAAATCCTTTATTGAAGTCAGGTGCACATCTCATCAACCAAAACCCTAAGCCTTCACCTCACAAAACTACACCTCCGTATACAATACTTCACCTACTTCTTCCTGGCTTCTTCCAGGCTCCTGCCCCCCATAACATTGTTATCTTGTAACTGTAACTCGTACACTGGCATTCAACTGTTAACCTTTACATCCATTAAGAGTTTAGCCTACTTCTATCAACATCCAATTATCTAAGTATCCTAAATCTTAACTTTTAATGTGTTGCTTCCTTCAAATTTAACTTTATCACCACTCCCCATTGTCCTGATTCCCGTATGTTCACAGCCATTATCCTAATGTATAGCCATGGCAACTGATACTGCCCACTGCCACTCAGAAAAGGCCTACTCCCAACTTTTTTGACCCCCCCAGGAACCTCTGTCATACCTGTTCCCATTCAATGTTCTCTTGAGCACCTCTTTGTTACCTGCAACAAATGTAGCTCCATTCCATACTGTAACAAATGAACTCCATCCCCCCTAAAAAATTCCAGTGAGTCATACCTCAACTCTGGATGCTCTACTGACTCAAACATTACGGCCCTACAAAAAACTTGCTTGCCCCTATTAATTTTGAGCCTGGCCTTATCAATAGTGGTTGGCTTTGTCTTCCCCCCATTGGTGCCTTGGAATTAATTCCATTCAGATGACAAAAGTTTCTGACCACTGCCTCTTAATTTCCAGCATGTCCCTCTTAATTTATTTTAACATAGCCAGACCTTTGCAGACCACCAAATCATTTTTGCCCAGTTGTAACAGAATACTATCTAGACATCTATGCCTCTCCCGAAATGTATACAAGCATTGTAACAAATCCTGTCATCTCATACAACCCTTCCCACGCCAAGTCACTTTAAAGAGGTGGTCGCAAAGCCTGAGATTGATGCCTTGTCCTTTCTGGGGTTCATGCCTTTTCACACAATTAATAAATGAATGTCTTACGATCCATATCAAGAAGTAGATTGTCCCTGGCCCAGTATCTACACCTGAAAAGAGCAACATATGTGAGAAACAACCGAAATTACATGACTCATAAATCTCCCCTTTCCATGAGCACATACTGCCAAAGGCACCCCAATGACTAGCACCCCAACTTCATAATCCTAACCATGTCCCAACAGCTCTGAGCAGCCTCCATGGCCACACTAATCCAAAAAGAAAAGAATAACTTCCATAGTCTCCCAGAGCTTCTCCAAGATTCAACAATACCTTTCCCATTACCCACAACAGCTGGTAAACATTCATCTTAGCCCAATCAGCATGGAAAAAACCACTCACTTTGTGGCCCCACTAATCACCCTCCACCTTGATCCCCAATGTACTAGACACACCTCCAAGACTGGGAATGCCTGCAGCAAAACCCAACTTCCCGTTGCCCTCTGATCTGTTTTAGATTGACACATCCACCACTTAATACTGCCACTCGTACCTCCCACATCTACCAATCCAACCGCAGGACCACTTTCTTCCCTAGTAGTTAAGAGACCCTGAAGTCCCTAAAAAAAAATCACAACATCAGCGTGGAAAACAAAAACCATCTCCTTTTTTTACTGCACAATGTTGGCAGCACACCAAAAACCTTTCCTAGCAAATGCCTAGATAACGGCCTCCTCACCCATGGCCAGCGACCCCTTTCCCTTACCCATCACTCTAGCATCCTTTGTCTCAGTTCCATAGCTGATGGTGTATAACCCCAGAAGAGCTCGCCCATAAAGGCAATTCTAGCCAGATTCTCCACTATCGTTACTTTAGACAGAACCATTGTCAGGATGAACTTTATTACATCTTCTTCCCTACTCCAAAGCTCTGACCTCCATTTCGTCCTCCCTGCTAGAAACTCCTACCAAGCCTGCAAATACGATTTCCGAGTGGACTCCGCCTAAGACCCTACCACTCACTGAAGCATCCTCTCTCTACTATGTTCCACATGTCCACCAACACAGGTGTCTTGTCCTTGTCTGCCTTCAAGGCCAGCCTATGGAACCTCCCTCATTGTGAACGAGAAAAAGCATTTGCAATGCTATTGCCCACGCCAACACATGTTTCAACTAGGAGGATACATCATGCCTCAAACAATCCATCACGAAGACGCACAGCAACTTGAGGACCTGCTCATCCCTTGCTGACTGCCTGTTTACCACATGGACTGCTGCCATTTTGTCTACTCTGAATAACACTGTATTGTAAATCAGTTCTTGCCCCCAAAGCGTCACTGCCACCACTAATGGAAAAAAGCACAAGAAAAGCAATTCCCCCGTGCTTCCACACCACGAGCCATTCCGCCACACACCACCTACCCAGCCGATGCAACCCATAACTGGAACCCCCAGAAGCGTTAGAATATGTCTGTAAATCACAGTCACATTTCTTTTGGGTTACCATAGGAATGCCATTGAAATCCTCCAAGAACCTATGCCACATACGCAGGTGTTCTTGTGTGCCTGTGAACAAATGCATATGATGAAGAGGTAATGGCAGCCCGGCTAATGACATGCCCAGATGCCTACATATAGTCCTACATGCCCTAACTACTCTACACGCAAAATTCAAGTGCTCCAGCATGACCAGCACTTGTTTGACAATCACCTTGGGTTTTTCCAACACTGCCTCTAGTAACAGTTGGATCTGCAACTTCTTGTCCCCCAGGAGGCGCACTTCCATGGACACTGAGTCCAATTTGATACCCAAAATGAGAGTACTATGGCCGGCATTATTGTCTTTTTGGGCGCCAATTGCATCCCAATGTCCCCAATGAGCTCTTGAAAACTTGCCAACTGTTTTTAACAGTCCACAGAACCGGGCTGACAACACAAAAAAGAAGATGTCAAGATAGTGTGTCACCATCCTCTTCACCATGTGTCATGTGAAACACACTGTGGGAAGGAGCTGAAACACTCAAACAGAGCACAAGAGATGCCATGGCCCATGGGTAACACCTTGTTGACATACCAGTACCCTTCAAATTGTATGCCCAGCAACTGAAAATCCTCTGGATGTAGTATCAGCAGTCAAAAAACTGACTTAATATCACGCTTTACCATGAGTGCACTATTTTCCACCTGTTCCACCAAGACCATAGCCACATAATCTTCCAGGGGAGGTTAAGGTTGTAACCACCCCTGGAATTAAATCATTGACATAACTCCTTACTGGCCATGACAAGTGCTGTATAAGACAAAATGTACCCTTTTTTCCTTTTTTGGCACTACCCCAATGGGTGATACAATACAATTGGGCATAGGCCATGTCCCGAATAGTCCAGGCATTCTGTTCTCCTGAAATTCCTTCTGTATCTTCACCTATACAACCTGCTTATGTGACCATGCAGATTGCAAGTTCTCTGCTTATCTTGTAACTCTGGGGCCCTTGTACCCCAGCCAAAATCCTTCCCGAAAACTGTCACTCAACAACTTTGTATCCCTTTTGTCATGGTAAAGTGCCAACCAACATTCCAATTGTTCCCCATCAATTGGAGTATGAGACTTTTCCTATACTTCCTTGTGTCCCGCTTCTACCCCTGATTCCTGTTGCCTGTGTACCTTGCTGCCTGCTGTATGTCCCTTGGTATTGATTCCATGTGCCTGCCTGTGTCCACTGTCCACTACCTCCCGTCTCATAGCACTGCCCGAGGGCTTGTCTACCATTGCACTTGGAGCATTCATGCCTGAATTTACGGTACTCCCTCATACATAATCCTGTGCTAAAACCCTAACATGTCCCAAGCACTCCTCCCTGTGTCTTGGCCACCATCCCCATCCCTCCCTGGGTAGGGCAGGGCTAAAAGGGCGCTATATCAATGGTAGTTCTCTATGGAGGAGCTTCTGCGGATTTACGAACTGCCCTTTCCATATTTTCTCCTTGGTTGCCAACATTAAATAAGCACCAAAGGAATTACTCAACCCCATATCTTTTATCTTTATATTTTTCCCCTCATTTTTGCACTCCAACAGATGGAGGTCACAGTTTACAACTATGCTGATGACCTCCAGCTTATTTTTAATTTTTCTCCCTCCTCACTCGGTGCCTCCAGCTTCCAGTCGGTCTTACTGTTTATCCGGGCTTGGATGAACGCAAACCATCTTAAACTCAACCCGGATAAGACAGAGCTGATCCTGACTGGAGGCGGCAGCAACCCTTGGTCACCTACCTTTTGGCCTAACTCCCTTGGACCCCCCCTTCCCCTTCTAATGCCGTTAAGACCCTTGGTATCACACTGAACCATCATTTGACACCTCACACACACATAAGTTCCGTTGTCTCTTCTTGTTTTTTTTCTTTGCGTATCATTAGAAAAGTATCCCAGTCTTTTCCCTTTCCGCACTTAAACTGATTGTCATGGCCATGATCTTATCTAAGATAGATTATGGGAACATCATTTACAATGGTGCTCCCGCCTACGCACTTCAACGTCTTCAGATGGTGCAGAACCAGGCAGCCCGACTGGTGTATGGCCTCCCAAAATTCCATCACTCTACCCCTCTTCTGATGGCTCTTCATTGGCTTCCAATCAAACAAAGAGCTCTCTTTAAACTCGGTTGCCTCACTTTCCAAGCTCGGGCAGGCACTGCCCCTGCGTTCATCAACTCTGCTATTACTAACTACTCCCCCGCCAGAGACTTACGCTCTTCTTCCAAGTCTCTGCTAGTCATCCCCCGGTTCAGAATAAAACGATCTGGTGGCCAGAAATTCTCGGTACTGGCACCCACTTTCTGGAACTCCCCCCCCCCTCTCAGATCCTCTCCCTCATATATGGAGTTTCGTAAAGCTCTAAAGACTTTTCTGTTTGAGCAAGCTTTCAATCCTTAGTCCTTTCTTTCCCTCAGTTTGAAATCCTATAGCGCCAAGAAATTGCTCAGTGTATGTGCGCTCTATAAATAACTCAAAATTCAAATATCAGGCAATTTCTTGACCTTGATTTCCTTACCCTTTTTTGCCCCTGGATCCTGCAGTCCTGCCTTATCTAGTCCATCCTCTTCCTCTCCTTTCCTTGTTGGCGTGCCCTGTTGACTTTAGCCCCTGTCTCTGGCATCACTGTTGTGGTGCCTGTACCACTACCCCTTCAGCTTGCACTTTGCAGAGCCCAGACTTCCTTCCTTCTGATTGGCCTTCTACTTACCCTGCCATCCCTGACTTACAAACCTCTCCTTAAACGTATTACCCTGCTACCTTCTTCTCTCCCTGCATTCATCCTATGGACATCTTGCGTGTATGCACTGTGTTCTCCCCAGCACCTCCAACACCATTACCTGGCACAGCTTTGCCACCACCTATTTTCTTCTTCCTCTTGAACCTCATTATTCACCACTCCACCTTTTTCCAAACTTGTTTCTCCGTAATCCAACTGTGTATGATCCTCCCCTACATCCCACCGCCCTGTGGGTACCATGACCTGTGCATCAGTACTGCATTTTGCATTCAATTTGAGCCCTACCACATTACCTGAGGGAAACCATTGTGCCATGTTACATCCTCCTGGCCGAGCCCCCACCTGCTGCCACTATGTCCTGCCCGGTTGATGCCCTGCTGAGACCACACCAGACTCCCTTGTGGCAGTGTTGTCGCCGTCCCATGTCAGCATCCGGCTGGCCGCCCTTGGGGTCTGTGAGCCGCATAAAGCTTTCTCTGAGTCCGCATGTCCGCTGTGATGTGGATCCTGAAATATAAACAGTCTGGCGTGCCGCAGTTAGCGTCTATATCTGCCTGACCGACAACCTATTCTGGCACCCACAGCCAGTACCCCCTATCATCCTGTACGTGACTACCTACTACCTACGCTACACCTCCTTGTACCTGCAGCCTTGTCGTGGCCATCGCCCCAGCCCTGACCTGCTCCACACCATCCGAGTGCCCTCCTTGCCGCTGCACCCCTCTCTGTAACCTCGCATATATAACCTGAGAGGGGGCTGTATGTCACCTCTCAGCTCTTCTATCTCCTCATACCCCCCTTCTTCTCCTCATCGTCTTGCTACCCCTCATCGCCCCATTCCAGCATGGCCGCCACCAAAGTTGACATTTTGCCCTTTACGGGACCCTGGACATCTCCCTTTGCCATCTCTAAATCCCCCAATCTTGGCCGCAAGCGTGATACCAAGGTCACCTTCTGGATCCACCCTGCCTCCTTTGACCAATTTGCCTGCATTTCCTGGGTGCTCTCTGCTACACAGGAGGCATTTCCCTGTAAACTCACCCTGTTCTTCCCCCTCTTGCATTTGCCCTGCGACGTTCCCTGTATTCCCTTCCTTCTTTGTGAAAGGCTCCTGGCCCCCCAGAGTACTCGTCTGCTTTCTACTTGCACCCTTCCCTCTACTTGGAGCTCAAATGCTGGAATTATCTTGTTTCAGCACCTTGACAGGGCGCTCACCATCTGCTTTGCCCCCTCCCATCCTCCTGCCTCTGGACTACACAATGAGGCTCTTTACCTGGGCTGTCGCAGGGCCCAGGTACCACCTCCTGTGCCCCTAAACCTTCCGTCATCATTGAGGCCTCAATTAGCATTACAGGCTGCTCCCTAGTCCCCCCTCCCATCCATAAATTCAAGCGTGTGCCGCAGCACTGTGACTCTCAAAGAGCGCAAGCCTCGCACATCCCCAGAGGGCGTTCTCCTCCCTCTTGAGCGGCTCCTGGCACTTACCTGATTCCACATCTCCCCAAACTGCCCTGAACCTTAGAGAGCACAGCCCGCAGTTACTCGGGCGCCTGGTGTCCATAGATCCATGCACCTTGCCTCCGCTAGCAGGTGTATGGCTTACTTCACCCCAGCCTCATCCATCCTAAGCCTAAATCCTCAATTATTCTGACAACACAATACTCCCTTAGCGCTTGAAGGCCACCGTCTCGCCTACCAAAATGGTGGCTGCCCTTATAAAATGGCTGCAGTATAGCCCAATGAAGCCCAAATGTAGCCAAATGTCCAAATGGCCTGACCCATTGCCCCAAATTCCCCGGGACGGCGCACCTCCCCACAGTCGCCTGCCCCCAAAGCCTTTTAGGCGCTTTTTGTTTTTCCTCAATGGTGCACACCAATCATTGTCCATATTTGAGATTTCATTTAGTTGTCTTTGTATGTGCCTGTATCCCTACTGTTCTTTGTCTAAATTAATTTCCTTAACTTGAATTGCATTGTAAGTGCCAAGCTCACTTGTTTTTTCGTTTGATGTTTTGCATGGCTGGGAGACTGTGGATACACTTTTCCCCACCGACCAATGGGTATTTCAGGAGCCAAAGGGATTTCAGGTTCAGCCCTTAATCCTACTTTGTTATTTGTTCTCCCACCGCCAATTATGGTACTGATTATGGGTGGGTGGAACTTGCAGAGTTTTTCTTCACAGAATTCCACAGTTACCTAAAAACACCGCAAAATTCGACGGAGTTCCACGAGTGGCGAAACTCTGGTCCGCCGTACATGGTCTCATCTTCCCAGTGTTTTTAGAACAAGTCTAGGACTCAAATGTGTCCCTTGTATGCCTGCATTGGGTCCTGGTCCAGGTCATTTCCCTCCCTATTACTAGCCTAGTCAGAATGATTCATGAAGAAGGGAGAATTCAGACAATTGCCCATACTGAGCCCTGGATGCCTGGTCACTGCTGCTTACTGGCACTGCGGAGGGGTGCTAGCAAGCCTCCGCGCTGCTGCCCCATGTTGACCAGGAGGCCCGGAGCCCTAACACTTTACTGCTCTCCACTCCACAGCGATCTTAAAACATTTGCTGCTTGTGAGGGTAACCGCAAAGGACGCAGCCAATCTGCAGTGTGCGGCACTACGGCTCCTACCCCCAGATTCATGAAACCCATTTTCTGCGAATTCTAAATTGCGAGAAATACCGAATCGCAATTTAGAATTCGCATAATGGGATTCATGAAATTCTGCGGAAAAAAATAGCGATTCGCATTCGGCCGCAAAAGCCGATTGCGATTTTCCCTAAATTGCAGAATAATCGCTAAATCGGACAATTTCCGGGTTGAAATTGCGATCTCGCTATTAGCGAAATCGCAAATTGCGATCTCGCTAATAGCGAGATTGCAAAAACGGGAATTTGCATTTCGAGCACAGTGATGACATCACAACCAAGAATCAGGCAGTTCCCTCCCTCATTCTGAATACTGAGGCTGATTTGAAAGCAGCACTGCTCAGAGCTCCACTCTAAACCACCTCCAGCTTTGAATTTGGATACTCCCCACTGCAGCAATGTCACAGGAAGCAGCAGGGACCAGTTCCACAAGGAGAAAGCGAAAAATGTAATTCTCCGAACAGGAGCTTGAACATCTGATTGAGGGAGCCAGTCGACAGACTGTTCGGGAAGGACTCCAGGAGGGTGCCAGAGGCCGACAAACGGCGAATTTGGTTACGCATCCGCGCAAAAGTCAATTCAGTTGGAGTCACCCAGCGATCAATTGACGATCTCAAAAAGAAGTGGTTCGACCTCCGAGGTCGTGCCAAGGAGAGGATCGCCGAGAGGCTGGGTAAGCATGTTGCAACAGGAGGGGGAGAGCCAACAGTCCCTCCCAACACCCCATTGGAGTACCTCGTTGAGGACACCTTGCAACCTAAGGCATGCGTGGGGGTAACCCTGCTGGACAGGGAAGCAGTCGCATGGCACTTACCTTGGCTTTCTTGGGTGGGTCGGGAGGAGTCCAGCCGGGTTACCCCCAAGCATGCCTCAGGTTGCAAGGTGTCCTCAGCGAGGCACTCCAATGGGGTGATGAGAGGGACTGTTGGCTCTCCCGCCCTTCTGTTGCAACACGCTCATTGAGGACACCTTGCAACCTGAGGCATGCGTGTGGGTAACCCGGCTGGACTCCTCCCGACCCACCCAAGAAAGCCAAGGTAAGTTCCATGCGACTGCGACCCTGTTCCCTAACAATGGCCATGACCCTAGAGCTACCCATTAGAAACCCCAGTCATACAGCCCATGCACACCAGAAAATCCCTATTGCATTGTGGGACATGTAGTCTGACCTCAATTTACATCCAGCCCCATTCAGCCAGATATGTCCTAATAGAGTCAATCCAACAGCCAGGCAGGGAATGCTAGCCTGCATGCATGTAGCAACCTTCCATGTGCAAGATACATGTTATTAATCAACGTCCACTTTACATCACAGGTGGCGCTGAAGATACCAGCAGCGACAGTGAGGGGCTGCAATATGACGAGAATCCTGAGGATTCTGAGGGTGACGCACATCCATCCACACAACCAGGTCCATCAGGGCGAGCACCAGCGCCAGATGCCTTACCACCACCTGCAACGCCAGCGACAACAGGCGCACCACAAACGCCAACTGTGAGACCCATGCCAGTGGCATTGGCAACACCAGCATCCACCAGGCCACCAACATAACGCACACATACTGTGCCCACCCAGTCCAGCGGACAGGTCAGGGAGCGGCGCCAAACTACACCACGCGCCGGCAGGAGGGGGGTGACTGTGCGTGTGCCGGGTCTTTCAATAGAGCGACGCATGCTGCGCGTCCACTAACAACAGGCACAACACCTTGCAGCAATATATCTGCACCTGCACAATACAGCCAGGAATGTTGGCCAGCTGTCCGACCGGATGGAACGAGTGACCACAGAAGCGGAGGCAAACACTGAGGCCATGCTGACCCAGCGGGACCTCACCCGGCGCCGCCACCGCCAGCTCCTAACACGCCTCTCGGCGTACACGCACTCCAATTATATAATTGGCCATGCAAATCCAGATGGTCCAATGCTGCCAGGATGTGGCACGAGCACTTGAGCAGGCAACCACTGCAGTTCAGGCTCTGCAGGCAACTGGCCACGGCCAGGCAGGAGGGGATGACGCTAGTGAGGGAACATCTAGCCACAGCAGCCTTTCTTTGCCACCGGTTAGAGTTCCCCGCCGCAGCAGCAGGCCCACTGCGGCATCACGTGCGAATCCGGAGGAAGAGGTGGAGAGGCGACTCGGAGCTTCAGGCCGGAGGCGCCAATGACATTTTAGCTCATCATGCAGGGACATGCTGATGACAAAAGCATGCCCTCTAACAAATCAGGAGATGTATGACGCAATACACCTCAAATGTATCTTTTGAAAATAATGTATTATTATTGTGAAAACAACAATAATATTTATTCAACAACAGTACATCAGACTCATGTCATTATTTCAATTGTCATGCATGAGTGAAGTGTTGGGTGAGTGGAGTGGGTGCACTAGAAACAGTTAATTGTGAATTGGTTGCGGCGTCTGTGTCCTTCAGCTGGATTTTTGCCACGTCCATGACGCGCATGTGCAGGTGGGCGGTTGTCCCCTTCCGACTCACTGCCACATATCTCTACATGTATCCTGCGCTTGGTAGCAATGTTGTGGAGTATTGCACGCATGGCCACGATGCGGCAGCAGACTTCAGGCTCGTATTTTAGGGCCCCACCAGTCTTGTGAAGTATGCGGAAGCGTCTCTTCAAAAGGCCAAATGTCCTCTCAATGCAATTTCTAGTACGTATGTGTGCTGCATTGTAACGCCGTTGCTGTGTTGTGGCAGGGTTGAGGTATGGGGTGAGGAGGTACTCACGGAGACCGTAGGCGCTGTCACCTGAATGAAAGGAGCAGAGGGTGAGTGCCTGTTATGCGCAGCAACATGGTGACAATGTACCATTTAGTGGCATGTGTACTTACCTAGAAGGTGTCCTTTGCCAAAGTCTCCCCTGGCCAGTCGTGTGTGCATGCCGCTGTGCCGGAATATGAATGAGTCATGTGTGCTCCCCGGGTATTGTGCCACTATGTCTGTGATGATTGTCTTAGCGTTGCACACCATCTGGATATTCAGGGAGTGGTAGGACTTGCAGTTCCGGTACATGTATTCTGTTTGTGCAGGTGGGCAGATGTGGATGTGGGTACAGTCTATGCATCCAATTACATGGGGGAATTGTGCAATGTTGTAGAAATCCAGCTTGGTTTGAGTCAAGTCCTGTTGGGTGGTTGGGGATGTGATGTAATGGTTTAGCCGGGTCAGCATTGCCTCCAGGAAACTCCTTAGGCAGCGGGACATGGTGCTCTGGGAGATCCCCCCTGCATATGCAACTATCCCCTGGAAGCTTCCGGAGGCCAGTAGGTGCAGGCTGCACAAGACCTGTACATGGGTCGGCACGGCATTGGTCCTCCTTGTTGGGTGCTGCATCAGGGGGTATAGGTCCCGGATCAGCTTCGTGATCATTGCCCCATTCAGGCGGTACTTGGAGTAGATTTGCTCTGCAGTTTGGCCCAGTAGGGTGATCCGCTGGCGAAATATTCGCTCCTGTATCCTGCGTCTGTTCTATGCTGCTCGCTGAAGCCTTCGCCGCCTGACCACCATGTAGAGTCCTGGCATTGTGAGAGTCCTCATGCTCCAGCTGCGTATCCTTAAGTGTGTTTGGTCAGGCCTGCTCCTGTGGGTGGTTTGTTAAAGTTTTTTTTTTTTTTTCCTTAATGGTTACCACCTGGTTTGGGTTCTCCTTAAATTGCGTGTCGCTAATAGCGATTTTTGGGTTTTTCGCATTTTGCGTCTTTTCTTGAATAGCGATTGCGATTATTTAGCGATTTCGCAAATTAATTCACAGAATCCATGGTTTCTCGCAATTTCCGATTCGCTAAAGGGCTTCCAGGATTCTGCTAATTACTTTGCGAACTCGCAATTTTTCTTTACCGAATTCGCAATTTTATACTTTTCACAATCATGAATTCCTTTTCTTCAAATTGCGATCGCAATTGCTGATTCGCAGCTATTGTGATCGCAATTTTGCTTCATGAATCTGGCTGCTAGTCCCTCCCAGACACTGATGGAATCAGACCTGGCACTGCTCATAGGCGGGAAGGAGGGCCCAACGTACGATGCTCTACAAACTGGTACTTTCATTCTTATGTGTTTGCAGTGTGGATGCCACCCCCTAAGAGACAAAACAATTGTGTTGGTGCAACGCTTTTCTTGCAGGGCGAACAAGGCCGCTATATTTAAAGGGCTCATCAGTCTAACTCTCTAGCAAACACACTGCAGCTGAGGAATAAGCTGGATTAATGATGTGCTTTACTAGGCAAATGCCCCAGGCTGTAATGCCATTCATTAGAATAACAAACTGGCAGGGTGGTGCAGAACAGCATTTGCTGCCCTGGTACCATGGAACTTTGCAAGAAGTATGACAGTCGTCGCCAGTTATGTTGTGCACCGCCTTTTCATTGGACTTGGCTAGTCCAGTTAAAATATCTTATGATTCACATTTAATTTCTGAGCTTTTTCAGTTCTTACGAAATGTCAGTGATGCATGCAATGACGTCGAATGTACAACAGAGGGCACCACGATAGAACACCACTCAATGGATTCAACTTTTTTTTACATTCTCTAAAGCGAGGACACAGGCTTCAAAGCAGAATCTAGGTTTTTTTTATTTTTTCTATTTTGGCGAATTAAGTTGCTTCTCACCATTTCAGTTTAAGATGGAGCTCAGAATATTGTGGTAAAAGATACGTTTTCATTGACTGACAACTTAATTAAGTAGTAAGTGTACCTGTACCAAGCACACCCAGCAGTCTCCGGTCCATCCTGCACCTAATTGAAACATCACACTGAGGGGCTGTCATGTGCTTCAGCTGCGAGAATGGAGATGCAATGGCCACCACCTGTTTACTTTTCAGTGCACAGGAAGTCATCTGGGGAGACCGTGTGCTCAGGATAATCTGTGCACAGATGCTCCCAGGTTACCATACCTACATTACAGTTAGCAAGCTTGCAGTAAATTGCAATACGTAGCATCACAAGTGAACCGTTTTGTACAATGCAGCAATAAGTTTTGACTTTATGCAATTGTACCAGTTTCTGGCTCTGATTTCCTACGTGATACTCTGTGCCTGAGGTACAGCGCTTTACTTCTAAGTTCTATCTGCATCTCACTAACAGGTGCCATTGCGTTGCATGCTGCAGAACCCAAATAAACTCCTGAGAGTTTGTATTTTTATTTTATGTGGAGATGTGTGAATAAAATGTGTGTACATCAAGGATCGTGCAGTACAGTCAGTGACGGCACCAGGCTGGGGCGTGCGCAGCAGCAGCATCATGTTCAAGTACATGCACTTTCTGTAGGGGTGGGGGTAAACGCCACTCCACCGGAGAAATTCATGGAGTTTTTCCACTGCATGCTGTGCTTGGAGCACGGAGGTCAGCAAAACTCCACCAACCACCGCATGGTGGAGTTTACAAGCCCATTCCAAGACTGTTGATTGCAATTCCCACCTTTAATATCCTGTGGGAGGATTGGTATAACATTGGGTAAAGTGGCTAGGTTATCGAAGATTGAGCTACATTGACAATATACTGATTAGTCCTTGATGAACTCTTGAGCATGTCTTATTAGCTGGTTTAATTGATCAAATTTGGCACCAATCCCCATTGTGAACGTGGCTAAAGTTTCAGCACATTCATTTGCATAGCCAGTTTATCCACATGTAACCTACTTGCCTTGGTAGTGGCCGATAATGTTTTTATTAAGGCCTTGCCCCCTAAAAATGTTGAACTGCTGGTGGAAGGTACCAAAGATACCCAGGGATTTACGAGATAATTGTCCTCCATCTCACCCTCCTTCTGCCCATCTTGTTGGCAGTCCCGCTGGTCATATTCTACCACCACTGTAGCAACAATGCGACCTTCCTCCTCTTTCTAGTATTACAGGGGATTCACAATCCAATTTTGCTTTAATTTGGGAGGGATGGTCTCATGTGTGGGGGTGTGGTCATAATTATCATCTTTGGGACTACACTAGGACTCTGGACTGCAGGAATCCACCTTTCTATTACCTTTAGGAGTACTTCAACCCCCAATTCTTCTTCACATGTTTCCCTTTGCATATTTATGTTACTTTCACTTCCACTGCCCCTTTCCCCGTTAACTAAGTCTCTCGCAACACTAATGCTGTGTGGCTCAATGAGTGGATCTTTGAAGCTGCTTGACCGATCTCGCTATAGTTAAGAGATTTTAAGCATCCTTCACTCATAGATCTCTTCTTGACACCAATTGTCCTTCTTACTTGTGGAACTATTTGATGAGCTATTTCAATTGGCTTTGCCACTTTCTTCATTTGATCATACTTAATGCAGAAGTCTCTTAAAGAGAGTGTCCCATTTCATTTACCTTAGGCCTCAGTGAGGCCGTCTCACCGATGATGGCACACACACTCACCTGCGTTTTCTTAAATAATATAAGTACATTTACCCATGCAGTTCCCTGAGTGCCACTGGTGTCTCCTTTAGAATATAGGATCAAAAGGAAGGAGCTCTATCTGTATATTGCATGTGTTATCCTAACGGGGAATTACATTTTATGGTATGGTGTTGTGGTTTGACTTTAAAGTGGCTATTATCCCCCCAGTAACCAACCACACTATTGCCTCCGTCTGTACTAACTCAAACTGCAACAATGCCATGTTTTTCTTGCTTGTTTGCTGTTAGTTACACAAGAGAAGAGACATCACCCACACTGCAGCCAAACAGAAGGCCTGTACAGTGACATCACACATCAGTCCTCCAATCTCCTCTGCTTGTGCAGCTCAGTGCAACATCCAACTGAAAGCTTTAAGATGGCCCCAAAGAAAGATGATTCCAAGAAAGTGGTCAGTGAGAAGAAGAAGCTATGCACCAGTCAAGTGTCGGCACAAACATTTTTTGGGCCACATTATGCGCCTGCTGCACCAGCCTCCAGTGAGTAAGCTAGGAGGAGCACTCCCGCATCAACAGCACCACCCCAACCTAAGACCAAGACCATATCTTTCAGTGAGGTGGCCACTGCAATCATGTCAAGGCAGACAAGCTGTGATGTTGAATTGGATTTGTCTCTTTTGCAAAGTATTACCCAATCGTTTTAGGAAGCAGAGCAAAGTGGACAGCAGCTGCAGCCAGCAATAGGACATCTTATTGATGCTGGAGCAGAACAGGAGGTTGAACATCCTGCAGAGCAAAAACCTCCTCTTTTAAAAATGTTGGCTCCCAGATCTCCAGCAAGGAAAAGGAAAAGTACTACTACATCTATTTCTTGAAGCACCACTTCTGATGTTGATGCTAGGAACCTGGAGTTTACTCCGGCATGTCTGGGGAACGCCAGGAGAGGCAAGGGAAAAGAAGAGTTCCTGAAAGCCTTGGAATTATGGAAGGGGGTGATGCGCAGAATGACGATGAGCTAGTCACTGTGGAAGGTGACACAGAGGAGTCCTACATTGCTTTTCAACCTGCACCAAGGGATGTGGCACAGGTAGCAATGCCAGCTCCCATATTTGCAAAGCCAGAGCTGAGACCTGCACTAACCTCTACCTCAGTAAAAGTATGTACTGCAGAGATGCAATCGAGGACACACCCACCTCCCTCCGGTTCTACTTCAGGCTTTGACAGTGGCCCAGTAAAAACTTTTCCCCCCCAGTTTGGGAATTGTTTGCGGTTAGCAAAGAGGGGGAGCACATTGTATTGTGCACCATTTGCCACAAAAATGTTCTTTGAGGTATGCCTGGTACACAGTCATTATGGTACTGGAGGCCAAATGACCCTTATGTAAAAACACCATGTAATCTGGTGGGTGGAGCACCTTAAAAAAATTGCTGAGCGTAGTTGTGGTGGTAAAGGTGAGAAGAGCCGGCGAACATCAGCTAAAAGTCCAATCATGGTGGGAAATAATGATGGGGAAGAAGAGGGTGACATCCTCATGCAAAGCAGCCCTGTCCCCAGTAGTGCACCAGCAAAATCACCCACCTCAGGGACTTCACAATTGCATAAAACTTGGAATCAGATGAAGACACCAAAGCATACAGTGACTGTCCAACCACAATGCACACTGAGTCTACCACCACCTACTTCTCAAAATTCGGCTGCATAAGTGGCTCTAGAAAAGAAGAAAAAAATACACCCTACTATTACGAGCCTGTTTAGGCAGGTTGGACCCCATGACCGCAATCACCCAAAGGCACGTTTGTACAATGGGAAGCTTGTAAAAATGTTAGCGCTGGACATCGTCCCTTTTCTGTTGTAGAAGGAGTGGGATTCATAGAATTTGTGGCAGACATCTGCCCAAAAATCGAAGGTTCTAAGTCATATCTGTTTTGCCAGAGTTGCTGTTCCAGCGCTGCATCACAATGTACTGCAATTGGTTGGCCAAGCTTTGCAGCAAAGTGCTGTTCACACTATCCACCTGATGACAGACGTGGACCAGTTGTCAGACGACTGATTACATGTGCATCACTGCACACTGGATCTCTTTTGTGGGGGTAAAGCAAAAGATATCTGCAGGTTTTGGCCATGAAGAAGGTTTTAAGAGCATTAGGTGGCATGCAACAGTGGCTATGTTCACCATGGAATCACATTCAGCTGTAAACATATTGGATGAATTTAACAGCAAGGTATGTGAATGGCTGTGATCCAGTTGTCTCAGACATGGATTTGTTGCCACGGAAAATGGCAGTAACACAGTCAAGGCCATGGCTGTAATTTCAGGGTCCTGTCTTTGGCCCTTTGCATCATTCTGGTAGTGCAAGTTTCCAAAAAAAGAATACAGAGTCAGCAACATACTGAGCACCTGCAAATTAATCTGTACTAATTTCAGCCATTCTTTCCTAGCCTTGAAGCAGTTGTAGATTATTAAGTAAGCTAATAGAGTACCAGTTAAAGCCCTGATACAGGAGGTGCCAACATGTTGGTACTCGACTTATTACACATTGCTACGTCTGTTTGAGCAGTACAATCAGATCAATGATTATGCCATTCAAAGAGAATGGGATGCAGTTGGGAAAGCTATGGCCATGGATGTGGAGAAACGGGGCCTAGTCAAATGCCTGACACAGACGCTACTCCCTTTTGAGATTTTCACATGGGCATTTAGCATTGAGGACAGTATGATGGACCAAGCTATGCTCATTGTTGCATCTGCTACAGGACCAAGGGAAAAAAGTGCCTGGAAGTTCCACCTCCACAGGTGTGAATGAAAACACAGAAGTGCTTGCCGTGGTTCAGAGCTTACTCCTTCAATTGGCTTCCAATGCAAGACTGCAAGACAACATCATCTTGTCCAATCAGTACATCTATAGCGCAATACTTGATCCATGGTACAAAACTATTGTGCCCACTTTCATTCTTTTTTCTGAAGGGGCTGTTTCAAAATACAAAATGTGGATTGTAGAGGAAGACAGAGACATTGAAGAGCAATTACTGGATCTTGCAGTCCCACCTCGCATTTCTGGGGTGCAACCTTCAAATTCCAGAGAGGGCAGTCTTGTCTCACAGCAGCCAACAACACTATCAACCAGAATACCAGCAGCAACAGTAGGACCAGACTCAACCTCTGCATTATATTGATATCAATTGGCAGGACTAAAGTCCAGTGCAGAAGCAATGGCAATAGAGGTCAAGCAAGTGGCAGCACCAATGATCATCCAGAGGATGTTCTAGGAGTATCTGGATGATCCAAAAGAAGTCTATATGGATCAAAATCCATTGATGTATTGGTATGGGAAGATGTGCCAATGGCCAGAACTCAACAGGCAATAAAGTATCTGGCTTGTCCTGTTGCCAGTGTGTCTGGTGAATGTGTGTTCAGTGCAGCTGGCGTGGTTGTCACATTGAGAAGGACCAGACACTGACCTCAAAATGTGGAGCGATTGAGTATGATCAAAATGAACCAGCATTTTATACCACACAATTACACCATTCCTGAACAGCAGCACAGGAGTAGGGTGATTGGTCTGAAAATGAATCAAATGTGTTAACTGACCAACTTCTGTGTGAACCACCTGAGTTTGAGGACGAACTCTAATTCCCAGACTAAGTATGCCAGTGCTCTCATTAAACTTTTACATTTTCTCTCATTGAACTTAGTTCTTTCTTTGCAAAAACACACACACAAAAATAGGCGGAGCAACATTATTATTTTTGTGTCAGATTTATGCTGCCCACCTTTTTATTAGTCACATATATATTGCTGGATTGCAGTTGGACCAGTGTGCATCGAAGAAGCTTCCACAATTCTTTCATGACATTGGGGACAATACCTGTCCACCGTGCATGGTTATTGCCTCATGCCTACCTCTTTTTGCATCAATTAGCACTAGAAGGGCCGCCCCATAAAATAATTTATTATCTACAAGACTGCCTACCAATAACAAATTCCAATGTGCTACCTACATCAAAGATGATTGAATAACTAGTACCTGAACTACCCGGGTTTTGGATTGGATGAGATAAATTCAACTATTGCAACGGTGATTGACTGATTGCGTGAGCGGTGATATAAGTTGACTGATGATTCGTGAGGTGGCAGACAGTGAAGGATGGTGTGTTGAACTGTAATATAGGATATTACTTGAGATGATTATTGATTTGCATTGTTTGGGGCTTAAATGATGGGAGCTCATTGGTTTTCCCTGTAGGTGATCAGCCCTTTCACACTGAGCCAGATTTAATTGCAAGTTGTTCTCCTTTTTTCTGGTTCTTCGGAGAACTGAACAGTCACTTTAGTTAACAAACAAAAACCTATGCAAAATACTGCAATTCTTGTTTCTCTACTTGTTCTTCAACAGCAGGGCACTCCACGTCTATCTTGCTCGGGTCATCGTCATTCATGATGATGACAACTGGTCTGGGACAGCGTTACTTGGAGTCAGGAGGAATGTCATGGAGGAACTCATGGCAGGAGCTACATGACTGCCTCATCAACTGCTAGAAGAAAGAAGTTATCGAGTATCGACTACAGTTCAAAGGTAAACCAAGAGTCTGAGGTCTAGTACTCAGCTGTGTGGATTAGAGAGAAGTTTGTTTGTGAAATGCTGCTCTGTGTGAGTGTGAATGTGTGTGTGTGTGTGTGTGTGTGTGTGTGTGTGTGTGTGTGTGTGTGTGTGTGTGTGTTGGACTTGTGGCAAAAGTGATACTCTGAGTACCCATTTTGTTTTTTTTTGCTCTGCCTCTGAGTCTTCTTGATACATTCCTCTTGAAGCTTACCTTCCTTCTGTTCTTCTCCTTGACTCTACAATACAGTTTCTCTTTTACAATCCACATGCCTTCTTCTAGTCTCCTTCACAAATGAAAGCCAAAATCTAGCTGAGGTCAGCAACAGTCCTGCTTACCGACAGGACCAGTGCAGACAGGCCCCAAAGTGTGGGATTTCCGAAGACAATGGAGATGTTCAACCCAATTTTTCAATACAGTTTCATTTTTCTTTTAACAATCATATTAACTAAGAGAAGTTGGTGGGTTTGTTCACATCCCAACCTAGAAAACAACATTTCAATATATGATAAAATGGGTCTCGGGCAGGACTGTTTGCAATGCATTTATCTGTACTCTGTCATACTCATTCCTTTGTTTTCTTCTAACAACAGATGGTGAATGATGGGCTACTGCTTGTTGCCCATATGAATGAGGCCTTGTGTTGTAGTGTTTGTCTTTGTCAATTCTTTCCCCAAATCCCATTACCCATCCCTTCATCAAAGCCCTAACCCTCTTTCCCCTAGCTGTGTGATTTATTGAGGTGTGACTTAAATTACACCATCAATGGATCACTGACTTAATGGGGCGAATGTGCTGAAAGCAACACCATCTTACTATAGAATCTTCTAAGCTGTAGCCCACAGCAGCCCATTACCAACATGCACATTAAAAATGATCCATATATTATAGATATAGAATGAAGAACATCAGTCGTCAGAATCATCATTCAAGCCTTGTATTGCTTAACCGTACACGGCTAACCTAAGCTTGTCCACTCAGACTTTTGAGTCCATTTATTATAACTTAGGGTTTCACAACTAATACTGCTAGCACCACATTAGCCAAATCTTACTAGTATTGCTATTTTTTTCATTTTAGCACAATCCAGCATTTTCATTGTGTCATCACACAGTATTCAGGTGGTGTCAATTCTTTGAAAATCTTTGATGAATATATAACCCACTTACTCAGTATTTCTACTTCCATTTAGTGGCCTATGATGGATAATCAATAAATCATTCAGATCAATCCTGCAGTTGGAGCTCACCTTGGTGGAACGGGAAGTGGGACCTTGCTTGTGAAGTTGCAATGCCTCCCCTGTTATTGCTGCATATATATTCAGGTAAGACAACTAGTATGGATGAAACTTAACTTAGTATGAAATAAATTAACTGCTAATGTTTTTAGGTTTCGAAACCTGGCGAGGGGCGAAGCCCCTCCCAGATCGAAATCTATTGTTTTCAATAGTGAGGTTAGGACAGCCTCTGTTTCCAATTGGCTAGCTCCATAAATGGAGACTAGCCATTGGGAGACAGAGGCTGTCAATCGCGCTTTCTCACGAAAACGCGATTCGGGGGCGTTTCTGGTGCTTTTTTTAAGCCCCGCCCCTTTGTCCCGGGCCGCGCTGCGATTGGCTGCCGGCCCGGGACACCCCCGTGACGTCATTACCGGGCCGCGCTGTGATTGGCTGCCGGCCGGGACACCCCCGTGACGTCAGCCAATCACAGCGCGGCCGGGACCTGACTTGTTTATGATCTCTTAGCCTCAGTCTGCAGAATCGCCAAATGTTGTTGTAAAGTATAAAAATAACAGAGAACGGAGATACCCGTATCTTACAGGCAGATCCGACGGTCTCTCCCGGGAATTCACCGATATGTCCCCTAGCTCTCCTATGGGTCGGTATCTCGTGACCTCTGTGTACAGTAGGGATTTGTTAACATCTCTCCTCTGCGGGAAGTGCAGATACGGAGACATCGCCGCAGGACCTCCAGAGACACACAGCCCCTCCAGATAGACAGCCCCAGTCAGTCTCTGCTGCGGAGCCGAGGAGGTGTTCGCGAATCTGCATGTTTCTCACCGGGGCATTTCGGTAGCAGCGGTTCCAGCCGAGCGCGGCCGGGATCTGCTCTGCCTCATTCATCACTGGCCTCTGCTCTGTGCTCCTGTGGAGGAGAGGGTACAGCTGTGGGGGAGAGTGAGAGGGGAGCCTCAGTCCGGCAGCTTCTGCGTCTGGCACCTCCAGGGGCTCCGCTCTGTAGAAGTCCACCTGCTGCCCCAGTGCCGGGAATGTAGCGCCTTGAACACCAGACGCCGGAGGCGGAAGCACGGCGATCCACAGTCCAGGAGTGCAGAGCACACTGGGCGAAGCTCGGGACACTCAACCTCCGCGTCTTCAGATCAGCAGAGACGACACTTCAGACTCTGGCACTGTATGGACTACCGACGTCAGTGCACAGCAGTATAGACTGCCCTTTGAGCCTCCTCGTGCTTGAAGTACCGAGGGTGGGTGCCCGCTGGTAGACGAGATGGGCTCAGACTGCAGGAGCCTCCGTGTCCGGGTACTGGTGTCTGAAAAGCTGCAAAACAACGCTTTAGCCTCCCAGCACTTCAAGGGTTTAGAGGGTTAGTGTACTGTTGGAGAAACTGGGAACTTCGGAGCATCCCGGTGTTTAAAGTGCCTAGAGGATGGGTGCTCCCTTGGGAGAGCCTGGGAACACTGTAGCCTCAGGCTCCGCCGCCAGAACCATCTGCATACACAGGCTGAGAGACGCCGGGAGCACCGGAGCCTTCGGCGCTTTAAAGGTGCAAGTATGCGGGGTAGACAGGGTGGAACTGAGATATGCAGCCCATGCGCTTCAAAGGAGCAGGGGCGAGGTGCGGACTGACGCGGGACTCTGAGCGCCTTCCAGGGCTCGAGATGCAGGTCACAGATGGGAGTAAGCGGACTGGAGCCCCTGGCACTGCAGCTGCACAGACGCGATCCTAAGCACTTCCGAGTAAGTGCCGGTGATACTGTGCACACTGGATACTCCCGCACTTCCGAGGTGTTGCACCCACTGCACTGTTCATAGTGTGCGCGCGCTTACTTCCCATGGGTTGCACGCACTGCGCTGCGCACACTTGATTCTTCTGAGATGCAGTACACGCTGCACTGTGCACGCTGGACACTTCTTCACTTCGGAGATGTTACACACGCTGTGCTGCTCGCGCCGGGTGCTTCCGCGTGTCAGGGATGTTGCCTGCACTCAGCACTGGATGCTTCTGTGTTGAGCACAGCTTACAACGCGCACTGGTTGTGACCCTGGAAGGGACAGGACCGGACTTGCCCTGCGCTCGGCGTTTCTCACAGGGGGTCTCCGCCTTGTCCCGGGTCCTTTACTCCCTCCTCCTCTGGGGTCTCGCAGCTTTCCGCCTGCACCGGAGCTGGACTGTGGTGCGCTGGAGCTGGCGCTGGGATGTACAGACTGCCTGTCCCGCTCTCCCAGATTGGATCAGCCTGACATATCACACGGGGCGGGGGGTCAGAAACCTCAGGCAAGGAGCTGACACTGGCCGCGCTCACAGCCCGCCCCTTTTACGAGAACCTTTCCTCTCACTACCACCACCTCCAGCACCCCTACCCCAGGCACTCTCCTCTCTCCAGCAACCTCCTCTCGCCAGCACTCTTTTGCAGGTCCCCTTCCCCCCCACACCTACTGTCACTTCCGAGGAGCGCCTCTTCTAGCGCCCCATTCTAACACCTTGCTACACCAGCAATTCTAACCAAGCAGCTCTCCTCCTAGCAACACCCCTGTACCTCCGTATACCCACTCTTTTCACCTGCACCCCTTCCTCTACAGCCCCTTCTACTTACCAGTAACCCCCATCCCACAGAGCCCGCCCACTCACCAGCACTCCCCTTCCCCGAGTATTGCTTTCCTCAGCACCCCTTCTGCTCACCACCCCTCCTCCGCCAGCAGCTCCCCCCTCAGTAGTACTATTCCTCCACAAGCACCCCTACTCTCACCAGCACACGTTATCAATTAACACTCCTGGTCTCACCGGCACCCCGCTTCTGACCACCGCCGCACCCCCACACCCCTTGGTCTTTGGCGGGAATACCCCGCTGTCTGCCTCCTGGACTGGTGGCCTGTCCTAGCACCCTCATCGCGGGTCTGCGACGTATTTAAACAATGTTTAACCCCTTCCCCCCGTTCGCATTTCTCTCCCCTCTTAAACTATTTGTTCTATTTCCCCTTTCATAGCCCGCTCACCTCTTCTCTACATCTCGCCCAAGAGCCTGTACAACCCCACTCTTCCATCCTGCCCGCTTTTCATTATGCTTTAAAGTCATCGCATCTCTCCGTTGCCCTCACTCAAGCACCCTCGTTTGTACTCTCTACCCCCATGCCCCCCCCATATGTCCCCGTCCCTCTCAGTTCCTTTTCCACCCAATCCCTCGTTGTTCCGTTACACTATGCTGAAGGCAGCACCTCGGCCTGTCCACCGGTGAAGCCCCTGCGCAACCTCGCTCCCTGAAGCCTGCCAGTGCTATCTCAAGGGAAAAGGGACTCATTTCCCACACATCTTTCCTACTCTATCCCTTCTGGAATGTTTTGATCTAGCTGAACACAAGCTGTGCCCCCTCCACGCCTGTCACAGCAGGGGGGGCGCCTGCCACCGACACTGTGCCCCATACACAATGGGGCGCATGCAGACAGCGGGGAGCTCGAACCCCCACTGTTTCCGACCCTCTCATTACAGGAGCATCGAGACCCGACGCAGAGCTCCGTCTACAGAGAGCCCATCTGCCCCAGTCCTCGGCCCCATGGTCTGTGTGCTACAGGAGCACAAATGGCCCCGGGTAATGGCTTGCAGCGAGACCCTCGCTTCCAGAAAGGGGGGGGGGGGAAGGTGTACACCAGCAGCTCTCTTTCAGAGTAAACATTTTTATTCCCATGCTGTATTTTCTCTGTGGTTTGCTTACTTACTGCCGGCCTACTATGTAATGTAATGTCCTTCTGCTGTTTACTGTGTGTATGTAAAGCGCTCTGATACCTACGGGTCGAGCTAGCGCTATTTAAAACTTTTAAAATAAATAAAATAATGTGGGTCTGGTGCATCCCTTCAAAGCTCTTGCTTGGTACTGGGTGTTTGGTTCTTTCGCTGGAATAAAAAGACGCTTTTACACCGGCGTGACCCCTGCGTTCAGTTCACACAGGGTGTCTTTTGCATTCTGTATTTTCGGTGCATCAGCTACCTGAACCTCCTGTCTGGAAACCACCTTCAGACGAGCGCAATGCTGCCTGCGATGGGAAGGCAGAGACAGAAGCAGTGAAATGACTGCAGTTTGAAAACAGCGCCAGGATATAGTTTGCAAGCTGCTGATCAATGCCTCGTCACTGGGAGGCAATGTCCTACCTGCTATCACACAGGAGAAGCAGGTACCCCTGGAGTTACTCCGTACAGGCAAGTTCAATACAGGTCAAGCTTAAAAGGAATGTCGCGTTTTAAATAGAGTGAAATGCAGTGAAGATTATTATGATCATTATTATTATAATTATTGTTGGTATTGTTATTATTAGTATGGTTGTTGTGTTTGACAATAATAACAATTATTATAATTGTTAATATTAATAATAATAATGACAATATTAAGGATGATAATAATATTTTTCACTGCATGTCACTAGTTGATTAAAACAAAGGCATTCCTTCTAAGATTGACCTGTGTTTAAATATGTTTATGCGTCCTCGTTTTTTTCGTCTTTCTACATATTTTGCATTCTGCAGCACACATAGAAAGAGGAAAAAGCTTCAGAGGATTGTTTTTGTGCAGGAAGGTGTTCCTTACTGCACAAAAACAATCTTGCCTGCAATGCAGGCACCATGCCTGCGTTGGCGCATGGCAGCTACTAGTGCACTAGCATAGAGGGAGAGCAGGAAAGCCCAGGGCATTTTTTAGGTTTCGCCTGGCCGTAGCACGCTGTGCTTCGCCCAGGCGAAAACTTTTGTTAACAGTATGGATGTTCGTCCCGCCTCTGTTTCCCATTGGCTAGCTCTATAAATGGACGCTAGCCATTGGCAAACAGAGGCGTCCGTCATCCTGCGAGGCGACTTGTGGGCGTTTCTGAGAATTTTTCTCATCCGGCCCCTTTGGACACGTCAGTGCGGCGGTGGGCGTTTATTTTTTATTTTTTTGGCTGCCTTTTATTTGGTCATTTGCCCCGACCTCTGGCGAGTGCTTGCTGCTGTCCTGCCTTCCTCCGTCCCCCCTCCCGCTGTCCGTGTGCCCGCCCGCCCCCCCTCCCACTGTCCGTGAGCCCGTTAACCCTCCCGCTGTCCGCCCCCCCTCCCGCTGTCCGTGAGCCCGTTAATCCTCCAGCTGTCCGCCCCCCCTTCCACTGTCCGTGAGCCTGTTAACCCTCCCGCTGTCCGCCCCCCCCTCCCGCTGTCCGTGAACCCGGGGCACATTCTTGCGTCCTCCAAAATTCAGCCCTGAGGAGGTTCTTGCTCCTGCCCCAGGGTGTAACCATCTGCGAGTGCGACCCTCCCACCGAAACTCGGGGCTTGTGCTCGGGTTACTTTGGATGCGGAGTTAGAGCAGAGCGTAGCCTGTCCGGACACAGCGCCTTCCTTCTCTGCCATGGGGCTCCTCCAGGCGCCGCTGTGCAGCTTCATTGGTAAGAACTGAGCGGTAACGATGCATGAACCGGGGTCCCAGTGAGAGAGAGCGCACGCTGAGCTAATGCTGCCCGTAAGGGCCGTCCTGCAGTTGGGTTGTGGCAGTGACTCAAACCATGCCACTTTGTATACAGTTGTTTACACATGTCTCTGCCTTAGAGATAGGTACAAATGAAGCCTACAAAGGCGAAACCGTTGCATTGTAAATGCTTGTTTATCTAGGTAGTTGTACACAATACAGGTCATCATGGCAGAATTCCCCATAATGGGGAAGATGGTTAGAGAAGTATAAGCCTAGACTCCATAACTAAGTGCTATGCTCTCTCTCTTATGTTACAAGAACATAAACAGGCTTTGTAAATTTAGACAAAAAAATAGTTCCCCTTTATTTATTTACAAATACACCCAACTTCCCAAATCAAGCAACATACCCACCCCTCTCCCAAACAACACTGACCCAAGCCCCAAAACTCAAAATTTCCATGGTCTCCACCTAGCAAACAAAAATTCCCTTCCACCTGAACAAAAAGTGTAAAAAAGGGCTTGAAGAGGGCATTATGGATGTTGGTGTGGAGCTGGTTTAGGCTCTGCTCCATTGAGGTGATCTGGCCCTCGATAGTGTCCAGCCACTCAGGATGCAAAGCAATGGTCTCTTATCAGTGTGGTGGAGGGTGGAAGCAGTCGGCTGGTGGCAGCGATTGGATGGCTGGGAGGCTGAGGGGGTCCGGATGCACTGGGTCTGGCTGTTGTGCATTAATTTCCTCCTCAACCTTTTCCAGGACCATCAGCTGCCGGTATTCCAGCTGGATATGCTCCAGCCTCTGCCACTGCAAACAGGCGTTGGGTGGTCCGGCGTTGGGTGGTCCCGCTGGACTAGCAGGAGAAGCTATATTAAGAAAAATAAAAAAAGACAAATTGTAAATAATGCTCTGTGCAAACAATTGTTTTAAATTACTGTGTGGTACAGTAGCAGTACATTGTTGGTCCTCTAAGACCACTGGAATGTATTTAATGTGAATATGATTAGGAGAATCACAAGGACAATTTTATGTTTTACCCACACACAACTTGACAAACATAAAAAAGCACTGCTGTGTGGCAGAAAAGTACTAAGAGGCAGAGAATGACATCACAGGATTAAAACAAAAGTGATTTAATTATGTGTTTTCTTCGAAAGGCTTTTCAAGTAACTATAAACAGAGTGTGATACTTTGAGTTGAAAAATAAACTTCTCATTGATGAGTACGGCATTATGTGCTATATGGAGTACAAGTTGCGTGTGGTGCTCAATGCTAGCCAGAGTCTCTGCTAGTTTGCTACTCTCTGCAGCTGTAGTTGACAATTATCTATTTTTAATCCCAATGGCCCTGCTCTTTGCCAAATGCATTTCTATTTCTACACTGTCTCCAAAGAGGCAGATAAATAATTAATAAGATAGTACGTCAGTCAAACACCTCATGTATGAAATGCAGATAATAATATATTATCCTGTCTGTCGCAAGTAGATGTTGAATAAAATGAATTTAATGGGCTGCACTATAGGTAAAAGAATGGGATATATATATATTTATTTGGCACATTCGACACTGTGCAACCCATATGCCAAACTTGACCTCAAATCATGCACTTACTCCCACTTTACTCTGTGGCCTCGACGGCCACCATGTATTTCCAACAAATTAATTTGCTGGACTGTAACCAAGGAAAGGAAACTTGATTGTCTCTACCTCAGGGAGTAGGGTGGAGAGATTAGACAGGTAGGGTAGAGCTTTTGTAAACAATATAATAGAGTGGCCTCTACACTGATCATCGATTCATCATCTTTGGCTTATTCAGTCACAGTTCAATTCAACAGGGAAAAATCTGAAGAAGTGTAAATTAAATCTGTTTTGGAAACCATGGAATATATTTAGGAATCACTTCACATGGGTATTGCATTAAATATGGCCCTTGCCAGGAATGGATTTTCCAATTTGGTAGGCTGGGACGGAAGAACTTGGGAAAAAAAGTAAAGGAGTGAAGTACTATGAGGTGACTAACTCAGAGAGAGGACACCACTCTTAGGCCCTAATTAGGATGTCGCTGGAAAGCCTGTGACCGCAGGTCGGAGGCTTTCCAACCGACATCCTTGGTTTTACTTCTGACTCCCTTATTATGATGGTCAGAATTCAAACCAACCGGTCACTCCGGTAGTCTTCAAATGGGCTCAAGGAGCCAGTCGGCCAGTCGGAACCACCACCAAATCCCATATGGACGGTGTTTACATCGTCAGGATTATGATGCGTGTTTCCGACAGGCTTTCCATGTGGGGCTTTCTGAAATGGAAAGCCTGTTGGAAAGCGACTCTGGAGGCCCATAGCAAGGCCTCCTTTATTCAGCAGCCTCTAATTGGGGGCCATGGGGGCACAATCCCTGCATCGTGTGTGCCGCTTGATGCAGGGATTTAGAGTGACTCTATGGGAGCTTGGGCTGCCGCTGGTTTTTGACCGTAGCACAAGCTCCCAAGTGTGGCTGCATCATAATTGCAGTTTTAGACCACCGACCTAAGGTTGGTAGGTCTCGAAACCGCAGGGTTGTCAGTCAGAGGACACTCTAAACGAGATCCTAATCAGCACCCTTTTCTGTTCGGTTTGCAATGCATTGAAAACATTGCAAATGCTGCATTAACAGAAGCAAACTCTCCTTAGACAGTCAACACTGCAATCACAAATTGATTGACCCATACTGCACTTCCGTCATATTTGGCAAAAATGCCATAGGTTGGGAGTGGTAATGATGAATGATAGGTAGGATAGAGATCGCTCACTTAACAAATACAGCTAGTCAAGGGAGCACAACAAAGATTAAAAATAAATGACTCCCACTTAGAACCATAGCTTTGAATGATATTGATAACCCTACATAAACCAAGTAAGCAAAGTAGGTGAGCAGCATGCTACTCATGAGAAGAAGGGCTGTCTTGCTTATCCATCCAAACAATCCAAATAATAATTAATCCTTTCATTCTAATTCACCCATAGCTACCAGGTGTCAGCCTGCTGGAGAGGAGCCGCAGCCTGTGCAGTTATATTCATGTTCAGACTTCGCAGGAAGCAAGACAGGCCCAAAGCAGCCCTTTCCATCCCAAAAGAGAGCCTGATGTAGCATCCTACCTTTCCATGTTCCATTTAGAATTGTTATGGTTCTTTCTTACCCCAACATTCCATGTACTAGAGATGATAGTTAGACTGAGTACTTGTTGCTGGTGGTTGTATAAGCTGTCTCCTGCCAATAAACTACTTACAAACTTCTACCTGCCTCTGTAAGTTACAACATAATCTTGGCGACGATCGGGATATAGAAGCAAGAGAAACAAGACAAGTAAAGAACCCACTTCTTCAAGATTTTTTTTTCTTTCTCTTGAAATGAAGTTTGGAGACAGCGCTCACCGTGTCAATTAAGGAAAATTGAAGGTACTCTTTGTATTTATTTTTCTTTCTCTGTGTAAATTGATTGCACCAGCGGTAGCTTTATGTTATTTTACGTGCCCTGATTGCACCTGCGGCAGTTTAATTACCTCTGTAGCACTCGTAATTTTACATTTGAAGCGTCTAAAACTTGGTATTGACATTTTTCTCCCTTCGTGTGAAACTGCGTCGAAATCTCTATTTGTCTGACTTTTTCACACATTTTTCATAACTTTTTGAGTGTCAACCCTAATATGCATCTTTTAAAAACTTACTGAAGTCATTCGGCCTCGAGCTTGGAGCTCGTTGTTCAGCGCGCCTGGATTTCCGTTCTCTTCACTGTTCCACTATTCAACTTGCTTGACATCACGTAGCGCAATCATCATTTGCCACGCCTTAATGCATAATTTTACGCTTGCGTTCCAGCGGCCATCTTCAAACATTTGTTTCCATAGCAACCTTCTCTGGCAAAGGTCGGAAGTCCGCCCAAGAGCGCCAAAAGTCGGAAATCTGCACAAGAGTGTACTTTGAAATCGTACATCAAGATTAGAGCGTTTTTCCACTGCATTTCTCCACAAGTAGAACTTTGTACTTCGTTTTCTTCAGCTAACTCATATTGGGTAAATAATTTTATGAATACCAAAACAATGTGCATCTTCGACCTACATTAGACTTTATCTATGGTCTAGACAATGGTGACTACTTTTATTATTTTATGTTCTTTATCTCACTTATGTACTTTTAAAAAAAAATGTCTAATAATATTACCTCACCTGCACATTTTTTACCCTCAGCTGGTGATCCCAAGGTAGAATGGGATCTTTGGTTTCCAACATTTTTAGCATATGTAGATGTTGTGGAGGAGGATGGTTGTTCTCCAAAAAGAAAGCTTGCCTTATTAAAGAACTGTTTAGGTGGTGCAGGACTTAAAGAATTAGAAAATGTACCTCCTGTTGAGAATGTAGGTTCTGGAGATTTAAATATTTTTGAAATTGTTATTAAGCAACTTAGTGTCCGTTTTGGAAGAAAAATCAACGTTGTCATGGAAAGATTTAAATTTTACTCCAGGGCACAAAAAGATGATGAATCCATTGAAAGTTATGTAGCTGCTTTGCGTACATTAGCTGGTTCTTGTTCTTTCGAGACTATACATTTTGAACAAGTCTTGAGAGATCAAATTATGATGCACACTAAGAGTAAAAAGATACAAGAACGGTTGTGGATGGGCACCGAATCCTCTCTTAGTGCTGTGTTAAACATTGCCAAGGGCATTGAACAATCCGAGTTGTTCGTGAATGAAATAAGAGGTCAAGATGTAAAAAGTAAAGTAATAATTCCTGAGGTCTCATTAGTAAAGAATCCTTCCAATTATAGGAAACCTACATTTTTTCCTCCTAAAAAAGAAAACTTTGGGAAAGATAACAGATTTTTTAATAGGAAGCCTCAAATCATATGTTATAGATGTGGAGCTAATGACCATGTAGGAAACTATAGGGGTTGTCCTGCATTGAACAACATATGCATTAAATGTAAAAAACCGGGCCATTTTAACAAAATGTGTAAGTCTCCACAGAAAGTAAATTATTTGTCTTATGACGAATGTGATGATCTTGAACAACCATCTGAAATTAACACTATGTTATGTGTGGGTGATACTGAATGTAAGGGTTTTCCTAGTGATATTATTTCCATTAATGGGGAAGAAATATCCATGCTCATTGACTCTTGTGCCTGGTACACCATCATAGGCAGAAATATTTTTGACAAATATTGGAGCACAACGAAGTTGTTACCTCCTGATATACATCCTGGGGGATATACTGGAAAGAAAATTGATCTTGAGGGTTATATGTTGGCTGACATTAAATTCAAAGATAGAGCTATTAGAGGTAAGGTATATGTTGCCGCCAAAGGCGCATCTATCTTGTGTTGGCCTCACCAACATGGTTTGGGGATTAAACTTGATCCCAATGCTTCTCCCCCTGTATATGTAGTTCCACCTGAGAATAATTTTGTTACTCGACTTAAGTGTGAATTTTCCTCTATTTTTAATGATAATTTGGGGGTTTTTGCTAATTTTAAACACCGTATTGTCCTTAAAGAGTCAGCTATTCCCATTCGACATAAGGTCAGAAATGTACCTTTGGCCTACCGCGACAAATTGAAAGTCATCCTGTCAGATCTTGTTGCCAGGAAAATAATTGAACCTGTTGAGTCATCTCCTTGGGTTTCGCCAGTAGTTCTATCGCTTAAAAGTAATGGCGAACTTTGTCTATGTGTAGACCTCCACAGTCTAAACAAGGAGATTTGGATTGATAGACATCCTTTACCTCATATACATGAACTAATCTCCACTCTTTCAGGCGCGTGTGTTTTTTCCACACTTGATTTGACCAGCGCCTATCATCAGGTAGTTTTGCACGAAGAATCAAAATTTCTGACCACATTCATTACACCTGAAGGCATGTTCCAATATTGTCGAATGCCTTTTGGTCTAGCCAGTGCAGCATCTGTGTTCCAACGGCTCATGAAAACTGTATTGGAAGGTTGTGAGGGGGCAATCGCCTTCCAGGATATCTTGGTACATGGGAAAGATTTTGAGGACCATGATAGAAATTTGGTAAAGGTTCTAAAGAGTGTTCAAGAAAAGGGTTTAACATTGAAATTGTCCAAATGCAAATTTAGACAGAGTAAAGTTGAATACCTGGGTCATGAAATTTCTTCTTTGGGCATTAAACCTAAACTCAATCACATCAAAAGTATATCTAAAGCACCGGCACCTTCAAATAAGGAACAGCTTGTTTCATTTTTGGGTCTCACCGAATTTTACAGCAAATTTGTCCAATATTATGCCTCAAAAGTACACCCTCTTAGGCTGTTATTAAAAAAAGATATCAAGTTCTCTTGGAACAATGATCAACAGCATTCATTTGATTTACTAAAACAGGAAATTACCAATGCTCCTTTCTTGAGGCCATTTGATCTTGGAAAAGAATGTATAGTGTGTGTTGATGCAAGCAACGTAGGTTTGGGCGCTGTATTAATGCAGAAAGACAATGGAGATGAATATGTAGTCTCATATGCTTCAAGGACTTTGCGGGGTGCTGAGTACAACTATTCTACCATTGAAAAAGAGTTATTAGCGTGTACTTGGGCCTCTAAGCACTTTAGACAGTTCCTCTGGGGAACTAGATTCCGTCTAAGGACTGATCACAAACCTTTGATTCACAAGTTAGCAGCTGGTGGTGGTAGAACTTTAACTGCACGTTTAGCACGCTTAGCGGCAAAGTTACAAGAGTTCCAATGTGTGGTTGAGTATGTCCCCGGTCGTTTAAACGTTCATGCTGATTGCATGTCCAGGTTGACATTGGTCAACTCGATTTGTTCTAGCAACTTAAAAGATGATTCCGATGTTGTTTTTAACATTGATGATGTTAACAATTGCAGTGCTGTAGGTTCTTCCGATTGCATTTCTGAAACTGATTGGACAGGAGATATGGCGAATGATTCCACCCTGCCTTTGGTAACAAGGTACTTACAGTATGGTTGGCCCCAGGAACGTAATTTGTCTGGTGATATTCTCTCTTTCTTCAAGGTAAAAGATGAGCTTATGTTTGATCAGGGTTTCATAATTAGATGTGATAAAATAGTTCCTCCCGTTTCCTTGAGAGGAAAAATCATTTCTATGGCTCATGAAGGCCATATGGGCATGTCAAGCACCAAAAGACGCATTCGTGAATTTTACTGGTGGCCCGGTATAGATAGAATGGTCGATAAATGGGTTAGTTCATGCTCTCCTTGTGCTAAAAGCGACAAAACTGTCAAACCCTTAGCTGTGGATGTTTCACCCATAGAATTTGTTTCTTGTTCCTGGAAGAAGGTAGGCATTGATATAATCGGTCCTCTTGATTTATCCACTCATAAAAATGTTTTTGGGTTGGTTCTAATTGACTATTACTCCAAGTGGCCGGAATTACAAATCGTTGACAAGATTGGCTCCACTCAAGTGATTCAATTTCTAGATGAAGTCTTTTGCAGGGAAGGCATTCCAGCAGAGACTGTGTCGGACAATGGTCCACAATTTGTTAGTGAAGAATTTTCATCCTTTCTTCAGAGGTGTGGCATTGTTCACAAAAGAGTGTCTAATTATAATCCCCAGGCCAATGGTCAAACAGAACGCTTTAATAGAGTTATTAAAGAGTCTATACAATTGGCTATCAAAAGTAATTTAGATTGGAGGAAAACATTGCGTGCAACGTTACTCTCATATCGCAGTTCTCCCAGTTCTGTTACTGGTTTATCTCCGTTTGAGCTACTTAGAGGTAGAAAACCTGGATCCAAACTGCTCCCCTGGTGGATGAAAGTTAAGCTGCCTTGCGAATCTTCTTTAGATCCTGATAAAGTTAAGGACAGAGTTTTGAAATACCAAGAAAAAATGAAGACTAATTTCTTGTCATCTAAAAATAGTTGCAGGAAGGTCAAAGTTGGTGATTTTGTGCGTGTCAAGTTTGGTAGGGTTTTCGGTAACAAATGGAATAAGTGGTCTGATCCTTGCAGGATTACTGAAGTTTTCTCCAAGGCTGTAAGAGTTGATGGGGGCAAAATATGGAATTTTAGGAGAATTTCTTTATGTAAAGAGTTGAATTCGAGTACAAAATTACCTCCTGGTTGTTCTCCTACTGATGATCTTTCTGTCTCTAAACCTAATGGTCCTGTTGAACATAATGATGACTCTTATTCACCTCTGTTAGACACTTTTGGATGTGAGAGCCATGATTTGGACAACCCTATTCCCATGCTTAATAATTATAATCATGATGGGGAACCATCTAGTAGGGTAGATAATGTAAATAGTGACAATGTTACCATACAGAATGCTGTTTCTTCTAATGATTTTGTTTTAAGGAAAAGTGTCCGTGTTAAACACTCTCCTGTAAAGTTGCGTGACTATTTTCATTGAGTTTTTTTTTGTTTTGTTTTTTTTTCTCTCTCTCTTTTGCTTTCTTTCTTTTTTTGTTTTTTTAGGGGGGAAGGTGTGTAGCATCCTACCTGTCCATGTTCCATTTAGAATTGTTATGGTTCTTTCTTACCCCAACATTCCATGTACTAGAGATGTACAGTTAGACTGAGTACTTGTTGCTGGTGGTTGTATAAGCTGTCTCCTGCCAATAAACTACTTACAAACTTCTACCTGCCTCTGTAAGTTACCACACCTGACATGTCTGCACAGGTGCTGGTCTGTTTACTAGGCGTATGAAATGCAGAAAGAAAGAAAAAAGATAGAAGACTGTGAATTGAGTCCTGGATAGAAACTAATGTTATAGTTCTGACAAGGATATCCTTTCCAGTGGCAGCCAGGGACACAAAAAAGTCTTCTGATGTTTCAGAGAATCTGGCTTCAACCTAGTGATACCACCAGACAAAAATGCAGAACTTGGAAGTATTCAGATAGTAGTGATCTGTAAGTGATCTGAGGTGGCTGGTAGTTGAAAAAGTAACCCTGGGTAGGAGAGGGGGCAATGTAATGACTATACTAAACACACGTGAAGCAAAATGGATGTCCCTTTTGGATAACATTAATAATGGCCTCAATGAACAAGACAGTAGCCTGTCCCAATTGGCAGCACTTGGCTAATAGTGGGACATCTGTAGCATTTCCTAATGAGACTGTTATGTATGAATCGTATGGTTTGAGATAACAATACTCGGCTTCGCTCTCGTGCCAGAGAAGTGCCCGAGTCGGTATGTTTGACCCTTCTTTCTAACAGGTCACTTACTGTTAACAGATAAGAAACCGATACCAGGATTATGTCATCTGTCAGATATTCTGTGTTGTTGCAACCCATTCTTTGGATACAATCCGTTTACAATCTCATGTTTTGAGAATTGCACGGGTAATTTCCGATGAATTTGTTTAAAGTGATCCGATTCCGTCTGATTCAGAACTATACTGAGCTTTTAGATGGCCTCTCATATATTTTCAAATTGAATGTGTTATGTAATGAGTGACAGAAATATATTGTAAATCTGATGGCAATTGTGCATGTTAAAAATCGTCTACAACCTCATGGTCGAGAGTTGCACGATCACGGCTTAGAGAAGGATTGATTAATACCATTCACCCTTTCCACACTTCCCAATAGTAATTTGGTTGGACATACGGGGTTTTTATCAATTTTCCCCTATTTCTAATAATAACTTTACACTTCTGAAAAATTTTCAATAATTAATTCCGAATGGTTTACAATCCATGGATGCACGCGGGTTCATACGGGCCATAACACACGACCTGCCCGAACGGTGAAGTAATTCTTCACTTTCTATGATGTTTTGGACATGTGACCCGACAATCCAAAACTACGCGTAGTGTCAAGGGAGCTCTGCCTTGGCGTCCGCTACTCCGCTGGATGGCGTTCCAAGTTTGACTGACCGTAAGTTTACTCCCCTCTTCCTGAATAGAAAGCACGGTCTGGCTAGTTAATTCAAGCCGATTCCCGCAACGAGTAACGGATCGGTTTTCCGTTTGTTGTTTGTTTTTTCCTCCAAACAGCGACTATCGTTTGGGACGTGTTAAGCAGCTCTAACCCGTCCGGCCCTCCGCCTTTAGGATTATCTAAGTGATTCCCCGTACTTCTCGAGGCTTAGCTTAGAACATATTTCAAATGAGCTTGTGTAATAAGTAACAAAAACTCCTTTATCCTTTTTGTAATACCGCACGAAATTGACTCTTTGAAACCAGTTTGCTTTGTTGCCTAACATTCTCAGCCCACAAGAGTAAGTGCCTATACCTTTCATAACAAGGGGGTGGTGCGATACTTTAGCATTCTAATCCACTGATCAGTCTCACCATTTTTCTGCCCACAGCGTGTCTCGCCTGAAGTAATATCTCCTTGTAAATGATGTGTCATTGGTACAATATGACCCTTGAGGACCGCGAGTAGAATATTTGTTATTCTATAAACCAGTTCGGTTCCCTAGATGTCCCAGTCTCTTTTTAAACAAGGGTGAGCACAACGGACATGAATGTTTTCTAGAAGTTGTTTTATTTAACCATCCTGTAATTAGCCTGGTGACCATGATGATATACATCTCCATCTGCATTAGACCATGAGACAACTTTTACTATGATGTTAGGAACCATACCAAGTGTATGCTGTGAACCCTTCTTCCCCTTTTTTCTCAAATGACCACGGGCCACTATGCCATGAGATAATCTTAACCATCTGATGTAAGAGGTTGTCCTCTATGACCTGATTCATTTAGCTATACATCTTTAAGACCATAGTGTGTCTAATAATGGACTTCCATTTCTGATTTTAATTCCTCTGTAGTTGCGAAATTGTTATCGCGGCAGCTATCCACCACGACTGAGCGGTGTACCCGAGTTCCCATAGCAGAGCCTTCTGGGGCCTGTTGTCCATGGTCATTGTTATTAATAATAATTCTGACGCCGTTAACACGACGTCTCAAGTTAATTTGTAAGATTAGCTGTACCCCTTTGAATGTTTGATCCTTTGCTTTTAAATTTCAGATATCTTTGCCCCATCACCTCCTTCCCCGTTTTGTCCTGATGAAGACCCTGCCTAAGGACCTAACTTGACCTATAATATAGGGGTCGAAACGTGGACGGCTTGTGTTGTTTATTTTTGACATCCGGTTCAAGTCCCCGACGTTCCTATTGATAGATTGTGACCGTAGAATGTCTTTCTAAGTTGTATCAATTTTGGCCACAAATTTCGGTTTGTTGCATCTGAAATGTTTGATTTTTGTTTGTCATTATCTGATTGATCTGATTGAATATGACTATTTCTTTTTGTACTTCACATCTTTAAGCACCCCCCTTCCTTTTCCTTTCTCCCTTTCCTTGGGGCTTCTTAATAGATCAATTAATATTAAGTAATTGTCACCAGTTTAGGTGCTCAGTGTTGCCAATAAATTACAATGCTGTGTAAGTTTCATAAATATGTGTACTTTATTTTTTTAATGTTGTTTAGTGTGCCAGTATATCTAGTACAATACACCTCCTTGCGGGGACCCCGTATCTATATGTACCACACTGTAAGGTCTGGCCAGGACTACGCCTGACTTTAAGATGGTGCCCGCCCTTTGACTTCGTTCTGCCCGTTGTCGTCTACGGTTCTCTGGTGGCTGCCTCTCCCGGACATCGAGCTTCCTGCTGATTGCGCCTTGATAAATCACTGAACCTATAATCAAATTTACACCTGGGTTTTGATCGGACTGCGGTTTGTCATCTCTCCAACTCCCTTGTTTGATTTCGACATTCTCAGATTAAACCTGATCATTATCCTGACAGCGGAGTCCAAGCATTATGGCTGATGCCCGGTGGAGCTGCCTAGACAGCTATAGAAAAAATCGGCCCTGGTTCATCCCCTCGGCCGTCACCTACCCAGCCGGACATTGGGCACAGTTTCTCCCTGTCTCCCTATTATGTCTCCTTCCTCCCCCTCCCTCTGACAAATTACCGTAACATTGCTTTTTTATCCTGTGTTTGACTATGCTCTTGTAACAGATGTAACTTGTAATTTGGAGCTCACTGATCCTCATGTAAAGCGCTCTGATACCTCCGGGTCTAGCCAGTGCTACATAAAACTCATCAAATAAATAAATACCATGTTTAAGCTTTACTTTCTCCCATCTAATCTTTCACCAAAGTCTTCAATACATTATCCACGCATTGAATAGTAACCCATCCTTCAAGCCATCCTTTAGCCCATCCATCCCTTTACCTACTGTGCACACTTTCACTCACCCACCCTTTCACATATATATCATTTCCGCTCTTTTAAGTTACCTTCCGTTCTATCATGTCTCCCTCAATCCATCAAATCTCATTAAGGGAGATTTCACTGCATTGCAGATAGAAGAGGCCATAATACTCAACCAACTCTCTGGCTGGTAAAGCTGGTGGAGTACACTTCACAGTCATTTTTGATAATGACGAGCGAAGCCATGTGCTAGTAAGCACAGTAATCGCAAGAAATTATGGGCCACCTACATCAAAGAATGGAAGTGCGATTCCTAAATATCGATTATTAGGGAATTGCTATTTAGGAATCACAATTCACTATGCAGGTAGGAATCGCAAAAAATTAAGATTCCCTCAAATTCCTTAATAGCGACTCGCAAATTGCGACTCGCTATTAAGGAATGCAAATCATTCGCAATTTGCAAGTACCAAATAGGTACTCGCAAATTACGAATGCAATTTCAAGGCTTCTAGGGGGCCACCCTGCTGCATCCCCAAAATTGGCTTGTGTGCTCATGCGACACACCCTAAGGGCATATGTGTGGGCCACATGCCACTTAGAAAATGCAATTTTATGAATTTTTCAAAGAAATTGCAAATTACTATCAACTTGAAGTTGATAATAATTTGCAATTCCAAATTGCATGATGCATCACATTTAGGGAATCTAAATTTCCTTAATTGCGAATGCCTTTGAGCTTGATGCATCAGAAATAGCCCGTTTGCGACCGGTAAAATGCTTGATGCATGTGCCCCTTTGTGACCTACCAGTGCTCATCCCTGCTGCTGCTCCACCCCATTCAACTGGCCCACCCCATCTCCTCCTGCAGCGGCACTGGAGTCAGCATCATCGATGTTCTGTGGGGCTAGGTGTAAACGTTACACATAACAAGTAAGTTCAGGTAAGTCTTTACCTGAAGTCTGGTCAGGCGTACTTCTTTTCGTCAGAATGGGAGTTTTGGTTGGAGATATAAGGAGGTTGTCCGCCCCCTGCGCCCTGACCGCCCTGAAAGTGGTGCCTGCTCCCTGCGGACAAATTGTGGCTGGATTAATTTCAAAAGGAGCGGGGCCCGCCAGCAGTGTTCATGTCAGTTTCTGGCACGGAGTTTCCAGCCAAGAGATTTTCTGTGAGCTCGGCGAGGCAAGGGAAAGGTGAAATGCAGTTGCCTTTCATCAATGGACTAAAGGATTTCAAGCACTTTCTGACATTGGAAAAAGAACAACAGCTTCAGAAACATTGCCAATAACTTCGAAATTGCACTGATCCCACTGTGGAGAGACAGCGCTGAACTACAGGTACCAGCATGCTTGACATTTTTTGCTCACTCGAGATGTCCACTGGGAACATTTAAATTAAGAGCATTCAGCTGGCGCCATGACAAGCATTACAGTGCATTTCGTATCCTGTGAGGAAGGGGCTATGCAAAGCCCCGAAACGCGTCAGGATTGCATTTCAGCTGTTTTAAATAAAAGTGCAAGTCTTTACCTGAAGTCTGGTCAGGCGTACTTCTTTTCGTTAGAATGGGAGTTTTGGTTGGAGATATAAGGAGGTTGTCCGCCCCCTGCGCCCTGACCGCCCTGAAAGTGGTGCCTGCTCCCTGCGGACGAATTGTGGCTGGATATATATATATATATATCTGTATATATATATATATATCTATCTATATATATATATATATATATAGATAGATATATATATATATAGATATATATATATATATATATATATCTATATATATATATATATATATATATATATATATATATTCACTGAAAAAACTATAGATTTCAGGGGTGTTATAGTTAGCTGGACATTTCACTCACACAAAACCATTGATATTCCTCCCTTATAATTAGTTGTACTAACTGTAACTCTCCGCTCGCAATCCACTGGTGATGATGTCATATATTACATCATTCATGGAATGGTCAGTGACATCACTGATGATATCACTGATAACATCTCAAATGACATCACTGATGACATCACTGATAACATCATACAGTGAATGTGGTTTGGTTTGTTATTTAAATATGTATTATATATATAGCAATCTGCATTTAAGTATCAGTGACTATATACCTATCTTGAGGGAGGATTTATTAGCAGTGTGATTGACTGTTTACTTGACTAATTTATAGTGTCTCACTAAATATATTGGATATTGACTAAACTGTGTGAATATCTGTATTACTTTGTCAGTTGTTGTGTAAACTGCTGCACCAGTTAGTTACTAGCTATGTGAAAGTCTATATTAGTTATTGGTTAGTCAACTGACTATTTGTATGGGAGAGTGAATGTGTGTGTGGTTCGGTGGGGGATCTGTGACTGCCCAAAGATATGTGAATAGTTACTTCAGTAGATATATGACGTTAAGACTACGTGTTATAATAATTGTTTGGGGGAGTGAATATCTTTATGGGTGTGGTGATGGGTGATGAGCAAATATATTTCTCAATGGTACATGTCCAACAGGTAGAAAAAATAAAAGGTGGTGTATGTGACAGTTGTTGTATACAAATAAGTATACATAAGATTTCATGAGTGACCGTATAGATAACTTTATACTTGTAATAGTGATTTCATAACACACTAAGTATAAGTTACTATCTATATGAATAAATGAAGTGCTATTTGGCGTAAATAATTAATTTACTCTCTTAATTTCTATGCAGGTAAGTACTTAATCAATAATAACTCAATCAAAATGAAGGAAAACAGAGTCCGTGGTGTAAGAGTTTCTAATGGTTTTATTCCTCATAAAGGAATCAGGATATCATGTTCTGACCACCACACAGGGTGTCAGAAGGGATAGAGCGCTACATTTTATTAACAGTACATAGCTTATATACTTATTTCATTCCATAAGTAACAGTGCAAGAGGCGTAACAGCTGAGAGAAGACAAGATAACAATATACACGTGGCACATGTACGTAATCAGGAGGCGTGAACTAGAGGTGTGTTCTGGAAACGTCACTGATAGGTGACACAAGTGGGTGGCACCAAGGGGTGGTGCTAACAGAATGTTGCAATGTCAGCAGAAATCGGAAGCTTGGATGCGCGCGCAGCTGCATGACGTGTAACTGGAGGGGTGCAGGGGACTTGACATTTACACTGACGGAAAGAGACAGAAGTCCGGCATGTCAGATCAACTTGTGCTTCTATCATATCTGATATCTGATGTTTGGGAACTAAGCTATCTGGGCAGAAAGGTCTCTAGAGCAGAAGCTAGTCTATACTTGCTGTGAGTGCGTGTATAAGCGCCTGGGTGTCTGTATGAGAAGCGTGGGGCAAGGGGCCTTCCATGAAAGCATGGCAACAGAGGCTATGAATTACTTACATAGAGACAGGTCGGCCCTTTAGCCCTGTAGCTGAGGAAGGATGTTTACTGAAGCTAGCAGGAAGGAATGTATTTTCGGGGAGGGAAACAGATAACTCGAAGGTTATAGTCAATCTTGGCAGGCAGCAGGCTGAGCTGAGCACGGAGGGCCGCGCTAGAAGTAAGTCAGAGTTCACGGGTACGGGGGCTGCCTGGGCAGAGATTTCTTGGAGTCAGAAGCCAGAAAAGAGGTTCGGTGGCAGAGATTCAGGGCCTACTCCAGCCAGGGCTGAAAAACGTAGGAGTACACTGCAAAAAGACGTTGGCATAGCATACTTAGGAACGGACCATTCAACCCATTCATGGTGGGTCTGAAAGAGGACAAGTTAACGTTGGACGCAAATGTATTTGCGTCTTCATAGCTGGTACAGGAGGGAAGTTACATGCACTTTAACTCGTACATGGAGTCGGTGGGGTACGCGCTAGGGAACATAACTTGACCATAAAATTTATATTACCTCATTCCCTCCTTGTTCCCTACGGACCCTTCATGATATATCGATCCTCATAAATCGATCAGTCTGTTCTTGTAACATTATATGTTCATCTTTCTTTCTTTGACTGTTTGAGAGACAACTGGAATGCTCAATGCAGGATGTGGCACACAGTCCACAAATCGCTGGCCCACACTGTAGGCATAGGCAGCAGCTGAATACTATAACAAGGCCAATGCCTAGGAATGATAAGATCTTCCATCCCCAAGCTGTTAACGTAGTCCAGAACCAACCGGACCAAGTCCAGGTGCCTGGATTCTGATGTATCTGATTTGCAATTTTATGCAGACGGGTAATAGCTTGATAGACAGATGGTGCATTTTGTGGAATGAAAACACAGCAACTTGACCCGATGACCTTACAGGCTCCACCTCTATCTGCCAAGATGACGTCAATTACAAGACGATTTTGAAGGACAACAACCCGCATAGCAGATTGCTCCTCTGTTAAGTTACCTAAGGCGGAGGCAGTTTCATGTACTACTGCTTCAAGTGTTCTGGTTAATCTGCGTATCAATTTACTGTTTTGGACAGGTCCTAGGAAGAAAAAGAATCCTTTATTGAAATCAGTGTACTGTTCCCATGCCGTTTCTGTGTAGTCGACAAGTGGAATATCTCTTTTGGGTCTATTTGGTGCTAGATTCGTATTTCTATGGTAATCAGGGGGAGCTAGAAAAACAGGTGGCAGAAGGAATGCAATGTAACAGGTACCATCCCAATCTGGAGGCAAACGTATGTATGCGGTATGACCACAAACAAAGTAGGAATGACTGGTAGCTTTAAAGGACGATTTACCATGATCACTGAACTCGACCACAGTAGTGCATTTACTATGACCTACGTGTACTGAACCTTTCTTGCTAACACATAATTCACCTGTGACTGGTAATACTAACATATGGGGCAAAACTGGAGCAGCTTCGGATTCAACAGTAAGGATCATAAGGCTAATTGTGTAATTACCTAATCCATATACTTCATTTTCTAGATCAGTTCCTATTCGAGTGGGAAGTCCCTCTTTATCCGGGTAACAGACGTTGAGCAGGACTAAGTTCAAGTTTCCCCAAACCCAGCCCCCATCGAAAACAGCAATATCAGGATCTAAGGAATTAATTATTTTAAACCATGCTCCACAGGAGCCATTGTGAGTGAACGGGTACGGAAAGAGGGGCAGAGCTCCCTTGTAATTCTGGTAGGGAGGGAGTCGGCCACATATCCAGCAGTCGGTAGCATTATTTGTCTGATGGGAGTGATGTAACATACTAATGAATGTATTGTTGCGCAGCGCAAGTCTGTAAGAGAGTTCATGTGCAGGAAGTTCACTAAAAGTGTGTTCAGCAGAGACATTGTAAGCAGATTGTTCACGCCTGAAAATAGGCCAATATATAGGTAGCAGAATGCTGGCAATAATAATTAGAATACTTAGAAAAAACATTATTAACAACGTCACTATACAGTGACTACGCAGTGATTTGCAGTAAGTACGTTTCTTTGCTTCTCTCTCTCTCTCTCTATCTCGATCTAGGGGATACATGTCAGAAACTATTTAACCGATTCACCTAGGGGAGGACTTAAACAATTAAACTGTCTGACTTGCTAGATCTGAGTTTCATTCGATATAGTTCTTGGGGAGTCTTTTCTCGTTCGGTAACGGTAAAGTCTTTCGTTTCAGCACAGTCTTTGGTGGGGGTGGACGAGTCAGAGTCCTGTTTCAGTCCGTTTTTTAGTTCATTGCAAAGTTTGATGTGACTCGTATGGACCCACCCCTTTCTCCCCTCGATTTTCACTGCAGTCCTGGTGGTGAGCAGAACGGTCTTCGGGGATTTCCAGCGGGGCTCCAGCGGACTTTTCCGGTCGAAATTCCGGACGAGTACCAGGTCCCCAGGACGGACCTCATGCGCCTTCACATCGGTATTGTCAGGGAAGGCTGCGGCAACCTGTGAACGACATGATTGTAGTGCAGACATCAAGGAGGCAAGGTAATCTGTCAACATATTACAATCAACATCTGTGATTTTCTTCGGAATGGGCGTCCCCCACATATTCGGTGGTCTGCCAAAGACCACTTCGTACGGGGATAGCCCTGATCTTGAGTGGGCGACCATTCTCATGTAGAATAGTGCCACGGGCAGGGCGACAATCCAGTCGACCCCTTTTTCCTGACAGATCTTGGCAAGGCGGATTTTTAGTGTCTGATTATGCCTTTCTACAAGGCCTGCTGCTTCGGGATGTCGGACACAGTGGAACCTCCACTGATATCCTAGCAAAAGGGAAACCTGTCTCATCAACTCGGACGAGAACGGCTGTCCGTTATCTGAATACACGACACGGGGCAAACCGTACCGTGGGAAGAATTCACGAACCAACTGTCTGGCAGTGGTCGGAGCAGTGTAGTCTGGGACTGGGTATGCTTCGGTCCAACGGGACAGAGCACAAACAATTACAAGGACATATTTAAAACCTCGACAGCTATTCATCTGGATATAATCCATCTGGAGGACTTCAAAAGGGTGATCGGGAGGATGAAATCCTCCTTGCTCAACAGGGACGCTTTTACCTGGATTGAACTGACAACAGATCATGCAAGTACGCACTTTCTGTTTTGCTGCTGCTCGTAAGTGTTTGTTGTACCAGAGATTCTGTAAACTGTCTAACATCGCCTTCTCTCCTAGATGGGCCGGGCTATGTGCTGTATTTATCATGACTTGGACCATTGCGTCAGGGAGAAACCATATAGATTTTCCCTTCGTCACCCAACCTTGATCTGTCTGAATCCCTCCTAGTTCAGTCCATTTCTTTATCTCCTCTGGAGTAGCATGTGTCTGGATATCAATTACGTCTAGGGCGGGATCTCTAACTGCCATACACTTTGTTGGTACTATTGTTTTTGTTATGTCAGTAATCTGGGTGTGAGTTAGTGCTGTATGTTTTGCTGTCTGGTCTGCCAGGTCGTTACCCCGGGAAACAGAATCTGTGACTTTAGTATGTGCCTTACACTTCATGACTGATATGCCCGAGGGCAAATGTATTGCTTCTAACAGTGCTTGAATGAGGGGGCCATGTTGTATCTTGGCCCCATGGGAAGTCAGAAAACCTCGTTCTTGCCAGAGGACTCCGAAGTCGTGTACAACTCCGAAGGCATAACGGGAATCAGTATATATGTTAACATTTCTGTTCTTGGCTAGAATACAAGCTCGGGTCAGAGCGATGAGCTCGGCTGCTTGAGCAGACAGTGTATCAATACGATGTGTTTCTTTAACTTCAGTTTCAGTGGTCACGGCATACGCGGCCACTAATTCTCCTGTATTTGTTCTCATGCATGAACCGTCCACATAAAGTGTCAGGTCTGGATTTGTCAATGGGACATCTGTTAAGTCTCGTCTAGGCTTAGTTACTGCATTAATTATTTCTATACAATCATGTGGAGCTGGATCTGTCATAACTGTAGGTAACAGTGTTGCTGGGTTCAAGATACTGCAGCGTCTGATTTCTATGTGTGGCTGGAATAGTGTTAATTCATAACCTGTCAATCGTGCTATAGTCAAGTGTTGAGTCTGGGTTCTGTTTAACAAAACCTCTACAGAATGTGGAACTTGTACTGTTAACTGATGACCTAGAACAATTGAATCGCTCTGTCTGATTGCTAACGCTGTTGCTGCTACTGACTTTAAGCACGCAGGGAGTGCTTGGGCTACTGAATCCAATGTACTAGAAAAATAAGCACAAGGCTTATGTGAACCTGCTTGATCTTGAGTGAGGACAGACAACGCTGTACCATCACGTTCTGTAACAAAAAGTGTAAACGGTTTGTTGTAACATGGTGTCGCTAAAACTGGTGCTTGACATAAGGCTTTCTTTAAGTCTTCAAAAGCTTGTGTGTGTTCCTGAGTCCAAGGGAGGGCAGTCGAAGTCGCTGCCTCCTGTGTCGTTAACTGGATGAGTGGCTTGGCTAGAAATGCATACTGGGGAATCCATTGTCTGCAGTACGAGGTGAGGCCTATGAAGGCCCGCACTTCCTTTTGTGTCTGGGGTTGTGGCATATTTGCAATTAACTGAATGCGATCGGGAGTGAGCTGTCTCCCCACTTTGGACAGCAAGTGACCCAAGTACACAACTTGCTGAACACAGAATTGTAGCTTCGAAGGAGACACCTTGTGTCCCTTGTCGGCCAGAAAGTGTAGAACTGTCAATGATGCTTTTTCACATTCGGGCTCACTTCGTGCGGTGATCAGCAGATCATCGACGTATTGCAGTAAAGCGGTGTTAACTGGCATTTGAATACAATCTAGTTGTCTCTTCAGTGCTTGACTATAGATGCTGGGGCTTTCTGTGAATCCTTGAGGTGCGCGCGAAAATTTGAAACTGCGTCCATTTAAACATAATCCGAAGAGATATTGGCTCTCTGGATCAATAGGCACGCTGAAGAAGGCGTTCTTGAGATCAATTACAGTGAAGAACGTTGCTTCTGAATCAATAGCAGTCAATAAGGATGAGATATCGGGGACCACAGGATACTGTGGGATAATGCATTTATTCAATTCTCGAAGATCAATCACCAGCCGATATACTGGCGGTGCATTGGGATCAGTACGTTTAAGAATCGGGATGATGGGTGAGTTACAGATATTGGAGTCGGTCTCGATGACCACTCCTTGGGCAATGAGCTCTTCAATTATTTTCAGTAAAGCCACTACAGCATCGGGTGGTAACTTGTATTGTCTGATTCTGGGTAATACAACACCTGCCTTGAGTGTAACGCGGTATGGTGTAATGTGCATACATCCTACATCAGTTGGGCCTTTTGCCCACAAGTAATCAGGTACATTTTTTAATCTGACATCAAACTCACGCAAAACGTAATGGCCCTTGAAATCCCGCAGAAAGAGTCTAACTCCCTCCGGGGAACAGCAGATTATAGCTCCTAGAGCCTTCAATGTTTTAATTCCTAACAGATTTTCTGGACATGATTTCGTGAGTAACAGGTCTGTAACACGTGATAATGGACCCACAGCCAGGGGGACTGGTTCGGAGACTTCATTTACAATAGGCTGTCCCGAAAAACCAAGGGAAACATTTTGTGAGCCTGAGAGGGGTGCCCCTGGAACTTCGTCATGACTTATTGTAGTGCGACTTGCCCCTGTGTCAATTAAAAACTTTCGGTCTTTTCCCAATACTTGACTGTGTACATAAGGACCTTCTTGATCTACAGGAATCTCAATAAGAGGCAAGCCACCTTCCCTCTCTAGGCTGTTTCATGTATATCGGGAATATTCGGGGTAAGCAGACTGGGCATACTGGTACATCTGTTGTGAAACTTGCTGAGTTGCAGCAATGGGCTGTGGCTGTGGTACTGCTACGGTCTGTGCTGTCTGTGCGGATGCATGCATAGGCTGTGTATTCTGTGTAGACTGATGCTGGTTATGGTCTTGTCTAGGCGGATGCGGTCTTTCTTTAGTTTTACCTGTCGCTATGTTATGTTTCAGAACTGGGCATTCGTGTACGTAGTGACCTGGCTGCTTGCAGTAGTTACATGTCCCTTTAACGGGAGCCGTAGTGTGACTTGTCTGGGTCGTACCTTTTCTGTGACTGTCGGATGGGACCGTCTGAGCTACTAACATTTTCGTGTCTTTCATACGTTTCTGTTCCTGATCTTGTTCTTCCCTAATTCTATTCTGGTGATATTGTAACATTTGTAACATCTGGGATGGCGTATTTGCTTGCCATGTACTCTCGACCTTGTATACTCTATTTTTAACTAATGGTAGGGCGTTCTCGACTAATTTGGTTACAAAAAGGTGTGGATATGACTCGCTACTAGTTTTTAGACCACTATTTATAATAAAACATTTCTCGAATCTTGAATAAAAGTCACTAGTATCTTCATCTTGTTTCTGTTTACAGGACGAAATTGCGTCCCAATCTTCTTTTCTAGTTGTCAACAATCTGGGCAGGACCTGTACTATCAAACCTGGTAATGCTTTAGTTTTGTCCCCAAGGCCTAACCCTGGAACCCGTTTTCTTTCTTCGTCCTCTATTTCTGCCCATGCTATCTTTGTGTCTCCCACCTCCCATTCCTTTTCCTTTAATTTCTCGAATATTCCCGTAGGCAATAATACTTTCAACATTTTCATAATGTCATCATACGTGTAATCTCCCATCAGTAACATGTCTTTAAGCTCTCTGTGAAAACCTGCAGGGTCTTTATCATGGCATGGTACTAGTTTCTTCATTTCTAACAGTTCTAATTTAGTCAGAGGCGTGTGTACATACACGCGTTTCAAAATTTTATCCTCACCCATAACAGGGTGCACTTCTCGTAAGGGGTTCTGACTTTCAATACCACCCCCGCACTGCATATGGTACATTTTCCTTTCTGGAGGTGGGGCGGGAACATATTCAGAGCTTACAAAGGTATCATATCTGTGTCGTTGTTCTAGAATTATTTGAATTAATTTAGTGCTTAAGCCTCTCCATCTATCCATCAGTAGTGCTTCCAGTGTTTCGTGTAAAGGACCTGGATCAGAATAGTGTTTCCTGTATTTGATAAGAAGGTGCTGAATCATGTATACACCTGCTAATTTCTGTTCGTCGGGGGAGAGGTTCAGAAATGTCTGCGCTACTGTGTCATCATTATATATGTCTGCATTTTCGGCCCATGATACAGCTGATCGGGCTAGTTCTTGTTCATCCATAGAATTGAGTACATGGTACCCAACTCGATCTCGAAGCCGTTTATCAGTTTCCTGGAACTGATGCTCAGCCGAATTCGGATTTGTTAAGGCAGAGAAGAAAACTCTCTTGCTCTCCGGACGGATACCCTTCCTAAGGTAAGTTCCCTTACCTACATATGCTATTGTTCCTATATCTCTTTCGGATTCTTCCTGTACTTCTTCCTCCTCGGAGGAAGCCTTTTCTTTCTCTTTCTGGTGTACTGCTATCACTGCTTTCTTAATCTTCTTGTACATGGACTCTATGCAATTTTGTCTGTCATGTTTTCCATCAGCTATATTTTGACCCCACTTGTTCAATGCGTCTAATTCACTCTGATCTGTTCCGGGCCTGTCTCGTTCTCTTATTAGACAGTTTATGAAAAAGCGTAGTATCAGTGCTTGCATGCCAACTTTCTGTTTCTCCATGGCATCCTTAATACTGTCAGAGTCCTTTCCTGTTTGAACAAACTCATATATTCTGTCTAGACGATCCTTCATTCCTGCATAGCATAACAAGCTATCAGTAGCGGATCTTAACCGTAATGATGCCAATATCATTAAATCGTCCTTTCCGGGTACTGGATCATATCTGCAGACTGACATGTTTTCTTTCAATGCGTCGAGGCGGGATGAATTAGAGGAGTGGGGAGACCTGTAGGTGAGAGGACTCTGCATATCTTTGAGATTGAATCTGTGAGTTGGTGGCGGGGTCTGAGGACCCGTGGTCGCACCTCCTGAAGCGGACGCTTGTACATTACCTCCCTGGGGAGTCTGTATCTGAACGTGAACTTGTCGTTTAGGTGGATCAGGCAAACGTGGTTTCGGTAGGTCAGTTTTGAGTAGGGGAAGTGGCGGGGCTGGCGGAACAGGAGAAGTCTGTTGTGGTACCGGCGGAACGTGACCTGGGGGCGGAATACCACCCCCGTCCCTGTCTGTAGGCAGGGCACGAACAGGCAGATTGGTGTAAGCTGGTGCTACATCGTCTAGATAGGAATTTAGGAATATGTCTTTAGTAGTCTTGTGCATTACTTTAGTTGGAACCAATGGTGACGGCAAATTTTTCGGTATTTCTGAAATGGCGTCAGGGGTACCTTCGGCCAAAAGATACATGTTGTTCACTTGGCTATTTTGGATACGATCTATTTGTTCTAATTTTACTCGAATTCCCTCAGTAACTAATTCGTTTTCTTGGGCCTTTTCTGATTCTTTAAGTCTGCCTTCTCTACGGAGTGCTCTTTCAGCACGCTTACGTGATTCCTTACGGCAAAATTCTATGGCGTCTTTCTGAGATTGTCTGGCTTTCTTTTTCCGCAATACTTCTTCTACCTTTATGATGCACTCGGCATCCCATGTTCCGTTAACTGGCCATCGGTATCTTTCCTCTAAGTGCTTGGTATAATCGGTCCATAATTCTAGATACAGGATGGCGTCTATGCCATGCTTATTATACATGAAATTACCTGGAGTGTCCCTAGGGGGGATTGGAATCTCTTCCTCTAACATCCCTTTCCTAGTTCCTATCTGCTTTAACTTGTTGAAAAACGGCATTGTGCCTACTTGATACTGAAATGCTTGATCCTTGATACTCAATTTCGACTGTAACTATTTATACAAGAAAACACAATAATGCACAAAAACAATCACATTCATACCACGACATTAATTACAAAACATTTAAAACATAGATGACTACCCCTCTATACTAGATGTACTGCTCAACAGTACAGATACACTGTTGTAACAGTGCAGAATTTCAGAAATTCGGAATACTAGATATACTGCTAAACAGTACAGATACACTGCCTAAAAACAGTGCAGACCGGACTTGCGTACCCAAACCCGTCTAGATACGACCCAGCACTCACCGGGAAGCACGGAAAACAGAAGGCCTCGGAAAACTCGACTGGACTCGACTCGGAACTTCGGAAAACTTCGGAAAAACTTCGGGAAACTTCGGAAAACTTCGGAAAACTGGTGGGCCTCTTCACACCTCGGACCTTGCTTCTTTCGGCTGGGCTCTGGTCGGGATCCTCCGCACTCCTCACCGCCTCGTCTGGGCACTAATTGCAGTCTTCGTCACCTCCGTGGGTCAGAGGGAGATGCAGGAAATCCTGCCAGTACACGTGTGTTCCATCTAACTGATGGCAGGGGACACAGTATGCAACGCGCCAACCGGCGCGTGAGGTGGGGGAGGGGTCCCTATTCGGGCGCCAAAATGTATGTAGCTGAGTAAATGTAAATATGATACATCGTTTGCAAAAGTGAGTAGGATGACTGCATAACTGAATAGGATGTGTACTTGTTTGTAATGTCAAAATAGGTGTATAAGTATATTTGATAGTGTTCTATTGATCATTGACAACATGTATGAGTGAATCTATAGGTAATTGATTAGATGTGTGTGTACATCTAGAAATCACTGATCTCAACGATACTTGTATTGCTGTGTCAATAGATTCAAATATGGTACTCTGTATTTTACAGTGAGTGATGAAAGGTTATATTAGTTTATGAGGAGGTGCATCTGATTGTCACGTGGATGATGTCATCAGTGATATCATCAGTGATGTCATTTAAGATGTCATCAGTGATGTCACTGGCCATGTCATGAATGATGTAATATGTACAACTAACTATAACGGAGGAATTTCAGGGGGGTTTGTATGAGCATAATGTCCAGTTAACTATAACACCCCTGAAACCTATGGTTTTTTCAGTGAATTTCTAGTTTTTTTTAATGATAATTCCTAACTGTAACATGCCTGAAACCTATGGTTTTTTCTTTGAATTTCAAAGGTTTTTTAAATGATAATTCCTAGTTATAATGTTCATTAAGCATATCTGTTTTATTTATCTTTTGTAATTATCATCCTGTTCTCAATGTAGTAAAAACTGCAAATATTACAACTCTTCAATTTATTCCTTTCTCCGAGAAAATCGCTACATACCAGAACCACAACTAACATTAATAATATACAAACTAGGCGTTCTTGTAGAAAAAAAAACACCACTTCCCATACTTTCAACAACAAACCAAATCCACAATGCTACCTAAAAAAACAGGCGATAGTTCCATATACCACTAACAAATGAATATCAACATTTAACTAGAGTAAGGACGTCGACTATGTACTGTGTGAATTACATCCAACTCACACACATCTAAAGACAGATAGGTAATAGAGGTACTAATTATTAAGCGTGGGCGTAAAATCCGTTTCGCGCGCGAATTTGCGGATTTTTGGCAATTTCGCGGTCCGCGAATCACGCAAATTCTCCCAAAAATACGCAAATTCGCAAGATGCAAATTTTTTTGCTTGGTCGCGCTTAATCGATACAATATCACGCGGGCGGCGTTGACTTACCGTGATTCTGAGTCCGGCGAGAAGTTTTTCTCCAGGTTTGCGTGTGCTGTGCCATTTTCGATCTTGCTGTGTGATCGCGCGAGAATTTTTCAAACGCATTTACTTCATCACGGCTTGCCATCTTGCACAACGAGAGTTTGACAACGCGAGTACATCATAAGGGTCCGCGATCACGCATTGCGGGAGTAAACAATGCCGAAAACGTAGATGCGGCGCGCAGCTGACTTCCGGCGGGAGATTTGAACAGCTTGCGTTCCCGAAATTGCAAAAATTGCAATTCTGCACAAGAAATCCACCGCAGGAAGCATAAACCTTCTGAAAATGATGATTTTGATGAGAATAACTCCTCAGATTGACATTTGGCTGCACTTTTTGGTGCAAGGAGTCCATTTTTGGGGGGTGAGAGGAAGGAAGTGCCCCAGGGTCTCCAACTTCTTGTTCTTGTCCAGCAGGCTCCTCCCAGTGCTTTGTCAATGTCCTGGTCGCTTTTGATTTGGATCTGGAGCTGGAAGGATTACTTTTGTGGCTGCTGCTGGATATTTGTATTTGTGGACTTTGTGGACTTTGGAGTTTGGATCACTTTTGGGATTGAGATTTTACAAGTAAGTTGGTGTTGTTTGTTTGGGGCATTTCACAACTTAAAAAAATATATATTGTGGGTAGCCACAGTATCCAGTAGGCCCAGAGTTAGTCATGGGTGCATGATACAACTGTTTCTGTGATTTTTTTAAAACTTAATTCTCATGTATGTATTTTAGCTCACTGTTATATGTTGATTTTTTTTTATTTTGGGGTGCCTGTAAAGCCTCACTAGCCAGTAGGCCCAGGTGTAGTGAGTGGTGCATGGACCTATTCTTTCTGTGGGGTGGCTTGAATTTAAACATATTTGAGGGCATGGATGGCATTGGATTGTGGTGATTTTTGTGTGTTTTTTGACATTTTGGGGTGTTGTTGGGGCCTAACCATGTAGGTAGGGGCAATTTTGAAGCCTGGTACAGGCAGGGCCTGGCCATGTGGTGGGGGTCAAGGGGACATTTTGAAGCCAGGCAGTGTGCTCAGGCCTGCACCCAGTTTGCCATGCTTTCATACATTATGCCCAGGGGTACTCAGTGGTGCATGGACCAAGTCTTTCTTTGGGGTGTCTTGAATATAAACATCATTGAGGGCATGGATGGCATTGGATTGTGGCAATTTTTGTGTGTTTTTCTGACTTTTTGGGGTGTTGTTGGGGCCTGGCCATGTGGTTGGGGGCCATTTTGAGGCCTGGTCCAGGCAGGGCCTGGCCATGTGGTGGGGGTCACGGGGCATTTTAAAGCCAGGCAGTGTGCTCAGGCCTTCACCCAGTTTGCTTTGCTTTCAACTATTATGCCCAGGGGTGCTCAGTGGTGCATGCACCTAGTCTTTCTGTGGGGTGTCTTGAATTTAAACATCATTGAGGGCATGGATGGCATTGGATTGTGGTGATTTTTGTGTGTTTTTGACTTTTTGGGGTGTTGTTGGGGCCTGGCCATGTGGGTGGGGCCATTTTGAGGCCTGGTACAGGCAGGGCCTGGCCATGTGATCGGGGTCAAGGGGCCATTTTAAAGCCAGGCAGCGTGCTCATGCCTGCACCCAGTTTGCTTTGCTTTCAACCATTATGCCCAGGGGTGCTCAGTGGTGCATGCACCTAGACTTTCTGTGGGGTGTCTTGAATTTAAACATCATTGAGGGCATGGATGGCATTGGATTGTGGTGATTTTTGTGTGTTTTTTGACTTTTTGGGGTGTTGTTGGGGCCTGGCCATGTGGATGGGGCCATTTTGAGGCCTGGTACAGGCAGTGCCTGTCCATGTGGTGGGGGTCAAGGGGCCATTTTGAAGCCAGGCAGTGTGCTCAGGCCTGCACCCAGTTTGCCTTGCTTTCAACCATTATGCCCAGGGGTACTCAGTGGTGCATGGAGCTGGTCTTTCTGTGGGGTGTCTTGAATTTAAACATCATTGAGGGCATGGATGGCATTGGATTGTGGTGATTTTTGTGTGTTTTTTGACTTTTTGGGGTGTTGTTGGGGCCTGGCCATGTGGGTGGGGGCCATTTCGAGGCCTGGTACAGGCAGGGCCTGGCCATGTGGTGGGGTCAAGGGGCCATTTTGAAGCCAGGCAGTGTGCTCAGGCCTGCACACAGTTTGCCTTGCTTTCAACCATTATGCCCAGGTGTAGTGACTGGTGCATGGACCTAGTCTTTCTGTGTGGTGTTTTGAATTTAAGCATCATTGAAGGCATGGATGGCATTGGATTGTGGTGATTTTTGTGTGTTTTTTGACTTTTTGGGGTGTTGTTGGGGCCTGGCCATGTGGGTGGGGGCCATTTTGAGGCCTGGTCCAGGCAGGGCCTGGGCATGTGGTGGGGGTCAAGGGGCCATTTTGAAGGCAGGCAGTGTGCTCAGGCCTGCACCCAGTTTTCCTTGCTTTCATCCATTATGCCCAGGGGTACTCAGTGGGGCATGGACCAAGTTTTTCTGTGGGGTGTCTTGAATGTAAACATCATTGAGGATATGGATGGCATCGGATCGTGGTGATTTTTGTGTGTTTTTTTACTTTTTGGGGTGTTGTTGGGGCCTGGCCATGTGGGTGGGGGCCATTTTGAGGTCTGGTACAGGCAAGGCCTGGCCATGTGGTGGGGTCAAGGGGCCATTTTGAAGCCAGGCAGTGTGCTCAGGCCTGCACCCAGTTTGCCTTGCTTTCAACCATTATACCCAGGTGTAGTGACTGGTGCATGGACCTAGTCTTTCTGTGGGGTGTTTTGAATTTAAACATCATTGAAGGCGTGGATGGCATTGGATTGTGGTGTTTTTTCTGTGTTTTTTGATTTTTGGGGGGTTGTTGGGGCCTGGCCATGTGGGTGGGGACATTTTGAGGCCTGGTACAGGCTGGGCCTGGCCATGTGTGGGGATCAAGGGGCCATTTTGAAGCCAGGCAGTGTGCTCAGGCCTGCACCCAGTTTGCCTTGCTTTCAACCATTATGCCCAGGGGTACTCAGTGGTGCATGGACCTAGTCTTTCTGTGGGGTGTCTTGAATTTAAACATCATTGAGGGCATGGATGGCATTGGAATGTGGTGATTTGTGTGTGTTTTTTTTACTTTTTGGGGTGTTGTTGGGGCCTGGCCATGTGGGTGGGGTCCATTTTGAGTCCTGATACAGGCAGGGCTTGGTCATGTGGTTGGGGTCAAGTGGCCATTTTGAAGCCAGGCAGTGTGCTCAGGCCTGCACAAAGTTTGCCTTGCTTATGCCCAGGGTTACTCAGTGGTGCATGGACCTAGTCTCTTGAATTTAAACATCATTGAAGGCATGGATGACATTTCATTTGGTGATTTTTGTGTGTTTTTTGGCTTTTTGGGGTGTTTAACTGATGTTCCTCTGGCTTCTATTGCTTTTAGGTGCACAAGAGAACCAACAGTGCCAGGAAGAAGTCCTGCAGTGGTGTGTGCAGCACAACATCATGTAACGTCACGTGTGGCCACAGACAAGACAACTCTGCAACTCGTGCAACTGCAGCCTGCTGTTCTGACATCTGAAGAGCACCACCTACCAAGGAGACTGGTGCAACCGTATCATCATACTCACATGCACCAGGCCAAGCCATAATATTGTCGGAATCGGATTGGCTAACTCATCAAGGGTTTGCTCGTTCCAGAGCTGCAAAGGCCACAGATGGTACGCAAAGTGGAACAACCGTGGAGAACCTTAAGTCGATGGTGCAGACCTATCTGGATGACCCAACAGAGGTCTTTGTTAATAAGAACCCATTGCTGTATTGGTACAGGAAAATGCCTCTCTGGCCACTGATCATCAACCTGGCTCTAAATTGTCTTGCCCACTCGCAAGCGTGTCTTTTGAACGTGGTTTCAGTGCTGCTGGTGCCATTGTACCATCAAAAAGGACCCACCTCTCACCCAAAAATGTGGAGAGGTTAACACTGATCAAGATGAATCAGCACTTCATACCACCAGATTACAAAGTACGTGAATGCACGCAGGAAGAAGAGGACACCGACTTAGGTGATGGAAGTTCTTCTTTGTTAGCTGACCTTCTCCCGTCTCAATTCATAGAGTTTGAGGACGAGCTCTACTTCCCTTACACGAGGCCTGAAAATCAAGTATGGGCGAAATTTGCGAATTCGCGATCCGCCAATTTGCTCGAAATCGAATTCGCAATCTGCAAAATTCACGAATTCGTGTGAATTTGCGGATTTTTGATTTTTTGCGTGTTTGCTTGGTTTTTTTGTGTGTTTGCGGGGTTTTTTGCGTGTTCGCTGGGCAATTTGCGTGTTCGCGGGCCGCTTGCATGGCGAAGTTACCCATGCGGTCGTGTATGGGCACAGCACCCTCTGGTTCACCACTGCCACCCTCTGGTTCATCACTGCCACCCTCTGGTTCATCCCTGCCACCCTCTGGTTCACCCCTGTTACCCTCTGGTTCACCCCTGCCACCCTCTGGTTCAACACTGCCACCCTCTGGTTCAGCACTGCTACTCTCTGGTTCACCCCTGCCACCTTCTGGTTCAGCACTGTCACCCTCTGGTTCACCACTGCCACCCTCTGGTTCACCACTGCCACCCTCTGGTTCCTCACAGCACCTCTGGTTCACCACTGCCACCCTCTGGTTAACCACTGTCACCCTCTGGTTCAGCACTGCCACCCTCAAGTTCACCACTGCCACCCTCTGGTTCACCCCTGCCACCCTCTGGTTCACCACTGCCACCCTCTGGTTCATCACAGCACCCTCTGGTTCACCCTTGCCACCCTCTGGTACAGCACTGTCACCCTCTGGTTCACCACTGCCATCCTCTGGTTCCTGACTGCCGCCCTCTGATTCATCACAGCACCTCTGGTTCACCCCTGCCACCCTCTGGTACAGCACTGTCACCCTTTGGTTCACCACTGCCACACTCTGGTTCATGACTACCACCCTCCGGTTCATCACAGCACCTCTGGTTCACCACTGCCACCCTCTGGTTAACCACTGTCACCCTCTGGTTCAGCACTGCCACCCTCTGGTTCACCACTGCCACCCTCTGGTTCACTCCTGCCAACCTCTGGTTCAACACAGCACTCTCTGGTTCACCCCTGCCACCCTCTGGTACAGAACTGTCACCCTCTGGTTCACCACTGCCACCCTCTGGTTCACAACTGCCACCCTCTGGTTCATCACTGCACCTCTGGTTCACCACTGCCACCCTCTGGTTAACCACTGTCATCCTCTCGTTCAGCACTGCCACCCTCTGGTTCACCACTGTGACTCTCTGGTTCACCACTGCCACCCTCTGGTTCACCCATGCCACCCTCTGGTTCACCCCTGCCACCATCTGGTTCATCACTGCCACCCTCTGGTTCACCCCTGCCACCCTCTGGTTCAGCATTGCCACCCTGTGTGTGTTTCAGCACTGTCACCCTCTGGTTCACCCCTGCCACCCTCTGGTTCATCACTGTCACCCTCTGGTTCATCACTGCCACCCTATGGTTCACCACTCCCACCCTCTACCGAGACCTTTTGTGACTCGGCGGCAGCACAAAAGATGCGCCATGGTGCTGGGTATTAACAACTCGACGCATCTGAGAGATGTGTCACGTTGTAAAGCCCTGCGCCATCCGAAGGCGTTCCGGCGCAGGGGAGGGCGTTCCTGCGCAGGAACGCCTCCTGAAAGTGGCTGAGTGAAATCTACAAGAATTCACTCAGTCACTTTTAGGCCAATGCTGCGTCAAAACCCTGCGCCTGCTTGAAGCAGGCGCAAGGCTTGATGCAGCATTGGGGAGATAGGGCCCCCCAGAGCATTGCTGGAGCTGCGTCGCAAGCACGACGCAGCACCTGCAATGCGCTGCTTTTACGGCACAGATGTGTGACACATCTGTGCCGTTTTTGCCACATGGTGCGCTGCATTGTAAATGCTGCGCACCACGGGTGGCGGAGCTGCGGCGCTCAATAACTGGCGCATCCCTGGGGATGCGCCAGTTATTGTAAATCTGCCCCTATACATTTAGCCAACGAGGGAGCACTTACTGATTAGACAGTAGAAAGTACTCCAGTTGAGTAGAGGTATTGCACAAAAAGGTGGCATCTTCGTGGACGAACACGCAGGGCGGGATTCATTCTGCCCCCTGTTAGACTCGTTTTTTGTGCCCTTCTGCCCTCTGTTAGACTCGTTTTTCCCTTGTTTTTCTGCCCTTCTGCCCTCTGTTAGGCTCGTTTTTCCCTTGTTTTTCTGCCCTTCTGCCCCCTGTTAGACTCGTTTTTTGTGCCCTTCTACCCTCTGTTAGACTCATTTTTCTCTTGTTTTTCTGTCCTTCTGCCCTCTGTTAGACTCGTTTTTTGTGCCCTTCTGCCCTCTGTTATTCCCTTGTTTTTGTGCCCTTCTGCCCTCTGTTAGACTCGTTTTTTGTGCCCTTCTGCCCTCTGTTAGACTCGTTTTGTGCCTTTCTGCCCATTTAGACTAGTTTTTTGTGCCCTTCTGCCCTCTGTTAGAGTTGTTTTTCCCTTGTTTTTCTGCTCTTCTGTCCTCTGTTAGACTGGTTTCTTGTGCCATTCTGCCCTCTGTTAGACTCGTTTTTCCCTTGTTTTTCTGCCCTTCTGCCCTTTGACTGCTTTTTGTGCCTTTCTGCCCTCTGCATCACCACATCATCACTCAGCGCTACCCCAGGATCACTCAGCACCACCACATTATCACTCAGCACCACCACATTATCACTCAGCACCACCACAGTACCACTCAGCACCACCACAGCATCACTCAGCACCACCACAGCATGACTCAGCACCACCACAGCACCAATAAGCACCACCACAGCACCACTCAGCGCCACCACAGCATCACTCAGCACCACCACAGCATCACTCAGCACCACCACATTATCACTCAGCACCACCACAGCACCACTCAGCACCACCAAAGCATCACTCAGCACCACAACAGCATCACTCAGCACCACCACAGCACCACTCAGTACCACCCCAGCATCACTCAGCACCATCCCAGTATCACTCAGCACCACCACAGCACCACTCAGCATCACCACAGCACCACTCAGCACCACCACAGCATCACTCAGCGCCACCCCAGCATCAATCTGCGGAACCATTCAGCAACAACTGGTTCAAATATGTTCTCTCAATGTTTTAAACTCTATTACAAATGTCACATAAAGATGTTAATATTTCACTTCTGTTCTTGGATTTTCGTCACAATAAAATACACTGAACATAATCTTCACAAACGTTATTTACAAAAGTTTAAGCTATTGCCATTATAAATTAAAATCACTTTTATTTAAGTATTAATAATTTTAAAAAATTAAAAGCCATTGTAATTTGTAATATCAATACAGCTAAGTCACGTAAATACAAAACATGTTGCATTACAAATGCTATAGGTGTCACATTTGCAAAAGTTATAACTATTAGCATTGTAAATGACAAAGCTATTAATTTAGCTATTTTCAAAACCAACACATAAATAAAAAAAATTGTCATTTACAAGACCAATAGCTCAAACTTTCCTAATGCGAGACCTATTGCATTGCAAATGTTTGTTTTTATATCTGTCAGTGCTTCCTGTTGAGGTTTAATTTTCGTGACAGGCGCCTCATTGCCTACTTGTAACTATTCTCTGACCCTGCTTCAAGGGTCATAACAGGGTCAGAGAATAGTTGCAAGTAGGCAACGAGGCGCCAGGAAGCACTTACAGGCTTACAGCCGCTGGAGCCCAAGTTGAAGTTAATTTCTTTGTAACCCTTATGTAAAAGGATACAAAAAATTAGCTTCAACTTTTGCACCTGCTGCTGTAACCCTGTAAGTGCTTGGCTGAAAATTCGTCCCCGCTGATTCCCGGATTTTACCGCGATTTCGTGAGATTCACGGTGAGCGAAATCGCGGAAAATCCGCAAATTCCGCGAGCGGAACGAATTTTCAGCCCATGCTTACTGAAAATGACTTCCTTTTTTTCGTCCTTATTCACTTTTATTCCTGTGTATCTTTCTTTGCTTTGCAACTTTTACCACAACAAAACTCTTATCACCTAATCACAACAAATCCATCAGCAGCACTGTCTTCATCTTATTTTCCTTATTGATTTGAAGGTGCCGCAGTCTGCATTCCTGAAGTTCACAAGTTCACAACTCAATCATGCTCCTCTATACTATCCATTTCCCTCAAGGCAGATGGATGGATTACGACGAGTCCCCTCATGTGGGACTGAAATTACTGAATGACTACAAGCTTGCTGATTGCTGACAGAGTTACTTCTGATATTGACAGGAGAGGCTGCCCTGTGGGCCCTCACTTTCCGAAGAAGATGCGGACAAAAAGTAAAACAGGTAATGAATAATTGTGAAGATGGCATGCAGTGGACAGCAATGGCTGTCTGGCTCTGATTAAACCAATTGCTGTTTTTCTTTACAGTCACTCACTGGGATGGATGGATCATCAGCGTCGGTTTACGGAATAACTATGGCCAATTTGTGAGTGGCAAACAGGTAAACCAGTCTGCAACCACTACTACAACTACTACAGCAGAACTACATGTCTGTCTATTCGTGGTATTTAGTGGTCGAGGGCGAGGCAGTGTACTGTTGTTGTTATGCTAGGCAGAGTCCACTCCAGACAGCAGTTCATGTAAAATCGGGACTATGTGGCTTGCTGCATACAATTAGATATGCTTTGTCTGTCTGACAAAGAGCATAGGTATGCTACATCAGGTTGCTTCACTCAGTGGTGCCTGCCTTGACCGTCTGCATGGCACTGCCTCAAGCTTGGGCCAAACATCCGTTATGTTTGCGAAATTTGCTGTTTTTCGGTATTTCGCAAATCTCGCTAAATTACGGAAAAATCGCAAATTCTTGAGCGGAACAGATTTTTGGCCCATGCTTGCGTCAGGGCCATGCAGACGGTTAAGGCAGGCACAACTGAGTTAAGCATCCGCCTGATTAAGCATACCTAGGCTCTTTGACACTGACAGACAAAACATATCTAGGGTTTAGGGATCAGTGCGATTTACTAGGGTTTTTGGGTTTAAGTTAGTAGGGTTCCCGCTGAGTCTAGGGCTCTGGGCCCAATGCAGGATTGTTCATAATGATGTTGGCAAGGTTTTAGGGGCGTTTGGTGTTCTTTGTTCCAGAATTGGCAGAATTTTAGCCTTTTGTGGTGTTTTTCCGGGCGCGTGTGTTTGGGTGAAAACTAAGTGAAAACTAGCCGTAGACCTTCTTCTTCTTCTTCAAAGAGCGCAGTGGTTTGATTTTGTTCTGTCTTGCTGAGATTCTTGGGAATTGCTGAAACAAGTGTCCAGGTAAGTTTCAAGAGGATCGAAGTAGTGGAAGTGCTGAAAACAGCAATTTTTTGTGCACAGCGCAATTTGCCATGTTTTGAATATACCAGTATTGCATGTTTTTGGAGGGCTGTTTGGGGGTGTTCTAGATTTGTAGGGGTGGGTCAGGAGATCTCGGAGCACTGCTGGGATAGTCTAATTTTGATTGCGACTGGTTTGAAGAAAATCCATGGTGGAAAAGGGGGGTTTGGGCCTAGTTGCAGACAGCGTTTTGGCACAATTTAAACTGAGGCCTAGCAGTATTGCGTGTTTTTTGGGGGGCTGTTTGTGGGTGTTCTAGATTTGTGAGGGGGGTCTGGGAGCACTGCTGGGATAGCATAATTTTGATTGCAAGTGATTTGAAGAAAATCCATGGTGGGAAAGGGGAGTTAGGGCCTAGCTGCAGAGCGCGTTTGGACCAATGTTGACTGGTTGGCTGAAAATTTTCTAAGTGTGAGTTTGTCAATTTTTGCTTTTTGCCTGTTTGGGGGTATTCTACTTTTTTGCGGGTGGGTTGATGGGTCTGTGGGCATAGCTGGTAAGGTCTAATATTGGGCACAAGTGGTTTGGACAAAATCCATGTTGAAAAAGTTTTTAACTTTTCAGACTTTTCGCTCACTTTCATGTTTTCCGGGGGCTGTTTGGGGGGTTCCTGGTGTTTGGGGGGGTTGAGGGGTCTTGCAGCAATGCTGGGCATGCCTAAATTTGGTTGCAAGTGGTTTGAAGAAAATCCATGGTTGGAAAGGGGCGTTAGGGCCTAGCTGCAGAGCGGGCATGGAGCGATATGGGAACTAGGCCTAAATTTTTCTGTGTCAATTTTTGAATTTTTGCTTTTTGCCTGTTTGGGGGTGTTCTGCTTTTTTGCGGGTGGGTTCAGGGGTCTGGGGCCATAGCTGGGAAGGTCTAATATTGGAATCAAGTGGTTTGGACAAAATCCATGGTGAAAAAGATTTTCACTTTTCAGACTTTTCGCTCAATTTTGTGTTTTCGGGGGCAGTTTGGGGGGTTCCTGGTGTTTGGGGGGGTTTGGGGGGTCTTGGAGCAATGCTGGGCATGCCTAATTTTGGTTGCAAGTGGTTTGAAGAAAATCCATGGTTGTAAAGGGGAGTTAGGGCCTAGCTGCAGAGCGCGCATGGAGTGATCTAGGAACTAGGCCTACATTTTTCTAAGTGTCAGTTTTTGCATGTTTGCTTTTTGCCTGTTTGGGGGTGTTCTGCTTTTTGCGGGTGGGTTCAGGGGTCTGGGGGCAATGCGGGGAAGGTCTAATATCGGAAGCAAGTGGTTTGGACAAAATCCATGGTGAAAAAGTTTTTCAGTTTTTGCTCACTTGCCTGTTTTTAGGGGGCTTCTAGGTTATTGGAGGTGGGTTTTGGGGTCTGAGAGCACTGCTGGCACAGTCTAATTTTGATTACATTTGTTTTTCAGAAAATCCATGGTGGAAAAGGGGAGTTAGGGCCTAGATGCAGAGCGCATTTGGACTGAATTGAAGGTAGGCCCATTTTTGCTTTTTGCCTGTTTGGGGGTGTTCTGCTTTTTTGCGGGTGGGTTCGGGGGTCTGGGGGCAATGCGGCGAAGGTCTAATATTGGAATCAAGTGGTTTGGAGAAAATCCATGGTGAAAAAGGGGGGTTAGGTGTTAGGGTTAGGGTTAGGGTTCTAAAATCGCAGTTTACACTTTACACCTAGCTTGAGGGGAAAGATCTGCAAATTTCGCCCACACTAATTTATCCTTGAAAAGGAGACTCAGAGTACGCACTTTCGAAATGATGCTTGTATGTTTTGTAATACTGTCGACTCTGACACTGAAAGTGTTATTTTTGCACTACACAGCTTACCTTATACTTCTTTCTCCATGGTGTTTTAATTACAGGCCGTCTTTTACCCGGTGCAATGGCAAAAAGGATGACCGCAGGCTTAGCGACCCGCAATTCAGCATCCACCAGGTAGGCAGTGGACAAGGTGACTTCTGGTCCCCAACATTGATCGGCGGAGCGTCAGATGGAATGGAGGAGTACCGTGAAAAAGAGGAATGGCTGGATGCATATAACTTCCCAAAGTCAACAGGACAACTACAACAACATACAATTACAGTATCCATCCTCATTTCTGCTTATCTTTTAAGTAATGTTATTGCTGTGAACTTCTGTGAGTGTGACTCTGTGCATTTGTTTGCTCTCTGCTTCAATTCATCCCTCTAGCCATTGTATCATTTTTTCTTTGCTGTTTTTTTAAACTAATTTAATGTACTAAGTGGTTCTTCTCTCTGAGGGTAGATAGGCAAGTGAAATTGCGTAATTACTGCAGCCCTGTACTGTCACATTGTTTCTTCATAGTTAGTACATTGTATAAAGTACTACTTACTTTACAGTAACCTATCCATTTTGTAAACCACTTCATGCATGCAGTAGTGCATGCACTTCCTTTATGTCTCGTAAAAGATTTATGGATAGCTTTGTATCCAAAGATTTGTTCATCTTCATTTGTTGTTTGTCCATGCTGTGTTTTATTTTCCTCTCTCCGCAAAACTTTCCCCACAAACCCCATTCCCATCCAAGTTTCAAACCCTAACCGTCTTCCCCCGGGCTGTGTGGTTTTCATTGAGGTGTGAGTAAATTACAAAATAATTCCACACACTTGCTGGGAAGGATGAGGTCAAAGCAACAGAAAACATCCTCCTCCTATACATGACAAATTATTACGCTGCTGTGCCCTTCACCTTCAGTACTATTTCTTGTAGTAGCCAAAGCCAAACTCCACGCAACTAGTATACTTTGGAAACTTCAGCATTTGTTAGGCTAAATTATGGCACTGTTCTTGTGTACTATGCTATCTATCGTACTGTTGTAATGATCCGCTCAGGCCTCTCAAGGTTTCATTTTCTCTTTTTTCATATGCTGCTAATGCCACTGTGTACCACCACTACCACCACAATGATACCATTTCATCCACCCAGGATTGCCAACCTTCATCGCCAGTTGCCATGCAGCCAGCCCTGTGCCTAGCCCTAGGTCTATTCTCAAACACGAATCACAGGTAAGATAAGCTTTTGGGGGGGAGGAAGAATAATAGAGTAGGAGGAGAGAGAAGAGACTGACGGTAGTACTACTAAAGTAGTAGGACAATTGAATTCACTAACTCTGTGAGTGGCACTTACTTTTGTAAATATTTGGGCGATTACTTAGACAATTTGAATCAAGCAGCCAGTTAAGTTTCAGGAAACCAAACGAACAGTTAACGCCCCCCCGCCTCTCCCGCAAAACAGTAAAAATGCGTATGCAATGTTTAAGTTGAAAGTAAATAATTATTTAAATCATAACAAAAATAAACTATCCCGCAAGACCCGACTCACCCCGCTCCCTAACCCCAAAGAGTGTCCGTGAAAAAGTCCCCAAAGTCCAAGAAAAAACCCAACTCCCAATTCCCACCCCCCAAAAAATCTTTAAAAAAGGGGCAAGGACAGTCTCTCCTCCTCTACTGGTGCCGGCGGTGTCCTTTGGCCAGGTGGGCCCGTTGCTCCGCGCGGAGGTTCTTCTTGAGCAGGCTCTTCATTCTCTTCATCTCCTGCTCGATGTTGGACACCCTATGGGTTAGGTGGTGGATGCGGGCCTTGCACCTGCTGTGGGGGGCAGCTGATTTTTTGGCTGCCTGGCGGTGGCGGGAGGCTGAGGTACCACGGCTCTGTACCGCTGGAGGCTTGCGCTGACTGGCTGACCCAGGGAGAACAGAGGAGGATGCAGCTGTCACAGTGGATGTTGTGGTGGATTGCGACTGCGTATCTTCCTCCTCCTGGGCCACCAGCCGCCGATATTCAGTGACAATCGCCTCCAGCTTCCTTTGCCGGGCCCGTCTAGCCAGCTCCTTTCATGTCAGTTTGGAAGGAGCATCTACATGAAGAAAGAAAGACATACTGTAACCAATGCTCTTCAAGATTAACACAAAATAATTCAGCAGACATTTGTGTCACAGTAGAACTAGCAACTTGCAAGCACAGTACATAACATTTGTGGCCTGTATCTATCTAACCTCCCACTTTGTCAGCCTCTGCTCTAACATTAGTGGGAGTTTCAGGAATCAATTCTACGAGCACTATATGGACTCACTACATTAGAGTCGACTATGACAGTACACCAGTCTTATTCTTCTTCTTCTCTCTTGTTTAGCGAAATTGGCACTTAAACTTCTGGAAGCCGGCATAATGCCAGCGCAGTCAACTTGCACCTGAGAAAAACAGACGCAAGCCATGATGACACAGACTTGCGTTACTGTACCAGTCCAGTACACGCAGGTGGTGAAGCTCTTACTTTTCTATAAGGGTGGCACTGAGAATACTCTGTTACAAGGGCTACTGCTTAATTAATTTAACTTTCACCCTACAGTGCCAATGACTACTAGAAAAGGAAAATGAAGAAGATAAATAATATGATTATCCATCCCTTCACAGGATATTTGCTTACATATGGCATGACTTTAGGTGATTTGTTTTTTATTGAGTGAACACTGATAAGCCACACATGAATGACAGAGTTGTACTAAAATTATTAACAGAGGTAGTGAGTAGCCCCCGTAAACACCAGATATATGCTGTGCTTGCAATACAAACTACTGCTACTATTCATGGTAGTATTCGGAAAAATTACAACTTCTTTTCTTTGCCTTTGCTACACTGGAATGGACGTGCGGGTGCAGTGTTACATGCTCTTCATAGTAACACTTACTTCATCCAGTGACTGTCTACTCTATCTACATACACATATGCTATCTATGAGTCAGGTAGTACCATGATCCAAGCATCCATCCATTCAAAGTAAATGTCAATCATTCTTCTTAATGTCTCAATGGGACAAACCTTCGTTTTTCTCACAGAAAAACAACATTTTCATTTTATTTTGGAAATCGCAAGCCATGCATCCGTGCTTGACTTGCATTTGAATTTGAACCAAAGGATATATTGCGCACACATACATTTTCTGTTTCACCCACCCAGGCAGTCCTCTTCCCTTTCTCCTTCCAGCCATCCTTGCTTCATCCTTCAACCAGCCATGCATCATATTCCAAGCCTCCTTGGGCAGCATTCAAAAACATAAAACTTTCACAGCTGAGTTGAAGTCAATTTAGAGGAAGCTACTACCTGGTTGATAAAAACTTAGTTCTAAATGTGTAAGTCCTCTTAACAGTAAAGTATACTTGTACTGTATAACATATACACCCGTGCAGAGAGCACACTTTGCAGTCTGCAATCTCAATAAGTAAGGAATATAATAGCTTACCACTGCCCGCCACTCCCGTGGCATCCCCCACAGCAGTTCCCGCTGGCTGTTGTACCGCCTCCGCCCAAGGAGTGCCCACCTCCGTGTTGGCTCCGGCACCGGTGGATGGCTGTGCCGATGTTCCGTCTAGAAAATATATTTCAGATTCTTATATGCCATATACACAACTCTGTAGTATTTTGTCTAGGAATGAAAAAGTTTACTATGACTACACAAAAAAATTTAATAATTTGTGACTCTCAAGTCTAAACTATTAATTGCCCTTTTTTCAGGGAAGGGTGTTTTTTAGTTATGCTTAGCTGTAACATGTCTTGTACACTTTTTGGCACAACTGATGAATGCTTGCTTTTTAACATGCACCATTTTTCTCATACTAGACAGAAGCTTCCCTTCTAAGAACAAGAGCAAGATCAGATCATCATCACTTGGACGGAGTCAGCAATGATTCAGCACCACAAAGAAGACTTGAAGTTCCAACATGGGGAGGGCTCACCCACAATTAATGTGTGAAATAACTAAGCACTTTTCAATTTTCAATCCACCGTTTATGTTGTATGCTGAACTTGATTTTAATAAATGTTTTTACTTTTAATACAGCTTTAAAACTTACATAGACTCTGTGGTTTTTGGTCATGAGTGAGTGAGCGGAAGGGTTTCCAATTTGCAAGCATGAGTCCGTGGCTCTTAGAAGTCGGGACTCTGACTCCGTAGTCTTATTTCCTGGGTTGTATAATCATTGGGGATCAATCATCGATGAATTCGGGTGCTAAATGACTCTGACACACTAGCTAGTCAGTAAGGAGTTTGGGGGTTTAAATTCTGTTATTACGGAGGTATGTGGAAAGTCTAACTGCGCCTATTATAATTAATAAGCAATGGCACTATTTCATGTCCATAGTTCTGTTTGTGCAGAATAGTCCCTGCAACAGTAGTAGTAAGGATTGTCCTCCTATCCAATAAAAAAGTAAACTAGTATCTTATTCTTTCTTGGTGGCCATTGACATTTTATTGTTGGGAATTGTCAAAGCATAAACATTTGGAAGACTTCCAAAGACATTATGGACAACCCAGAGGACTGCACTCAGTGCATAGAGCTATTGCTGAATAGAATTGGAGTTTTGTTTAACACCTTTTGCCAACTGTGCAAGCTTAGTTAGCTACACAGACAGACTAATAATCTAGTAGTACGACAGGGAGTCATAGTAGAGGCAGGATAAGAATTTAAAAACAGTCTACAAGAAGATCAAAGACGATTTAGAAAAAATCGAATGAGGAACGTTAGGAAAAAATAGGTGCTAGGATACCTGTCTACTAGGACAGTAGTTCCCAAACTTTTTTAACCCGTGGCTCCCTTGACCTAGTAGGCAGTTGGCCGTGGCTCCCCACCATTTTTTCACCGGCGGGTGGGGGGGATGTAATCAAGACCTCTGGCATACTTCCTGTTGGCTTCCTTAAATTAATTGGGATGCAATGAAGGTATTAGGGATAAAAATGGTAGCAGCTGCTAGCTAGCTTTAAACTACCAGCAGACCATTATTCATTCTCCATGCCAAAGACTGACAAATATTGGCAGAGCCCACTGGTATAATCATTTTCAAACGTTCACACATGAAAAGCGAGTCTGGCTGCTAGTTGTAACAAATAAATGAAATAGCCGAGGGGCATCAGTGGATGCAACAGATGTGGGGCTAGGACCTCGTTGTGCTTGCTCTCCTGCCCCTTGCTCTCCTGCCCCCTCGCTGTGCCTGATCTCCTGCCCCCTCGCTGTGCCTGCTCTCCTGCCCACTCGCTGTGCTTGCTCTCCTGCCCCCTCGCTGTGCTTGCTCTCCTGCCCTCTCGTTGTGCCTGCTCTCCTGCCCCATTTCTGTGCCTGCTCTCCTGCCCCCTCTCTGTGCCTACCTCCTGCCCCCTCGCTGTGCCTGCTCTCCTGCCCCCTCGCTGTGCCTGCTCTCCTGCCCCCTCGCTGTGCCTGCTCTCCTGCCCCCTCGCTGTGCTTGCTCTCCTGCCCCCTCGCTGTGCTTGGTTCTTTCACTCATTAAGGATTGTAGTTTTTCTTTTTTAGCCGAGGTCCATTCCTCTGCTTTTTCTTTATGGTACACCCATCAAACCTCAGGTGATAACTTGACAGATATTGTCCGATTGCCTTGTGGCTTGAAATAATCTTTGCTGATCTCTTTCGGTGTGGTGGTAGCCTTAGGTCAACATCCGCGTTCACCAGGTTCAAAGTAAATGGTGCCAGTGTACTTTATATTCTTCTACTGAAATTCTGGATGGTTTGCCTCGCATTTCACCGACGTTTGTGGGCTTAGCATGAAGTAGTTATGTTTACTCCAATAATAGCACTGAGGCGATTCATACATTTTTTGACACATGATTGATTCCGGTGTCCCCATGTAGGAAAATAAAGAAAATGGGGCTTGGCTTGTTAGAAATGAAGCCTGTGCGCAGAGTTTGTTTGTTTATTTATGCATGAGTGTGCGTGTGATCGTGTCTTTGTCTGTTTAATCGTGCATAATTACTCTGGTGTTGTGGCACTCTGCACTTCTGACATTGCTGCACAGGGGGCCTAACGCGGCCAGATGCTAGCTTTCCCACATAGTGCGGCGGCGCCCCTGGCTACTGATAACGGCGCACCAGGGCGCTGCGGCGCACAGTTTGGGAACCACAGTACTAGGATATTAGTATTGCTGGATTCACGGACCTTCTACTTAAAAGTTATGTAACTCACTAAACAAACTACAAAAAGGATCGACTAGGACTGGCAGGCAGCACTCCGCAGCACGCGTAGTGACAGACACAGTCCATCGTGATTGCAGACCAGTGAGAAGTTGAACACTAAAAAGTTTCCTACTAAATAACCAGTCATAATATACTCAAACTATCAATCCACCACCACTATCTCTTCTTAGTGGCAGGAGTACAAAGGAAGGACTGGACTTGAGTCTCTAGGGGCAGATTTACAAGCCCCTTGAAGCTCTTTTGCTCCGTCGTTGCGTGACTTTTGTGGCGCAGCGGCAGCGCAAAAGAGGCGCCATTGCGCGGGGTATATTAACAATGTGACGCATCTGGGAGATGCATCACATTGTAAAGCCCTGCGCCATCAGGGGTCTTTCCGGCGCAAGGGAGGGCGTTCCTGCACAGGAACGCCTCCTAAATGTGGCTGAGTGAAATCTACAAGATTTCACTCAGTCACTTTTAGGCCAATGCTGCGTCAAAACCTTGCGCCTGCTTGAAGGAGACGTACGGTTTGACGCTGCATTGGGGAGATAGGGCACCACAGATCATTGCTAGAGCTGCGTCATGCTTGCGAAGCAACTCCAGCAATGCCCCACCTTTATGGCACAGATGCGTCACACATCTGTGTCGTTTTTTGCCCCATGGTGCGCCGCATTGTAAATGCGGCGCACCATGGGTGGTGGAGGCGTGGCGCACAATTACTGGCGCTTCCCTGCTTCTTTGGATGTGCCAGTAATTGTAAATCTGCCCCTTAGTGTCTAGCATTACGCAGTTCTGTAAAGTACATTCATACATAATCACTCAGGCCAATGAAATGAGCACAAAACAAGTAAGCATAGTAGCACCACCACTGAGCAGGCGAGCAGTGCACCTGCAATGCAATCACAGAAGATTTTGAAACATAATTTACCTACAATGTAATCTGCAGCATTATTGCTCTTCAGAAAAAACAAACATTTGCAATATGATAACATAGAGCAGGAGAAAACAGAGTAGTGATTAAATAGCTACTACTACTCACAAAGCCCAGGGATCTTGACGCCTAGCAGGTCGTGTTCAAGGTCCAGGATATCGGACCACCTGTGCGTGGCCTGGCTGTAGGTGCGCGGGACCCAAGACTGCTGATACATGGCCAGGCACACCTTCCCCCACAGCTGCTGATGCCCCCCGAGCCCGTACCTGCCAGCGATCCTGCCGCCTGCTGCGATGGTCTCGGGGAGGTGGCGCTGGACATAAAAAATCAGTGCGGCGACCTCCTCCAGGCTAAAGATCTCCCAGGCTATTACTTTTTCCCCCCTCAATCGCCCGCATGGGAGCTGGGTACGGGGTGCGGGACCCTTCCCTTTCTCCTTCCCGGCTCCCTTTGCCATGGTCCTGGACAGGAATGGAAATAATAAATAGGAAAGAGAATATGGAAAAAGTAAATAAAAGAAGAGGTAAAAAAAAGTAGTTTTAAAGTAACCAAAAGTAGAAGAAAACACAAAATATAGTTCTAGAAAAATAGAGGAATAGATATTAAGTAAAAAAGATTTAAAAAACTTCAAACAAACAAAGGATGGCAAAGATTGAAGCTGGATAGAAAAGGCATGCCCAGAACCATAGCAATGAATGAAAAACAAGATGGCCGTGCCCATTGAGGACCGCGTGGGTAAGTTTGCGCAATATTTCCCCCGCGAGTACGCAAAAACACATGCAAACTCATAATAGAGCACTGCACACAACGTGAGATTGCCAATAGTGCCTGGAAACAGAAAATACGCAACGCGCAAAAGATGGCCGCGCCCATGTATGACCGCATGGGTAACTTTACGGTCGGTGCCCTGCAGGCGGCCCGCGAATACGCAAAAAACCCAGCGAACACGCAAAAAAATAAATCCGCAAATTCGCACAAATTCGCGAATTTTGCGGATCGCGAATTCGATTTCGCGAATTTCGCCCATACTTACAAATTATCCACTTCCAACACCCAACAAAATCGCAACACCTAGCGCCACCACCACTACAACCACCCCTCCTGACCACTTCCCCTCTACTACCTCACAGGCAGCGCAAAACAGGACAACGGACCTTCCCAAAACAATATATCCTCTCAACAGCACACTAGCTCAATGTCCAGAGATGTGGCAATCAACTATGTATAAGGGAAGAAATTTGCACATTAACAATAATGTACACAATGCTAACACAACCGGTGATATGCTATACACAACTCACCGTAGAAAACAAAAACTTTTCCGTGTATAGATATACTATTGATATCTGTAGTGTACTGCATAGTGGACGCAACCTTATTATCTCAGACTCTGGGGAATATCTCGGTCATGAAGCTGTGTTGGTTCCCCCCTTGAAGCAGAAGCCGAATTGGCTGGTCCAACGTACGCAACTCCAACGTAAGAGTATAAATAATTGGCGTACGCCTTGGGTGTGGTTCACGTCTGCAAAGAGAAAAGACTCTGCCACAGCGAAGGTCCTCACTCTGCCACGTGGCTGCCACCAAGACCACGTGCCTCCTTGATACAGGCCCATTGCGAACTCAGCGCCACAGCACGGCAGACTTATATCTGTATTGACTACTGCCTTCGATCTACACTGCGGACAGCAGTGTTCACAACTTGAATCCAGCTTTGGATCTACACTATGGACAGCATTAAAGTTAGCCTTGATTTATGTAAGGCAGAGACAATTGTACTCTATGTTCTCAGACATTGTTAAAGTAAGTGACAAAAATTATTTGTCAATATGTGCTGACTACTGCCTTCGTTCTACGGTGCGATCAGTAGAGTTTACAACTTGATACCAGTTTGGTATCAGCACTACAGACAAAATTGAATTCAGTCTCGATTTATTTAAGGCACAGACAATTGTACTCAGTCCTCAGATTTTGTTAAAGGATGCAACAAAAAACATTCCTCAATGTCTGTACTAACTACTCCCTTTGATCTACACTGCGGTCAGTAGAGTTTACAACTTGATACTAAGCATGGGCGGAAAATCCGTTCTGCTCGCGGATTTTGCGGAATTTCGGTAAATTCGCAATCGGCGAACTCTCGCGAATTTACAGAAAATCTGCAAATTCGCACGCAGCGGATTTTTTTTCTTGGTGATACAATATTGCGGCGTGCGGCGTTCACTTACCATCATTCAGCGTTCGCCGAGTTGTTTTTCTCGATATTTTGCGAGTGCTGCGCCATTTTGGATCTTGCTGCGGGATCCCGCAGGAGTTTGGCAACGCATCGCGAGAGTTCGCAATTGCGAACATGTAGGTGTGGCGGGCAGCAACAATCTCGCACTCGCGAAATTACAAAATGTGCAATTCTGCACAAGAAATCCACTAGCAAGCAGCATAGACCTTCTGAAAATTATGATTTTTATCAGAATAACTCCTCAGGTTGACATTTGCCTGCACATTTTTGGATTTGAGGCCTTTTGACTTTCTTTGGATTACTTTTGGATTAGAAATCAACTTTCACAATTAAGTTTGTTTGGGGCATTACAGTTGCTGTTCTGCAGAAAAACGAGTTTTGCAAAACTGAAAGCACTCAGCAGGTGCAAAAGTTCACTTATCATTAGTAACCATTCCCTGTAGTACTTCCTGAGGAGCCCCTCCAGAGTTCAGTTGCCTATGTTTGTTTGAGGCATTACAGTTGCTGTTCTGCAGAAAAACGAGTTTTGCAAAACTGAAAGCACTCAGCAGGTGCAAAAGTTCAAACTCATCATTAGTAATAGTACCCATTCCCTGTAGTGCTTCCTGACTGGGGCCCCTCCAGAGTTCAGTTGCTAGTTGCAACAATTCTATGACCCTGCTCTGACCCTCACAGCAGGCTCATAGAATAGCTACAAGTAGGCCACAAAGGTCCTGGAAAAAAAATTGCACTGCAACAGAAAGCAAATTACAGATAAGGAAGCAGGTGCCAGACTGGAATTTTAAAACAGTGACACATTAATAAATCAACCCCAAATTAATTCATGTCAGTTGAAGCAGGGCAGGTGTGCTTGCTTTTCCCCCCCATAATCTACAGTGATGAACCAGAGGGTGGCATTGATGTACCAGATGGTGGCAAGGGTGAAACAGAGGGTGGCAGTGGTGAAACAGAGGGTGCTGTGAACCTGTGATGATGAACCAGACGTAGAAACAACATAGTCGCGAAAGTTGCGAGCCGACAAGTAAGTTCGCAATTGCGAACTGGTACAAAACCCTTGCGAACTGACAGAAACACTTGCGAACACAAAAAAAAATTTTAATCCGCAAATTTGCGAGAATTCGCGGATTTTGCGGATTGCTAGTTCGTAAATACGCAAATTCGCGAACGCCAGATTCGCAAAATTCGCCCATGCTTACTTGATACCAGTTTCGCATCAGCACTACAGACAACATTGAATTCAGTCTCGATTTATTTAAGGCAGAGACAATTGTACTCTATCCTCAGATTTTGTTAAAGTATGTGACAAAAAGCATTCTTCGATGTTTGTGCCGACTACTGCCTTAGATCTATACTGCGGACAACAGGGTTCACAACTTGAATTCAGCTTTGCATCTACACTATGGACAGTAGGGAATTCAGCCTTGATTTATTTAATACAGAGACAATTGTACTGTATGTGTTCAGATTTTGTTAAAATGAGTGACAAAAATCATTTGTCGATATATGTGCTGACTACTGCCTTCGATATACAGTGCGGACAGCAGGGTTCACAACTTGAATTCAGCTTTGATTCTATACTAACGACAGCACGAAATTTAGCCTTGATTTCTTTCAGATTGAGATTATTGTACTTTATGTCCTCAGATTTTGTTAAAGGATACGACAAAAATAATTTCTTGATGTCTGTGCTGACTACTGCCTTCGATCTACATTGAGAGGGCTCACGATTCAGGTGGATTGGCGATTGCACATGACGCATTCCAGTAGGCAAGAAATATTGTACCAGTGCGACATTGAGTTTTTTAGATACCACTAACTCACTGCACCACAAGTCATCTCCCTGTGGCCTTATTAAGGCAGAATTTACTAGGCAAAAAACATTGCTCCCAGTATGGCCTGCCCGGACCACGCATCATCGCAGGTTATGTACATGCTCAGTACCAAAGGTACTACTAACTCAGTGCACCATAATTCATTGCCACATGGCCGTATTCTGGCAGATTCAACAGACAAAATTCATTGGTCCGAATGCGGCCCCCCTGGCCCACGCATTATCGCAGAGTACGTACAAGCTCAGCGCCAAAGGTACCACTAACTCAGTGCACCATAAATCATCGCATAGAAGAATGAACAGTTTTATGTCAGCAATGAGGCATACTATCACTTTTAAATGGAATTCATGCAGAATTCAATCGACAAAAGACATTACTCCAATTACTGTGCCCCCTACTGCGCATCATCGCAGGGTACGTACACACTAAGCGCCAAAGGTACTTGTAACTCAGTGCACCTAAAATCATTGTCCCGTGGCCTTACTAAGGCAGAATTCACAAGAGAAAAAACATTACTATCAGTACGTCCTGCCCGGACCACGCATCATCGCAGACTCCACAGAACCTTGTTGTTTCAGGTGCCACTAACTCAGTGCAAACCAAAGTAAGTATAACAACTATCAAACCTATACAATATACCTTTAGTATGCTTCCTTCAAAAACTTCTTTTATATCACTTATATATTTAGTTGAATAATAAAATTCATGCTGCAAGTGCAAAGGCACACTTAATGACAGTCTACACTGCAGACAGCACAGGTCACAATTTGAACTATAATGTCCCTGAAACATACATATATCGACAATGTATTCCATACATGTTTCATCTGGTATTTCAATCGTGATTACACATGATGCAGTCCAGCCTAATATCTACACTGCGGACAGCAGGGTTTACAACTTGAATTCAGCTTTGCATCTACACTACAGACAGTATTGAATTCAGCCTTAATTCATTTATTTATATAATGCAGAGACAATTATACTCTATGCATTCAGATTATGTTAAAATAAGTGAAAAAAAGCATTCTTCTATAACTGTGCTAACTACTGCCTTCCATGTACACTGCGGACAGTAGGGTTCACAACTTGAATTCAGCTTTGAATCTATACTACAGACAGCATTCAATTCAGCCTCGATTTATTTAAGGCAGAAACTAAAAATACTCCTGTGGCACTGCTAGTATGTGCAAGCACCTTCAATCCCTGCATCCTGTGAACTATGCCCACAAAGAATGTAGAAGATTATGCCAAAATGTACCTCCACCATTGAAAATACCAAGTACCTCCGGGGCATTGCATTCAACTTCACCACCAGACATAGGTCCCCATTTTGAGAAAGTTAGAATGCACTACGTGAAGTGTAATCGTTTAATTTGTTATAGGGAGCAATCAGTAGACCTAGTTTGCAGAGCAATTGATAACCATCGTTTGTAGTTTTTTTTCCCCCCTCAAAGTTCATGCAGTCCAGTATGCAACTGTCAAAGCTTTGAGTGCAGACCGTTCAGACCACGCATCTTCACAGGGTGAGCACACGCTAAAGACCACACATACCACTTACTCAGTACACCATAAATAATTGCCACATGGCCTTATAAAGGCAAAAATCAGTAATCAAAAGACATTCTTACCAGTACGTTCTGCCTTAACCATGCATCATTGCAGGCTCCACACAAACCGCCCCTATCTCAGTGCACCACAACTCATGAACCCTTTACGATAGAATCTTCTGTGTATTATTTCACATATAGTGCTCCTAAATTTGTGCAGCAGAAGTCATAAAGCGTTTACGATTGAATATCTGTGTATGATATCATGATTACTATTCTACTTGTTACCAACAGCAAATTAATAAAATGGAGTCGAGCACACGTGACCATACCCACTTCAACTATCTATCTGTTTCTATGTATTTATTATGTTTATAAAATGCTGCTCCTGCGCCCTACCACATTATATTGTGCTGTAAATACCGTATGCATCTTACCTCTGCTAGTAACAAAAACTTTGATTATATTACTTTCTCTCGCTCAATCTACAAATACAAATGTACAAACTAGATCGTTACAATACTGCAAACAAAGTGTACAGTACATTTATAAGTGTGTGCTATTGCCCGATTACTTTTTTTAGCATATTTATATAGTGCAAACTCGACCCAAAATTATATCAGCAATTCACATGAGCACCGTATTTACAGTACATTTTCAGGCAAGTGTTGATTATGTAATTTCTCTACAGTAACAGGATGTGGACGCAACTCCGAGCCTCGAACACTGATTTCCAGCACCAAGTTCCACAGTATACCCGAATGACCACATACGTATATATATTAGCTGCCCGTCATGTGCCAAAACTGCAACCTAAAGCTTTCATAGCCCTGTATTACTACATCTACAACACTCCACTGAATGTACAACAAACATTCATATTTGCAGAAATGCGTCATGTCCACCAACTTTTATGTGTGAAACTATGGATGAATGTAGGGTTAGTGATTCTCCGTACCTTCCATGTTGGCCATGTTGTGGGACTTTAAAAGACACATTTGCGTTTAAGACCCGGGTGGCGGCAGCACTACAACACGGACACCCGAATCAGTTGATATCTCATATAGCTCACAACGGAACCACACCAATAGCCCTGGAGTCATCGTTCACAGACTCGCGCAGCACTGCCATACGTCAGTCCAGCCCACTCCGCTTACGCTTCCAGGATAACACAACGACGCTACGGCTCAGAGTTCCATTGTAGTCATTTCTTAGTTCCAGCTCTAGTTGTCAGAATGGCAAACACACTCCCTCATGGCTGGTATACTCCCACACCACACCCATCCAGCACATGCGTCACAACACATGTGACCCTACCAATAAAAAAGACAGGCGCACGTGCTCTATGCCAATTTAGAGTTGCTCCAATCTCAAGCTCTGTGATGGCCCAACCTGGTGGTTCGGACACTGCATGTAGGCCCAAACTACCAAACAGAGGGCCCACCACCACGTGCGTGGCCTCTTTGGTCACTGAGTTAGTGGTACCACAAGGACTGAGCGGGTGAGGAACCTGCGATGAAGATAGGTGCACGAGTATGTCCTTTGCCATAGTGATATCAAGACTCAGCCCCAAATGTGAGCCTTCTTGGTGGCAGAGTAGGACTGCATGATGTAGAACGTACCCTGTCCGCGAAAAGGTGAGCAGTGAGGCCTGGGTGCGCAGCGGAGGGAGTAGATGGGGTGTAGCAGACTGGATACAAAAAGGCGACACAGCGATTTAGGAGTATGCAGTCCTATATACCGTATCTTATTGCCTTTGTATTTTCTTTTCCTATAGCAGGAAAGTTTTTATAGTCAGTCAAAAGTCTGTCGCTCTTGATTATTGAAAGCGCGTGGATCACTGCGCACTACTTGTTTTCTATAACCAGATGGAGCATATTACTACTCTACTAATTCTTCATAAATCGAAGTCCATTAAACAAGTTGGGACTGTTTAAATAGTTGTATTTTTAATGCGGTAGGGAAGGTGTGTGAAAGGGTGATGTTATTCTACTCCACATTAAGGGGCCTATTACGATGGAGGATTTTCCGCATCCTCCGGGCCGGCGGAAGCCACCGCCGGCCCGGAGGATGCGGAAAATCCTCTACGGACCCACCAAAGACCCACCGCCACATTAGGATGGCTGGTGGGTCCTGGTTTCTGTCCGCAGCTTTTCCGCCACGGTTAGCTTACAACTGCAGCGTAAAAGCTTTAATATGGTGACGGTGTCTCTCAGACACCGTCAGCCAGATTAGGATGGGCTGTGAAACATGCTTTTCTGCGGCGGCTTTCCCGCCGTGGAAAAGCATGTGTAACTTCACTGCGGGGGCCCGTTGCGGGCCCCCTGGGTAAAGGGGGGTGGGGGGTGCACATGGGGGGGTACCTACGGTACCCCCCTGCATTTGTATGCAGAAATCGGCAGGCACCGCACGGTGCCTGCCGCTTTCTGCATACAAATGCAATGTATGCATTTTTACCATTGCGGTGGATGCAGCTTGAAGCCGCACCCGCCGCAATGGTAAAAATAGAGGATGTGACCGCCAAGGTGGCGGCCACATCCTAATTGCAAAGGAGGGAACTCCGCAGGCCATGCGGAGGTTCCCTCCTACTCTATGGTGGCGGACGGACTCAGGTCCGTCCGCCATCATAATCGGCCCCTAAGATAGTAACAATTACCAATCATAACATCTTTGTTTTACTATCTTTTAGATGTAGAGCTTCAAGGTGCACTATGTCGAGGCATGTGATGGAAGACACACCGGTGACAGAAAGGTGAGCTGCGAATATTTGTTTCAGTCACTCTCTCACTTCCTCTCTCCTTTGATAAAGAAATGATGCACAATCTTATCTTCCTTTTTATCTAAAAGGTTGTGTTTCACAAATTGGCGTTCGCCCAACACCTCCAAAGCTCAACGTTTGAGGATTCTGCGATGATGCATGGCCATCGTAACAATGGATGAGAAGGTTGCTTCGACACGTGGTGGACCCTCTTTGAATCCCGCCAATGGCACAAGGTGAGCAAAGAAGCTTGTTTCCGAAGCAACAAGAAGTCACATGTGGGCGTAGAGACTGAATAGTGTAAAGCAAGTTGACTGCGTACGAACGTACAATTACCTCCGGGCAGTGGGAGAGGATTGATTGGAACAGTCTGGGTGCGCAAGAAAGGGCACTCACCTCCAGACACTGGGAGTCAATAGAGTGCAACATTCTGGGTACGCAGTAATGAGAACTCACCGCTATGCAGTGGGAGTGCATGGGAATAGTACTCTGGGAGAGAAAGAGCACACAGACACCTCCTTGCAGTGGAATATACGTGTGCAGTTGTACGTACTCTGCTATTACTAACTCTATACTATCTTTCAGATCACTAAACTTGCCTGTGCACGATGAACCGGCACGTGGTTGGACAGACACCGGAGGCATAAAGGTGAGCTACGAAGATTTTCTCCAGTATCACTACTACCTCTCCTGCTCCATCTATTACTTTCTCTCTCACACACTTTCAATGTCGTTGTTTCTCTCTTTCTCTCTCTCCCTCTCTCCCACATTGTTTCTCTGTCTCTTTTCAAGTTATGGACGCTGCTGTCCACTCTGCACATAAATAAATCGAGGCTGAATTTAATACAGTCTGCAGTATAGATCCAAAGCAGACTTCAAGTTGTGAGCTCTGCTGAAAACAGTGTTTCCAAAAGGTAAGCAGAGCGGCCTGGATACACAATGCCTCCAATTAAACGCGTTGTAAATAAACAATATTGTCCTGCATAATGATGTGATCTCTCACCTAATTCTGTCTCATCTCTGAATCATTTTAAAGACCTGCTGGACCATACTGTAGATCTGACCCAGCAGGCACTTCCCTACAGACACCTCTTCAACGCGGGCCTATGAGAGGGGTGGGATGTATCAGGCACACTACACACGTGCGAATAAGCAATATTGCCAAGTGTTATGTTATTTTGTGATCTTTGACCTCATTCAGTCACATCAATCTAATTTTAAAGACTTATTTTCATTTTTGTTTTGCAGGTTACCTACCCTTCTACCATTAGAGTCCAGCTCACATTTTGTTCATTATACTGTTATGTTAAAGTTACATTTCTATTTATTTATCAGTGTTTTAATAAAAGTTAAAAAAATAAAATGAGTGTTTACGTCTTCTTTTTCGGACAACATTTCACTATTATTTAGTATGATAATCATATGCTTCGAGAAGATTTAACAATTAAAAGTAGAAATTATGTTTATAACTAGAAGTATAATACTGAGGCTAACTCTTTACCAGAGTCTGTAGCTGCGATTAACGGTTCCTATGGAAAGTTTTAAAAAGTCCAGCACACTTACTGTTTGGATTAGCAACATTGTGTGGTGAACTTGTGACCTGTGTGCTCAGTTAAGTGTTCCATGAAATGTTACTATAGTAACAGGCAGTAAGCAGTTTGGGGGTAGGGTTGAAAGGTACTGGCGGTACAGAAGCCGTTATATTTACGCAGGATCCTCTACATGACAGAGGGGAAAGCAAACTGAGATGACAGAACACTGTGGGGCAGATTTACAAGCCCCTTGCGCCACTTTCGCGTCACTTTTCCCATGTTAAAAGTGACTCAATAGTGGCGCAAGGGACTTGTAAATCTGCCCCTATGTACATTACGAGCAAAAGAAGTACACAACTCTTCGAATTAACTTCAAGAGATGGCTCGAGGAATAGACAATGACGTTACAAAACCCCAGGTACATTTTACCTACTTTGTACTCAACAATACTTTATCGATCACAATTAGACAGTTTTGCTTCACGATTCACAGTGTGTACTTCACTAAATACATTGTGCCTATTTAAATGGGAGACGGGATTGTCGACATTCCAAAACTTAGGGGCATATTTACAAGGACGACGTTAAAATTATGTCCGCTTTAACGGCAGCAAACTACAGCTAATATGGTGATAATGGACTTAAAAATCCTTTGTTGTCTTACCGGAAGATATTTTCAACACTGCTTTTTCCTAAGGCAGGTTGAGAGCTGAGGCTCTCGCCCTGCCATAGCAAACTTGGTTTGTATTTTGAAAGAGAGAACATGAAAACCTACTCTCTCTTTTAAAATGCAACGCAGATTGCTTTTCCTCATGGGGAGCTGCATATTAGCAGGTCCCCGTGTGCAAAAGTAATGGCGGCTTCTGTAGGACGCAGGACGCAGGGAGGTAACTAGGACCGTAGGGATATTCGGCCTCTACCCACAGTCCCCAACGTTGTATATACACCCGTGGGATGGGATCCCGAGACAGAATAAAAATTAATAGTAGGTGATTTTTTTTTTACTGTAAAATTAGGAGTCTGGAATGGACATATTTACAAAGACAGTGTTAAAATGTTCTGACGTAAACCTGGGTTTCTATTGGAATTCTCACAAATTCTCAAATGCCTATTATTAAGCCCATTATGGCCGCTATAGCGGCACTTTCCTAACGCTAAAGCGACGATAATTTTAATGCTGTCCTTGTAAATATTCCCACAATATCGCAAGAAAAACAGCGATAATTCATGTTCGCAAGTGACATGCTTAAGTCTACTTCAGAACAGATGTTAGGATCCGACATAAACCACAATTACCAAGGGTTTTGCTATCCTGGGACGCCTTGTAAATACAACGCTGTTGTCATACCTCCCTCTTCCATGTTATATTGTCATAGGAACACCTAACTTACCACTGGAAACGCCAATATTGCAACTCATTGGAGATCCGAGGCGAGTCGTTAGCAAACCGGCTGTTAACATGCGTTAATGCATCTTAGCGTCACCTAGTAAATACGGCGATATCATTTTCACAGCATTTTTTTCTTTTTTTAATTGCAGCGAAATGGCACTTGTTAATATTTCCTCAAGTTTGCTATGACAGAGCTGGAACCTCGATTCCCGCTCTGGCATAGCAAACAGCAGTGTCCCGGGGCTAGGCACCCCAAGACACAGCAGGAGCCGCTACTGGGGGGTGGTGTTCTCCAAGGCTTTCGACTGCTGCAGAATGGGGACCATGTGGCCCCCCTCCCAAAATATATAAAACCCCAGAGGGTGGCTTAGACGGACCTTTGAGCTCCCTCACCCATTTAATTTGTAGCACCGAGGAATGGCGGTCCCCAGGCTACAGGGCCCCTCTGAACCCCTATCCAATGTAATATTTTAGACCCCATGATTTGGCCCTCCCAGGTAGCTAATTTTTAAACAAGCACAGGAGCCCGTGCTTCGTTTTCATTTTTTTTATGGCAGATGCAGTGCACATTTCTCAGTTTTGAAAAGAAAAAATTCTTACCTGCCCCCTTTATACGTTTTGAACACTTGTTCCACTAATTTCTAGATCCTCACTTCTAAAGAGGCACAAAATGGCTGCCAACACCTCCTGGTTTCGAATGTTGACAACCACTTGACAGCCAATTAGCATTCAGCATGTGATCGGGACGGTGCGCTTAGAGTGCGCGCAAGATGCACAGATCCACCGAGGCCACAGATATATATGTACTTTTAATTGTAATTTTCTCAGGAACTACAGAACGGATTTACACCATTTAAACAAAAGGCACGAGTCTGAACCAAGGACTACCTCTTTGCCAAATTTGGTGTCATTCCGATCAGCAGTTCGGGCTGTAGCCGCGATTAACGTTCCTATGGAAAATTGCATGGGGAAAACACGTTTTTGGACCCCCTTTTTTCTCAGCCCCGCCTCACGAATCACCCCGAGACTTTCAGGATAGGAGTGGACCGGAGCGCCCCACCAGTTTCGAAAATTTCGTGAAGATTCATCAACCGGCGCCAAAGGTATTCCAAATAGAATGTTGCAGATTTCCTATAGAAAATAGGTCCTAACTATAACTACCTACTGGTGACCGCCAGTAGGTAAAATATATATATTTAGGTGATCAAGCTCTGTCAGGGAGAGCACTTGCTCCATGATTTGCACAATACATTTTTCCACTGCTACAACTTTCAACGTTGTGATGGCGTTTTATTGAAAACAAGATTCGTTGTGGGGGAGAGAGGTCGGCACCTTTCCAAATCCGCAGTCATAGCGGACAGGTCTTCTTTTTTTATATATATATATATATATATTACCCACTGGCGATAGCCAGTAGGTATATATAGTTAGGATTTTTTCTCTATGGGACTTTTGAAAATTCTATGTCTAATAACTTTGGCGTTTGTGGACGGAATCGGCTGAAATTTTCAGGAAAATGGCACATTTTGTTTGCATATAGCCAGGTTCTGAGCTGGGATGGTGCAGTGAGCTAAAAACGGTGTTGGATCAAGCCCTGATCTCTTGACTGGGTGAGAGTATTCTGCTTAATTCAGAAACTCTGTCCATCACCACCCCCTTTTGCTTAATTGTTTTGTCCACCATAAGCGTGGAAGGGTATACTCAGACGTGAGTCCCTTGCTCATTGCACCATCAGGATTCAAGCAAGCCGGGCCGAAGACGGCTGTAATGCCAGAAACCGGTCCCCGGAAGCTTGTTTCCGTCCAGTGAAAGAGTTGGCTTGGTAGTTTGGTCTGCCCTGTTCCCATGATGCACTGGGCCAGGGACAGACTAATTTGCATATAGCCAGGTTCTGAGCTGGGATGGTGAAGTGAGCTAAAAAACGGTGTTGGATCAAGCCCTGATCTCTTGACTGGGTGAGAGTATTCTGCTTAATTCAGAAACTCTGTCCATCACCACCCCCCTTTGCTTAATTGTTTTGTCCACCATAAGCGTGGAAGGGTATACTCAGACGTGAGTCCCTTGCTCATTGCACCATCAGGATTCAAGCAAGCCGGGCCGAAGACGGCTGTAATGCCAGAAACCGGTCCCCGGAAGCTTGTTTCCGTCCAGTGAAAGAATTGGCTTGGTAGTTTGGTCTGCCCTGTTCCCATGATGCACTGGGCCAGGGACAGACTAATTTGCATATAGCCAGGTTCTGAGCTGGGATGGTGCAGTGAGCTAAAAAACGGTGTTGGATCAAGCCCTGATCTCTAGACTGGGTGAGAGTATTCTGCTTAATTCAGAAACTCTGTCTATCACCACCCCCTTTTGCTTAATTGTTTTGTCCACCATAAGCGTGGAAGGGTATGCTCAGACGTGAGTCCCTTGCTCATTGCACCATCAGGATTCAAGCAAGCCGGGCCGAAGACGGCTGTAATGCCAGAAACCGGTCCCCGGAAGCTTGTTTCTGTCCAGTGAAAGAATTGGCTTGGTAGTTTGGTCTGCCCTGTTCCCATGATGCACTGGGCCAGGGACAGACTAATTTGCATATAGCCAGGTTCTGAGCTGGGATGGTGCAGTGAGCTAAAAAACGGTGTTGGATCAAGCCCTGATCTCTTGACTGTGTGAGAGTATTCTGCTTAATTCAGAAACTCTGTCTATCACCACCCCCTTTTGCTTAATTGTTTTGTCCACCATAAGCGTGGAAGGGTATACTCAGACGTGAGTCCCTTGCTCATTGCACCATCAGGATTCAAGCAAGCCGGGCCGAAGACGGCTGTAATGCCAGAAACCGGTCCCCGGAAGCTTGTTTCCGTCCAGTGAAAGAATTGGCTTGGTAGTTTGGTCTGCCCTGTTCCCATGATGCACTGGGCCAGGGACAGACTAATTTGCATATAGCCAGGTTCTGAGCTGGGATGGTGCAGTGAGCTAAAAACGGTGTTGGATCAAGCCCTGATCTCTTGACTGGGTGAGAGTATTCTGCTTAATTCAGAAACTCTGTCCATCACTACCCCCTTTTGCTTAATTGTTTTGTCCACCATAAGCGTGGAAGGGTATACTCAGACGTGAGTCCCTTGCTCATTGCACCATCAGGATTCAAGCAAGCCGGGCCGAAGACGGCTGTAATGCCAGAAACCGGTCCCCGGAAGCTTGTTTCCGTCCAGTGAAAGAATTGGCTTGGTAGTTTGGTCTGCCCTGTTCCCATGATGCACTGGGCCAGGGACAGACTAATTTGCATATAGCCAGGTTCTGAGCTGGGATGGTGCAGTGAGCTAAAAAACGGTGTTGGATCAAGCCCTGATCTCTTGACTGGGTGAGAGTATTCTGCTTAATTCAGAAACTCTGTCCATCACCACCCCCCTTTGCTTAATTGTTTTGTCCACCATAAGCGTGGAAGGGTATACTCAGACGTGAGTCCCTTGCTCATTGCACCATCAGGATTCAAGCAAGCCGGGCCGAAGACGGCTGTAATGCCAGAAACCGGTCCCCGGAAGCTTGTTTCCGTCCAGTGAAAGAATTGGCTTGGTAGTTTGGTCTGCCCTGTTCCCATGATGCACTGGGCCAGGGACAGACTAATTTGCATATAGCCAGGTTCTGAGCTGGGATGGTGCAGTGAGCTAAAAAACGGTGTTGGATCAAGCCCTGATCTCTAGACTGGGTGAGAGTATTCTGCTTAATTCAGAAACTCTGTCTATCACCACCCCCTTTTGCTTAATTGTTTTGTCCACCATAAGCGTGGAAGGGTATACTCAGACGTGAGTCCCTTGCTCATTGCACCATCAGGATTCAAGCAAGCCGGGCCGAAGACGGCTGTAATGCCAGAAACCGGTCCCCGGAAGCTTGTTTCCGTCCAGTGAAAGAATTGGCTTGGTAGTTTGGTCTGCCCTGTTCCCATGATGCACTGGGCCAGGGACAGACTAATTTGCATATAGCCAGGTTCTGAGCTGGGATGGTGCAGTGAGCTAAAAAACGGTGTTGGATCAAGCCCTGATCTCTTGACTGGGTGAGAGTATTCTGCTTAATTCAGAAACTCTGTCCATCACCACCCCCTTTTGCTTAATTGTTTTGTCCACCATAAGCGTAGAAGGGTACACTCAGACGTGAGTCCCTTGCTCATTGCACCATCAGGATTCAAGCAAGCCGGGCGGAAGGCGGCTGTAATGCCAGAAACCGGTCCCCGGAAGCTTGTTTCCGTCCAGTGAAAGAATTGGCTTGGTAGTTTGGTCTGCCCTGTTCCCATGATGCACTGGGCCAGGGACAGACTAATTTGCATATAGCCAGGTTCTGAGCTGGGATGGTGCAGTGAGCTAACAAACGGTGTTGGATCAAGCCCTGATCTCTTGACTGGGTGAGAGTATTCTGCTTAATTCAGAAACTCTGTCCATCACCACCCCCTTTTGCTTAATTGTTTTGTCCACCATAAGCGTGGAAGGGTATACTCAGACGTGAGTCCCTTGCTCATTGCACCATCAGGATTCAAGCAAGCCGGGCAGAAGACGGCTGTAATGCCAGAAACCGGTCCCCGGAATCTTGTTTCCGTCCAGTGAAAGAATTGGCTTGGTAGTTTGGTCTGCCCTGTTCCCATGATGCACTGGGCCAGGGACAGACTAATTTGCATATAGCCAGGTTCTGAGCTGGGATGGTGCAGTGAGCTAAAAAACGGTGTTGGATCAAGCCCTGATCTCTTGACTGGGTGAGAGTATTCTGCTTAATTCAGAAACTCTGTCCATCACCACCCCCCTTTGCTTAATTGTTTTGTCCACCATAAGCGTGGAAGGGTATACTCAGACGTGAGTCCCTTGCTCATTGCACCATCAGGATTCAAGCAAGCCGGGCCGAAGACGGCTGTAATGCCAGAAACCGGTCCCCGGAAGCTTGTTTCCGTCCAGTGAAAGAATTGGCTTGGTAGTTTGGTCTGCCCTGTTCCCATGATGCACTGGGCCAGGGACAGACTAATTTGCATATAGCCAGGTTCTGAGCTGGGATGGTGCAGTGAGCTAAAAAACGGTGTTGGATCAAGCCCTGATCTCTAGACTGGGTGAGAGTATTCTGCTTAATTCAGAAACTCTGTCTATCACCACCCCCTTTTGCTTAATTGTTTTGTCCACCATAAGCGTGGAAGGGTATACTCAGACGTGAGTCCCTTGCTCATTGCACCATCAGGATTCAAGCAAGCCGGGCCGAAGATGGCTGTAATGCCAGAAACCGGTCCCCGGAAGCTTGTTTCCGTCCAGTGAAAGAATTGGCTTGGTAGTTTGGTCTGCCCTGTTCCCATGAAGCACTGGGCCAGGGACAGACTAATTTGCATATAGCCAGGTTCTGAGCTGGGATGGTGCAGTGAGCTAAAAAACGGTGTTGGATCAAGCCCTGATCTCTTGACTGGGTGAGAGTATTCTGCTTAATTCAGAAACTCTGTCTATCACCACCCCCTTTTGCTTAATTGTTTTGTCCACCATAAGCGTGGAAGGGTATACTCAGACGTGAGTCCCTTGCTCATTGCACCATCAGGATTCAAGCAAGCCGGGCCAAAGACGGCTGTAATGCCAGAAACCGGTCCCCGGAAGCTTGTTTCCGTCCAGTGAAAGAATTGGCTTGGTAGTTTGGTCTGCCCTGTTCCCATGATGCACTGGGCCAGGGACAGACTAATTTGCATATAGCCAGGTTCTGAGCTGGGATGGTGCAGTGAGCTAAAAAACGGTGTTGGATCAAGCCCTGATCTCTTGACTGGGTGAGAGTATTCTGCTTAATTCAGAAACTCTGTCCATCACCACCCCCTTTTGCTTAATTGTTTTGTCCACCATAAGCGTAGAAGGGTACACTCAGACGTGAGTCCCTTGCTCATTGCACCATCAGGATTCAAGCAAGCCGGGCCGAAGACGGCTGTAATGCCAGAAACCGGTCCCCGGAAGCTTGTTTCCGTCCAGTGAAAGAATTGGCTTGGTAGTTTGGTCTGCCCTGTTCCCATGATGCACTGGGCCAGGGACAGACTAATTTGCATATAGCCAGGTTCTGAGCTGGGATGGTGCAGTGAGCTAACAAACGGTGTTGGATCAAGCCCTGATCTCTTGACTGGGTGAGAGTATTCTGCTTAATTCAGAAACTCTGTCCATCACCACCCCCTTTTGCTTAATTGTTTTGTCCACCATAAGCGTGGAAGGGTATACTCAGACGTGAGTCCCTTGCTCATTGCACCATCAGGATTCAAGCAAGCCGGGCAGAAGACGGCTGTAATGCCAGAAACCGGTCCCCGGAAGCTTGTTTCCGTCCAGTGAAAGAATTGGCTTGGTAGTTTGGTCTGCCCTGTTCCCATGATGCACTGGGCCAGGGACAGACTAATTTGCATACAGCCAGGTTCTGAGCTGGGATGGTGCAGTGAGCTAAAAAAGGGTGTTGGATCAAGCCCTGATCTCTTGACTGGGTGAGAGTATTCTGCTTAATTCAGAAACTCTGTCCATCACCACCCCCTTTTGCTTAAACATTTTGTTTCTGAGCAGCCCCTGACAATTTGGGGGGGTTTCGTCAAGGGGGGGCCGAGAAAAAAGGGGGGTCCCAAAACGCGTTTTTCCCATTCATTTTTCCATAGGGCGTTTGGCCTCACTTTTAGCTCGAACGGCTGAATGGATTTGCACGAAACTTGGCAAAATTGTACGGACTGTTAGCCCGATGTGCCTTTGCTGGGTCTCAATATATGTGCTCCAGTGGATTTTGAGAAATTAACGTTTTTAAAAACAGATATGTCTGTGACAGCGTCCCGGGTAGAGCTCCGGTTCACATACTTTTCGCGTTACGGAACTTTGCGAAGCGAAGCTGATTGGCTCTCCGGTGTCTGTCAACATTCTAAACAGTCCGGAACGGCTGCCATCTTGTCTCTCGGTAGGATCGAGAGACAAGAGGAGGAGAAAAACGAAGGGGGAATTTAATGAAAGGGGGCAAGGTAGACCCCTCTTGACCCCCTAGGAATGATGTTGGGGTTATTAAAGGGTCCCGTGGGGCAAATAAAAAAAATTTGATTTTTCGTGGTAGAAGCGCTTCCCGGTTCGCGAACCGGGTCGCGAAATGGGAATTCCCCATTTTGTGTTTTGTTTTAATTAAATTACAAGATGGAGGAAAAGCAATGTGAGAAATGGGTATAAAGGGGTACGGGAGATGTATCCTGACCCCCTATGTTTTCTGAGGGTGGCTGAGGATGCTCATATATGTTGATACATGTCTTCCAGCGGCTGCGCGTGAGCGTTTTTTTTTTTGTTTTTTTGCTGCGTGACGTCTGTTAACGTTCGATTCGAAGGAAATCAGGAAGTGTTGACCGCCATTTTGTCACTGCAAGTAAATATATTGTTAAAAATAATTGTTATAAATTAATCCGTATTGATAAACATTGTCTGCGCCACCTTGCCTTTTTTCCAATGCCACACTTTTGTCGTGCACGGCAGCCATTTTAGATGCCTTGACCAGACCCACTCTCTGCACGCCGCCGATCCTCAGCATGGCTCCCCACCCTCGCAAGCATCTCCCCCACGCACTGGTCACCCCCGCTCTCTCTCTCATGCATGGGCCATAAACCTCCCCCCATCTGCGCTGCTCTTCCCTGAGAATCACACCCTGTGTCCGCCCGACACCTCCCTTTCACCCTATTCACTACCGCACCCTCTGACACTCCTCTTCCTCTGTGTCTGATTGTCCAGGCCGGTCCCAGGCTATCACCTAGCCCTGCGGATGTAGTTTATGGCCCCAACTGTAAAGAATCACCCCTCTTCAAAGGAGTTACAGTAGATCAAGGCCCCGACCCCATGAGATCCGTCACACCACACGCGTTCCTACTATCTGATAACGATCCTGTATTGTGATTGGGGAGGGGATTCTCACTGTAAGGGTGTGTGGGACCGAGCCTGAAGCGGAAGATTCCAGGGATGCCTTTTTGTACATCAAAGTCTTCACAATTATGTGTCACATTAAAAATATATAGCACTCCAACAAAGTAGTAGGATTATAACACTTTAATAACTTATAAATATATACAACGCTCCAACAAAGTAAACACGTTAAAAAAAAAAAATTAAACAACTATTTACATGGCAGCCTGCTGCAACATCCATCTCAAAGCAACAATGGGCTGCTTTGGTCTGTGTTTTAGTCGGCAAAATCCGTCGGCCTGTGAGGTGGCGTCAGTAGCGGTCCGTTGTGCGAATAGGCCGAAGGCAGCACAACGCGCCGAGATCCGGACGGCACCCAGGTGGTGTCCAGTAAGTTGCCGCACTGGTCTGGCCATCCTACAATGCTGCGCCTAAAAACGGCGTGGGGCGCCCCGGGGGGGGGGGAGGCGGCGCGAACGGGCCTCCCCAGGTGGAGGCTCCTCTGCTGCAGTGGGGCACCCTTTAGCGTTTCAATCGCCATTCAGCTGTTTAGCGCCCGCTTTTGCGGCACTGTGCCTCATCCGCCATTCAGCTGAGTTGCGCCCATTCTTGCGGTGCAGCGATAGGCGGCTGCCACAGGACTCTTAAAATGGCGGCCGGCTCTTCGGATTTGGGCCTGGTCCACTAAAATGGCCCTGGGACACATTTGAACTCGGACATTTGCCTGCTAGGGCTTGGGCCCCATTCTCGAAAGCGTCCCCTCAGCCTTGAAGATTCTACAAAAGTCATCGGGCCCCCGACTCTCGCAGGCTTCCGGTGGGGAGCGGCTGCCATGATTGCTTGCGGAATGGCCACGATGGAGCTACGAGATGGTGGTGCTCTCATGCTGACGCCTGTAGACTACCAATTCGATGACTTCCGGTGGAGCCCCAACGTGACCCGGTAAAGAAGAACTTGCCCTCCCCTCTTTTGACTGATGGTTCTTGTTGCCTGTCCCCTCTGTTGTCATGTAACTGAACCTTTTTGGACTGCCGGTGAGAAAAAAAAAGGTGGGGCTTTCATCATTTGGGAAAAAAAAATGTTTCAATCCAATGAAAAGTGTTATTTTTAGGTCATATGATCAAGCCTTCCATCATTAGGAAATCAAAAGTAAAATGAACCAATGAAAAGTTTTATAAACAAGTCACATGACCTGTTATGCGGCTTTGGGCTATAAAAAGCCTACAAAATCCGTTGGCCTGTGAGGCGGCGTCAGTAGCGGACCGATGTGCGAATAGGCCGAAGGCAGCACAACGCGCCGAGATCCGGATGGCACCGAGGTGGTGTCCAGCAAGTTGCACTGGTGTGGCCATCCTACAATGCTGCGCCGAAAGACGGCGTGGGGTGCCCGGAGGGGGGGGGGGGGGGGAAGGCGGCGCAAACGGGCCTCTCCCGCCTCCCCAGGTGGAGGCACCTCATCTGCAGTGCGGCGCCCCTTACCGTTTCACTCGCCGTCCAGTTGAGTTGCGCCCGCACTTGCTGCTACCGTAGGCTGAAGGCAGCACAACGCGCCGAGATCCGGATGGCACCGAGGTGGTGTCCAGCAAGTTGCTACACTGGTGTGGCCATCCTACATTGCTGTGCCGAAAGACGGCATGGGGTGCCCGGGGGGGGGGGAAGTCGGCGCAAACGGGCCTCTCCCGCCTCCCCAGGTGGAGGCACCTCATCTGCAGTGGGGCGCCTCTCAGCGTTTCAATCGCCGTCCAGCTGAGTTCCGCCCGCTCCTGCGGCACAGTGCCTCACCCGCCATCCAGCTGAGTTCCGCCCGCTCTTGCGGCACAGTGTCTCACCCGCCATCCAGCTCAGTTGCGCCCGCTCTTGCGGATACAGCGTCTCGCCCACCATCCAGCTGAATTGCGCCCACTCTTGAGGTGCAGCGATAGGCGGCTGCAACAGTACTCTCAAAATGGCGGCCGGCTCTTTGGATTTGGGCCTGGTCCACTAAAATGGCCCTGGGACACCTTGGAACTCGGACGCTTGCCTGCTAGGGCATGGGCCCCATTCCCGAAAGCGTCCCCTCTTTTGACTGATTGTTCTTGTTTCCTATCTCTTCTGTTGTCATTTAACGGAACCTTTTTGGACTGCCGAAAGGGGTTCTGGTCCGACCGCTGGTTGGTGGAGACATTTTGACTATATCCTGGACCTGCCCGGCCTCGCCCAAAATGGCGCCGGTATAAATGGGACTCGTAACTCCTTGTTGTGTACTGGTTGCCCAACCTTGATATCACGAGATACGTATGCAGTTTTGAAGCACATGGCGGGCGGGGACGAGTACTGATTCAACATTTGGACATTCCTATTGATATTAAGTTCTGATGTGTTATTGATTACTGTACTATTGAAAGTTCGAATTAACGTCACCCATGGTACTTGCCCGCAAATGTATGTCTAGATAATTTTATTGTAACTGGCCCTGTCGTACTTTAATTATAAAATGTACGTCCATCGATTCCGCAACTGTTAGACACCTTAGTTCTTGCAACCTAATGGCCCGCCCATTACGTTCTTCTACAGTGTACATGTCCCCTCATCATATACGATTCCAGTTTGCTCCGTGGCCGGCCCACGTGGTTATAGGCCCGTATTTGTATACTGACATTTTCACAATAAAGGTTTTTAAAACAAAACATGGTAGTAGTACCTAGATTGGTAAAGTTTTGAATAATAGCCACTGTTTTCGAATCAGTAAAAGGCAAGTGAAATAAAGCAGCCCGATTACATGACGGTTAAAAGGTATAATACGCAGGAACGCAGTAAAGATAAATGGTCAAGGGCTGTTGTGTTTTCCACTCCTGCAACATAAAGTGATCGATAGGAATCCGATATTCATGCCTATCAGCGACTAAGACAGCAGGCCAAGCCTCTTTTGTTCAACGGCTCCCTCATGGGACGAAGAAACGCCCTTTTTGTCGAAATAGGAAGATTTTACTTGCAGGACAGTTGTAAATTTCCCGGGAAAATACATTAGCCTGGAACATTGTTAGTGATAAACTGTAAATGCATCTGGGTCCTTTGCTTTACAAGTCAGAGTGAGAAAAAAAAGGTGGGGCTTTCATCATTTGGGAAAAAAAAAATGTTCGAAAGCAATGAAAAGTGTTTTTAGGTCATATGACCAAGCCTTCCATCATTAGAAAAACAAAAGTAAAATGAACCAATGAAAAGTTTCATTAACAAGTCACATGACCTGTTATGCTTACGTTACGCGCTGCGCGCCGCGCCCTGGATCGCTTCCGGGAAGCTGCGCCTCGCGCACCGGAGCACTTCCGGATGCGCTAACGCGGCGCGTCATATGACGCATTACGCGACAACGCAGGTCCAGAATATAGTCAAAATGTCTCCACCAACCAGCGGTCGGAACACAACCCCTTTCAGCAGTCCAAAAAGTTCTGTGATCGAATTGGTAGTCTACAGTGTTTCTGGATGTTTCAGACTGAAGCTGGCGTCAGCATGAGAGCACCACCATCTCGTGGCTACGTCGTGGTCATTCCGCGAGCAATCATGGCAGTCGCTCCCCACCGGAAGTCTACGGGAGTCGGGGGTCCCGGTGACTGTTGTAGAATCTTCAAGGCTGAGGGTACTCTTTTGGGAATGGGGCCCATGACCTAGCAGTCAAGCGTCCGAGTTCCACGGTTGCCCAGAGCCATCTTTAAAACACGTAAATGTTTTTATCTACCACGTACTTGACATCTTAAAGCTTTTGATATTTGCTATTAAAAAACCATTGAAAATTCACTGAAAAAACCATGGGTTATAGACCATATATAGTTAGGAATTAGCATTTACAAAACCTTATTTTACTCACAAAAAACCATTGAAATTTCATATATAGTTAATTGCACTAACTATATATCGCGCACCCGCAATCCACTGCTGATCATGTCACATATTACATCATTCATGACATGATCAGTGACATCACTGATGACATCACTGATGACATCACTGATGACATCTCAAATGACATCACTGATGACATCACTGATGACATCTCATTTGACATTACTGATCACATCACTGATGACATCATTCATGTGATAATACGGTGAACCTCTTCAGACTCTAATATAATCTTACATGCACTCAGAGTAAATAGACACTCACAGACTGTCACTCATCCATGGAGTTACTCACACACCTAGTCAGTCATGCAAAGAATCAATCACACTTCCATTTCCTCAACTATACAGTTATACACACCTTACTTATTCAAACATATACTAACACATATTTACTCTCTTATACAATCCCTGATACAAGTTCACAATGATCCATACAGCCACTCACAAATTCACTGGCTCTTATGCACAGTTATTTATATATGTCAACTCTCACATGTACTGTGTTTTACATATGTACTTACTTTGACATGTAGCACTGAGATATCCATTCACTCACCAATACACTCATGCACACAGTCAACCGCCCATACAGCTGTTTCCACATGCACTTTTGAACCCATACATCTAGTGAATCAACTGCTCACACATCTATGCACAGAGTCATACACCTCCCAGCCACCCACACACACACTCAGTCTCCCATACAAATACTTGGGCAACCAATCAATAACCCATATACTTAATCATAAAGCTACTGATCAACACATGCAGCAGTTTACAGAACAACAGATATAATGATGCACAAATTAAGACAGTTTAGTCACTAACCCATGCACTCAGTGAGACACATTTAATCACTCACTCATACATCCAGTCATGCACCTACTAAGTCCTTCATCCAGACACTTATACATCCACTCATTCTTCAATATGTAAGACATATTTTGACTTTTCAGAAACATACAGTCACTGGATGTTGTCATCAGTGATATCATCAGTGATGTCATTTGAGATGTCATCAGTGATGTCATCAGTGATGTCATCAGTGATGTCACTGATCATGTCATGAATGATGTAATATGTGACATGATCAGCAGTGGATTGCGGGTGCGCGATATATAGTTTGTGCAACTAACTATATATGAAATTTCAATGGTTTTGTGTGAGTAAAATAAAGTTTTGTAAATGCTAATTCCTAACTATATATGGTCTATAACCCATGGTTTTTTCAGTGAATTTTCAAGGTTTTGTAAATGCTAATTCCTAACTATATATGGTCTATAACCTATGGTTTTTTCACTGAATATATATATATATATATGGGAAAACTGTGTGGCGTGCTGACAGATTGGGGATGAAGCACGGCAAAACAGCGCTAGAAATATCACCCAAAAAGCAGCCGTCACTCGAAGTAAAGGGATTACATCCTGTTTATTCAGTCATGCCACACGGCAATCTGATTGATAAAGACAGTGGTTCTGCCAAAACGCATCTCCCCGGTGGTCCTGTGCCTGTGCGGCATGACTGAATAAACAGGATGTAATCCCTTTACTTCGAGTGCTGGATGCCTCTCTAATGGATTTTGGGGAAGTTCTTTGGATATATATATATATATATATATATATATATATATATATATATATATATATATATATATATATATATATGTGTATATATATATATAAATATATATATATATATATATATATATATATATATATACATATATATATATATATATATATATATATATATATATATATATATATATTCACAGAAAAAACCATAGGTTTTAGGCCATATATAGTTAGGGATTAGCATTTACAAAACCTTAATATACTCGCACAAAACCATAGAAATTCGCATATATAGTTAGATGCAATAACTATATATCGCGCACCCGCAACCCACTGCTGATGATGTCACATATTACATCATTCATGACATGGTCAGTGACATCACTGATGACATCACTGATGACATCTCAAATGACATCACTGATGACATCTCAAATGACAACATCCAGTGACTGTATGTTTCTGTAAAGTTAAAATATGTCTTACATATTGAAGAATGAGTGGATGTATAAGTGTTTGGATGAAGGATTTAGTAGGTGCATGACTGAATGTATGAGTGAGTGATTAAATGTGTCTCACTGAGTGCATGGGTTAGTGACTAAACTGTCTTAATTTGTGCATCATTATTACTGTAGTTTTGTAAACTGCCGCATGTGTTGATCAGTAGCTATATGAGTAAATATATGGGTTATTGATTGGTTGCCCAAATATTTGTATGGGAGAGTGAGTGTGTGAGTGGGGGTGGCTGGGAGGTGTGTGACTCTGTGCATAGATGTGTGAGCAGTTGATTCAGTAGATGTATGGGTTCAAAAGTGCATGTGAAAACAGCTGTATGGGCGGTTGACTATCAGCATGAGTGCATTGGTGAGTAATTGGATTTAACACCTTCCACGCTCATGACGAGCTCAGCTCGTCATGAGGTACACCTCTCGTACACTCATGCCGAGCTGAGCTCGTCATGATTAGTAGGAATTACAGATTTTCAGCACAGGGGGGGGAAACCATAAGCGTCGAAGGTGTTATCAGTGCTACATGTCAAAGTAAGTACATATGTAAAACATAGTACATGTAAGAGTTGACATATATAAATAACTGTGCATAAGAGCCAGTGAATGTGTGAGTGGCTGTATGGATCATTGTGAACTTGTATCAGGGATTATATAAGAGAGTAAATATGTGTTAGTATATGTTTGATTAAGTAAGGTGTGTATAACTGTATAGTTGAGGAAATGGAGGTGTGATTGATTCTTTGCATGACTGACTAGGTGTGTGAGTAACTCCATGGATGAGTGACAGTCTGTGAGAGTCTGTTTACACTGATTGTATCTAAGGTTATATTAGAGTCTGAAGAGGTTGATCGTATTATCACATGAATGATATCATCAGTGATGTGATCAGTAATGACAAATGAGATGTTATCAGTGATTTTATCAGTGATGTCATTTGAGATGTCATCAGTGATGTCATCAGTGATGTCACTGACCATGTCATAAATGATGTCATTTGAGATGTCATCAGTGATGTCATCAGTGATGTCACTGACCATGTCATGAATGATGTAATATTTGACATCATCAGCAGTGGGTTGCGGTAGCGCGATATATAGTTATTGCATCTAACTATATATGCAAATTTCTATGGTTTTGTGCGAGTATATTAAGGTTTTGTAAATGCTAATCCCTAACTATATATGGCCTAAAACCTATGGTTTTTTCTGTGAATTTAAATGGTTTTTTAATAGCAAATATCTATAGCTGTAACATATATTTTTTTATTCTAATTCACAAATATTTTTTATATATATTTGTATTATATTTTTTTAATTCAATTTATATTATAGTTTAAATTATTTTTTCTTGTTTCGTTGCCGGTCCGCGAATCGGTAAACGTTCTGTTAGGGTAAATACCGCGTTAGAAAGGCACATCGTGACGCGTCCCATAAACGCAACATATCGCGTTACTACGTAATGCCCCTTATGACGTGCTGCGTTAGCGCACCCGGAAGCGTTCTGGAACGCGAACAAAGGCGCGAAACGTAAAGCCTCGGAATCGATCTAAGGCCGGTGCGGAACGCGGAACGTAAGCATAACAGGTCATGTGACTAGTTAATAAAACTTTTCATTGGTTGATTTTACTTTTAGTTTCCTAATGATGGAACGCTTGATCATATGACGTAAAACAAACACTTTTCATTGGTTTAGAACATTTTGTTTTCTCAAATGATGAAAGTCCCACCTTTTTTCCTCACTCCGACTTTCATTTTTATAAGAGAAAGACCTGTTTTTGTTTGCTAAGACATGGCATTTCTATTAGCTGCAGCTGGTGGATCTCCACCACCTCCACCACCACCAAAGAAGACAGGACCGACTAGCCAGGTCATCTTCGACCAGGAAGAAGAAGAAGAGGAAGACGAGGAACAGGAGCAAGGGACAAGTGGCTTTCTGAAAGAAATGCCAAGAACGTCCGTGTGAAAGTGAATTTTATCTGGCAATTTTTTTCTTTTCCTTCTCATGAAAAGAAAGTTAATGCTAGGTACGTTACCTGCCTCATCTGCAAAAAAACACTCTTGAGAGGGACCGAAAAAAAATATAGCTTTGGTAATCATACCATGCATCGGCACATGGAGACTTGGCATCCTCTTAATTATTCTAGAGCGCAACTTCGAGATTTGGTGGATAACCCCCGACCGGCAAAAACATCCACCAATGACTTTACAATAAGTGAGTCAGAGGCAAGGGAAACGATTCCAAATCTGCAAAAGAACTTTGGGCAGATGAGATTTACTTGTGTACAGTGTGGAAAATGTATTTCATGCGGAGAAATGAGTATTACTTTAATAAATAGATCATTTGAAAATCATCAATGTCCAAAACGTCCTAGAAAGTATTTTTTTTTTTGTTGCTCCTGTTGAGCCCTTTGAAGTAAATCATTTTTGTTTCTACTTCCTCAAAAAAAAACAAAAAAAATATAAAACATCAAAAATAATAAAAAAAAGTTCTTTTCAGAACTACCTTCCCTTTTCCAAAAAAATTGCTAGAATGTTTAGCACTCTAGCATCCTCTATTTCTATTGATACGCTTCCCGATTAGCGTCCGAGTACGCGAACCGGGAGCGAAGTAAAAAAAAATTTTTTTTTTAAAAAGACGAATTAATAAACAGAGAGTAATGTGAAAACAAAGAAAAATAGAGTGAATAACACACAGTTACTGTAGAAAGAGGAACTGATAAAAGAAGTGAAAAGAGTAGTATAAATAAGTAATAGAAAAAGAAATAAAGGAAGTAGCAAAGACAGGAAACTAAGGGTTACAAAAAAGAAGCAGAGGAACTAATAAAAGTTAAATCTGATAGACATGTAACGTAAAAAGTACTAAACGCTTACCTTATAATTGTCATTACCGTACTGTATTGTCATTTTCATACTTTTTATCTGTGTAAGAAAGAACAAAAAAATGTAAATTAATACAAGATGGTAAAAAAAGAGTGAGCATAAGACAAAATGAATGTTAAATGTTAAATGTGGTATACTAGTAAAGCGTACAGCTGACCCAGCAAAGAAGCGTCCCGGCGCTGTATTTTGCTGGGGAACCCATCCTGGCTTTCTATGTGAGATAAACCCTCCTGAGCATCCCCAAGGTGATGCCAGGCATCCCCGGCGCTGATGGGGCTGTTAGTTGAGATTAAGCAAGCTATTACCCAAAGTTGCTGAGTGGGACCCATGGTTGGAGTAGGCACCGAAGCAAAAATTATCAAGTCCGCTGACCAAGGCCCAGGCCGACCTCTGCTTCTGGGTCTACCGCCTCTAATCAGTGAGCCACACCAATCCATATACATATTACAAAATCACAATTCAAAGTAGAAAATTAATTAAACATATTTAATGGTTTATTTTTGCTGTTATCAGAAAAAATCAAATTTCACTGAAAACAGTGAGTTGAAGGTATTCATCATATAACAGCGGGGAAAAAAAACACAATCAAAATGATTGTGTTTAAAAAAAACAAATAATATAAATAAGCAGAAATAGGAACTTCTCCAAAGTAACTTACTTTCTATGACGTCAAAGGATATCCTATGAACAGCTTATACTCAGTTGTGCTGTTACTATTTTCTGCCCGCCACTTTCTGAAAGATAAACTCAATTGTTTTAAGAAAACTGAGACATACAAAGCAATTTGAAACAGCACACTAAGTTACAGCAACACCTAGAATCATTGTAGTCCAATTACCTACCCTAAATTCTGACTTCAAAAATCAAGTTAAAAGGCAACATTGCTTCATACTCAATTAGTAATGTTTGCTGAAAGAATAGCCATTTTTAAAATTTTAAATAAGCTGTGTAATATCCAGATGTTGTCAAAGTACCAGCATATTATGTAATAACTGCAGTTGCAAATGTTCTTCCTGAAGTCGATGACTGTGTAGCAAAAACATTTTTAATTAGACTGGACAACTTATTTTCTTCTAGTTTATTATGGCCGAGATACCCGCCACCCCCTCTCAACACAATCCCCAAAAGGAGGGAAACCGGAAACAGTTCTTGAAGTTTTTGGAAGTGGGATGGAGTGACCATCCCGGCCGTATTTATTAAAACAAAAATAAAGCATTAAACGTTTCATGTTATGTACAATTTCATTACCACATTGCGATGTTTGGCTAACTTTAACAGATTCTCTAATACAGAGGTTCTCCTAGCCGAACTAGCATCCTACAAACATTTTCTTGACATATTGAAATTGTACATCCTAACGTTTAAGGGCCAACGGCAAGGTCATAACCGGTGTCAAGATCCCTAACCCGACTTACCCCTCCCACTTGGGAGGGGCGACAGCACGGAGGCGTACCTCAAGTGCAACTACTACCAATTTCCCTTGACTTGACGGGGGCACCTAAAGACTCGACGCCAGTTAAAGGTCGTTCGAATACTCGTGTGAGGTATCTAGAAGATATCGTAGACCTTATCCCAACCCCACACAACTTACCGCATCTGCCGTCGCAGATATCACTGGCCCCGGGAAATTCCCCAGGAGGGGGCTGTAACCCCTCCTACAAAGGAAGGGGCCTTGACCGCCTTTTCCTTTACTTCCGGCGACCCATCCTTAGAAGGGACCGCCTCCCCATTGAGGGGCCAATGGCCACCTCTCCCGAGCGCTCCCATCCGTGTTGGGTGACGCCCACTCATAGGGATCTACTAATTAGTGCTCACCGATCATGACCTTACCGCCTACCAAAATAAATACGACAATGCTAACTAAACCTATGAATACATTGGCCACTATGACCGAAAGAGCATGCTTAAGAATTCAACACTATATCTGGATCTCTTTAATGGCAAAACGTACTCAAACCGACCTTTCTTTATTATACTCAACATCAACATGACTCCACAACCTGTAAACGAAAAGGAAGCAAATTTAATCAACTTTATTACAAACAACTGGCTGTCTTCAGGGGCTGGTGGGTGGGTCAAAATTGGCTCTTCGTTCTGTCCCGAGCTCACGTGCAGCGAGGAGGTGCAGCTTCAGGGCACCAGAACAAGAGGATGTCTTCTGGTCTTGCGTCCCTTTTTATCCGTCTTCAGGGCGGGCGTATACCCGCCCCTGCCTGGCCTGAGGGCGTGGCTGGCTGTGTCAGTGTCTAGGCCAGCCCACTCTAGGGCGGGAACGGGCGCGCCCCAGCTACGCCGCTTCGGGCATACCAGCCGAGACGCGCCCCCCGCCCAAAAATGGCTTCCCGGGGAGATCGAGGCACTCTGCCATAAGTTCGGGGGGACCGAGTTGGTCGCCCCTTTCCATATGGCCGAGATACCCGCCACCCCCTCTCAACACAATCCCCAAAAGGAGGGAAACCGGAAACAGTTCTTGAAGTTTTTGGAAGTGGGATGGAGTGACCATCCCGGCCGTATTTATTAAAACAAAAATAAAGCATTAAACGTTTCATGTTATGTACAATTTCATTACCACATTGCGATGTTTGGCTAACTTTAACAGATTCTCTAATACAGAGGTTCTCCTAGCCGAACTAGCATCCTACAAACATTTTCTTGACATATTGAAATTGTACATCCTAACGTTTAAGGGCCAATGGCAAGGTCATAACCGGTGTCAAGATCCCTAACCCGACTTACCCCTCCCACTTGGGAGGGGCGACAGCACGGAGGCGTACCTCAAGTGCAACTACTACCAATTTCCCTTGACTTGACGGGGGCACCTAAAGACTCGACGCCAGTTAAAGGTCGTTCGAATACTCGTGTGAGGTATCTAGAAGATATCGTAGACCTTATCCCAACCCCACACAACTTACCGCATCTGCCGTCGCAGATGTCACTGGCCCCGGGAAATTCCCCAGGAGGGGGCTGTAACCCCTCCTACAAAGGAAGGGGCCTTGACCGCCTTTTCCTTTACTTCCGGCGACCCATCCTTAGAAGGGACCGCCTCCCCATTGAGGGGCCAATGGCCACCTCTCCCGAGCGCTCCCATCCGTGTTGGGTGACGCCCACTCATAGGGATCTACTAATTAGTGCTCACCGATCATGACCTTACCGCCACAGGCCGGATAGTTGACCGGCTATCCGGACCCCCACAAAACTCCTACCTAAAGGTCATGTGTCAACGTTTTTAACCATGCTAAGAAGTCTCCTATGAGTAACTCATTTCCCACCCGAGACAAATGCACACCATCCCCTAGATACATACTGTCATCATTAATACAACCATGCGAGATAGAATGCAATGTCCTGGAACGGAACAACCTACTCACTTTGTTATTAAGTTTCCTAACAGAATGGTTCAAAGCAGGAATCGAAACAGCCCCCCGCCACACTTTTCGTGGGATCATATGAGACCACGCAATTATGCACCCCGGAACTTTCCTCGCCAACCAACTTACAGTGGAAAGCATTGCCTCTAGGAGAAGTCGTCTACCGGTGGTGACCAAATCATTGCCCCCTAAATGTACTATGACTATAGACGGCGGTGACCTCGTCCGCCCTAACAAACCCTCAAAGAATGCCTGAAACTGGTCAATACAGAGACCGCCCCTTCCGTAGAAGGACACCCTGTACCCGTATTCCCCAGCTACGTGAATCATGTCACCTGCTTTGAATACGTCAGCGGCACGCCTCACGTATGAGTGGCCCACGACCCACACCTCTTTCCTCACAGCCGGTGATGTCTGACCGCTGGCCTGGTGTTGGGTCGACTGCATAGTCCGCCCGCCTCGAAGGCTTGCGTAACTGAAAACCAAACAAAAGACAAGAAGCGTGAGTACATTGTCATAGCTTCACAACATGTGCAACCGCACATACCTCTTATAACAATTGGAGGACCAGCGCCCCACACGTTTCACTTGTTCCACATTGAGACCCCTGGCTGTAGCTTCAGTGGCAGCCCCTATCCGAAAGGAATGGGTCCCAAACTCGCCCGGGTCCAAGCCCGCTGCGGTAATTGACATTGCGAGCACCCGCTGAAACTGAAATTTCGTCAGTGGGGTGGCGTCCGCGTGTCTCAACAATGTCCCTCCCCATGATGCCACCCTTCGTGCTAGGTAGTCTTCTAAACACTTTACCGGACACATGGAGGACCCTGGAATCCTGCGAATGACTATACCGTCCCCTACCCCACCTTGATCGGTTTTGGATTTGACAAAGGATACAGTCATCGTCTCGCCCCAGATCTGAACGTGTTCCCGGCACAAACCCCCCACCACATCCCGCTTGTTCCTTGCCACCAGCTCACTTATCCTCATCGCCCCGTGAAATGCAAGCGTAAAAGCAGCTCGGAACAAACAGGCCTCGAACTGAGACGAGCATGTGGCGGGGAGTGTGGCCAGCAACTGGGCCAACCTATCCAGACCTATCGGGCGCCTCTCATCTACTCTGCGACCCTCAAGGCGTTGCCACCCACGCAGCGCTTTCTGTACCACAAAAGACGCTGTCGGGTCCTGGATATTATGAGCCCTGGCAACAAAGGAAATGGCAGCACGATGCCTCTGGGCTGTAGCCACCGACTTCCCAGCCCTACGTAAGGACATCAGAAAATGTACTACCCAATCCTCATGCCCCCAAAGCCCCCCTCTCTCAGTCCCCAAAAAGGCTAAATAGGCCCGAAACGCCCCTTCATATGCCTTCCTCGTCCTTGGTGCTAGACTCTCTCCCACGAGGTAACGAAGTTCGGGGGACCGAGAGACCAGAGAGCTTCGGGAAAGGGTGCCGGCTCTGGGTCCGCTGAGGGAAGGAAACCCGAGAAAGCCTGCATTTGAAAACGAGACAGTGCATCAGCCGCCTGATTCATCACCCCTGGGACATGTTTCGCTCTGAATACCACGTTCAGTTGCATACACAGTAAGACAATTTCTTTAAGCAGCCTTAAAATCATTTTACAACGTGCTGCCTGACTATTGATGCATTCTACCACGGTCATATTGTCAGACCAAAATATGACCGAGTGATTTTTGAATCCATCGGGCCAGGTTCTGAGGGCCACCAAAATGGGAAACAGTTCAAGGAAAGCAATATTACTCGTCAGCCCCTCTTCATGCCACCATGTTGGCCACCTTTGTGCCGACCATTTTGTGCCGAAGATGGCGCCAAAGCCCATGCTTCCCGCTGAATCCGCCCATAGACCAAGCTCTTCAGAGGACAAGGCTGGTTTGTTCCAGACGACTCGACCATTGAAATCCGCCAAAAATGCTAACCAAATACGCATGTCTTGGCGGACCTCAGCCGACAGTCTCGTGCGATGATGACCCTCCTTTAGGCCGACCATCGCCTGGGCAATTGAACGGGAAAAGGGGCGGGCCATTGGGATCACCCTCAGGGCAAAATTCAACTTCCCCACCAATTGCTGCAATTGATGCAGCGTAACTTTAGATGCACTTATACACATTTGCAGGGCTGCCCTGAATTTCGACACTTTGGCAGCTGGTAAACGAAAACAACCCTCACTAGAGTCCAACTCGATCCCCAGAAACTCGAGGCAAGTCGTGGGACCCACAGTTTTACCTGGTGCCAATGGCACGCCAAATCGATCCATTAATACACAAAATTCAGTCAAGGCCCGGGCACATTCGTCATCCCCAGCGGCCCCAAGGAACAGAAAGTCATCAAGGTAATGCATCACATTCCGAAAACCCGTTTCCTTCGTGTAAACCCATTGTAGAAAACTACTGAATTTCTCGAAATATGCACAAGATATAGAGCATCCCATCGGCATACACCTATCCATGTAATACGAACCTTGAAACATGAATCCCAGAAGACGTTGGTCGTCTGGGTGTACCGGGAGCAAACGGAACGCTGACTCGATATCTGATTTCGCCATCAGCGTCCCGGGCCCCAAGCGATTCAAAATGGCTACGGCCTCATCGAATGATGCGTACCGCACCGAACATACCTCTGGATCAATTGCATCGTTCACAGAAAGGCCATGAGGAGCTGATAAATTGTGGATCAATCGAAACTCACCTGGGTCCTTCTTGGGGACCACCCCTAAAGGAGAACAGACAAAATTCTGTACCGGGGGAACACTAAACGGGCCGGCAACCCGACCTCGGATAACCTCTTTCCGGATCTTATCCTGCACTACAGTCGTATGCTGCAAGACGGAAAGTTGATTTTTGCACGTCCCGACACCCCGAAAGTCCCCCACCGGGATGCGGAAACCATATGAAAAACCGTTCCGCAGCACCCCAGCAGAAGTACGATCTGGGTATTCGCTGAGCCAGGGAATCATCGCCAAGGTATCAATCGGGGTTGGTAAAGGCGCCCCTTGGACTATATTAGACCTGTTTGGCGCCTCCTCTACCCCCATTCTCACCCGTTCTGGCTCTGCACGAGGACTCAGGATGGGGTGCCCCGCAACCACTACATTCGTGCTTGAACTTACACGATCCCGGGGGCCTAGTACATTTACCTTTGTTGAAATTGAAACAGAAACCCTTCTTCCCTGCATTGCCGGCGGGTCTCGGGTAATCGTCGGTACCCGTACCCGACCGAAAGGGCGTCCCCCCATATTGGCGGGAGGATTCACCAACAGTACTCCCCACTAACGGCATTTTCAACATCCCTGACTCTTTCATTTTATCCCATGTCAAAGAATCATAACAGTCCCAGGTTAAACTTTTGTTATGCTCCATCGCTTTCCTGAAAAGGTTGTCATAACAGAACCATTGGTTACCTTGGTGCGATGTCGAGTACCCCATAATTCGTGACTGATATACTGGAAACTCAGGGAGCAATTCAGGCCTACGTTCCCCCAAAATTGACGTAAAAATTCCCCATGCATTGCCCCAATTGCCAATATTCTCATTCACTTTAAAGGCGGCCATTTTTGCGCGCCAAACACTTGGATGCATCAGATCCTTTTGACTCTTAACAGATTCCACCTCATAATGATCAACAAGCAAGGAGAAAATGTTTACATATTCCCCCGCCCAAATCTTCTCCTTTATTGCCAAAGGAACATGTTGCCCCAATTTTTCTCTACGAGAGGGTGTTGACTCATCCCTCGCAATCGGCAATGGCCGCTTACCTGCACCGGACGCTGCTTCCGCCACTCGTGGCTTGTCTATCACCGCAGCCGGCGCGGGTACCTTGGCTGTATCACGTTTCTCGCGCAACTGTTTCATCAGTGCTTGCGCTTCAGCAGCTGTGGCGCCCTCGCTACTGTCCCCCAACCACGCTGCTAACTGTGCCGCCAACTCGGGAGGCATATCCTCAGTGGATGTCGGGGTGACTACTACGGGAATCGGATTCCCTTCCTTCGGTACCGGGGCCGGTACCGGGGCTGGCGCCTCGAGCGGGGAACAGGGGACCGGGACGTCTCCCCCGGCTGGCCCCCTTCTCGGCCTCTTCGGCTTCCCTCCAGCCGGTGGACGCCCCGATCCCTCCTCCCCGTCTCGCTCCGCCAACCGCTTCTTTATTTCGGACATCTCCTTCATGAGGACCCGAACCATCTGGTCAGTCGTCATTCTCTTCGCGCCTTTCTTGGGCATCTTTCAAACGAAGTATCTAGAAGACAAAAAGAAAGATTAAGACGCTCAAAATTGGCTCTTCGTTCTGTCCCGAGCTCACGTGCAGCGAGGAGGTGCAGCTTCAGGGCACCAGAACAAGAGGATGTCTTCTGGTCTTGCGTCCCTTTTTATCCGTCTTCAGGGCGGGCGTATACCCGCCCCTGCCTGGCCTGAGGGCGTGGCTGGCTGTGTCAGTGTCTAGGCCAGCCCACTCTAGGGCGGGAACGGGCGCGCCCCAGCTACGCCGCTTCGGGCATACCAGCCGAGACGCACCCCCCGCCCAAAAATGGCTTCCCGGGGGGATCGAGGCACTCTGCCATAAGTTCGGGGGGACCGAGTTGGTCGCCCCTTTCCAGTAGTTGAAATTGTAAAATGACGTTTCATCCATAAGTTTTCAAAAATAATGTGAACAGCATTGCAGACTTACATTTCCTCTACTCCTTTTTTTGATCTGCTGCTTGACTTTGCTTATAAAAACAAATAGTTTTCGCTCTGTACTACAATTATCCACAAGGCCATATATAGTAGGAGCCATTAGAACCTCTGTAAATTCCTCTAAACAAATCCCAAGCTTCCTTTCCTAAAATTTTGGTTGTAAGAACACCAGGTAAGAATTTTGAAGGTGGAAAGGCAATCTTTTTTTAAAAGTTAAAACAGAATCAATGCAGAATGACCGTCCGTTTCCAGATTTCAAATAAGCTGTGTAATGTCCTGAATTAGTTGAAGGACCGTTATGATATATAATTGCAGTAGTTTTAAAAGTCCTTTCTGATATTGACAACTGCGAAGCCACAAAATTATTAATTAAAGTTGTCAATTTAGTTCCATCAGGCCTACATCGTTGGAACATTAAAATGACATACTGGCCATAACTTCGTAAAATTAACGTGGACAGCATTCCAGACTTACATTGCCTGCACTCCATGTTTTGATCGGCTGCATTTACTACCTTATTGAAGGATACTGATTTACTGTCAGGCAAAGTTAAATATATAAATCTTTCTGAGTCTACACTAGTAGTACTTGATAGCCTACAGTTCTCGCAGTCATGCTGCCATTGATAAGAAAGGCCAAATAGATAATCTACATCTACACCCTCATCTTGCAATACATCAAGCATATACATTAAAAACTCCTGACAATCCTGCTGAATATTTTCAGAGAATTCTGTTTGACCTGAACATTCGTCTAACAGAAAACGAGTTTCAGACACACTTTCTACTCTCGTTTTATCAGCACTACATTTCTCTAACACAGAATTCAACAAACAGCATAAACTTTGTTCCGAATTGATCACAATCTGTTCTTTGAAAGTCTCTAGTGAAAAGAGAACATTAACAACTACATTAGCATAGCAGTTGACACCAGAACTATTTTCAAATTTAAAACCAACAACATTTTCAACAGAATTCATTTTATTCCTGCTTCCACTTTTGGGTTCATCGACTTTTGCTCTTTTTGCTACAACCTCCCTACTATTACTGATATTTATTCGTTTCCGGACTACCACACGTTTCTCAATCAAAGGATATTGAGGCAAATGTGGCGCATACTCTCTTCTTAACCTATTGTATTCCTTAACACAATCTAGATCTGCACAAATGTTTGTGACATCACAGTCAATCAAGTACAAACCCGATAAAGTTTTGACTCGTGACAATGCTACATAAGCCATACCCTCTTTGAATACAGAACTGCCAATATTCACTAAAGCAGTGTCTACACTTAAACCTTGCGATTTATGAATTGTCACCGCATATGCCAAGCAAACAGGAAACTGCTTACGATGAACATATAAGTCTTTAACAAGCAAAAACCTAGCAGAGCAACGACCAATTAGCTGTACTTCCTCAATGCCATCAAATTAAATTTTTAAAAATTCAATTCCATCTCTATTTCTGTATTTCTCAAAATCAACAACATTACCCGTTGATCCATTTACCAGACTTCTTTCAACATGTAAATTCCTTCTCAAAATGATTCGGCAATTTAAACACACATTCAAAGTCTTTTCAAAACCCGCAGTTTTAGATATAGTCTTCTCTAATTAATCCAATTTAGATTTCAAATTATCTGACAAAATAATTGTTGCTCCCATATGCTCTATTTTGTCAATAGCTTCAAATTTTACAATCTCTTGTTTTTCTAAATTCAACATTTTGTTGTTGAAGATGGAACATTCTGCAAGAGTTGGCATCAAACATATTCCAGATTTCTTCACAGTAATTTTCTGAAAAATATCCTCTGGCAAAACGTCTTCTTCTGGATATAAATTTGACAGTAAGCATGCATGTAAAGCTTGTTTACCACGCTCAGTCACTCTCCCGATTCTAATATCTTGTAGAATATTCTTGTAATCTTCGTCCTTCGCCTGACGCATATTTTCACGCAGCTCATCATAACTGAAGTTTAACCATATGTTAACGTTGCCAATGCTCCCTAGGCACTTCTTGGTATCTTCATGTGTAAGCAGTTTAAACACTGGTTGTCTTTTCACTGGTGTCAGCTGCAGAAGATCACCAAAAACAATGATGTGTTTGCCACCGAATAACACATCATACTCTGTTTTAAGAACTTCCTGCATTCTTAAATGCACAAAAGCAAGCATGAGATTGGAAACCATGCTTACTTCGTCAATGATAAGAAGTTTCATCTTCTTCAAAACTCGAGATACTTCACAACAAGCATCTCCAGATAACTTGTGGTATTGTAATTTGTTATCATGCTCCACTGGCAGCATCAGTAACCGATGCAAAGTAATCCCTTTAATGTTATGAGCTGCCAGTCCAGTTGGAGCGGTCACAACACAAGACAGTGATGAGTCAGTCCTTTTCTGCATATAACATGAAATTGCTTTAATAAGGAAACTTTATCCAGTTCCTGCTTCTCCACTCACGTACAGTCGGACAGGCTTCAACGACGTACATGAGCACTCTTTCTTCTCATGACTTAATCCATGCTCAATTTGGTTGGTAACTTCGACATATATTTTCCTCTGCTAAACGTTAAGTTGTCTTTCCAATTCTTCTAAGTTAACCGCATCCTTCTGAGCATGTGCCATGGCTCTTTCCACTTCAATCATGGCAGTAGCAGCTTCATTTTCAATAACTGGTTCTCCTAGTGGATCCTGACTCAATGAAACAGAACTCTGACTGTCCTGAGAACTGTCTCTAGCAATCTCGGCTGCAATTGTTGCTTCCTGCTCAATTTCTGCATTCAACATTTGTAGATATTTTGGAAAAACAGGACATTCTATGGACTTCTTGGCTGCATTGAAAGAGTCTTCGTAACAGAGGAAATCTCCAAGCAGTTCCTCTTCTGCACGCCAAGGCTTGAAAAGTTGCAAAAGAGCTAAATAGAAAAACTCTTTTCTTTCGGGAGATTCGCAATCCAATTTTCGATGATTTATCAAATTGACATTTTTTTTGCTTGACCAGACATCCCTCACTTCCAATTACAGCATACACACCTTTATCAATATCTTCTTTGATGTTCCTCTTGAAAACGTAATTTTGAAGAACTTCATACAGACAAGCATTCTCCAGGTGACTGCTTCTATTTGGATAATATGTATCCAACATGTTGCTCTTCAAAATATCTGTACTGTTTGGCTCCTTCTCCGCCAAATACTCAATTTCCCTTACAAGTTTCAGAACTCGATTACGCGTTGCAGCAAGACCAAGACTCGCCCAAATGATACTCCTAGATTTGGCATAGAGACTTGCTGAAGATAACCGGTCAGAACATTCATAAGCTCCAATTTCTCGATGCGACAACATCTTCAGACTGAAACTGTACAACTTCTTACTGAGGCTCTTTTCATGGGAAATATCCTCCCACATATCCTTCAGTTCTGTCTTTTCTTTTTTAGTGATGTAAGACGTCACATACCGAGCAACAGCCATACAGTTGTCAGCCACAAACTGTATATCCATGTTAGCATTCCACATGGACAAAATCACTGGGTTGTAGTCATTGATGTACTTGGACTCTTTGTTTCTTTTCAAATTGTATGTGTTTTTGGGTGATTTCCTCATCACATTATGTCGCAGCGATGACATCAAATTGTTAACTCTTCCTTTAGATATCACCGACCGTGGAAATGAAAAACGACATTTGGTGTAGTATTTGTCCTTGTTTCTGAATTTTCGATGACAGTACTTTCCACAACGATGGATTTGAAACCGTAAAACTTGTTCTCTTAGACTTTTGTCTTCATTTGTCTTTGGAACAGCACATGTAGCATACTGTTCTATGAAACTCATCACTAAGTCATCCCGATCTGTTCCAAATTTAGGTGCATCTTTGATCCATAGTAGCATATGTATATGAGGAGCACCTCTTGCTTGATACTCCTTTCTCCAAAAGAAATCCAATACCTCTCCAAGAGGTGGATTTTTCTTGTTCGTGATGAAAGACATCATAGCTTCAAATCTATGATTGAAGTACCTGCAAACATTCACAGGATCCAAAGAGCGCAGTTCTCCAGGTGTCTTAAATTCAATATTTTCAATGTTTCCATTTACCTCTCGTAGAAATTCAAGTAAGTCTTCCCAGCCATACTCAGCACAGCTGAGAGTGAGGAACCATGTGGGAGTTCCTAAGTTCCTCAGCATACATTTTAAGTCACCATGACGGCGGTACCAATACTCATTAGTACCACGCTGACAAGCCATGAGATTAATCAGGTTAGAATCCAAAATACTGTCTTGCACATTGACTTTATCCATAAAGTCCCTTACTGAGATATTTCGCAGTTGTATACCACTTTTCAAGATGTGGTTCACTGCATAAGACAATCCAGAGAGATCACTTTCAAACAATAGATGAAATAAATAGGGAATGCTTTGTCGAAACCTAGGATCTTCTGTATACAATCGTAAAGTCCGGTATTCTGAAGCAGGAATTTGAACAGGTCGCTCATCATAACGTCCTCCTCGACCTGTGGGAAATAACTGTGGGAAACACCGAGCTTCCAAACTTTCCTCCCAAACACTAATAGGACTCCCTTTGGCTTGTTTCATTTGAAACAACTCAATAGCATTCCCCATGACTTCCTTGGAATGCAAAGGATGAACACTATAATGTTCATATATTTCTTCCTTTTTAGAGGATTCTATTTTCTCAATTTGACCAGGACACAAATCGCTGTCCTCTTCTTCACTTACTTCCTCTTCTGCAACACATACATTCTTGTAGTACTTATTATTTTTTATCAAATACAATGTTGCCTTTTTAACTTTCCTAACATCCACTAAATCTTGCCAGATTTTCTTACTCTTTGTCGGAACACCATTAACTATGATAACCAGAGGTTCCTCTTCCACTTTCTCTACTCCAATTGTATTAATGTTTTTCTTCAAATCCAAAGGCAAATAAACAACCCTTCCCTTTAATCCTCTCTGTAAATCTGATGGAGGCAACTTCCCTGTCTTTGGCTCCATTCGTACAATAGCCTGGAAGGGATGGACACTTTGAATCAAAATAGATTCATAAGTATTTAAATCCTTCAATTCATAAGGAATGTCATCTAAATCCAGATTATTATAAACCGCTATAGCAGGCATCTGGTTTTGGTTTAATTTGTTATAGAAATAAGTACACATACGTTGGTCTGCTCGCAAATCAAAACAATTTTCTACCATCAAGTATGTGGCAAAATCCTTCCATTCACTATTGTTTTCCATATCACTCTTTGCATATATATCCACTAACTTACTCTGATTCTTATAATAAGTCCGTCGACAACACACACAAGTGAAATTAGGCCTCTCACTTGATTTCACCATAAACGTGGAAATTTCCTTGTGAAACTTATCTGTACTGAAAATCTGTTCACTGTCTTCCACATTACCATCTTCTAGTGGTTCAATATCAACATTGTTCTCTTTACCAGCAAAATAACAGAACTCAATTTCTTGACAAATATTCTTCACATCTACTTCAGAACCATGCAAAAGAGCTTTGCTTAATTTTTTAAGCATAATTGCTGGACTCTTAGCATAATACAACATTCTAACTAATTTCCTCACTTTATTATGATGCACTGCAAGCTTCCTGAAATGATGAAATACACTCTGGCATACTCTCCTAGAAAGCAAGCCAGTGAATGACCACGCAAACCTGTCACTTGTCTCACTCTGCAAGGATCTAATTCTTGCAACAACTTTATTTTTTGCTTTACACTTTTCTTATGAAATGTCCGTATAAAATCACAAAGCAAATTGATAGAATCCTGTTGCACACTGCAAATAGAACTACACTTCCAGGTGTACACTGGTCCCTTAGGACGTCTCCCTAAAACCTCATCACTTAGCGCCTCTTCTGCATCTGCAGACACAAGTATTTCTTTTTCAACCGGATGACCATCTTTTACCTCATATGCTCGACCACTGCTGTCAACTGCATGCACCAAAACATTGTCCTGAAAATAACTCTCCTCATTAAAAAATGCCTCACTATTTGAACTATGCATCCATTCTCCTAAGAAAACTTCACCAAAATTACGCCGATTAACGTCGCTCTTCCATCTACTATTAGATTTGAAAACATAGATTACCTTGTTTAGTTTTCTAATTCTATTAATTACCAAAATAAATAACTTTCGCTTGATTTCGAAAGCCTGATCAATAATTTTCTCTACATTTTTCTTTTTCTTATAAAATGACACTTTCTGTTGACCTTTTTTAAATTGTTTTACCAAATTGACAATTACCCTGTTACGGAACATTCGCTTACGAATGTCCCTGAAAATATTTGCCCTTCTACTGCCATGCACAGAGTTATCTCCTGCTCTAGCACAAACTTTTTTGACGGGCCTTTCCTTTCCATTTAAATTGGCTCTCTTTTTCTGGACTAAAACTTGTTCTGTAGTTATACTTTTGTTTCTACAGATGTTTTTAAGGAATGATTTCGTTCTCTTACCCGGTGTTCTCTTCGTCCGTTGAGATAATATTAATGTAGAGGACTGCTGCAAAATATTTGGTAACTGCTGTCTTTGACGTTTTGTAGCCTTTCGAATTCTATCCTTAGATGGCATTGTCTAATTCCCAAATAATCTGCAGTTGAATCTGTGGTGAAATATAATAAAAAATGTTATTAACCACTATTACCAAACAGTAATTCAATAACAGTAAGAACTAGATTCGACAATGCTATAAAAAAAAAAGTATGCACAAGGGTGCAGGGGGTATCACTTTGACACCCTCTGACACCATCAAAACAGGCACAGGTGCCATGTGGCAAGCAAACCAGCCCTAAGGGCATGTCTGTCTGTCACATGGCATAGCTGTGCATGCACACATGTGCATGCACACCTGGATTCGGTATTTTAACACCCAATTGGATTGGGTGTTAAAATACCGAATCTAAAGGGCCTGTGGGACAGAAAGTAGTCCCACCTACATCCCAAACTGGTTTGGATGTTCATTTCCATTACGTCTTTTTGGTTGAGAGTGTTTGCAAAATGTTTCTGGAGTTTCAACTTCCGCATATATTGAAAGAAATCAATTCTCGTTTGGGCATAGTCAAAGTTTGTGTGTGCACAAAACGTCAGACCCAAGGATAAAATCTCTGTTTCTCTTTGCGATAGTTCCATGTTGGAAAGATTAATTACTGTGTTATCTTTACCTGTTGTGTTTTCTATCATTATCGCTGAGATTTCTTTTTGTATTGTTTCTTTGCTGTTGCTGTCGTTTTTGTTTTTTCTTTGTCTTTTTCCCCACCGTCTGTCTTTCCGGCGGCGGTTTTTTGTTTTTGTTGGGAGTCCTGTCTTGAGGTTGAATTGCTCCTTTGTTGATAGGGTCTTCTTGGTCTCAACGTTGTGAGGCGTTGTACCCGTAAAAAAGCCAACTCCTGTGCTGGGGTGGGTATTGGTCCAGTGGCTCCCAGCGGGTTATTTGTTTCATTCTCTGATTCATAATCAGTGCTCAGATCTGGTTCACTTTGTTCTCCTAGAGTTCCAGTGCTGGTCATGTTTTTGGGCAAAGGTTGACTGCGTACCTGGTCATATTTTCTTGCGAATGTATATATTCTTCCAGTCATGTAGTCTTTCCGGTCCCTTTGAAATTTTATGGCTTTCCTTTCTTTTATTTCTTCCTCATGTTTTAGGACTCTCCCTTTGATTTCTTCCAAACTTTTGGCTATTTCTTCTTTGTTTTCTTTGGTGTCTAATTCTTTTATGATTTCCTTAATGCGGGCGATAAGCTTTTCTCTATCGCTTGCTGCATATTTGGTCAGGATTTTTAACATGTTGGTTGATGCTAGTGCGCTGTTATCTGTCCAGTCTTGGAGCATGGCTGGGTCTGGATTTTCATACGTTGGGGCTACCAGTATTCTTAGCCCTCTTGGTACTCGGCCAACTTCAATGTATCTGCTTAATGATTTCACCTCCCACCATTTTGCCACCTCTTTTTTCCTTAGTTTCTCCAGTTCTGTCAGTAGGTTTTTGGTTTCATCTCTATTCCCTCCTTTGTCTTTGGGGGCTGACATGTTAGGAGTGTTGTCTTCACCTGTATCAGTGTCTTGGAAGATATTCCGTGCCGCCTCTTCCCGTTCTCTCTCCCATTCCACAGCCATTGTGTGTTTCTTTAGGAATTAAAGTTTTTTGGAATATTTCACTGCCTTACTCGTGCGCACTCCGCACTCAGGCTACCTCTCCCTTAAATACCTTGGTTTGTGCAAAAACACCCTTGGGTCTTGTACTCTCACACACGTACTGGCCTTACCTGGCAATCCCAATCGCCTTCCGGAAATCGTAGATGCCAATCAGGCTCTCCGTGGTGTTTTCCAGACTCTCTTGGTGGTTTACAGTCTCCAATTTCTGGTCAAGGGGGGCGCTGCGTGTCTCTCTTCTGAAAGAATACCCAAGAATTCGTCCTTGTCTTCCACAGCGCACCAGATCGAGGAGGGTCAGTGTTGAATCTCCAGGACAGGAGATTTCTATTTATCTGGAACACTCCAAACTTTCTCATACAAGTAAGGCACTGACTCCGTGAAAATAGTTGATTCCAAATAAGTTTATTCTCTCATTTAGGCTGCTTGGCGCGTTTCGGCGGTAAGCACCCGCCTTGTTCACAACATCATGACAGACTGTGATTGTATTTATACCCCTTAGTCATTGCATTACATCATGCACGTTTAACTCCTGTTTCCATGCACATTTTAGCTTGTTTTTCACATTTCACACTCGTGTCTAACCCAGTTCCCATGGTGAAATGGGGCGTCGTCCTAATTAGACTGACATAGAGGAGTTATTTTCACTTTCACAGTTAATTGATTACATCATCCGCCCCCATGCGTGGTTACGTTTCTATAGAAACCCTCCCGCAGCATGAGCCCAGTGATTTCCTCATTCATAACGTGCCTGTGCCTCGCTGTGCATGTGCCTCGCTGTGCTTAGACCGACAGACCTTCGCGCGTCTAATCGCGTTTTAAATCTCCCTCGGCACTGGTGAGTTGGTAATCACAGCTTGTTGCCTATTTCGTAGTTTTTAGGCACGTAAGGACATTTGCATTATTTATCCTTATTTACGATGTGTCAGGCCTGCTATGCTAAGCATATGTTATTTGGCGCGTGTCTGAGCGGGTGCAATGGGGAATGCTACGGGGGTTTTTTTAGGCACTTAAGGACATTTGCATTATTTATCCTTATTTACGATGTGTCAGGCCTGCTATGCTAAGCATATGTTATTTGGCGCGTATCTGAGCGGGTGCAATGGGGAATGCTGCGGGGATATTTCGAGCGCGTTTGTAAACACACACGATTCTCTTTGTCATTAGACGCGCGTATGTAATCACGCCTAGTGTTTTTGTTAATGGGTGCGCGGGGATATTTCGAGCGCGTTTGTAAACACACACGATTCTCTTTGTCATTAGACGCGCGTATGTAATCACGCCTAGTGTTTTTGTTAATGTGCGCGCGGGGTTAGTTAGGGAAATATACTACTTATGCTTATGTGTGCTAATGCATTCCATAGCGCCTGCGTTCTACTACTGTTGCCTTATCTCCCAGTGGACAAGGTCACCCATTCCTGAGATTTGACAATTATAACATTGAGTACATATATATATATATATATATATATGAACCAAAACACCCCAACTCCCACATGGAATCCACGGAAAGCAGGCACCGACACGAAGTGGCATTGGATTTGGCATGTATTTCAGTGCAGGACGCCCTTAATCACGAGCACAAGGAGAGATGCGTTTCAGCCTTCAGGAGGCCTTTATCAATCTTGTCAATATATATGTATATATATATATATATATATATATATATATATATATATATATATATATATATATATATATATATATATATATATATATATATATATATATATATATATATATATATGAACAGAATCTTCATATCAGCAAACTCCTGCAATGAAGACACGGACCCAAGGCTGCAGTAAGGGAGATTTTATTCAACCTCTCAGGGAACGCGTTTCGAGCAACTTGTGCTCTTGATCACACACCATACACCTGGTCAGCAAACATTTAAATACATTTTTTTAGTATGTGACGCTCCACCTCTTTAGTGAATCACATGGTGCATAGACATAGATGAAATACTCATCCACACATCGAATAGGTGCAAACCCATATAAACTTTAAGGGCACGAAAAACAATATAACTGCATGAATGCATAGTCCATTTCTCCATCATACTAGATATTGAATTCTGAAGTCATGAAAATAACATCATTATAAAAATAATCCAGCAAAAAATTGAAACAATGTATATACAGGTAAAAAAAATATATATACACATATTTCTTATATACACAAATTTACATATAATATATCTATATACATCAGTAATCAAAATTTAAATATTTGACCATCCAAATTTCATAACTTTGTATCAATATACTCAACAATTATATCTATACTGGATTTCAAAATACATGTTTGAGAACGTAATTGATATTCATGTTCAATGCATCAAAAGTGCTTCAAGTGCCCATAATGCTTATCTAACCCTTAGGGATTACTAGAAGAAAAATGTTTAAATGTGATAATGTGAAAAAAGTGAAAGCAGAAAAACCTTTTTGTTATTTACAAAAAGTTAATACTCATCAATCTGTACATGGTATTTTTGTGAGAGTCTAACAATTACGGATCATAATATCAGCTTTATTTTTCATCTTAGTTGGATTTTTCAACTGGTTCACCCATGGTGCAACTTGATGCAATCAGATTTTCTATATTTCATACGAAGTTTATAGTTCTGGAAGACCTTAAAGAATAGATGAAAGAAACATAAAGGTTTATTTTGTATCTACCTTTGATGTAGCCTGTAATACACACAAAATGAATTCATATCATGCGAATAATTATAACAAATGATGTAAATCTTCTGTGGTGTTAAGTCCGTTAGGATATTTACTGTCAAGCTCCACTATATACTCTGTTTCTTTCTTCCTCAGTAATCTCTCTCTGTCTCCTCCCCGTTTAAGAGGAGCCACCACATCTATGACAAAATATGTCAAATTTGACAGGTCATTGTTGTGAGTTGATCTGAAGTGGCGCGCTACCGGGTATGTGTTGTCATTATTTACTATTGCCCGTAAGTGTTGCAGAATCCTGACATGCACCTGTAGTTTGGTACTGCCTATGTATCGTAGGCCACAGGTGCATGTCAGGACATATACTGCAAAATCACTATGACAATTGTAATTACCCCGGATAGCTTTTCTGATGGAACTGAAAGGTGTGCTGTAGTGTGTGGTATTTACACCAAATTTGCACGCCCTACATGAGGAGCATTTGAAAAAACCTTTCTGTTTTAGCCAGGTGCTGCCACTACCTAGCTCTGGACTGTTTTTCACCAGACTGTGGTGCATGCTTTTAGATTTGTTGTAGGTTATTGTAGGAGTGATCGGTAATGTATCACTGAAGAAACCATCGGTCATAAGGATAGGCCAGTGTTTCTTAACAATAGACCTAATTTGTCTTTCCTGTTTGCTATAAGTCAGAATTAAGCGAGGAGTATTGTTATCAGTTATTGGCTCTAGTGCTTCAGATCTTAACAGAGATTCCCTAGATTTTTCACGGCTACGTCTCAGGGCACTGTTCAAAATTTTATCATTATAACCTCTAGCTTTAAGTCTGCAAATGGTGTTTTTAGCCTCCTGTTCAAATATCTCAGGAGTACTGCTTATTCTTTTAACACGCAGTAGTTCACCATATGGAACATTAGCAATTACATGTTGAGGATGTTTACTACTGGCATGTAATATACTGTTTCCAGCTGTAGGTTTTCGGAATAACGATGTGGTCACAGTATTATTTTCAATGGTTTTATGGACGTCTAAAAAGTCTGCCTGCACTTTGCTGATATTGGAGGTGAAGAAAAGATTTTCCTGATTCTTGTTTAATGCATCAACAAATTTGAGAGCACTTTGCTCATCCCCCTCCCATATGCAGAACACGTCATCAATAAACCGTTTCCAGTATTTCACATGTTCAAATCCTGGTGTTTCAATGAGACCGCGCCCCTCCCACCAGCCCACGTGTAAACACGCGTAGCTGGGGGAGAAGCACGATCCCATTGCCACACCCCGGACCTGTTTCCACACTTCCTTAGCAAACATGAAATAGTTGTTGTGCAAGCACCAATGTATTAGTTCACATAACATTTTGTTGTGAATATAATATTCACATGATCTTAAACCTAGGTATTGTCTGATCGCTTCTAAACCCTTTGAGTGGTCTATTGAAGTATATAAAGACTATGTCTAGAGTCAACAGACACCAATTGTCTTGCCACTGGATTGAGTCCAATTAGTTTAAAAAATCCCCTGTATCTTTCAGGTAACTCGGTAAGTTTTTAACAATGTCCTGTAAAAAGAAATCAATGTATTGAGAGATGTTTTCACCTACACTGTTGATGGCCGATATGATCGGTCGGCCCGGTGTTGGAACTTTCTGTTTATGAATTTTTGGAATCAAATATAAGATGGGTATCACAGGATGTTCAATGTGTAAAAAGTCTAATTCAGTTTGTGAGATAGAATTATTTCTTTTGTATAAAATTAGCATCTTTTTAAGTTCATCCTTTGCTTTCTTATATGCCATTCCATTCGATCTCTCATAACAATTGGTGTCATTTAATTGTCTCATGGCCTCTACAATGTATTCTTCCTTCTTCCACAAAACAATATTTCCACCCTTGTCAGATTTGTTAACCACCACTTCATGGTTTTGACTCAACTTTTTCATCAACATGTTATACTGATTCACAATTGCATTGTTTTTATGTGTTTGTGCCTGCGCCGTGCGGTTTAACTTTTTTAGATCTTCTATAACACATTCATGATAAATGTCTACCGCGTCTTTAGGCATAACAGGCAGAAACGTGCTTACCGGTTTGAATGGACTGTCACCAGCTCCCTTCTGGCAGATATCCACATTGTAAAGTTCACGTTGTGTGTTTAAAATGGCATCATCATTGGTATTAGATGTTGAGTTCCCAGATTCCCCCAAATCGCAGAGGGTTAGTAGCAGCCTGGTATCACGGGCTGCTGGAGCCGTAGAGTTACCCACAGATCTGGCGGTCCGATTGGCATGGCTTTCCTTGTCTTTGGTTGCCGGTTTCGAAGAAAAGAACTTTTTTAATTTAAGTTTACGGATAAACTTGAAAACATCCGCCCTGGTATTCGTGTAATTGAACGAACTCTCGGGACAAAAGTTCAATCCAAGAGATAATAATTGTTTTTCTGCCGTTGATAGAACCACATCTGAAAGGTTTGTTATGGTACAATCCCGCATCATTTCCTTTTGTTGTACCATTGCTTCTTCTTTTTTTGCTGCTGCTGCTGAGGCTTTTCGTTTCTTTCGTCTTGCATGGCGTTTTGCGTTGCGCCTTTTGCGCTGTAATTCCTTCGCAGTCTGGGACGCAATGTTTGCAACCGGTCCTCCACTAAAAAATCAATCTCTTCACCAAGATTTAATATTCTACTTGCTTGTCCTCCATCCGCACTGCTGATTTCAGAAAGCGATGTGCTTGATGTGCTGGCCAGAGAGATTGTTTCCGCATCGGAGTTTTCATTGCGCTCTTTTAGTGGATTGGTTCTAGTCACACCACCACTAGTGACAGTTTGCTTAGTCAGTTTGAATTGCTTGGCTTTGTCGTATTTGCGAGAGAATGTATACACTTGACCTGTTTCATAGTCTTTTAAATCTCTCGCAAATTTATGCACTTTCCTGACTTTCATGCGTTCTTCATGCTTGCGAAGCCGTTCACTTATCTCGTTGCTCGTGGATGTTACCAATAGTTTTGTGTCAGGGTCGGTAATTGTATCCAGTTGCTCATCCAGACTTTTTATTTCTTCCAGTAGCTTTTCCCGGTCTATAACGGCATACTCAATAAGGACTTTCACCAGGTTCATTGAGGCGTCTAGATTCATTTCGCCCCACTCTTTCAACATAGCTGGATTTGGGTCTTCCAAACTGTGCGCCAGCATAATCCGTAGGCCACGTGGAACTCTACCTGCCTCCACGTATTTGGTGAGCGATTTATGCTCCCGCCATTTCGTAATTTCCGACTTGTTTTTTTTCTCTAGTGTCTTAAGTAACTGTTTCGCATCTTGTTGAACACTACTGGGCTGACTGATAGCCGTGGTAGCATTTGAAGCGTTCTTCTGTACATTGCTAAACATATATATATATTCACTGAAAAAATCAAAGGTTACAGGGAAGTCATAGTTAAGAAATAGATATCATCTGTGATGTCATGAGTGATGTCACTGACCATGTCATGAGTGATGTAACATGTGAGGTCATAAGCAGTGCATTGCGGGGCGCGAGTTATAGTTAGTTTAGCTAAGTATAACTGCTGAATTTCACTGGTTTTGTACGAGTGAAATGTCAGCCGAACTTTAACGTCCCTTTAACCTTTGTTTTTTCTCAGCACATTTCTAAAGTTTTTTAAATGCTAATTCCTAACTATAAGGTCCCTGTAACCTTTGGTTGTTTCAGTGAATTTCAAAGGTATTTAAATTGTATTTCCTAACTGTATCCTGTAAACTTCAAGAGTGGGTGTGTGAGTGGCTGTATAGGTCGGTGGCTGGGTGTGTGAGTTGCTTTATGGGTCTGTGAGTGAGTGTGTAATGTCTGGGTAATTATGTAAGTGCATGAGTAGTACCTGGGTGATTGTATGAGTGCATAGGTAGTGCCTGTGTGATTCTATGAGTACATTTGCCATAGACCCAATGCAAATACCAGGTGTTTTTGACAAAGTGTAAAACCCATATATAGACATATTTTACAAAACGTTTCAGTGTAGCTATTTAGTAAGATATTAATTTAACGTTTCCCTTGTATTAATTTGTCGAACTAACTACATCTAAAATGCATTTTCCTTCTTCATAGCAACACTGGAGGTCGCACTGACGTCAGTAGTCCTGAACACAAATGACAAAGTGTAAAACAGATATATAGACATGTTTTACTGAAAGTTTAAGTCTAGCTGTTTAGGAACATAACGGTTTAACTTTTTTTAACAACACGTTTGTAAAAAACAACAGTTTCACAAAATAGCTTTTGACATTTGAACTTACGAATAGAACATAATTACTAAATAAAGAAATATCATTGGTTTACACGGTTTTACACCTAATTTTTTGAAGTGTAGCATAAGTGACAAAACATTATCTCAGGGCACAGCAAGAAAATATTCAAGTGGTACAACAAGTATAATGTACCACTTGAAAACATACCACAAGAAGCAAATTACATTTCCACAGAGAAAGAAAAGAGATTTCATCAGCCTCCAGAAATCCAGCCACTGCTCCTGACAATAAAGTTGCAGCTTAAGTGGCAAGAAGATGTAGTGAAATGTTACAAGAACTAAAGTGTTTTGCTACTTTCTGCATAAACTATAACACGATCGTAACAGCTAGGAAACAGTCTGCAGATCAAACTTTCCAGAATTTGAAAAACCATTGTTGTCAATTTTTATTCTTCTTTTATTGCAGTAGTTCAATCACTGTGAAACATTTTTTAACAAAAAAATATATATTTTGATTTCCCTTTGAGCATTTGACAACTAAACAAGTTACAATGGTGAAGTGGAAAAGATGCTTCTTAGATGCATTTTAAGATTGCTGGTACTATAGTACCTCTGTTGAGTTTTTATCTGTATTAACAGAATGTAGAATGTAGAAACGTGTTCTATTCATTTCTTCTAAACAAAAAGAAGGAATATTCACATAGTACAATCTCCTAACTAAACTTCGCATTGTTTAGAGCTGCATAGCATACGTCTTGAAATGATAAAAGGTGCTTTGCCACCCTATCTTTGATAAATAAGGCACTGACTGTCCTCCAAATTTGTATGTTCTCTAATCTTGAAAAAAATTCCAATCCTTGTAAAGTACTTATTTTGTGCTTTAAACTTCACCTTCAAAAGAAATGTAGAACTTTCCTTAGAATATCAACAGATTACTGTTAAATACTACAAACACTACTACAAAACCATTTGTATACAGGACCTGACTACGCCTTCCCTGCACCTATTCTGCTATAACGTATGCAACATTTCTAGATTTCTAAACACCATCCTTGTTTTGTTGTAGGAGTACCATTTTTCATTTCATAACTTTGCCCTCTTTCATCCTTAGCATGAACGAATGTGCTATCCTGAAGATAGCTTTCTGCATTAAAGAATGGTTCTGTAGTAGAAGTACATATCCACTCTCCCCTTAAAACTGTTCCAAAGTTACTTCTATTGACTAATATTTTCTTCTGATTTGTCTCCTTATGTACAACGCTATTTTGTCAAGAGTCTTCATTCTATTTATAACAAAAATGAAAATCTTCTTTTCAAAGCAAAGGCCTTATCAACTACTCCCTCAACTTGTTCTTTCTGTTTTCAGTTTGTCTCTAGTTCCTATATACTTCTTCATAAGTTTCAACACATTTACAACCACCCTTCTTCAAAACATCTTGGCTTGTGATTTCCTTAAACTGCTATTGTCTCCTGGTTAAGGTGTGTCAATCCTTGCTACATTCTTTCCTATTCTTGTAATATAGATTTTGCCCACTTTTATTATTTCTCATAGTTTGGTTTTTATTTACAAATGTTTTCAAATCTTTGCAGGTGTCCAGATATATTTTTAAGAAATGGCTTTATCCTCTTGCCAGCAGATGTTTTTTCTTTGCCAACTTTTTCTGCATTTTCCCCTGTTGTGTGTCAGTTCTGCAGAGATACTGTAGTTGCTTCGGTTGTTTTTCCTCTGAATATTTGTAGGTATTCTGTCTGTAGTTATGTATATATTGTTCTGTAAAAAAATAAGTATATTTTATTGTTTACGCTAGCCAACATACCAACTATTTTACTACTGACTTACACGTAATCAAAAAGCAGTTTTTAAGTTATGTTGAAGTTAAAAGATGAGCCTAAATAAATAACTACGTTCACTTATTTCAATATACCAAACCCAAAGCAAAACATAAAACTTTATTTATCAGTTACCTTGTAACATTATAGCACCCTTTCCTGCAATACAGCTACACCATATTTCAGTTCTCACTTACATTTGGTGAAAGACTAGTTTATCCATTCTGGAGTAAATTTTAAAATGAACATCAACCAAAGGGTAGTAATACATATTGTGTCTCAACACTGTAAATCTGAAAACACAATGTAAGACCTATTTGTGTGCCTCTCTACCACTGTGCCATAGGTATATTTAGTATCTCAGTACTTTTCTACTTAAATGTATCACATTAAAATTTTGTGAAACGGTGCATATAAAAACCTGCACATTAATCTCTATCAGGGCATATAGATCAATATTTCTTCTGGGTACATGCAAATAGTGTGTGACAGGGTGCATATATAATTCACCAGATGGTTTTAAAGACTACATTTTCTTCACTAAACATTATAAATATATGTTTTTTGGTTGAATACATGAATACTCCCTGGATGACTGAATGTGGGCATAGGTAGTGCATAGGTGATTTCCTGATGATACAGGTAATGCCCTGATGATTCCCTGAGTATGTGAGAACTCCATGGGTACTTCCATATCTGCCAAGTTACTGCCTACGTTTTCCATGAGTATATCACCACTGTCGTGCAGTGCAGTGGAGTGATAAGTAATCACACTCCACTTTTTGTCACCAAGTGGAGTGTGATTACTTATCACTCCACTGCACTGCATGATTTTCTTTGTTGGGACAGTTTTCTTTTTTGGGACAAAAATGACCACCTATGATGAGAACAGGGAGCCTATCTGGTGAGTACCTACAAGTTACCCCGTTGGTGGTGCGCCCGTAAGGGGTCATTTTGTCCATCTAACATTTTTTCACTGACCTAGGTGTACTGAATTGTTTGAGAACTGTGTTACCTGTATATCAGTCACCAAGCACATTTCTTGAAGACTGTCTGTTGTAAAAGGTTTTTATTAAAAAATAAAAGGCAATAACTATTGCACACTACCACATATGAAATAGTAATAAGAGGGTTTTGTTGCAGAACAGGAAATAGATGTGAGGTATATACATACTTCTTCCATACATTTTTTTGCCAGAGATTGGGTTCTTTTGTGTTTATGATACGCTAATATATGCCTAAGACAGAAATGGAAGTGGGCCAAATCAATTCTGTCCACAGATTGACAAAGCCAGTAAACATGTTAGTAAAACTGTGTCTGCTTTCCTCGGAGACCATAACATATGCTCTATCTTCAACAGCAATCTATGTTTTGACACACGTGGAATGTATAGAAGTGACGGAGTTCACTTTACAGATAAAGGGAGCAAGGTCTTTCTGAACAACCTGAAACTCTTTATAGTCTTATCTGTGGCTCTCTTATAACACTCTCAACACAAAGGCTCTTGTCAGAGCCACCCAAGAGCCCAATTCTTTTTTATTTTTTCTGTTAAATAATTTAAAAATGTATGACGTCACAATGATCGCAATCATGTCATGAAATCGCAAAACAAAAGCAGACATTCAAAGAACACTACGACATTCAAAGTTTTTTTACTGAAAAGAATAATTCTAACTACTACAATACATACATTACTAAGTTAAAAAATATGTCCGTACACAGATTTTTGTAGTAACTTTTTTAAAACTGTGTATGAATCCTACTTCCCATCTTCGCCATTACGCCGAGTGTGGCGATGATATCGGTAACCGCGACAATCATGCCTTTTTTAACAGGTGTAAAACACATATGTACACACATTTTACAATATTTTAGACACTAGGGGCTCCATTAGGATGTCGGGCGAATTTCCTCCGCCAGGGTAGCGGTGGCCACCGCCACCCTGGCAGAGGCAATCCGCCTAACATCCTTCCCTGCATTCCCCCCGCCATATTACGATGGCGGAGGGGACCGCAGCGGTGGGAAACACCGCCCGCCTGTTTTCCGCCCCGGTCGCCTTGCAGCCGGGGCGGAAAAAGGATAACATGGTGGCGGTGTCTATCAGACACCGCCAGCCATATTAGAATAGGCATTTTTCAATGCCTGTCCGTGGCGGCAATGCCGCCACGGAAAGGCATGCGGTGTTCACTCTGGGGGGCCCCTGTGGGCCCCCAGAGTGACGGCCAAAGGGGGGTGGCACACCGGGGGTACCTGTGGTACCCCCCTGCATTTGCATAATCGCAGCGGCAGGCACCGTGCGGTGCCTGCAACTTCGATTATGCAAATGCGTGCATTTGTTATTAACATTGTGGCGGGCGGTGCAGTGAGCACCGCCCACCACAATGTTAATTTGAGGAATGCGCCCACCACTGTGGGGGGGCGTATCCTAATGCCAATGTCGGGACCCCCGCCCTTTAGGCGGGCCGTCCCAATTTACGATGGGATGACGGGCGGGCAAAGTCTGCCCGTAATCCTAATGGAGCCCTAGGGGTTTATTACAGCAGTGTTTAAAGTCATATTTTATGAATTGTTCTTACAAGAACAATCTTTTAAACCAATTTTTAATTTTCGCGAGTTTCTGAGTATCGTGAAGACATCGGTAACTGAGATGATCGCCCCTTTTTCTATAAACTTTAAAACACATGTGTGCATACATTTTACAGCATTTTAGACACTCTGGTTTTATTAGTGCACTGTTTAAAATCATATTTCTCAATGTAGTTTGTATAAAATGTACCTTTAAAATCAATCTTCTGTTTTTGCTGTGATCCTGCTCGTTGCGGATACATTGATACCCGCGATGGTACAAGGGCAGCCGCACTGATGGTTGCAGTGATGTCGCGAATGTTGCTTGTGATTTAAAAAATCTATTTTGGAAATGTGACTTGCATCATTATTGCCCCCATTTATCAAACATGGGGTTAGAGTGCTTCTGTGAGTAGCTGTATGGGTGATTGAATGACTGTGTGGGTGAGTGGGTGTATGAGTGGGTCTATGGTTGAAAAGGTGTGTAAATGGTTGTATGGGTCTGTGAATGAGTATGTGAGTGGTTCTGTTTGTATGTGAATGGGTATATGAGAGGTTGTTTGGGTGTGTGAGTGGGTTTGTGAGTGATTTTGTGGGTGATGTCATTTGAGATGTTATCAGTGATGTCACTGACCATGTTGTGGGTGATGGGATATGTGAGGTCATAGGCAGTGCATTGTCGGTGTAAGTTATAGTTAGCTCAGGTAACTATAACTGATGAATTTCACTGGTTGTGTATGAGTGAAATTTGAGTCAAACTGTAACATCCCTGTAACCTTTTTTTTCAGTGAATTTCTAAGGTTTTTTAAATTTTATTTCCAAACTATAATGTCCCTCTTATTCTTGAAAAGGAGAGTTATGTTAGTATTTGATGTGCTCAATCAATTATTGTTTTCATTAAAGATCCAGTCCTCAAGCAAACTCCCTGGTTCAAAATGTTCTATGCTTTATTTGCACCCACATCAACTAATCCTACAAAACACCACAATTCATTCAGCCTACGCATTTCGTCCTATAATGTCCCTCCAACGTGTGTTTTTTTCAGTGAATGTCTTAAGATTTTTTTCTCTATTTTCTAACTATAACGTCCCTGTAACCTTTGGTTTTTCAGTGAATATCTAAAAGTTTTTTCACTGTTGTTTCCTAATTATAACACCCCCGTAACCTTTGGTTTTTTAAGTGCATTTCTAAGGTTTTTACATTTTATTTTCTAACTATAACCACTAACCTTTGACAGTATATGTGAGTGAGTGCATGAGTCCCTCAATAGGTCTGAGTGGGTGTGAGAGTATCTGAATAGGTCTGTCAGTGAGTGTCAGTGGGGTGTGAGTATCTGAGTGGTTTGTGAGTGGGTGTGTGAGTCTCTGAGTAGGTCTGTGAGAAGGTGCTTGAGTTTCTAAGTGGGTCTGTGAGTCTCTGAGTGGGTATGTGAGCGGGTGTGTGAGCCTAACTGGGTCTGTGAGTGAGTGTGTGAGTCTCTGAGTAGATCTGTGAGTGGGTGCATGAGTGTCTAGGTGGGTCTGTGGTGGGTCCATGAATGTCTGAGTAGATCTGTGAGTAGGTGCATGAGTCTCTGAGTGGGCCTGTGAGTGGGTATATGAGTGTCTAAGTGAGTCTGTGAGTGGGTGTGTGAATGTCTGAGTGCTCTCTGTTTTGCCCTTTTCTGTACTGTTTTGCCCTTTCTGCTTTTTTTTGGCCTCTGATATGCCTTTTCTGCTTGTTGTTTTGCCCTCTCTTTTGCCCTCTTCTGCTCTGTTTTACCTTTTCTGCTTGTTTTTCTGTACTCTGTTTTGCATTAGATTTTGGTCCAGAAAGAGTGTTTTTTGCTAATTGGTGTAAATCAGTTGAGTACTTTGGGCATTATTAAAGTAAAAAGATGCACGCATATTTAGTGCTGCAGATGCACCATTGCAAAACCACAACAGTTCCTCAGATCCATGCATCAACAGCAAGGCCATGAGTGGGTGGCTGCAATCTGAGAGGAAATTGCAGTTTCTATTTTGTACATCAGGACACACTTCCTAGGGGTGAAATATAATGTTAATTTGATAGAAGGGTAAAGGGTAAATGTACCTTAACCCCATGTAGCTGTGAGGGACCCCTTGTGGGCAAGAAATTGTCCCATCATTTTTTTTTAGCAAGTGAGGATCCTCAGATCCACCCGAACCCATGATTCGCTGATCCAGACACCGATTGATAAAGCAAATACCCCCACTTACTGATCCACACAATTACTTACTCACAAAACACACTCACTTTCACAACCACTCACACACCCACTCAAACACCCATATAGCCACTCACACACTCACTCACAGATCCACAAAACTAATAACACACTAACTCATAGACCCACACACCCACATAGTCACTCATACACCCATTCACATACCCACTCACATAACAACTTACACACCAACTCAACCACTCACATACACATACAGCCACTACACATACCCACTCCCAGACCCACAAAACAACTCAGATACCCACTCACAGAGCCACCTAGCCACTCACACAGCCACTCACACATCCACTTACACACAAACACAGCCACTCACACATCCATACAGCCACTCACATACCCCCAAAACTACACGTACACCCACAAAGTGACTACCACACTCACTTACACACCCACTCACATACCCATATAGCCACTCACACAGTCACTCAATAAGCCACTTACACACCCACACACAGGCATTGATACTCTTATAGAAATTGCAATAGAATATGCTTGTATTAAATGTGTTGTTGTTTTAGTATTGAATGTAGGCAAACCCTTTGTTTGTACAAGGATTTGCAACAAATTCATTGAGCCATAAAATAAATGTAAAAAAATAGAAAGACGTGGTGCTTTGTATTTATAGAAGGCTCCAAACATTTACTTACCTTAATTTTTTAATTTATAGTTTTAAAATATGTGTGAATAAAATTTATTATTAAACTTGTGAAAATGTATATTAGTACATGGAACTAATTGTCAAATCGTAGTACAATTTATCTTTTTTTCAAACGGGGACATTCAGTAAAAAAAAGGTAACAGTAAGGTTATAGGTAGGAAATAGTATTTTTTTAACACATAGATATTCACAGAAAAAAACAAATGTTACATGAACATTATAGTTAGGAAATAGAATTTAAAAAGTCTTAGAAATTCACTGAAAAAACAAAGGTTACAGGGATGTTTAGGTTTTACACACACACAAAACCATAGGTAATTCCGCAGTTATAGTTACCTCAAGTAACTGTAAGTCGTGCCCTCAAATAACTATAGCTCACACCCTCGCCATGCCCTGCTAATTACCCCACATATTACATCACTCATTACATCTTCTATAACCTCATTGATTATATCACTGCAACATTTGCAGTGAATTTATTGATGAAAAATCTGTGCATGACAGCAGCGAATTATAGTTATCTTAGGGCATGAGTTATATTTATTTGAGATAACTATAACTGCTCAATATCTATGGTTTTGTGTATGTAAAGGCATCTGCATGGTAAAGGCTGCATGGAAAAAATATGCATGATGAAGGCAAGTGTTATAATGTCGTACAGTTGTTCTTGAAGCATCATTTTGTGTGGTCATGGTCAAATCATCTTTTCGTCCTCATCATCTGATTCGTCTGAAGTTATTTTGGTTACCATACTTTTTCTTATTGCTATATTGTGCAACAAAGCAAACGTGCCTATTATTTTACAACATGTTCTAGGGTCATACTCTAAGGCACTCCAATTTTATACAGACATTAAGACCTCTCTTTAAGTAATCTGAATGTCATTTCAGTGGCTGATTAGGTTTGTTTGTGCACCTGGTTGCAATTTCTCTCGCATTTCTTGGATTGAAGAAAGATGGTAAAGAATATGCACTATCACCTTAGGAATATACACATGTTTAACATATTGTACTAACAAAATTTTCTTAACATAAACATACAGTTCAGTTTAAAGTAACCAGCTATCACTGAACTCTCCTGAAGCCAGCCTGTTAATTAACACACAACCCTAAAAAGGCATGAATTATGTACGCCTTCAATGTCTGTGATGAGGTATGAGGCCTTGTAAGCAACCTAGATATTTGCAGGGTGGTGACCTGCAACAGTTTACACAAGACCCCAATCAAAAATGCCACCTAAAATGTCAGAAGTCACAATCTGGCCTAGATGTCCTGTACGTCAGTCTCCATTCCCAGTAACAGATTAGTTTAGACTCCTTGCACAATTTAACTTACATTTTATGTTAGTGTTTAGCCAAGACTCTTTATAATACTTTAGTGTAGTCTTCCTCCTACCCCAAGATAGATGTGATTATTTACAACAATTTACCCTAGACTCCAGGCTGCAACAAAGTAACATAGCCCACATAACAATTTGCTTAGAATCCCACAAAAGTTAATCTTAAATTCCAGACAGCATCTTAGTCTAGACTCCCAGCAACAGTTTATTAAACACTCCCCATGGCAGTTCTGCCCTGCAATGCACATAAGTTTCCCCAGCACTCAGCTGAAGTCTACGGCAGCTTAGCATCGACCTCATTCCTCTATACTTTACTACATTTGAAAGTGAACTCACTCTGGCAGTTTACCTGAAGCTTCCTATAACAGCCTAAACTATGAGTGGTGTTTTTAGACCCCTTAAAACAGTTTAGTTTACTTTCTCTGTAACAGTTTCTCCAAGACTTCTTTCAACAGCTTAGTCTAGTCTAATTTTGTGAAGTCTTCACCCCCTAAAAGGTTTTTTGTTTTTAACTTTATTTAACATTTTTCTTTCATCTACAGTTTACCACAATGCAGATAGTGACTCCATTGCCTTCAGACAATAAACAAAACAATATTCCAATAGGACATACAGCGGAAGAAGATAAATTATAGTCCAGTACCAAATTACAAATCAAATGGAATACAAATATAGCGGCGTTGCACACCAAGGTTCTAGGAGCTATGTGACTGCTGAGTGGCACATCTATGACCTCCCATGCTGTGAGACAGCATAGGGGGACAGGATCAGCCTGACCCGGTCGGGACAACTCCTGGAGGAGGCTGGGATGAAACAGCAGACCCTAATTCCCGTAGATAATCCTTTAAGGGGTTCCAGATGTCTCTGGGCTGTGACGTTGCAGGAAGTGTAGATGCAAACAGTTTCACATTAGTTTTACAGTAAATGTGACTGTTCAGCCATGCTTTGGTGGTGGGTGTAAATGTATCTACCCAATGCAGTGCAATCCCTCGCTTAGCAAGTAATAGCGCAATAGAAGTGTAGCGGTGCAATGCCTTGGGAATATTCTGGACATAGCCCAATAGGGCCACTTCCTGTGTTGGGAGTAGTCCAGATGCATCATCTTAGAGAGGATTATGTATACTGATCTCCAGAACTCCTTAATTTGTTCACAATTCCAGATCATGTGGACAAAGTCAGCGGGTTGTGTCTTATATTTGGGGCAACTATGCGACCTAGATGGGTCAATCGAGTTAAGTTTGGAGGGCGGCATATAGGCTCTTCACAGGAATTTTAAATTAATCAATTTGTGGCAACTGTTCAGAGAGACTTCCTTCGCTTGGGTACAGCAGAAGGACAAATGGGAATCTTCTATGGGATGTCCCAGGTCACGTTCCCAGGTCTCATGGCTTTTGGCATCCCTGGTGGGTACTAGTGTCATGCACATGCATGCCATAAATAGCTTGTAAATAATATGCTCTCCCCCAGTGCTTGTGATTACCAAAGACAAAGGTGCAAATGATTCCGGTTCAAGAGGGAACTCCGATAACAAGGACCGAAGTGAGCAGCGAAGCCTGTTGAGGATGAAGCGGTCCATAAATGAAGCTTCGCTAAATCTAGTATCGTCTGAGCAATGAAAAATGTGCCCGTTTAGGATTAACTCACCACAAGTGTCTAGTGAATATTTAACCAGAGTGCGTTTTACCAACTTTTCTTTGGTGGTGGGTAGCCAGGGATTATTAAGCAACGGGAGCGCAGAAGAGTACATCTTGTGTCCACCAGTGATCCATGCGAGTTTCCTCCATGCCCAACAAGTGGTCAATACTGTTTGGATGTCACTGGGGTCTCTAGGGAACCCTTTGAAAAGGATTGTCCTTAATGGAGCCGGGAGTACCAGGTCTGCCTCTAACTTTAAATATGGGATTCGTGCATCTGGATGATACCACGAGTGAGCATAACTGCACTGCGCTACCAAATAATAAATCAGAAAATGTGAACATCCAAGCCAACCCCTATCGTATGGCAGTGTCAAGGTGTCCCAACTGACTCTGGCTCTCTTCCCACCCTCAACCAACCTGATAAGATGTGTGCGGAGTGTGCGGAAAAAACTATTAGGTAAGGGAATGTGTATGTTTTGAAACAAATATAAAAACTTAGGGAGAACAACCATTTTTATAATAGCCACCCTCCCCGCTAATGAGAGGGGTAGCTTAATCCAATGGTCCACCTGCTGTTCTAGGGTATGCATGGCCGGACCATAATTAAGCAACACCACTTGGGTAGCGTCAATATGTATTTGAATCGCCAAATATCTGGTGGTGTCGATACACCACTTCAACGGATATTCACAATCCCACCTGGCTGTACTGGTCGTGAGTTGAAAAATTTCCGATTTGCCCAAATTTATGCCTAGGCCAGAGTATCCACCAAACCGGATGATTTCTCTGATTAGCTGTTACAGATTCTCTTGGGGACGACTGACATATAGTATAGCATCATCAGCATGTAGCGAAACTAAATGAGGACCAATCTTATACTGCAGTCCTCTGTGCAGGTGCCGCTGCTGTAACTGTCGAACCAATGGGTCTATGGCAATAATAAACAACAGTGCGAGAGTGGACAACCTTGTCTGGTACCACGTGATAACTTAAATTGAGAGGACAAGGTCCCATTAAGTCTCAAACGGGCCATGGGAGAAGTGTACAGAGGAGAGACAAGCTCGATAGAGCCCTTTGGCATCCCCAAATTCCTCATCAATGCCAGGAAAAATCGCCATTCAAGGGAATCGAAGACCTTTTCGGTATCTAGTAATGCAGCAGCGGCTGGGTGGCTGGGGTCCATTCTTTTAATGGTGGTGAAGAGGGTACGGAGATTGAGGGCAGTAGACCTTTGAGGCACAAAACCTGACTGTGCCTGAGAGATAATGCGATCCAGCAATAATGCGTGGCGCATCACTATCATTTTTGCTAGAATTTTATAATCCAGGTTTAGGAGTGACAATGGCCTGTACAACCCACAGAAAAGCGGGTCCTTGCCTGGCTTGGGTAGAAGATCGGTCACCGCCTCTCGCAGGGTGGGGGTAAGTTCTCGCTTTTCAACTGCCACATTGTACACTTCTATAAGATAGCCCCTAAAAGGGTTCAGTATGATTTTCAAAAAAATACACAATGCAACATACTAGTGCAAGTCTGCTGAATGTTCAAATGTTTTATTCTTGAGACGTTGACAAGCTTTTTCGCATAGATCAGTCAAACAAATTTCGTCCAAAAGAATCGTGGGCTTTCCAAGACCTGCATGTGGAGAGTTCATACATGCCAACACATCCGATTCAGGCAACAATTCCAAATACTAATAACTTATATTTCAGCTGTCTTTCACCTAGAAGTGCTTCCTCTTCAATGGAAATGAAAGCAGAAAATAAATTCCCAATATTTTTTCAAAGTCTCCCTCTTTCCTGTTTCCAAAAGTTATCATGTGTGAGAGTAGTATGTGCCAAGGCACCAGTACAGGTTAATTCCTTGTTGTCTTTAAATCACATTAGAATATCATAGTATATTGTAACTAGTGTGTAATCAAAAATTGTATCTAATATTAAGCACTTATTATAGCCTTATATCCTGCTGTTAAAGGCCCTGAACCCGAGTTATAAGCTCTAGAACACCACCTGGCGAGATTTCCCATTGCGGGCTTTCGCAGCAGGTCGTGACTGTTCATGTTGAGAAAACTTCCAATCGATTAGAAAATCTACTTGAGCGGCAGAAAGAAGCAGTGCTCCCACCTGGTGCTTTTTGTGCTGATTTTACAACACGGAACAAGCTTCAAGTGCTAAACATCAGCGCGAGAAGCTGGACATGACGAATTTCACCCACTCGAGGAACTCTGTGGCATCTCGCTGAGTTTTAATGTAACTCTGCGGAATTCCTAAGAGTGAAATTCTGCGAGTTTTTTCTGCCCACTGCCAAAGGCCCTATTGGCTGTTGAAAACCCTGAACCCGAGTTATAGGCCGGAGCCACTAGGCCTGAGCCACAGCTGAAGGCCTATAACGAGGGAGAGTGCCTAAAACAACTGGTAGAGCCTGAGGCAGAAGGTCTATAAGGCTGTTAAAACATTCCACCCATTTAGAGTAAAATGCTCTAAATTAAAAAGGGAGAAACATACAGACAAACTGTTATAATCTTTCCTCTATTCTCTATTTATCTTCTTTGCCTTATCCTTTCTTTCCTTCTCCCTCTTTTTCCGTTTCTCATTTTCTCCCTTTGGTATGCTCCACCCCCTCCCCTTTGCATTTGGTTCTGCCTTAGAATGTTTACAGAAGTGCAACTTAGAATGTTGGTGACTACGGGCTAAGGAGCGTTCAGGTTGGTTTGAGGAATTTGTCTAATGAAATAAACCTACGTCTTTTAATACTTCTGCCTCGTGGATTCTTTTTAACATTTTTGGCGACGAGGATGGGATTACTCACCCCTGTCCTTCACCAGCCAACAGCATTTTTCTGCTCCTCTTTACCTTCTGCCTCTTTTCAAAGTTCGTGCTGTTTCCTTCGATCCTGTTCATCGGTTTGCGTTGTGCCAAGCTCCCCAAGTTTGAACTGTTTGTCTTGTAAAGGTGCTTTACACGATCCTTTGGCAGCTGTCAACCTCCGGAACTCTTGGTGCAGTGTGGGGTCATCGGGCACAGTATCCACAACATTTCTGTGAGGAATTCTTTCGGTTTCACTGTGAGGCACTCTGGAAGACGTCTGGTGTTTCCTCGTCAGTGCCTGACTTTCCTCACATCATGAGCATGGGAGCCATCCTTTAGCCTCAGCAAGACGTCCCCTGTTAGCGCATGCCTTCTTCCAACGCACCGCCCATCGAACAGTGAAGTGTTTGTTGTCAGAGCAGGCTTTCATTCATCGTGCCGCCATGTGAACGAGAGCATCGGAATTCTCCTCACGAACACGTCAGCGTATTTCTTCGTTCAACGCGCCGCTCAGGGAGCAGTGAAGTGCCCATCATCAGCGCATGCTTCCTTTCATCGTGCCGCCCATTGACCGAGTTCTTCGGAATTCACCTTACGAGCACGCTCTCTTTGAGTAGCATTTCAACACCTGAGCATGCTTTTCTTTCAGTGCTTTTCCTGTCAGGAAGCGCTTCAAGAGAGCCTGTGAGAGAGTTCTACCATTGGGTGCAGCCCCTGGGAATCTCCTGTCATTGCGCTGCTGTCTATGTTTTCTCCATCGCTTTGAGAGAATCTTGCCTCATGCAGACAGCACTTCTCGTGGCAAGTTTGTTCATTACCTTCAAGTAAGTGTTATCAACTACACGCTGACAGTCACAGCTCACCTGCAGTTGTTCAAGTACTGCTTTTTGGTGTATTGTTTTTGCATACAGGCACAGCTCAATTGCCTGCAGCTCCTGTGACACTCACACCTGAGAGGCCCTGCCCTCCTTTTGTCACTGCCTGCAGCTCCTGGACACTCACACTTGAGAGGTTCTGCCCTCCTTCCTATCACCCTCAGTTTTGACCCTGGTGAACCCTCCTCATTGAATATCTTGTTTTGTCATAATGTCTGTTACCAACATGAACCAAACTCCCCCGTTCCTCAATGATGAAGCGGAATCAGATATTCCATGGGATAGGTGGGTCAAAATGTTCCATTCATATCTAATTGCACTAGGAGGAGTAACATTTTCTTCAGTAAGGAAACAGCACCTATTGTTGCATACTTTGAGCACTTAAGGAAGGAAAATTTACAAAGATCTTGTTGATGGGGGAACAGGAGGGCGATGGGGATGTTGATGTTTTCACTACCACTTTGAGGAAACTAGGTGCTCATTTCAAAGATAAGGTTAATGAGGTGTTGGAGCGTCATACGTTTTTTCAAAGGGTACAAAGTAAAAATGAAAAGGTCACCTCAAACATAGCCACCTTGAGGGGACTCTTGGCCACTTGTGAATTTGGGGCACTTACCGATTCTCTTATCAGAGATCAATTGGTTCATTGCACCAATGATCACACGCTGCAAGAGAGGTTTTTAACCCTGAGTGCAGAAGTGGAAAAGGCTGTGACTGAAGCCAAAAGTATTGAGTACACCGCTTATTGTGTTAAGGAAATTAAAGTTAACAAAGATTCTGTATCAGGGGAGAAGCATGTTAATGAAATTAAAGATGAGGGTGACTTTCTAAAAGTAGAATACAAAAGCAGTGTGGTTAAACCTAAACCCAAAAAAGAGAATTTCAGATGTTACGGGTGTGGTAATGCCAATCATCCAACGGATTTTCCCACGTGTCTGGTCAGAGGGGTTTATTGCAGGAAATGTAATAGAGTGGGACACTTCTCTAAAGTGTGTAACTCCAAAGATGTAGGAAAAGGGGTACATGTGGTTCACGACCAGGTCATGGAATCTGGAGACAACAAATGTATATTTCAAATACATGATAAATATGAGATAGTGAGATATCCTGTTTGTGAAATACTGTTGGATGTTAAAAAAGTTAAGGCATTTGCGAACTCCTGTTCCCCTTACACCCTAATAGAGAAAGAGACTTTCCAAGTTTTGTTTAAAGATGGTGAATGCATGTTAGAAAACCCTGATGTACACCCAAGGGGTACAACAAGGACCCCATTCAAGGGCTGGTGAAGATGAGCATCACGTTCAAGGACAGACATACATTTGGAAAAGTCTATATTACTGAAAAAGGAAGTAACTTACTAGGGTGGAAGCACCAGAAAGAGTTAGGAATCATGCTTGACCCCAACAATACTGAACAAGTTTTGCTGGTTGATAGATCCTTAACAGGGAAAGGAATATGCAGTGAATTTCTAGAGGTATTCACTGAAAATGTGGGATTGCTGAAAAACGACATGCATAAACTTAATCTCAAAAATGATGCTGTCCAAGTCACACACAAGACCAGGTCCATTTCTTTGGTAATGCGGGAACCGTTAAAAAAAGAACTGTAAAAACTAGAGAAGCTTGGCATTATTCAGCCTACAGAGTGCTCAGAATGGCTGGCCCCATTGTTATCACTTCTAAAAAAGAGAATAATGAGATCGGCATGTGTGTGGACTTGAGGAGTCTCAACGCCAATATTTGGGAAGACAGATACCCACTTCCTAAAATCAATGAAATGTTGTCTGTTATAATTGATGCCAGGTATTTTTCTGTGCTAGACCTCACATCAGCATACCATCAAGTAGCATTACACCCCGAATCACTAATTCTTACAGCTTTCACCACACCTTTTAGCACAAATTCCTAAGGATGCCATTTAGGTTACGTTGGCCGCAGCAGCTTTCCAAAGAATAATGCAACATGTTCTGCGGGGGTTAGACAAATCCATCTGTTTCCAAGATGACACCCTCATTTATGGATCGGATGAAGAAGAACACAATCGCAATTTAAGAAAAGTATGCATCAAACTTAGTGAGGTAGGTTTCACCATCAAAAAGAATAAGTGCGAGATCGGAGTAGCATCAGCTGAATTCTTAGGACACACCTTGTCTAGTGAAGGCATGAAACCTAACATAGATCTTTTAAGCTCCCACTCCCGTCAACAAAGAGGAAATAAAATCTTTTTTAGGTTTGGCTGAGTATGTGTCCAAATTCATAAAACATTTCTCAGATCTAGTACAAGCCATCAGTGATCTATTGAAAAAAGAGAATACATTTGAATGGTTACCCATCCACAACAGTGCATTCATGGGTCTCAAGAAATCTATTACTACGGAACCTTGCATAGGCAATTTTGACAGTACTAAAGACACGTTCCTCACTAAGGATGCCAGCAATAGAGGCATTGGTGCCACGCTCTGTGAAATGCAAGACCGGAAAGAGAAAATCATAGTCTTTGCTTCCAGGACACTCAAAGATACAGAAATTAACTACACGACAATTGAGAAGGACGCCTTGTCTTGTTTCTGGGCAACCAATCACTTTAAATGTATTCTATGGGGCATACTGTTTGTGTTCAGGACGGATCACAAACCCTTGGTGTCATTATTCTCTTCTAAGGACATTAAAAAAACGACACCCCATATTGCTAAATGGCTGGTGTCTCTACAAAATTTCAACTTCAAAATCGAGTATGTTTCAGGGTACAAAAGTCAGGTAGCATAGTATCTTTCACGCTTATCCCTCAATAAACATATGGAGGAAAGTACAGAAGAGTTTGAAGTCTTGCAAGTAACTATCCGGCCATTTTAGAAGAAGAATGGAATAGCGTCATGTGTAGGGATTTCACACTGAGAAAGGTTAGCGAATACATTGCTAAGGGTTGGCCCAAGAAATGTAGTGACCTTCCTGCTGAGTTACAATTATTTTGGAACATCAGAGATGAACTGTCGTCTGCAGGGATCAATTTATTCAAAGCAGACAAGAAAACTCCCCCGTAAGAACTCAGGATGCTCATCAGTGAAATAGCCCATGAGGGCCATCCAGGAAGGAGCCTTACAAAAAGCAAGCTTCGCTCAGGATATTGGTTTCCTGGCATGGACACTCTTATAAAGAATTTGGTTAAAGGGTGCCATGCTTGTGGTCTCAGCGGCAAAACCCGAAGCACACCGAAAACACCACTGGAACAGGTTTATTTTCCAATTAAGGCGTGGGAAAAATTAGGGCTGGACATTATTGGCCCCCTACAAACCTCAGGTCTACAAGAAAAATGTCTTATAATTCTAGTGGACTATTTTTCCAAATGGATCACTGTTGGAAATGGCCCATTTTGCAGGGTTATCCCCAAACGTTTTGCTTCTTCCTCCCTTATTTTCCCTGACCTGTGGTTGTTGGCAATAGGACTCTGGGAACTTTACCCCTGCTGATCAGTGCTAAGATGCATATGCTCTGTGTGTAAATTGTTATTGTAATTGGTTATCTATGATTGGCATATTTGTATCACCAAGAAGTCCCTAGTAAAGTGCACTGACTGTGCCAGGGCTGGTGATATAAATGCTACTAGTGGGCCTGCAGCACTGATTGTGTCACCCACATGAGTAGCCCTAAAATGGTGTCTCAGGCCTGCCACCGCAGTGCCTGCATGCAGTCTGTGAACTGCCATGTCCTCCTGGTCAGTGTACCCACTGACCAGGCCTAACCCTTCCCTTTCTATGCACATTGGACGCCCCTATGGAAGGCCCAAGGTACCCCCTTGGGTAGAGTGCAGTGTATGTGTAAGGTAGATCATGTACTAGTGCAGGTGACATGCTCTGGTAGTGAATTACAGCCATTTTCGTGTTTCACTAGTATAAGGATATCTTGCCCCATAGGCTATCATGGGGAATGCTGGCTACAGTGGCTACCAGCATATCGTCCCATAGGAGCAAGATAGGACATAAAAGTCTGGTAACCCTGAACTCAGAATTTAATAACACACCTTTTAGGAAAGGTTGTTTTCAATTCCTGTGTTTGATAACAACACTTTTAGAAAGTTGCTGTTCTCTTGTCTGACCTTTCTGTGTGCCTTGGCCTGTTTGTGAATTGACTGTTTGGTTTGTGAGTGACAGGGCTGGGGGATTCCAGGAGACAGATTGAGTCCACCCAGTGGTGAATAGAGAGATCTGCATCTATATAGGAGGGAGGAGTTGCACCTGGGACCTGAATAGGACTGTGCCTGCCCCCACAGTGCTGGCTCCACCCCCTGTGGTGCGTCTGATGTCTCTGACCTGCACTGTGAAAGGAGAGAAGGAATCCTGTCAACAAAGTGCTCCAGGGCTGTGCCTTCCCTCCACAATGCTGGCTTCACCTCCTGCTGGGCGGCTGACGACCCTGCCCCTCTCTCTGAAAGGAAAAGAGAAGCCAAGAAAACAAAGTGCTCAAGGAACACCCAGAACTGGTTCAGACCGGGCTCAGAGCCCTCCTGCACAAAGGGAACAAAGACTTTTAGGGGTATAAGTACAGGACCCCTGACTACAGAAGATTCGATCATCCTGGAATCAAGAAGGAACCTCTGCCATGGAGAAAGCTGAAACTGAAGAAGGAAGACTGTCCTTCTGTTGCTCTGCTGGACTTACCTGATGTTGCTTTGCTGCCAAGGAGAGGGAAAGGACCTTGCTTTGTGCTGTGTCCCCTTGCTTGAAGGAATCTCCAAGGGACTGAGAAGATCTGGCTCCCTGTTAAGAAGTCCCAGTAACAAAAAGATTTCACCCCCAGCTTCCCTGAACTCTGCTGAGAGAGTTCTGTCCTTCCTAGAGTGCTTGGGCCAGTTGTGGTGCCTCTGGGAGTTGTTACTGTGTTGGGAAGCTGGAAACCAAGATTTTAAAGACTTTCTGCAAGTTTTATCGCATCGCTCACTTGTGGAGCACATCCCCGTCAGTCTGAGGAAATTCCCACCAGCGCGAAGGTCGAGATTTTCGCAGCACCTGTTGCCGCTTCCAGAGTCATCGCATCCTTCATTTGCAGGACGCACTGTTGTATTTCTATATAGGACCCTAATTAGACATTCCCGATTCATGCCCTTATGTGGTTATAATTAATAATATCCTTATAAAGGCATGAGAATCATATCCATATTCAGTAATAGCCCATGCAGTCCAAAGCACAGCACGGTTACTCCCATCGACTCCTAGAAAGTACAACACATTCTTTAAACAAACCAAGCCTCCAGCAGCCCGGGAAATCCCCCCCTGCTTTTGTTTTGATTTGAACAAGAACTCCTGGAGTCCAGAAAGAACTGTTAGTTCTTAGTGACGTATTATGTCCAACCTTATGTCAAACTCAGCACCTTTCAGGTATAAATATACCAACAGTTGCCCTAAGCAAACACACGGTGGTTTGGAGCAGAGCGCCTATCTACTTGCTCGAGAGCCCAGCTGATGCGAGAGCCCACGGAAGCCGCCCCTTCCGTTTTGACGCACTGAGAGAGACGCTGTCTTTTTCTCCAGCCGAGAAAATCCAGCTCCGGTGTTTCCAGCCACCCTTGAGGGTTGCTGGGGGATCGAGTCCTGAAGAAAGAGATACCAGACCTCCCACATTCTATTACCAAGGTACGGAGCTGACTAAACCCTTAAGAGAATTCTTGATGCAGATTCTTGGCAAAACAATCTTAACCAACTTAACTTAAACTGCTACTTACTTACTCCTTCCCAAGTATTTGGCTTAGGTCAGGTACACCGGGGTAGGCGTAGTTAGGAGCACCAGTTGAGTACGTTAGTCAATGTTCTTATGTATGTATATATTTTATCCATTTTAAAGTACCATATGGCTCAGAAACCATATCAATGCTTTTACAGTATTATTTCATAATACTACTTTTACTGTACGCACTTTACTTCATGATAAGTATTGCAATTGTGGCAATTAATTTCTCTTGCATGAGAAAGAAGACTGCTCAATAAATAGCACCTTTTATTGAAAACGCCTGTCTGTCTATTCCTCTGCACTCTGGTGAAACTAAGTATGCACGATTGACTGAGTGAAATAGCTGTCTATTGTTTTCACACGACTCTAGAGATACACTCTTTTCTGAGGGAGCAAAGTTGTCATGTTTTTATGGTTGTCAGAAGCTAATCCCTTCTTGTCAAAATCCGGAGAGTTAACTCTTTCCTGAACATTCGAGAAAGTTTCTAGTGACCTCTGAGCTAGCTGGCAAAACTAATTAAGTCTAATATAGTCAGTAGAGACCTAGTCGACCTCAGTCCTATGTCTACACTGCTGTTTATATTATTCCAATGCGCAGAGTCTGTGGGGATTATAGGAACTACACCACATGGCTCCCAACGTTTGGTAAGGCGATAATCTAACGCAAGACACTAGAGTAACTCAGTCGTGCTTTTTCACACAGAACCCCTTTTCCCGTAAAAACTCCAAAAGACGTCTGGAGTGGGTGAAAGGTTAATATCCGCCGGAACTTAGTAGGATGAGAATACTATGTATTAGTTTTTGGTTTAATCAACGTCGAAGGATACAGTGTTCCAACATATTGTGCACCTAATCTTTGTTTCCTTGAAACTTGATCTGCAGCAACAAAAAACTTTCAGTCAATAAAAATGTCCAAAAGTGACGACGAAAGGGAAAGAGCTAGAATGGCAGCTCAATTAATAGAGGAAGACACAAGTCTCCGAGAAAATGACCCAAATACTATACTCATTCCGGTCAACTTAAGGAGAACTATAACTCTTAAACTTACAGAAAATGGACTGACATCACGAGGTGGTACAGTCATATTCGTGGTAGAGGGACATGAATATCGGCAGACAGAGGTATTCTATTCAAGGATACATTTTCCAGCAGCACACGCTGTGACAAAGGATTTCCACTATTACAAAATAGAGGAAAATCCGGATGAATACACTCCTTTCGAGGACGTTGAAATCCCACTAAATTACCAAGAGCACATGCTCTGGTTTAATGGCGCCCTAAAACATCAAAATCACATCACCAGGCTCGGTCCACTAGGTAGACCAGGAGCAACGGGCCGGTTCTAGCCAGCTACGCAACACACCCAGACATTGAAACAATGTCAAGCGAAGAACTCCTAGTTAAACTAAAAGAATTAACAAAGGCATATAGAGAATTAGTTCAATTGGCAAGGGACGATATAAAGTACCTCCAGAAATTGAAGGAAACAGATATAGCAGACCAACCATTTGAACTCGCCAGAATCATAGAAAAATCCTATGAAGAACTAGGAAGAAATAGTTTGGGTGGGAAACCGGTAAAATCCCAACTAACTGAAAATCCTGAAAAAACATTTATTAAAAATAATTTAAAAACTCCAAAAAAGAGTTGGGATGGTAATAAACAATCCACTCCCAGGGAAAAACGTTTCCAGTCCAGAGGAAGGTCTCCTCAGCGGAGAGAAAGATCTCCAGGCCGAGAAGACAAGTCTCCCAAAGGGAGCCCTCTGAAAAAAGATATAACCTTAGAAATAGGGATAATTTGAAAAAACCTGTAAGATATCAAGATGTTGATACACGTCCCTCTTGATCTTTTCAGACTTCCTCACAGAAATCGGAAAGAAGAGGACGGTCAGAACACAGGGAAGAGCAAGTCAAGTCCAAAGACAAGGAACCTGCTCATCAAAGTAAAAAATTACAATTTCCCTGAAAGAAGGTAGCAAGTATTAAAATTAAACATGCCGAGAGTTCTGAGGACACAACTGAAAAACGGAGAGTGGGCCCAGACAATGCTAGACAGCGCAGCAGAAGTGACAATAGCTCACAAGATTCTGATGAATCTTCTGGAGACAGTGGACACGAATGAATACATTCAGGTGGAAACTGCAGACACACAAGTTAGTGTGCCCCACAAACTATATGAAATAACATTACTTATAGAGGGAGATAAAACTAGGAAAATAAAAGGTCTCTTTTGGGAGAAACTTTCTAAAGGCTATGACATCCCGTTAGCTGAGAAAGACTGGCCACCAGAGTTTGTCAGGGAGTGCCCTCATGGCGAAGAAATGATTATGCCTGCCTTCTCAAATCATATTCCGATTCATAAAAAAATACACATTGGCAAGAAAATGGGCAGTGGCCCAAGCTCCTGCTTTATACAAAAATCATGTAGGATGGGATGAGGACTCTCCTCACCACAAAATCCAGTTAAAAAATCAGCCCACAGCCCACTGCAGTACCCAGTTAAACAAGAAGCAAAAAAGCAAGTCAGGGAGATTTTAGATCAACTTGAATATCAAGGGGTGATTGAAACATGCACCTCACAAATGAACAATCCTTTGTTTCCTGTCTCCAAGCCAGACGATTCATATCGTCTAGTTTTGGACTACAGACACCTTAACTCCTGTTGTAAAACATTTGCAGTACTAAACTCACATAGCGAAGCACAAATGAATAACATTGTGCGCAAAAAATATAAAGCGACATTAGATATCTCTAATGGATTCTTCTGTCAAAACATTGCACCTGAAAGCAGGTATTTGACCGCTTTCTCAATAATGGGATCACAAAAACAATTTTGCAGACTCCCACAGGGATTTAAGAATAGCCCAGGATTATTCTCAGCAAGAGTAACAGAGTTACTACAAATATATGATGATGAGGCATTATCCAATGTCGATGACATCTATCTCACAGAAGATGACCTGGAGACTCACTTAAAAAGAGTGAACACCATAATACTTGGGTTCGCATCAGAGGGTTTCAAATTCAACTTTAAAAAGTCACGAATTGCCCATCTAACTGTCCTATTTTTATTATATGAATTATCAAGTGAAGGCAAAAGCCTGGCAGATAATTTCTTAGAGAAATGTGCTGTACTCCAAGCACCAAAAACACTGAAGAATTTACAATCAATACTAGGTTTCCTGAATTTCGGAAGAACATACATTCTAAATTATGCAGAGAGGGTTAAACCTCTCTATGAATTGATAAGACCAGATTTCAAAAAAATCAATTGGACTCAGAAACACACAGAGATTTTGAGATCATTGCAAACAGACATGTTAGCTAAAACAAAATTACAAACTCGCAAAAACATAGGCAACCTTGTAATCCGAGTCATCCCAGGAAGATGCGGATTCACATGCCTGACCTCTAATGAGGGAGAAACGGTACCTATACCTTATAAATCACATTTGTACACTCAAGCTGAAATTAAATTCAGCTCTACAGAAAAGATTCTGACAGCGGTTCAAACTGATGTAGCAAAAGAAAGAGCCCTAGCCCAAGGCAGGAGAATATCTGTTTATACAGCGGAATCAACCCTTGAGGCATTAACAAGTCCACGCAATCTGAATACAGTGGCATTAGATCCAAAATGGATACAATGGGAAAATTATTTTACTACAGAAGACGTGAAATACTATTTTGACCCGAAACTGAAAAAAATAGATGATCTAGAATATGAACAAGAATATCCTCTGCCAATCGAAATTCTGCCTCTGCTACAATATACATGCGTAATCTATATAGACAGATTCGCACAACAATACGATGTAGATAAAAAATCCTACAATGCAGCGTGCACAATTGTTAAAAGTCGCTGGCGCTCTGGTAAATTCAAATCAATGATCACCAAAACTGAATCACTCAGAAACTGTTCAGCTCAGCAAGCTGAAATAAGATCTTTAAAGATGGCGCTTGAAAATTCCGATCGCGAATTCCCCACACTAATAGTGTGTGATTCGTATTTCTGCGTCAAGTCATACAACAGTGACATGCAGACATGGAGTAAAAACGGTTACAAAGATGACACAGGTGCCACAATAAAGCATAAAACGCTTTGGGAACAAGTAGTTCTTTTAAAGAAGGAACTACAAAAGATTCACGTGAAACACGCACTGAATCATCAACGTGATGGCATTCACGTTGCAGGGAGTTCATTGGCTAACACAGCCACAGCGAAAGCGGTTCAACCGGCTTCTGTAGCCACTGAAACGCGTTCAGAAAAACAAATAGATGGAGAAACCATGCTGGCAGTAAAAGCCTCATTAAAAGGCGACTATGCGGCATTACCTCTCAACTATCCACTCAATAAAACATACATAATTGATGCAAATTCCGTTCTGTTTGCTCGAATCCCTGGAGTGGGGATACAGTAATTCCAAACATGAACCGGAGAGTTTTCTTGATTGAAGACGTACACATGGGATTGAGTCTGAGGCACCAAGAGTTCCTAAAATCTCTGATAGAATTACAATCAAAGTACTGGTGGCCGGGAATGAGCGTAGATATCTACTATTTCGCAAGAAATGGTGAGGACTGCAACAGAGATCGCAGTTGCGAACCGGACCAGACAACAGCCCAGATTCCACTATTAGAGAGCATCAGGCTATCTATAGCCCAGAAATCCAGCCGGAGAAATGCGTCCCCATAATTATTAAGACTGAATTCACTTAAAATGCAGACCCCAGCGCTCGGCTGACGCCATAACTGTTATAAAAGATTTGCGAGTCTTTATCGGCACATACGCAATTGGCTTGCTACATTCTGATCAGGGTCCTGCGTTTAGCTCTCGAGCTTACAAAGAGGCCATGAACAGCATGGGCATTGCATTGCGGTACTCTTCTCCCTTCCATCCTGAGGGAAATGCGGTAGTGGAAAGGAAATACTGGGACATAAAGCAATCTATAACAGCGAGGGTATTAGGTTCGGGTGATGGGTGGGTCAAACATTTAACAAGTGTCTAACGTAGTCTTAATAATCTGCCAAGAAATTCTCTAAAAGGTCTTACTCCATACGAACTATTGTTCGGCACTAGAATGCACATTCAGGATCTTGATTGTCACACTTCAGTGGTAGAAGGAAAATCCTTTGATATCAAAGACCGTTTGGCTGTTTTACAGGATTTAAATGAAACAAGAAAAAACCTGAATAACATAAAGTTGAAACAACAGCCGACAGCCACTGAAGAAAAACCACCTGTCCCAGCAAGACCTGTCTGGATTCCAAAGATTGGGGATCTGGTCAGAGAAAAGATCACGGTGAAGAAGGAATTTGGGCCTTCTTACAGAAAAGCAGTACCAGTCTTAGCTGTCAGCGGAACAAGATCAGTTGTACTACCACCCCTTGCTGGTAAAAAGGAGAACAGAGTTGTATCCATCGACCTGGTAAAACCACAGTCATGTGGCCAATAATAAGTAGTAGGCCCAGTGGACTCCCAAGAAATAGCAGAATACCCAAATTTGCTACAATCCAAGAGGCTCATACTGAGAGACTAATCACATTTGATAAACCTGCAGTGAATAACAAAGGACTATGCAATAATGCCACAGAACTTGTGCCTCTTGAAACCCAAATTGCAACAGTTCGTCAAGAAAACACCAGTCTACAATGATGTAGCCTCTGACTATGCTAATGAAACAAAGAAAAATGCAAAAGCAAATGAAAATCTGGAAATAATTCCAACAATTGACAGAACAGCATCTGGCTACTTCATCAACTTCGACGACTTCTCTGAAGATCCAAGCGAGCATGAAGAAAGGCCTGCAACAAAAACTTTCAAAGACAAAGTAATTGAACTTTTTCACCAACTAAAAGAAACATATCTGATTTCACCATGGATTGAATTTTGGATTGTGTTAGGTGTACTTACTCTCCTGCTTTGGCTCATCATGGTTCTATGTTTGGGAAAATTCATAGATGGAAAATATAGTACAATGGACACAGCAAGTCAGAACATCAACTTGGTCCTAAAGCCTCAAACATCCTCCCACATCGAGAAAAGAGAACTTGCATCAGTAAACATCTCAGCCAATCCAATACCCGGTGGGGTAGCATGGGACAGAACTGATTATGACATTTTTGGCCCGGTTGAGCTCTTGAAATATTCACACCAGTTAGAGGTTTCATGACATTAAGTGACTTTGTGACACCAAGCACCTTCTCTGATGATTGGGACTTTGAAAACATTAATAATATGATGTCAGATTTAGTAATGTCAGCCAAATTTACAGAACATGATTACTTATAGGGTTCATCGAATTATGAAGAGTTATACTGTTATACTCATTATGGTGATCACTATTTGCATAAAACTGCTCAGCCTAGAAATGTTTTATCTTATAACCAATGGGAACACTGTCCAACTCCGCCAAAAGGCAGCTCGAAAACATTTTATGAGAAATTCCAGTACTTCTCAGGGTTTAATAACAGTGATCCAGAAACATTTTATTTTAAAATGTTATTTACGACAGGAATGAAAACGATGTTGACAAACACTAAATTGATTTATTCTGAAAGATTTTATGACAAAATGTCCACATTTGGTTTCGAATTTTGGAAAAACACCATTGAAACGAAAACGATCTGGGGTACCAAAGATTGGCAAGTACAAGGCCTAGAAGCATTATTTAGGGCCTGCATGATCCCAGAACAAATGATATTCTTGAATGACACAATTCAACAAACTACTTGTCTTGGCCTAGCTAAGATAAAAGACTTAAATACACCGTCTATTCCGAAACCCATAACTGAGAGTGATAGCACTACAGATGTGGAGATAGACGTATCCCATATTTTACACCAAAACAGAACACATCCTGATTGGAAAAAGTGGTTGATCTGGCCAACAGACACGAATAACTGTCAAGATAGATTCCTGAACAAAACACAGGGGTTCAAAATGACCAGGCCAGACCCAAGATACTCCCAGAGACAACATCCAGGGATAGTTACAACATACAGTGTAGGGAAACTATGCCTTGAGTGGCTAGAGAAATCCACACTGGCTGAAATTAAGCAACACTTGACTTTTACTTAAAGACGGTGCTGACTTGCGTGATTTCATACTGGGACCACGCAAACAGCTTCAAAAACGTTTCATAGCGGCCTGTATATACGCTGCATACAACGAAGCTTGGAAAGTAATGCAAATTGAAACAGCAGAAAAAATAGGAGAAATTGATCGTATAAATTTGGAAAAATCACTTTCTGCAGTGGACAATGGGTTAACGACTCTGTCCTCCAGAATATATTCACTGGACAGCATTGTATCATCTGCTTTTGATATAATAGAGCAGGACTTACTAATGTTACAACATGGTCAGTCTCAATTACGTTCTATTGTACAGCTTGGTTGGACGTCGCAAAATCTGCGTTCAGGCTATGTACTATGGCGTTTAATCAACACAACGTCATTATTTGGTATCTTTAACCTTACTGATAAACAAATCAGTTTGGCACAAAAAGGAGCAGACTGTACGATTCTGAGCATTGAAAAACTTGAGAGATTACCATTGACAATGTCAGAGAGACCTGTCATTGAATGGATAATACACGGAACAATTACAATTCCGATAACAACTTTCCAGTTTAAATACTGCCAAGAGTATATACCTGCAGGCCAGTATGAAAGGTTGGGTAAAGAATACATCAAATCAACCTGAAGTTTACCTTATACACACAGATTTTATAGTGAAGGGAAAAAGGAGGTATTCCTTAGTGGTAACAATTATAAAAAATCACTAAGCGGTACACTTCTGTATCAAGGTATTAATTTGCATGGAGCCTGCGAAGGGTCTTCGAATAACCTTTCATGTCACCTGCATGACTCGCCTGCAAAACAGATAGAGCCATTTTTTAGACAACTTTCTAATGGCAGTTACGTTTTAATAAGTGACCACAGCTGTTGTGGCATGCTGCCAGGAAAAGCCTATCTGACGACCTTAACGTCCAGGGCTGTTTACTGTATGCAAGTATTGTATCAACACAGCAATCCAGATATGGGGACTGCGTTGTGGCCTTCCTTGAATATCTCTTCTATTCGAATTGATACTTTAAGCAGAATGAAGTCTATTCTTTTACAGAAAACTGTGCCTTTAACGTCATCCAAAGAAATGTATGATCTGCAAGTGGCAAGGACATCGGCAGAGATACATTCCCTTTTGTCGACAAATTGCCTCGTGCATTTCGTAGAAATGTTAAGCCAAATCCTAAACATGTCTGATACCAGTGGCATCACACATGTATTTAAGGCAGTTTTTTCGGAACTGTTAGCACTCTTTGAAACAGTTCTGGGCATCTTCCCGAATTTTGTCCATTCTGTCTTTGGCGGCCTACCCTTAATCTTGGGACTCGCGGCAGGAATTTTATTTTTGTTCCTTCTGCTCCGATATGGCAAGCCAATACATGGACAAGACTCCAGCAACGATGGAAGAAACGATCCTAGCAATACAATACCGAGACCGTATCACTAAGGTCCACGGATTGGCCAGGCTAAGAGATCTGAGTACAACCTGGTTTCTTTCATTCAGACCGATCTGGCAGGATTGCATCTTACCTGTGCTTCGATGTCTGCTATGAGGAGAAGAATGCGTGTTGGACATCTGTCTTACACTACCATCAGCAGTACCAATGGATATCGATACTTTGCTAGGTCCTGTAACGACTCATGCATCGCGTTGTCCCCAGCGGCTACCCATTCTGATGACGCAATTCGTTGAGACTTCACCACTACGTGTAGGTGGCGGTGAGGTACGAGAGGAAAGCAGCACCAAACAGGTACAACCTTCTGTGAGCATTGCTGATCCTAACATCGATGATAGCAATCACGCAGAGAACTGCACAGTTGCAGTATTTTTTAACTTGATCAAACTTTCACCTGATGTGGTAGACCAATTTTTGCGAGTCTGTCTGAAATGATGTTTTCCCCTGAGCAAAGAGAATGAAAATTTTTAAACAAGCACACAGCGTTCCCTGAACTCTGAATTCGGCCTTCAGTTTTTGATAAACAAAGCTACTGAAAACACTTGGAACTATTTTTTCCCTGAAAGCGAAATTATTTTTGTCCATTTTCCAAAATCTTTATATATTTTTTGGGCACATTGTACTCTGCTTAAATTTGAACTATTCTTAGAGAACAGAGCTACTATTCTTAGTATACTAGAGACAATATTTTACCTCAGCCTCTAGCGCATATACAGCATTTTGTATAAATATGTGATGGAATGGTCTCGACCTTCTTTTCTGTATTAAGAGCCATTTCATGTGTAATTTTCACAATTCATTCAGCCGATATAAATATGCATTTAACTAAATGATGACACTGCTTGAAAAGCGTGCAGTACCAAACACTCATTTTCGTGTATTTACCATATTCCATTTCAAATGCGAAATATGTATTTTGGGGTGGGTTGGAAAACACACATGCATCGTCATATGTTTACTATTGCTTAGTTTTTTAGTAATGATGGACATTAATCCGTGGAGTGGGTGTTGTATTTCTATCTAGGACCCTAATTAGATATTCCCGATTCATGCCCTTATGTGGTTATAATTAATAATATCCTTATAAAGGCATAAGAATCATATCCATATTCAGTAATAGCCCATGCAGTCCAAAGCACAGCACAGCTACTTCCATCAACTCCTAGAAAGTACAACACGTTCTTTAAACAAACCAAGCCTCCAGCATCCTGGGAAATCCCCCCCTGCTTTTGTTTTGATTTGAACAAGAACTCCTGGAGTCCAGAAAGAACTGTTAGTTCTTAGTGACGTCCTATGTCCAGCCTTACGTCAAACTCAGCACCTTTCAGGTATAAATATACCAACAGTTGCCTTAAGCAAACACACGGTGGTTTGGAGCAGAGCGCTATCTACTTGCCCGAGAGCCCAGCTGATGCGAGAGCCCATGGAAGCCGCCTCTCCCGTTTTGACGCACTGAGAGAGACGCTGTCTTTTTCTCCAGCCGAGAAAATCCAGCTCCGGTGTTTCCAGCCACCCTTGAGGGTTGCTGGGGGATCGAGTCCTGAAGAAAGAGATACCAGACCTCCCACATTCTATTACCAAGGTACGGAGCTGACTAAACCCTTAAGAGAATTCTTGATGCAGATTCTTGGCAAAACATTCTTAACCAACTTAACTTAAACTGCTACTTACTTACTCCTTCCCAAGTATTAGGCTTAGGTCAGGTACACCGGGGTAGGCGTAGTTAGAAGCACCAGATGAGTACGTTAGTCAATGTTTTTATGTATGTATATATTTTATCCATTTTAAAGTACCTTATGGATAAGAAACCATATCAATGCTTTTACAGTATTATTTCATAATACTACTTTTACTGTACGCACTTTACTTCATGATAAGTATTGCAATTGTGGCAATTCATTTCTCTTTCATGAGAAAGAAGACTGCTCAATAAATAACACCTTTTATTGAAAACGCCCGTCTCTCTATTTCTCTGCACTCTGGTGAAACTAAGTATGCACGATTGACTGAGTGAAATAGCTGTCTATTGTTTTCACACGACTCTAGAGATACACTCTTTTGTGAGGGAGCAAAGATGTCATGTTTTTATGGCTGTCAGAAGCTAATCCCTTCTTGTCTAAAACCGGAGAGTTAACTCTTTCCTGAACATTCGAGAAAGTTTCTAGTGACCTCTGAGCTAGCTGGCAAAACAAATTAAGTCTAATATAGTCACTAGAGACCTTGTCGACCTCAGTCCTATGTCTACACTGCTGTTTATATTATTCCAATGCGCAGAGCCTATTGGGAATATAGGAACTACACTACAGCACCAGTCCAGTGCGGGAAGACTACCATTGCTGCGAGTATCGTTGCAGAGCCTGGAGTCACTGGGTGAGATCGTTGCACCGCTTGCTTGAGGACCGCATCACGTCGCTGCGAGAGTCGTCGCAGAGCCATTGCATCGAGGGGCCGCGAGTGTAGAAGATCGTCGCTGAGCCGCGCATCGTTGCTGCACCGGAGATCGCCGCCACCCTGAAGATCGTCGCATCGTATCATTTGCAAGCCGCTTCCACTGAAACCTGTGCACCTGAATTCACGCAAGGTATCGCATCCATCCCCATACATACCGGAGTCACCGCAACACGCCCACTACATCCAGCGGAGTTGTCGCATCACCTCCACAGGGTCTCTGGAGTGACGAATTGCTTGCTTTTCAATGCTACAGCTTTCACTTGGAACTTTTGTCGCATCTAAAGGTACTGTTGGCTAAAATGTGACGCAACTGTGGATTATTTTAACGCAACCTTAAGAACTCATTTGAAACCATATTCTTGAACTGTGTTTGTTGGATTTTTGTCATTTTGGTCTTGTGTAGTTTAGATTAAAATACCTTTATTTATCTAAACAGTTGTGGAGTCCGTTTGTGGTGTTTTCACTGTGTTACTGTTAGTGTTGGTACAAATACTTTACACATTGCCTTCAATAAGCCTTGACTACTCGTGCCAAGCTACCCAGGGTGTGAGCAGAGGTTATCTACGAGTGTTTCCTCCTTACCCTGACTATAAGCAAGGGTCCCTATTTGGACAGTGGTACCTACCTCTTCCAACTAGAGACCCCCAGTTCTAACAATCACTATAAAATGTGTCAATAAGGTGGATACCAAAACTATTATGCCCTTTCTATCTGATGTCTGTGCAAATGAAGTCATTCCTCATATGCTCATCACTGACAATGGGGTGCAGTTGCTCTCCAAGGAAATGAAAGAATTTCTGATTAGTTTGGCCATAAAACACATTTGCACTCCACTATATTGTCCTCGTGCAAATGGATTGGTGAAATGCTGCAATAGAATGATCAGAGAAGCTCTACAATTGGCAATTGTTGCTTGCAAACCCATTGTTCAGTCCATTAAAGACACTATCTGGACATATCACATCACACTCAACAGTGTGACGGGTTACTCACCTTTTTGTCTTCTAATAGGATGCAAACCAGGATCCAAACTCACAGCTAACTTCTTATTCGAAGACAACAAATTTGTAAGGAATGACAAATTAACCAAGGAAAAATGTGTGTGCCACCAGGATAAATACAAACAAGCATATGACCGCAAATGGGAAGCCAAATCTCACGATTGGGAAGCAGGTCAAATGGTCCTAGTCAAAAGACCTCACAATAGCTCAAACAGGTACAATAAATACTATGGTCCTGCAAGAATAAAGGATGTTAAGAAAAATGTGGTTATAATGCCTGACGGTAGAATGTGGAACATGACAGATTAGTTCCATCCTCCGAGCAGTGTAGTGGTAACAAGTGGGATGAGAGGTGCAGACTAATATTCCGGAAGGCAAATGCAGTGACAGAATTGTGAGATCCCCCAGGTGAAAAGGGGACTATGTTATGGAATAACCTGTGTTAGCTTCAATCGGTTCCAGCAGAATTGTGAGATCACCCAAGTGACATGGGGATTCATTTATAAAATACCTGTTACAAATTCATATCAGTTTTTTCCCCTCATTGTGTTTACATATGCTCATGTACTCTTTTCTGTTTCCCAGCTTTAAGCTTTACGCCCATCTTTCTCTTTCTCCTGTCTCCTCCTCTTGTTCTTTACCTTCCTTCCCTCTTTTCACCCTTGGGGCAGAAGGTGTGTTATGATCTCAACTCTATTCTCTATTTATATTCTTCGTCTTATCCTTGCTCTCTTTCACCCTCTTTTTCAATTCCTCATTTTCTCCCTTTGGTAAGCTCCACCCCCTCCCCTTTGCATTTGGTTCTGCCTTAGAATGTTTACAGTAGTGCACCTTAGAATGGTGGTGACTGCTGGCTGAGGAACATTCAGGCTAGTTTGAGGAAATTGTCTAATTAAATAAACCTACGTCTTCCAATACTTCTGCCTCGTGGATTGTTTTTAACACACATAATTAACAAAGGAGGGAGGTAGAGTAATGAGGTAGGATTCTTACTCCACGGGCTTAGATATATAAACAAGAGGAATTCTACTTACAGTGACTGAGGGAAGTGTTACCCACAGGAGTGTGGAAGCACTTAGTGTTTTGTAAAATACCCCTCACACACCAAAAGGCCCCTTGGTGTCATGCTTCATCATAGGGGTCTTCGCACCCCTCTAGCGGGATGCGGCGTGCTGCGACCTACGACTACGCGGGAGCACTGATAGTTATGACTATGTGTGGTGCGTGTGGTGCAAGTGATAGGGATATTTATGTGAGTGGTGGGATTTAGTGAAGAGTTAAAAAGTACCTGGCTCGTGGGTGTATAGGAAAAAACTTTATTCACAACCCCGGGCTGGTACTACTAAAAGAAGTGAAGTGCGAGGTTCTATCTGTCATGTTTATGGACAGTACCTCATGTGTGCGTCGACATGTTTCGGAGCATGTGCTCCTTCTTCAGGACGGGGGTACAACTTCCCCACCTTACTCAAGTTTCACTAGTTTGTAACTTGAAAGTTTTGTGTAAGTGACAAAAAGTGAAAAATAATTCTTAAGTGTATAAAAATATATATAGGCTATAATGTGCCTACAGCGGTTTTTGGCTCAGGATACGTGCATTTGCATGACCTGAAAAAAAGAAAAGAAAAAGGAGATGGTCACCCTAGTCATGGGTAGCTCAAACAGGTGCAGTCACCTGGAACAAACCATTAGCGCAATTAACCCTGTGAAAGGAAAACTAACAAGACATACAAAATAGAAAACACACATAATTGTCTTTAAAATGAATATTAAGGAAGTCTTGGTCATACTCAATAGATATAGCTTGCTTGCTTCATGAGCACTCTAGAACGTCTGGGGTGATTGCTATTTGTGCAATCTAAGTAGAGAAACAATTTGGGTTTTAAAATCATTTCTTACTTACTTTGTCATAAGGAATGCTTAGTGTTGCCAACTCTATACTCACAAACTCGGGAAGAGTTGTCCTCCGTCTTACCCCACACGCTGCTCCTCTGGAATGAATGCGAGAGTCTGCCGTGTGTGGTATTTATACCCGGTAATCCTAATTAGTGTAGCCGTTTAATGAGCCCAAGCGGATGCGATGTTATACCCAAATAAGGATAATCCGCCCTTTATACACTAATTGCTAGGCTGATTGTAAGTCCTTTTAAGGCAGATCCAGTGGAACCGGCTCTCATTTCCGCCCCCTATCCGTACGTGCGCTCCCGGAGTTTGTCTCAGCTTTGCGCATGCTCCGTCGGTGTCTACCGCAGCGCGCATGCGCTGTGGAAAGACACAGAATCCAGCGCGTGCGTTCTTGGCTCCGAACTGGTTGCACTGAAGAGTTTCTTACCGCAATGATCACACGATTTGTTTAAAGGGATTGCGGGATACAGCCAAAGTTTTTTACCGAAACATGGGGATTTCGGTAGGGCTATTTAGGTATAATATTGTCATAATCACTCTCATTGTTTTAAGGAGACTGGGGGATCAAACCAAAGATTCATAACAAGCATGGAGATTTTTTTGTGACAAGAACATGGTCATTTTTAATATAACAGAGACAGTGTATCCTTCACCGGTTACCATAACACAGTGATTTAATGTGGATCGGAGACATATTGGTCCATGTTTCTGGCTCTATTGGTCTATGGATACTAGCACATTTGATGGGTTGTAGGCGTAACTGTTAGTGAGACAGCTGTCCCCAGGGGACATCATCATTAAGTCCCTGGATGTGTGTGCCCAGACGAAACACCCACCTTTGTTCCTTTTGAAATAAACCTACTTCTGATGGCAATGGTTCAATAATTGTCCATCTTAGATAATTTACACAGTGTTGCGTCTCGAGGTAGTGTGTTGCCATCTTGGTCGTGCTTTTTTTGCAACGTACATTGCTTTTATTCTCATTTATCCGTGTTTTTACAGCTCTAGTGGTCATTCCCACGTATTGCAATCCACAGGGGCAGGTGATCAAGTAGACAACTTTCTTGGTATGGCAGTTCGTGAAGTGTCGCTGTTTCCAAGTGGTGCCATTTCTGAATGTTAGGATACTGCTCTTTTGTGTCAGGTGGCAGCTACTGCAGTTGCCGCATGGGAAGTGACCTTGTATCCCAATTGTGTTTTGCCTTGTCTCATTGTTGGGTTTTGGTCTTGTATGCACCAAAATGTCTTTGAGGTTTCTACCTCGGAGATGTGCGTACATAGGTTTCTCCAGGTTAAGTGTACCACAGTTCAGTATCGCCCAGTGTTTGTTTATAATTTTAGATACTTCATTGGACACGGTGGTGTAAGTCGTGACGCATATCGGTCGTCTATTTTCATCTGTCTCCTGTTGTTTGTCCTCCAGAAGTGCATCCCTGTGGTTGTTCTTTGCCCTATTCATGGCGTTGTCGATAATCCTTACTGGGTACTGCCTCTGTATTAGTTTCTTTTTTCTTTTTTTTAGGTCACAAGCATGTGACCTGAACTCGGTTAGCTCAGTACAGTTGCGTCTCAGGCGCAAAAATTGACCATACGGCAAATTTTCTCTCAGGTGTCTTGATTTTAACACAAACATTGTAATGTTGGAGCTGAAGGCTCATACCAGCCATTATAAGCCCTGAGCTACTTACTTGTCTTAAATGGAGCGCTCAACATTCCAATCCTCCAAATAAAATCATACCAGTTATTTTCAAACAGAAGGACATGCAACTGTGGTGGCTGGAATTCTAGGCGCACACAACTGCCGTAAATCACAAGTAAACACAAATGCTTTAGTCTATAGTGGCCAATGTTATCTGGTGCTCAGGAGAAGGAAGAGCCACCTAGTCTTAGTCTACTGGAGGGGATCCAAACATCAGTGAAGGGGTTGTCCGGGCACACCAAAGTCAAGACTTTAGGTTGTCGTTTCAACAGTTCTTCATTAGATTTCCATTACTCCAATTTTGCCCTTGTCTTTAAATGATACCAACATGTGTTTCTCCTTTTGCAGACACTGTACCAGCAGACTTAATCTTGTTAGTTCCATGTATATGTGGCTGCTTTGCATTTAGATTTCAGTAGTTAGACCAAGAATATAAAGTCAGCACTGTTACTCTTGAGTTGTCCCATTGACTTGTGTGAAGTATGGGACACTATGTATATGCAGTATCTAGTGATCTGGCAACAAGAAGTCCCATAGTGTAAGCAGGCATTTTGGGACAATTCAAGAGTACCAGTGCAGGATTTATAGTCTTGGTCTATCTGCCAACTGGGGTGGTGAAGTGAGCTAAAGAATGATGATGGATTAAACCCAGATCAGTTGACTGGGGTGAGTGTTTGATTTGCTCAAACGCTCCGTCCATCATCCCCTTTGGTATTGCATTGTTCGCCCTAAGTTGGAAGGGTATGCCCAGACGTGGGTCTCTTGCTCACTTTGCCATTCAATTCAAGATTGCCTGGCTGATGAGGGTTATGAACCCGAAACCGGTCCCAGGATGCTTGTTTCCGGTCCAGCGAAGACATGGCTTGGCAGTTGGAGCTGGACTGTTCCCATGAGGCACAGGGTCAGACTCATTTGCATATGGCCATGTCTGAACTGGGGTTATGAAGTGGGCTAAAGAATGATGATGGATTGAACCCAGATCAATTGACTGGGGGTGAGTGTTTGATTTGCTCAAACGCTCCGTCCATCATCCCCTTTGGTATTGCTTTGTTCGCCCTAAGTTGGCAGGGTATGCCCAGACGTGGGTCCCTTGCTCACTTTGCCACTGGATTCAAGATAGCCTGGCTGATGAGGGTTATGAACCCGAAACCGGTCCCAGGATGCTTGTTTCTGGTCCAGGGAAGGCATGGCTTGGCAGTTCGGGCTGGACTGTTCGTATGAGGCACAGGGTCAGATTGATTTGCATATGGCCATGTCTAACTGGGGTGGGGAAGTGAGATAAATAATGATGATGGATTAAACCCAGATTAGTTGACTGGGGATGAGAGTTTGATTTGCTGAAACGCTTGGTATCGCTGAATTCTAAATGCATAGCAGCCACCTATACATGGATCTAGCCCTGATGAAATCTGCTGGCAAAGTGTCAGCAACAGACGAAACACATGTTGGCATCATTTAAAGACAAGGGGGAAATTGGTGTGATGGAAATCTAATAAAGAACAGTTGAAACCATAACCTCAACTCTTGACTTCTGTGTGCCCAGAGAACCCCATTGTTGACTTTCAAACAGACTGGTGGATTTTGAGTTTGGCAGATACGGAATAACCCACAAATAACAGCAGAAATCCTGTCTGCCGTATTTGGAGTGAATAGACATCAATGCACTCTACAAAGGGTGGAAATTACATCTGGCACTTATAAGAGGATGTCCCGTATCGGGTACAGTCTAATGAAGGACGTGGGGCCTGATTTTGAGTTTAAGGATGGAGTAGTGTCCATCTGGATGGCGGAGGACATTACAGAGGTCATCTCAAGTTTAGTCCACCCGCCAAATTTAGAGATGTCTGCTAGCCATGCAGTCATCTACGTACATTGAAAGGAACCACTGTCACCGTGGTTCTTTCAATATACTAAGTCTGGAATGTGGTTGCCATGAGTTTTAACTGTGGTACCCTAAACTTTTGACAGCTTTTTGTTTCCAGAAACAAACTCCCAAAGCCAGAATTTGTTTTTGAAAAACAAAACAAAATAATTAGCCCCACGCCATGAGAGATTTTGCCCAGGGTGTGTGGGTCATTATTGAATGTTTAATGTCTCTCACCTCCCAACAGGGAGAAAGGCCTTTCTCTTGTTTCAGGAAACTCCGTAAATTCTGCTGTCATGCCACGGCATAGTGATGCACCATTTGCAATAAGAATGAACTGTGAATGTGCCGTTTGTTGAAGAAGAAAAAATGACCACGAACGCATGGATACCACCTGAATGACAGGTCATGAGCAGCTTTTGTTCACTGTGCTTTTCTTTCTTTTGCACTTCTTTTAGCACAAAGTGCATCCTTGTGACCACGCATGTTGACATAAAATACAGTGTCAATTGCCAGTTTTGCCAGTTTTGCATTCCGTATAATTAGGAGCAAATTCGCATATTTTTTCAGAAATATCACTTATTTGCGCAAATAGATAATCTTGGCACATACCTACCTTAAATGAGGTGGCAGACCAAGCGTTGCTGGGCATAGTACACTGTCGCATTTGCTAAGGAGTATCCTGTACAGCAAACGCTGCGTCAAGCCCTCAGTGTCTTAAGGCAAAAACCAAAACGCTCTTTCTGTGATTGCAGTTTTTAACATGGGTACTTGGTCAGCCGAAGGATCCGGTACGGAAATCCCTGGACCCTCACTAAGTCAGTTTACTACTGTTTAGCCTGGACTTGCAGACACCGTTTTTCCTTCACTCCGAGTCGGCAGTCGGGACAGAGAAGTACCCGGCAACAATCGGCACAGCTCTCGAATCTCCGATAAATCCACTCAAGTGCCTAGAGGCGCTTCGCCGCAAGAAAATGCCGGCTCAGCAAAAACAGGGGCCCGCTCTGTTCTCGACACTCATCATTTCGTATTCAATCTACTTTTTTAGAATAGAAGGATGCTGATGCGAAGTTTGCGCCGGTCCCTGTGAGAGACGCGGGAGAGCGGGGGCATCTCAGGGGACAGGCGAATGTGCTGAGAGCGGATTCGGTGTATTTCGGCGAGTGTGTGCGGGAATCTGACACTGGGGGGTGGTGGGGTAGTCGAGGGAAGAGAAACCAAGCTAGGCTAAGAAAGAGGCACAAAAGGAGGGGTTGCTTTCGAAGGTGAGAAAGAGTAGGCACGGGATGTAAGGAAGAGGCGGTGAAGGAAGGGAGTGACTTCAGAAAAAGAACAGAGGGGGGTTAGCGGCAAGGTGAACTCTGTGAGTGGTAGGGGAGAGGGCGTGCCCCTAAGAGGAACTGGAGAAGGCGGTATAAGGGCAGTGGCTATGGAGCTAGGGGAGAAAGAACTGGGTGCTCAAGGAAATAGTAGGGTATGAACTGCAGAGACCCCTAAAGGTCTTGAGAGAACAGGGAAGAAGGAAGGAGTGGTGGGTGGTGGGTTTTGAAGGAGGGAACAGAGAGCACCTTAAGCTGAATGGTGAGATTGTGGGTGAAGAAATAGATGGGGAAGATGTTAGGGAAAGAGAGAGTGAGAATGGAGGAAAAGGAACAGCGAGTGAGGGTAGGGGAGGGAAGCGAGCATGGGTCCGCTGTGTGTGTAAACGTGAAGTCTCTTTATTATGAGAGTAAAACGTCTTCCGGTGGAGGGCTGTGCGTAGGGAACGAGAAAGCGAGGGCCGCTGGGAGGGGAGCAGAGGGGGTGCAGGCAGGTGGGACAGCCAGCATGGGTGAGTGAGTAGAGAACAGTCTCGGAGCTGCTGGACGGCAGCTGAAGGGGAGGGGGCAGCAGGAATAAAGAGCAGGCTGTGTTACAGGCAGGAGGGGGAGACTCGGACTGCAGTCCGGGAGGGGCAGGAGAACGCCTGAGGGGGCAGGACTGAGGGGCAGAGCCGGGCTCCTGACGTTCCACAGACCTCCCATGTCACTTACACGTCCCGTAGAGTCGGGAAAAAGCCCGGCTCCTCCCCCGCGGGAGCCTCCGCAGCAGCCGGTTCGTGGAGCCCTCGCTCCCTCTGGTTGGTCGCTCTCTGTGCCCGCCCAGGGCCCGGCAGCAGCGGAGAGCCAGCGGTGGGCAAACCAGGGGGGGAGTAGCAGCTGTTGTAGTGAAGGCGCCCATAGACACGACGCCGGAGGGCTGGCAGAACGGGGCAAGACTTCAGTAAGAGAAGGACCCCGCACGCACGAAACAACTCCTCTAAAACTGCCAGGGCCCGGAGAAGTAGCAAACACCCGACTAGGGCACGAGAGGACAGCAGTGACGTATTCAGGACCAGACGGGCAACGTAAAAACAGAGGGATTTCAGTGCAAGGAATGCAATAGTAACTGTGCCAGAGCCGCGAGGGGCAACTCCAGTGTGCCAGGGCGGAGCGAGACCAAGCTGCATTCGTCACCAGGGGAGGGCGAGAGAAGACACCATCCTTTGCCGGGACAAAAGGAGACAACACACCAACTTGTACCAGAACTGCAAGAGAGACACTCCTCCCACCTATGTCAGGGCAGTAGGCGGCAGCAAAACTCATTCCAGGACACTAAGAAGCACCGCACGTGCCTGTGCTAGGGCAGTAAAAGGCAAAACAACTCGTTCAAGGACAGGAAGAGACACCTCTCCTACCTGTGCCAGGGTAGAAACCAATACAATTAATTCCTGGGCCGTGCAAGGACAGTAGAAGACAATACAACTCATTCCTGGGCAGGAAATAGAATACCCATTTGCCTGTGCCAGGGCAGTGGCCACTCACCCATCCCGCGTCAAGGGGGAAATACACACTACACGAAGCAGCGCCAAGCATGGAGTCTGAACTCAACTACTACCAAGGTAACCAAGACAAGACAAACACTTGACAGAGGGAAGGAGACCACAACCGCATGTCCCAAGGCAAGGAAAAGTGAATACACCAACCTGTGCCAAGGCAAGGAGGGGCAACTTTGAAAAGAAAGAAAAGGAGGGAGCACTGTATTGTGTGCCAAGGAAGGCGAAGGCAACACTTGCCTTTGTTGCAGGGTAGGAGTTGACTTTTTAAACCGTGACAAGGCAGGGAGAAGACGTGTGCCCCCAAGGCCGGCCCTTGACACTGCCAGACGCGAAGCCGAAGTTAGGCATGTGCCGGCATGAAAACAATGTCACCATAAAAATGTCAGACCAAGACTTTGTGTGACGCAAAAAGTGTCCCGCCAGAGGAAGGCTGCAGCGCGCCCACTGTGCCATGGCAGGCGGCGTGACTCCGGGGTGAGTGGCACACACCTGGACCTCACACATTCCAGAAGAGCTCTGTGCTCCCAGTGGGGCGCTCAGTCACAAGTCTCAGCGCGCTGAGGCAGCAGACCAGAAACACATCTTTGGACCGATTGATGCTGGAACAGAAAGTGGTCGGGATATTTTTGCCAGTTCAGGAGAAAGCCCGGTAATGTTAGCTGCACCAGGATAGGAGGAGATGATCTTACCAGTGCCAACATAGCAGGACTTCGTACTGTGATCTCATCAGTGCCAGTGCCGAGGACGACAAAGAGACTGGGTGATCACATAAAGCAGGAAAAGGCTTTCTGCCCCAATAAGTGCCAGTAAAGCAATAGAAAGTGCAGCCGTGCCAGGAAAGGAGACCTTATAGTCCAAGCAGTGCCAGTATATGCATCACCGTGCCATATCACTGCCAGGGCAGTAAGCAACTTTACCATTGATTCTGCCCATTCGCTATTGCTCTAGGAGTGGGGGTCCTAGGTGCCCCCACCACAGTGACGTCACCTGAATGCGAAGTTGGTTGAAGGCAGCCTGGAAAGACATTTGCCTAGCGGGGATGAGCACAGGGGACCCCGCTTCTCCTGCCCGCCTGCCCCCTGGGCCCCGCTAAGTGCCCCCCATCATGATCACCGAGGAAGACCCCTTATCACCCCAGACCGACAATGGACGCCTCTCCACGCTCTCACTGGCCCCCAGCTCTTCCTGCCAGGACAGCCGGGTGGAGTTTGTGGCCCTCACCACCGTCCGCAGCGACCCAGGCAGTCCCAAGCGACTGGGGCTGCTGGGGACCCCGTTACCAGCTCCCCCAGGATCGGGGTCCAGGAACGCTGCCTCGAACAAGCGCTACCGGCGGTTACAGAACTATTTGTACAACGTGCTGGAGAGACCCCGGGGCTGGGCGTTCATCTACCACGCCTTCATGTGAGTATGGGCAGGCGCCCCAGGCTTCGGCCTGAGAAATGAAAGGTGAAAGGTTGGTGCCCTGTGGGTGGGTGTGATCTGGCTCGCGAAGTCTTGGCGCATGCGTGCCACGAGGGGGGGGACGCGGGGTCGCGTGAGCACACACAGAGGTCCAGAAGGCCTTGGACGGACCCATGCCAGGATGGATGGCTGGTACTGCATGTGTAAGGACCTGTGCCCTCTGTATGTGCCATTGTTAGAAGCTTGAGGGGGCTGAGGTGTGGGGTAAACCCCCAGCCACCCATTGTTTAGTTCTTACACCTGCAAGTGGTCCAGTGTCCTTCGGGGGCAGGTGCCACTGAATATCTGACATAGACGCACGCATTCATGGCGGGTCCTGTGTGTTTGCAGCAGGGACGCACCAGGACCTGTCCTGAAAGTACCCCTGAGCTGACGTGTGTTTGTTACTGTGCGACAGGGTTACCTCAAACACTGCCACTTTTTGTTGTCCGTGCAGGGCCTGCATGAACGTCACAACTTGGCAGTGCTAATGTCTTGCAGGGACATATGCTGAGCAATGCAAGCGGCTCTGGAGTGCTGGCACTGGTACATGTTTGGGGAGAGGAGGTCCTGTTGACATGAAGCAAGTGCCATGTCTGGAACCCCTTTCGGCATCTGAAACCTGGTCCTCAAGTCTGTAACACGCGGCATCTCAAGTTCTCCTACTAAATGCTGGAGGAGGTTGAGGCGTGGGCTTTTGGGGTGGCCCCGTGAGAGTGGTGATATACCAAACATAGACCTGACACTGAGGCTTGGCACACTTTGGTGCCACCATGGCACAAAGCGCCTTGTGCTGTGACCAGCAAAATTCTAGCATATGCTTATGTCGGGTGATGCCTGGGAATCGTGGGGTGAGATTTACTTTACAACTTGTCACAGGCACTTCTGTGGGACATCGGTGCCTCTCTTGTCATGGATCAGGAGGAGCGCACACTTCACACAGTCCAGATCAAGAGTTAAACATTTACACAGCCAAGATCAGGGGCTCATCCTTTACACAGCCAAGATCAGGAGCTCACGCCACACACGGAGCTCACGCTTTACACAGCCAAGATCAGGGTCTCATCCTTTACACAGCCAAGATCAGGAGCTCACGCCACACACGGAGCTCACTCTTTACACGGCCAGGATCAGGGGCTCACGCTTTACACAGTCCTGATCTAGAGCTCATGCTTTACGCAGCCCAGATCACGCTTCACACAGTCCAGATCAGGAGCTCGCCCTTTACACAGTCCAGCTCAGGGATTCACGCTTTACGCAGTTCAGATCAGAAGCTCACGCTTTACACAGTCCAGCTCAGGAACTCACGCTTTACGCAGTTCAAATCAGAAGCTCACGCTTTGCACAGTCTCTATCTAGAGCTCATGCTTTACGCAGCCAAGATCAGGGGCTCACGCTTTACACAGACCGGATCAGGGGCTCACGCTTTAAACAGTCCTGATCAAGAGTTCAACTTTTACACAGTCCGGATCAAGAGCTCACGCTTTACGTAGCCCAGATCACGCTTCACACAGTCCAGCTCAGGAGCTCACGCTTAATGCAGTTCAGATCAGAAGCTCACGCTTTACACAGTATCTATCAAGTGCTCATGCTTTACGCAGCACAGATCACGCTTCACACAGTCCAGCTCAGGAGCTCACGCTTAATGCAGTTCAGATCAGAAGCTCACGCTTTACACAGTATCTATCAAGTGCTCATGCTTTACGCAGCACAGATCACGCTTCACACAGTCCAGCTCAGGAGCTCACGCTTTACGCAATTTAGATCAGAAGCTCACGCTTTACACATCCCAGATCAGGAGATCACGCTTTACACAGTCCAGATCAAGAGTTCAACCTTTACACAGTCCAGCTCAGGAGCTCACGCTTTACGCAATTTAGATCAGAAGCTCACGCTTTACACATCCCAGATCAGGAGATCACGCTTTACACAGTCCAGATCAAGAGTTCAACCTTTACACAGTCCAGCTCAGGAACTCACGCTTTACGCAGTTCAGATCAGAAGCTCACGCTTTACACAGTCTCTATCACGTGCTCATGCATTACGCAGCCCAGATCACGCTTTACACAGTCCAGATCAGGAGCTCACCCTTTACACAGCCCAGATCAGGTGATCACGCTTTACACAGTCCCGATCAAGAGCTCAAGCTTTACGCATAGATCTTAAACATGATCATAGAAACATTCGTGCCACCCCCATTCTAAAAAACAATGCCATTTGTGTACCAAGAGGTGAGTCATTTGTCAGGTGCACCTCGTGTAGCCTTGGTTGTTATATGATTGGAAAAACATTATAGTTTATTAAATAAAACACAAGAGAATGTTTTATACAGCACACATGCTGAACTCGTATATTTTAAGGGGCTCACAAATGTGGTAATGAAGAAATAGGTGGCAAAGGGCATTTAACCCATTTCCTAGGATAACACAATTTCATCAAGTGGGGAAGCCAGGACTGATACCGGGTTTTCTAGTTTCACATTTTGCAATTCAGCCACCAGATGAGTACCTCTTTCCCTCTCACTTTAACAATCACAGTTAATAGTTTGACTTTAAGTCTAAGTGCATGAAAATAGAGCGTTCGTGGCAGACAGAACTCATGTAAAGGCTCGGTTTGTTGTCCACACCATGTACTGCTCAGTGTTCCTCTTTGGCTATATTTCATCACCCAACCCACCATGCACTGCTTCACGCCCCCTTTCATACCCCAGTCCCCCGTCTTGCTGTCAGTGGTCCGGCCCCGAGCATGCCACAGACAGTACTTTGCAGACACTGAGAACATGTTTGAGAGTGCCCATGCTTTACGCAGTCCAGCTCAGGAGCTCACTCTTGACACAGTCCACAAACGGAGCTCACTCTTTACACAGTCCAGCTCAGGAGCTCACTCTTGACACAGTCCAGCTCAGGAGCTCACTCTTGACACAGTCCACAAACGGAGCTCACTCTTTACACAGTCCATCTCAGGAGCTCACTCTTGCCACAGTCCACACACAGAGCTCACTCTTTACACAATCCAGTTCAGGAGCTCACTCTTGACACAGCCCACACATAGAGCTCACTCTTTACACTGTTCAGCTCAGGAGCTCACTCCTTACACAGTCCAGCTCAGGAGCTCACTCTTGACACAGTCCACACACAGAGCTCACTCTTTACACTGTTCAGCTCAGGAGCTCACTCCTTACACAGTCCAGCTCAGGAGCTCACTCTTGCCACAGTCCACACACAGAGCTCACTCTTTACACAATCCAGCTCAGGAGCTCACTCTTGACACAGTCCACACACAGAGCTCACTATTTACACTGTTCAGCTCAGGAGCTCACTCCTTACACAGTCCAGCTCAGGAGCTCACTCTTGACACAGTCCACAAACGGAGCTCACTCTTTACACAATCCAGTTCAGGAGCTCACTCTTGACACAGCCCACACATAGAGCTCACTCTTTACACTGTTCAGCTCAGGAGCTCACTCCTTACACAGTCCAGCTCAGGAGCTCACTCTTGCCACAGTCCACACACAGAGCTCACTCTTTACACAATCCAGCTCAGGAGCTCACTCTTGACACAGTCCACACACAGAGCTCACTATTTACACTGTTCAGCTCAGGAGCTCACTCCTTACACAGTCCAGCTCAGGAGCTCACTCTTGACACAGTCCACAAACGGAGCTCACTCTTTACACTGTCCAGCTCAGGAGCTCACTCTTGACACAGGCCACACACAGAGCTCACTCTTTACACTGTCCAGCTCAGGAGCTCACTCTTGACACAGTCCACACACAGAGCTCACTCTTTACACTGTCCAGCTCAGGAGCTCACTCTTGCCACAGTCCACACACAGAGCTCACTCTTTACACTGTCCAGCTCAGGAGCTCACTCTTGACACAGTCCACACAGAGAGCTCACTCTTTACACACTCCAGTTCAGGAGCTCACTCTTGACACAGTCCACGCACAGAGCTCACTCTTTACACAATCCAGTTCAGGAGCTCACTCTTGACACAGTCCACACACGAAGTTCACTCTTTCCACTGTCCAGCTCAGGAGCTCACTCTTGCCACAGTCCGCACAGGAAGTTCACTCTTTACACTGTCCAGCTATACAAGAGTGAAATGGCTTGGTTGTGTGCCGAGACCAGCTCCACTCTAAGGCCAGGCACCGGAAGTTAAATACAGAATATATTGTTGCGACATGGAGTCTAATGCCAGCCACTATCCTGGCGTACGCTCGCATGTGGTATTTATAGAGTGTGACGTATGCCATGCTGTGCATTGGCACAGGCACAGGAGTGAAAACTCCCACACTTTGTTGTCAAAGTTCCCTGCCATGCAGAGGGGCAGGCCCAAGTGTGGCCAGTTCATAAGGCAACAATTATCCGCTTCGCTCTATAAACAGTAGAGTACTGGTTCTGCTGGGGTTTTGAATAAGGCAGGAAGATTGGCGCTCATGCTGGTTCGCCTAAGAGTATGGGAATTGGAATTATCACCAGTTCAGCGATATCGCACATTACCATTTTCACCATTCAGTCCTGAAGAGTCACAGGTCAATACCCAGGTGACGAAACACGTGTCGGCTGGTTCTCTTATTTGACATATTCAAAGAAATATATAAAATAATTCTACTTAAAGAACCTACTGGTGTCGACCCCTACCATACTTTCACATGAAGTACCGTAACTGTGTACTGACACTCTTATGTATTATTCTGAACGTGTGCCCAGGACTTGGTCTCAATTTTCATTCTATAAACAAGTTACCTATAATTTTAAAACATGAACTTAGATATATTTCCCAAAATACTCAGCGCCTTCCTGCCTCCCCCAACCCCACCCACTAGGCCCTGCCATAAACAGCTTGAATGTCCTGTTGAGTACCTACGGTGGATAAGAGAAGCTGCCTGTTCGAGATTCGTGTGCACATGGTATGGAAGGTCACTGGACAGATTCACTAGGGGGTACTATGAGGGTAAGGGGAGCAAGACCGGACTAGCCATTTATCCCATTTGGCATTGGGCCAGTGCTTAATTTGTAAATATTTTTTATTAAAGTGCCAGAGACCTTGCCAGGAGGCCACTGCAGTTTACACCACCCTATTGCTCCCCGCCAGAGCTACCAGCGACAGTATAAACACACCTACTAACATCACACTCATACAAGTGCAGCACTTCAGACAATTGCAGATCTATACGGCTGAATTGGGTGGCAGGTATTAGTCATATTTATGTGTATTAAATTAATAAACAATTGTTGTTTGGTTCATCTCTAAATAAAACAAACAGTGCCACCATGTGCCAGACTATCATAAGTGCCGGTTTGGGCAATTACGTGCTGTGGCCAAGCACTGGAAAGCACTTGCTCAAATTAAGCACTGGGGGCCATATGTAGGTAGCTTAATCAGTAAATTTGCGGTTACTGACCGGTATTTAGCTTTTTCTAATGTAGGTGGCTGGATTTAAGGATTCGGTAATTTACCGATTCGGTAATTTAAGGAATTGGTAAATTACTGAATCCTTAAAATACTGAATCAGTAAACTACCAAATCCTTAAATCCTATGTAGGGAGCACTCAAGTGAGTGCATTTTTTATCTAAGGATTCATTATTTGCCACCAACTACAAGTTGGTGGTAAATATCGAAAACCTTTAAAAATGCTATTTTGTGATTTTTTTTAAAAGTGCCATGTGGCAGACATACATGCCCTTAGTGCATGTCTGTGTGCCACATGTGCATACAAGCTGGATTCAGGGATGCAACAGGGTGTCAATGTGACACCCTGCCGCCCATGAATATGTTCCCCCTATTACTGATTCAGTATTTACCGAATCGGTAATAGTGAATGGCTTCCCATTCATTCCTACGGGCCTCCAGGCCCATAGGAATGAATGGGAATTACCGAATCGGTAAATACGAATCGGTAATACCTAATATTACTGATTCGGTAACATTTACTGAATTTTTACCTACATGCTATTTACCAATTCTTAAATACCGAATAAGTAAAATTCGGTTTTTAAGAATTGGTAATTAGAGATTACCTACATATGCCCTGAGTCATTGGATCGTGGGGTTGGAAGTCTTGAAGAACAGTTTTTGATGGCCTGATCCTGTAAGCACTGTAGGGGATCACTGGGTCAGGGGTCGTTTGCACAGGTGAGTTCTTAACAAGCGTCGGAGGATAGAAGGGTTGGGGCAGGTCTGATATCAGTAGGCAGACCCTCCAAGCGCTGGAGGCCTCTCCAGAGAAGGATTATGGTGGATCCCGAGAGAATTAGACTAAGGGGAAGGTTTTCTTTGCTTCTCAGATTTCTCGTCCCGTCTGATGTCTTGATGTCAAATAATTACACTATGCTGTTTTTCCATGTATAGAAGTTGTAAATAAACAGGTGTGTTTAACCATTATCAATGTACAATATGATGTAGCTCATTACAAACACTAACATGTTTGGGTGCTTTAATTGCAGTGGCATAACAACCCATGTTTCACAGGGATCGCAGAAATATGGAAATTATTTCATGGTTTCCTGTGAAATATGGATTTCCTCATCATAATGACAGTCCCAAACTACTCTGCGGAGGTTTACCATTGTCTATTGCGAAATCAACTTTCTATTCTTGAAAGGTAAAGAAAATCCCAACATTTTGGTTCCAATTAGTACTCATTATTCAGTGCAATTTGCAGAGAAGAGCCACTACAGACAGATTTTTTTCTTTTAACAAAGCAAAACATGTTGTTTTTTTTTTTACATTATGCATTCTTAACTGCATAATTGACGGTGTCCCTTCTTTTTAACACAGGCTTCAAACAGTATGCTCTAGTATTTAATTTACTGTTTCTAATAAACAGTCCCTTGTTTGAAAAATCATTATTTTCAAGCTAACTGTTACAACATATACGTACAATATTGCATTGGTTTGGCATTACATTCTGATCTGGGGTTGACTTCAAAAAAGTGTGTAAGAGATGCACCACAGTAGTGCTACAGTGAAGAGCTACAAAGATGCAGGTACAAAAGCAAAAAGCATTCTAAAACGGCCATGCCTTTAACTTCAAAACACCCTATAGCAATATTTCTATAAGTGCTTTAAAAGGTGCTAACAAAATACCCAGCTAAGCCAGGCCTAATATATCATACAAGTCAATGCAGCACTAAAATGGTGCACTGATGCCAAGGGACAGTAACGTGAGGCACATCTCTTTAAATATTCAAGCAATGTAAACAATGCATAACAGGTTACCTGTACCAAAGCGTGCACTGCTCTCGGCAGCATGGCTGTCTATCCACCCTTTTCGACTGAGAACACCCTTAGTGCGCTCTGGGCAGTCATGAGCAAGGGGAGCTGGAGGGTCTGCTCTACAAGAGCTGCTGTGTCTCAGGTCACTGTGAAGGGTGCCTGTCCCCAGCAGTTAGGGGTCTACCGATGTACGTCTCCAGGGGGCTCTTCAATGCAGTACTATAGGGTTGGGTGGTGATGTCTACCCCCTCAGCAGGAGTGTGCCTTAATCCCGCTCCTACATCCTTTGGACCACTGAATGCAGGTACTGTCTGCATCTCTTGAATTTGGCTATTGTCATTGTGTCCACATCTGCTCCTGTATGGCTAAAAGGCGACTTCTTAATTCAAAGCAGAAATGAATGAATGAATGAATGAATACACATTTACTTTCTTTGCGCACTAGTACACGCCTCAACCCACTCGGCTTCGTTATGGACATTCCCGCGAATTAGCCTCAAGCTTGCTGCATACTTACTACTATCGTACCCCCCTCAGTACTCTTTGTATCTTTCAGGGGTGAGCAAATTGTGCATTTTGTTTCATGAAATTACACTTCCAGAGCAAAAGGTGGCTTGTTGGTATCCCGCATTACTTTTTATTATTTTTAAGCAAGTTTGCACCAAACGTAAAAAAAAGTTCAACAAGACGCATCAAGAGGCTGATTCAGGTAGAAAATGCCCCACAGTGTTACCATTTCCTAGCGAATGAGTCATCCTCTTGTATCACAAAAGACTTTTTTATGCTATAAAACACACTTGCTTACATTTTTTTAAAATGACATTGAATGAGGGTATATTTTGCAAATTTCTTAGTTTCGCTGGCATCATTAAAATGCCACCGAAATCTAATCCATGTGTTCCTCTTTACAAACCCTCAGCCCACTCCCTGCATTTTCCTTCCATTTCTTACCCTCTACCCCAGCTCATCCCCCGCATTTTACTTCCATTTTTCCTCTATATCCATCAACAAGTTCTTTGTGTACTTACGTCTATTTCTTACCCTGTATTCCCAACTCATTCTTTGTATATTGACCTTCAATTCTTCCTCCATTTTTGAGGTGTGAGACATTCACATAATTTGGTTTTACACAATTATGATAAATGTTGGCAACATGAATCTATTTAAGCATTATTAGACAAAATGTAAATCTGTCATTTAGTGTTATATTTTAGCATGAAATATGTTCAAGAATAAATGTACGGTGCAAGAACGCATTTCACACTTAATAATTAGTGGGGAAAAAAGCACCACACACAATAACCGCTTGTCTTCTGTTGTTCCTGTGTTTTGTAGGCTAATCTTCATCATGAATAATAATTGTGGTTAATTTCTACACCCAATTGGGCATTATTACTTGAAGTGGTGTGATGGCGTGAATTCTAGAATTTCTCATTCCTCTCCGATTTTGGTGTTCTCGTCCAGCTTCCTTTCCTCCCGATTCGCTCCCAATCTTTAATTCCGTTAATTTCCTTCCATTCCTGTCTGGTCTCCCAATCCCTTCTTCCATTCCTTCCAATCACTCTCCAATTGTTCACCATTCTTTAGTACCATTCCTTTTCCCTCTCCCATCAAAACGTCCATTCTTCACAACCATGTCACTTTACCTTCGTTTCTATATTTCTTTCCATTCCTTCCTGTATTCTCCACTTGCGTTCCTCCTTTAATGGCCATTCCTACTTGTCCATCTTCACTTGCTCGTCTCGCTTTAATTCCATTCCTTACCTTTCTGCTTCCTCTCCCATCTTTATTCTCCCCTCAGTTTCCTTCATCTTTCCTCCCATTCACTCCATTGCCCATTCTTTTAACGTTCTCCTGGCTCCAGGGCACTATGAAGGTTGAACCTGGGGTCAGTGCTAAAGGCAGGATAGAATGGGGCGCCTATTTATTGTAAACTCGTGTGTGGCCGCATGCGATTCTAGAGCTCTCAAGATTCCCAAGTTCACAAGCGTAAAGAGCTGATCCAGGCCAAGTTTTAGCTTTACATCAAACTTGTATCCCCCATTCTACAATGGATCAACAGCACTAACACATCCTAGACTGCAATACAAAACCTGGCCTGGATGAGATACTCAGGACTGGATCTGGGAAACGCGGGAGTTCTGTGTCTCCAGGTCTGGCCTGGTTTTGTCACGGGGCCCTGGTGCTCCTGTCCTCCACACGTGCGTTTTCCACTGATACAACGCTGTAAAGAGTAGTGGAGGAGGCGTGACTTAACAGCCGGAGTTACCAATTTTGGAACATGGGAATCTGGTTTGAGTCCGTCCCTGCTCAATATCCCTGGAATCTGGGAATATCACTTAATCACCACGTGCAAAAAATTAAAAAACGTATGCCCTCAGTGGCGTAGTAAGAGAGGACGATCAGCCCCCGGTGGAACGAGTTTTGGGGGCGGGGCAGCGCCCCGCCCCGTCCCCCCCCCCCCCCCTTTACCTGTGGCCGTCTCGGGGCAGCGGCCACAGGAATCGCCAGCAACCCCCTCTCCCTCCTTAGATGCGGCCGTCACTGGCGGCATACAGCCTGGCTACGCCACTGTATGCCTTTCTGTAAGTGGTGCTCATGTAAAGCGCTCCTGTGTAGCCCCTTGTCAAGAGCTCGCTGTTGTCAAAAACTGCAAAACAGAAAAAGTTTGCTTATTGTAGCTTCGCGACTCATTTCCTTTTTTTTCCAGTTGTCCGGCTCCTGGAACGATAAGGGCCCTGAGGTCCGTCTGTGAAGCACTCGGACATGCCGCCGCTGGTAAACCGGACTCTTTCTTTTTCTGAATGCTCTTCCCGGAGTGTTGGAATGAGCTGCATCACGTGACGGTCTCCAGGGTTTTATTGTAAGATCGCGGTTTCGGAACATGCAGCGCACTCTCCAATAGCCGACGTCTCTCCCGCGAGGCAGCCAGTGATGCTGAGCCTCCCAGAAAGGATGGCTTCAGAAGGGAAGCGCATTGACTTGCTCCTTAAATGGAACGGTTGAACTTTAAGGTTATAGCAGTCTCAGGTTACAGGATTTTAGCCTATGATGTCACTGGAACCAAACGGTTAAATTTAGAACTCAGAGCTCTCGGGTCACTGGGTTCAATGCGAGACTCGCGCACTCAATCCAGTTTATTCATTGCATTCTGGGACTTGTTGTCTTGATTAAGCACCTGGACAAACGATTCGGAAACCCCATAATATGACACAAAAGCCTGACTGGATGTGGACCCGGGAAACTTGAGAACTTAGCACATCTCCGCCTTGAGTTAGGCCTGTCTGAAACGGACTCAGCGTTCCTCCCTGATTACATACTTAAGGCTCGGACCTTGGCGAGTCTCACAGGAGACTCCGTTAGGAATTTTTAAATATATTTATTTAGTGCATTTTTATAAAGCGCGTTACGTTACAAGAGAAAAGTGTTACATAATAGAACATTACAAAGATAAATAGGAGACTTAAAATGAAGGGTACACTAACACAAAATCCAACACAGCACGCAGGGGTGAGGAATGTAGAGGAAAAAATAAAAATTTACAATGACGAACGAACTTCCTCGAGGGGCCTGAGAATGAAAGCATTAGTTCTGAAAGTGTCTTTGGTAAAGAAGAGATTTGAGGTCAGCTTTGAAGATCCGGGTAGAGGAGGTGTAATGGAGCAATGGGGGAAGCGAGTTCCAGATTCTCACCACATTGCCTGAGAAGGATTGCGCCATCGATCTTTCCCCTTTGAAGGCAGGGGGCTCAAGCAGGAGCTTTTCCGCATTGCGAGAAGGTCGATAGCATCCGGACAATTTCAATTTACTCGCCAGGTAATGAGGGGAGGATGTGTGCAAGGCTTTGTTTGTGATGCAGGCAGTTTTGTAAATGGATTGTGCCTCGATTGGAAGTCATCGAAGAGAGGACAGGATAGGAGTGACATGGTTGCTTCGTTTATACCCTGAAATTAAGCGAGCTGCTGAATGAAGGATGGATTTGAGAGAGGAGAGGTGGGATTTAGGTAGGCCCGTCAGAAGAGAATTGCAATAATCTAGTCTTGAGAGAACCAGAGATTGTACCAAGGTTTTTTAAGTCTTTCTCCGGGAAGAACCGACCGATCCCCCACAAAAGGTGCCACTGGTAACTTGCGTTCTTATCAATAGAGTTGATGTGGGAGATTAGATTGAGTCTTTTCTTAAGAATGACGCCTAGGGATTTAACGCTGTCAACAATGATGCGCTTGTTTCTGAGTAAGTTCAGCTGATCCATCCAAGATTGAACAGGAGGAGGTGAGAGAGCGGTAGAAAGGAGGAGGAATTCAGTTTTGGCAGGATTTAGAATGAGTTGGTGAGCTAACATCCAGTTGTGAATAGAGTTGAGAGTAGAGTTGAGTAGTGAGAGATCGTGTGCGGAAGACACTTTGAGATAAATTTGAGTGTATTCCCCATAAAGATGGTAATGGATCCCAGATTTGCTTAGGAGGTTCCCTAATGGTTCCAGGTAGAGATTAAACAAAGTGGGTGCCAGGATAGAACCTTGGGGGACGCCATGACCTACAGCCACTGGAGATGAAAGACTGTTCGCTATCTTGATCATTTGGGATCTGTCCGAGAGGAAAGAGGTAAACCATTTTAGCACTGTCCCATCCAATCCCATTCTTTGTTGAAGAGTGTTGAGAAGGGTGCTATGATTAACAGTGTCAAAGGCTGCAGAGAGGTCTCGAAGAATCAGAAGGCACAATTCCCCAGAGTTAAGTATATGCAGCGCATCATCAATCACTTGCAGCAGGGCTGTTTCAGTGCTGCAATTTTGGATGAAGCCAGACTGGAAAACGTCGAGGAGATTATTGTCCGTAATATGTATGGAAAGTTGTTTGGCAACACATTTTCGGTGATTTTCGAAAGAAAAGGGAGGTTGGTGATAGGGCGGAGGTTGTTGATGTTGCTCGCATCAGCGGAGGTTTTTTTTAGGAGAGGGGTAACCTGACCTGATTTGAGGGCAACAGGGAGGGAGCCTTGACTGAGGAAGAGATTAACTAGCCTGGTCCAGTAAGAGAGCGTATGGGTGTAGAAATCAATGGCGATGACGCTAGGGATCGGGTCAGAAGAATGGTTGGAGGGTTTGGTTTCGAGGATGCATTTGAGGTCATCTTCCGAGATGACGTCAAAGTTCTGCCAGGTGGCTAAGGATTTTAGCGCCTCAATGGGTGTGGGGTTGGTGACCTGATCCACCAGTGCTTTGACCTTTTTATCAAAGAATATAGCGAAGTCTGCTGCTTCCTTTGTGGAATCATCAGTCTTAATGGTTTCGGGAGAACAGTTTGGGTTTTTGATGAGGTCAAAACGTTTTTTGGGTCTGTTTTTGGCTGAGTCAAGGAGGGATCTGAAATGTGATGCTTTTTCATGGAAGATGTGGTTGTGATATTTGGATCTTGCTGAAAGTAAAAGGGAGAGATTGGAGGTGGAAGGAGATGTTTTCCAATGTTTCTCCAGGATTCTAAGATTCTACCTTTTATTGCAGAGAGCTTCATTGAACCAAGGTGCTGAGGGGGTGGGTCTTTTCCTTTTGCTTTGGAGTGGAGGGACATTGTCGATTTTGACTGCTAGTACTGAGAGGCACTGAGAGGTGAGTGCATTGACATACACGTTAGGGTCTAGTCTAGGAAGTGACTGCATAGCAGTATCACAAAAAGTGTCAAGATCAATGATTTTAGTGTTGCGGAACCAGGTAGTAGCTCTTTTAGGTTGGCCGGGAGTTATAATGTGCAATAGGTGAAAACGGAAGGGAAAGAGGAAGTAGTCAGACCAGTCTACATGGATGGGCGGAGCAGTGGCCAGTAGGTCTGCTTTGCATATAACAAGGTCCAAAATTGAGCCCTTGGAATGTGTGGTTTCCGAGCAATGTTGGAAGAGATCAATGGCTGAGAGAAAGGTGGCAAGCTTGTTGGCAGCCGAGTCTTCCAAAGATCCCCAATGGAGATTAAAGTCACCCAGGAAGATCTGTCTGTCTCTACTTTGAGAAAATTGATCACTGATGAAGTCAGGGAGTTCCTCCACAAAGGAAGAGCAGTTACCAGGCGGGTGGTAGATGAGCTGGAATCTAAAGGGTGAGCCGTGATGTATTTGAAGTTTTAGGAATAGGCATTTAAATGTACGGAAAGGGTGGTAGGGAAGGCTTTCATTTGAAGGGAGTTCCTGAAGATGATAGCGACACCGCCCCCAATTTTGTCTGTTCTGTCATTTCTGAGGATAGAGTAGTCAGTGGGAACAAGAAGATCAATCAAAGTATGAGAGGAATCGTTAAACCAGGTCTCAGTGAGGAAGAGCATATCAAGATTGTAGTGGGTGATAGTGTCAGAGATTTCCAGTTTGTGTTTGATTGCCGATCTGCAGTTGTGGAGCAAACAATGCAGCTCTGACGCAACTGTTTTGGTGATGGGGGTGTTAGGGCTGTTAAGGGAGATAGGGATAACATTCTTGAATGAGGGTGCCGGATAAGAGGGGGGCTGGTGAGTTCTTACAGAGGAGATGGTCTGAATAGTGAATTACATAGAATTATTAGGATAGGAAGGTGGAGGAGGAGTGACGTTGGTGGTCTTGTAGTTGGCTAGTAAGTTGGTAATGTCTGCAGAGGACAGACTGTGGTTGGCTTTATAGGGGTGCGGGAGCAAGTAACTCCTCAAAAGGATATTAGGGAAGAGGGACATCTTGGTGCTTAAAAGTGAGATGGACGCTAAAGGCTGGGAAATGGAAGAGATGAGAGAATCAAGTTTATTTTCCAGGGAGAGGAGAGCTGAGCGTGGAGTGTTGGGTTGCTCGATGGATACGGGAGGGAGTGCAGAGGGTGAGGTAGGACGGTGAGGAGTGGGGGAATGGGATAAGGGAGGCGGTGCAGAAGGTGAGGGAGGACGGGGAGGGATGGAGGAGCGGGATACGGGAGGGAGTGCAGAGAGTGAGGGAGAACGGGCGGGTGGGGGAACGGGCTAAGGGAGGGAGTGCAGAGGGTGAGAGAGGGAAGGAAGGGGTGGGGAGTTGGGGAGCAAGGGTAGAAGGTGGGGAAAGATGGTAGACGATAGGGGTAAGTCTAACTTTTCGGAACACTCTCACAATTTTCTCTAGCCACTCCAACCCAGGTTTTGCCTTTGAATTCAGGGACTTGTAGTCTTAATTATTGCATTAAAAAACAAAAACAAAACTACAAGTCCCAGAATTCAAAGAAAAAGCCTGGCCTGGAGCAGCACAAGGGCTGAGGAATGTAGTTTATTTTTTTTTATTTTCTTGCTCGCCGCACGTGTTTTCAGTTGCTTTACCTTCTGCAGTCCCATCCTATTATGTTTTATGTTTTTGTCAGTTCATGCTGTCTGTCAACATAGTAATTACATCATCATGTCCATGAATATAAAGAAAAGATTGATGGCAGTGGTTCACAACACCAGCCAGCACCTCCCTACTCTTTTTATCAAAAGTATAGGGCAACAAAATTGTCCTCCAGGGTGCTCAATGTCTAACACCGTGCCATTCGCAATGTTAATCTACATATAGAGGAAACCTCTGTGTATATATGAAATAGTACATTGAAGGACAGAGCACAGCACAAAAAAGTTATCTACAGTTTAATGACAGTAAAGAGACCAATCGTAATAATGACAAAACATATGTGGTAATCAGAGATCTTCACCACTGTTGACACGTCGTTACAACAATGAGACAGTCAACACGTTTTTCGTCGTGAGACGACTTTTTCAAGGCTGTTAATAAGATCATTTAACACAATCTTAGATATTTAAACTAAGGGTAGGTGTATTAAAAGAAAAGAAAAAACTCAGGTGTGACCCATAAAGAAAACAAGTACAACTAAAAGAGATCAAAGGGACCTCTATCCCAATTTAGAATTTAGAATTTAAGACATTTGTAGTGACAATCAAATCTCATCAACACAGCCTACATCCAATTGATGTTGGAAAGAAGTAGGAATGATGAACACTGAATCGTGTTTAGACATCTCTGTATTTTCCTATTGTGAAACCCTATCTCGCAACAATGTTGGGTATGGTGTACCATATTAAGTACGACTTGTATTGTCATAACCAAAAGAAATTATTCTTATATATAAAATACGCTTAAGGATACTAGGATTCTGTAAAGATCCCATCTAGCAACGTCATGATTGACAGGTCCGATTTAGGCTACATAGCATCTGTTAAAATACTCCTCCATTAACACTCACCATATGTCAAAAACTTTCTAATACTTCTCTTAAGTATAGTAGTATTTCACAGTAACTTACTCCGCTAAAAAGCGCTGGTAGGCCCGAGAAACGGAAGAAATTGTGTAAGTCGAAGCCTCATATGGTAATGTTTTCAAGCTTTCGTATTTGGAAACAGCAACTATAAAATAACATCTGTATTTGTAACCAAGCCGCTCTTCAATGTTCAGAAACGCGCGTATCTATCACAGCGTCACATGAATATATATAAAAAGCACCATGCTTAAACTCACCCGACTTTGATAGCCTCCAGCTCACTCTATGGACGGGTAACACTAGCCCTGCCGATAGGATCACCATTAAAACTATTATCAACGACGTCCCGTTCTGGCATCACGTGAGGAGATGGTACATATCCACGTACTCGCGTATAGGGAAGAGATCCCGTCTGCCATTATTGTAGTTCATATGTTATTTTGAACTGCAACTTTATGCCACCGCGGTGTGTTAAGCCGCATTAAAAAGTATGCAAAATATAATTCCACACTTGTTCATATCCTCAGACTTCAACTGAAATCTTTATCTCACCGCACCAAGTCTATTGTTAATTTATAGCGATGTTAATAGCTATGACCATTCACGGCCATTGCATAATTAAATAGTATATTCCACTGTGTATTTCATGTAGAGAGGCACGCATCTAAAAAAGGCATCTTCTTGGTATTAATTTCACATTTTCACTGAAAATCCATAAATCATATGTGTGTCAAAACAGACTAGTATGAGAGATTTCCTTGTTCTAATATTCTGGAGGGACTAAATATATAGAAAGAGACAGACTGTAGAAAAGAGAAAAGCAAGAAAAGAGTATCTACTGCAGGACAAATGTTACAGGAGGACAAAGCATGAGAATTATTGTTAGATAGAAGTATAGAGATACAAGTGTATAAAAGTAACCCAGTATATGTGTAAATGAACATACACAATACATTGTTTCTCCATCTAGCAACCTTAGGTATACGTTACATCTTGATCCGTATACAGATAACACCCAATTTTAATTTCTTAAGCACATATTTTTGCATAGTCCATATACATAATGAACACTTCAAGACCAGGATAAATGGCATGTACAATTCAGCAAAGTCCGTATGTCTATTAGAATTGTACTATTGATCTAGGTTATATAATTTTCTATATGATCAGTATACATCTTAACCATTACAACATCAGGATATATAGCAAGTTTCAATCCAAATTATTTATCGTTTTGTACCATAACACCCAAGGTCCATACATAGTATACACTTTAAGCATTGCATTGAAATGTAAAACAGGTCACAGGTATCACAGTTCATGACTAGGGCTCCCGGTTTTATGGTATTTATTTTTTGGCCATTTCCGTCTGTATTTATCCACATTCATTTTTGCCACACGCAAAAGGCGCCACTACAGCTAGTATTTTTCCACATTTATTTAAATTGACAATGCACACCAGTGCCCGGTTGTTATTGGTGAACACAATACATTCATCTGAAAACTTTGCCATTGTAGTACAATCACATGTGCATTTCACGAGACTTTGCAGACATTGAGGCTCTTTCTGGTTTTTTTAATGAAATAAAGACCACTGAAACTAGGATATTTAGCCTTTCATGTTTGAACTACCCTTGTGGAAAAATGGAGGAGAATTGCTGATGACGGAAACTCCATGGCTGAGAGACAAATGTCAATAACTCATATTAGCCTGGAAAATATTTCATTCTGGGTGCTTTGTTTTTTTACCCTGTGGTACAGGTAATACTGGCTTCCCCAACCCAATTCACTCACCAACAAATATATGTTTTGGTACAATGGTGCAAAAGTTAAGCTGTTAATTAATTTCCCAATTTTCTTAATGGACATTAAAATAAGAACACCAGTCCTGACTGTAAAATAGAGTACTGGCCATAACTCTACGTGGTGCATCATTTGGCAGCAAAAAATGCATCCTTGGAGTCACACTTGTAATAGGCTTTTCAAAAGTTTGTTCCGCCCAACTGATGCACATTTGTCATTGTTTGGGTTGTTCTTTTGGAACCGTGCCCAACCCTGGTACCCTCACTTCGCGTACATATTCTGCCGTCAACTCCAACCGCCTGTAAACTGTACAGGTGCCCTGAAACTGGGTGATGGCACACTTTGATATCTGGTCTTCACACTGTAAACAACGCGTTATACAGCAGGGAGGCACGCAATGTCTCGGGCACAAGCGTGAGAAATTTCGCACCTCAGCTGCCCCTCACTTCAGTCTCAGGAGCTGTCAACACATCAGCTCAACCTGAAGAGCAAACACGCTGAGTGATGACTGCACAGTCTTCTCTTTTGTTTCCATCTTGTTTTGTTGTTTTGTGCACTTGGAAAGCCAAGGTTGTCCAGTGTGGCATTCACGCCCCACAGGGACCTGCTTAACCCCTTTGCTGCAGATTGGCTCAGGGGATCGGCCGTCCTTGAAAGACCCTGAGCCAATAGGTCCACATGAGGGCGCTAAAAGACCCTGATTAAAAGGGATTTAAATGAATTTCGGTGTGCAAAGGAAACTGCATGCAGCGGCAACACGGCAACATTTGCTAGTGTTTTGCCGTTTCTATATATAAATACAGACAAAGGAAATATAGATTTCCGTCTGTATTTATATGTAAATATCCGTAAAAACGGAAAACCGGGAGCCCTATTCATGACATACATATCATAGATGTTACTCTACCAACACTAAGTGCTGCAATATGTCATATCTATCCAGTGCTTAATATTAACTTAATCTTTGAGAAATACATACATTTCTTTATCAATGTTTAGCCCATGTTCCACCGATCTTAATTTGCAAATCCAGCCCCCCCCCTGGATTGTCTGGAAGTAATTCCAACCCATGAAATCTTATTTGGGATAGTTCAGCCGGGCCATGTTTCTCATTAAAATGTACTGCCAAAGGGTAGCTTGCATTTCCATTTTTGATTGCCCGTATGTGCTCCTGTATTCTTTCCTTTACAGGTCTAATTGTACTGCCTACATAGATGTTTTTGCAAATACATATAATAGAATATACCATAAACTTTGTATTACAATTCATGAAGGAATTGATCTTGTGTTCAGTTGATGTATTGTATTTAAAGCTTCTGATTTTATCCAAAGTGTGGGGGCAGACAGAGCAGTGGCCACCTTTATGGAATCCAGTGGGTGGTCTACCAAGCCAGGTTGTGTTTAATGAGAAACATGGCCCGGCTGAACTACCCCAAATAAGATTTCATGGGTTGGAATTACTTCCAGACAATCCAAGAGGGGGGGACAAAGTTCATTGCTTACGCAAATTGGGAGGCTTCCTGGATTTGCAAATTAAGATCGGTGGAACATGGGCTAAACATCGATAAAGAATTGTATGTATTTCTCAAACATTAAGTTAATATTAAGCACTGTATAGCTATGAAATACTGCAGCACTTAGTGTGGATAGAATAACATCTATGATATGTATGTCATGAACTGTGAAACCTGTGACCTGTTTTCCATTTGAATACAATGCTTAAAATTTATACTATATATGGACCTTGGGTGTTATGGTACAAAACGATCAATAAGTTTGATTGAAACGTGCCATATATCCTGATGTTGTAATGGTTAATATGTATACTGATCATATAGAAAATTATATCACCTAGATCAGTTGTCCGATTCTAACAGACATACGGACTTTGTTGAATTGTACATGCCATTTATCCTGGTCTTGAAGTGTTCATTATGTATATGGACTATGCGAAAATATGTACTTAAGAAAAGAAAATTGGGTGTTATCTGTATACGATCAAGTTGTAACGTATACCTATGGTTGCTAGGTGGAGAAACAATTTATTGTGTATGTTCACTTACACATATATACTGGGTTACTATTATACACTTGTATCTCTATACTTCTATCTAACAATAATTCTCATGCTTTGTCCTCCTGTAACATTTGTCCTACAGTTGATACTCTTTTCTTTCTTTTCTCTTTTCTACAGTCTGTCTCTTTCTATATATTTAGTCCCTCCGGAATATTAGAACAAGGAAATCTCTCATACTAGTCTGTTTTGACACACATATGATTTATGGATTATCAGTGAAAATGTGAAATTAATACCAAGAAGATGCCTTTTTTAGATGCGTGCCTCTCTACATGAAATACACAGTGGAATATACTATTTAATTATGCAATGGCCGTGAATGGTCATAGCTATTAACATCGCTATAAATTAATAATAGAGTTGGTGCGGTGAAATAAAGATTTCAGTTGAAGTCTGAGGATATGAAAAAGTATGTAATTATTTTTTCGCATACTTTTTAGTGCGGCTTAGCACACCGCAGTGGCATAAAGTTGCAGTTCAAAATAACATATTAACTACAATAATGGCTGACGTGATCTCCTCCCTATATGCGTGTATGTGGATACCAACCATCTCCTCACGTGGCGTCACAATGGGACGTGGTCGGTAATAGTTTTAATTGCGATCCTATCGGTAGGGCTAGTGTTACCCATCCATAGAGCGAGCTGGAGGTTACCCAAGTCGGGTGAGTTTAAGCCTGGTGCTTTTTATATATATTCATATTACGCTGTGATAGATACGCGCGTTTGTGAACATTGAAGCACGGCTTGGTTATAAATACGGATGTTATTTTATAGTTGCTGTTTCCAAATACGAAAGATTGAAAACATTACCATGTGAGGCTTCAGCTTCCACAATTTCTTCTGTTTCGTGGGCCTACCAGCTCTTTTCAGCAGAGTAAGTTACTGTGAAATACTACTATACTTAAGAGAAGTATTAGAACATTTTTGACATATGGTGAGTGTTAATAGCTGAGTATTTTAACAGATGCCATGTAGCCTAAATCAGACCTGTCCATCATGAAGGTTGCTAGATGGGATCTTTACTGAATCCTAGTATTCTTAAGCGTATTTTATATATAAGAATAATTTATTTTGGTTATGACAATGCAAGTCATACTTAATATGGTACACCCTAACCAACATTGTTCTGAGATAGGACTTCACAATAAATGTAAATGTAAGTGTACTTGTAAAGCGCACTGCGACTCCATGGAGTATCCTGGGGCTGAAGACCGCTGGGGAACCCGTCCTGGTTTTCCCTGTGAGATGGTCCCTTTCTGGGTATCTCCAAGGTGAAACCAGGCATCCCCGACGTCTTTGGGGGGCCGTTGTAGAGATGAGGCAAGCTTAATGCCCAGAGTTGCCGAGTGTGTTCCCTGGTTAGAGTAGGCACCGAGGCGGGAATTATCGAGTCTGTTTGACCCTGGTCCACGACCCTGCCGCGTCAGGAATTGAACCTGATCCCAGGCCGTTCTCTGCTTACGGGTCTGCCGCCTCTAACCAGTGAGCCACACCACTCCACAATAGGAAAATACAGTGATGTCTAAGAGCATGGTTGTAAGGTTAGCTACACAATTTGAAACATAAGAGAGGGATAGTCTAGCGCTTCTTTAAATTTTTGAGTTTGGCTAACGTTTTAAATAATGGTTGTTTATGGACGGGTCCTGTGAGGATACTATGTACATAACTATATGTGTCTTTCTCAGAGACTGGTCCGCTTTCTACTAGAATGCAGTATTTTGGGCAATCTTATCCATACCCTTTTTTACTTGGAGGAAAGGGTTCAACTAATCTCAGATACCACAACCTACCTTTGAGGTATTTATTTTTCCCATCTAACCTGCTCTATTTGGTAGTGGGCATTATATTTTGTGTTTTTACACTTCAAGGGTATTTTTCTTGTGGTGACTTTGGCCCTTTTTTTCTTTCTTTATCACTCCTCACAATAATCTCTAAACACGATTCGGTGTTCATCATTCCTACTTCTTTCCAACATCAACTGGATGTAGGTTGTGTTGATGAGATTTGATTGTCATTACAAATGTATTAAATTCTAAATTCTAATTTGGGATAGAGGTCCCTTTGATCTCTTTTGGTTGAACTTGTTTTCTTTATGGGTCATACTGGAGTTTTTTCTTCTCTTTTATAAACCTTCCCTTAGTTTAAATATCTAAGATTGTGTTATATTATCTTATTAACAGCCTTGAAAAAGTCGTCTAACGACAAAACACTCGTCGGCTGTCTCATTGTTGTAACAACGTGTCAACAGTGGGGAAGATCTCTGATTACTACATATGTTTTGTCATTATTACGATTGGTCTTTTTATTGTTATTAATCTGAACCCTGATTTTCATGAGTCAGTAGATAATTTATTTGTGCTGTGCTCTGTCATTCAATGTACATGTCCATGAATATAGTAAAGTGACTATGCAGCAGAAGAGGACTGCAGTGCAACCAGGCAGGTAGTATGTCAACTATTGAATTATTTACCTGTGTGCTTCCCAAAAAAAACCGATGTACTTACCCGGTGGAGTTGTTGTTGCATCCATACACAGGACTCCTGCCCAGGCTGCCCCATAGTCTGTTAAATATATCTAAAGAAATAGCGTATTACATGAGTGTTCACCACTGAGTAGGGTTGAGTATGTTCCAAGCCATCGATACAGGATAACCTCTCACTATGTAAGCAGTTCCTTGAAATGTATTCAACTCTAACTTAGAACCTGCCCTTCTGAATTACTTTGTGGTAGTTACTGCGCCTCAGAAATAGTAAATATACTGAAACTCTGAACAGGATGAGCATGTGCTTCATTGGTCACTGGAAGAAAGGTAAGAGATATACTGTAGTAATTTAAAAAACTGTAGAAGGTTTTTATCTTATGTCAGAATATTCTAGGAAAAATATTGGGAGAATTAAATATTCACCCTTAATATAATGTACAAAATTATTGTCCCATTTGTTGAAGAGTTTCTAATAATAGCTCAAATGGATCAATATTTTTGTTTATTTAGGACACAATATTTCTGTTAGAAGATATTTTGGCCACACTAGTCTGGTATTGCAGCCCTACTCTTCCTGCAGGAAGGGGACAGATGGGGAGGGGACATGAAACTTCCCTGCGGTGGCCTGCCCCTTCCATCAGTTTGGAGGCAGAAAAAAAGCAACCTTTGCAAGTGAGGCCCCACCATCAAGTGGTACAATAAATATATCAACTGAATTTTCTAATTCACTTGGGTGATGAACAATTGACAACTGAGCTTCATACTTTGAGAAAGGTTGGGGATCCAGGGAATATGATTCGAGTTCAGGCAGATTTGATTCCCTCCAAGACAATTTTGACATTTGTTGTCAGTATTGCTGTTTTTGAAGCTTTTTGAAACAATGATTACAATCTAGACATTGATGTCTGTTCAAAGGGTTATTGTTCATTAATGATGGGTAGGGTCACTGTTTTTGATAGTCATAGACTTGATAGTTAATCAATGGGTTTTCTGTAGGTCAGTGCTAGTTTGTCAGAATCTTTTCTTATTATATTTCAGAGAATATTTAGGCTGTAATGTAGATGGGCCTTATAAAGATTGTGTCTTTTTTGCTCTTGTTGGTAAACTTGACTAGTGGCTCATGAAGTGCATTGTACAGCAATGGGCAGTATCCCTGCTTTTGAAAAATGTGTAAGGTCCCCCCCTCAAGTCATCAACTACCATTCTCTGTACCATTTGGCACCATTTTCTTAATTTGCCAGCATCTCTGCCTTCACGTTGACATATTGATTATTGCGACTTCTCTGAAAATACCCTTTTTTGGCATACACAGCACCTCACTGTCTGCGTATGTTTTACTGCTAACTATAACTATTGCACCTTTCTCTCATGCCTCCTCATCACACTACTGGGCACTGTGGCCTAAGACTAGATAAAGCACCTCTCTCTGTTCACTCACACACAACACCATTTTGCTTTCCACTTAGTATCACAACAACTACAGCACTCTGCTAACCTTGCACCCGTGTAGCATACTACACACCCAAAAATGTCAGCCCACATAGTACTATGAAGCACTATATAAATGCGTAAATATTATACAATACAAAATATTCAGCTGTTGTTGGGCCTACCAAATTGCAGGTTGCTATAAATTAGTGTGGCCCAGTAGAACCAAATAATTCACGAAAGAGAAGTCCTGTGCCCCTAAGGTACATATAAGGCAACATTTTATGTTTCCAGATAAAGAAAGAGACATTCATTGAAAATGGTTATGAAAAACTAGGACTCTAATGTGATCACATCAGTATGCTTAGAAGTTCTTGTTACACATGTTCAAATCTTTTGCACAATATTTAACTAGTAGTCCTAACAAGTTTAGGCTATTGGACCCCAATGGAAACCACTGGTAATATCACTAATGTAATGCGTTATATGATCAGTGGGAGGACAGGACCTGCCAAAATAGTTGTAACTAGCGATTGAGCATTAAAGCTGTTAAGATCCTGTATAACTGTAGAAACGACATATGTATAACATGTAAGCAGATGCTTATTAACAAAAACTCAATAAACAGAGGTTTAAAAAAAAGAGAAACAGGACTCTATTGAATAATATATTCTTAAAAACTAAAAATGCATAGTGAAAAAGGGAGTGAGCTTATGATTTCTTGTAATGGTAATATTTTTACCAAGCAACTTGATTTTAACATACAAGCATAAATTTCCCCGGTCCACTGTAAACTCTGCAGGGCTGTGCAGAATTGTGGAGTGTTGCTTCCACACACTTTGTGAAATTACGGGAGCAACTTTGCAAAACCGTTCTGAAAAAACAAATGGTAGATAAAGGTTCTGGCCCTGTATCACACCAATCTAGTGTGTGTGCAGATGCCTTGGTCTATCCTATGACCTGGAGGGGTGAAGTCATATGGAGGACTACTGGCCCTGTCCTGGGTTTAGCACATAGAGGGATCATGACAGCATACCATGTTCTTTGATTTATAGTTTGACCAGACCTATTTTTTAAATCTGTGTCAGAGGGGGTATGGCCTTTTGTTTAAAGTTCCCCTATTATGTGACACCCAGAACCCTGCGCTGACAATACAAGCTTGATAGTAGGAATCTGTATGTTTGTTAGTCTGAGTAGTTAGTGAAGTCAGTGGGATTTATTTTGGATGCTCCTGGTTTAGATTGGCACAAGTGGGATCCATATTTTATGACCCTAGTTCAGCATGGCACATACAGAGGATGATGCTAGCTTTCACAACAAGTCTGCCTTTTTGTGGCTGGGGATGGAGACCCAGAAACTGAAGTGAGGTGGATGGAGACAGAGCTACCATTAGATATTCCATGAAAACCTTGCCAGCCAAGCACTGACGATTAATTCTTCCTGAGCACGGATATTTGGTAGATGGTAGAGTTAAAGGATGAGACTGCAGTTTCTGTTGTTAAAAGTGAGAAAGGACGTTTCTCAGTTGTGCCTCTCTTTTTGTCTTTCCACGATTGCAGCTTTACAAAGGCTGATGATAGCCAGGTACAGAGATCTCACACTTTTTTGTCCCCATGTGTTGAGTGCTCCTGCTTGGAGACATCCACCATACTCTAACTTCTGTGAGAAGCATCTCTTCTCACAAAGACTGTGGGGTCGATTAGAATGTCATCCGGAAAGGCTCCGAACGGCATTCGATTAGTCCGAATCCGATTCGGAACTCTCCATTTCAACCGACTCAGACATGTTTTCCAAAGACTGATTATGATGGCTGGAAACCGTTTAAACTGTCCAACTCGGTTCCGAAAGGTATTGGGAGTAACTGAGTCGCTCGGAGCCGAATCGTAGCAGTCGATGGACCACGTTTCGAGCCGAGCGATTAGGACCTCAGATTCGGACAGCCTTTCCGAATTGGTTGTTCAAAAACGGATCAACTGTTGGAATCTGACTTTGGGGGCTTATATCGGGACCCTGGAGGTACCGACAGGCCTCTCCCTACCCATGCATGCACAGTGTGGCAGGCACCATGGGGACCCGGCAAAGGGTGCAAGGTTTTCCCCAACCACCCCTTTTGTCAATGGGGCGTGTGTTCTCGGTCGGAACACAGGCTCCCATTGAAGTCAATGTGAGTCCCACCAAATGATGTCCAGAAGCATCGCAATCATTTGGTAGGACTCGCAGAACCCAATTCGGTCGGAAATGATTCAGAAACCGGTTCGGTCAGAAGAGTTTCCAGATGACATCGAAATCCGCACCTGTGTCTGGAAGCAGCCTAAAAAGAGCACTTGAAGTATAACCACTCCAAACTGGTTCCAAAGTTTGACGCAATGGATCCTCATTCTCTGTCCAGAAAATGTGTTTAAAAGTGGGATTTAACCCACCCCACTTTGTCCAGTTCCAAATCTTTCATGACTAAGGAGGAGAGTGCTTTGCAGAGTTCTCAAATATATACTGTCTAACCAAGGCTGGTGCTTGCCTGCCAGCCAGTATTCTAGAGGTGAGGGTACATCACCAAAAATTGTAACTTTTTGTTGGATGAACCAAGCATTTCCCTGGTGTCTTGAAGCCTTCCTGCCTGCTGAGAGTGAAGAAGTGTGCCTGACCCTGCAGGAGAAGATGCTGTCAAAAAGAAGGAGCCCAGTGTGTTCCCAGAGTGAGGAGCACACGGAGAAAGCAGATGTTGTCAGAGGACTATCCATATTGTGAAGGGGCCCCACTGGACTCTCTGTGGGATTCTTGACCAAGAATTGACTCAAACCTGAGGCATAAACTATGTGGTGGAGCTGCACCTCGCTACTGAATGCCTGATCAGCAGTGGAGGCCACAACTGCAGCTTGCTGTTGACTGCCCGATTGGCTTGGGAGGCCACAAATATACCTAGCTTTTGGGCAACAGATTCACCTGGGAGGCCAGAACAGCACCGCACTGTTAATAGTCTGATCTACCTGGGAATCCACAGCTTCACCTCTCTAATTAATATCAGATTGGCTTGAGAGGCTTTGTTGGGACACCACATCAGTTGGAGAGACGGCCTTATTGGACATGGCAGTATCATGAACCCATGCTGTCTTCTGTCAGCGTCATCATCCACGTCCCCCTTGCGACAGCAGTCCTTGTGAGTATGGACAGGGCCTGGTTTGGCACCCGACCTACGAGAGTATTTCATGTTTTCCGCACAAACGGAGCTGCTGAATGGAGGCACGCATGAAAACGTCACGCGCCAAACACTTATGACTTGCTACCTGAAGGAGACCATGGTAAGATAGAGTGACTGTGTTACACTCGCGACCACTATGTGTAGTGATTGTGATTACTGGCACCTTTGTTTAATCGGTGCCCCTGCCACCAGTATTGGGGACTATATCACCTAGAAGTTCCCTGGGTGTGAAAACGACATTTGAACGGGAGGGAATGTCATTATTTGAAAAATATAACCAGGGATTCAGCCCTGCATTAATCATTGGACTGTGTAGTATTTAATTTTCTTATATAATTAAAGTGCTGTGTTTTTGTTTAACAAAACACTAGAACTGGGCTCGACATTCAAGTCGTCCTCACTACCTTAAGAGCCAAGTGCAGAAAGGGTTGTGCATAGCGCAGTTTGAAAAGTCATACCAGAACCTTAGGACACCATATACCTGTAAACCCCACTATTGGGCCTTGTAACCCCTACTTGCCCTTGCCCAGGAACGTTATCTAACAAAATGTGAAGAAAATAGTTTGCTGAAATTACAATTCAACATTTCAGGAGATGTGCCCAACAAAATTATGTTTAAACATTTTACAAGTAAAATTGTGTTGGCCTTTTAATTGGAAGGGCATTTCAAATCTTCACAGCTTTTGGTAGTGAAAAAAGCATGACACCCAGTTCCACAGGTAGAACAAACATACCCGTAATCCAAGCAGAACAGCAAATAGAAACAAGCTTTGACAAAGTCACTAGGTATAACTTTGTTTTTATGTAGTTTTAATGTAGCATATTTTTTGTTTCGTACTACTGATGGTTTACACTAACTAGACAGACAGTCTATAAATGTAGCAACAGTTTTGTCATTCACCTAGAGTGGTCAGCTAAGTATATTGTAGCACTCTGTTAACTCATTTGTGCTTACAGTATGTGGAGACGAAGGACCTGATTTAAGGTTGGCAGCAAGGTCGGATTGGGAACGTGGGCAGTCTGGCATTGGGTGATGGGCTGTTGCTTCAGGGGCATCTGTGGGCTAGTTTTTTACGGCTTCTGTAAACCAGCCCACAGAAATGTACTGTCCTCCCCAGCCCCGCCAGACCCCTATAAAGTGTTGCTAGTTTCATGGGAATTACCCTGAAAAGCTGCCATATTGTGGCTGGGGGACAGGTGTTGTTCTAGCCTTTAGGACTTTCTCACCCCTGTCCCTGCCACGTGTGGCTGGCCTGGCCCGTGAGCAGTGTCATTCCCACGCTGGGCCATCAATTTCAAGGCATGGCTGGTGAGGGGAGCGTGGGAGTATGCAGGGGCCGCATGTGGGCGGTACGGGGGCTATTCTTACCTAAGCCCCCCTGGAGTAACAACATAAGCCGTGAGATCTTCTTGACCCCCTCCTCCCCTGCCATGTCATACCCTAAGACTATAATGGATTGGCGATGAGGTTAGAAAGAGAAGTGGCCTTGTTAGGGGTCAGATGTTGTCGTCTCGGTCCCAGTATCTTTTAGGCCTTGGTGGAGGGGTGTTTGAATAGGCCTTGTCATAAGGTCACCTTCTCCAGAGGATAAAAACATAGAATGTAGCGATATGGTCTCAGAGCTGCTGATGCTGCAACTGTGGAAGTACCTTTGAGTTCTGGCTTCAGCTCAACATCCAGGGATTCAGGGCAAATCACTTGGGTCCACATGCATCATTGTTACATTTTGCGATTTCTTAATTGCGAAAATTAAGGAATCGCAATTAAGAAATCGCAAAATGCTATGCATTAAAAAATCGCAATATTTTTTGTGATTCGGTATTTTTTCTTAATTGCGATTCACAATTTGCGAATCGCAATTAAGGAAAACCCTTCCGATTGATTCCTATGGGTCAAAAGGCCCATAGGAATGAATGGGAAGGCATTCACATTTTGCGAATATCAAATTGCGATTCGCAAAATGTGAATGCAATTTCAAGGGTGCAGGGGGGGGTCCAAATAACCCCTCCCTGCACCCCTGAAATTTAACTTTGAATGCAATTTACACACACACATGCCCCAAGGGCATGTGTGTGTGTAAATTAAAAGTTTCAAAAATGCAATTTGTGCATATTTGAAAGTTTTCGGTAAATTAGCATGAAGTTCAACTTCATGCTAATTTATCCCTTCCAAAGTGCGAATTCGCAATTTAAAAATAATCATGCATTGCATTTAAGAAATCTGAAATTGCGATTTCTTAAATGCAATTGCAATTTTAGAAATCGCAACTTGGTTGCGATTCCTAAAATTGCGAAATGCATGATGCATTCCAAATTAGTCAATTGCATTCGCAAACGGCTGAAAATTGCGATTCGCACCGTTTGCGAATGCAATTGACGTTGATGCATGTGGACATTGATCTCCCTACCTAAAATAGAAATGAATTTGATTTTGTGCAATGTAGCTGGTGCTCCTTGTAATTGCTCCAATGCCTTGGGACCGAGTTCATTCTATATAAAGCTACAAACAAGAAATACTGACCATTTGGGAATGTAGGCCACCGTTTTTAGGAGGGCCCGGTCCTAATTGTGATTCCACTTTGATCCTGGCTGGCAGAGCAGGAATGCCACAGTAAATAGTGGGGGTTCCAGCCCAACAAAGCTGGGGGTACCCAGCCCTCTTTTAGAGGTGGGGAAAGCTCAAGGTTGGCAGTGGTGGAGCTTCAGCCATTTGTGCCTTCGGAAATCTTTGACCAATATTCGTACATCACAGGGGCATAGGTCAATGTACTTCTGAAAGCCTGCTTGTCCATATTATAGCTGGCCTCCAGACAAATGGACCCTGCTACCCACTCTGCCCCTGCAGCCCCCCAAACCATTACCAATTGGCTAGGAGAAAACTGAGGTGTTAGGGTCATTCTTTTAAAAGTCCCACATAATGAGGACAGGTGCACTATCAACATTAATGGCCTTATTACGACTACGGCGGTCCTTAGGACAGCCATGCTGTGGCGGTCTGACTACCGCCACACTGCGGGTCAACCCACAGTATTACGAGTCGGGCGGTTGGACCGCCACAGGACCACAGCGTCATTCGTGGATCCAAGATCCCACAGCAGTTGCGCAGTGGTCAGGGAGAAACGATATGCAATGTCTGACAGAATATCGACGGACAGAAACTCGACCTACAAAAATATTGACACAGAAATATCGAAGTCAAAAATATCGAAAAACAAATATCGTTGTCAAAAATATCGATGTTACAAATATTGTTTTTTAAAAATGTTTCAATAATGTATAATTAAGGAAATAATATATATAATTAAAAGAAATATAGTTAAAATATTAAAACATATTTAAAAATAATAACTAATAAATATAATGTTAAAATAAATTAAACATATACATATAAATTAATATATATACTTACTCCACATAGTGCAACAATAGGGAAAGTGTTGGATAGCGTAAGAGTAAAAATTACTATTCCCACTCCAGAGAGCACAACATTAGGGAAAGCACTGCATAGCGCAGGGGTTAAAATTACTATTCCCACTCCAGTGAGTGCAACAATAGGGAAAGCCCTGGATAGCGTAGGGGTAAAAATTAATATTTCCACTCCATAGAGTGCAACAGTAAGGGCAGCGCTGGATAGCGTAGGGGTAAAAATTACTATTCCCACTCCAGTGAGTGCAACAGTAGGAAAAGCGTTGGATAGCGTAGAGGTAAAAATTAGTATTCCCACTCCAGAGAGTGCAACAGTAGGGAAAGCGCTGAATAGCGTAGTGGTAAAAAATACTATTCCCAATCCAGTGAGTGCAACAGTAGAGAAAGAGTTGGATAGCGGTGGGGTAAACATTACTATTCCCACTACAGAGTGCAACAGTAGGGAAAGCGCTGGATAGCATAGGTGTAAATATTACCATTCCCACTCCAGTGAGTGCAACAGTAGGGAAAGCGTTGGACAACATAGATGTTGAAAATAACATTCTTATAAATGAAATAAATGTTATAATTAATTAAATGTAAATGTAAATGAATAGGCATTTATATAGCGCACTACTTACCCGTAGGGTCCCATGGCGCTTCGACCGCTGCGAAACCCTTCCTGGCTTCCCTGAGAGATGGTCCCTTAATGGGTATCTCCAGGGTGAGACCAGGCATCCCCGGCGGTCTGGTGCGGCCGTTAGTGAAGATGAGGCAAGCTAATGCCCAGAGTTGCCGAGTGTGATCGCTGATCAGAGTGGGCACCGAGGCGAGAGAATTATCGAGTCCGCTGACCCTGGTCCAGAAACCTGCCGCGCCGGGAATCGAACCCTGGTCCCGGGCCGTCCTCTGCTCTCGGGTCTGCCGCCTCTAACCAGTGAGCCACACTACTTCACCAATTAATGATTTATTATTAAATGTAGGGGGAAAAACTACGAATATATGAAAAATAATAATTACTCTAATAATAATAAATACTTCCCACCCTATTCCTCTATAAGCACACACCTCAATTACATTAATTTTCAATTGATCAATTAATAAAAATTAATTTGCAATTAATAATTAATCTTTTTTTACCAATAACAATACATAATATGTAATAAAAATGAATTTGCAATTAATACTAAATTAACCAAAAAAGCAATACCAATAAATATTTAATAAAAATAATACCCAATTTATAATTAATTAACAAAAGAATTAATTATCAATACTCAATTTGTCTTAATTAATTACTTAATTACAAATAGTTTACTTCCCACCCTATTCCCCTATAAATCCACAACCCACTCCAATAATAAAATAATACAAATAAAATAATTATCAATGAATAATAATTAATTACCAATTCATAACAATAATTAAAATGAATAATTACTTAATTAAAATTAAATGACTTCCAACCCTATTCCCCTATAAACCAGCTACAGAAATAAAACACACAATTTATTTAAAATACATTAATAATTCCTAAAAAATATTATTTAATTTACTATAATTAAATTACTTCCCACCATATTCCCCTATAAACCCACAACCCACTAAGGTACTAAAACGCAGAATGTACTTTTAAAAAAATTACTAATTTCTATCAAATGTATACATATATTTAGAAAAAAACTACAATACTTAATAAAGAATATAGAACACATACATATAAAATACATACTAAAATACATAACACTCATAAATATCGATATTATTAACATCGATAATTTAACTATCAATATTACTAACATCGATATTTGCAACATCAATATTTCTTACCTTAACTTCGATATTCTGGTAGTCGATATTCTTGATTTCGATATTTTGTTGAAGGGAAGGGAGGTGAAGAGGCAACAAATGTGGCCCGCTACTGGGTCTGGGTATACATGCAGGGAGGCACAGGTTGTGCCCCCCTGGATTTGTTCCCCCTGTTTCTGCACGGTGTGGCATGCCACACTATGCAGGATGGTGCAGTCGACATTCTCACAGTGGCAGGCTGCATGTTAGGCTCTCCTATGAACCTAACAGCCCACTCCTGTGAGACCGTCTCAGCACCGCCTGCCCGATCAGGATTTAACTCGTAATCCAGCAGGTGGGCGCACCACGGCTTTGGCAATCCTCCAGCAGACGGCACAGTGGCAGCGCCGCTGGAGGACCGCCCAAGTCATTATAAGGCCCTATGTCATTTGTATCAGTGTTTTATTAATGGAGATGCTTGGATAGTATAGATTATAGATACTGCATTTTTTGTGTACTCCTTTGTGTTCTTTCACTGGAAACACCACACTATTTGTTTCATGTGCATTGTTCAGATAGACACAGGCTGTTAACACCGCATATTTTCTATAATTTACCAAATATGGGCAGACACACTGATTGCAGTCACTTCTCAGTGTACATCATGTGGTTAGATTACCCAGACCGGCACCCTGTATACTCGTCTTGTGTCACGGATTTCATTACTTTATGCATCAGAAGGAGAACTTACTTCCCAAGTACGGGAAGCAACGAGGCCGGTCAAGTTTGTTTAGATAAAAGGGGAGCTGGCTATTCGTTTTCCGTTTCAGATAACTGTATGAGAAATTTGAATAGAAAACCATAAATAAGATTGTAAAAATATTTATTCTGTGAATATTGAAAAATGAGCATCATATTTAAAAATAAAGCCCGGATTTTATAGGCAACCCTTGCACAGGATCAGCATAGTGTAAGTAATAATTTGCATTGTGAAGTAGCTGAAAGCAGAGACCTAGGTGTTCAGTGTGACTACATTGTGCTGAGATTGATGGCCCTCTGATGTGCGGGATACCGGTCAAAGATTTCGAAGGCAGAACTAGCTGAAGCTCGGCCACTGCAAACCTGGAGCTTTCCCCGCCGCTGAGGCAGGGGGGCCGCAAGCTTGGGTGGGCAGGAGCCCTTCTGATATACTGGTCAGCAAAGGTTATTGGCCTCTAGCAAGCTTGTTACCAGACTTTGACATATGTTTCAGCCGTGGGTGTCAGTTTGTAACCCAAGCCTTTTTCAGGACATAAACAACATCACATTTACAAAGAACAGATGCCATTTATTTAACCTGCCATGTGGTGCATCAAATGGTCCAGAGTGTCTTTGTTTATTTAGCGGTGGTGCAACTCGTGCAGCATACAACCTTGCATCAGTTACATCATTCTCCGAATGCTTATGTGTGGTGCTTCTGTACAGCAACAGTGTACACTACAGCGTAAAGTCCTGATAGCACCTTGAAGTTTCTTTCAGAAACATGCATATGGAGATTGTCAAACGGCGAAAGAAACATGCATATGGAGATTGTCAAACGGCTCTGCTCCAAGTCTTCCTTTAGATGATTGTAGTTACAAATCCTTAGATGCTGTAGGTTAAACAAACTCTGTTACATGGGCTGTAGAGTCCACTGTTACGTGAGGGAGGGTGGGAATTCCTTGGTATATTTCATTTAGGTAGTTTTTCTATATCACATGCTAGACTCGATCCAGGGAGTCAGCACACTTTACAATAGGAGACACATTTTAAGGCAAAAAGCATATAGCCAAACAGCACAAAACAGAGGCAAACAACATATATAAAAAAATAATAATAAGAGGAATGTATCCAGACAATGTAGAAGGGCATTTCACATAACAGAGCATTATGGATTGTCTTTCCATGGCCAATAGTGAGAGGTTTCCCTGGCTCGATTATCTGAAACGTGCATTTAGCGTATTGGGTGTAACAGAGTTCTTTAATAACTCCTATAATTAATATGCCTTCTCATGCAAAGTCTTTAATAACATCTTTACATTATTCAAGTGCCAGTGCATGTCACAACTAGCAAATAAATCAGCGAAGAGTCTTGAGAATGGGCAATGATAATTGTTCCACCAAGCAGATGCAACCCTACCTTTATCTTTTTTTATGGAACCTCAACATAGATTTTATTTAACCAGATTTCTTGTAAGCAATTTGTACTTTCTGGTATACTTTCTCAATCAAGGTGGCTGGCATGACTACCTTCTGCCTGCCCATGTAATAATGTTGCAAAACAATCTACTCTTCCCTGTGTTTTGTGATTTGTACAAAAATTTGAGATCCACATTTATGCTTCCAACACTGAGACAATGCTGCCATTTGTTCTTATAGAGAAGGTTTTAATCACTTACAGTCACTCTATTTCTTTGATATTTGTTTTGCTGTCTTAAATTCTATAAGAGGAGCCCTGATAATATGAAAACACTATGGATAACTGAGTGAATCAAATCGTAGCGCATGCTGTAGTGCTTTTTTGCATATGCACTTTCTCTCTCTTGCAGGCTGGGAATGGAATTCTTTTGAGGCTGTGACAGATTTGCCAAGAAATGTACACTGGAATAGTCTTATCGAGTTGCCATTTCATTTCTTATGGTTTTATTGGATTCAGCATGCTTTTAATGATTTTGAGTATTATACCTAAATTATGTATCTCTACTCCATGACATCTTTTGATCGAATGCATTGTTATTTATGTGCTTTTATGATTTGCTTGTCAAATTGAGTAACGTTTATGATCGATTGATGCACTTAGAAGCTCTTATCTTTTTACACTAGGTTAGAAAATAGTTCTTGGTTGATACATGTTCCAGTGTAATTAGGAGCACTTTTGGGCGTTTTTGGTAAAAGATTAGAAAGTGGTTCGGTAATTTAGCACACCTCGGTGTGGGGGGTAATCTGCTTTTTACTGGCCATAATTGACATATTCTGGAAACATATCCAGAGCAGGAGTGCTTAGGGGTGTAATTTTTTCCGAAACTTGAGACTTTTAGTTGAAGACGTGCTTTGCTTCAAGATGTTCTGTACTTTTCAGACCACCTGGGGATGTTGCTTGTTTTTAGATGAAAATCCCATATTCTATTTGTCCACCTTACATTTTCTACACCAAAGCACATTTTTAATCAGGCCTATCCTACATAAACCTTTATTATGGTCTGGTAGCAATCAAAAGATTCAACAGAGAGAGTTTTCAGTCTTTCCACATCCACGCAAAGACCCAGGGGATCATACAAGCAATTCCAAAGCGAGGGCCCCAACATGTGATGTAAGATCCTGTTAAGATATTAGAACATAGTTTTAAAAAAGTGATTACTCAGGTCATACAACAGGCATCTAGATCATTTATGATAGAGGTTTAGCATTTATTGAGGTAAAAAAGGTCTTAGAATGGTGCGGTACATAAACATCTGGAGGAGTGTATCAAATGGCATGACTACATTAAAAGTTTTTTTATCGAGTGACAGAAACTTATACAATTCATGGCATACAATTATTACAAATATTGACAGATATGTACTTATTTATAGTACCTTGGCAGTTGGATATCGGGTTTGGCCAGATTGGGGAAGGGGGTGGGTGAAAGTTGAGGGAGTGGAGTTAACAGGAATTCCTCATATTTTGAATTAAAACCCAAGTATCATAAGGAAGCAAAATACGTCATACTTACCTTTTTTCACTCTAGATAGAACATGGTATTACTTTCCAATGATGTAGATTTTGTTGCATTCTGAACGTTGTTAATAAAATAAGGGCAAATATTACAACTATCCAATAACAACTAAATCTATTCATCGTAAATTGGCCCTTGAAAGTGTCAATCATTCCCTGTATTGTTAGTCAGCTGCCACGAGGGTTGTGTGAAGTCTTGTTTGAATGCTGCCAACGGTACCCTATTAGGACCTGGTGCTCTGTTGCTTTTCATGGTAGACATGATTTTCATTATAACTGCTTTTCCCCATGGAATGGGTTGCACCAACCTTTCCCTGGCCCTGAGACTCTTTTTCTTATTCTCCTTCGCTCTACCCATTATAGTGTAACAGCGAATGCGTTCTTCATTGTCAATAATTGCATCTGTGAGTATTTTTCCTTCAGCATAATACAACTGTTATAAATATTTTTCCCAAGTCTCTTCGTGTATGGCATTAAATCGTGGAGAAGGGCCATCCCGCTGACGATTATGTTTCCAAAAAACTATTGTTGGTACGCATTTACAAATATTATACCATCTTTTACTTCCAAGTTCTGATTTCACTTTCCAGCAATTTGCACTTCGTTCTTTGTTTATTGCAGTCATTGCATGGTAAATGTCCTACCTGAGACTCTCATCAGTTCGAAGAGAATTCACACTAGCTGCTTGTTTGGGAAATGCTCAAACACATATCTCCTCTGAAGTGCAGTTAGTAAGCACCATTGCAATGTATGCATCTTTATTTAATAGTTTTACGAACATTGCAACATTACCAACATTGCAAATATAAATCAGGGGCGGCTGGTGACATTTAATAGCGGTGCTACATATAAAGGGGTCCCAGTTGGAACAATGTGAATGACACAAAATCACAGTTCATACAAACAATATATACAATAAAGTTAACACAGCCAAACATGATCTGTTGTTGATGGGTAGGAACGGACAAGGGTGTGTTGACGTTTCGACCTCAGAAGTGTAGGCTGATTCATGCCCTACTGCGGGGTCTTCATCAGGACAGGTGGGGGTAGGATGTCAGGGTAGTGAAGAAGGGCACCTATAGGTAGAAACACGCTATTCTGTATGGGGAATATTACATGCTATTATTCAAAACGGCTGTAACAATCACACCATATTACCTAAAAAGGCACGCTGAGAGATATCTCACCGAGCAGGGGAAACCTTCCCTTTGACATTATCTTTAAAGAATTCAATGTAGTTATTGTGTTAACGAAAATAGCTCAAAAATTGTGCAGCGAGTTTTGCCACTTCCCGTTTATAAGAGGGTCCTGCTCAAACCTGGATGGATTTAATGTTAAATGAGGGCTCCTTGTCCTGGACATGCAACTGTAAATAACAAATGCAAGGGCTGGTGCTTCAAAACTGGAAGAAACAAACTGTAAATTATATCGAAGTCTACCACAATGTGGCATTATGGATTCTAGTACAGTGGCTCCACAGCGCGGCCTGTTATTCACCCTTACCTTTCATCTAGTTAAGCTTCGGAAAGGCCTGCATGCATCTACAGTTAACCTTTGCACAGCTGCTCACCGGGGTGCTCCTGCGATGCCCATGCCACATTGCTGCCCCTCTGGTCCTGGAACTTCCCCTACTCCGCGGGAGCCCTAAGAGCCACATGTTTTTCCACCGGCCCCTGCCCTTCGCATCATTTGATTTGGTGGAGTTTGCTTCCCGTCTGCCCAGTGCAGCCCAGCCAATCCCAAGGCTGCCCTTTATAGTACAGAGTATTAGACCTGCATCAAAGTGTACGAGAGCTGCGTTGGGATTAGCATGAGCAGGGCAAACCAGCCCTCCATCTGAGGCCAGAGATCTGCCATGTCTGTCCCCCAGACTCTCAAATACAGTGCAGCTTCAGAGACCTTTCAAGGGCGCACGTCATATTGGGCTTTCCCAAGCCAGTGTCCATCCTAACATGTGCACTTTAATTTACGGAAACAAATGTTTTTTATCGGCAATTATACAAATTGCTGGACATATGTTCAATGGTCTGATGCCTACGAGAGAGATGCACATAACATTGGATATTACGGCAGTGGCGAGGGAAGATTGGGAATCTCCTTGCAGCAAAGAGGACTGTGTATTTTTAATATCTGTGCGACATTTTAACAACGAACATTCACGGTGCATCATAGCCATTGAAGGCAAAATGAATTTTTATCTCAAATTCGATCTATTATGATAATCTAAAGAAATAGGAGAATGCTGTCATTTGATATGATAAAGAAATAAAGACACACAGACATTTCTGCCATGAATAGTGACCCACTTGCCACGGACCACAGTCCCTCGGATCAACAATTGTAGGTTGCGCCTCAGCATGCATGATCCCTGGTTGGAGCTCGGTCCCCAGCAAGTTCACTAACTCCTCCTACTTCATGATTAGCTGAAGTCTGGTCACTACACTACATACCCGCTATGTGCCTCAGGAGGGTCACCTCTGCAACTACCGTGGAAGGAGGTCTATTAAGCTAAGCCTCCACTCACAAGTGACTGTGACGGACTGCTACTGAATTGGCAGGTCCTACTACAATGCACGGAATTCCCCAACAGAGACTCACCTTTTACAGGTATATAAGCGTCCCTACCTACTTGAATCGCTCCAGCTATAGTCACCATGCTTGACAGCTCCCCTGTGCCCAAGGGCAAGCCTAGCCCACCAATGTGTCACTACAGCATCCCTTTTCTCTCTTTTGCTTCACTCCGGAAGGCGCTTCATTGGACACTTGACCTACATTATGAAAGCGGCGGCCTGCGGCAGCGTTCCTGACTTTTCAACCTACTTTTCAGCACGATGACCGACCCCCACTCCTATTCCTGGGAGAGTGACATTTCCGGGACAGCCTGTGCCGGAGCGCCTGGCTACTCCCTGAACTGGGTTAGGAAAATGTTGGCCATGTTGGCTGTTACAGTTCTTGAATTGTTCACTTTGGAACTATCCCCTACTAATACCTTCCCAGCCCTCTTGGTCTATCGACCGCTTGGAACGCTCGGCCAGTTTGTTTCGAATATGACTGATCTAGCTGCCAATCTAGTGATTACTTCGGCCAATTTCACTGTGCTGGGAGACCTAAATCTACATTTAGATGACCCGTATGACTCGGCAGCCAACAGTCTTTCATGCAAGTGGCTAGGCACAAAAAGGATTCCTTCCTACTCACATTAAAGGTCATCTCTTAGATCACATTTACAGAACCCTTGACAATTTAAATAGTGAGTCGCCTATACCTTTGCCCTGGACCGACCACTATTTAATACCATTTCTATGGACTACCACAAATTTCCTCCCTACACAAGAGTCAAAAAAATACTGGGGCAGGAAGTGGGCTACACTTACCCTCTCCAAATGGGAATCAGCGCTCGCTGAATCTAAAACGTAGGAAGTTACAAATCCCAATTTAGCTAGCACTATTTTTAATAAATGGATCACTAACTCCCTTAATTTAGTACTCCCGAAGGAACCTCAGCACTCTATAAAGAGGCAAAAAGTAGCTCCCTGGTACACTCCCAGATTAAGAGAAATGAAACTTTCATGTCGTAAACTTGAAAGAGCATGGAGACAGGTTCGCTCTCAGATTAAAAAGTCAGATTACAGATCCGCAATTAGGCTATATAAAAAGGAAATTAAATCTGCCCAAGCCCAGTTTTATGATTTAAAAATTAATCTGGCTGCAAATGCTCCCAGAGAAATCTTTAAAATAGTAAAATCTCTGATCACGCCTCCCCCTGAGCGAATGTCATCAGATGGGGCATTAGCTCGCTGTAACAACTTAGCAACTTTCTTCTTACAGAAGATTCAGACCATCTACTCTTCCTTTTCCACTGATGGAATCGAATTGGAGGCTGCTACTACAGCTTGCCCCAACATTTTTGCCCCCTGTATGTTGGAAAGATTCACTTCCCTGGACTCTACCTCCCAAATTACAATAATCTCCAAAGTCACATCAGGATCCCCTAGTGACCCAGCACCCCGCCAGTTTCTCACTTTGGTTATGGATGTTATCCGACCAGCTATTCTCGATGTCCTTAACACCTCAATTTCTACAAGCATAGTCCCGACTAGGTGGAAATGTGCAATGGTCAAGGCACTTTTAAAAAAGCCCACTCTAGACCAAAACAATCTAGCCAACTTCCGCCCTATCTCCCTGTTACCCTGGATGAGTAAACTGCTAGAAAAGCACACTAACAACATCTTAGTAGACTACTTGGAATCTAATAGTCTGCTGCGTGTCTCTCAGACGGGTTTCCGTCCCCAACACAGGACTGAGACAGCTTTGCTAGCAGTAACCAAAGAAAAAAGAACTGTGGTAGACCGGGGAGGGAAAGCAGCCATCATATTATTAGATCTCAGCGCCGCGTTCGACACGGTTAACCATGCTACCCTATTCCATCGTTTGGAGGGCATGGGAGTGTCGGGCGCGGCCCTGGCATGGCTTACATCCTTCCTGGACGAATGCTATTTCCAGGTGTTTGAGGGTGAGGCTGTATCCACCAAACATCCACTCAGTTGTGGGGTTCCTCAGGGCTCCGCCCTGAGCCCCACACTTTTTAACATCTAAATGAGGCCCCTAGCGAAGATAGTTCATTCATTTGGCATCCATATTGTCACCTACGCCGACGACACTCAGTTGGTGGTCTCATTAGACCACTCTGAGGGGTCGTCTAACACGCTGAGCTCATGTTTAGAAGCAGTGGCTAAATGGATGAAATCCTCCTGCCTCAGACTGAATGGAGAGAAGACGGAGGTCATGTTACTGGGCAATCCTTCACCTACCAGTCTGGGCTCCATCTGGCCCACATGTTTAAGCCCCCCTCCCCTCCCCAAATCTGAGATAAAGAGCCTGGGAGTTTGGCTCGATAAATCACTGGACTTTACTTTTCAGGCCACCAAAACCGCATCCATCTGTTTTGGGTTGATGAGAATGCTCCGGAAGGTGCTCCCCCTGCTCCCATTTCAGGCGAGGAGAATCATGGTCCAGGCCCTGATACTCTACCGCCTGGATTATGGTAATGATCTCTATCTGGGAGCCCTGGTGGCAATGATTAATAAACTCCAAGTCACCCAAAACTGTGCGACCCGCTGCTTTTTCAAATTTGACGCTGGCAGTCAGCCAAACATGCCTTGAAAAAGCTACACTGGCTTCCTGTGGCAGCTAGGGTACAATTTAAGGCCATGTGCCTTGTCCAAAAAGCAATCTGCAGAACAGGTCCAGCCATAATGTACCCTTTAGCTACTCCTTACTTTCCCCTTAGAGCCTTGCGCTCCAGCTCGCTGCAACTGGCCACCATGACCAAGATAAACAAAGCTCGCTGGGGCGGCCGCTCATTCTCACACAATGCTGTGAGAATTTGGAATTCCGATCCGCTTAACCTCAGAGAGAACAATAACCGGATGGCATTCAGGAGGTCTCTAAAAACCCACTTGTTTGGTAGTGCCTGTTAATCACCCTAGTTGGCTGGCTTGGATTTCAGTTAAAGCGCTGCGAGGCCTACGGGTAGTCTATGCGCTCTATAAATGTAATTTTTCATTTCATTTCATATCTATCCTCCCCCCTGTTTCCTTTCCCTACCCATCCTCCAGGTGGGGGCATCTGACCACCTGGGAGAACCACCAGGGATTTACTAGCTATTCGGAACATCTGTCCGAAACAGCGACACTGTCCAACTATAGATGACTATGGCCTCTGTACCCTGTTTGAAGGTTCTTTCCCTTAACGTGAAAGGACTTAACTCCCCTAATAAACACTGCCAAACATGGCGATAGTTTTTGTTACAAAACCCTGACATCATCTTCTTGCAAGAGACTCACCTCCTCAGGAACGATATAAAGCACATGTCACACCCACGCTTTCCACATCAGTTCTGGTCCTAAGCAGCCACCAAGACTGCGGGCGTAGCTATACTCTGCAGGGCGGGCCTTCCACAGAGCGGCGCTAAGGTAGCGCGGGACTCTGAGGGCAGATTTCTTAAGGTGGAGGTCACGAGAGGGCATCGCGCACTCACCCTCTGCAATGTGTACGTTCCAAACCAGGGCCAAGCCGCTTTTCTACGCGGGATTCTCCGTGAGTACGTAGTACCGGTGAGTATGGACCTCATAGTGGGGGAGACTTAAACTTGGTATGGGATGTGGAGTTGGATCGCACTGGGGGTGCATTTCATGGGGTGGGTGCTATGTCGGCGGCAACGAAAAAAATCTTTTATCACTCTGAACCTTATAGATGCCTGGCATTATCACTCCCCAGATAGTCGTGATTACACTTACTACCCTCATGCACACCGCTCTTAGTCTCACATTGATTTTCTCTTCGTGTCCCACTCTCTGGTTAAGGACACCCTCTCCTCGGACATCTCTGATATATCGATCTCTGATCACGCGCACGTGGAACTACTCCTTTATGAGCGCTTTGCTCACCCAAAGCAGCCTACGAGTTGGCGATTTCCGCCCCACGTTCTTCGAGATCCAGTAGATAGGGATGAACTCCAATCTGCCATCACATCTTATTTTGAAACTAATGATAGAAACGCCACTTTCTGTTTTGTAAGATGCGTTAAAAGCTACGATAAGAGGTGTTCTCATGTCCCTTGCGCTAGGGTGCGGGAAACTCGCCAGTATGAGGCCAAACTCATGCGTGAAATTATAAACTTGGTGAAACTAGATCAGGAACGCCCCTATGCGAAACACAAACAATGTCTGTCTGTCCTCAAAGGCCAGCTTAGGGCCCACAGAATGAATAAGGCGAAACGCACTTTGCTGGCGCTGTGGCAGCGCTATTAAGATGGAGGGGACAGAGTGGGTACTGTCTTAGCACGTCGCCTGCGAACGCGGGCAGCCAAAGCTCACATGGCAAAACTAAAATTAGGAGATGGATCGTGGGCTACCAGGAAACTGACAAACTTCAAACGTTTCAGGATTACTATGCATCTCTTTACGCTTGGGACTCGCCCGCTCCAGATCTCATATCCTCTGCCCTGGATCCTTGCGATTGGGACCCCCTGAGCGACTACCACTCCAAGCTTTTGTAGGAACCAATCTCCCTGGAAGAACTAACCGGTGCCCTTAAGGAACTTCCACTTGAGAAAACGCCGGGCCTTGATGGGCTCCCAGTTTTGTTTTATCGCACCTTCTTGCCGCAACTCCAAACGTATCTGCTACGCCTTTTTAATTCTTTCACAGACATGGTCGGGCCGTCCTCAGATATGGCAATGGTGGAAATAGTGAAAGAAACAGGTGGGGGGGTCAAAGGGGAATTTTTAACGACCACGGTAGCTCAAACCCCTATGCCAATTGAAAAAACAAACAATGATAATGCTGGGTTGGAAAAAATTCCCATCAGCCCACCATTATGGTGGAGTGTCGTCATGTGGGATACATATCATAAACCCAAATCTCTCCCAGCGCACCTGATAATGATGCGGAGATGGATTTTGAAAAATACCTTTCCAAACCACAGTATTTCAAAGGTAGGACTGATGGAGTGCAGTGCTCGTGAAAAAGAAGATAAAGTGTAAATAAAATTGGCTCCTGAGACAAAAAATATGTTTATTAAGTATTATCTCAGGGTCAAAGGTTAAAAACAATGCCTAATAGTCTTAAAGAATGACTATATAACGGCGCAGTGCATGGAGGTCGACATGTTTCAGCTTATGTGCACAGTGAGTCCAAGCTTTCTTCAGGACCAAATGATGTTAAGCATCTGCATTTTGTGAAAACTAGGTGCATTGACAATTTGGATTAATCCTACCAGAACTTTGAGCCCAAATGTTCTCTGGTGTTTATCCAACTATTTGTGATTCTCCTAAAGAAAAAGGACAACAGAGTGTAAGAGACGCATGTGGTATATTGGTGATTAAAACACAACACAACAAAACAAACAAGGCGACAAGAAAATTTTCTTCGCCCATCAGAAGCTGTATAGTTCTCCTGATTAATGGTGGAAATAGCCCTCATACTGAAACCTGGGAAGGATCATACGCACTGCTCCTCCTTTCGCCCCATTGCCTTGTTAAATACAGACCTCAAATTAATAAACCAACATTCTGGCTAAATGACTTTGCGTGCACTTACCCAATCTCATCGAGCCGGATCAGGTAGGCTTTATTCAACAACGCCAAGGAGCAGACAATGTACGGCGGGTGGCACACCTTGTAGGGAAGGTGCGGCACTGGAGGATCCCGGCCTGTCTGCTCCCGCTGGACGCCGAAAAGGCGCTTGATCGGGTGGACTGGGGGTTCCTCCGTGCTGTCTTGCAAAAGGTAGGTTTAGGCCCACGCATGATAGCGCGCATCATGGCTTCTCATATCTCTCCCCTTGCTAGGGTGTGTGTTAATGGCCAACTTACACAGCCCATCTCTATTCTCAGGGGTACCAGGCAGGGTTGCCCCCTGTCGCCCCTATTGTTCGCCCTTGTAGTGGAGCCTCTTGCTGTTATGGTACGCCGGGCGCCTGACATTCGTGGCATTACACTTGGGGGTATAGAGCATAAGATTGCCCTTTTTGCGGATGACTTACTCCTTACCCTGGCTGACCAGTTGCACTCACTTCCAGCAGTACATACACTACTCCGGTTTTATGAACAGGCGTCAGGGCTTAAAATCAACCACACAAAATCTTGGGCCCTTAACGTTACGACTTCGGTCGATGAGATCGCGACCTTGCAAGCCCTTGTTCCCTAACAATGGGCGACCAGTTCCGTTCGTTACCTCGCCCTTAATCTAACACTGGATCTAACCATCTGGTCCTAAGCCAATGGCAAGAATATAAAAACTCAGTTCTCGCTGATCTGCAGGTGTGAAAAGCCTTGCCACTCTCCTGGTTGGGACGCCTCAGTACAGTCAAAATGTCAATTCGAACGAAAATTCTTTACCTATTCCAAACACTGCCGACACCGATCGCAGAGCACCAGATTCAGGGGTTGCAATGCAAGCTCACCGCTTTTACATGGGGGGGAATGAAACCACGATTCTCTAGTAAAATCTTAATGCTCCTGTGGGATAAAGGGGTCTCACCTGCCCTAATCTGATGGAGTACTATTAGGCATCCCACCTCCGCTTTATACCGGAGTGGACGGCGTGGGCAAGCGAGAAGGTGTGGTGCCACATGGACAGAGCGGTCTCTTGTTGCCCTCTCTGGGACCACGCATGGTTGCCCCGGGAAGCGCGCCACCGTAGCACCTATATGCCGGTTCCTACTAAAACGGTGCTTGAGATTTGGGACAAAGTGGCGGTCTGTAAGGGCCTCACTACCTTCCCGTCCACGCATACCCCTAATGCTCGCAATCTGCAGTTCCCCCCTGCTTGTTGCAAGCCCTATTTTGCTAATTGGACTGATAAGGACTGCAAAGCGATTCACGACTTATTCATCGCAGAGGTTCTCAAAACATTTGCTCAGTGTAAACAAGAATTTCGGCTAACCGAGAAGGATAGGTTTCAATATATTCAACTCCAGCACTGTTTGCTGGGGTCTTCTTTGTGGTAGGCTGCCACTGGACCATTACACCGTTTGATCGGCTAGCACGTACGTTTAGCTCCTCCAAGGGGTTAATCTCTCACATATACCAGATCCTCCAACACTCGCATCATTTGGACCCTCACCTATACCAAATCCGTGTCTGATGCTGACATCGCTCCTTCTCACTGGGCACACCTTTGGCGCGACATTCCAAAAACTTTCACGAGCATCCTCCAGCAAGAATCCGCCTACAAGGTGATGACTCAGTGGTACTACACTCCATCTCGGCTTCAAAAGATGTTTCCTAACGTGTCTCCCCTGTGCTGGCGCTGTACACAAGCAGTCCGGGATTTCCTCCACATTTGGTGGTCATGCCCTCTCCTTGATACATACTGGAAAGAAGACCTTAGACATATTAAACGGGTGCTAGGATACCCATTAACAGAGAGCCCGCTCGTTGTCATTCTGGGCCTCAAGCCAGTGAACCTGCGAGCAATGACCCGCCGAGATCGGCACCTCAGTCTCCATATGCTGGGAGCTGCGAAGCAGACTGTCGCCCTATACTGAAAGAAAGCAGAAACGCCCTCCATCAATGTATGGTTCACTTGCTTGTGGCACACGGTGGCAATGGAGTTACTCACGGTGAGTCTACAGCTTCGGGAAGTCAAATTCACGAGAATGTGGAAGCCACTGGTGGATCACCTGGGACGACTTGAAAATGTAGGCTGCAGCCACCAAGACTCTGAGCTCTACAGCTCTTTGACAACGGAGTACACCCCACTGACCCGGAGGGATTTTGAAACCCTACTGACTAGTCGCCCAGTACAATACCCCCAGATATGCTTCAAAAATTAGACCTCTCCCTTCTCAGAACACTGGTCCATGTTGATGCCCTCCACCCCTCCCTCAGGTGGTCAGAGCCACTGTCTGCTACAGCTGGAGGAGTACGCTAAAGCGGCGTGAAACAATTTGGAAGATTTACCAAGATACCCCCAGCCCCCCCGCCACACATTACCCCATCTCTCCCATTCTCCCCTTCCCTTTCTTTGTCTATGCATCTTGGTTATGTATGTGTTTACTTTTGTTTGTTTTTCTATTATCTTTTTTAGTTCGCAATTTACAGCACCATGGATACATTACTGACACCGTAACTCAGCTCAGGCATTTTCATTACGAAAGGAGGGCTAAACTGTTAGATGGTGCTTTTGCCCTGCAACATCATGCCATCACTGCTAAACAGTTAGAACTATAAGAAGCTAATAACAGAGATATGTGTAGCTGCCGGTGTCGTTTACCGCTAGTCTAGAAAGAAAGAAATGCGTACAGCGATGTCACCGGGCTGCCTAGGTCCGCTACGCCAACACTAACTGTGATAATATGAGGCTCACAAATTTTCGCTCTCATTCCTTCTGTGTTGCCTTGCAATGTCTGCATATTATTGCGTTAACTGTTATGATGTGTTTATTTTTATTGTTTTCTTTATTAATACCAATAAAAACGTTTTGAAACAAAAAAGAGCCCATGGCATTAGAAGACTATCTTTCTGTCTATCTGTCTGTCTGTCTGTCTGGCACTTCTAATGGAGTGATGTGGGTTTGACTGTTCAAAATGCGTCTCTGTAAGGGGGTTTGTAAATACTCACGCACACTTCTAAAAGATGGTAATCAAGGCAAAGATACAATATTGAGCTGTTTGTAAGAGGCTGGTGGTGTCTTTCTTTTTTTAAATTTTTTTATTTCAAGATTTTTTTATTATTGTTAACAGATATAATACAAATACATTACAGTAGTGATGCAGAGGCACATACAGAATGATTACTGGGTTCTATGAATGTTAGGCGACGTTTCGTTATGTTGCTGATTCTGGTAAATGTCGTTACTGTAGGCCCCAAGAGCGAAGAGGAGAAGAGAAGAAAGCAGGAGGGGGAGGGGGGGTCGGGGGGGTAATTGCTGCTGACCTTGGCATACCATTACCGTGGTGTGCATCCTGTTGTCTGTCAGTTTAAGGGGGTTTACCTATTTCTAAGTGTTTGTCCAGGGTGCTCCACATCTCACTTCTGGCTGTGTGGTTGGGTGAGTATGTTGCTGTGATGTTTTCTGCGCCTCTCAGAAACGTCACCCAGTTTATCCATCTCATTAAGGTGGCTTTGCTTGTCCATTTCCAGTTTGCAAGGATAGTTTTAACCGCTGCCGTGAGTAGGAGGTCTACCAGCTCTCTGTTGTTCCTGCCTTCTAGATCTGAAGCCATAAATGCAGTGGCTATTCCATCTAGACCCTGTTTAATGGTTCCCCCTACTACTGTGTTGATGAAATTGTTAACTTTGACCCAAAAGATCTTTACTTTGGGGCACTCGTAGATGAGATGAGCTAGGTCACCCCTTGCTTTAAGGCAGTTCCAACATGTATCGGTCTGTATTACGCCTTGGAGAAGTGTGGCTCACTGGTTAGAGGCGGCAGACCCGAGAGCAGAGGACGGCCCGGGACCAGGGTTCGATTCCCGGCGCGGCAGGTTTCTGGACCAGGGTCAGCGGACTCGATAATTCTCTCGCCTCGGTGCCCACTCTGATCAGCGATCACACTCGGCAACTCTGGGCATTAGCTTGCCTCATCTTCACTAACGGCCCCACCAGACCGCCGGGGATGCCTGGTCTCACCCTGGAGATACCCATTAAGGGACCATCTCTCAGGGAAGCCAGGAAGGGTTTCGCAGCGGTCGAAGCGCCTTGGGACCCTACGGGTAAGTAGTGCGCTATATAAATGCCTATACATTTACATTTACATTACTGTAGCCAGCCGGGCTGGCGTTCAGAACATTCTGTGTAATAGCCAGAACTTTGTTTGGGCTAGTTGAAGGGAGACTTTGTTCTTGGAGGCCGAGACCCATACTCTAGCTTTCTCATCCTCGCTGAGCTGTCTGTTGTGTAGTGACTCCCAGAACTCCATTGTTCTTGTATTCGTTGTGGATGTCTGTGGGCTTATGAGTTTGTATAGGTGGGCTGTTTGGTGTCCTATCTTGTTTAGGTTGCGAAGTACTCTATGATGGAGGGTTTCCCTTTGCTGAGGTTCGCTTTAGTGATGGCTGTTCTAATCTTCAGGAATTCATAGAATTCGATGTCAGGTAGATTGTGGGTCTCTTTAAGTGTTTCAAATGTTAGTGGTGTGCCCTCCTTCCCCAGCTGAGCGGGTGTTGTGATCCCTCTACCGTACCACTCCTTTTTTGCGAGCGTCTAACCCCTATATATAATCTTTGAGTTGAACCAGATCGACTCCCAGTTAGATCCTCTGATGCTGTGTTGCATTTTCTTATCTACTTTCAGGAGTGCTACCTTGGTGTTTTTGAGCACTGCGTTCATTGCCTTGGGGTGCTTGTTGGCTGTGAGTATGGCTATTGGTTCAGCGCCTCCTAGGATGTCTCTCTCCAGCTCAAGCCAGACTGGTTCGTAACCTAGGGCCGGAACTAGCCAGAATATTCCCTGTTTTGCTAAGCATGCTGTTTGAAAGGCCCTAAAGTCCGTAATGTTTAGTCCCCCTAGTTCTTTCTTCAGTCTTAGTTTTTTTAAGCTGATCCTGGGTTTCTTTCCCTTCCACAAGAACTTGTTTATAATAGTGTCTAGCTTCTTGTGGAAGTCATCTGTTAGTGTAAGTGGTAGCATGCTTAGTAGGTAGTTCATCATGGGCGCAATCATCATTTTAACGGTCTCCACCCTACCCCACCAACTTATGAATTTAGGAGACCAGGACTCTAGTTTGTTTTTTATTTTCCTCAGGGTTGCCTCCTCATTGTGGTCTAGGGTTGACCTTAGGTCTCTGCCGAATAAGAGGCCTAGGTACTTGAGGGGTTTCTCCTGCCAGGTTAGTCCTGATGTCCCCAGGACCTCACTGGTGGTGTGGCAGTTCATTGGCTTGCATTCGGATTTCTCTCTGTTCAGTTTATATCCCGAAACTCGGGCGTATTCTTCTATTGTGTTCATTAGCGCCTCTATTGAGGTAGTCAGGTTTTTTTTGTCGTGATCAAAATGTCATCTGCATCGGCTGCTAATTTTACCGTGTGGTCTCTAACTCGAACACCAGTTATCTGTTGATTGTTTCTGATCATAGCCAACAGTGGTTCCAGGGCTAACAGGAACAATGCTGGGGATAGAGGGCAGCCCTGCCTCGTACCTCTTTCTAGCTTGAAGCTTTCTGACGTCCCGCCATTGACTGCGACTCGGGCCCTGGGGTTGTTGTAAAGTGACATCACCATGTTCCCAGGCCAAACTTCCCCATGCATAGGTCTAAGAATGGCCACGAGACTCTGTTGAAGGCCTTCTCAGAGTCTAGGGCTATCATTACAGCCTGGTCTTGACTGTTGGCTGTGAGGTGAATGAGGTGGCATAAGAGTCTGGTGTTGTCCTGGGAGAGCCTGTTTTTAAGGTATCCTACCTGCGAGTTGTGGATTAGATGTGGCAAAATCATGATTAGTCTTGCCGCCATAATTTTGGCGTATATCTTGCAGTCAACGTTTATGAGGGAGATCGGGCGGTAGTTTTGCGGGTGTTGCGGGTCTTTGCCCTCTTTAGGGATTACTATAATGTTGGTTTCTGCCATTGAGTCAGTCATTTTACCCTTTTGCGCGCAAAACGAGAAGACTTCTACCATGGTGGGTTTTAGCTGCTCTAGAAATTGTTTGTAGAACGCGGCGGTGTAGCCGTCCGGTCCTGGTGCTTTGTTTGTTTTGAGGGATGTGACCCCCTTTTCTACCGCTGCGCCAGTGATATCTCCCTCCAGAGATTCTCTTTGCTGATCTGTCAGTTTAGGTAGGCTTCGTTTCTCCAGTAGACCTGCTCCACCGTCAGGTTCGAGGCCTTTATCTGCCGTGTATAGTTCTTTGTGGAAGCTTTTGAACTCCTCCAGGATTTTTTTGTTGTCTGTGTGTGTCTTGTTCATTCTGTCAGTTATCGCTTCTATTGTGTGCTGCCTTTCTTTTGCTTTCAGATATGCCGCTAGTGTTTTACCCGCTTTATTGGCTATGCATAGGTTGATGGATTTGTATTTGTTGATCCATGTACCAGCCCTTTCACTCAGAATTTTATTGAGCTCATACTTCTTCTTAGTCAGGTCAGTCAGAGTGTTTTTGTCTGCCAGGTTCGCGCAGTGGCCTCTCTCTAGGTCTTTGATCTGAAGTTCCAGATCATTTAATTTTTTGGTCCTAACTTTATTCATCCTGGATGTGATATTCAGGAGTTTGCCCCTTATTGTGGCCTTAAGGGCATCCCACAGGTTCCACTTGTTGGTCTCCGCGTTATCATTGAAGGTAAGGTATTCTTTGATTGCCACCTCGATTTCTGCTGTGTTGGCGGGGTTATCTAGGATGTCGCTATTTAGACGCCAGCTTCGACCGGGTTTCTCGTTGTGTTTGCCGCTGATCGTGAGGGTGATGTGTGCGTGGTCAGAAATTGTCATTGGCCCAATTTCCGTTGTGTCAATCAGGTGTGTGTGTGTGGCTGACATTAAGATGTAGTCTATTCTGCTGTATGAGTTGTGTGGGTGTGAGTAGAAGGTATATTCTCTTGCGTCTGGGTGTTGGAGTCTCCATGGGTCTCTTACTTTTAGTTTGGCACATAGGTTTTTAAGGATGTTTTGTTCTTGTGACCCGTGGCTGGCTCTGTGTGGGTGTCTATCTATGGCGTGGTCTAGGGCCTGGTTCATGTCTCCCGCTAGTATCAGTAGCTCGCCTTGGGGAATGTTGCTTAGTCTGGCCTCCACCTCCTCCCAGAATGTTTTTACTGCCGAGTTGGGCCCGTAGATGTTGGCTACATGTATTAGATCCTCACCTCTTTTGAGTGCGAGTTTGGCCTTTTTGCTTATGATTGTAATCACTCCACCATTCTTGTGTATAGCCGGTGCGCAGGTTACCTCCCCTATCCATTTCACTTTGAGGCATTGTGCGTCCTCCTCTGAGAGGCTTGTCTCTTGGAGGACATAAATGTCCCCTTTGAGTTTCGCTAGGTAGTCAAGTGTCTTCCGGCGTTTGACTGGGTGGTTGAGGCCTTTTACGTTGAGGGATACTACTTTGATGTCGAGAGTGGCTGGGTGTTAGTAGGTGCCGTCATGGTGGTTTGCCTCTTTCGCTAACTTTAATGGCTGGTGTTATGATATTGCGCCTTTCTAGCGGCGACTGTTGGCTAAGTAGCGTGTTGATTTCCCACCCCTGGGATGTCCTGGTGGTGTCTTTCTAATGTTTGCTTCTAGCTGGAAGTGAGTGATGCAGGATAGCTTTAGAGAACACATGGACGGTATTCCTCTCGGGGAATGCACGATAAACTAACACCACAGGGCTAAAGGACCTAGAATAGTGGCTTGGCTACTATGTTCTGAAGAAATAAGGATATCATTATTCAAAGGGTTTGGGAAGCCTTATGATGATGTAGGTATGCTTTCCTCTTCACGTTTCCAGTTTCATATCTCATTGATTGTTGTACTATTATGTTTACTCTGACAGAAGAAAAGGGACTAATTGATCGGTGAGGAGGAAAGCCGGGGTGAGGAAATTAGGAAGCCAATTAACTGGAGCTAATTAGCTGATGAGAGCTACGGCCGTAAGACATGATTATACATTATTTATTGGGTATTGTTTTCATTCGTTTTCCCAATTATGGGTAAATCATCCTATGGTATGTGGTAGTCATTTTATCGATCTCAGAAACGTGTACTACATGTGCCCAGGCCTTTCCGATGAGTATTCAACCCGCTGAGCTACTGCATTTTACCACGTGCAAACTGAGCTTCACTAACGTTTTGGAGATAAGCGCGTTTGCACACTGCAGGGGGCTCCATGACCTCGGAGGCCGGTGTTGCACCGGTCTCCCAATGCATCAGTGAGGGCGAGTGTTTTTACTGAAAAGCAGAGTGGTTTTAGCGCATCACTGGCACATTAAACTGTTTTCCAAATGTTTACACATTCTTAAGGTTGTTCACTTTAATAATAAATATTATACATGGTAAAGTACCCCCAAGTGCTTCTAAATTGTTTACCCCGCCCGGTGGTTCTCATGAATTCAAAACCAAAAGCATGAAAGTGGAATGACTTTTGTTTTTCTCACTAGATAGGTGAGAGGCCTTAATAACTTCCTTTTGTAGGTTGAGACACGGTAAAAGGCAATATGCTACTTTTATCTGCTTCAATAGTTACATTTTGCCGTCTTCAGACAGTAGTGTGGAGGGAATCATAGTGTTAAATGTAAATGTACAGGAACTTATATAGCGCAAATCACCAACCGGTCTCTAAGCGCTTGCTTAGGGAACCCGTCCTGGTATTCCCCTGTGAGATAACCCCGGCAGGGTATCCGCAAGGTGAAAGCCAGGCATCCCGCCGCGAGGGGCCGTTGTGGAGATTAAGCAAGCTATTGCCCAGAGTTGCCGAGTGTGAACCCGTGAATCAAGTAGGCACCGGAGCGAGAATTGTCGAGTCCATGGACATTTTAGGACTCAAGACCCCACCGAGCCTTGAATTGAACCCTGGTCCCAGGCTGACCTCTGCTTCCAGGTCTGCCTCCTCTAACCAGTGAGCCACACTTCTCCACTAGGATATACAAAGGATATGGTATAGATTATATAATGTTCAAAAGTATCTTCAAAGTGCTAAGAATCACTTTTAGTAGTGAAGAGACTGCAGAGAATCAATATTACGTTGTACTATGGTGCCTTACCGGTACTGTATGCCGCAGTGGCGTTGGAGGAAGCCAAGCGGAATCGTAGTCTCGAGGGTATGACATGGTCGCAGGTCATTTATTATTCATGTAGCACTATTAGCAGCCAGTGACACCACTGCCTTCCAAGAAGGAACGGCCTTAGGGTCTAATTCATAATTTGGCGAAGGGCCGTCTTCCACCAGGGGGACGGAGTAAATTACTCCACTGCCCTGATGGAGGTGCTGCCTGGCAAAATTATGAAATGGCCACTGACCCAGCAGACATTCCAAGCATTGACAGGAACCACTGTCATGGCGGTTCCCGACAATTCATTGTAACTTTGCCAGAGGCTCCAACAAACATGACAGAGCCATTCGTCAAAGTTAAATTTTATTTTATTTTCAAAAAGATTATCCCAAAACAGGATTTCGATTTTTGGAAAAAAAAGAAAAAATGGCCCCCCATCACCAGGAGAATTCCCTTCCATGTCAAGGGGGTTATTGAGCATTTTTCAGTGCCCAAAACAGTCCGGTTTTGCCTGCAGGGCCGGGCATTGAAAAAAGGCTGTATATCCTTTCACCGAAATTAGGCGGGTGGATATATAGCCACACCTTTGACGGTCCTCACTCCGGGGGCCGTCAGAGGCATTTCACCACAGTAGTGTCTGCCGCTGTCAAACTTTGGTCCTCCAGAATTTAAACCGGGTGGGTGGAGCATAGTCATGGCAGGGAGGGGATTCCATTGCAACGGAGTTCCCTCTCTGCAGTACACTAAATCATAGCCATTAAAAGTCACGTCATATTTTACGTATAGGGCTCACTTTGAGCGGAAACTATATAGGCGCTTGGGTATCCCTGCTTGTCTCTACGTGTTGCCTTTTTGCTTTACTCCCCACCCCTCCACCTCCTCTGTAATTTTTCTCTTGTATTGCTTATGTTTTGTTTTCGTGTCTTTCATTTAAGTGCTTGTAAAGAAATTGACTTTTGTTGTCTCTTGTTGGAACGATTTATGTTCCCTCGTGGACTTTGGTCTGCCGTGGCAGACGAGCATCAGCTGCACGTGGTGATGTCACTGTCTGCAGAGCTGTCGCCAAGAGCGTCCACAATCTGACATCATTTTGGCAGCTGGTCCAAGAGAAGCTTTGAATGCAACATACCAGGTTTAAACACGGAACACAGTGGAACACTGTCATCATGAAAGGCAACAGCAAACGAGAAACTGGTGGGCTAGCTCAGAAGACTCGTGCACTTGGAGACTTCGTCCCACCACATGCATTTCCATCACACTGAAGGAGATAGTTGAGTGTCATGAAGTTGGGATGATGATAACGACTGCCAGCAAGTCACCAAGCACGTCACTGCCGTTTAGTCGCTCCAACACCAGGTTAAATATCCACCCCCTCTCCCGCAGGCCCTTACGCAGGTAAAACCAAAATTACAGGCATGAGTCTGCCAACGAGAAACGAAACCACCGAGAAATGAACAAATAGGCGAGCAATACACTATGCAGACACGCATAAGGTAACGTGCACAACACTGCACCAAAGCCATCAATTTAGTTGGCAAAACGTGGGCTGTACAAAAAGCACTACACCTCAATACACCAGCAAACATTTGTGACGTTTTCAGAACATTTCACCCTAAACATAACACACAAACACTGGCGCAACCTTGCATCACTGCTAATAGCTTGCCTAGCAATGCTCTCTATAACCCAATCCTTATTGGCCGGGCACCCATCCAGGTGAATGAAAAACAGCAAAAGCCTTCGTCACACCAATACTTACACACAATACAATATAATGAGGATTAGCAGATCAAACTGATTTTTTTTATATAAACCAACAAGAACCATTACCTAACTAGATATTTAGGTACTAATTACTTACTATATACAATGAGGTGCAATCAATCAAACGTACACAACCTATTGATAGAAATCCAAGCCAAGCTAACATCATGTCTAAAATGGAAATAAACTCAGGCAGCCCACTTGAAAGCTTGTACATGTTTTCCCCTTACAATCTAATTGTGTATCGAGGACCAAGAATTAACAACAAGATGGGCTTGCTTATGCTCAAAGTTGATAGGTGGAAAAAGTTGGAAATGGAAGCACTTCATCTCGAAGGTAGCACATCCCAGGGCACATAAAAGAAGATTCCATGATATGAACAAAGAGAAAGGGGACATGCTTTTCTGCTAGGATGGTATGTTGAGATTTAGGGAAAGAAGAGTTCCTCCTGAGGATGACTTATAGGATGAGGTAGAAAAAATAAATCTCTTCACCTGAGTTCGGTCCATGGCCTCCTTGAGATCACAGTGGGGCAACATTCCTCGTCCTTTTTGGACATTCCCCAACGTTTTTCCCTCCAGACCTTTCTGTGTTATTGATTCGCTAAGGGATGTGACTGGGATTTCTCACCCGGCTGGGATTTATATTCAGTCATTCTTAGCCATATCAAGTTCATTCTATACAATATGGAGTAACACCCCAGATTAATTACTGTGCTCTCCATTAGAGTTATGTGCCTAGCCCCAGGGCCTCGCCTTGCCCTTGCCCTTTGAAGGCCTCATATTTCTATACCCTAATGAAGCTGAGGGAGATTTTCAAATGGCTCCAATCAGCACTCAGAAATCGTCACACACACCCTGGGAACAAGCAAGCTGGACTACAGCAACACCAACTATGCCAGGATCAACAAAAAAACTCACCAAAAATCTGCAGACCATTCAGAATTCGGCAACCAGAATCACTCTCAACCTCCCACGCCTCACTGACACCACAACAAAACCACACCTGAAGGAGCTCCACATACACAAACAAGCACAATTCATCAAACTTCTCACTCCACTTTCAAGGCACTATATAACAGTGGCCCAGCATACCTCAATCATCGCATTTGCCTTCACAAGCCTTCCTGACACCTCCACTTCTCCGGACTCCTGCTTGCACACATCCCGTGCATATGGAAAATCAGATGCTGAAATCAAGGCTGTTCTTACATCACTCCTAAAGCATGGAACAATCTTCCACATCATGAAAGTGCCTTCTTCTCACTTCTTGAATTCGGCAAGAAGCTGAAGACCTAGCTTTTCGAGTAGTCCGCCTAGGCCGTAGCTTTGGCTAGGCTTACACGTACTCAGCACCACAATACCCTCCTGAATGATAGTGCACTCTACAAATCTGCATAAAATAACCAGAGATGATAAATGTGATGGTACAGGGATTCCAAGGGACTAAGGCGATACAAGTATAGGGGAGACAGAGACAATCAGAGCCATACTGTTAGACCCTGTGGTTTCAGGCTGGCTAAGACGCACCAAAGCCAGTTAGAACCCACACTTCCAAATAGAATGAGTACAATACACGTGCGTCAAAAAACAATTCCCCTTGGGTTTATTTTAAACATCCATAGCCTGTGCTCGCCCTCTGGCAACCTGGCCCTGAGCAGTCAGGCATACTCTCAGGGCTCAGGTGTAAAGCATCGGCACAGCACCCCCCCTCTCGCTACACACTGCATTTGCCACAAAAAGACTCCATACCGTATGCATAATGACACTTGTCTTTGCATTACTCACACAATGAAATCAAAATGAGATACACATCATATATACACTTTACAGTTCTACCCAACTGTTAGACTTTCCCATTTCAGAAGGTCAGACAGTCACTAGTCTACACCACATGCCCAAGACCTTGTCTTTCAACTCTACCAGCCAATGATACACGTTGCCCCTGCTGGTGCTCTGTTGACTAGACAGCCAGAACCACCCAATACAGAAAGAAACAGTTACTTAGTTTCATCCATCCGGATTAGACCTCCAGACGCCCGATTACACTGGTATGAGGTTGAATCAGTATCTCCCGTAGACAAAAGGTTGTGACATAGGAAGCTAGGACGCTGCCCGTCTGGAGAAATATTTTCCCCTCAAGCAAAGGTGTGACCTGCCATAGACCCCTGGCAGTCAGCTACGGATGCCCACAAGGCACACAAAACACCTTGGGTCTCATCATGATGTTTTCCAAAACAAAGCACCCTGTGGCGTGAGTCCAGGGAGAGGAAGCCAACAACCTCAGACAGAGGCCGCAAGATGATGGTGTATGTCAGGACGGTCATTGTCCCAACCAAGATCACATAGAACTGTCTCCGCCGCACCCAGCACAGTCCTTATGATCAGTGAGATCCCTTTTATCCATGGAATCTGGTGGACAGAAGCCCAGCTCACCAGCCCTCAGAGAGTGCTTCGACCAGGCCATGTTAGTTGGCACTAGTTGCAGGGCAGCAATGTCCAAGTAATGTCCATGCAAAATCCACCAAGTGATAGTCCCCGTCTTAAAGCACAGCAGCTTCAAGCCACCCCAAGTCTATGAATAGTCCAGTTGTAGCCCTCCTGCCCTAATGATTCCTCATGTCAAAGTCCCAGGATGGAACCAGCAAAGTGTGGTTCCAAATCCAAAGGTTTGTCTCTTTTCGGAGGCCAAAGCCCCAGTAGTGACACCCACCAACATCTTTGAAGATACGATCAGCTCAAAAGGTCACATTTGAAATGCACAGGCCCTCTCTACATTTTTTCCTGTCTTCCATCCGACCCCGGGGGGGCTTGATCACAATCGCTAGTGGGGCCAAGACACTGCCCCTTTGAATGTAGGTGCCAATTCCACCCACACGTAACTGTCCCAGAGAGGCCCTTCAGAGTCAAAGGTCTGCAGTTTCCCTTGGACCCCTAGGTTATGGCCCTCCATCGGGAATGTACAGATGTGGCTATCGTCCTAGCACCCAGTTGTGAATTAGGAGACAGGCCGCCAGGCACACAGAACCATGCACATCGAAATGTCCACTTTCCCAAACTGACATTTCCATCACCGTAATGTCGAACCCACTCCCCCTACTGGAAAGGATTTGCCATTACGAACTCATCGATACTAAACCTCAAACTTTCACTATTTTTCCCGTAGGAAATAATGCTAGATAGCCTTTCCCTACATGTCCTCATGCTAATCCAATGCGAGAAGCAGGACCCATCATACCAAACACACATCCGGTGTCATTCCCAACTATTGCAGGTAACTCATGCACACACATGCCCAATCTCTTCCCAACACTACAGCCTTTCACCAGGGAGAACTCCGTTATAGCAGGAGACATGCAAAACCATGGCACAAAGCTTTGTAAATTAAAAATCAAGTAACAGTAACCAATGCACACAGGCTCCACCAAGGCAAACCTGTAGTACCATTGATGAGCTACCTCCCTGGATAGTGCAGCCGGCCTATGGAGGCACATTCAAGATACCTGCCCCTGGTGTAGGTTTTACCCTTGACAAGGGACCAACATCTAACTAGAATCAGCCAATCATATATACACCGTTCTGCAGTATGTACATGAAGAGCACAAGTCCTAAGCTAACAAAACAAGGTCAAAGCATAAGGTCAGGAGCCAAAAAGGTTAGGGGAGACCACGCTAACAAAGGCCAAGTCTAACACCCATGCCCCAGCAGAAAGTAGGGGAGACCTACCCTACCTCAGGGGACTCCTCATCATGAAGGTGAAACAATCTAGAAAGACCAACCATGCTGCGTGCTCGGTTCCAGGCTGACGCTCCACCGTGAAATCCATGCCTAGTAGTGAGATGGATCACCTCATCAGTTTAGGGTTCTCACCCGCCCCCCACCCTCCTCCCCATCAGCGTTAACCATCGGAGGGGCCTGTGGTCTGTCTGAACCTGAATGTGAGTACCAAACAAATAGGTCCTCAGCTTCTTCAGTGCCCAGATCAAAGCAAAGCCTTTACTTTCAATGGCACTCCACCTTTGTTCTCTAGGAAGAAGTTCCAGCTAAGGAAGTCTACTGGTTGATCCAGGTCCTTCTCGTTGAGCTGTGAAAGTACATCCCCAACGCCATTCTCACAGGCATCCATTTGTACCACAAACTCCTGGGAGAAGTCAGGGGCATTGAGCACGGGGGCCATCCACATACCTCTTTCAGTATGTCGAACTCTACCTGGTATGCCTCCGTCCAGAACACCTCATGAGGATGCTTCTTTGAAGTCAACACCTTCATGAGGGTAACAATGGTGTCATACCCCTTGACAAACCATTGGTAGTACCAGGTGAGACCTAAAAAGTGAAGCTGAAAATGGCAATGTTATCTAAATAGAGGACACTGCAGTTCTCCAGCCACCGAGGACCTGGTTGACCAACCTTTGAAAGGTAGCAGGTGTGTTCTTCAATCCAAAGGGCATAACCTGAAACTGGAAATGCCCTTCTGGCATTGAGAAGGCAGACCTCTCTTGCGCTCTGCCACTTATGGCCATTTGCCAGTACCCAGGTGTAAGATCAAAGTTACTGAGAAACTTGGCAGCCCCTAGCCGATCAATGAATTTTGCCCTGTCTGCCATCCTACCCCAGGAGTCTTGATCACAATCTTTAGTGGTATCAAGACACTGCCCCTTTGAATGCTGGTGCCATTTTCACCCCCAGGTAACTATCCCAGAGAGGCCTTTCAGAGTAAGAGGTCCGCAGTTTCCCATGCACCCATCAATACTAAACATCATACTGTCACTATTCTGCCCATACGAAATCATGCTAGACAGCCTTTGCCTACATCCCCTCATGCTAATCCAATGTGAGAAGCAGGCCCTATCGTACCAAACACACCATCCGGTGTCATTCACGACTCTTGTAGGTAACACATACACACACCTTCTCAGCACAACACCCTTTCACCAGGGAGAACTTCGATATAGCAAGAGACATGCAAAACCTTGGCCCACAGCTTTGAAACCCGTGCACATGGGCCCACCAGGGCAAGCCTGTGGCACAATCAATGAGCTACCTCCAAGGAATTCACAGCCTGTGTGGCAGGCCCACAGAGGCACATTCGAGAATCATGCCTCTGGTATAGGTCTTACCCCATGACAAGGGACTTACAGCTAACTCAAATCAACAAATCACATATACACTGCCCCGCAGAATGTATATGATGAGCCTAGTGCTCGCTCAAGTCCTAAGCTAGCAAAACAATGTCAAAGCATGAGGTTGGCAGCCAAAAAGGTTAGGGAAGACCTCCCCAACGAAGGCCAGGTCTAACAAACATACACAGTGATACTAGGGAACATCTGATTCAAGGACAGATGAATAAGGGACTTGAGACCACTAGAAACGGGGCCAGGAAAAGCTCAATCTGTCACACCTGGTGTTAGGAAGGAATAAGAACACACGGCCACGTATGCCCATTAGAATCTAGATCAGCAGGATACCCTAGACAAGAAACAGAATACACTGTGCTGTGAAGACTGACAAGCAACCACTCAGGTGCTTTAGAAATTCACAAGATCTGTCGCCCCACGAAAGTGAAGGATGCCTTGACCTTTAATGCAAGACAAGTTATGTGCTCCTATCTCTGGTTGTGCAACATAATTGGTGTGCCGTGAACCCCTCACACTAGAGATGCTAAACCTGCTTCATTATAGTTTGCATATTTAAGACAGTCTATTAAAAGGGTCAAGACACACGAACCAAACTCCCTCACTCTTCCTCTGCAGCGCACCCCCTGGAATAAATCATAAATTGAGTTAGGCTGGAAGATAGTAAGATCCATGACTTCTGATGAAACTCAATCATAGGCAAATCTTTCCAACTACAAACTACATCTGCCTCACTTACTTACGCTAGGGGAAAGTTCAATGTCCAACCCTCAACCTGCCCACAGCAGGAAGACTTGTCATTGGATAAGCCCACATTGCAGACATTACAGAGATCTTTGAGCACATAAGATCATACAGCAGCTCGAGGACAAGAAATTGGATAGTGTTGAACTATGCAAAAGTTTGCATAACATAATGCATAGCTTTGTCTTACATTCCGTAACCGATCAGCTATATCCTTGCATCTCTGTTCCAGATATGTGCTGATGATGCATAACCATCTCCCTAGGTTCTAGGAATCATATCAGCTGCAATTTATGGATGTTCAGTACCTTTCTGAGGTACAGTGAAAACAAGACATCTGCCACAGATGTTATCTGCCATGTCATACATTGTTGACTCAAAGGAATCAAGACTCTTAAAAACAGAACAGTGATCTCTAAAGTTTTTCATGGAGTACCATTCAGATGACTTTGGTAAATTTAAACAATTTCTTTTAGGTATAGAAAAGTTTGAACCCAAATAGTCCATAGAGATTACAACAATAGGACAAATTAGACAGCCACTTCTTGTGGAGGGAGCCAGGGGATGGAGTGCAGGTGGATTATCTCTGTTGGTTAAAAATCCAGCCCTTTAGGATGTCTAGTGGATTCTTGGCAGCACATCTTGTGCTTACATTTGCTAGGACTAGGCTTGTCTTTGTGCTTTGAGTTATCTGAGTTAGGGGAATCTGCATCCCCAAGCTTCTGTGGAGGGGAAAAGACCCTATCAGGCAGAGCACTATATGAATTAGAGATTGATGTAGTGAAAATAAGGTAATAATTACCCCATTATGTATTCAAAATAAATAACTAATGAACACAAATGGTCGGGTGATATGGCAAACATTTTTCAGCAAGTCAATGAAGCAGTTGTTAAAAATAAACCATTAAAAATTACAAATTCTGAAAAACAACTAAGAACAACATTCTGAGTGTCCCAGCAATCCTGATTCTGGAGCAAGTAAGATTTTGTTCCAGTTCAGTGTTACAACTTGTACTTAAATACCGCAAATCCCTGGTGATTTGCCCTCTTCAATGCTATTAGGTAAAACAGGACAAAATGGATGCAGAGAAAAATGATACGGCTCCCTGTTTCAAATCTTAGATTTTGCAGGACATGCTCTGTCGCCTATTGTAACCAGCATAATTAAAATGATAAGGTAATGTCGAAGATGGAAAAAAATAATCCAGAGGTGTCAGTAACTATATGTGTGCTATTACAGCATCATTTTACTGGGGAACCTATACTGAGGCCCCTAGTGCTTTTAGAGAAGATCCTGGAAGATCAGGGCACAGCTATAGAGTAGAGCAATGAACATCTGCACAAGGCTCAGATACTGAAGAGAGAAGGCCAGGGCAAGGCTCTGATGCTGAGGGGTGAAGGCCAGGGCAAAGCTCTGATGCTGAAGGAAGAAGGCAAGTGCAAAGCTCTGATGCTGAAGTGAGAAGGCCAGGGAAAAGCTCTGATGCTGAAGTGAGAAGGCCAGGGCAAAGCTCTGATGCTGAAGGAAGAAGGCAAGTGCAAATCTCTGATGCTGCAGGAAGAAGGCCAGGGCAAAGCTCTGATGCTGAAGGAAGAAGGCAAGTGCAAAGCTCTGATGCTGAAGTGAGAAGGCCAGGGCAAAGCTCTGATGCTGAAGGAAGAAGGCAAGTGCAAATCTCTGATGCTGCAGGAAGAAGGCCAGGGCAAAGCTCTGATGCTGAAGGAAGAAGGCAAGTGCAAATCTCTGATGCTGCAGGAAGAAGGCCTGGACAAGGCTCTGATGCTGAAGGGAGAAGGCCAGGGCAAGGCGCCAGGGCAAGGCTCTGATGCTGAAGGGAGAAGGCCAGGGCACGGCTCTGATGCTGAAGGGAGAAGGCCAGGGCACAGCTCTGATGCTGAAGAGAGAAGGCCAGGGCACGGCTCTGATGCTGAAGGGAGAAGGCCAGGGCACGGCTCTGATGCTGAAGGGAGAAGGCCAGGGCACGGCTCTGATGCTGAAGGGAGAAGGCCAGGGCGAGGCTCTGATGCTGAAGGGAGAAGGCCAGGGCACGGCTCTGATGCTGAAGGGAGAAGGCCAGGGCAAGCTCTGATGCTGAAGGGAGAAGGCCAGGGCACGGCTCTGATGCTGAAGAGAGAAGGCCAGGGCACAGCTCTGATGCTGAAGAGAGAAGGCCAGGGGACGGCTCTGATGCTGAAGGGAGAAGGCCAGGGCACGGCTCTGATGCTGAAGGGAGAAGGCCAGGGCAAGGCTCTGATGCTGAAGGGAGAAGGCCAGGGCACTGCTCCGATGCTGAAGGGAGAAGGCCAGGGCAAGGCTCTGATGCTGAAGGGAGAAGGCCAGGGCACGGCTCTGATGCTGAAGGGAGAAGACCAGGGCAAGCTCTGATGCTGAAGGGAGAAGGCCAGGGCAAGCTCTGATGCTGAAGGGAGAAGGCCAGGGCACGGCTCTGATGCTGAAGGGAGAAGGCCAGGGCACGGCTCTGATGCTGAAGGGAGAAGGCCTGGGCACAGCTCTGATGCTGAAGGGAGAAGGCCAGGGCACAGCTCTGATGCTGAAGAGAGAAGGCCAGGGCACAGCTCTGATGCTGAAGAGAGAAGGCCAGGGCACGGCTCTGATGCTGAAGGGAGAAGGCCAGGGCACGGCTCTGATGCTGAAGGGAGAAGGCCAGGGCACGGCTCTGATGCTGAAGGGAGAAGGCCAGGGCAAGCTCTGATGCTGAAGGGAGAAGGCCAGGGCAAGGCTCTGATGCTGAAGGGAGAAGGCCAGGGCACGGCTCTGATGCTGAAGGGAGAAGGCCTGGGCAAGGCTCTGATGCTGAAGGGAGAAGGCCAGGGCACGGCTCTGATGCTGAAGGGAGAAGGCCAGGGCACGGCTCTGATGCTGAGGGGAGAAGGCCTGGGCAAGGCTCTGATGCTGAAGGGAGAAGGCCTGGGCAAGGCTCTGATGCTGAAGGGAGAAGGCCAGGGCACAGCTCTGATGCTGAAGGGAGAAGGCCAGGGCACGGCTCTGATGCTGAGGGGAGAAGGCCTGGGCAAGGCTCTGATGCTGAAGGGAGAAGGCCAGGGCAAGGCTCTGATGCTGAAGGGAGAAGGCCAGGGCAAGGCTCTGATGCTGAAGGGAGAAGGCCAGGGCAAGGCACCAGGGCAAGGCTCTGATGCTGAAGGGAGAAGGCCAGGGCACAGCTCTGATGCTGAAGGGAGAAGGCCAGGGGACGGCTCTGATGCTGAAGGGAGAAGGCCAGGGCACGGCTCTGATGCTGAAGGGAGAAGGCCTGGGCAAGCTCAGATGCTGAAGGGAGAAGGCCTGGGCAAGCTCTGATGCTGAAGGGAGAAGGCCAGGGCACAGCTCTGATGCTGAAGAGAGAAGGCAAGGGCACAGCTCTGATGCTGAAGAGAGAAGGCAAGGGCACAGCTCTGATGCTGAAGAGAGAAGGCCAGGGCAAGGCTCTGGTGTTGAAGTGGGAATGTCAGGTCAAGGCTATTAGGCTGAATCCAGAAAATCAGGGCATGGCTCTGGGGCTGACCCAGGAAGATGAAGAAAAACTCAGGGGCTGATCTGGGAAGATCAGGACAACAGTCTGAAGCTGAGTCAAGATGGGCAGGGCAAAAATATAATGCTTGGAAGATAGGATCAATATTTTGGGGCTGAACCGAAATAGTCAGGACAAGGCTCGGCTGAGAAAGGAAGTTTGATATCTGACCAGCAAAGCCAGAAATAAACTCCAGAAAAGAACATTTATTTTCTTACTTGGGGCCTTGTTTAAAGTTAGGCGAATGGGATACTCTCTCAAAATGGGAAGGATATCACGTCTGGCGTACTACGAGTGCGATGGGCTATAATGCACTTGTAATATACCAGACGGGGCATCCGCCACGTTTGTGATGGAGTATCCAATCCACCAAATTATAAGGCCCCTAGTCATTTTGGTGGAGAGAACCCGAACATGAGGCTGTATTTTAGAGGCTGGTGATGAAGATGGTGTTCCGTCATCATGATGATTCCAAAATTAAGAAAGGCAGCCTGATAAAATCAAGCTAACTAAACTTGATTTTGAAGAAAATGTCATAATGACGAAATATCCTTTCCACAAAATAGAAGAAAAGGTATACCAGGATGGGATTAAATCTCATGTCTTGAAAAAAACTTTCTAACATTCCTACTATAATACGAATTGTAAACATAAAGGGTTATTTAAAAATGTATGCTTGTGGTAGACTTTCTTTTATGTCTAGCATGATTTGGAAGTGCAAAATAAGAGGGCAATAGTGCAGGAAAAAAGGACGAGAAGAAAGAAGCAAACGAAAGAGAAAATGGAGTGAGAAAGGATGATGGGAGTGGCTTAGATTGGTTGAGGGTTTGTTTAGAGGGCACAGTTAAGAAAAACACATTACACTGGGAGTGATGGGAAAGTGGAGGTGGATGGGGCAAAATATGGTTTTCAGGAAGGTGGAAAGGAGAATGAGCCAGTGGTGAGTGTTATGGGTGGTAACCCCCTCCCCATAAAGAGAATTAAACAAAAAAAACCTACAAGATAAAGGGATGGAGGGGCTGGGTGATTTAGGAGGAGACCCTTCCCCCACAAAACAGACACAAAAAGCAACAAAAAAATAATGTTTCACCAAGAGGAATTTTCATCAAATTAATTTTGTCAGCCTGGTGCAAGCCAATCTTGAAAGAAAATCGTCAAAAATGGTTCAACAAAAAAGATCCATCAGAACCTGTCTCTTCAGGTTCATACAGAATTGTCGAAGATGTCCTGCTTATCTTCTTGTCATTTATTTCCAGTATAAAAAATCTGCCAAGTTCTAACACTATAACTTAATTTCAGAAAAAGTAATTTAATCTCCTTTTCAGAAAAAGTGCATTTCATTGATCTCTTACTTCTTGATTTTAACAGCGGCGGCTGGTAAGGAATAGTGAGTGGGAGAGAGGTGGGCTAGAAAAAAATGGAAAAGAATACTTACCTGCTGGTCGCCAACCTTCTACTTCTCTCCCGGTGCAGGAACCAGGAAGCACACAGGCTCCCAGAGTTCCTTGGCCAATCATAACGCTGAATTACAGTAGACTGTGCAGTACAGCCTGGTGGAGAACATGCAACGTTACATTTAAAAAGTACATTTAAAAAATGAACATCAGAAAAAAAATGAAATATAAAAACATTTAACATAAACAACTGTAGCAAAAATAAAGCATATATTTACAATTTAAGCAAACAATGGAAAGTGTTAGTCCTTGTATGCATTATATTTGCTATTCCTACTACAATGTAAGTAAAAACAGAGAAAGGGTTGAACTTTAGAGAAGTTAGATTTGCTATTCCCACTTTATTCTAAGCATCCATAGTGAAAGTGTTGAATGGAGGGGTTAGATTCACTATTCCCACTCGCATCTAAACAACTTTTGGTTGAATTTACTATTCCCACTATAGTCTAAGCAACAGTCGGGAAGTGTTGGACGGAGGTTTTAGACGTACTATACAAACTGCAGTCTTAAGCAACAGCAGGGAATGTGTTGGGTTCTGGAGGTGTTATATTAACTATTTCCATTCAATTCTAAACAACAGTAGGGAAAGTGTTGGATTTTGGAGGGATTAATTTCACTTTTTCTATTCCAATCTAAACAACGGTAGCATAAGTGTTGGACTTCAGAGGGAACCTTCCCATCTTATCTCCCTACAAACCCAACAACTAGCTCCCAGCTCCTAAAATATAAGTGACTACTTAAACTAGAAGAAATAAAATATACATTAAAATTAAAAAATTAAAATTAAGTAGATGGAATTATATAAAATGTATGTAAAATGTTAATCAACATTAAAATTAATTAATTTCCAATTCAATGAATCTTCCACCCGATTCCAACATAAACGGAACAACCTGCTACTGTTATAAATTGTAAATTAAATGTAAAATGTTTTAATTATACAGTTAAAAGGACATATTTTTATTATACAAATCATACTAATAATACTAACACTTAAAATGTACATACTAATATATATTAAATCAGTAAAATAATATTTATTACAACTATATTAAAGCAATCTAAATTTAATGTGAAGTTCTTCAAATGATGTCATGTACAAAAAAAACAATATTCTTACCTTCGGCATTCTGTTCCACAATATTTATGTAGTGACAATTTTGATACAATATTAATTTCATGTGATCATTGTTATTGCTGATTTTTGGGAGACCCTAGATAAGTGTACTGCTACCCAACCAAACTGGGAGGCCAAAGCATATCCCAACTGCTATACGCAGACGGCCTTGTGCTGCTCAGTCAAACCAAGACTGGTCTTCAGCGTCAATAAGCCAACTTACACTCCTTTACTGTCAGGAACTGGCTCGAGATAAACCACCATCATTCAAACACTCACTAGGAGCCAAGAGGGAAATAAGGAAAGGGTCGCCCTTCACTCGAAACTTGTAATACAACAAGAGACCCAATCCCAAGGCGTCAAGGCATATCAGTGACTCTAACAATGGGGCAGTCAAAATATCCTGCTCCCAATCCCTCTCTTATACAATTTATAAGGAGATAAAGCACTGTATTCCGCTTATGTTAAAAAGCAAACCTGTTCTCCCAGACAGTATCACAGAACAACAAAAAATTGTGACCCAAAAGAGTAGGTCGCAAACATCCACACACTCGTGTTGGATAGAGTTCTTACTAAAAAAAATGTGAGAGAAACAAGTAACTCCTCACGGAAACACCACCAACGGGGTAACTGGTATGTAATTTCCAGACAAGCCCCTGTCTCATCATCGGTAGTCACTTGCTTCTCAAAGAAAATAAGAAGAAAGGAAAGGTGTGTCCAAAACAAACAACAAAAATTGTGACAAACAGTGGAAAGCAGAAGTCTCTGCTAGTGACAAACACAAACATACATAAGTGCCTAAAAACACAGCACACAGTTCCCTTAACCAACTTTATTCATAGGGAGGTGATTATATGCTGTTTGTATTAAAAAGGCTGGTAGCTAGTCATGCATACCATTACCTAATGCCAGTGCCAACATGTTTCACTGCTATACCAACTTAAGCAGTTTCATCAGGGCTACACTCATATGCTGCCACTCCACTTTTGGACACTAGTTCTGTGTACACTGCCAGGGGAGAACAAGTGAACGAACATGGTTAAAAACATGAAAACCCAAAGTTAGCAATTTATATAAAGATAGGGTGGTGTATAAGCAATATTACCCAGAGTCAGCCAAGTTAGTCATACCAGCCGCTCCAGTATCAAAATGGTTACCAGGGTACTCCAATAGTGAGTTTGTCCCTTTCACTCAATCTTAAGTGTTCTGTTGGAAAAAGAGTACACAAACCTGTAAAATACACCGTCATGAACATTGCCAAACCTGTATGTTGCTGTGTAACGCATGGCCCCTGATCGAAAAGTGCCCTTCTGTGATAACATTTACAGCCCCCCATTTGTGTAGACTGTATATCCACTGTGAAAGCACTCAACAGCTAAAACTCAATGGTCGCCCCAAAAGTGATATGGGGAAGCCATCTGTAGTGCGAGTCCAGCTGGTTTTTTAGATAGAAAAGTCCCCGTTTGTTTGCTCAGCAGGGGAACACTACACAGCCACTGTCAAGCTAGCTTAGTGTAGTGTTCCTCTGCTGAGTTGGTTAAGGGAACTGTGTGCTGTGTTTTTAGGCACTTATGTATGTTTGTGTTTGTCACTAGCAGTGACTTCTGCTTTCCACTGTTTGTCACAATTTTTGTTGTTTGTTTTGGACACGCCTTTCCTTTCTTCTTATTTTCTTTGAGAAGCAAGTGACTACCGATGATGAGACAGGGGCTTGTCTGGAAATTACATACCAGTTACCCCGTTGGTGGTGTTTCCGTGAGGAGTCACTTGTTTCTCTCACATTTTTTTTAGTAAGAACTCTATCCAACACGAGTGTGTGGATGTTTGCGACCTACTCTTTTGGGTCACAATTTTTTGTTGTTCTGTGATACTGTCTGGGAGAACAGGTTTGCTTTTTAACATAGGCGGAATACAGTGCTTTATCTCCTTATAAATTGTATAAGAGAGGGATTGGGAGCTGGATATTTTGACTGCCCCATTGTTAGAGTCACTGATATGCCTTGACGCCTTGGGATTGGGTCTCTTGTTGTATTTCGAGATAAACCACACCAAAATCCTGACAGTCACTTTCGGAAAGAAAAAAGTATGGAGGTTGCATCTCAATGGAGAATGGCTCCCACATAGTCCAGAGTATAAACATCTAGGCATCTACCTGGACAGCAAGGTTCGTTCAAATCCCATCTGTGCTCTTTGAAAATCAAAGGCACCAGCCTTAAGTTTGCCCTCACAACTGTTGCACAGTAATAGCTGAGTCCAAGTCTAGACCACCTCCTCCAGGTGATGACAGCAATAGTCATTCCTACACTTTCTTACTGGAGCGAAATCACTCTGGGCAGAGAGGCCACCACACTGGACAATAACATCACTCGAATTTATAAAGATGTCCTTTGTTTGCTAAAGCGAGCATCCCTGGCATCAATAAGGCTCGAGTTCAATATAGTAAAGCAGTGCTGGGCCTGAAGCAGCTCATTTTTAATCTCCTGTCATACTCTTAGATGTGCTGCACAAGAATCAATGCATGGCCTAATCTGGCTCAATTTTGCAAGCTCAGGATTCACTTCCACCTACACGCACTACCTTGATGACAAACTACCAGAACTCTCACTTACAGAGACTTGGGGAAAAAACCTCCTACAGCTGGCATTTAAAACACTCACAGAAGCTGCGACAAAAAAGTTGTCAATGTTAGAGGATATGGCAACATTGTGCAAGTGTTCCCACCCATGGTCAGTAATTAACTCCTATATGCCCAATAAACCACAGAATTATATTACCTGCACCTATCCATTGTGGATTAAAGCAGGGATACTTGCTCTTAGACTGGGGGAGTGGAACATGTGGGTTCAACTCCCGGCATGACAACACGCAGAATTCCATGATGTAATGTGCGGACATTGTGGACTGGAAAAGGAAAACATCCTTCACATTTTATGAATTTGTCCCTCCTTGTTACAACAAAGGAAATTTCTTCACCGTAGAAATTTTGTTTGTCTAGTAGTCCGAACCTGTCGTCAGGCATTAATTGCTAGGCTGAACCCAGACAATACCATACTAAATATCAAAAGAGACAAATTTCTCCGGATGGCCGCAGCAAAATTGGGTATTGAAAATACCATCTGTGCCACAAAATGCCACCCCTAAAATTCGATAATTTCAAGGCACAGTCCCAACATCATATCTGAGGCCCTTCTGGGATAATCGGCGGCTTTTTTTCTGCTTCGGCTCTAATCGATCTCTGCTTGATATATTCTGTGTAACCGCTATTTAATTCTGGGTCCATGTTGGTGTTCACACTAGCACATTACGTATTTGTTGGGAGTCTTTCAATGGTCTGCTGTTGAATGCTAGGGAAAACATCTGAAGCAACCTAGAGGTAATTCTCTGTTGTCTCTTTATACTGCACCAGGGTGACCAGGCGTCCCCGTTTTGCCAGGACGGTCCCCGTTTTTAACCAGCTGTCCCAGCAAATTTCAAGAAATTTAGATCATGTCCCGGTTTTTAGAGAGGGTCGACTGAAAACGGTGGGAGGTGTCTTTTATGTTTTACAAAGCAGAGAAAGTTAGCATTTGTTTCAAGAAAGCAATTTAATTAACAAGCAAGCTATTGGGTTTAAAAATTACATTTTATGTATGTTCTTACTGCCTGTTCTGGAATTTTCTGCCAAGGAGTGCTCTCATTGCTTTAAGTAAAATTGTAGTCCTTCTATTTTTGTGAAATGTCCCAGTTTTTGGCTTTAAAATTCTGGTCTCCCTATACTGCACTCTTGCGGATTGTCAGGAGGCAACAGCTGAATAACAAAGAGATATTCCCTCACTGCCCTCTGCACTTTGTATTGTCCTTTTCTTTGTTAAAAACGAATATCATAATATCCTACGGTGACTTCTGATTGACGCATCTCTGTGCCTCTGTCATTTAACCTTGGGATATTGGCCCTGGTCGCATTAGCATTTTCCACCTTGTTTGCATCTTTTAAAATCAATGGCAGGCCAATACTGAACTGTCTCTGCACTCTGCACTTTGCGGAACACCCGGAGATTAACACCCGGAGCATAACCTTTGAAGCAACCATGGGACATTCCGTATTTGCTCTTTGCACATTACATTATTTTTTTGTTTTTTGGCGCCAAAAATTAATCTTATAATATTTGTGTATGTCTCCTCGTGTGCTACTTGCACTAGGGTATCCTTGTTTTAATTGTTTTTTTTTTATTGTGCACCAATGAGTTGTTTCTTAAAGTTTTAATTAACTGTACAATACATTTGTCATTGTGATATTTTTTCAACTGATATTTGTGTCATTCACCACTGGATCTGTTTGCATTTCAGATATAAAATACACATACTGTCTTCAGTTATTATCCCCACCTTAAATACTATACCTCCCCCTCCCACAGCCTGGGAAAGATTCTTTCTTTAGGGCAGCAGTGTTTTTTGAACAGTGGGGCATGACCCCCTGGTAGGTTGCCAAATGATTTCTGGTGGTCCTAAGGGAGCATGAATAAAGATGCCTTTACATTTTGTATTTATCTTGTCACATTTGCTGTGCTTCAGAGACAGAGTTCAAATGTAGTCTATATATTCTGACCAATTGCTGCTTATTTTTTTTTAACTTGGGGATTGTTGTTTGCTTTTCTTTCTTTGACTACTAAGTGAAGGGAGTTTTTAAAGTGAACTATGTAACATCTTGCTGAAGTACAGAGAGTGCGAAAGAAAAGGCTGTAGGATTTAATTTTTTTGTAACACAACATATTTAAATACCAGTAAATAAACTGCATACATATTTCAGAATATATTAGCAGCTCATAAAGCAAAAAAATAGAAAGAAATAGAAGCACTTTTTTGTTAAACAAGTGTAATGGAAACAAAGATGTTCATAGGATCAAAACAATCAAAGACACTTTTACTTGGTGATGTGCAAATTATAATAATAAATATTAAATGAAATCCGATTTCCTCATCAGTAAAACTGTATGTCTGTGCAAATTCAGTGGTCATGGCAATGGAAATGTGCTGTCTGTAAATGGCAATGAGGTACCACAATGTGCTTTAGTAATATATTTGCAACACTGCGTTCCAAAATGTACCACCAGCTACACACAACACTCTTACCATTCTCCTGCTAAATACGTTTGCTACCCTGTGAGTGAAGCAGGAGTTTGTCACAATCCCTATGACTTTAGTGATGTACCATTGATGCCAGCACCCCACTCTGAAAATTGTTCCTCTGGTGCGAAGGTGCTGAACTAAGGGGGTCATTGCGATGGCAGTTAGATGAGTGTTCGACTGCCATCGTTGCAGGACTGGGAGCGGCCGACAAGTAATCGGCGATCCCACCCACCAGATTAGTATGCGACCACCATCTAGGTGGTCAGGAACATCCCTTTTTCTGCCCCCAAACATCCATGCACCGTGTGCTAGGCACCAGACGGATGTTTAAAAACATCCCATTTTCGATTTCTGTTTGTGCTGCGGCCCGGAAAAGGCATACGGTGCATGGATGTTTGGGGAGGGCACCACATTTACTCCCTATGCTACATAGCAGAGGCCAGGAGGCAACAGGGGCCCTGCTAGGGACCCCAAAGACCCTTTCCGGGTGACGGCAGTGGAACCGCCATGAACAGCCAGTAGGAAAGGGATATACTAATACATATAGCCGTCCTTGTAAACTTGTAAACTTGCAGATTTATAGAGCGCAAAATGTTGCCCGGAGGCGTCCAAGCGCTAGGATAACCAGAACCTACTGATGAGCAGAGGAAGGGAGACAGGCAGTTAATGGAGGTCCTGCGCTGGAACCATCTCCATTGTAGGGATTAGGAATCCAACTGCGTTCCCGATGAAATCTTTGATCCTGTTGGAAACGGCGGTCGTACTCTCCACCTCTGCGGTCCGACCAGCTGCATTGTAATGCTGCAGTCAGATAGATGCCCTAGATGGCGGTCTGCCCACCACCAACGGCCTGTCGGTGACATCTGCCCGTCATCGTAATGAGGCCCTGCCCATACTCTGGTGCAGAAGGGATTTTTCAAATTTGCTGAAATCACTGGTATCAACACTAAGCTTTTTCATAAACCTTGTGATTTTAACAAACTGATTCCACAGCCCAACAACGACTCTGAAAAGTGTTTCAGCTGCAGTGCAGTTCACCATTTGTCACTTTTATGGGTAGATCAATATCATGGCTACAGCTCAATAAGGACATATCCAACAGCATAGTCGAAGTTGAGACATTTACAATTGCTGTTCAGAGAGGAACACAAAAAGCTGTAGTGTGTTGTGTTGGTAATTCACAGTATTTTGAAGCATGTCTACTATTACATAAAAATGCCATATCTCCTGTCCTTTAAAGCTAGGTGGTTTATGAAAGTTTTTTGTTCTAAAAACTGGGTTGTGGTTCTTAAAAGTTGGGGATGCACTGCTTTAGGGGAGTAACGAATTTTGAGGGTTTCTGCATGAAGCATGAAGCACCTTGAAAAGTCTTACCAGAACACCCAGTGCTATAGCCACTGAGCTAACTTGCCTTCCATTGAGTGTCATATGCTCTGGCCCGGACCATGTGCTGAACTCCAGGTCACGTGGGTGACTGGGATGGCTGAGCTGCTGTGTCCCTTCACAGCCAGTACACCCTGGTTTCATTTCATTATGTGACATTTCTCATCTGGTATATCACTGGGATCTAACTGAGCATTAGATGGTAAATATATAGTTGAGACCTGAAAGCATAATTCAGTCGAAAGATAATACCTTTCTTGTGGCGCGGAGTAAAAACTGTATTAGCCAAGAAGAGAATATGTGCAAAGGCAGATTCGGCGCAATAGATTTATCAAAAAAAATAACAGCAATAATATGTTGTTCTGCTAGTCGCCTAAGAAAAAATAATGAGGACTGTTTTTTTTACAAAGTTCCTCGTTAACTAACCATTGGTTTCTAGGCATCTAACATCATACAGATGACCAGAATCCCCACAGGACCCACCAGCATATGCTGAGTTATTAACCGAAGATAAAAATTGCATTCAGAATTTACAGAGTTCTGCTGAGCAGCACACTGCGGATATATCTGCTCTAGGAAGGAGTAAACACACCTCTGGCATAAAAGAGACAGTTAACCACTAAACTGAAAGTCCTATGGGCCTTCGCCCAATGGCCTGGACAAGATTTTTCATCAGGGTTGCGTCAGTTCTTTGGAGCAGTCTCAAAATGAAATCCATTTTGGCATTTACTGAGCAACGCAAAGTCGATTTGCGTGCCTTTGCATGGATTAGTACATGCAGAGTAAAGGAACACAAGGCATATCACTACCTTGCAGTACTTTCTTTTGGGCAGATGTTCCATGGGCGGAGCATGGATGTTCCTGATCATCCAATCATATATTTTGATGCAAACTTAGATTTACAAACACTTGTAAACCTGAATTTGTATCAAAATAGGTCTTCTACCCAATAGAGGTATAACAAGGAGAAATATCTTTATTTCTCCTTGTTACCTCCTTTTTTATTTTGTGCTGCACTCTGCAGCATAGATAAAAAGAGAAATATTCCTCTTAGGATTGTTTTTATGCAGGCCTGCACAAAAAACAACCCTGCCTGTAATGCAGGCAAGGGTGCCTGCATTGGTTCTAGGCAGCACCCAGTGCACCAGCTCTAGAAGAGAGGTGAAGTGTGCCATAACTGCGTAGATGTGTCGCATTTCCACTCTCTCCCTTTCACGCAATACAAAGCAGCAAGTTGCCTTCCTGCGTTAAATGAAATATCAGCAAATTTGACCCACTGTGTATAGACTATGTATCAAAAAGCTACATTTGTCCTCTGGCATCAAATCAGTTAACTGGAGCACTTTAGGGGAAAGTCTACGTACATGCAGAAGATGCATACCACCTACTAGCAACAAAATTTGGATTGAAGTGTTTTGTAAGACGAATAAAATGATATATCAGAAGAACAGGAAAACTGAATTGTTAGGGTGAGAGTGAGCAAGAGAGCGTGGACACCTGCTGAGAAGGCAACATGATGTTCAACAAGGCCAGGAAACAGGAGAACCAAACCCAGTATTGGTGCCTAGGAATAATGCCCAAATAGATCTTGGGTGTAAAAGAGGCTGGGTTAGGCGAAGCCGTTCGTCCATGGTGGGTGGAGGTTGCTCCTGATAAACGCCAGGTGATCTAATGCGAGGATATGTTTCATATGTTGATCCTGGTATGAATTAGCCTCGGTGCCAGATTATAGGCACGGGGAGATTAAGTGAATTGCCCAGAAACAAAGAATGTTGTGCTTGAACAGATAGTCAAGTACCCAGTAGAAAGGAGACTGGTTCACTTTTTCAGCTTTACTACTAAATACATTTATTTTAATAACTTTTCATCTGATTGAGCTACTTAGATATTTTTGGGGGGTTAAAATGTACAAATCATGTGTGGCGGCAAATCCGGCCATAACTATAAAGTGTACAGAAAAAGAGAAGCGCGAGGTGACAAGTACCACTAAGTCTCCGCTAAACCTTTAATGAAAGAATTCCCCTGTAGATCCAGGGCACATATCTACTCTGCCCAGAGTCCTATTGCTGCTCTCGAGATGCTCGAGATGCTGCCGCCCCAGGCATAACCCTGCCGGGCTCCCTGCTCGTCCATCGGTGACATACGACTCAACATTTCCCAGAAGCCTCAAGACCTTAGACCTGCCCTTTCCATCATGCCTGTGGAGTGGCCTAAAACCAACCTCTTTACATGTTCTCTTTTCCCACCATCCTCCGCCTGCCTTCCAGAGCTCTTTCACGTGTCCGCTTTATGAAAATAACACCTATACACTTTACAAAAACGATAAGTGCAAATCTACACATTTTCAGCGGAAGACAATTGTGAGTAACAGTTCAGAATACTATGACATGTCTCCGGGCGCTGGCACTTCCGCTTCTCCAAGACATGCGCTCGCTCTGGAGATGTTTTCCCGTGATGTCCTGGTGGTGCAGAGGCCCTGCTGATGGACAGGCAGGGCGGGGAGCGCGCTAGCCTTGCTGTTGTGTGTACATGTGACTGGTGGGGCGGGCAGTTTACATTCCACTGTCTGCCTGTGATACCAGAGACAGGCAGCAGGCCTGCCTAGTGTCAGCGAGGCTTTCCCCATCAGTGACACCAGGGCCAGACATCGCGATGTAAACACTGCGGCTGGCGGTCACCACCAGTCAAACTCATCTCAAGTCTGAAAAGGTCTCTTTAGCTTTCCTGTGCTGTGGGGGGAGTGGCCTGTTGTTTGGGGCTTTTACTTGCAGCGCTGTTAGGGGTTTGGCCCATGAGACAGCGCAGCTATCAACTTAGAGTATTTATTTTATTTTTTATTTTAATGCAATTTTATATAGCGCGAACATTACCCGAAGGAGTCAGAGCGCTTTACAAAAGAACCGGTTGCGTTACACGAGGACTTTGGATTACATGAGTTACATAGGAGATACAAACAGAAAAAATTGCAAATGTACAAGTTGTAAAATCACTCAAGGAAGAGATATAAACAGAGAAACATTGAAAATGTCAAGTTGTAAAGACACTCAAGGAAGAGGTATAAACTCTAAAAACACATAGGAATGGTGGTAAGTACAAAGGTCTACTACATATACTAGTGGTTAGAGTTCTATATATACAAATAGTAAATTCACTATTACATAGGAACATAAAAAAAATTTCACAGTTTCATGCCACAAGATAGGTGGGGTAAAGAGCGGTGTAGTGGGGAAGGGTGAAAAAAGAAACTTAAAGGCAAACCAAAAGTCGGGGTTAAATTCAGCAAAACCGGTTTGGGACCTGGAAACAAAAAGGCCAAAGTCGAGTTCAGATTTTGCAATAAAATCATTTTAGACAAGGAAAGGGTTAGGGGGGTACAAGGCGCAGTCCAGGGTCACGCACAGGGGTTCCCTAAGTTTACTGACTTAACCTGGGGTGCGACTGCAAGCTAGCCTGAGAGAAACTGTAACAGTCTGCTGACTCTCGAGGTCAGTGGGGATGGGGAGAGTCATTCATATGCCGGGCAGCTCTGTAAATGAGAACAGCAAAGCAGTGACTGTTACATGTTTCATTATCACAGCAGACATCCCAGCTCACGCAGTGCCATCATGTATCACAGGATTCACGCCCTGTACACATGTCACCCGTTAATGAGCAGTTATCACTTGGGAAAAGGCAAGGTGAGCTGGAAACCTCTGCACAGAGGGGGTTCTAGCTCATGCATGAAGCCTTGCAGACTTGACATCCATCAGTGGTTCACAACCTCGGCAGGACATGGGCGGCACTCTCAGACGCCCAGGAATGCCCCGGTTACTTACCGGTAATCTTCATTACTCTGAGTATAGTCTTCCTCGCCAGATGAGTTCCTTCCCTCCCTCCCTGTCTGGCTATCGGCTTCATTTGCTTGCTTGGTTGTTCAGGCTGTTGGTTGGACCGGACCGCCTCTTATAGAGGTCAGGGGTGATCTGGTAGGCCATATTGGGAGGGAATGGGAGGCTTTTATTTTTTTACTTTGGAGGGTTCTGGTGTGGAGCTGAAGCCCACTATGTAAGTCATGTGGCGAGGAAGACTAACGAGGAGGTAATGCAGTAGTGTCTGCTCATACACTGCTGGACTCTAAGCGCCCTCTCCTCCTCTGTTCCCACCTCCCTCAGAGGGGGGAAATATTTTAAAGGTTCGCAGGTCTGCGGTAGAAAGATGTTAAGTTGCAAAATGTTTTTAGGTCTCGCGACCTATCAATGCGCGCAAGCGCATTGAGCGGAGCGAGAATTCAAGTCCTCAAAAAACTCGTGAAACCAAGGGTTTCGTTCGTGCGGTTTTCTTTAAGTTCACGTGAATCACGTGACCAAACAAGCACGCGCATAAGCCTCCCTCCCTCCCTCCTAATTGCATTTTTTCACGGCCGCACAGCACATCAAAGGGCTTCTCCCAGCGTGTGCTGTGCGGCTACTCCTCCCCTAATTATTCATGGGTGGCCGGTGGCCGGCCGTACTTTCAGTTTCCCTGCCTCTCTTGTTGTCTAATTTTCACAGAAAGAATCACGTTTTTGAGTCACCTAATAATTAGAAGCATTGTGTAAAGGATAGCCTACTTGTCACTAAAGTGTCTCTTGTTTGTTGTATGTTCATGTTGAAAGCATTCGCCCGCTTCAGAGCACTGCACTCAGTTTATTTATTTTACTTTAATGCGGTGCGTGCGCCCGATTTAGGGACACTGCTCTGTTTATATCTTTATTTGTACTTTAATTCAAAGCGCGCCGCCCGCTTCAGGGACACCGCGCTCTGTTTATTTATTTATTTATTTTTCTACTTTAATTCGGAGCGCAGCACCCGCTTCAGGGAAATTGCGCTCTGTTTATTTTTTCTATTTTTTACTTTGGCTCATTGTTCTTGTTTGAAGGTAGAGACCGGATAAGAACCATTGCATTTGGTGAGGGGAGAGTTGAGGGGCGAGAAAGGGGTTAGTTAAGGACCGACTAGTTCCTATGTTATTAAAGTATAACCCCCATGCCAAGCCTCTTCCACATCTTTATTAGCCACTGACTTATCCATGCAATAATAAGGCGCTATCTGGCCGACAGGAGTGGGAAAGCTGAGGACTGTAAATGAATACAGGTGTTTGGAACAGGCACAGCGAATACCTGTGTTACGTATAAAGCCAGAGCCCACATAGACAGTGTCTCTAGCGCAGGGAGGAATGAGAACCGAAGCAGCTGCTGGGGTCATTGTCTGAAGCTAACTTCTATGTGAGGAAGCAGGGCTAACGAAGGATAACGCAGCTGAGAGCTGGCTCTTGCAGCTGGACATCATCCACTCCCCCACAAGGCTGTCCGCGGCTTCAGTACTCTCCTTCCACAACAAGATCTCGTCCCACCCACACTTTTAGCCCTCTTCTTCTGAGTCTTTTACTCAACTGAAACTTTCTTGCCAGACAATTGTTCTGCCTACCCAGCTACAGACCACAAGAACCTTGCCCTGGGGCAGTGGCATCTCAGACCCCATTCCGACAAAGGGTCATCCGAGCGTGGACTGCCCCTTTCATTTGCACTAATATCATATGCTTAATGACTAACATGTACAAAAGCTCTTTTCATTACACACCGCAGGGCGAGTGAAGAGTTAAGGGCCCGGTGTTACGAATCTTTTCTAAAACAAGAGGCCTGACCCCTGGTACATCAGGAGAGGCTGGTGTGAGAAGGTGTCACGTGTAACAGATGCTTGTTTGACACAGTGATCCCCCCCATGATGTCGGTTTCTGTTCACTCTGCTAAACGCTTCCTTTGTTCATTAACATGCACCGCCTAGTTTGGGACTCCCTGCAGAGCGGCGCATCCAGTGCGCGTGCCGCTTACCGCCCCCGGGGTAAAGCCAGTGTGTGCCAATGCCGGCTCAGCCGGGATCGGGTGCTTAAAACCCTTGCAATGCGGTCCTTGTCTAATTTGTTAAAAACGCTTCGCTTGCACTTCACTTGGTTGTTAACATGTGCCGTGCTAAGTCTGTAACATAACATAACATAACATGTGTATTTGTAAAGCGCACGTTCACCCTTGGGTATCTTGGCGCTGAATAACAGATGTTTATTGTTACCCAACTCAATGGTACTCATTTTATCGACCTCAGTTGGATGAAAGGCTGAGTGAACCCCCGGGATTTGAACCTGTGACCATGAGGTCGAACACAGGCCCCTGCAATGGACGCATTTGTCCACTGAGCCACCAGACCCTGTACAGCGGCGCGTTCAGCGCCAGTGCCACTTACCACTCCAGAGCCGCACTGGTGTGCCGTTGCCAGAGGGACCGGGTCAGAGTGCTTAGAATAAGCCCCCGCATTGCGGTGTGACCTAGGCATTAAGTGCTGCTCGCGGCTGTGGATCGCACTGGAATGGCTCTTCTCTCAGCGCGGCAGAGAATGCGTGTCGTGATCTGCACAGTTGCAGAGCGTCAGGAGTTGAGTTCAGCGCTTTCAAGGTGTGTAGGCATGTAGCAGTGGCCCCCTCCTCACTAGACTTGTGGCGTGCCTCTTGTGTGAGCCACTCCCGTCCTTTCCAGTGCATCCCTTAATATCAATGGGGGCTTTGTTGCAAATACAATATGTTCACTTTAATGAGGGATGACGCTTGCCAAGAAAGAGCACATCAGAAGAGTAGGCTCTTTTCGCCTATGGAAGCTGTGAGAGTTTGTGCAAATTCAACTACATACAGACTTTTACAGGTACGCAAATCTCTCCCTTCAGTTTATTATTTAAGAATGCATTAATCGCGCTGTGAAGTTCCTTCATCAGCGAGAGATCTGCCACCAGTTTACAAAATAAAGCATATTTCAAATATGTTTGGTACAACAGTCAACTGCACATCCCAGGAAAATAATTAATTTGGCATCTGAGTGTCTCTCAGTGTGATAGGATTTCACAGTGCGAGAGATAAATGAAAATTAGGACTATTCTAAAGCCCAAAGTGTTTCTACCTGTAATGGCAGCAGAATTTGCAAAATGCATGGAAAGTCAAAGTAGCTACTTTTCATTTTTGTACAAGCGCCCAGCTGACAGCTCGGGGATAATTAACAACATAGAAAAATTGCACAATGTGACATCTCAGCAGGCATTAAAACAAAAAACAAACAAGCATTTGCAATGCAATAGGTCTCGCATTCACGAGAGTTTGAGCTATTACAATTGCAAATAACAATGCCTTTTATTTTTGTTTTCATTTTAAAAACATAAAGGGCTTTGTCATTTACAAAACCAATAGCTCCAACTTTCCTACTGCGCGACCTATTGGCAACGCCAGTGCTTGTTTCTCATGGTCGTTACTGACATGTCAAGGGAGCATAAAAAAAAAATAAGCCTACTCGTGGGGTTGTTTGCTTAAAAATTGTAACTTTTGGGTTGCGTTTAATCTTGCATGCTTTCCACTTTCACAAAGCTTTGGCGAAAATGTACCAAATGATATTATATATTCACCCCAAACCCCTATTATGGTTTCCCATTGTCTGATGTAAAAGTGACAAACATTGGTAAAAAGAGTGACCTTTGCCATTAAAATGTTTTATTTACATGTTTGGAGAGGAGACACAAGGCGTCCCCAATACTCACCAATAATCTGGCTACTCTACTGTGTCATTTCACACATTTAAATTTAAAGGATTCTCGTTTCTCCTGTGTTCTGGCTTCCTAGCCCGCCCCCCCTGTGTCCTTCCCTTCTCCCAGTCTGCCACTCTTGGGTCCTTCCCCTTTTCCCAGTTCGCCCCTCCTGTGTCCTTCCCCTTGTTCCAGTCCGCCCCTCCTGTGTCCTTCCCATTCTCCCAGTCCGCCCCTCCTGTGTCCTTCCCCTTCTCCCAGTCTGCCACTCCTGGGTCCTCCTCCTCTCCCTGTCCACCACTCTTGTCTCTTACTCGCTATCCCAGTCTAACCCTCCAGTGTCTTTCTTGCTGTCTCGGCCAACCATTCTTATGTCCTCCTCGCTTTCCCACTCCACCGCTCATATATTCTCCTTGCTCTGCGAGTCCACCCCTTCTGTGTCTACCTTGCCCTTCCAGTTTGCCACTCATGTGTCCTCCTTTCTCCCCAGTCCACCACTCCTGTTCCTCTTTGTTTCCCCAGTTCACCACTCCTCGCTCTTCCAGTCCACCACTCCTATATCCTTCTTGTGTCCTCGCTCTCCCAGCCCACCACTCCAGTGTCTTCCTTGCTCTCCCAGTCCGCCACTCCTGTGTTTTCCTCGGTCTGCCAGTCCACCACTCCTGTGTCCTCCTTTCTCCCCAAGTCCACCACTCCTGTATCCTCCTTGTGTCCTCGCTCTCCCAATCGACTACTCAAGTATCCTTCTCACTCTCCCAGTACACCACTCCTCTGTCCTCCCTGCTCTCCCAGTCCACCAATCCTGTGTCTTTTTTGCTCTTCCATTCAGCCGCTCTGATGGCCTCCTCACTCTCCTCACTTGTTTTTAAGAGAACTTGACTAGCGACAGGGGGCCGTAGGTCACTATCCTCGCCTGCCCCACCAAGCAGAACACATATTATCTGCCTCTAAGGGTACCCCCCGTGACTATTGGAATAGTGCTACCTATCACGTTTAAGAGTCGAGTATATATCTAGCACCACCAGGATAAGGAATCCATTGCAGCATTAATTTTATCCTTGGAACCATTTTACCTACACTGGTGGTGAGAGTGGGACGTTTGCCTTGTGCGTCTTTCCTATTCGTTCTTCCTTTTAAACAAGAATCAGGAGTATATTGTTTCCTGAACCTTTTTTATCAACGGACTGAAATTGAAAATATCGTCAAACCCAGTGACTCCTTGTATCTATAATTAAAACTGTGTGGCTCCTGAAGAAGGCGTTGTGTACGCCGAAACGCGATCGCCACTGCTTTTATTGGACAGCATATATGCATTTTGTCTGGTTGTCCATGCTTTTATGATTAGTGTCTTTTGATTAAATGTATGAATTTGTTATGAAATTATGTGTTTGTATGTTATCATATAGTATTTACTTTTTGCTTTACTATATGATTTTTAAACGTTTTTATTAAAATTCGGTCCTTTTTATTTTAACTTTTCTTGGGTCCTTCCTTACTGTCATTATTTGCCACTTAGTAGTGAGGTGTGGCTCACTGGTTAGAGGCGGCAGACCCGGAGGCTGAGAACGGCCCGGGACCAGGGTGCGATTCCCGACGCGGCAGGGTCGAGGACCAGGGTCAGCGGACTGATAATTCTCTCCTCGGTGCCCACTTTGGGCAGTGATCACACTCGGTAACTCTGGGCATTCAGCTTGCCTAATCTCTACAACGGCCCCCCACAGACGCAAGGGATGCCTGGCTTCACCTTGGAGATGCCCAGCATGGGACCATCTCACAGGGAAAGCCAGGACGGGTTCCCCAGCGGTCCATCGCGCCAGGATACTCCGGTAGTAATTGAGCGCGCTACAAAACACCTTACATTTACATTTACATTTACACTTGTTTTTCCAGTGAATGATTGCCTAGGAATTTTTTCACACATTATTTTTCCCTGTCCTAGGAGTTGTTTTATGCTACTACTCAGGGGGTCCTTGTTTTTTACAATCCTCCTTACTCTCTCAACCTCCACTCCTCGCTATCCCAGTCCACCACTCCTGTGTACTTCTTGCTCTTCCAGTCAGCCGCTCTGATGGCCTCCTCACTCTCTCAACCACCACTCTGGTGTCCTCGCTATCCCTGTCCACCACTCATGTATCCTTCTCACTCTCCTAGTACACCACTCCTCTCCCCTCCCTGCTCTCCCAGTCCGCCACTCCTGTGTCCTTATTGCTCTTCCATTCAGCCGCTCTGATGGCCTCCTCACTCTCTCAACCACCACTCTGATGTCCTCGCTCTCCCAGTCCACTACTCTTGTCCTCACTCTCTAAGACCTCCTCCCCTGTTTCCTCACTCTCCCTATTCGGCCACTCCTGTGTTGTCCTCACTCTCCCAACCACCGCTCACTCATGTGTCCATCATAACTATGTCATCCTTACTGAGAAGTTGATGAGAGTTGGCCACCACAGAAACCCTTCTTGTTGGATCTATTCTGCATCTGTTCTTTTGAGCCATTTTGCTTTTTTTTTTGAGAAAGGCCTTCATTAGAAAGGGAAAGTGCACGGTCCAGTGATTGACTAGTTACATAACTCACCCTTGTTCCACATATCTTCGACACCATGGATGCAACGTATTTCCAACCCCAATGTTTGAGAAAAATCTACCAAACTCAACTTAATGTTTGTATCGCCTAAAAAGAAAGAGCAATGTTAATTGCGTCTCCGTTGTTCCATAAGGGGCTTTCCAATCAGGCTGTTGATAAGCTGCATTTAGTTAAAATGTGGTCGTGCAGCTTACTTAAGTGATGTCGAGACATAAACAAGGAGATGTACTGCTCTCTGAGGACTGCCGGATTTCCTTTTAAATTGCCTGCCTCCTTCACGCCGCATGCTGTCTCAGAGAAAAGTAATTGCGAATGCAAACATATATTGCTCGCTACCCTTGGTGAGGTGTTGAAAAGTCTGAGGCGTGGGTGCCCTGGAGCTTCGGATCGGTGTCACATATTCATGATTTCCATATAAGGTAAATTTGCATTCATTTACTCTAATTGGAACATATTTACATAGCCATTGGTCGCCCAGCTAATCTGGCATTGGTCGGACCCTCCTGGACATATTTTGGACACCGGTAGTCTAAGGTGTATGTCTGTAGCAGAAGCTTTCGACCATCAATCAAAATCTGCTTTTGACCCCTGAAATCAACGCTATTAGTATAGAAAGCAGGAGCCTTCGGGTCAGGCTCTGACTGCCTGGAGTTACTCGCCTGTTTGTTCTAAAGCTGGAAAGCTATTTGCTTTCCCTCAGGAAAGAGCTGTGACCCCGTTCGTTTGACTGCTCATGGCTCCATTTCTCTGGTACTCTGTCCTGTGAACAGACAGGTACTCCGAGAATCTGTTGTGCTATACGAGTGCCCTTTACTTCCTGTTCCTTCCAATTGTTCATATTCTGAACGAAATTATTTAAAGGAACTGTTGGCTCTGGCTGAGGACACTGTCAGAACTCAGTTGTATGTAAAGGCCAATTGCCACCATCCACGTTATTCCTGGGTACATCTGTCACCAGAACCATCCTGATGCAATGACATTTTGATCAGAAACTGTGAAGGGCACATTACCATTCCTTGTATAATGTTGCATGTAAATGGCGTTTATTCACACATGTGTGTAGCGTTTAAGCACTTTAAATAAAAGGTGTAGCTTGTGAAGGCTGGAAACCAAAAGGAGTTCTGGCAAAAAGTGCTCGAATCAGCCCGCTCTCTCGCTCACTTTATGACCTTTGATCAAAAGGAAGCAGATGGGACACCTGAAAAGATAGGTAGCACCCATCACAGGAGAGGGAGATTGTTTGGAAGGGACTGCCCTGGGCGTAGGCCCTTGGGAGGGCATTCCATACAAAATGCATCATTAGAACATTGCTAACTTAGGGGGGGTTTAAAATTTGGAGCGGCTCGCCACCGCCCGCATGGCTGTGGCGATCCTCCTTACATTCACTCCCGCCCGCCACCCTTTTCCCCCTGCCATATTAGTATGGCGGGGGGACCCCGGCGCCACAGAAAGATGTGCGGATTCAGCTGTGTACCTATCGTACCCCCCTATATTGTCATGGACAAGGTGGCAGGCACCGCTCGGTGCCTGTCAGCTTGTGCATGACAAAGCACACAGTGCATTCCCAGCATTGTGGCAGGCGGTGCTATGAGCAACCCCCACCCGCCTGCCAGCTCGCCATAATGCTGGGAATAGAGGATGCCACCGCCACGGTGGCGGTGGCATCCTAATTGCACTTGCGGGACTGCCGCACCAGTGGCAGCCGGTCCCTGCACCACTAGGGTGGCCATCCTAATCAGGCACCTAGTCTCGAGCATGAGGAATGCAGCACAAATCATTTACTTGTAAAAAGAAAGAAAATACTTGGAAGTTGGTATGAACGGTGGCCCTGCCCATTGGCCTCTCCAGAACAGGTCACTTCTTGTCATTTACAATAATTTTCTGCAGAAATATGCCTCCGAATAGTTATAGTATTTTAGCTGGGTCCAGAATGTTACTACTTTCTCTGCACAGAGATGCAGAGTAAGGCGATTTTTTTAACCAAAAATGTATTTAAAGTACAAAAAATATTTCTAAAAAGTATATAAAATTCATTTAATAAGTATTCAGATTTTTTGGAAGTGAAGCACACACATTTCCTTCTTTAGATTTTTTTAAAGAATCAAGGGGCATATTACCAACAAGTAGCGACGATTTTTTTATCGCTGAGCATCGCTGGAATTTATCGCTGAGATAACGTGCTATTAGCAATGTTTATCTCCAAAGCGATACATTTTCCAGCGATAGCGGCAAAATGCGTGAATATCGCTGAGAATACAGCGATATTCACGCATTAGCGACGAAATGCTCTTAGCCATGTTATTCACCTCTCATTGGATAACATGGCTCAGAACTGGTCTGGGCAGGTGTTAGTATTTGGAGATATTTGCGCTTAGCGCAAATATTTCCATCGCTACCCCTGCCTTGCTAATAGGCGATAGCGATGTTAGCGACTGTTTTCAGTCGCTAACAGTTTGGGTACGCCCACTTTGCATGTCATTAGCGATAAATATCGCTAACATGCAAAGCGGGCCCCAAACCGCTCGCTATCACCTAAAAGCTGTTGCTAACTGCTGTTAGCGACAGCTTGCTAATAGAGCGACAGAATTATCGCAGCTTAGCGGCCGAAAACGGCCGCTAAAGGGGCGAAAATTCCCTATCGCCACCCTTGATAATATGCCCCTAAATTCTTTATTGTTGCCCTTGAGCACGCAGATTTTTATGAGGGCACTGAATTTTTAAAACAAATAGATACATTAGAAAGTTTGCAAAAATCTTAAAAGAAGCCTGCCAACATACGTATTACGCCAGAAAATGTGCAGAATTGGGTTAGAAAAATTGCATCATTCTTCTAGCACAAAGAATTATGTTTTGACCAGCATAGTGTAGGACCTCAAGATTGTTTGGGGTAATGACAAGAGTAACGACTTACAGGACCTGGGTTTTATGACCAGAGGGCTGGTGGTACAGCTGTGGGGGAGCATGGCTTTGCAAGACAATGAGTGAAAACAATGCGTGCTGCGGTGACATCTCAAACAAGTGTTGCCTAGCACGTTCATAAGGTCGCTAAGGAGGTCCATTTTATCGAGTTTAGCGCATTGCCTTTGCAGGCTGCCTCCACTGAGATTGGTTTTCCCAATCCGTCATGTCTCTTCTTTTGGAATGTGGAAACAGCCACCACGGCTGGGAATCCTACACCAGCCCTGAGAGTACCACAAGACCCCAGGCAAGGCTTAAACAATGAGATCAGATTTTGTTTCCTTAATCTGCATAAGGCACATCTTTGCATCCTTTAGCAACTAACTTCAAACACATATTTGTGCATATTATGAGGTACAGTAACGTTTGCCTCCTTGCGTAATCATTTGTAATACAATGTACTGGTTTGTTCAAGCTACTGTTTTCTATTATGTGTAAACGGCTCTGACGTCAAAAAAGACTTGGCACACATTCCATAACACCAGGTAAAACACCTTACTCCACTCTTCTTAGTAGTCTACGACCAACATGACCCCAAACATCTATAAGCAAACCCATAAGCAAACACAACACCACTGCTAGAGGCATCCTGCTCCGGGGTGGTGCCTCTGGCTCGCCACGCCTCTGATGTCACTGGTGGGCTTGTTTTAAGAGGTCGGTGGCTTGATTTATTGGTCCCTCGCCTGGCAGGTGTGCGTATTGTCCCAGTGGTGTGTATGTATGGAGTCAGAAATGATGAGGAAGTGCAGATCCTGCCCCTTTTGTGTGCGCCCAGTTATTAGCCCTACAGGACGTTCATTCAAGTATGTGCTTTTGCAGCACTGGCTGATTTGAAGCTGTATGATCTTGAATGCGTATGTATTGATACTATGGTGGTTGGACCGCAAACTTTTGCATAAGTGTTGGAAGGTATGGGGTTATTCCCTGTGCAATAGTATGTTCATGTCTGTTTCTCTTGAAGTGGAAGTGTGCTTCTAATTAGCTCCTCTGGCACATTTGGTCGCTGTTTCTAGGGATTCACAAGTTCTGTTGACATCTCCACTTGAGTTACTGATGTGGTTGAATTGCAAAAGCACTGAGTGATAAACTGTAGTGAGAGTTAATCTCTCAGTTATGCTGGGCTTTTTGTGTTTAAAGTGTTCTCTATCAACTGATGGCGCAAAAGCTCCTGTTGTAGACATGGTAGCACTAAGTGTCATAATGCGAGTTGAAACATTTATTTTAAAATTGCATCGAATTTGAGAAGCAATGTTTTTTCTAAAAAAAAATTGGAGTAGAAATCCAACAGGAATAGCTGTTGTGGCAAGTGCCCTATTATTAATTAATTCAGGGGAATATGTGTAAGAGGCTAGAAATACATTGTAGTTCTGCTTATTTTGTTTAAAGTACGTTCAGGATTTCAACATTTCTTGGACCTTGTTGATATGTAAACGTGAGTAAACAGTTCCACACGTGAGGCTAACCCTCGTGAGGATCTGGTTTACATTCTGGCATGGAACACCTGGCATACCGCTGCCTGTGTCCTTTGCACATTGTCATTATGTTTGAGTCATTCTGATTACTGAAATAACGTGGGAAGTTCGAGGAAACAGATTGGTCAAAATATCCTGCATCTACGCTGGGAAAAAACATGGAACACACACAAAGCCGGTTTTGTTTATTGGCTGTAGGGCTTTCAGGGGCGTATAGTCTTGTGCCAGGCACCTCAGAAGCACCAGGACTTCCTTGATGTCACACTCATAAAAAAGGAACAACGACCATAATTTTCCATATGGTCAGCATTTATCACCTTTCTTTTTACCAACGTGGCACATTCTGCTGATGCAGAAACATCAGTGGTCTTCTGTGGGTCCAGGCGAGTGATGCAGCACTAGGATTACAGGAGAGGCTCAGACAATATCAATATAAAGTTAATGGTGTAATTAATCCTGTGTTATTATTTCAAGTGATAAATCTCAAACCAGTTGCCTCCTTTTAATGCCGAATAAGTATTGGGTCTTTCATTTAAATCTAACATTTTAAGCAAGATGGCAGGCGAAAAGGCTCTATCATGTTGACTGGTGGGATTCAGTAAGTCATTAAAGGACTAATTGACACATGGACACTGAAAGAAGGCCTAATATGGCATTTTCTTTGCATTCTGGAGTTTTGGAGTAATAGGAACTCATCTACATCACTCTGGTGTGCTAGGTGGTCAATGACTTATGCACCTCACTCACTGTGTGACCAGTACTCAAAGAGTTAGGCCCCCTTACTCATGGTGTGATTGATAATCAAATATTTATTCCCACTCACTTGAGATGTGATCAGCGCTCATTCTTGAGGGCAAGTTGCTGCATTACACACGCCACCGACACAGAAGGTGTTTGCACTTTTCAGGTGCAACCCTGTGCTCTTTTGGAGAGAGGAATAATTCCCTAAATCAAAATAGAGTTTTAATTCTAATATAATGAATACCACAGTCTGTGTTCTCTTTTGAACCGTGTACTAAAAAGCCCTATTATTTTATTGCTAAGAAAGCTTATCATTTTCCTAAAGGGGAGTGAACAATTCGTACAGGATAGTGCAGGGAAATTGAGAGCCTCACATGAAATAGCAGTGTGTGAGCCGAGAACACCAGTACACTGAAAAACTCAATATATATTGCCTTTTGTAGTAAGTTGGTAACACCACTAGTTGGCATTCTAATGCCGTCACCTTACATTGCCTTAAGGAAGTGCAGACCAGGCACATTTACTCACATTCTTTTTGATTGCATACAATAATGAATCAATAATTAAAACTACAGTGACAAGAAATCAACCGTAGTGAACTGCTAGACAAATTCAGAACATAAGTAAGATGCATGGAATAAATTGAGAAACATCCTTTGTTACAAAAAGTGTGGACATGTGGACTTTTTTTTAGCTAAGTACAACATAGTGTATGCTTTACACAGTCTATTTTGCTTTAGGATACAGAAATGACAGTGGTAATAAAGTATTGTTCCTAATTGCCATGCAGGACAAAGCTTTTCGTTTTGCCATATATTTTCAAAAGGATGTGCAGCATGAGCATAGCTAACCATCTCAAGAAGCCTATTTTTTTATTGCATTAGTATCAGTTTTGTATCAGTTTTTTATGATCGCTAGACAACAGTGCCACACAATTTGTTTCATAATTTACCTTTATCACATAATATGCACATGTTTAAAAATAATGTACTCATCTCTGCTGCATAATTTGGTCATATACTGCCTCCTAATGTCATTGGCCCTGCAAGTAGTCAAAAGCAAAGGCATACATTTAAGAAATGACTGTTGGATGTGTAAGGACCATCCGTGCGCGGGCGGGGCCGCGTCGGCCATTGGCCGACGGCAGCACTGGGAAGGTAGTGCTGCCGTCGGCCGATGGCCGACGGCAGCAAGGAAAGGGTTAACGTACGTTTCTCCAGATTTCCTCCAAGATTCTGCAAGGTTTATATGTTGGTAATGGTTCTGTCATAGTAGTATCAACGGGTGCCATAGCCGGCTGCTTCTGTGGCCTACCTGCAGACAAACAATTCCGAAGTCTAGCAATTATCCATGCGGCCAGGACAAGGGGGACAACAAAGAGGACTCTGGTGTCACTATCTTCTCACAAGGTTGGTGGCCATAATATGAGGTCTCAACATAGATGAGAGCAGAAGTGCTGCTCACGATTTGAAGGAATGCACTTCTTTTATGTGGACATTCAAGGTCCTATTAGTTTAAATCCCTTCTATTCCAAAAATCAAAGTCCATACGCATTTTTATATTTCCATTCTTATTTTTTACTTCTTAGTGATTATTTCACATTATTTTCCAAGTATTGACAATTTTCATACTTCATGCATTTCACATTCAACCCAATGCATTTCGGGTGCAAATGAACCCTTCGTCGGGGGTTTCTAAAGGAAAAACAAAAGAGCAATTTTTGAGCCCAGAGCTACGTTTACATACATAATTTTCATTCACAAAGTATCAGAAAGTAAACATTGTCACTATTCTTACTGCCTTCGTAACGGTAAATCAAACTCTAACCTTATCCAATAGACAGTCTAATAGTTGTGCGCAATATTTAAGAGCAAAGAAACTACAAAACTTAAGCGCAACATAAGTCCAAAAAGTTAGTGTTGTGCATCATAGTTTATCATGCGGAACGGCAAGCGTTCCGTGTCAGTTACTTACAGAAATGCAATGCGATAGCCTCGTACATCCTCTCCTCCAATGGCAATCGAGTTACAATCGCCATCAGAGTTCTGTTCTATTTAAGCTACTCTGATTGGTGGATAATTAATCACGTGGTCGCAACTCGATCGGAAAACCGAGGAGTTCTATTAAATGAACGTGATATTCAAAATATTGATGGCCAATTATATTGCAACATTACGCAATGTGTTCCTAATGTTGTCTTATATCAAAAAACCACCTACGTGATCTCCATGGGTACATTGCTACATACTGCGTAAATTCTATCTCTAAGGTCTTTATGATATTCACTACTCGGCGATCTCAATAAAATAGAAAACCGAGTGGAAACCAGTTCAGAGTGATAGAAATTGGAGTGGAAACTGAGTAATATGGCCGCCATCTTAGAGTGGAGTGATATACAGGAGCTAAATACAAAGATATCAATAGGCATAACTATATGACTGCTTAGTGACTGTGTTACTCGCATGTTAAACCATAATGAATTGTTCGACATATAATTTAGAGGTAAACAAATGTTATAGCAGAACATCACAAATTCAAGTCTCATCAATTATAAAAAACATGTCAGTTCCAGTCTGTCATTGAGCCCATCTGGCTGCAGGCTCCCCATTTTTTTGATCCAGAAATACTCAGATCTCAGTCTCATTTTATGTGTGTCCAGGCCTGGACGTGCTTCCACTACTTCCAACACGGTAAACCTTAGTTGGGAAATGTTATGACCTGCTTCTGCCCAATGTCCTGCCAAAGTTGATTTCAGATTCTTTTGCCTAATATTGCTTTTGTGTTCTGTTATTCGTATTTTAACTTTACGCTCAGTCTGTCCCACGTATAACTTTCCACATGGGCATTTAATGCCATAGATCACTCCTTTTGTATCACAAGTGCTAGAATGTTTAAGTTGAATCGTTTGACCCGTTCTAGGATGTGTGAAGGATGATCCTGTCATCACATTATTACAATGTGTGCAGTTTTCACATTTGCGCATTCCTTTGTGGGTTGGTTTATTGGATTCATTTTCTTCTTGTTTTAGCAATTCTTTTAAATTCTTTGGTCTATTGTAGGCAAACGTTATTTGATCTGCAAAGAGAGGTTTTAAATCAGGTTCTGAAGTTATGATGGCCCAATGTTTCCTCATGATGTTGGTTATTTGTGAAGCTTGTTTGGAATATTTTAGGACACACACTGTGAGTTTCTTGTCAGTTTTGTCTTTTTTTGTTAGTAAAGACTCTCTTGTCATGGTCATGACTTTGATTTTAGAATCCTGTAGTAATTTGCTTGGGTATCCTCTCAATTCATATTTTTAGATCTGCTTGTCGATAATGTCAGAAACATCCATGGGATCTGATGTGATTCGTTTGTAGCGAATAAATTGAGATAAAGGTAAATGTTCTTTTAAAGCTTGATGGTGGAAGCTTAGGTAGTGTAACCCGCTGTTGCGGTCTGTTTCTTTCACATGGACATTAGTGCCAATTTTACCCTGTTTTATCGATACCTTCACATCCAGAAAAGATAATTGATGTTGATCAATTTCATGTGTGAATTTGATTCTTTCGTGTATCAAATTTAGCCTGCTGATGTTGACCTCCAATTCTTCTCTGTTGCCTCGCCACATTATGAATATGTCGTCTATAAAGCGTTTATAGACTAACAATCCTTTCTTCCATTCTGGTTTGTTTAAGATATGGTCGTTCTCAAATTTGGACATAAAAACATTCGCGTAGGACGGTGCCCCAGCAAATCCCATACTAGTTCCACTGCATTGTGCAAAGAATTCTTTATCCCATTCCAGGTAGCTGTGAAATAGAGCAAAGTGTAAAATTTCCATGAGGAAAATTTTTTCTGATCCTTCAATGTCATTTCTTAGTAAGCACCATTCCATGGCTTCAAGGCCCTCATCATGAGGGATCGAGGTGTATAGTGCCGTGACATCAATTGTGCTTAACCAGATCTCGTCATTCTCCGAAATTTTAACTTCCTGTAGTATGTTTAAGAACGCTGTCGTATCTTTTATGTGGGTGCACCAGTTCTGGACTAGTGGTTGCAGAAACCAGTCTAGATATTGTCCAATCGGTTCCGATAAAGACCCACATGCTGAAACAATGGGCCTGAATGGTGGTCGGGTAAGGTGTTTGTGCACCTTGGGCAACATATAAAACTGTGGCCTTCTTGGATATTTTATATTCAGGAATTGATACGTCTTGTTGGAAATCCATTTCATTTCAAGTGCTTTATCTAGTATCTCTTTTAATGTAACCGCAAAAACTTCAGTTGGATCCATTTCAAGTTTCAAATAAATGTTTTTGTCTTGTAAATGTTGGTTCACACTTTCCTTATAGAACGATGAGTTCATTACTACCAGGGCTCCCCCCTTGTCTGCTTTCTGGATGGTGATTTCCTTCATTTCTTTCAAAGTTTTTAAGGTGTTCCATTCTTTCTTAGAGAAATTGCTCTTATTTCCACTCTTGTAATTGATATTTTTAATTTCTGTGTTAACTGCTCTTTCATAAGTGTCAATTGTCTTGTGTGATATAGGAGCACAGAATGTACTTTTGACTTTAAATTCTTTCACGGTACTTTCCTCTTTCTCTGTGGGTGGAAGAGTGTTGAAAAAATTCTTTAATCTTAGAGTCCGAAAGAATTTAAACAACGATATTTCAGTTTCTTCTAGGTTTGATTTGTACACTGGGACAAATGTCATTCCTTTGTTCAACAGATTCAATTGAGCCTTAGATAATACAGTATCAGAAATGTTTATGGTAAGTTCTGTTTCTTTTTCTTCGAGCGCAACTCTCGTTCCGCTTCCGACTCTTTTACTTTTTCTTTTTCCCCTCCTGGTTTTACAGGTTCTGTACTTGATGATGTTGTTGGTATGTTGTTGGCTGCTGGACTTATGTCTAAAAAAGATTTGTCTGTTTTGTCTGTTTGAGTTTTCTGTCCCGTAGGTGCACTTTTTTCTATTGGTCTCCTGTTCTGGGTCGTGTCTGACTCGGATACAACACTTTCTTGTGAAGAACTGATGGTCGTTGTTGGTTTTTGCCATTTTCTCTGGTTGTAGACTTCTGCCCAACTATACACCTCTTCCAACTTATAGTCCACAGTGTCTCTTTTATACTTTTTTACTTTCCTATCTTCTATTTCTTTAGCGTATCTGTCAAGTTTTTTGGTGATGTCTTCAAGTAATGGTGTTAAATCTTCGTGTTTATTTAATTCCCTCTTTATTCCTTCCAATTCTTCTTCCACTTCTCTCAATTCCTTGGATAGTTCTTCCACTATCAGCAAGATCAGATCCAGACTGCACTTGTTTAGTATTTGATACCACTTGTTGAGAAATGATTTGTTATTCCTGCATAACATGGGTTTTAATGCAATCCTCAGTCCTCTTGGTATGCGCTTATTGCGATGGTAATGAATTAATGTTGTAGCATGTAATCGTTTGCTGATTTCACGTTTGCTCATGTACTCAAGTTGTTTTAATAACTGGTTCGCTGTGTTCAATTGTGGGCTGAAGGCTCTTGTCTCTTTTATCAATCCATAAATTTGTTCTGCTTCTTCATTTGTATATGCCAAGGTCTCCGCCTTATTAGTTGTTATCTGAGCGATCTCTTCTAGATTCATCATAACTTTGGATGGGTGCTAACGGTGAGGGGTAGACAGTTTGAATCAATTTTAATTGTTCACCAGTTGCACACTTTTATTTCATATATAATCTTCACTTTATGTGTTTGTGCGACTCCCTCGTTGGTGTCTTGTCTAGGGACACTTTCTGAAAATACAACATAGATGAGAGCAGAAGTGCTGCTCACGATTTGAAGGAATGCACTTCTTTTATGTGGACATTCAAGGTCCTATTAGTTTAAATCCCTTCTATTCCAAAAATCAAAGTCCATACGCATTTTTATATTTCCATTCTTATTTTTTACTTCTTAGTGATTATTTCACATTATTTTCCAAGTATTGACAATTTTCATACTTCATGCATTTCACATTCAACCCAATGCATTTCGGGTGCAAATGAACCCTTCGTCGGGGGTTTCTAAAGGAAAAACAAAAGAGCAATTTTTGAGCCCAGAGCTACGTTTACATACATAATTTTCATTCACAAAGTATCAGAAAGTAAACATTGTCACTATTCTTACTGCCTTCGTAACGGTAAATCAAACTCTAACCTTATCCAATAGACAGTCTAATAGTTGTGCGCAATATTTAAGAGCAAAGAAACTACAAAACTTAAGCGCAACATAAGTCCAAAAAGTTAGTGTTGTGCATCATAGTTTATCATGCGGAACGGCAAGCGTTCCGTGTCAGTTACTTACAGAAATGCAATGCGATAGCCTCGTACATCCTCTCCTCCAATGGCAATCGAGTTACAATCGCCATCAGATTTCTGTTCTATTTAAGCTACTCTGATTGGTGGATAATTAATCACGTGGTCGCAACTCGATCGGAAAACCGAGGAGTTCTATTAAATGAACGTGATATTCAAAATATTGATGGCCAATTATATTGCAACATTACGCAATGTGTTCCTAATGTTGTCTTATATCAAAAAACCACCTACGTGATCTCCATGGGTACATTGCTACATACTGCGTAAATTCTATCTCTAAGGTCTTTATGATATTCACTACTCGGCGATCTCAATAAAATAGAAAACCGAGTGGAAACCAGTTCAGAGTGATAGAAATTGGAGTGGAAACTGAGTAATATGGCCGCCATCTTAGAGTGGAGTGATATACAGGAACTAAATACAAAGACTAATGTCCATGTGAAAGAAACAGACCGCAACAGCGGGTTACACTACCTAAGCTTCCACCATCAAGCTTTAAAAGAACATTTACCTTTATCTCAATTTATTCGCTACAAACGAATCACATCAGATCCCATGGATGTTTCTGACATTATCGACAAGCAGATCCAAAAATATGAATTGAGAGGATACCCAAGCAAATTACTACAGGATTCTAAAATCAAAGTCATGACCATGACAAGAGAGTCTTTACTAACAAAAAAAGACAAAACTGACAAGAAACTCACAGTGTGTGTCCTAAAATATTCCAAACAAGCTTCACAAATAACCAACATCATGAGGAAACATTGGGCCATCATAACTTCAGAACCTGATTTAAAACCTCTCTTTGCAGATCAAATAACGTTTGCCTACAATAGACCAAAGAATTTAAAAGAATTGCTAAAACAAGAAGAAAATGAATCCAATAAACCAACCCACAAAGGAATGCGCAAATGTGAAAACTGCACACATTGTAATAATGTGATGACAGGATCATCCTTCACACATCCTAGAACGGGTCAAACGATTCAACTTAAACATTCTAGCACTTGTGATACAAAAGGAGTGATCTATGGCATTAAATGCCCATGTGGAAAGTTATACGTGGGACAGACTGAGCGTAAAGTTAAAATACGAATAACAGAACACAAAAGCAATATTAGGCAAAAGAATCTGAAATCAACTTTGGCAGGACATTGGGCAGAAGCAGGTCATAACATTTCCCAACTAAGGTTTACCGTGTTGGAAGTAGTGGAAGCACGTCCAGGCCTGGACACACATAAAATGAGACTGAGATCTGAGTATTTCTGGATCAAAAAAATGGGGAGCCTGCAGCCAGATGGGCTCAATGACAGACTGGAACTGACATGTTTTTTATAATTGATGAGACTTGAATTTGTGATGTTCTGCTATAACATTTGTTTACCTCTAAATTATATGTCGAACAATTCATTATGGTTTAACATGCGAGTAACACAGTCACTAAGCAGTCATATAGTTATGCCTATTGATATCTTTGTATTTAGCTCCTGTATATCACTCCACTCTAAGATGGCGGCCATATTACTCAGTTTCCACTCCAATTTCTATCACTCTGAACTGGTTTCCACTCGGTTTTCTATTTTATTGAGATCGCCGAGTAGTGAATATCATAAAGACCTTAGAGATAGAATTTACGCAGTATGTAGCAATGTACCCATGGAGATCACGTAGGTGGTTTTTTGATATAAGACAACATTAGGAACACATTGCGTAATGTTGCAATATAATTGGCCATCAATATTTTGAATATCACGTTCATTTAATAGAACTCCTCGGTTTTCCGATCGAGTTGCGACCACGTGATTAATTATCCACCAATCAGAGTAGCTTAAATAGAACAGAACTCTGATGGCGATTGTAACTCGATTGCCAATGGAGGAGAGGATGTACGAGGCTATCGCATTGCATTTCTGTAAGTAACTGACACGGAACGCTTGCCGTTCCGCATGATAAACTATGATGCACAACACTAACTTTTTGGACTTATGTTGCGCTTAAGTTTTGTAGTTTCTTTGCTCTTAAATATTGCGCACAACTATTAGACTGTCTATTGGATAAGGTTAGAGTTTGATTTACCGTTACGAAGGCAGTAAGAATAGTGACAATGTTTACTTTCTGATACTTTGTGAATGAAAATTATGTATGTAAACGTAGCTCTGGGCTCAAAAATTGCTCTTTTGTTTTTCCTTTAGAAACCCCCGACGAAGGGTTCATTTGCACCCGAAATGCATTGGGTTGAATGTGAAATGCATGAAGTATGAAAATTGTCAATACTTGGAAAATAATGTGAAATAATCACTAAGAAGTAAAAAATAAGAATGGAAATATAAAAATGCGTATGGACTTTGATTTTTGGAATAGAAGGGATTTAAACTAATAGGACCTTGAATGTCCACATAAAAGAAGTGCATTCCTTCAAATCGTGAGCAGCACTTCTGCTCTCATCTATGTTGTATTTTCAGAAAGTGTCCCTAGACAAGACACCAACGAGGGAGTCGCACAAACACATAAAGTGAAGATTATATATGAAATAAAAGTGTGCAACTGGTGAACAATTAAAATTAAAAAAAAAATAAAAAAAAAAAAAATCATAATATGAGGTCTATCATGCTAGTTTACTTATGGCTTTTTATCTGGAGTACAAGGTGCCATACAATCAACTAGTCCACACTAGTCCACACTACTCCACTAAAACACCTGCCAGTGGCTCTGGATGGGCCTAGTGCCTGCTGGAAAGAAACTCAGCCCTGTTCCTGAAGCCATTTCCAGGAATAGCCCACCAGAATAGTATCCCTGGAGGTCCTAAGCACCCTGGAAGATCCTCTTCTGGGACAATAGCTCAGCATCATTCGCTCACTCTCTCAATGCATTCTGGCAGCCATTAGACTAGCCATCCATTCAATTGGCCAACCACACGCTCAAGCCTTGCCCACGCAGTCTACCAAACATCCCACCCCAGTTTATAGGATAAATTAACAGCAAACCTCACCCTCTGTCGCTCCCTTAAATTAACAGCAAGCCATACATTGTGTCACCGGGGTAAATTACTAGTAGGCTGCACTGCATGTCACTAGGGTTAATTAACAGTAAGGCGCACTCTATTTTTCTAGGCTAATTTAACAGTAGACAGGCCAAACAGCTCTCCCAGCCCTCATTGCAAGGATAGATTAATAGTTGTCATCTCTCCTCTACCAAACTGTATCTAGAATTTCACATTAAGGAAATAAGCAAGAGCATTCACAGCAGCCATTCATCACCTAAATAATGCTATGCACTCACCTGCACGTAACAGCAGTTACCAGAGCACTTGCACTGTGAAGATGGACTCCTATGTTCCAGAGCCCTGAAAGTGCACCAAAATGACAAGATGAAGTGCTTTATGGAAACAGGACTACTAGAAGACGACTACAGACAATAGTGAAGTGGAGAGACTTGGGCTCTTAGGGGGCACCTGCACTGCCATGCGCGAACATTAATGGCACCATCTTGTAACTTTTTACATGTTAACTGTCCACCATCCAGAATTTCCGTTTGCTTCTTGAGGCAATCATAAGAAAGAGAAATAGGGAAGGCCAGCAAAGGTTCATCTTCCCACCATGCTGTTTTGCTGGGATACATTCAGTCTTTTGAACTCTGGTAACTAATTCTTGGTAAGCGTATAAAACTAGTGCATTCGTTACCTGTGGCTCGAGCATGGTCACTTTGGACAAGTTCGCCTCTACACAAGAGATTAGCCTTGCGTGCAAACTGTGAATGGGTTCATTATCAATCAGAAAATTGAATTTGTGAGCACATAAAATATCTTAAGTTGTTCCAGGGGGAAATACACTGTGCACCCGCTTAATGAATCTGCTTCTCTTGCAAGGAAAAGACATGGGAAGCTCTTTCCATCTCACTTATTGCAACATTTCGAGCTTTAATAAGATGTTGGGCTGCTGCCCTAGGTGCTTTAAGTAGAATTACAGATGGGTAATGAATCGAACCCTGGCATTGTGTCCAGTCAGGTGAGCCTGTACGTGTCAGCAGATCCGGATTTCATCTAAGCTCAGTGCGGCTGTAGCCAGTAAGTGCTATTGTTCCAGGGCCACATCCAGGACCCTACTGGCACTGTGCGTTTCCCAGGATGGGGGCCGGTTTTAGACCCCTGGGGGGCGTTTTCGTTACCCGGGGCCGGTTTTGCAACAAAAGCGTCACAAAACTCTGCCCCACCACACAGCGGCTGAGCTCTTTGCCAGGGCTGGTTTCAGTCCTCAGTCCGGCCCACATCTAGAACGGCGAGCGGAGCCTTTCAGTGATCCTGTCAGGGCAGAGATGCTCATTGCAGTCTCATTCACAAAGGGTCTCCGCACTCATGGCGTAGGCTCCACAGTCGTGGGGAGTGTGTGTCAGAGCTATCTCTATTACAGAAGGGGCCCCACAAGCGCCTGAGGTCCCTTCTGTAATACCACAGTGCCTGACAGCATACAAAGCAGGCGCAAAAGCCTGTTGTCCCCACAGGGCACTTATGTAATATGGGCCTTGATGTTTGCAGGGTCAGTCTCTTGCCTGCCTGCACACAAGGTGGAAGTGTTGTGTAGTTGGTTACTGCCCTTGGACGCCAGACTCTTTTTTAGGCCTACTTTTAAAGATTTTTTTGATGTTGTTTACCTGAAAAATGCAAATTGAAGTCAGGCAATAAACTAGAGAAAATGTTCACTCGGGAGTGAGGTGAGATCGAAGGAACAAAGAATACAGAATGTACCCAAATAGACACACCGTCCACAGAGAGCGGCAGACAGGAGTTCGGCAGACCACTAGCTGGAAGGGTAGAAGACAGGACGGCATGTTTTTAATGGGGGTGGTTTTGTTGCGCATATTTTTTAGTGCTTGTGAAAGTACTGATTTAAAACACACAATCAAACTTACATTTGTTTGAAGTTATTTTGCAAGTAGAATTTGCTATACTTTACGTCCCAAACCGAACCATGCTTATTCACAGAACTTGCGCTGCACAGGTAACTTTTGACAAGCTTCCCTAACTCAGATACAAAACATGGGCCGCAACAGTAAATGCTTTCTTTACTGAATCAAACACAGAAACATCATCAACATAGCTTTTTTTCGACCACAGATCATGAATCCACAGGAACAGATTACCTTAAAAGTAAATATTGTACATTTTAGTCCACAAAATTCATGAAGTGTCAGTGCATCGAGATTTGCAAAATTCATGAAAGATTAATAAAATTAACAGCACAAAGCCATATGTTAGAACAGCTACAATCAATCAATCTTAGCTTTATTCGATTTCTGTATAAAAATCATAAAAGCAACAACAGTACATAAAAATACACCAGTACATTTCATCAAGATTACTTATGTTAAAATAAAATCAAGTCAATAAAATAAATCAGCTAATCATTTTAGAGCGAGATAATAAGTCAAATTGTTTAGACGTGGAGATGATACGGCCTCTCAATACAAGACCACTCCTGCCCGTCAAGAGATTGCTCTCTGCTTTTTGACATTTCCACGGGACATATAATGATCTGGGGTAAAAGTCACTTATGCTCCAAATATATATAGGACCATCTCCTATTTGTGGCTGCCAGGATTGGAGAAATGGAACGACGTGGTTAGACCTGAATTTGACTAGTACCAAATTGCCCGCTATATCCTTAGGGAGAGGTCCTAGCCAACCCACCCTTCTGACATTTAGTATGGTGCCATCGATGTTGGGTGGTAGGGGTCTTTTTTTGGTTAGCCAGAACACAACCTTGTTTCTTAGGTCCAGATGACTTTCATGTTTCCCCTTTATAAGTTCTGGTACTCCCGAAAGGACGCACACAATAGGAGCGGCCTCTGGAGGCAAATGTAAATGATCAGTTTTAAATAGCATATTGTCATGATTAGTCGCTGTTCCTTTACGTAATGTCAATTCTTTGTTTGGCCCTACTCTAGGGTGAGAACTCTGTGCAGTTGTGGCAGGAGGATTAAAAGTTTTCCCATGTGGCATTACTCGTTGGTTGCGGGTGGTCTTGCTTTGTGTGGAGGTTTCAGATGTTTCTATGGAGGCTGGGCGCCGTGGCTGAGTGGGTACTGCCATAGTTTTTACTAGTAATGGATTGGCCTTGATTGCTTCTTCAACACCCGTGAGCCTGTCCCCTAAACTAGCCATTTTATCTATCAACTGAGATATTATAGACTTAATCATATTTTCAATCGAGGCCATTAAAGAAGCGTGGATAGGGGCAATCGATATGGCATTGCTGGGAGTATTGGGCGATGGAGGATTTGGGTTTAGTTCTAGATGTTTGGCCTGACTCCCCAATTGTTTGGCCCCATCTCTCTTCCTTTTAGCAATAGTGACCTGAGGGGTAACTGCAGATAGCAATTTTTTTTTCGGTCGTGTTAAAAAGGGAGTATCCTGTGTGCTATGGGTTGGTTGAAATTGACTATTAGCCCGGGGACTACTCGTTGCTATAACGCAGATAGGGGGACTAATTTGTACATTGTCTGAATCCACAGCAGCATACGTGGATTTGCACATTTTATTTAGTTCCTCCACTAATGATATATTTGGAGCTACATTGGCGGTCTGTGAAGAAGAGCACATAGTGGGAGGACTTTCCTTAGCTGGGGATCGCTCTATTCTCTTTAATTCTCTGACAATGGGGAGCGTTACCCTCTTTATATAATAATCCATCGTTCCCCTGAACAAGTCACTCTAGGGGGAGATATTTCTGGTGTCCCACTTGCAGGTCATATCAGCATCATCTGCCCAAAGGAAACAGTTCAACAGATCCACTATGATGACAATGGGAAGGACATATGAGAAAGCGGGGGTAGGCAAAGGGTATCAGTACCTTTAATACTTTTTCTTCCTCTCTTAGATCGAAACCAAGGGGAATGGCCTCCTCTGGCCTATGATGGCCGCAGATGGCCCCGCCCTTGTCCCGAGCTTCTCCCGGCACGTCCCGCGCGCGATCCCGCAACGCGGGGTCTGGCCTCCCAGTTAAAGCGCCTCCGGGCGCGGAAGTTATGTGGGCGGCTTCCGCCGCAAAGCAGGCTGGGGAATGTAGTCCCTGTGGCCGTATGGCGGCGCGGTGTCAGCAGCGGCAGCGGCAGCGTTCACCCAGGTAGGGCGACCAGCGATGCTGCGGCCAGGGAGCACTTCACTCGCCCCTCAGCCCCTCCACCACCTTCAAAACAAGCGTCCCCACTCCACCGGGTCTGGCCTCCCAGTTAAAGCGCCTCCGGGTGCGGAAGTTACGTGGGCGGCTTCCGCCGCAAAGCAAGCTGGGGAATGTAGTCCCTGTGGCCGTATGGCGGCGCGATGTCAGCAGCGGCAGCGTTCACCCAGGTAGGGCGACCAGCGATGCTGCGGCCAGGGAGCACTTCACTCGCCCCTCAGCCCCTCCACCACCTTCAAAACAGCTACTATCAGGATTTAAAAAATTCTTCTAAATATAAAACTTAGGTAAATGAGGAGAGCTTCTATTAGGAGCGGTAGCCTTCAATCAATCAATCAAAGACATTTGTACAGCACACAGCTGCCTCAACCAAGGCGTCCTGACGCTCAAAAGCAAGACAGACAAACAGACTCGGCCATTCACACCTACACTTGATCAAAGAGCCAGGTTTTTAATTCCTTTCTGAAACAGTGTTCAGACTCTGCCATACGAAAATACATAGGCAAGGTGTTCCAAAGCTTGGCCGTCAGTACTGAGAAAGACCTCCCACCTCGGCGAACCTTTCTAAACTTTGGGATACGCAGAAGTCGCAGGTGATTAGATCTCACGGCTCTCATCTGCTAGTACTGACTAATCCTTTTTCTCAGGTATCCTGGCCCTTTGCCCCTAATGGCTCCAAATGCCAATGTAAGGGCTTTAAACTCAACTCTCTTAGCAACCGGAAGCCAATGTAGCTGCTACAGATGGGTTAGATATTATGGCAAAAGAGTACCCGTCGAATCAACCTAGCTGCTGCATTCTGTATTATTTGGATTATTTGAGTCAGGAATGCCAGATGTACCAAATATAAGCTGTTGGTGTAATCAAAGCGCAATATCACATGTGTATGGACTACGCTCTTTCATGTCTCTACCGGCAGCAGGGGCAGTAGTATCCTTACTGATCTTAACTTCAGAAAGCAAGAAAATTAGATCTGCTGAATTTGGGTGGCGAAAGAGAGGTCAGAGTCGAGCATAATCCCTAAGTTTCTAGCTGAAGTGGCCAGTATAGGTGGCGGATTCATTTCAGTAGGCCACCAAAGACCAAATGAAGGGGGTGTCCTCTGACTGAAGAAAAGCACCTCTGTTTTGTCTGCATTAAATTTCCGAGCATTAAAGTCCATCCATTTGACAAAACCTTTTAAACACTCTTTGAAATTGAAAAAGGCAGCTTCAGAATATTCTTTAACTGAAAATACAAGTTGTGTATCATACCTGTGCCATCACTACTATAGCAGAGTCTGGTGGACTGGTGGATGCCTAGTGTAAAGCCAGTCCCTACGGTAGAGAATGCACACATTATTCTACTGTCCATAACACTCACTAGCACACTGATTATTGGGTCATATCCTACTTCCTGCTGCCATACCTGGAGACTTGTGAACACCTTGCCAGAACCTTCTCTGACCACTCTCCAGTGCTGCATACTTTACGAGTTCTAGATATTCACCCTAAAACGATAGGCGATTTCTGCAGAATTCACTCCTAGACCCAGTGTTTCGAGATGACCTCGCACAAGCAATCAACGACTATTTCAGTATCAATACAGGAAGTGTTGCTAAAATGTCGACGCTTTGGGAGGCCTTCAAAGCATATACTCACTGTATCACAATCTTCAAGAATGCTGGAGTGCTGGGCTCCATTCTGGGTCGACTACAAAGACTAGAGTGGATTCTGAAAACACTAGAACAGACACAAAATCCTAGCCCGGACTTGCAGGAGCAGATTAAAACTGCTCTGGATGAATACAATGAGTTAGCCCAGACCAAGATCACACACTTGGAGAAGTACACCACTGCCATGGTGTATCGGGAGGGAGAGAGACCTAGCGCCACACCAGCAGCCCTGACCTGATCAAGCAGAACTGCAAACAAAGTACTCAGAGTGCAAGGAAACCTAGGCGAAGTCATTAACAGAGCAACAAAAGTTGTAGACAGATTTTGCGAATATAACTCTGCCCATTACACATCTCACCCCACTATGAAGAGAAAAACACAGCTGACTACTTAACCCACTTTTAAAATGAAATGGCTCACTAATGAGGATAGAAAAAAGCTGATAGTATAACTGCCACAGAACACACCAATCGCTGCACACATACTTAAGTGCGGACAGAGCAAAACCACCTGAAATAACCCCCTTGACACACCTACTGCTAGCATCCTCCCCAGCCCATGGGACTTCTGCGCTGTATAAATTTATAGAGCAAAGAAAGCAAACTCAAGGCAATGATGGACAGAGCACTGAAAATATTCAGACACTCACCCCAGTCACAGATTTGGGCTGAATCCATCATCATTTAGCTCATTTTGCCACCCTAGTTCAGACCCAGCCATATGCAAATCAGTCTTGAACCTGTGCATCATGGAAACAGTCCAGACGGAACTGCCAAACCAGGTCTTCCCTGGGAAAAAAACAAGCATCCTGGGACTGGTTTCAGGGTAACACCCTTCATCAGCCTGGCTAGCTTGAATCCAGTGGCAAAGTGAGCATAGGACCCACATCTGGGCATACCCTGCCACACTTAGGGCAAACAAAGCAAACACAAGGAGAAGATGGACAGAGCGCTGAAACTATTCAGACTCTCAGTCCTAGTCACAGATATAGGTTGAATCCATCTTCATTCTTTAGCTCACTTTACCACCCCAGTTCAGACCCAGCCATATGCAAATCAGTCTTGACCCTGTGGATAATTGGGAACAGTCCAGACCGAACTGCCAAGCCAGGTTTTCCCTGGACCGGAAACTGGCATCCTGGGACCGGTTTCAGGGGAACAGCCTTCCTCAGCCAGGCTAACTTTGAATCCAGTGGCAAAGTGAGCAAGGGACCCATGTCTTTGCATACCCTGACAGAATTATGTGGCATAAGGATGGCGCAGCTAGTAGAAAGGCACAGCCGGAATGGCAGACAGACTTAGGTGTAACAATCACAGACAAACAATGGACGTACTGCTGCTCAATCAGTCAGACCTTACCACAAAAAGGCAGGCATCGACTAGTGCAGTTTAAATAAGTGTACTATACCCCAGCCTGCTTTTATAGGTACAGCTTGCGTGAGGAGGATAGATGCGCAAGACGTAAAGCTGAAAGTGCTGGGTTCAGACATTTGGCCTGGTTCTTCCCTGAGATACATAGATTCTAGTTAAAGGTGACGGCAGAGCTTCATGGAATGGTAGGACAGCCAGTTCCAGAATCCCCAACATTAGCATTACTGGGACTAGATTCTTAGATTCCAAAACAATATAGGAAACTAGTGGCAATGGGTATGCTGATGGCCAAAAGACGAGTAGCGATGCGCTATATGAGGGGACCGGTACCGACGGTTGCAGAATGGTATGCAGACAAGACTTACTGCAATACGAGCACTGACACTTACAATGCTTTCAAGCCGATCCAAAGCAGACCTTGTGATGTATGGGGACCATTTAAAGTGTACTTGCACAGTAAGACAGGAACTGATACAGACATAGAAATTCTACACACAGCGGGATGAGAGCATTAAGAGAGAAGGGTCGTAGAAGGGGGGAACAAGCACAAACTAGTTTAGGACCACAGAACCCTAGATGTCATGAGATGTGTCTAAATTATGTAAATGTTTACATGGCACACCTAACTGTCTATGATGGGAAACCCATGTATAATTATGTGAGGGACGGGCGATACAGGAAATGTACCCCATAAATAATCCTGCATAGAAATTTGTGTAAATCACTGAGGACACGAGAATTTTCCCAATGCCACATGTGCACGATTGTATTATGTTTATATTCAATTAATGACAACAACTTGGAATGTACTCTTTTTGAAAAATTAAAGTTGTGTTTCATATGCATATGAAACAACCTGCCACTCACCAGATCTCAAAAAGGGAGGCCAACGAGGCCAAGTAAAGGTTGAATAGCATCAGACTGAGAGCAGAGCCCTGTGGCACCCCGCAAACCAAAGGTTTAGGTGACGATGAGAAAGGGCGAATGAAGACCCACTGAGTTCGATCTTCTAAAAAGAACAAATCCATGACAGCACAGTGCCCTGAAAGCTAAAATGGCATAATCTAGCCAACCAGGTACAATGTGGTACCATGTTGAATGCTGCAGAAAGTTCCAGCAACACAACCATAACAGATGCACTGCAATCCAAAGCCTCTCTGACCTTCTCAGAAACTTCCAGAAGAGCTGTATCCATGCTATAGCCCGCACAGACACCAGATTGAGAATCATGAAGCAGATCATTAGATGCAACAAAGGCAGACAATTGGGGATAAACGCTTTTTTCCAAAATCTAGGCAGGTGCAGGTAGCAATGAGATGGGCTCAAAATTGTTAAGCACCCTGGCGTCCGCAATAGGCTTCTTTAGTAATGGCAGTAAGAATGGCTGTTTCCCCAAAGCAGGAAAACAGCCAGATTTCAATGAAGCATTCCAAATCCTATTAAGAATAGAATTTACAATAAGGGCGTCTTGTTTAAGAAATTGAGGATGACAATGATCCTCTGGAGAGCCAGAGTTGTACTTTAGTAACTCCTCAAGAAAGCCTTTTTCGGAAATTGGGTCAATTTCCAATAAAGAAGGCGCTGGACTCTCAGACGTTATTAAAGGTCTGACTGAACAGTCTTCTGATGAGAATGTAGAATAACGTTTTTAAATCTTCTCCTCAAAAAAAATCAGATAAGCTAGTGCATAGGGCCAGGGACAGATGGAAAGCCCTTTTAGCCAAGTCCGGTGTAATAATAGATATTACAATATTAAGCATTTCCAATTGCTTTGCCTCTCCTTATTGTCTTTGTCAACAGAAACTCAAATGCACTTCAATCACCAAATCCATACTACCTGGAGGTATCTCCCAACAGCAAAAACCACCAACCTTGTAGAATCGGTCCTTAGGATCCTAAGGTCATCCATGTGCCTCTTTGTACCCAGTTTTCTGCATAAAGGCAATAGCCATTTCCTACGCTAGGCACCATATGTGGGGCAGAAGAAAAGCAAATGTTCTATACAGGGCCGGCTCTAGGCTCATGGTGGCCCTGTGCAGGGAGCGTAGGTAGGGGGCCCCGGAAGAGGGGGTCCGGGCGGAGCGCGGAGGCCAGTGAAGAAGGGGGGTCAGGGTGTTTGAAAGTGGAACAGAGCTAGAGCCCGCCAAATCCCTGCCAGGGGCCGCCATGCAAATATGTATTATATTAAGGATATATATTGGCATTGTTGCCCCTGGGGTTTGGTGGCCCTCTACAGGTGCACAGCTTACACATGCCTAAGGCTGCCCCTGCCACCCCACTCAATCCAACCCACTCTACCCCAATCCAATCCCCCTCAATCCACTCCAACCCACTCCACCCTATTCCATCACACTCCACTCCACTCTATGCCACTTCACTCTTCGACACTGCACTGTATGACAGACTCTGCCTATGAACCACTGAACTCCACTTCTGCTACTCCACTCTACGACAACAAACCTAGTCAACGACATTCTACTCCCACCACTCCATTCTAGGACTCTCCACACCACTAACTTTTAGCCATGCTGAACAGCAGCCACAGTGGTGTACAACATGGCTAAAACACAGTGGCAAAGCCAATAGCTCTAGTATAGGAGAGACCTATTGGCTTTGACAGTGCTTGTCTCATTTTGCAGCGCGCCTGCCCTTAATTCCGCCATTAGGTACGGTGCCTTCATATTGTTACATTTAGAAGCCATGAGCATTCATGACAAGGAGAAGGGAGCCTAGCGAGGAGCGCCTGGGGCGCGCTTTATTTGTGGCTCCGGTGGGGTGACAGTGTTGGAAGAGCGCAATGCCCCGCTTGTGGGGAAAGGGAACAGTTCGGTGATGGTGGGGGGCTTTAAACTGACCCTGTGTGTACACTTTTCTACAACGTTCTCGTGACCTAAATAGCCACACTGTGGAAAGGATTCTGGAGAATTGTTACTGGGCTGAGAAATGTTTTACTTGGAAATGGTGTTTCAGAAGTATATACCTCCGGTTAATGAGAAACAACTTTAACATTAACTCTTAAGGAGATCCAGGCATTTGGCTCCTTATCGCATGTGCACCACGAGTGCACTACTGACAGTGCGTGCTCTCACCACTCCACTTGGGGGCGTGGTGCGTGCGTGTCAATTCTTGGTGCACGAGTGTGGCTGGAGTTTTGCTTTTCATATGGCGGGCCCCGTGGCTAGCAGATTAATCAGTGCACGACTGTCTCTGTGCACAATTACCACTTTGTGCCATTTAGAACTGCCTGCAGTCCGACTGTGGAGTGAGACGGTGTGGGCAGCCGGTGACACTATTGTCTGGGGTCGGAGTGGTGGAACAGAGCATTTCCTCTGAGCATGAGCATCTATTGGAAATGAAAATAAAAACCCTTGTGATAACTCGGGCAGCATGTAGTTCGTAGCTACCAAGGTTTCAGATTGCTACGTGTGACATTTTCTTTAATTCATTGTAATTATGAGTGACATTTCAACAAATATGAATGACACTTTCTCACGAGAAAAATCTACCAATGGAAACAAGAAAAATATATACATTTCAGAAACTACACCCATTTGAGCAACAAGGACCTCTAAGACAAGTCACATCATAATCCACGAGCTGTATTACTGAGCGGTGCGCCCTGGTCCTGCATGCCACCCACTACCTGGTGGCACCATCACCCCACTCGCAGTTTGTAACACAGAGCTACACTACAAGCTCTGCTGACTCAGTGATGCTTGGCGCACTGAGAAGGTACGTTGACAAGCACCACAGTGGCTCTCACAATCACCTGACCCAGGTGCCAGCCATTACTAACATAGCTTACAGTCAGTGAGAAGACAGACTGCTATGTGATGTACAGTCAGTTCTTAGCTCTAACAGGGCAGACAGGTGGCAACTCAGAAGAAAACCAGGGCTGTGGCACAAGAAAAAAAATTAACTATCAAGGGTATTGCCAAGCAGGCCTGCGCACATGAACAAAAACAAGAAAAATAAAGATGCAGTTAAATTCGGCCCAAAGATGAAACATGCACTCCATGAAAACTCAGAAAACGAGCTGCTCAATACCTTCTCTGCTGCTGTCTGACCTCAGTAACCCCTGCTCAATGCAGACCTTCTTGCACCCCCTACTGCTGCATTCTGGAGGCAGAGGGCGAACGGTCCCTCTTACAGTGCCGCCCCTACTCGGCAATTCATCAAGTTTAAACCGGCCTAGTTGTTCCTAGACCTGCTCTATTGGTGCCTGTAGTGTATATCCAAGCTCAATCATATTAGCACAAGCAGCACCGCGGCGCGTCATTAATAAAGCAATTTGAAGCATAGAGATGCATCTCGAGGCACTACTTACAAACTTTGCTGACACGATTCTTCATACGGCACGGGCCGCACCTTGCCTAATGACTCCCGCAGCAGCAAACCCCGGCCTGGGCATGATGGGTGGCTCAGCAACTCCAGTGGCTGCCCCGGTCTGTGCAGGGGTCTTAGCTGAGCTGCTGGTCGAGCAGCGCTGCCGCAAGTTTCATTGAATTGTAGCCACCCCGCACTTCTTAGTTTGCACAAGCATCGATCACAAAAACACATATTGTAGGTAACATCAGATGCGGCTTAAACTAAATTTTAAAAAACAACTGTAGGTAACACAGTATTTATCCGACTTACTTCAGATTCCTGCCTGCTTCCTCAGACTCCAGTCCTGGCCTGTACAGTAACTCCCTCTCACTTCACGGGGGTGGCGGAGTGGAGGGAACGGGCATGATCAGGATTAGGATCTTTAATTCACTGGAGCCAGGCGGTGGTATGAGCAGCAGCACTGCCATGATTTTCCACAACCAGGAGGGAACTCCAGCTCCAGCAGCACTACCAAAATGTGACGTCGCTGTGGGCTCGCCTCGGCATGATTCAAACATAGCTAAGCAGCAAAGCTGGGCAACAGACTGCTTAAGACTTCCTGTCAGTTCCTGGCGGCCGGACGTGACGCAGGAGTACCCATACTCGGATACATTGTAGCGCCGGCTCTCAGAGAGCTGCGCACTGCTGTTAACTGTTTGCTGGGACACAGGCGGCCGGCACCTCGAGCAGCAGAGAGAGACTCTGCTGCTCGAGGTGCCGGCCGCCTGTGTCCCAGCAAACAGAGAGAGCCACACCGTGACGGGCACAGTCAGTGAGGCCGCCAAATCCCTGCCAGGGGCCGCCACGCCCACGAATATGTATTGTATCCGATTCCTCGTGGCGGCCCCTGGGGTTTGGCGGCCCTGTGCAGGTGCACAGCTTGCACATGCCTAAGGCCGGCCCTGTTCTATAGTTTCAGACTGACCCCTACATGCCCGACACTCTGTGGTCTTACATTTATCATTGTCCCACTTGGCACAGAGTACCCTAGTAGGGAGAGTCCGATACCTAAATTGTAAGAGCAGTTTCCGGGCTAAGGTCAATCGGTTCTTCATAGCTGGGAGCAGGGCCGGCCTTAGGCATGTGCAAGCTGTGCACCTGCACAGGGCCGCCAAACCCCAGGGGCCGCCACGAGGAATCGGATACAATACATATTCGTGGGCGTGGCGGCCCCTGGCAGGGATTTGGCGGCCTCACTGACTGTGCCCGTCACGGTGTGGCTCTCTCTGTTTGCTGGGACACAGGCGGCCGGCACCTCGAGCAGCAGAGTCTCTCTCTGCTGCTCGAGGTGCCGGCCGCCTGTGTCCCAGCAAACAGTTAACAGCAGTGCACAGCTCTCTGAGAGCCGGCGCTACAATGTATCCGAGTATGGGTACTCCTGCGTCACGTCCGGCCGCCAGGAACTGACAGGAAGTCTTAAGCAGTCTGTTGCCCAGCTTTGCTGCTTAGCTATGTTTGAATCATGCCGAGGCGAGCCCACAGCGACGTCACATTCTGGTAGTGCTGCTGGAGCTGGAGTTCCCTCCTGGTTGTGGAAAATCATGGCAGTGCTGCTGCTCATACCACCGCCTGGCTCCAGTGAATTAAAGATCCTAATCCTGATCATGCCCGTTCCCTCCACTCCGCCACCCCCGTGAAGTGAGAGGGAGTTACTGTACAGGCCAGGACTGGAGTCTGAGGAAGCAGGCAGGAATCTGAAGTAAGTCGGATAAATACTGTGTTACCTACAGTTGTTTTTTAAAATTTAGTTTAAGCCGCATCTGATGTTACCTACAATATGTGTTTTTGTGATCGATGCTTGTGCAAACTAAGAAGTGCGGGGTGGCTACAATTCAATGAAACTTGCGGCAGCGCTGCTCGACCAGCAGCTCAGCTAAGACCCCTGCACAGACCGGGGCAGCCACTGGAGTTGCTGAGCCACCCATCATGCCCAGGCCGGGGTTTGCTGCTGCGGGAGTCATTAGGCAAGGTGCGGCCCGTGCCGTATGAAGAATCGTGTCAGCAAAGTTTGTAAGTAGTGCCTCGAGATGCATCTCTATGCTTCAAATTGCTTTATTAATGACGCGCCGCGGTGCTGCTTGTGCTAATATGATTGAGCTTGGATATACACTACAGGCACCAATAGAGCAGGTCTAGGAACAACTAGGCCGGTTTAAACTTGATGAATTGCCGAGTAGGGGCGGCACTGTAAGAGGGACCGTTCGCCCTCTGCCTCCAGAATGCAGCAGTAGGGGGTGCAAGAAGGTCTGCATTGAGCAGGGGTTACTGAGGTCAGACAGCAGCAGAGAAGGTATTGAGCAGCTCGTTTTCTGAGTTTTCATGGAGTGCATGTTTCATCTTTGGGCCGAATTTAACTGCATCTTTATTTTTCTTATTTTTGTTCATGTGCGCAGGCCTGCTTGGCAATACCCTTGATAGTTAATTTTTTTTCTTGTGCCACAGCCCTGGTTTTCTTCTGAGTTGCCACCTGTCTGCCCTGTTAGAGCTAAGAACTGACTGTACATCACATAGCAGTCTGTCTTCTCACTGACTGTAAGCTATGTTAGTAGTGGCTGGCACCTGGGTCAGGTGATTGTGAGAGCCACTGTGGTGCTTGCCAACGTACCTTCTCAGTGCGCCAAGCATCACTGAGTCAGCAGAGCTTGTAGTGTAGCTCTGTGTTACAAACTGCGAGTGGGGTGATGGTGCCACCAGGTAGTGGGTGGCATGCAGGACCAGGGCGCACTGCTCCGTAATACAGCTCGTGGATTATGATGTGACTTGTCTTAGAGGTCCTTGTTGCTCAAATGGGTGTAGTTTCTGAAATGTATATATTTTTCTTGTTTCCATTGGTAGATTTTTCTCGTGAGAAAGTGTCATTCATATTTGTTGAAATGTCACTCATAATTACAATGAATTAAAGAAAATGTCACACGTAGCAATCTGAAACCTTGGTAGCTACGAACTACATGCTGCCCGAGTTATCACAAGGGTTTTTATTTTCATTTCCAATAGATGCTCATGCTCAGAGGAAATGCTCTGTTCCACCACTCCGACCCCAGACAATAGTGTCACCGGCTGCCCACACCGTCTCACTCCACAGTCGGACTGCAGGCAGTTCTAAATGGCACAAAGTGGTAATTGTGCACAGAGACAGTCGTGCACTGATTAATCTGCTAGCCACGGGGCCCGCCATATGAAAAGCAAAACTCCAGCCACACTCGTGCACCAAGAATTGACACGCACGCACCACGCCCCCAAGTGGAGTGGTGAGAGCACGCACTGTCAATAGTGCACTCGTGGTGCACATGCGATAAGGAGCCAAATGCCTGGATCTCCTTAAGAGTTAATGTTAAAGTTGTTTCTCATTAACCGGAGGTATATACTTCTGAAACACCATTTCCAAGTAAAACATTTCTCAGCCCAGTAACAATTCTCCAGAATCCTTTCCACAGTGTGGCTATTTAGGTCACGAGAACGTTGTAGAAAAGTGTACACACAGGGTCAGTTTAAAGCCCCCCACCATCACCGAACTGTTCCCTTTCCCCACAAGCGGGGCATTGCGCTCTTCCGACACTGTCACCCCACCGGAGCCACAAATAAAGCGCGCCCCAGGCGCTCCTCGCTAGGCTCCCTTCTCCTTGTCATGAATGCTCATGGCTTCTAAATGTAACAATATGAAGGCACCGTACCTAATGGCGGAATTAAGGGCAGGCGCGCTGCAAAATGGGACAAGCACTGTCAAAGCCAATAGGTCTCTCCTATACTAGAGCTATTGGCTTTGCCACTGTGTTTTAGCCATGTTGTACACCACTGTGGCTGCTGTTCAGCATGGCTAAAAGTTAGTGGTGTGGAGAGTCCTAGAATGGAGTGGTGGGAGTAGAATGTCGTTGACTAGGTTTGTTGTCGTAGAGTGGAGTAGCAGAAGTGGAGTTCAGTGGTTCATAGGCAGAGTCTGTCATACAGTGCAGTGTCGAAGAGTGAAGTGGCATAGAGTGGAGTGGAGTGTGATGGAATAGGGTGGAGTGGGTTGGAGTGGATTGAGGGGGATTGGATTGGGGTAGAGTGGGTTGGATTGAGTGGGGTGGCAGGGGCAGCCTTAGGCATGTGCAAGCTGTGCACCTGTAGAGGGCCACCAAACCCCAGGGGCAACAATGCCAATATATATCCTTAATATAATACATATTTGCATGGCGGCCCCTGGCAGGGATTTGGCGGGCTCTAGCTCTGTTCCACTTTCAAACACCCTGACCCCCCTTCTTCACTGGCCTCCGCGCTCCGCCCGGACCCCCTCTTCCGGGGCCCCCTACCTACGCTCCCTGCACAGGGCCACCATGAGCCAAGAGCCGGCCCTGCTGGGAGGCATTTTAAAATTCATAAAATCAAGAGTCAGAGTGCTTCTACTATTGCAGATAGTGTCAACACATATTTTCTGCCATTATGCGAATTTAATGGCCGTTTTAGTAGTGGTGTAATATCTTCTGGATAATTCTTCCATCCCCAGCTTGCCAAGCATAGTTCTTACATTCACAAACCACTGTAGTTTTTTGCACTAAGCAAAGCCAATAGAACTTTAAGGGGTTCTCTATATGCTTCTAGGTCAGAGGAGGATCATACCCTGTGCCCATAGAGCAAAGGCTTGAGTGCAACTTTCCAGGATATTTTCTTAAGGGCCAAATCAAGAAATAGTGCGGAAGAACCCAGAAACTGTCCACCAGTATTTCTTAACATTTGGACTTCTGTGGACCCCCACGTATTCCACTTAATCATTACTGAAACCAGGGGACCCCGATAAATCATTATTAGAATCTGAGGCTCCCCACTGACAGGAAGCCAAGGACACTGGCTCAAGCAATTTTGATGATATGAGCTGCAGAAACAAGCATTTATCAAACAATTGCAGATATTAAATATTTTATTTAATTCACATACAAATATAAAAACATCAACATTTTAATTTAAAGGGGAAGGTTGGAGCTTTTCTAAATTAAAAGGAGGCCATTTATCATCCACACTATATTCTGCTTGATGCACTTGCACTGCTCTCATGAATCAATCTGAGGATAACAATTAGTTAGCCTCCAATTTTAAATTCCTTCACATTTACAGAATGTTTACATTTTTTTCAATTTACAGTTTGCTTCTTTGTAGATAAACACTTTGTTAACCTGTTGCTATTATTTAATTTTCTAACCAGTTGCAACACCCTGAGTAGGCACTGCGGACCCTCATGAGTTCCCGGACCAATGGTTAGGAAGTGCTACTTTACACAATCTACAGCAGCAGTAAAAAATGTCTTCACACGGAAATCGCTCCAGTACAGAACAGAAAATAGCAGGGCCAGCTGTTTGAATGCCAGCTTCCTCCACATCAACAGCAAATGCATCCTAAGAAAGCAAGCAGTGCCCTCTTACCTTACTCAAAACCCACTCCAGTACAGAGCAGACAGTAGCAGGGCAGCATTTTTAGTGAGAGCTTCCCTCACATGCACAGTAGGGTCTGACAAAATTTACTTTTCACTGGCATAATTTCACATATTTATTGACGTGTCTGTTTTGTATTGCTGTAGGTAGACAGGCTTTTTTTCACATGCCATTGGCAAAATGTAGCAAGTGGGCATGCGGCTATCGTGAATTATGCATTGCTATTGGATCCGCTTTTTTAGCACGCTATTGGCAAAATTATCTTGTGAGTATGCAGGCAGCATGAGTTAAGAAGTGTTTTGTGCATTGCATATCATAACTGGCAAATTTCAGGGCACTTTTGGGTTTGTGTTAGCTGTCTTTTTTAGTGAATATGTGTTTTTTATGATGTAGTTCATTCACTTGCAACGTATCCATTCTACACTGATCGCGACTTGGAGGTCACCCACCCATCCAAAAATACCCTTGATTGTTTACTTTTTATATAAAAATCAAATGTTTTTTTTTTATTCTCCTTTTTTACATTGATTTTACACGCCCCTGGGTGAGCACCTCCCATGATGCCTCAAACTACCAGTGAAATCATTAGATTTTAATAAAAAAGAACAAGTTTCAAGATGGGGATTGAAAATAATACACTTCATCAGTAAGTCACATTGTTGAAAAATTCAAATGTGATTGAGAGTAATCATATTAATGGAAATCACAATTTTAAACCAAAACAATGTTAGACCTGGGCAAAAGTTTTAATTACGTCAGAGTAATCGAAGTAGGTTTGCATGACTATTTTGATGTGAAATTACCGAAAATTACGTAAATACACCCGTTCGCACAATTAGGAGTCAATTTGGCACAATAATTCTGCTGCAGGGTCATAGCAAAAACAAATTTAGCAAGCATGAACTGGTTGCTGCTGTTCATGTTCTGCTGCATTTTTTAGCGCAAAATACATCCTCCGGACCATTTTGTACACGAGGGTGCATTTTTTGCTAATAAAATAGCGCTAAATGCTAAGCTACGCTCCTCTCATAATTCAATGTAAATTCATGGAATTTTGCTGTAATCTCACGTAATTTCACTGCAGCATATTAGAGGAGTTACGTCCACCCCTACTTTAATCGCAGACAGCACCTTTTTAAATGCTAATATTTCAAAGAACACAGAACAGCTTTACACCAAACCATGAAAAGCATGCTTACTAAGTGAAGTACCACCATCATGCCAAGATTAATAGAATTTCTTGTATTATATTTGCTGTAGGAGTGAGTAAAATTTCCTGTGGGAGCTAAAAGCGACATAACTGCGCAAAATGTGTCATGCCAGACTGTAACTACATATAATAATGAAATACTATGTTTGCTGCAGATCTATCCGGGTGGAACAAAGTCATAGGCAAGTAAAAATAAATGCCTTTTCAATGGCAAGTGTGGATGAGACATAATTTTAGTGTAGCGACTTCCACTCAGTAATATCCATCCATCCATCCATCCATTCATTCATTCATCCATCCATCCATCCATCCATCCATCCATCCATCCATCCATCCTTACAGTTAAAGGTTGATTAGCAAATATCTTGGCTTTTTTGAGTTTGTGCTCCCTCAATCATATCTATGCTTTACATGTGGATGTATGGGTGAATTTCTACTTTTTTTTCCTAAAGTTCTGCATTCACCTTCACATACTTATCTCACGCAGTGCATGGCCTTTGGATATGGTTGGCCTTAAGGCCTGGACGGACATATTAGACAAGCCAGAGGACAGGCTATTCACCCAACACCCACAGGCAGACAACCTCCATTGTACACCATACTTTTTTTTATATTTTTAAATTTAGAAACTGTGCTTTTTAAGAAAATCACTATTTGTGGTGCCTGTTCTAAACATGATGGGGTGGCTACATGATTGCAATTATCTGATTTTTTTTTTACAATGGCAAAGATATAATTTGTTACTGTTTTTACCTCATTTCCACACCTCTCAATACCCTAGCACTCCCTTGGTGTCTGCAACTTCTCAAAGTTCATCCCAATAGCTGTGAATTGTTTTTCACCAGAATAATAAAATCATAAATTTGACAAAAAAATCACTATTTCGAAGATCACAATTTTGAACAGCCAAAATATACAAAAGTGTGAAGTCCCCTCAGCACGTTTCTTAAATTCTAAAAATAAAATAAAAACGAAGGATTGGCTTTACACCAAACCAAGGAAAGTGATTGCAGAGTCCAGCACTATAAAAATTGTGGTGTTATCCGTTTATCAGCACTTCCAGTATCATTGCGCAAAATGTCCTATTGGAGCTTAAATGGGAAAACCCTAGTGGTGTGCGTTTTTTACTTTTGCCAATTACGTAAACTTTTGGCACAAGTTGGCTTTATTGTGTGAAATGCAAATCTGTCATTTCCTAGAATAGTTTAGCACGAAATGTGTTCTTCCATCAATTTGTGATGTGAGGGTGCATTCTGTGCTTAAAAAATAGTGCAAAAAAGCCATTCGCATTCTGTTGTTTCCATACGTATGGGTTAACTTTTTACCATGAATTACACATTTGCTGTAAATTTTTTGCATGAATGGTGCATAATTACATGAAAATACATTATTTCAGCAATTTTACGCACCAAGCATTACGCAAAATTCCCAAATTATGCAAATTATACCAGTGCAATGTAAATTTCACCCAAGTCTGCAAAACTTGTTTTTTTTTAGATACCATTTAACTTTTTTTCACTTGGATGGAGTGGATTGGGTGACATTTTGCATAACAGTCTTAGCTGACAAATTCAGTGCGTATCACTACATATGGACCACAGTTATAGGGATATGAAAAATGTCCCTTTCTGTGGAGAGTGTGTTTGAACCATAACTATTTAGTGTTGATTTATATGTCACAAAGATTGAGTTATGGTTCTGGCTGAAACATGTGAATGCATTGAAATTCACCAGATAGTGTTAACAGCTCACACAATGCAAGCCATAACAAGCACCACCCTTCATGTTATCTTCAAAGCTGTTATGGTGTGTCCGTGCCATTTCAAATTTATGAGCATTGCACGTGGCACAAGTTACCACATGTTGTGTGTGGCATAGATAGCCATAACTGGAGCATTGCACAAGGGAAGATGAACTCACAGAGTTTCACTCTGTGGACCTCTGCAGAGTTAAATGAAAATTACATGATATTCTGCGGAGTTCTGCGAACAGATGGAATTGGCTTGTTGAGCTGCGTGCACTGATTTTAGCGCCTATCGCTTGTTCTGTGCTGCAAAATCAGCGTGCACTGCACCACGCAGTACCCCAGAGGTTGCTGCATCTTTGCTGCACTTAGAGTAGATTTTGTAATTGAGCTGCAGCTTTCTCAACGCGAATGGTGCGAACTCGGGTGTTGAGAAAATCATGCCGGGTGAACACCTGGCGCCTGAAAATCACGCTAGGTGATGCTAATTTTTGCTCGCCAACTTAACGTTGGCAAGCCGTACGTGAGAAAAGAACTCTGCCATGCAGCGGTTGGCTGAGTTTGGCTAGAACTCCATGTTACAAGTGTAATGCGGAGTAGCCAAAACCCCACGACCTATGCTGGTGGTTGTGAACTTATCGTGCATTCCTAGTATTGCAGTGGTTTTGTATGTTTGATCCACAACCATTTCTCACTTCTTAAATGTATGCTCCATGTCCAACCCATCGCGGGGAAGCACCCTCCGCCAGCCAGGGTTGGATTGGGATTAAAAATCGGCCCGGGCACGCATAAAAAAATAGGCCCACATTTGGATAATGCCTTCCCTCAAATCACTGCTTTCAGCGTAATTTTACATAAAAAAGGGGTGGGGAGGCGGTATAAAAAATACACGCATCAGTTTACACTAGTGAAACACCTGAAAATAAGTGAGGCCACCTCTGCTCAGCCCCGCTCAGTATGCCTACATTAATGGGAGGCTCAGTGAAAGAAAAGGGGTGACAACTCTACCTGTTGCTGCTATACGGAGATAATGAGTGCCCATCTCCCTCCAGAAAGGCCACTCAGACACCCACTGGGCCGCTGGAGGTATAGTCGAACAACAAAGACACCGCCCAAATTGGCCCACAGGCTGCTCAAAAGCAGCCCTCAGTTGGAACTCGGACTCCGGCCCCTCGGGGATTGCCCGAATTCCCCCGTTACCAATCCGACGCTGCCCTCCGCTTCACATGCTCAAAGGCCATGCTCAGAGGAGATTCGGTGCGCATCCCCCACTGGGCACCCATCTTAATGAGTTGCCAAATTATAGGCAAAACAAAAAATCTAAAGTCAATAACACGCACCGCAGACATACAAACTGTTATTCACATATCATGCTAATGACCTTGAATATATATCCCAATAAGTAACAACACCTAAAAGCACAACATAGTTAATTAAAAAACCCTTACATAAATCAAGGAAGGAAAGGATGCAACTAAAAGGGAAAAGAAGTATTTCCTAAAGCAGCAAGTAGTGAAAATGCACTGGGCAAGGAAAGCAATACTTGGACAATGCCCCAGGGTAAGGACAAACACACGAAGAGAAAGTGAAGCCAGTACTCACTGACCAAAGTGAAGCAATGAAAGTATAGCGAAGATGAAGCTTACCAATAGGTTTGGATTCTAATCCCACTGTAAGTAAACAATATGTCTTGCACGCAACAGCGCTGTCTGAGGAAAGACCTAAGGTATAGGGTGTGCGGTGGGGGCTTAGGAGGAGGGAGGGGGAGAACTGTCAAATAGACAAAGGGGCCCACCAAACCCTACTGAAAGGCATAAAACACCATACGGTGCCTTGAAAACATTTGGGCGTTCTAGGACTATGGCAGGAGAGTTTTTAATGAAGGGGCGGGGATGTGTCCTGCCTTAGAGGAAACAGCCATTATCACGCAGCCTTTACTAAGCAGGTTCTTTATCACACAGTCTTTACCAAGCAGGTAAGTACCACACCTTGAACATTTTCCAAACAGTACTTTACCACACTTACGACGATTTTAGGCTCTTTGGAAAGGTAGAGGTAAAGGGAGGTGAGGGTGATTGGAGGGCTCATGAGTTGCTAAAGGTAGAGAGATGGGAGGGCAACATGATGGTTCAGGGGTGGGGTGAGGCAGAGGTATAGGTAAAAGGAGGTGATGGTGACTTGAGTATTCAGGGGTGGGTAGAGGTAAAGGGTGGTGACTGTGGCTTGAGGGTTTAGGGGTGGCAGAGGTAAAGGGAGGCAAGGGTGACTTCAGGGTTAAGGAGAAGGCAAAGTGGGTAGAGAGGTAAATAGAGTTGGAATTAATTTAGGGTTTAGGGGTGGACAGGGGTAAAGGGAAGTATGGGTGATTTTATGAGTTAGAGATGGGTAGAGGTGAAGGAAGGTATGGGTGATTTTAAGAGTTATGGTTGGGTAGAGGTAAATTTGAAACATAAACATTTTGTAATCACTGCATGTTTGATGATGAATAAAACATCCTCTAAGTTCTAAAAGAGGTAACCAATAAATAAGTAAATATGATACAGCTGCAAAAATTTGTTCAGTAAAACACATACTGTATGGCAACAGTCTTAAACAAAGAAAGTATGTTTACAGCTTCATTATCAATAAAAGCAACAGGTGGCCGAAATGTATATATTGGATATTGGTTAGACTCCAAAAGGTTTCATTATTGCTAGTTGTTTGCAATCAGCTCTTGGAAACACCGGCAAGTATGAGCTTCAACTCTGAAGGTTTCAAGTTGTCTTCATGGCCGGACTGGCCATAGCGGGCACCGGGCAATCCCCCGGTGCGCCGCATGGGTGGGGACCGGTTTTGGGCCCTGGGGGCCGTTTTTTGTTACAGGGCCGCCTCGGCCCTGTACCAAATTGGCCGAAGACCGGCCCCGGAATAGAGCTCAGTGGCACCTCCAACCACCCGAGTGGGGAGGGGGGGCCGGCCGAGCACTTTGCCAGGGCCAGTTGTGGTTCCCAGTCCGGCCCTGGTTGTCTTGTAAGAAAAGACAAATACTTTTTACCACAACTGAGCACAAGCAGCACGGAAGAACAATAATCAAGAAATCAATGTGTACTTGGTCCATCATCCAGGGAAGACATAAACACATACAGATAAAGTGAAGCCAGCAGATGCTGACATGCATTCACGAATGAAAAGAAAAAAAATTAGATTTTCAATAAAGACACCGGGGGATATGTGTTAGGCGTCTAAAAGCCCCTTTTAATTATTTTTTTTTAAATAAGAGATTGTTTCAGGCGACAGCAGGCGCTGTCTCAGGCAAGACCTAAAACGTGCTTTCAATCTACCAGTGGTATTGGCAGATCCATTTATGCATGTCTTCCTTGTTCACTGTAATTTACCCCAGTCCTCCCTACCATTTTATGACACCATATGAAACATTGACATAAAAAAGGGTTACACAGATGGTCAGAAGAGACTTGCATAAGCTTATGTGTTGGGGATCTTTGTTGGGGATCTTTGTGTGTTAAAAGATATTTTTAAGCAACAACAAAATTGTCATGAATAACCAATTCATTGACTGTACGTAACCTTATATGCCTAATTCGTCATACACATAATAAATATATTTGTAAAAAAAACACTTCAATGAAAATCAGTCTAGGTAGATGAAAGGGGAAGAAATGGCCCAAGGTTGGAAGGACAAGATCCCAGTATAAGATCAAAGCAGAGGTGCAGAGACGTTCTGACAGGGCTGGAATTTACTTGAGATCAGTGCCAGAAAGTTTGGGGGATCCCACTGTATTCCTGTTCCTGTAGCTACTTCTGGGCAGGAGGGAAACATACTGGACTTGTCCTTTGGCCTAAATACGCGTTTGGCGGTCTGACCACACGAACACCGTAGCAGCCAGGAGCCTGCAGCACCAGCAGTCTTCGACGCCATATTACTTATTTATTTAGAAGTTTTCTATAGCGCTAACAAGACCCGAAGGTAGCAGAGCGCTTTACAGTAAAAGGAATGACAAGGTGAAACAAAAAGACACGTAACAAATAAAGGCGATCCGAGTTTACTGCAGGGCCTGAGGTGTGGCTTCAGAGATTTTTCAGCAGTGAGTACGCACCCCATATCCTTCATTTTCACCGACTTTAAAATGGCGGTCTCACCACCACGGTCAGCTTGTGGAAAAGCCAACTCATATTACGGATGGTGGTGAAACTCCCCTGCATCGCTCTAAAGCAGATGCTTAGCCCCGACCGCAACTCCAGTGTGCTGGCGGTGTCAGCAGTTCAGCTACGGACTTTCCAAATGCAATCCACACATCTTGTAATACGGCAGTCAGACCACAGAGCTAGTGGTGGGTGTACCATGGGTATGGTGGCTCACGGACCACCAAAACTTGTAATAAGGATCCTAGTGTCATTTTCTGACACAGGGACACAATTTTGCAGCAACTGCATGTTGTCTTCCTTTCATTTGAAGCAGTAACTTGCAAGCAGCACGGAGAGCCGTTCTAGTTTTTATTTTCACTTCCAATTGGGCCCAAACCAAGGCATGAATTAAAAGGTCATCAGCCATCTTTTTGTTAGCGTATCATCCTGGCTGGGAGATATTTGGGGCTTATTACATAGATGCTTGTGCAATAGAAAGAAGCAAAGGAACACAGCTCATCACTTTACAAGTAATTTAGAGAAACTATGACTTGAAGGTTGGTTTTTGATTTAGTTTAACCCCCTAACTAGAGATGTACATGCACCGTACAAATGCAAGATATCTGTGTGTATAAATAAATATATAAATAGTGATTTAAATGGCACAATTTTTCTTTACCTAATTATTTTACAGTGCTCCTCAACCCAGTGTAGGGTGTCCAAGCTCTTTACATCACACACCGAGGCAAAATAAATTATAAAGTGTGTAAAGCAATGTAAAGGAAATCTTACATATGACGATGAGGGCTACACAGAGTAGGAACCACATTTCGTCCTTACTTGTAGACACCATGGGGGTTATTAGGATGATGGGCGGACAAACACCCTCCCAGGAAACGGGACTGCCGGCCATAAGAGCGGGGGTCCCGTGGGGGCAATTAGGATGCGCCTGCCACAGTGGCGGCCGCATCCTGCAATTCTGTCATTGTGGCAGGCAGTGCACTCAGCACCGCCCGCCACAATGCCAGGAAGGCATGTTGTGCATGGAACTGCAGGGGGGTACCATAGGTACCCCCCATGTGCACCCCCCACCTCCCGGAGTACCTGGGGGCCCGCAACAGGCCCCGCAGTCAATTTCCGCATACCTTTCCGTGGCGGCAATGCCACCACGGAAAGGCATCTTTCCGCACCCATGTTAATATGGCTGGCGGTGTCTCACACAGACTCCTCCCCCATATTAAACCCTTTTCTGTCTGGTCAACTCGTTGACCGGGTGGAAAAGCGGTGGACGGTCTTTCCGTCTGCTACAGTCCCCCCGCCATAGTAATATGGCAGGGGAAATGGGTAGCGGGCGGGGTCGGATCACGGGCGGCTCGCCACCGCAATGCGGGCGGTGGCGATCCGCGTGTGATCCTAATGGGCCCCTATATGTTAAGAGTGACTATTCAGGAGAAACATGTCAGAATATAAAATGTAACAGAGAGATTGTGATTGTCAGCTCTAGCAAGAATGTATTACTTCTGTAAGGAAAACTTTTTTCCAATCTTGGAATAACAGCAGATTGAGAAAAGAAAACAATAGGTTCTAAACCCATGAAAATTTGTATGCAACTCCTTGAGCCAGTCAATAGACCCTTAAATAGACCGCTCTGCTATATTAGAAGTAGTGCAACTTATAAAGTGGAAATTACAAAATAATGTGACAAAAACAGTAGCCCACTTACCTGTCTACATAAAATATAAATCTGTGCCCTGCACATTACAAGATGTGCTTTGAAGCATGCGATTTTAACCCTCTACTTCAATTTATGAGTCAAAATTGTTACTGAACAAGCACAGAACTCTTCCAGAACTGTGTTACCTCTACAGTTATATTGCCACTATTACAATCCCCTCAAATTTGCTGGGCAGACAAATATATCTGAAGCATGTGTCTTAACTCGTTAAGATAATTTGAAATGCAGCTTCTTTGTTGGCAATTAATTAAGCTAGAACGCATCTTCCTTCACATATGCACTTGATGCTGAAATTCTTTGCAGCCGATTTAAGAAAATACATTTTAAAAATAGAAGTCATAATTGACCGTCAGACTCTGCTTTTCAAGCTCCTTCTCTTGTTACTCCACCCCTTTCCTCTGCCACACCTTAACCTCCAATTTATGGCTTTCCAGACTGAGGGCCAGATGTAGGTAGGCTTTTACCGGGTGGTAACGGCCGAAAATCGGTAAAATCGGCCGTTACCGAGGAAATGAGATGTAGGAGGCCATGATTTACCGACTTGTGAAAATCCGAGTCGGAAACATACCGACTCGGTAAGAATGACCCGGTAAAATTACCGTGTCGGAAGATACCGTATACATAAATACCGAGTTGGTATTCTCCGACTCGGAAAATCAGGAACGGTAAAAATTAGCCATGGAGATGTAGGTAAGCCGAAAAAATACTGAGTCTGCCGAAAAACGGTATTAATCAGTCGGTATTTACCATGCATTGAAAGCAGGTGGTAACCAAGGGAGGGCTATAAAAAAAGTCCCAAAATGCACCTCAGGACCCATGATGGCGGCTTTTTACATCATAGCAAGACGGCAGAGACTACAGGCAGCAGGACAGAGAGAATGGCTAAGGGAGGAACAAGTGTACAGGCAGAGGATAACACTGTTCCAATTGACAGAGCCTGAAATACTGCAGAGGTACAGGCTACACCCAGACACCATCAAGCAATTGATCAGGGACCTACACCCTCTCCTGGACCACCCAACACCCAGGGCCCATGCGATCCCACCTCATGTCCAGGTGCTATGTAGCTTACACCTGCTGGCCTCAGGGAGCTACCAGAGTGTGATAGCTGCAGTGGGTGGCGTGTCCCAGGGCTGCCTGTCCCGCTTCTTCAGGCGGTTTCTTGACGCCATGATGCAGAGAATGGGGCATTATATTTCATTCCCTGTTACACCGGCAGAATTAGCCAAAACCAAGACTGACTTTTATCACCTGGCACACTTCCCTCACGTGATCGGCTGCATCGATGGCACCCACGTCCCACTCTGTCCACCTGCAGCCACAGAGCACATATACCGGAATCGCAAATCGACGCACTCCATCAACGTCCAGGTCATATGTAATGCAGGTAACCTCATCACTGACATCGTAGCCAAGTTCCCCGGAAGTAGCCATGATTCATACATCTTCCAGAACAGTGGAATATACACGCGCCTACTTGCCGGAGAATTTGGAAATGGATACCTGCTAGGTAAATCACATTGACACACCCTGACACTCACATTAGATGTACGTCTCATGTACTTGAAATTAATGTCTATCTTTCTCCCCCTAGGCGACAGTGCATATGCCCTGCGGTCCTTCGTGCTCACTCCCTACCTCAACCCATCCACCAGGAGTGAAAGGCGATACAACGTGGCTCACAGATCCACACGAAACGTAGTTGAGCGCACTTTTGGGCTCCTAAAGAGCAGGTTTCGCTGCCTCCACAAGAGTGGAGGTGCACGGCAGTACACCCCAATCATCTGCTGCAAAATAATAGCAACCTGTGCAATGTTGCATAATCTCGCCACCAAGCAAGGCACTGAGGTGGAGCTCACATATCATGAGAACATTGATGACGACCCAGAGGTGGCAGAGCCCCAAGCTACAGTGGCAGCAGCAGCTACAGATGGGAGACTGAGACGGGCAGAGGTTACACAACAATATTTCTGAGTGAGTAAAGAGACACAGGCATGAATGTAACTTTGTTGAAGTAGTTTAATATTCACTACGCCACAGCATTGTTAGCTCACATTGGGCTCACTAATACAAACACTCCATGAGTGTGATGTCACGGTTAACACCACCGTGACTACAGCCTTGGTTGGAGTGCTAAGTCATTGTTTGTGGGCACGGGACACAGGGCGGGGCTGCTGTTGCTGTGAGTCTATGTCCTCACGCTGGCCTGTCACACTTCCACCACGCCTGCCACTCCTCCGTAACTCATGCACAGGATTGCCTGCACCACTCCTGCTGGCGGACCCCTCGCTTTCGGCAGCACAAGTGTCGCCTCCAGTGCCAGTCTGTTGCGCGAGCACCAGCTCCATTGCAGAGGTCATCCTGGCCATGCCTTCACTTAAATTGTTGCAGCACTGCACTATGGCAGTTGCAAACGTGTTCAGGGCCATGGTTTGCTTGCGCGCATCCACACGGGCCTTGCGTCTCGCCAAATGGTCCCTGTCCAATTTGTCACACAGGACAGTCATGCACTGTGTGATATCCGATATTCCTGTCGCCATTGATTGCATGCTCTCTGCCATTTCCCCTATGCCCTTGCCTACTGCATCCAGTTTTTCATTTGTTGTGCGTGCGTGCCTCTGAACCCCCATCATTGCTTTCGCCTGCAGGCGCTGCACCTTCACCATGGTGGCCTCCAGTCCGCAGAAGACACTTTGGACTTGCCGCACATCCTCTTCCTCCCGTGGACGTCGCCCTCGGACACTGGCCCGCGTGACTCTGGGAGTGGGCTGCTGCTCGGTATTGCCTCTGTCCTGTGTGCCACCCTCCTCCTCCTCCTCCTCCGATGATGTTTGCAGTATTCTGCGAGGGGGCACATCATGGCTCCTGACTCTTCCCAGCACTGGGGATGGTGATGTGGGGGTGGGTGATAGTTCTGCCGCTCCTGTGTCCTGACTGCCGAATAGGAGAGGGGATTGTGGATTTCCAGCAGTTGCCTCCTCAGGTATCGGGGCTGCCTGCTCTTGGTCCTGCCCTGCGTGAGATGTGCTAGGTCCGGCTCCTTCCCTCCTCTTCTCTCTGACCTCAGCTGTGCTGCGCTTTGACTCTCCTGTGGACAGACATGGACATTGTGTCAGTTATGTTGATCACCTGTGTCATGTGATAAAATACACTTCTATTGCACTTTAGCCTGTCTCTCATTTGCCTATGCTACTTGTCTGTTGCTCCCCTTGCTGCAATGCACGCTGACTGCTCTGAGGTATCTACACGTGACTACATTTCACAGGATGCATTGCAGGACATTACTTAAACCTGTTGTGGAGTCTGATTTGTCCTGTGAGGGGAATAGGTAAAAGGGTAAATGATAGTGTTGTTGCATCTTACCTGGTTTCTTGGCTCCTCTTGCTGAGCTGTCTGCGTCTCCTATTCCGTGTATACATTCCTTCTCAAGGGTGGTTGCAACCATCTCCTCGATGTCGGTGAGTCTGGGGGCTCTGTTACTTCCTCCGCCTGTAGCATCACATTCCTTGCGGTGGGCAGCAAGCTTCTTTTTGGTGATAATGCGGATGTCATACCACCGTTTTTTTAGGTCTTCTAGGTCACGGTGGGTGACACCAATGGCATTTACCTTGCCTTGTATGTCCAACCAGGTGCTGCGTTTGATGGATTCTGCAACATGCAGAGTTTGCTTTCCTAGAATTCTGCCATGATGTCTGACAACCTCAGAAATCAGCACCTGCAGTTCCTCCTGGCTGAACTTCTGCTTCCTTTTGCGCTCTGCAGCTTCTCTCTGTGCCTCCTGGCTCTCCATCTTGCAGTGTTTTTTTGACTCAGGTAAGGCTGCTCCACACTCTGTCCTCCTGCTCTCCTGACTGTTTGTTTCTGCACCTGCATGGGCGTGGCCTGTCCCAAGTACTGGGGTGTGGTGGTAGGATCTGATTGGTTGGTTCCCCTGTGGCTTGGAATTTGGGTGTGGTTGAAGTACCTGATTGGTTCACAGGCGCACATGTTTGTCAGTTTCAAAATCTGCGGCGGATAGTTCCGACCCGGTAAATACCGGGTCGGTGTTTACCTACTCGGTATTTACCGGGTCGGATGTTGCCATTCATTCCTATGGGCCGTGGCACCGGTGGATCGGTTTGGGTTTTTCCGTCTCGGATTTTACCGTGTAGGTATATTCCGAGACGGTAAATACCGTTTCCGATTACCGACTGGTTCCGAGTCGGTATTTCTTACCGCCTTCATTACCTACATCTCATTTTCCTACTCGGTAATACCGAGTCGGTATGACTCGGTATTTAAGAGGTCGGTAAAAAAAAATTACCTACATCTGGCCCTAAATATTTTTCCCATCCCAACACTGTTTCGGATGCTGTTAAATGGTCCGTGGTGCCAGGACGGGGCAGGGTGCAGGGAAGTGACGCGAAAGACCATTCGCCACACAACCAGCACAGACATCTGCGCCAGTCTTTACTTCTGGTTGCTCAGTTGTGATGTTGGTGGAAAGCGGTGCACTCTAGGAGGCCGGCTATGACGTCTCCCTCAGCAATTACCTGATTGTTGCTACTTCTGATTGGGCCTTGATAGGCTGAACGCATGAGCCAAGTGTAGCTCGTGCGCTCAACCGACAGCGCCCTATCATAAATCACACAGCACCTGCGTCCTGTGCTGCACGGGGACTGCGCAGCAACGGAATCTGCCGTTATTCTCTTAATTGGGTTACTCTGACCACAGCCGCCCGTCCCTCCTGTTCCACGGGGCGGTGACAGGGACTGGGAGTCAGGTGAGGGCACCAGGCTTACATTCCTCATGGCTAAATACACATGATCTATTATTCTGGATTTTTTAAGACTCTGCACCGATCTGTACTACCTGTTTGACCCCTTTGCTTATTTGTATTACTTGTATTATTGACTTACCTGATTGTCTATGCTCCCTCTTTTTGTACTCTTTGTATTATTGGCTTACCTGTTTGACTATGTACCTTGTACCTACCCTACCTCAATTATTACCTACTATTATGCTATGCCGAAAAGCATGTTAAGCACTCCCCTTATATTACCCCTTGTCTTTGTAAAGCGCTCTGATATCTGCAAAGATCTTGTTAGCGCTATATAAAACTTTCAAAATAAAATAAAATAAATAAAATTCAGAAAGACAGGAGTCCCTGTTCAGTGAGAAGTTGTAGAAAATGGTGCCAGAGCCTGCATGAAAGCTTCACTGTAGGGGTATCTTGAAGACTCACTCCAAGCCCCAGGCACGTTATACGATTCATTCTAGAGCACGAGTGCCTTGAAATTTACCTCAGGGCACAAGGAAGGGGCCGGTAAGCTTCACTGAAGGGTACAGATAAGCTGCTTCACTCTAGGTAAGCTGTGGAATGGAATGGAATGGAATGGAAGCGATATTTGCAGAGCGCGGCTGTCGCTTCGGAAGAAGCATCCTGGCGCTGACTGGAAGGTGAGTTGAGGGGAAGGAATAGGCCGGGACTAGATGATATTGCGCACATACTCATCTGGTAAGCTAAAGATCCATGTTTTCAGTTGTTTCCTGAATGCATATTCCTTTGTCAGGAATCTCAGATGCTGAGGCATGGCGTTCCAAGCTTTGGAGGATAGGTAGGTGAGGGTTTTACCCCCTTTGGTTTTTAGGTTGAACTTTCCTATTGTAAGAAGGTTGTTGTTAGAGGATCTCAGGGACCTGTGTGGATTATAGTGGAGATAACGTTTCACTAGGTACTTGGGGCCAATCTGGTTGAAAGCCCGGAAAGCCACGGTTAGGATCTTGAAAAGGATCCTTTTGTGCAAAGGTAACCAGTGGAGAGTTCTCAAGGCGGCAGAGGCTGAAGATCTTCTGGGGAGTTTGAGCACTAGCCTCGCCGCCGAGTGCTGGACGCTCTGGAGTCTTTTGAGTGTGGTTTTCTTCACACCTGCCAGGAGGCCATTGCAGTAGTCAATGCGCGAAAGGATTAGTGCCACTGTGACCGTCTTTCTTGCTTCAATTGGAAGGAAATCGAAAATTTTTTTGAGGGACTTGATAATTCCGAAGCAGCATCCTGCGACTGATCTGACATGCTGATCGAAGGACAAGTCAGTGTCAAAGGTGACTCCTAGGTTTCTTGCAGTGGTTACAGTCTGTGGGGGGGCTGTAGAGTCCTTTGGCCACCAGAGGTGGGGGTGGAAGTTGACGTTTTTCCCTATGGGGAGGATTTCTGTCTTCCCTGTATTACATTTAAGGTGGTTGGTTTCCATCCATTGGAAGACATCCTTCAGACAGTTGGTTAAATTTTGTTCAGCAGTCGTGGTGTTCTCTTCTAGCGGGACTATAAGTTGGGTATCGTCGGCGTAGGATGTAACCGTGATACCGTAAGATTCGATCAGGGAGATGAGGGGTATGAGGTAGACGTTAAAAAGCAAAGGGCTTAGGATAGAGCCCTGTGGGACTCCTGATCCGATTCTTTTCTTTGTGGAGTTGAAGGGTCCTAGTTTCACAGATTGTGTTCTTTCTGAAAGGAAGGATATTATCCAGTCTAATGCTCTGTTGTCTATACCAATGTCCTTAAGTCTGTCTAGGAGTATTTGGTGGGAGATTGTGTCGAACGCTGCTGTGAGGTCCAACAAAATCAGTACGGCGTTTTTCCTTTGGTCTTGGAGGGTTTTTATGGAGTCGGTCAACTCAATCAGGGCTGTTTCTGTGGAGTGCTGGGGACGGAATCCAGATTGTTGGGGGTGGAGGATATTATTTGCTTCCAGGTAGGCTTTGAGTTCCCTGTAGACTATCTGTTCTGTGATCTTGCCCAGGACTGGGAGGAGGGAAATAGGGCGGAGGTTGGTCAAATCGGAAGGGGGTTTGTTAGGTTTTTTCGTCAGGGGTTTGACGGAGCCGTGCTTCCATGCACTAGGGACGATACCAGTACTGAGGGAAGTGTTGACTATTTCATTGATAACAGGATTAACGGTATCAATCAGCTGATGCAGGATGTTCGGAGGACAGGAATCCGTGGGGGAGCCTGATTTGCAAGCTAAAATGACTTCCTTGGATTGTGCAAGAGTGACATGAGAGAAGACCCTTAGTTGAGCTGTAGTATTATCTGTTGGTTCCTGTCTGGCTGGTGGCTGGGATCGTTGGTAGGTGGGGAAGTTCTTCTGGATCAGATTGATTTTTTCTTCGAAGAAATCTGCAATTTTGTCGCAGAGATCTTGAGAGGGGGGTATTTCAGACTGTAAGGCTACGGGATGGGTAAAGGATCGCACTATTGTGAACAAAGTTTTTTGCTTTTGTTTTGCGTCATTTATAGTTCTGGTGTAAAAGTCTTTTTTGGCGTTTTTTATAATTGAATGATAGCTTTTCCTAAGTAGAATGTAGGAGTTTCTATCTGCGATGTCATAGGTTTTTCGCCAATTGCGTTCTCCTTTTTTGCAGAGCAGGTGGGCCTTGGCTACTTCTGGAGTGAACCAAGGAGCGTTTGTTTTGGTTTTAGATTTAGTACCATTTCTCTTGGTGCGTTTGGATGGGGCATGGATTTTAATTTCTTCGGATATCCAGTTGTGGAAGGATTGTGAGTCTTGTTCTACATCGCCCGACATGATGGGGTTTTGGGTCTCTAAGATGGGATTGAGCTTGAAGGATTCTTCGACCTTTTTCCAGTTGACCTGGTTCTCTGGGGGAGCGCAGGGTTTGGTTGTGTTTATATGTTGCGGGGTTTTGATGAGGAATGGAATAAGATTGTGGTCGGTCCAGATTTGTGGGACTGGGGTGTGGGTTTCTAAGGAGGGGAGATTAGTACATATCCCGTCAAGTGTATGTCCCGCTCGATGGGTGGGTTCATTGACCTTTTGTTGGAGGTTGAAAATTTCCAATATTTGGTGGAAATTACGAGTTTGCGGGTCCTCTGTGGAGTCGAGGTGCAGGTTCAAGTCTCCCAGCAGGGTGACATGCGGGTATCTGATTAAGAGTTGTCCAAGGGTGTCACTAAGGGAGTCTAAAAATTTGGTAGCGGTGCCTGGTGGACGGTAGATAAGGCCTCCTGAGAATGAAGTGGACTCATTGAGTTTAATGGAGAATCCTAGGGATTCTGCGCCATTTAGTGAGTCGAGGGTGAAGGTGTGACATTTAAAGGAATTACGTAGTAGGAGGGCTACACCTCCTCCTCGCCCCTTGGGTCTATCTTGCCTGTATATGGAGTAGCCTTGTGGGAGGGCGGTGGCTAGATCAGGGTTACTATTGTTCGTAAGCCAGGTCTCTGTTATAAAGAGGCAGTCGGTGTTTGATTCCTGAATGAGGTCAGCTAAGTCTTGGCTGTGGCAAGTCACGGATCTTGCATTGATCAGCCCTCCGGTAAAGGGTGGGTTTTCTTTCCTGAGGTTAGCCTGTGGGGCTGAGGTCGTAGCTGGGGAGGAGGTCCATCGGCAGTGCCTGCAGCTAATATACCCCTTGATGGTATATATGTCGACTTTACAGGTACAGGGTGTATTGATGCGTAGCATTTTTAGCGCATTAGCATTATAACACCTAGTGGGGGGACCCGGGGCAGAGTGTCCTGCGCCTGGCGCGGTCTTGGCGCGGACGGGCGCAGACGGGCTTGCCTTAGGCGCGCCTTCGGCGCGCAAACGGCGCTCCCGCTGCGCTCGTCCGCTGCGCTTGCGCTGGAGGCACATTTGAGGAGAGGGGTTGTGGGCGTGTCCTGCCAGGGGGCGTGGCCTCGTATCACGAGTGTCAACTAGCGTTCGTGAAGGAGCCGTGAATACCTGACAGCGCTAGGTCCGCTGTAGGTAAGAAGCAAAGCCTGGATGTCAGGGGAACACGTGCAGTTTAAAAAATGTATAACACACAAATTAAAAGTTTTTAGTTCAAAGGTGCGAGCGCTATCCTCCGGCTTCCGCCTCAGAGGGTGTTAGTTCCAGTAAGACGCGCTATTGGTCGGCGCCGTCTTATGGACGAGGGAGGTGGGCGTGTCCTGCCAGGGGGCGTGGCCTCGTATCACGAGTGTCAACTAGCGTTCGTGAAGGAGCCGTGAATACCTGACAGCGCTAGGTCCGCTGTAGGTAAGAAGCAAAGCCTGGATGTCAGGGGAACACGTGCAGTTTAAAAAATGTATAACACACAAATTAAAAGTTTTTAGTTCAAAGGTGCGAGCGCTATCCTCCGGCTTCCGCCTCAGAGGGTGTTAGTTCCAGTAAGACGCGCTATTGGTCGGCGCCGTCTTATGGACGAGGGAGGTGGGCGTGTCCTGCCAGGGGGCGTGGCCTCGTATCACGAGTGTCAACTAGCGTTCGTGAAGGAGCCGTGAATACCTGACAGCGCTAGGTCCGCTGTAGGTAAGAAGCAAAGCCTGGATGTCAGGGGAACACGTGCAGTTTAAAAAATGTATAACACACAAATTAAAAGTTTTTAGTTCAAAGGTGCGAGCGCTATCCTCCGGCTTCCGCCTCAGAGGGTGTTAGTTCCAGTAAGACGCGCTATTGGTCGACGCCGTCTTATGGACGAGGGAGGTGGGCGTGTCCTGCCAGGGGGCGTGGCCTCGTATCACGAGTGTCAACTAGCGTTCGTGAAGGAGCCGTGAATACCTGACAGCGCTAGGTCCGCTGTAGGTAAGAAGCAAAGCCTGGATGTCAGGGGAACACGTGCAGTTTAAAAAATGTATAACACACAAATTAAAAGTTTTTAGTTCAAAGGTGCGAGCGCTATCCTCCGGCTTCCGCCTCAGAGGGTGTTAGTTCCAGTAAGACGCGCTATTGGTCGGCGCCGTCTTATGGACGAGGGAGGTGGGCGTGTCCTGCCAGGGGGCGTGGCCTCGTATCACGAGTGTCAACTAGCGTTCGTGAAGGAGCCGTGAATACCTGACAGCGCTAGGTCCGCTGTAGGTAAGAAGCAAAGCCTGGATGTCAGGGGAACACGTGCAGTTTAAAAAATGTATAACACACAAATTAAAAGTTTTTAGTTCAAAGGTGCGAGCGCTATCCTCCGGCTTCCGCCTCAGAGGGTGTTAGTTCCAGTAAGACGCGCTATTGGTCGGCGCCGTCTTATGGACGAGGGAGGTGGGCGTGTCCTGCCAGGGGGCGTGGCCTCGTATCACGAGTGTCAACTAGCGTTCGTGAAGGAGCCGTGAATACCTGACAGCGCTAGGTCCGCTGTAGGTAAGAAGCAAAGCCTGGATGTCAGGGGAACACGTGCAGTTTAAAAAATGTATAACACACAAATTAAAAGTTTTTAGTTCAAAGGTGCGAGCGCTATCCTCCGGCTTCCGCCTCAGAGGGTGTTAGTTCCAGTGTGCTTCAGTTGGCTGGCTAGCTCCCAGCTCTGCTCCCTCCTGTTAGGTCTGATCTGTTTAAAGTGTTTCACCTACCTTTGGGAAGTGCTCTTCTTCTCTTCACGCTGCTTCTAGTTCTGATCAGTGCACTGCCCACTCTAGCACTTTAAAATCCGAAGCTAGTTCTCAAAATAGAGGCTAGCCTAATTGAAACTATCACTTACGAAAAATATGTGTTTTTGCTTTATAATCTGACAGAATTTAAGACAGTAACAGTAATGAATTAAACATTTTTTATTACTGAAAAAGGTATTTGTTCGCATTTAAAAGCGTTGTCTATTTTAAACAGGACTATCTCATGTGCATTACTGTATGATGGCTGCAGAGTTTGCATACACGAGGAACTGAACCGTCAGGGCCGGCTCTAGGCTCATGGTGGCCCTGTGCAGGGAGCGTAGGTGGGGGCCCCGGAAGAGGGGGTCCGGACCCTCACGGACATCGATTCGCCAAAATGTTATGGGTGACAAAAGCGACATGTCACTCCCTTTCACACCCAGTGACATCACAGGCGTGTCTAACCTTGGACTTTCGACGGCCTCTTATTTACTGCTTGAGGTGTTATGGAAAGAGCAAGAAATGGAGACAACAGAAAAGTAAACAAAGCTCCATGGGCCCTCTTTAGTTTCTGTTCTCTCTGTCAGTCTCTGTCAGTCAATCTCTCTCTCAGTCAGTCTCTCTCTCTGTCAGTCTCTCTCTCTGTCAGTCTATCTCTCTCTGACAGTCTCTCAGCCAGTAAGTCTCCCAGTCTCTCTCTCTCTCTCTTAGTCTCTCTCTCTGTCAGCCAGTCTCGCTCTCTCCCAGTCAGTCTCTCTCCCAGTCAGTCAGTCTCTCTCAGTCAGTCATTCTCTCTCTACCTCAGTCAGTCTCTCTCTCTCTCTCCCTGTCAGTCCCCCTCTCAATCAGTCTCTCTCTCTCTCTCTGTCAGTCTCTCTCAGTCAGTCAGTCTCTCTCAGTCAGTCAGTCTCTCTCGCAGTCAATCAGTCTATTTCTCTCAGTCAGTCAGTTTCTGCCTCTCTCTCTGTCTCTCTCTCTGTCAGTCAGTATCTCTCTACCTCAGTCAGTCAGTATCTCTCTACCTCAGTCAGTCTCTCTGCCAGTCAGTCTCACTCTCAATCAGTCTCTCTCTCTCTGTTAGTCAGTCAGTCACTCTCTTAGTCAGCCAATCTTGCTCTCTCTCTCTGTCAGTTTCCTAGCCAGTCAGTCTCTCAGTCAGTCAGTATTCAGTCTCTGAGTCAGTCAGTCAGTCAGTCAGTCTCTCTCTCTCTCAACTCTCTCTCTCTCTCCATTCTCTCTCTCAACTCTGTCCACTCCATCTCCACTGTCTCTCCACTCTCTCTCCACTGTCTCTCTCTCTCCACTTTCTCTCTCTCTACTCTCTCTCCACTCTCTCTCCACTATCTCCCTCCACTGTCTCCCTCCACTCTCTCTACTCTCTCTCCACTCTCCCCCCACTCTCTCCCCACTCTCTCTCTCCACTCTCTCCACCCTCTCTCCCTTCACTCTCTCTCTACTTTCTCTCCACTCTCTCTTTCTCTCCGCTCTCTCTCTCTCCCTCTCTCTCTCCACTCTCACTCCACTCTCTCACTCTCTCTCTCACTCTCTGTCTCACTCTCTTTCCACCCTCTATCTACTCTCTCCACCTTCTTTCTACTCTCTCTCCACTCCCTCTCCACTCTCTCTCCACTCTCTCTCCACTCTCTCTCTGCACTGTCTCCTCCACTGTCTCCCTCCACTCTCTCCCTCCACTCTCTATGCACTCTCTCTCCTCTCTCTCTTCTCTCTCTCTCCACTCTCCACTCTCTCTCTCTTCTATCTGTCTCTCCACTGTCTCCCTCCACTGTCTCTCCACTCTCTATCTCCTCTCTCTCTCCCCTCTCTCTCTCCACTCTCTCTTTCTCCTCTCTCTCTCTCCACTCTCTCTCTCTCCTCTCTCTCTCTCTCCTCTCTCTCTCTCTCCACTCTCTCTCTCTTTCTCCACTCTCTTTCTCCACTCTCTCTCTCCAATCTCTCTCTCCACTCTCCACTCTCTCTCTCCACTGTCTCTCTCTCCACTTTCTCTCTCTCTCTCCACTGTCTAGCTCCACTCCCTCCTCTCTCTCTCTCTCTCTCTCTCTCTCTCTCTCTCTCTTCACTGTCTCTCTCACCACTTTCTCTCTCTCTCCACTCTCTATCCACTGTCTAGCTCCACTTTCTCCCGACTCTCTCTCTACTCTTTCTCCACTCTCTCTCTACTCTCTCTCCACTCTCTCTCTCCACTCTCTCTCCCTCCACTCTCTCTCCCTCCACTCTCTCTCCCTCCACTCTCTCTCTCTCTACTCTCTCTCCACTCTCTCTCTACTCTTTCTCCACTGTCTTTCTCTCCACTCTCTCTTCAATCTCTCTCCACTGTCTCCCTCCACTCTCTCTCTCTCCACTCTCTTGCTCTCACTCTCTCCACTGTCTCCATGCTCTCTCCACTCTCTCTCTCTCCACTGTCTAGCTCCACTCTCTCTCCACTCTCTCTCTCTCTACTCTCTCTCCACTCTCTCTCTATACTCTCTCTCCACGCTCTCTCTCCACCCTCTCTCCCTCCACTCTCTCTCTCTACTCTCTCTCCACTCTCTCTCTCCACTCTCTCTCTCCACTCTCTCTCTCTACTCTCTCTCTCTACTCTCTCTCCCCTGTCTTTCTCTCCACTCTCTCTACTCTCTCTCCACTCTCTCTCCACTGACTCTCTCTCTCTACTCTCTCGCTACTCTCTCTCTCCACTCTCTCTATACTCTCTCTCCACTGCCTCACTCCACTCTTTCTCCACTCCCTCTCCACTCTCTCTCTCCACCCTCTCTCTCCACCCTCACTCTCTCTCCACTCTCTCTCTCTACTCTCGCTCTCTACTCTCGCTCTCTACTCTCGCTCTCTACTCTCGCTCTCTACTCTCTCTCCACACTCTCTCTCTCCACACTCTCTCTCCACACTCTCTCTCCACTCTCTCTCTCTCCACACTCTCCCACTCCACTCTCACAAAGTAGTGTGCGTTCCATGGGCATCCGCAGAAATGTTTCCGGGGGGGCACATTTTTAACTTCATCTCCATCCCCCTTGCACCCTTCTCCCCTCTGCCTTGAGGCACCCTTCTCGCCCTCCCCCTTGCACCCTTCTCCCCCTCCCCCTTGCACCCTTCTCCACCTCCGCCCTGCACCCTTTTCTACCTTGCACCATTCTCCCCTCTGCCTTGCACCCTTCTCCCCTCTGCCTTGCACCCTTCTCCTCTCTGCCTTGCACCCTTCTCCCCTCTGCCTAGCACCCTTCTCCCCTCTGCCTTGCAGCACCCTTCTCGCCCTCCCCCTTGCACCCTTCTCCCCCTCCCCCTTGCACCCTTCTCCACCTCCGCCTTGCACCCTTTTCTACCTTGCACCATTCTCCCCTCTGCCTTGCACCCTTCTCCCCTCTGCCTTGCACCCTTCTCCTCTCTGCCTTGCACCCTTCTCCTCTCTGCCTTGCACCCTTCTCCCCTCTGCCTTGCACCCTTCTCCTCTCTGCCTTGCAGCCTTCTCTACCGTGCACCCTTCTCCTCTCTGCCTTGCACCCTTCTCCTCTCCACCTTGCACCCTTCTCCTCTCCACCTTGCACCCTTCTCCCCTCCGCCTTGCACCCTTCTCCCCCTCCCCGTTGCACCATTCTCCGCTCTTCCTTGCAGCCTTCTCCTCTCCACCTTGCACCCTTCTCCTCTCTGCCTTGCACCCTTCTCCCCTCTGCCTTGCACCCTTCTCCCCTCCGCCTTGCACCCTTCTCCTCTCTGCCTTGCGCCCTTCTCCTCTCTGCCTTGCGCCCTTCTCCCCTCTGCCTTGCACCCTTCTCCTCTCTGCCTTGCAACCTTCTCCCCTCTACCTTGCACCCTTCTCCTCTCTGCCTTGCACCCTTCTCCCCTCTGCCTTGCACCCTTCTCCCCTCCACCTTGCATCCTTCTCCCCTCCGCCTTGCACCCTTCTCCCCCTCCCCGTTGCACCATTCTCCCCCTCTTCCTTGCACCCTTCTCCTCTCTGCCTTGCACCCTTCTCCCCTCTGCCTTGCACCTTCTCCTCTCTGCCTTGCACCCTTCTCCCCTCTGCCTTGCACCCTTCTCCCCTCCGCCTTGCACCCTTCTCCTCTCTGCCTTGCATCCTACTCCCCTCTGCCTTGCACCCTTCTCTTCTCTGCCTTGCACCCTTCTCCTCTCTGCCTTGCAACCTTCTACCCTCTGCCTTGCAACCTTCTCCCCTCTGCCTTGCACCCTTCTCTACCGTGCACCCTTTCAACTCTCTGCCTTGCACCCTTCTCCCCTCTGCCTTGCACCCTTCTCCCCTCCGCCTTGCACCCTTCTCTACTTTGCACCCTTCTCTACCTTGCACCCTTCTCCTCTCTGCCTTCCACCTTTCTCCCCTCTGCCTTGCACCCTTCTCCTCTCTGCCGTGCACCCTTCTCCTCTCTGCCTTGCGCCCTTCTCCTCTCTGCCTTGCGCCCTTCTCCTCTCTGCCTTGCGCCCTTCTCCTCTCTGCCTTCCGCCCTTCTCCCCTCTGCCTTCCGCCCTTCTCCCCTCTGCCTTGCACCCTTCTCCCCTCTGCCTTGCACCCTTCTCCCCCTCCGCCTGGACTCCAAAACGTAAGCTGATCACTTTCTTCAAACAAAATAATTTTGACCTAATAGACAAGCTTTTTATTTTTAGTAAATGCATGGCAGGTGCTCTACTATCAGTTTGCAGTTTCCATCCAGTATCCATATGTACTCTGGCTATACAAGGAAAGTGCCACCATCCCAAGCCAAGGATACACACTAAATACTAAGAACTACCAACAATATATCGGCCAAACAAGGGTGGGCAGAGAGCACATCACCCTCACATGCATTCATGTTTTAATGAGGATGCTTTTCTCTCACAATAAAATTAATGTTTGTACAAATGCCATTTTGACACCTCTATGTGCTGTACATAACGATTGTCACTGTAACTCAGCTTACCGAACTCAGAGGGAAGGTTGACTTGGTACACCGAGAGAATAACAAATGACTCGGAGGACTTAAACAGATGTCAGGGTGAGAGTGAAACGGACTACGATAAAGCAAGCAATTAAAATTGTATTTTGTTTAAAAGAACCATGACTTGTCGGAAAACACAGTTTCTATTATGTATAAAAGTTCCTAAAAATGTCAGAGTGATTACAAACTATATTACACAGGCACGTATGTTGGAGAAAGGATCTACAGGCTGTCTGAACAGAGATCAGATAATCTTCCTTTCCTTGCAGGCCCGTTATCCCATTCCACCGAGACCTCTGTTTCACCTTTCAACAATAAAAATACACTTACTCACTGTCTCGTTCCTTGTCCCAAACTTGGTGGCTGAAGAAGTGCTTCTGCATCTGGAGCGTTCTTTCTAATGATTATAATTCACCATGGGCCAACCTGTGCACAATCACACAGCAGAACACTGCGCCCTCGCCACATGCCAGCATGCCAGCTCTCCACATTTACCGAGGCCCACTCAAGAGGGGTGTGCAAATCGCTTTCACTTTCGCATGTTAGACATGCGTAGTCGAGCCCGGGTGAAATCATCCAGAAAAGGTAAGCATGCTTTTAAAATGCTGATGTGGAAACACAGAGGCAGCATCAACATTGTAATTGTGTCTTTAGATAACTTGTAGGGGGTGGCAGGGAAGCAGTTTTTTAAGGGTGCCACAATCACATTAAGAGGTCCCCAGCCCATGCAGGCCCCCAAACCCTGCCCCCCCCCCCCCACCCCTCACCCCTCACAGCCCTGGCCTCCCCCCTTCTCAAAGGAGTAGTGCCCTGAGGAGAATGCACTATCTCAGGGCCCCCACCCCCTCCTCTTTCCGGGCCTGGCTCGTGGCTTTGACTGAAGAGAAACATTGGAAGTCGATACTTTGTTTCTCTTCAGTCAAAGGTCAGCAGCGCGAGGAGAGGAGCAGGCTGCAGGCAGCAGCAGCTGCTTTAGAGAGAGAGACACAGCTCTCTACCGGAGAGCTCAGCTGAGGGGCCCCCTTCATCGACTGGAGATGTGGCGGCCCCTGGGGTTTGGCGGCCCTGTGCAGGTGCACAGTTTGCACATGCCTAGGGCCGGCCCTGGAACCGTCCTTAGAGCGATCCTAACGAGGTGTCTCTGAGGACATAGTGTGAAAGTGATGATAATGGGGAAAAAAAGAAAACCCGCTGTCATAATCTATACACCCAGGATCTGGAAATAATAATTTTCAACGACAGAACTGTTAAGGCCCACCTGCAATTCAGAAAGAAGCAGACAACTCTTTTTAGCGTCTTTATATTTGAGTTTTTAAAAATTGCTATCCTACCTCAAAGTGTCATCACGCTGTACATTTCAGCAATAGGAAGAGGTGAATGTACCCCTGAGATGGAAAACAGACAGTAACATCAAATATCTTGGTTGATGGCTCTGTCTCTAGCGCTGGGAGGCCTTTGGAAGCCATGCGCTCTATAAGTGTATGTTCATTTATTCATACCATCATTAATTATGGTCGTACTCATAGGCATCAGCAGTGTGCTTGCAACATACGGTTTCCGTTGGAGTAAAAGGAAGAACAGATAAAAGCAAAGAGACACCGAGCTGGGTTTAGAGGGCAAGTAGCCAGATAAAGAAGGGGGTGTGGAGTGGCACGAGGGTCCGGTGAGTGCGGGAGGGGAGAAGAGCACAGAGGTGAGCCCCATGCGAGCTGGGTGAGGGAGACGAGAGGGAAAAGAAGGGGATGGTCTGAAGGAGGGAGGTTTACCCATGTGAAGGAACCTGACCAACGGTAAGGGGGTGTTTAGTTTAGTTCAGAAATAAATAAAATAGGTATTCAACCTTTTGGTCCTTTACTACCTGAATAAACCCTTCTCCGCTGTTCAGAGCTCAGTTGCTCCCCAGCTAGCACTTTCTCTCCCTCCCTCCCATCTCTTTCCACTTCTCTCGCCCTCTCTCTTCTCTCTCCTCTGCACGTCTACCAGATTATTCTATATTACCAAAGAAGCAATGCTCCAGTCCTCAGTGGGATCAATTAGAGTAACTCAAGCTAACACGCGTTACAAATCCATGAATGCGTTAGGCTGTTAAACCAAAACTTAGAACTGGTGCACCGCGTTCTTTGTTACTCCTAGATACATTGGTGAGGTCTCTGTTGGAGGAGTCTGCTTAGGTTTTCAATGGCCTTGCTCTCCAGCAACCCCAGGTAGCAATGAAAGAAGGGTCTGATGCTTACTGAAAGGTTAACAGACATGATGCAGCGTCTGGTGAAGGCCTGTCAAACTGGAGGATGATAGTGCAGTACAGGAGCCAATCACATATCACAGAATCTATAGCAGATGCTGCCATTTTTGTGAGGTGTGCATTATTGTTACTAATGCAGTATGTGTTCTGTGTGTTTGTGGAACATTTCATAGTTACTGTCAGTGGAATACATATTTGGGGCGTGATTTAGGCTTTCCAACCAACATCTAAGGTTTAAACTCCGACCAGCTCTTTACAAAGATGGGGGTCGGAGTTTAAACCGGCCAGTTAATCCAACCAGCTTCCGACGGGCTCAAGGAGCCTGTCAGGCAGTTGGAAGCCACACATAATCCCTAACGGACGGCGTTTCTGGCGCCACGATTATGATTTTGGTTTCCAACAGGCGTTCCATGTAGGGCTCTTTGACATGGAAAGACTGTAGGAAAGAGACTTTGGGGGCCCCTCGCAGAGCCCCCTTCTTCCCTGGGCCTACTGATGTGGGCCTGGGGGCCACCTGTGGTTCCCCCCTTTAAATCCCTGCACCGTGTGGCAGTCACCATGAGGTGACTGCCACACAGTGCAGGGATTTACAGAAACTCCAAACTCTCTATGGGAGCTTCTGCTGCGGCTGGTATCCGACTGCCTCAGAAGGCAGTCGGATACCAGCCGCAGCAGAAGCTCTATCCTGGATAGCATGAATAAAAGGAGGCAACAGGCTTTGAGCTGTATTCGAAGTGTTGCCACCTTAGATGAGTAGCGACCATAATGGGGCAGAGAAAACTGGAGTGTTTGCTCTTTCTTGGCATGTGCTGTCAGCTCCCAGCAAGCGAAAGCAAAGAGCTATGTCCTGGTGTTGGGCACCCCAGGACATTGCAGAGTCTGACTCCCAAGACCGCTATCAACACTTCCTGGTTATAGTGTTGGCAGCCAATCTGATTTTAGCACCTAGACTGTCGGATCCTCGGAGAATCTAAATCCCTATATATACAATGTATTTTCGTGAAGATTCGTCATCTGGCACCAAAGAGATAGGCAAGTCAAAAAAGCTTTTCCTATGGAAACATGCTGCTAACTATAACTACCTACTGCGACCACAAGTAGGATGGATATCTATAGATATGCATATATAAAAATATAGGATGGGTGGGTGGGGGGGAGAGCAAGTGGTGCTGCATTTACTGGGACCACTTGAATGGATCTGCATTGTTAGTTATTACTCTGTGCCTTATAAAAACTAATAAAGTGGTGTTATAAAAAACACAAACATGTTCTTAATGTGATTATTGTCTGCAGTGCTGCTGGGTGGGTTCTTCTGCTGGAGTTAGTCAAGACCATTTGATTTTTCTGAGATTAAATGTATAATATACTTGAAGTGGCTTTCAGTCAGCCTTCCTCTTCTAGTGGTCTGTTATTTTGCCATTTATATTTTTCTTCCGCCCACTACAGCATGTGGAATGGGGCAGTGGGCCAGCCTACTTCAGCCATTGACTAACTACAATGTGAGTGTTAGCAAATTTTCCCTTTCACAAGTAGCACAACTGCAGACAAAATAGTTCCTTTAAGTGCAGAGGACTAACTACTAAAACAATGGGCCTTTTTTGAGATCAAAGAATATTTTTGCTTTTAGCCCCAAAAATGTTTTAGATTGACATGGACTTGTGAGGTCTCTCAACAATAACTTTTTACAAAAACCATGACAAAACACAACAAGCATTGACAAAGCCATAAGGCCTGCAACCAGTGACAGACCTATAGCCCTTACCTAGGGTGACCAACCGTCTGTAAATTTCACGAACAGTCCGTAATTTCGGCTCTCTGTCCGTTGTCCGTGAAGGATCCTTTCACGGACGCCATTTGTCCGTAATTTTAACCGGGCACAGCTTCCACCGACCTCCCGTCTTAACTCCAAGGCTTTTTCCAAAGCTCAGATACCCAGCAGAATTGGAGAGGCAGCGGGATGGCCTCACACCTCCAGCCCTTGATGAGCTGTTAAGAGGTGCTCGAAGGTGACAGAGGGAGGGGCTGTGGCTTGAGGAGCAGGGGCTCCTATTCAGATGCAAACAAAACAGGTGATGGACCGAATGTGGATCAATGTCACACATTCACCCCAGTCCAAAGATCTGGGCCCAAATCCATCGTTCTTTTGCACTCCACACCACCCTGGGTTAGACAATGGCGATATGCAAATCAGCTCTGACCCTGTGCCCCATGGGAACAGTCCAGTCCGAACTACAAAAGCCATGCCCTTCCCAGAACGGAATCAAGCATCCGAGGACCGGACCGGTTTCGAGGTAACACCTCTCATCAGCCTGGCTAGCTTGACTCCAGTGGTGTGGAGTGCCTGGGACCCACGTCTGAGCATCCTCAGCGCACCCATGGCGAATTTGCAAACAAAACAGGTGATGGACCGAATGTGGATCAATGTCACACATTCACCCCAGTCCAAAGATCTGGGCCTTACCTCGAAACCGGTCCGGTCCTCGGATGCTTGATTCCGTTCTGGGAAGGACATGGCTTTTGTAGTTCGGACTGGACTGTTCCCATGGGGCAACAGGGTCAGAGCTGATTTGCATATCGCCATTGTCTAACCCAGGGTGGTGTGGAGTGCAAAAAAACGATGGATTTGGGCCCAGATCTTTTGACTGGGGGAACGTGTGACATTGATCCACATTCGGTCCATCACTTGTTGTTTTTGCAATTGCCGCCCTAAGTGCGCTGGGGATGCCCAGACGTGGGTCCCAGGAACTCCACACCACTTGGAGTCAAGCTAGCTGGGCTGATGAGAGGTGTTACCTCGAAACCGGTCCGGTCCTCGGATGCTTGATTCCGTTCTGGGAAGGACATAGCTTTTGTAGTTCGGACTGGACTGTTCCCATGGGGCAACAGGGTCAGAGCTGATTTGCATATCGCCATTGTCTAACCCAGGGTGGTGTGGAGTGCAAAAAAACGATGGATTTGGGCCCAGATCTTTTGACTGGGGGAATGTGTGACATTGATCCACATTCGGTCCATCACTTGTTGTTTTTTCCTATTCAGATGCAAACAGCCCTGAATGCGTCTCTGCAATTTAGAGGGGCCGCCGCCTCACACATTCCCTTTCTGCCAGGGCCCCAAACATTTAGAACCGGCCCTGACGGCAGCACTGGTTCTCTTCTCAGAGCGGTTCTTCAAACATGCAGCCTATAATGTAATAAAGTAAAGAAATGGCACAATCGCACCCACACTGATTAACAAAGTATAGAGAACAATCAGTTAAATCAGTTCTCTTGGAGTATCTCCTTTACGTACTGTACATCACAGTGGGGGCTGGCAAAACTAACATTTTGGACAGGGAGCCGGTCTTCTCGGTTTCTTGTCCAGTAGGGGGTGAGGAGCCCTACCCCACCCAGGAAGAGACCAAGATGATACTAGAATACTGCATGCCCACCCCTGTGCCCACCCTGGTGGATCCTGTTCCCCCTCCTGTTATCGCTCCTGCCCCCCCAGTGATGGCTCCTGTGCCCCCCATGTGATGGCTCCTATCCCCCCCCCCCGCCTGTGATGGCTCCTGTCCCCCCTGTGGTGGCTCCTGTCCCCCTCCTGTGGTGGATCCTGTCTCTGCCCTGGGTGACTTCTGTCTCACTCCTGGAAAGGCTCCTGCAGCGAGGGTGAAGTTCTTGATGGGCCTCTTCTCAGAAAGGCTCAGCTCAAAATTAATATGAAAAGGTGGGCGAGTGAGTAAGTGAAGGGATGGGTGGATAGCTGGATGAATTAGTGAAAGGGTAAGTGGATGAATGAAAGATTGAATTGAAAGATAATGAGAGAGGATGGATGGATTGATGGAGTGGAAGGATGGAAGAGAGAAAAGGTAAATAGCTGAATGTATGGGTGGAAGGGTAGCTGGATGGGTAAAAGGGTGGATGGATGAGTGAAAGCGTGGATGATGAGTGAGTTGATGGATGAGTGAAATGATAGATGATTGATGAACTGATAAGTGCAAGGGTGAATGGATGGACAGATGAGCGAAAGGGTGGATGCAAGGACGGATGAGTGAGTGAAAGGGAGGGTAGATGGACAAAAGGATGAATAGATGAGTGACGGAGTGAAAGGATAAATGGATGAGAGAAAGGATGGATGCGTGATAGGGTTAATGGATGGATTCATGAGTGGATGAGTAGATGGGTGGGTGGATGGAAGGAAGGATTCCTAAGTGAAAGGGTCGATGGAGAGAGAAAGGGAGGATGGATGGATGACTGAAAGGATAGATGGTTGGAAGGATGAGTGACTGGGTGGATGGATAGTAAGTGAAAGGATGGCTGGATGGGTGAAAGGGTAAATGGCTGGATGGATGAGTGAATGGATGGATGGATGGGTAGAAGAGAGGATGGATGAGTGTACAGATGGATAGGGTGAAAGGGTGGATGATGGATGAGTGAAAGGATGAATGAAGGGATGGATGAGTGAAATGATAGATGGACGGATACATGGTTAATAGGTTTGCAAATGGTTGAATATGTTTGGATATGGCTGGGCTTACTTATATACTATTGCGCGACCTCTGATGTGTCTTTAAAACTTATCCAATTGTCCTGAAGTTTTGTCCTGAATTTTGACCTACTGTCCTGAATTTGTGTCCTGAATTTTGACCCTTTGTCCTGAATTTTTACAGTCACCGTCCTGAATTTGCACCCATAACAGTTGGTCACCCCTTGCCAGTGCTTGTTTATTGCTGCAGTGTTACTTATAGAAATGCCAATTCTAACCTCGAATTGAACTGTCTGCGGTTTCTGTACATTCATTGTCAAATACTGGGTGTAGTAAATAAGTTGCAGTGCATATCCATGTGATAGAGTTGTTTACATTTGCTTCGAGCCTGGAGGGGCTCCGAAGAAGAAAGCCCCCCAGACCGCACACCTTGCACGGCTGCTTCGCGCCAAGGCGCCAACGGGAAGCCGAAAGGGGAATCCATTTGTATTCCCTCGCATTTTGTTCAGAAGTTAATAGTCTTGGGCCTCCTTGCCGGTGGGGCTCCTCTCTCTGCACATGGGTCCTTGTTTTCGTCTAATAAAGGTTTAATCAGACGTGTTCCCATGTCCCAATCAGAATCCCTCTCTCCGGTGTCGACAGAGCCCCAGCGAGCGCCAAAAGCCCTGCTCAGCGAAAAATGCACCTCCCGACGGGGAGATGCCATTATCGGGGCAGAACAGGACAGGAGCAAATTAGAGAAGATTGAACCTTGTAGAAATAATTGTTTTTGTTTTGTTTTTTACGAATGTTTATAGCACGAGCTAGTCTGGATGGCATTGGTGCACTATCCTTTACAAAAGTATGAGTTTTTAAAAGTGAGGAAATAATATAATTCTATTATTTTCACCAGTCAGCACATTTGTTCTGGTTGTTGCTCATGCTAAATTATAAATAGCTTTATCTTTGTTGCCCTTACAATTCAAAGGATGCAACCACAAATTCGCCTGGCAGCTCTGGGGGTTGGGGCGGTAAGGGATTTTAATTTCAGCAATCATACCATGTGGTTGCTTGTATTGTAGAATTTCTATAGGTCTGTCTATATCGTGTGTGTGTTTGGAAGGTTGTGATCTGCAGGGCTGTGTTGTGGGCGTGATCCTGTGTCTTTTAATCCACGCAAGTACAGTCTCCCCTGGTCACCTTGATCTGCTTTTCTCCATTTCCCTTGGTGAATTTCCCCAGGTTGATAGGGGTCAGTCAGGTGAAGGAGAAAGGTGGAGGGTGGTGGGGGGGAATGGGAATTATGTGAGGGCAAGAGTGGTGGGAATAGCTGGGGGAGCACGGATGGTGCGGTTAATGGAAGGGAAATAGAAAATTGGGAGAGCAGATGTCTGTGGGGCTAAGGGATGGGTGGAACATGGTTTTGGGGAGGTGGAGAGCTGACCAAAGATGGACATTGGTACATAGAAAAAACAGGAAGTGAAGGTGTTAGTGGTGGTAGTGGTTGGTGGGGTGGGGGGGGGTGGTAACTGAGGGGCAGTGGTGGTGAGTAGGCGATACAGGGGCTTGATGTCAGGAGGGAAAACTGGGCAGAAGTGGTAGTGCAGGAAAGAGTGGGGTAAAAATGGCTTTGGGAATGGTAGAAATGCTGGGGAAGATTAGTTTGGCTGGGCCTATGGTATGGGGCGCCTGGGTGAGGAGGATTGTCAAGAGTAGGGGGCTAGATGCAGGTGGAATGATGCAGGGGATAAGAAATGAATTAGTAGGTGAGAGGGGAAGAATTGGTGAGTCATATGGTTTTCAAGGGTACATAGCGCCATACGTGTAGCCGTACAGGTGGAGAACCTTCGAGAAGCTAAGCCTGAGTGGGAAGGGGAGGGAGCAGTTGTGTTGCAGTGTCAAGTGCTACAGAAATGAGTCAGGAATACAGCACTAGGATGTATTTTTTAATTACATGTATTTATACTTCACACACGTGTGCATTGGAATATGCAGGAAGCACGTTGCCTCAACTGATTTGGAATGTGTTCTACCTTTCTGTATGAGCATTGCTTAGGTTTATATTATTATGTCTTGGGTGCCCGGTGCTCCCATTATTTAATTGCAGCAGTTAATGTTTCAACACTGCTCCTGTGTTTAATGTTCAGATGTTTTTGATGGAATTGTAACAGTACCCTGCTACCCGTGTTAGATTGGGCAATCGGGCAACCTGTCAGTGCCCGAAGGACTGGTCTGACAGGTCTGCTTGTAGGCTGGTTTTTGTGCTGCTTGTGAGCCTGTATTATGGTTTGGTGGTCAGGTTTTTACTATTGTTTTCCTTGATAATACCACAACATTGCCGTGACTAGCACAAATGCACGCCATACTTCCCAAAGCACCTTTACAGTGTGTGTTACAAGTTCAAAGCTGCCACGAATTGCAGAATGTTGACTGTTGACTGTTTTTTTTTAATTCTCTGATTCGCTGATGGGAAACACGTTTATTTTGGGCCCAGGGACTATTTGATGTGGCCGTCCGACCCTGCCTGCTACTGTTTTGGAGTCGATTGTAGATTGGTCTTGCCGAGTCGCAGGAGCGGAAAGCGTCCTGTCTTCAGCGCACGTGGAAGGGAGAGCTGCTTCCAGTAGACGACGTAGAAGTGTTTTCTCTTAGTTCTATTTTCGATAGAGGCAGATGAAGGTAAACCCTACACCGCAAAGCCAGGCGAATACCGTAACTTCACATGGACAAAGCAAATGCAGTTTTCATACGTCGCTGATGCAAAACTTTCCTACCTGGGGCCTGTTTACCTTGACCGTGACTGATTACGAGTTGTAAGAGGTCATGAATAAAACAGACACAAGTCTCTGTCTGTCAGGGAGAGCACCTGGGAGCAATAGCGCAGAAAATCGGCCTTTTTTTGGAGTGGCAGCCTTTTATGAAAGAGCCTGGTGGGAGGGGCTGAAGCAGTGCTTAATTTGAGCCACTGGCACACATTTATGCCTACAGGCACTAATTTCTCCTAATATGATATTGACCTAGAGCAAGTGAGGAAAACACAGCAAGGGGGAAAGAAGGAGGAAAACATTAGACGGAAAGGCTATCACATAGGGAGAATGCAGAGACTGGTAGAGTGTGATCAAGGGACAGGTAGTGTCTGATAGCGCCTTAAAGAGGCCGATTGAATACTAGGCACTAGTATTCGGTGCTGGCCGCGGGCTACAGACCAAAGCTTTGGCCAACCATTACAAATATAGCACTGACTGGAGGTGAATTAGTGTGCGTGCCCACAAAGATCACTCTTAAGGGTGATGACTGTGATCAGCACCAGTCTCCCTGCTGCTCCCTGAAGCCCGTGTCATCAGTGGGGAACATTTTCGCACTGATGCAAACGATCGCTCAAGCTGCCCGTCTATATTTTAACTATGCAAAATTTGGAATACTTGTGAAATGTGGGCATTTGTGAACCATTTGAGTTTGCAACTTAGCGCATCTCTTCCTTCCAGTGTGATCGGAGAAGTGAAGGGCCTGTTTATACACTTCGCACAGTCTTTTTTGTTGACCTCCATTTCTAATAAATTGTCAGCGTTTGCAGTTGTGGCATCGCACCACTGCTTTCCTGCAGCGCGAGAAGCAAAAACATAAAATGGTAATAACTTTTACTTATTACCATGATATGTTTTTTTTTGCCTATGGGCGGGTGTGCCGGGCTGTTCTGTTTACAGAGCAGGGCAGGGGAGGAGTGGTTTGCTCACTCCTGAGTGCGCAATGACTGTTTGGTCAGCCCTCTCGGGCCGCCCACATCGGTCATGCGCACTTTCCCCTTCCCCATCCAGGCTGCATTTCAGCCTGCATGTGAAGCATGCTCCCCCCCTCCAGCCCCTGGCTGAGCGCACTGAATCACAGCACTCAGACGAATCACAACGCTCCGTTGGAGCACTGTGTTGGACTTGGGGGCGAGAGCCTGGCTTCCTGTTCCAACCTGTAGCTGGACAGAGGCGAGCAGGAGAGTAGAGGCGGGACCCAGCAGCAGCGGCGGCAAAGTAGATTTTATTTATTTTCCTTTATTATTATTTTTTGATGCAGCCCATGGCTGAACCCCTACTCCTCCTATGCGCCCGCTCCCCCCCCACCCACGAGTTGTGCAGGCCGCCCCTGCCTCCCTGTGATAGTGAGGACGAACCAACTGGGCGACAAGCAGGAGCATAACCCAGGCATCTGCAGTTCCTGCAGCGCAGGGTGGCCCCCAACACTTCAGGGAGCCCCCAAACCCTCAGAGGCCTCCATTTAGCCCAAGGCCAATGAATGTCTGAGACATGGCAGACTCAAGGCCCTCTCATCTCATTCTGCAGGGAGGCCCCATCATTTTGTGGTACGTCACTGGGAACAAGGTACTCGAAGACATCATGCTTGCATATATTTGACTCATCTTATATGAACAAAGGCAATAACTATAGAAACATTCACATGGCAGTCACACCTTTGCAAAGCAGATAGGGCTGGGGCACCGCCAGCCTCATGTCAGACAGAACCTGACAGTGTCTGGTGGCACCCCAACACTAATAGTTTTTCAAATGTAGAGTTCTGATGTGCCTGAAACCTCCAAATTTCCCAAATGGCCAATGCACGTTGGGCAGTGTGATGGTCCTCGTTAACTGCAGTGCTTCAATGAAACACAAAGGAGTTATTAGCCAAAGCGAGGGTTCCTCTGACATTTACCTGATCATTGCTAGCGCCACCCTTGGGCTTCTGGCCTTGAGCGGTCTCCGTGGCTCCTATTTTTGGACCCACTCCACGAGGCTGTTCACATAAAGCATCCGCATCAGAAGCAAATGGGCCATGAAATATTCATCACTTAGAGACTAGGCCTTCTGATAATACCCTTGAATAATTCACCGGACTGGCTCTCCGTGACTCTGCTTTCTGCTCTGGTCAGTCATCCGTTTTAGAATGGTCCTTCCATATTGTTGTTCTCTCGGCCCCTGTGCGTGATCACTGAAGCCTGTGATTTCAACAGGGTGTGATTGGTGGCTTCTGAATCCTGCTGTGCTCCAGTTTCTGTACTATGACCACTGACTCCTGTGACTCTGTGAGTGAATTATGTGATTCTTTCAGTCTCTTTACTATGGCCACTAAATCTTGTGATTGCTTCACCCCTTGTAAGGCAGTCAATGAAGCCTGTGGCTCTTTTCCTAGAGCACAATTTAGAGTTGGGTAGACATGGCACTGTGTCGCAATAATGATGGAGTGCCCGGTCTGCCTAACTCTCAAACCGACTGCCCAATTTAGATTTGGCCAGACTGGCAAGTTTAGGCTGACAGAATACAATTTACTCTGTTGGCTTTTGCCTTTTTCTGATGGCCTGAGGAAGTAAGCCATTTGTAAAGTGTGCGTCAGATGGCTTTTTTTTGACTGTCCATCACCGCCAGGAATATCCTGGAGGTGAGGGAGTAATTTTTTTTTAAAAAACATGCCATTTGGGAAAAACTCCCATTTAGTTGGGGCCATCAGTTTTAACTTTTCCAAGTACAAAAACCCACTTCGGAGATTATTGGGAAAAGCTAAAACCTTTAAAACGTGATTTAAGTGTTTGTCACCATTTAAATGGCTTTATATGAACTGCCGTGATAGTGTTTCATCTACATAAGCCTATAGAGTTCACTACAGGGCCGGCGCTGAACTCTAAATAGGACAAGCAGAGTAAAAGCAAGGTGGTGAACGTAGAGTCCGCCTTTAGCCTGACTGCCTTTACTCTGTCCGTCAACGTCTAAATCAGGTTAATTGATTCTTCACTATTGCCAGTAATTACTATGGCTTTCCTTTTTTGCTGTACATCAGTCTCATATTATCTTCAGTGTTGTTCCTTCTTGATGTTTGGCTGGCGCTCGATGTTTACGTCAGTTCAACCTTTGTTTCATAGTGCCTCCTCTGCCTGTTATACACAATTGGGTGTTACCCCAACACCCCATTATCTCTGCAATGGACTTGGAACCCTGGTGTATTTTACCCTGGTTTTCTTTAGTGGATCTGAGTTTTCTGGTTTCTGGTATTTTGTCTCCCTTTTTCGGCAGTGGATTCTATGCTTCCTGTTTTCTGTAATAGTGTTTAGTTTCTTTGGTCCTTGAAGCATTCTCCTTCCCTACTCTCTGCATTGGGGTTTGAATTATTTGATAATTACTGTGGGCCCAAGTTGAAGCCAGGGAGTATGGGTTGGACTTTCTACTCAATGCTTTAGAATTTGGCCTCTCTGCTTCCTTTAATGAGGTTTAGCCTCTTCTCTCTATACACTGGGGCTTGCCCCCTCGTTTTGTGTTTTGATGTTGAGTCCTCCTCTTCTTTTCAATATGATTTGCCCCTCCATAGTCGATGTGGCCTTATATTATGTGCAGTTTGTTTTTCCTCCATTTTCTCTACGGATGGTACTGTTGACCTCCCTAATTTCTGCAGTGGAACGTGCCCTCTGTCCTCATCAGTTTAGTTTGGTCTACACGCCCTCTGTAGCATTCTAGATTCTCTGCATTGGGGTTTTATCTCTTTTTGGCTCTCCACTTCTGATGGGGTTTGCCTTCATGTTCCCTTCAGTGGCGTTTGTGTGCTTTCCTGTTCTCTGCACAGAGAGTTGGCCTTCCGATTTTCTATTGTCTGCAATAGTGTTGGCTTCCCAGTTCTCTCTAGCAGACTGTTGTCTTTCTGTTCGCTGTGGTGTGGGATGAGCACCTCTCTATTCGCTGTCGTGTGGTTTATGATTCCTTTTCTCTTCTGTGTGCCCAGGGTCCATGCTCTGTGGGTTGCTCTCCCTCTTCATTGCGGTTGGAACTTGCTTTGATAATCCCTGCTCTCGATGTGGCCCCCTGACCCCTTGCAGGAGCTTTTATCGCATGTTCTCTGCAGGTGTTTAGGCCCCTGTGTTTTACGAAGTGAGGGTGCCCTTCCTATACCCTGCAGTGTGTCCAGTTTTCCTGTTATCTGCAGTCGGTTTTCTCCTACTTGTTCTCCTCAGTATGGTTTGCCCTCCATGTTCTCTGAAGTGTGGTGGTTTGCCTTCTGTGTTCTCTTTGTTGGGCATGCCTACCTATTTTCGTAGTGCGATTTGGACTGTTTTCTACAGTAGGATTGGCTCTTCCCTTTCTCTAGTGGAGGCTGGCTTCTCAGACCCTTGCAGTGACAATGCCTTCCCTGTGAATTGTAGTCGGTTCAGACTCCATATTACCTGCATTGAAGTTGCTCTCACGGCTCTCTCCATGGGAGTTTGTCTTCAAGGTTCACTGTAGGTAATGGGCTCTACCAGTTCTTTGCCGGAAGCTGCCAACTCTTCCCAGGTTATGTGTAACACCTACAGCCATTATAGCCATTGAACTCTGCATGCTCGCATTGCTGTACCTATGCTACTATCCCTACAGTATGAAGAGCGAAAACATTAGTCCCAGAATGCAGAGTACTGGTACCTGAGAAGCCAGGACTGCTTTAAATGTGATCCCTGACACTGCTGCTTTGCAGCTATGTCTGCCGTGCATTCTTTTTCGCAGTGCTTTCCACAACATGTGTATTCCCTGTTCTCTCTAGGTCTCTCCCCAAATTATTCTTTGCAGTAGGTCCAAATTCCCTTTCCTCTGTATTGAGGGAAGCATCTTTATGAGGATTTGTGACCTTGTGGCCAGGATGCATCTTTCTAATGTCCAGTTTGCTATTGCGCGTTTCGAATCCTTTCCCCCTGTATTGGGGAGAGGATAATTCTCCTCAAGAGAGGACATTTGAGCAGGTAATCCTCTGTGATTGATGCGCTGGCACTAAGTAATACCTCAGCCAAACTGGTTCCCATGAAATATTCACCGAGGTGAGGAAGCAGACTCGGAGAATTCTGCAATGTGATTGAATCAGGGGACTCGTCTCCTTTCTGTCCCTGAGAGATGTTGGAGCGAAGACGGCAGATGAAACCACGAAGGACATGTGAAGAGCAGGACAGCAAATCAGGGTCTACGAAGTCAAAGCAGGTAGATCGTCAAATAGGTGAAAAGCAGCAAAACATGCAACCTGCCTACACCCCGAATCCTCTCTCTTCCCACTGCAGTGATTGCAGGTCACCTCTCACAAATCTTTGCTACAACTTCTGGTTTCTATCTTCTCTGTCTAGTGTGTGTGTGTGTGTGTGTGTGTGTCTTTGGGCCAATCGAAATCCTGTCACAGAGAGATGTCGTCATCACTCGACTGACTGCATTTACTTCCAGGACCCCATAGCGGTCAGTCAGCTGATTTACCACCAGAGTCTATTTTCTGTGCTGATTCTGCACATCAAGAGGCTGGGTGCTGTGGCATCAGATCTGCGTTGTCCACAACATGTGTTGTAGCCTCAGGTGGAGTCTGTTGTACACTAAGGCTGGTGATTGTTGTAGCCGCTGCTTGAGTTCATATACCCTATGAAAGAAGGCGTTGTCACTGGTGTCTGGTGCACATCACGGGAGCTGATGCAAATGGACTCTTGCAGGACTTCAGAAGCGCAAGCGGTTAGTGGGGGTGAGTTTACCAGTGCTTTGTAGCCCATATTCTGCGCTGTGTGAGTGATCCCCCTGGTTTTGTTTATTTGAGTGACATTAAGAACCAGGCCTGTATGTAGAGTGACACTTGCATGCCAGGGCTGACATCACTATACACTTCCCAGGCTTGTCTTAGGACTATGGGCAGCCCTCTGCTCTCTCCTCAATGTGTGTTACATGATAAGGTTGTCGAATGATGCTCATTAGCTTTGTGTAGTCTTTTCAGGCCTGTGGCAAAAGCTCTGCTACTTTTCTTCCCTACCCAGAAAAAGTGTAAGAGCTTCTAAATATTTCCAGCTACTCACGCTTAGACTTCTTCCCCTGGTCACTCTTAACTGGGCAAGGGAAACCCACTCATACTCCTAAATTTACACTGCAAGTGTATGTCAACATGTCAAATGTGCATGTTGCGACAGGCTTTGGCATTTTCCAGAGTTTTCTAGCTAAAGTTAAAACAGTTATAACAGTAGAATTCATTCAGTTCTATTACCCAACAACTCTGGGGTTTGAGGCATACACATTTACAAAGTTCTGAAAATGAGACCCCTACCGTCCATGCAATCCTTCCACAGCGTTCTCCAAAGCATTATTGAAAGCAGTGGCATAGCGGTGGAAGGAGACGTGGTCTTATGTAATGTTGACCCTGGCTTCTGGGGACCTCGGTTATTTGTGAAAATAGTTATTTCCCTTGGCAAGCCGTTCTTACATGAGACAACCCTAAGTGGTTGTCTCGGACTACCCAATGGGCCCGCTCAATCCCTTGCAGGGACCCGTACTATCTTATACACTTATGCAACAAAAATGTAGTTCATTATTTTATTATAAAAAAGTTCATACAAATACAATCTAGTGTTAAAAACAAATCATTACATGCCTATGTTAAAATCTCATGAACCTCGGTTATTTCCCAGCTTCTGCACATGACCAAAACCAATCTTCTTCATGTCTTTGTACCTCACATTCTACATGCTTGAAACGTAAATATATAGAAGTGGGCTATGGGCAAATTTGTTAAGTTGTTACCTAAGAAATATTTATAAGTTTTTCGTACAACTTCACACCTTGATGAAGTTCACACAGAATGTGAAGTGGTAACAATTATGAATTGCTGAAAAAAATCTGGAGAAGTAAGTTTAGGAGAAAAACCTCACTTTAAGGGGGGGCAGGGGATTATTTCTCTAAAACGTGTTTGAAGGAATTTCTGCCAACCAGCAAAGGTTTCCAGGTTTGACAAAACTTCACACAAAGCAAACTTTGAATATGAAATATTAACTACGCCCACACCTACTATAAACTAGTGGTAGACTGTGTGTCTGGTAGTTATCCAATTACATCCCCTCTTTAAATATCACATTCAGGTTTCTGTAGTCTGGTCTCAACAACACAGTGCTCAATTTGAGACAGTGCTTTCCGGTGCTTGGCACGGCATATAATTGTCAACACCAACTGTTTGTCTAATTTCGAGATTATCACAAGAACAGTTGTTTATTGATTCATTATGCATTACAAATGACTGATACGTGCCCCCACCACCCCCCAAGCCATTCTTGAAGCTTTGGCGGCCTGGAATAGTCTGAATTGTTACACTTGTATGAGTGGGGTTGCTGTTGTTGTGTTGGTACTGTCATTGGCATCTCTGGCAGAGGTAATGGGTTTTGCTACCTGCAGTAGCTCCTGACATGGGCCCTAAGTACTATCAATAAGATACCATTCAGTATTCTGTTCTACATACAGCATATCATGTTGTACAAGTTTAGTTTTCTGAAAAATGCTTCACATCTCTGTGCATATAGATGACACAGTTCCAAACAGAACCGAACACAGTGGGGCTCTCCTCCTTGCCGGATCATGGCTAGAATTCAGATGTTGAAGCGAGTTGGAGTATGGGATGGCAGTGTTAGCAACTCATTTGTCTGTTAGTCATTAAGATTCTGCAGCCTGCAGAGTGAGTGGTTTTCTGGGCAGGAATTACACAGCCAGGAGAGCCATGGCCCCATGGCAAGAGACCTCCACCTTGTTTCCTGTGACATTCAGTATTATTGCCAGATAATCTTGCATGTTTATCAAATGTGTTATCCTGACTGCCGTTCCAATCTTCCCTCTGTGTCTTTCACCTCCCTCATGTCTTGCTTTTACTTGGGCATGTGAAGCTTTGATCCTCTTCCTTGTTTCAGATATCCTTTGGTAACATGTTCCAGCTCTATGGAAGAATGTGCCTTCCACCCTGCTTCTATTTCTGGAGTAACCCTACACCACAAAGCTACAGCCCTAAAGGGTGCAGACATATTGCTTAATCTATCGTTGAATGTTTTGATCCCAATTGAAAAGTAGATTTGCCAGAGGCTCAGATGGGCTCAGTGAGGTGTTTGAGTTGAAGGTCCGTAAATATCACTTCTTGCCGTAGCCCATCAGTCTGATCTCCCATTAGCTGGGACTAGGCGTCGTCTACTGGAGTAGATGACCGCCTTAGGTTCTTAGTGAGTCCACGTGCTCTCTCTCTATTCTTTTGTTTATGTTTAGTGAGCTGTGAGAATCATCAATAGGCCACAAAGCTGTCACTGATTTCCGTATAGTTGTGTATAGATTCAATCAATTTTATATAGATCAGGCAATTGGAGAATATTGCATCTGGTTGACATGCGGGAAAATAATGATATGACAAAAACATTTAATGGAATGAATGCGTCTACATACCAGATCAGTGTACCTTTTAAATATATCTTCAAAGCCCACCCATACTCCGTGTTGTTCTCTCTCATACGTGTGCTTCCCACCCCCACTATCCATTTTGCTCTCCCTTTGTGGACTGCTTTTTGACTCTTATGCCATACTACGATGCCTCTCACCTGTGCACACTCCAAAAAAAACAAAAAAACGATCGCATCATTTTGGAGGCACGCAAGTGCCTGCTCATGGACACATTCTTGATTGCTGACTTACGCACGGATATGCTATCATTTAGGTGCTCAAGTACAAAATGACAGGGCTGGCAGCGGCCATGTCATTTCTCATTTCTATTTTGTTTCTCCTTTTGCTTATGCTGTACAGCATCAACATTTTCCTGGAAGCTGTACATCACAACAAAAGGCCTTAGGAAAGCCAATAGGTGTCAAATGCGAGACCTACTGTCTTTGCCAATGCTTGTATTAGTGTTTGGAAATCTATCGCACAGGCAGTAAAATACTTGCAGCATTCCTGTCTCCTTTGGGTTCATCCTTTTTTACCAATGTGAATTAATTAAAATGCTTTGGTTTCTTCCCAATTACAGCCACATCTCGTGAGAAGTTTCTCAATGTTCCCTCTTGTTGCCAGAGCTCTTTACCATAACGGCCCCGATTAAGAGTCAGATGAAGCTATATACCAGGAAAGGGTACTGCTCCACCGAAATACCACTGGCCTAGTTTTTCTGCACCCATTTTTTCAGGTGCAGGTGTCCCGAATAGGAATTTACTGGCTGGTAATTCCAGCCAGTAAAATGGCAGGATGCTTTGATCCCCCAGTAGGGTGAGCACCTGATTTAGAGGCAATTTTGGGACAGTACTGTAAAAAAATTCAGGACTATGGGTCAAAATTCAGAAAAAAAAATCAGGACAAAGGGTACATTTTATGGTAACATCCAAGGAGAGGCCATACTCCACTACTTTATCAGTGCGTTTATTTACAAATTTCTACATAGCACTATGTATACACTATAGTCTTTAAGTGATTGCCTCTAGGTGTGCTACAATCAGGTGCCCCGTGGAGCTTGGAGGTCCCCCTCACCGCGGGGGCCTGTGTTACGCCACTTGGCATATTATGTTCCAATTCAATAGTAAATGAATGCCCTTGAGCACAGTGTCAAGGGCATCAGTCCTATCCAGGTTAACCCAAACCTCCCTGTAGAGGAAACAACAGTACATTTTTTTATTATGTTTCTAAACATTTTAAAACCTATGACAAACAGTTTTAGAAGCATTAAGGTAAGTGTCCATCTGCTAGTTTAAACAAGTTGAGCAAAAACATCTGGCTCACCTCAAACTCCAGTCAACGTTAAACTTAAAAACAATTAATGAGGCAGAGCAGATGGTGTGGGTGACAGTCTCACGCCTAATGCCAGGACTTGCGGTACCCACAACTTGTCTGTGGTCTCACAGCACTAGAGCGTGCTTCCAGGTGTAACTCTACATTTAACTCAGAACTGGGAGCCTAGAATATCAGACAAATAGAAGTAGAGAGCGGGATGAAATCAAGATCAGATGGGAGATTCACAGCAATTGATTCAAAGGGTTGTTGCTAAGAATCAGACAAATATGGTCTAGAACACACACTGGCAGAGCAGGAGAACACTCAACAACAGCTAGATAGGGAAGTAATAAAAAGTCGGGAGAAATTAGCACACATAGTGAAAACCAAGGGACTGCTGAAGGACATATGAACAACGCTAAATTCATGGGCTCGGCTTACACATAGATTGTGGTTAAATAGATGGCCTTGACCGCTGAAAAGAAAGACCTGAGACACATATTCCCCACCTAAAGTGGAAAGCAGAAAGAAGCCACATAGAAGGGGATAAAGGAATGCAAGGTAGGACAATACATAAAATCAGACAAATTGGGCCCGCCATGAGTATCGGAAAGTATTGTGTACCTGGGGAAGTGGTCTGGCCCTGGAGGGGTGTGACCACTCCGGATGCTGACTTAAGAGGGCGCAGTGTTTTCAAATACATATTGCATTTAAAACACCTGCAGCAGTGCTCCTTGCCTGCAGAAATGTTCTGGCAACAATAAATGTATCAAGATATATGTTCTTACTGGAGAGAGATTGGAGTTTTGTCTAGTGGAAGTTTTAATTGAAAAAGTAGTGCAGAGGTTTAATATGCCTGCTGCAAAGAACATGAACAATTCAGATCAGAGAAGTGCATATAATGGAAATAACTCAGTGAGTTACTGCTTTTGTCAGAGAGATCATTGTATTACTTGCAGTTTATAAGTACAATCCTAATATAAAACAGAGAACTATTAACTATCAACAAAGCGCTGCATGCAAACAGCAAGGTATAGGATATAGTGTTATAATTTTCCCCCCAGTCTTTCATTATTCTAATGTTGCAAAAAAGGTTTATTTTGGTTTAAAAAACACAGTTCTAATTAGTAAAACAACCCTCAACCACTGTGTTGCTTTTTAAATACTGAGTTTGTGCATCTCAAAACCAAACATTCAAAGTATATTGCCTACCGTATGGGTGGCTTTGACTCCTACACCTTGTAGTCCTGTATATTATGTAGTATTTCCTATAAACTGATGTACATTCATATCATCAGGGCCCCTGGAATTATGCGGCAAAGTTTAGTAAATCGTGCAACAAGAAAATGCTAATTTTGTGGCAAAACTTGGAACATTTTGTGATAGTATCACTTTATTATTTTGTCATTTTTAAATGTAACACTGGGCATTGGTTGCTCCTCATTAGTACCAGCCATGCAGGAATTCCAGGATTTGAACCTAGGCTTCCCAGTCACACACAGTGTGCCAAAGCCACTGACTAGATTCATTTATTTTTGTCAACTCTCTTTAAAACCAGAAGACTGTATTTTTGTACAATTCTGTAAGATGAACAGCATAATGTTTTAAATAAATACAGATCACGGGTTAATCAGGCAAAAGGTCTAAAAAACCAACAAATACATTCCATAATGAAGGTAAGGAAAGGCAGGACACCATATGCTAATATCACTGGCTTCTTAGTTATTATATCGCTATTCTAGAGCTGTGTGAGCCACTGAAAGCTTGAGCCAGGTTCGAACTGAAGCCCTGAAGCCTGGCTATGGCTCTGCTCCATACCAAGCTGAGCTTTCATGTGGCTTCTGGCTGCCTCCTTCCCTCTACGCAGGATGTAGCCTTAGGGCCAGGGATGCCGTCTTTGGAGCTGGGGAGCCAGGCACTGGCGTTACGAAAATTGAGGGGGCCTCCCCACACGGTTCCAGAGGGGCCCTATCCGGGCTTAATCAGGAGCTCTCCAGCCAGAGTGCAGTGCCGAGGGGGCCCCATGGAGCTTAGGGCCCCCCGCACTGTGGGGGCTGTGGGGGCCTGTGTTATGCCCCTGGAGACAGGAGCCAGAGTGCAGTGCCGTGGGGGCCCCCTGGAGCTTGGGGCCATCCGCACTGTGGGGGCTGTGGGGGCCTGTGTTATGCCCCTTGAGCCAGGTTTGAGTCTTGGCATCAGCTTGGCATCCTGTGATTCTAGGCAAACCACTTAATCTACCCATGCCTATAAAAATGAATGTGACCATGTGTCATTTAAGTGGTGCTCATGTAAAGTGCTCGACTTACTTTCGGTCCAGTTCACACTATATAAAAACTTCAGAAAAATGCACAAAGAAGTAAAAACAAAGTCTTAACATAAGGAAAAACAAAAACCCATTTCCTGGTAGATTTGTACAATGTTAAATCAGAAAACAGGGATAAATCATGGCTTCCCCGCTTACATTTTGTGATTGTAGACAAACATTTACTTCACCAAAACTCTTCTTTTGTATTTTGAAGCGACTTTATCATATTTTACATGATGTTTGGTATATAATTTACAAAGCAAACATACCAGGAAGCAGCTCGTGCATGGGCTCCAAGATCCGAGCTAGACCATTGGCTCATCTCTCCTTATTAATTTGTTGAGTCACCCACCTCAAAACTATTTAATACAGTGATTGAAGTACATTTAAAAACAGTATGGATAGTGCCATGGGAACGAGGTCAGTGATCGCGAAGGAGGAATCAAAGGCATGGCTAAATATAGCAAAATATTCTGTAACTATTTTGTTGATCTCTCGGCTACACATGAAATAACACACACCTTAACAGTAAACAAATAAAATGTAACTAATCAGTGGGAAATGCACTATTTTATGTTATGAAACCTCTTTTGATTAATGCAATCACTACAGATGTATATGTGTGCATCCAGAGGCCCACAGAATTGAATCCTGTTGATGCAAAAGGGAAAAGTGACTTGTGTATTTTTAGTGCTAGGAGGTCCCTGAGAGCACTATGAATACTGAAGTCATATGCTAAAGTACATTATACACAATATAATATAGGCTGCCACTAAATGCACATTGCAAAAACAGAATAGTATGATGTTCCTAGGAACAGCATACTATTCTGTTTTTGCATCATACTTGGGCCTGTATGCTGGACCTAGTTAAATATAGCCCTTAGTCCCCCCTTTTTTGTACAATTATAAATACTAAAAGCACATTTAGGTTAAAGATTAAAAGTATACATTTCAGTATTATGCAGGCTATACCTAGTACAAACATGTTTTATAACTCTCCATCAAAAGCAGTCACTCCACAGCTCAGCTAAGAATATCCTTTCAGTACTCTCTCAAAATAAAATATCTTTGTCATCAGATAGCTTCAAGCGACTCCATCAATTTCCAATTTACACCTGCCAAGCAACCTTTACATTGTTGATTAACTAATTGCACACATTTGTATTTCTTTGGGGAAGCAGGCACCACCAGGCACGGCCAGTGACGGGCGTGCCACTGGACGGTGACGTGGGGCAGGGGAGGGGCATGGTGGGGGGTTGTAAAATGCGGCAAACGGACAATTTCAGGTAAGTACCAAAAAAATATATATATATTTTTGTTGCGCACGCTGCATCACATTTGGTGATGCAGCGCGCGCAACTAAATTCGGTTTATTTATTTTATTTGGTACTTACCTGAAATCGTACGTTTCCCGCATTTTACAGCTCCCCACCCTGCCCCTCCCCGCCCCACGTCACCGCCCGGTGGCACGCCCGTCACGGGCCGTGTCTGGCAGCAAGCTGGAAAGAAGGCTTGATTCTTGTTTATCTGTGCCCCCACATCCACCTTGGGAACACAGCACAGGAGACTCCCCCCCATCCACTTCAGCTGTGGAATCTCAATTGTGGGAATTAACTTTTGTCCTTTAGCTGAGAGGGTAAACTTATAGAGAAGTGTCATCCTTTAAGACATCCATCACGGACAACAGGAATTAGGGCCAATTTACGGACAGTTTGTGATAGGTGGTCACCCTATTTCCCAGTCCCTGAAAACGCTTTTGTCATGCAATGCTCTCTCCTGCCAGAACAATCCTTTCCTTTCGCTACCCTCGTCTCTCGTCCTTCTGACCATGACTCACATAGAAGGCCCAGTACACAATTACCTCCTGCTTAAAGCAGTTCCTCTTCAGAACTGGAAGAAGTGTGGCTCAGTGATTAGAGCGGCAGACCCTGTTGCAGAGGTCTAGCCCGGGACCAGTGTTCAATTCCCCGCCTCGGCGGGTCTTGGGGTCAAAATTCCACGGACCTGATAATTCTCGCCTCAGTGCCTATTCCAATCATGGAGTCCCACTCTGCAACTCTGGGCAATAGCTTGCTTCATCTCCACAACGGCCCCCACAATGCTAAGGATGCCTGGCCTCCACCTTGGGGGTGCCCAGGAGTGGACGCCTCACAGGGAAAGCCAGGATGGGTTCCACAGCGGTATTCGTACAAGCGCCTTGAGACCCTTGCGGGTGAGTAGTGCGCTATATAAGTATCAATTTACATTTTTTTACAATGCTGTGTTGAATACTGTATGGTAATTCCATGTCTATATTTACCTCTATTCCAAAGGATTTACCTCAAAATAGGTGGAATTCCATGCAGAGATACTGGCCCGTAACGATATTTCTGGTTGCTGGGAATCTCTGTGTAGAATTCCACCCAAGACATAATTGGGGCCATACTGTTCAGTGGCAGCCATCACACAATAAAAGTGGGGAGGTGGGAGGACGGAGGGGGGATTCAGTGAAAAAGGAATATTTTAAAGAAGTACTTACCTTCAGCTGCCCTGATGCCGACGGCCGCCTCGGTGCTTGACTCCTGGCAGTCTCTGGGAAGCCACAGATTGCCCAGCCAATACAGATGCTGCTCTCATGCTATGAGAGCAGCACAAGGAATGGTCAGAGTGGCCCGCTTGGTCGCTCAGACACTGCCAGGGAGCCTGCAGCATTTCTCCAACCCGGCTGTGAAAAACAGCTGGTTTGGAGAAATAGAAGAGCGCATGTCTGTTTGGCTGGCTTGAGACGGCCGACCAAACTTACATGCACACTCCTAAGTGCCCACTAATCCTGCCTCTTATGGTCTGGGCTGGCCCTGCACACACACACCATCAGCCAGAGGCCCTTACCGAAAAATAAATTGATATATTGTTTTAATATAATTTTATTTTCTGTGACTGACTCTGACCATTGGGGCGACGCTCCTCTGCCATTACGGAGGTGCTGTCCCTGATTCTGTTTATGTATCCTCCAATGACAGCCTCTTTAATAATACCTGCGTTGATTACCCAATATCTATTTCACTGCTGACTATCCCAATGTACCGCGCATTAACCCCCCCCTCCAACAGACAAAATTCCCTGGGACTCTTCTCCTGCTGCACAAATTTACTATACTCAGGACCACTCGAATTATGCGATTGTGCGGGTGCAGCGATTTTTGCATTAGTATAGATTTGCTGTATTTGTCACATAATCCATCATCTGCAGCATTATCCACAGATTTGAAGAACAACAAAATTTGGTTTCTATCTCAAACAGTTCAAAAGTTACTAAAAATGCAGTTGCATGTGTTGCCGCACATTGGAAGAATCTTTGTAAAGGTTGACTGTTCATATTTCTGTTGTTTATTGCTATATTTGGCTGTTAAACTGGCACTAATGAGGTGCAGCGGATGCCCATTCGGTGTTAATAAGTGTAAAAATAATGAAGTAATACTATCACGAAATGTGCCACATTACAACGCATAATTTGTCTTTTGTAAAACATAATTTACTTAATCCTGCTGCATAATTTAGCCCTCCCCTGCTGCATAATTGCATAATTGCAGTGGCCCTGACTATACTGCCTCCTTGCCACATCTATATCATGCTTAAGTGAATCCGGCCATGCTCTGAATGTATAGTTCAGCAAATTTGATACAAAAGTCAAAATCATATTTTCACAAACCTCTGTGCACTCTCTCGTGGACATAAACTGCCTCAAGGGCATTCAGTGTCAGTGCCAAGCTATATTCTTTTTTTTTTAGGTATTTGATATGGCATATCGCTACCCAATTTAAAAATATTTTTTATCGTAGCAGTAGCAACCTAAACATGAGTAGTTGCAAATAAAACAGTAGCGTGTATCAGCTCAGATTGAAACATCCATTTTATAGAAATTAACGTATTAGGATTGGGTGGGAATATGCAATTGTGACACTTAGGGGGTCATTAGGATGACGGGCGGACTTAGTCCGCCCACCATCCTATCGATGTTTGGGACCATCCGCCATAAGGACGGGGGTCCCGTGGGGGGGATTAGGATGCGCCCGCCACTGTGGCGGGCTCATACTGCATTTTTAGCATTGTGGCGGGCGGTGCTTTCAGCACCGCCCGCCACAATGCTAAAAAGGCATATATGCATTTGCATGAACAAAGCGGCAGGCACCGCGCTGTGCCTGTGGCTTTGTTAATGCAAATGCAGGGGGGTACCACAGGTACCCCCGTGTGCACCCCCCACCTGTCCTTCATTCTGGGGACCCGCAGGGGGCCCACGAAGTGAAGACCGAATGCCTTTGCGTGGCGGCATCGCCGCCACGGAAAGGCATCTGTTTTGGGCCATGCTAATATGGCTGGTGGTATCTAATAGACAACGCCACCATATTAAACCTTTTCCGCCCCGGCCGCAAGGCGACCTGGGCGGAAAAGCAGCGGACGGTCTTTCTGTCGCTATTTTATAACACTACATGTCTTGAACACCAGAGTCTACCTAACTAGACATAGGTGTCACAGTTCTTTTATTAGGGTGTCCAGTCACTCAGGAATAAAGTCTTGTAGTGAGTGGTATGGGCCCCTTTTTATACCACGTATCACTTTTAATATCACCGCACATATAATAAAGATAAAATACCCGCTCCACTGTAATCAGGTGTCGAAGCACACCCTGTTGGCACTCGGCCTTCGGGGTGGGACCCCAATGATGAAGCATGTCACCAACTAGGTTGGTGAGTGAGGGTCTTCTAAAAGGACATGCTTTGTCCTGCGTAAAGGTTGGGCACATAGTGCTAGACTAAGCCTTAAGCACAGAGACTCTCTCTGTCACGCCTTCAGGGGGCACTCCTCCATTTGTTGTGTTAAATTCTCAAGAAGGGGACCTGGAGTTCCTACCTTACATTCCTGTAAAACACCCACACTCTCTCTTGTTGTTTTGCAATGGATTAGCTATCCCAACCTTCTCTTTCTCCCCAGTGTTTATGCATTGCAATATTGCTGAGTTTTGCTGCTGCACCGTTTTTGATTGCTGAATGGTTGGATAACAATGGAGAGATTTCTAGAGCACTGGATTTCTTTGGGTGGCGGTGGCTCCTGAGCTGTGCTTCTCTGTATGCAGGGACAGCTTTATAGCTGTTGACACCTGGTCTGACAAAAAATTTTGATGCACCCCAAGACCACCTCTTCGGATTCCCTCACGACCACCAGGCAAAATGACCCCTCGTCTCTCTATAGCCCCTCTCTCACGTACATTTAATTTGTTTTAAAACACTAGTAGGGGCTGGCTTTACTAATAAGAATGTATATTTACCCAAACACTTTTCAGCAACATTAGGAATAGATAATTAAAGACTGGGGGGAAAAACAGAACGTCCTAACCTATTTGATGCAGTTTGCATGCAGCTCCTTGGGTTGTATCTCATGAACTGGATGACAAAAGGATCTTTGTGACAAAAGCAGATCCACTCAGCTACCCACATAAAATACAGATCTGTGATCTGCACACTACTCGTTCCTTGCAGCAGGCATATTAACCCTCTGCACTACTTTATGGTGAGTCAAAACTGCCCCTAAACAAAACTCTGATCTCTCTCTCTCTAGCAGGAGCATTCATTAATCCCTTGACCACTGCGCTAATTCCGCCGCGGCGCTGGCCGTGGCTCATCACGGCGTGGTTCCGTCATGCGCGGGGAAAGGGTTAATCACAAGAGTTATCTTGACAATTTTAATGTTGCCTGAAAACAAGGAACTCTGCTCATGGTGTTTTTAAATCCTAAGTTATTGCTAAACACCGCACCCCCTGAGGTCAGCGCCCCCTCCTGTCAGTATGAGTAGCAGTAGCTCCTGGCATAGCAGCAGGCCTCAGGCCACCCTGCCTGCCCACCTCCCTATGCACTACCAGCAGTGCCCGCCTTCTCTGTGGCAAGTGTAAGAAGAAGTCCAGTTCTGTATGTACCTTCAGAGGAAACTGCAGAGTCGGCAATGTTCAGGTCTGCTCGGCAGGTGCGCTTCACACAGGAACAGCGGGAAGGAGGAGGCAGCAAAACACCAGGAGGAGCTCTGCTACCTTCCCTCCTCTCCTCTCTCCTCTCCCCTCACTGGTGGCCTTCATCAAGGAACAGTTGGAAGGGGCAGCACAGTAAAAGAGGTCTCTGCTTCCTGGCCCCACAATCTGCAGGTGCCATTTCTCTGCGTGGGAGGAGGGGGTGGAGGTGATACAAGAGAGTGCTCTGCAAAAAAAAAAGGGTAGGGTGTGTGAGAGGACTATGTGACCTGCGCCTCAGCTCCCAACAGGCAGCTTACGATACAAAATGGCCACCCTGTTCCTAAGCCATCACTGCCCAGCACCAGCAGGCGATACATAGGAGTGCAAGGGTAGGGAGTGTGCTTATTCGAGTTAAATAGACATGGACCCTTGATCCCTGGCACTTTATGTTCACCCCAGGTGGCTGTAACCTGGCTGTGTTCTCTCGGATGGTGACAGGCACCATAGGCACCCATACGAATGACATGCTTTCAGTGGCACTGATTGGGTCTGTCTGTGCATTTCTGCCCATCACACTGCTATTACTCACCCTAATTATTATTCATCCATTATTATTACTCACCCTAATATTGCATGGTTTGCTGAATTCATGATTGAATCCTTTCCGGCAGCTTTGAACCTGTGGCCTGTGGATTGTGCTCACATTTGTCCAGCGTGTGGTCAACCCCCTGGACCGTGCTGTTTGATGCTTTGGCCCCGACTGACCATACTCACGGAGTCCCTGGGCCTAGTTATCTCAATGCTAACCGCTGCCAAAAGGTCGCAGGAGAAGAGTGCTGTTGTTTTTTGAAGCAGTGCAAGAGGGAAAGATTATTGAAGTGGCATTACAGGAGGGGATCTCTGTGCACTCAAATCATTTTCTATTTCCCCCCACGCTCAAAGAGGGCATCGTGGGACGAAACATTACACACTGATCTTTTTGAATCTAGATTAATGTTACCTCCCAACAATGGGCTGATTTACTATTTTGAAGTAAGCAGCCACAATGAAAGGGGGGTTTTTCTTTAATGCGCCAACCACAACCATCCACGTATAAGGAAATTGCAAAATTCTAAGTAGTGCTTAAAATATCTGTTTACAGTATTTATATAAACAGTAGTAATATATATATATAATGATACATATAATATCGTTTGCCAGAGGCAAATATTTAGCATTTGTTTACAGAGCTGATTTATTCTTTTAAAAAAGCTTGTAAATCTGTGTTGGAAGTTAGGATGGAAAATAACCTGTTCACTGCCGGCAATATTGATGCAGTCTTTCTAGAATGTCTAACTCATATTGGGACCGATTCGCAAAACCTTTAACGAGCATGACAAAAAGTGCTACAGTAATGCTATAGCATGGTGCAATCAATGACAATTCAGAAAGAGCCATTCGGAAACATACAATCAAGTCTTTCTTTCTTCTGCATAGAAAAATCAAATGCCTGCAGGAGTAATCTGCTAAAAAAACAACTATGAAAATGTAAACTTGGAACTGACCAAGGGTAATTACCTAAAAATGAGAAATATCTCTTCAATAATTGGAGGGGAAACGGGAAAATGAAGAAGTGCAATGCAAACCCCTAAAACGTAAGTTAGGGCCAATCCACAAAAGTACTACAGACTACAGAATCTCAGACTAACTCCAACCAATCATTGAATTCTATCTCACACTACCCCACAACGTACCATTACCTTACTCAAAATCAATGGGGAAAGTGAGGTACTGCAAAAGGAAAAAAGTATACGTGATCACCGGTCTCACAGAACACACAATCACCTTTGGCACCATGATAATATATACACTAGAAAGAAAAGGTAAGTCAATATCTTTCATAGTTGTGTAATACCGACAATGTAAACATGTCACAATACACAAATAAACTCATAGAGCTGGCTGCATTAACACACACTAATATTAATATATTTCCTGATACATCACAATACCGATAAATATACACAAATTAAAATATATATATGGAAAAAATAAATCTCTATACATAAACAAGTCTGCCAATGCCAAAGGGACTCATGCGTACTATTGCACCACACGCATCATTCACCAGCTGTATCTCCAAGACCCAACAACCAATTACAAACATGTCAGCACCATAAGAAACGCAAGAAGCACACAGGCTCCCTCCCCAAAGCCAATCACAACTCTGCGATGCAGCATTGTGATTGGTCTGAGTGTATTGGTTCGACACTCAGACAGGGTGACAAATGCAAAAACAACAATTGATGGTCAGAATGTAAAGCAATGTCATACATTCACCCCAGGACATCAACTGTGGTTTTTGCATTTGTCACCCCGAGTGGGATGGGTATGCTCAGACGTGAGTCCCATGCTCTCCACACCACTGGAGTCAAGCTATCCTGGCTGAAGACGGCTGACAGCCAGAAACCGGTCCTAGGATGCTTGATTCCGGTCCATGAAAGACATGGCTTGGCAGTTTGGGCTGGACTGTTCCAATGAGGCACAGGGTCAAGGCTGATTTGCATATGGCCATGTCTGAACTGGGGTGGTGTGGAGTGCAAATAAACGATGGATGTAGGTCCAGATCTCTGTACTGGGGTGAATGTATGACATTGTTCTGCATTCTATCCATCAACTGTGGTTTTTGCATTTGTCACCCCAAGTGGGATGGGTATGCTCAAATGTGAGTCCCATGCTCTCCACACCACTGGAGTCAAGCTATCCTGGCTGAAGACGGCTGATAGCCAGAAACCGGTCCTAGGATGCTTGATTCCGGTCCAGGAAGACATGGCTTGGCAGTTCGGGCTGGACTGTTCCCATGAGGCACAGGGTCAAGGCTGATTTGCATATGGCCATGTCTGAACTGGGGTGTGTGGAGTGCAAAAAAACGATGGATTTAGGCCCAGATATCTGTACTGGGGTGAATGTATGACATTGTTCTGCATTCTATCCATCAACTGTGGTTTTTGCAGGCGCAGAATGTCACCCATGCCCAAAAAGAAGAGAAGGAGGGAAAAGAGTGAAGGGAAATCCTAGGTGAAGGACCAGCTCAGCTAATGGAAGACCAGATAAAGTTTGTTGTTGTTGCCAAAGTGAAGCAGTATAAAGGGGAGGATGTCGAGGAAGGACACCTGGACGAGACAGGAAGTTACATTTATGTTGTAGGATTTTAGATAGTTAGATGTTATTATATCTAGGTTAAGAGTTAGGAGGTTAAACGTCACCATTTCAATTATGCACCATCAGCGGCTTCCTTCTCCTACCCCCACAACCAGGCTCCCTTGCCCAAACTTCAAGTATTAATTTGCCCAGCCCCCCGCTGATGGGGGGTACCCCCAGAAAAGTTTCCCCATAAATGCAATGTCTGCCAATTTCCTGGTTATTGTCCCTCGCGACAATCCCTTCTCGATCAAAGGCAAGAAGAACTGTACCACATCCTCACTCCTGTCTCAACCCATCAGCCTGTGCTCTGCTCCAAAAAGTAAGAATACTTCCCATGCCTGTGTGCCAATGGCAGGGAACCTTTCCCACTGTTAACGAGACAGAGTGTCCACAGTGCCATTGTCCACTCCCAGCGCTTTGCGTGCTTTAAACAGGATATCATATCGCAAACAGCACATCATAAACATTCGCAAAAGCCTCAAAACCAACATGTCCTCGGCAGACTGCTTGTTGACAATATGTACCACTGCCATATTGTCTACCATGAATAAAACCTTCTTGTGTGCCTATTCCGTCCCCTACAGGGACACTGCCACCACCAATGGGAGGAATAACAAGAAGGCAATACTCCGCCCCCATCCTTCCTCACTGTGTGCCATTCCTCTGCTCACCACCTCCACCTGTGAGTATAGACCAAAACGTATACCACCTGCTGCGTCTGAGTAAATGTGACATTTCCACTCGCATTCTCTAAGTGCCATCAATGGGATACTGTAAACTCCTCATGAAATCTGCTCCACATGCGCAAGTCCTCACATGTCCCTGCGAACAACCTCAAATGATGATGAGGCTGTGACAGACCTGCCAGTGATAGTCTCAAGCACCTACAAAATGTCCTGTCTGCTCGAACTACTCTGCATGTGAAGTTCAAATGCCCCAACAACACTTGTACTTCCTTGACAGTCACCTTGTCTTTTGCCAGCATTGCATCAGATAACAGACCCATAGTCACCTACTTGTTTTTTGGTAATGGACTTCCATGGACTTGGAATCCAGCTGTTTTCTCAGAAAAGATAGGACTGTGCTGGGTCCGATAGTCTTCTCCAGCACCAAACGTACCCCCAGGTCACACATGAGCTCTTTTACGAACAAACTGCTGTTGGCAGTCCTCAGAACCAGGTTGACCCCCAAAGTCATCCAGATAATGTGTCGCTTCTGTGTGCCCAGTGCACCAAGTGAACACCTACTTAAGAAAACATCAGAAACGCTCAAACAGTGCACATATTGAATAGCCCATGGGCAATGCCTTATCATCTAATTACATTCCTAGAATGAGAAAATTGTCGGGTGTACTGGCAGCTGCCTAAAATCAGACTTTATGTCACTCTTGGGCATGAGCGCCCCTTTTCCTCCACCACTGACATAGCGACATCCAATGATAAATAGGACACTGAGGTGACATTGTCTGCTATGAAATCTTTTACTGAGGTCCCATCCGGCCATGACAGATGCTGTATAATCTTAAACTGGCCCTTCTCTGGCCCCTTTGTGATACCCCATCAATGGGTGATACAATCAGGTATGCCATAGCCAATCCTCAAAGGGGCCTGCCATCCACCCCTCCTGAATTTTTTAGGGGAGTTTGTCTCCAACCTCCTGTTTATGCATCTTGCCAGATTTTAGATTCTTTGCCCACCTTCGCAATCTCAGGTCTTCATATCCCAACGTGAAACACCTGCCAAATCCTTTGCTCAACAGCCTTGCGCCCTCCCTGCATGAGTATTGCGCCAACCAGAAATCCCGGCTATCCTAGTTTATTGGTTTATGAGCCATTTCCTATTGCCCCATGTGTCTCCTATCCCCCCGAAATCCTCGGTTCTGGCTGCTATGGTATGCTCCACGGACTCTTGATGTTGTGCCCACTGGCCTGTCTGCTGCCCTTGAAAACCCACTGCTGCCCAGTAGCAGTGCACGGCAGTATGCCTTCCTGTGCACTTCAAGCTATTGTGCCTGAACTTGCAATATTCCCTTGTACTAAGACCTTTGTTTAAACATATTAGGAGCCAATCTCAGCATATGATGCGAGGTGTTATTCGCCCACAACTGCTGATTTGGCCTAAGATTGGCACACCTTTCTTCCTTTCTTGATGCCATGCCTGCCTCTCTAAGGTGTTTGCTAACCAGAGACACAAACAGTTACTTTGGATAAATCCAGAGGTGAGAGGGATGAGGATTCATTGGGCAGTAGGAGAGGGGATTCTTTAGAAACCTCATTAGGTCTGTGAACTCCATGTCAAATCCGGTCACAACAGTAGCAAACTTCAAAATTATCAGAGAAAGACACCTCCACCTCCCTAACGTCAAAGATCAAACTCAGAAACGTGAAAGATTTTTCTCCTAAAAAAATTGCTTGAAAATCAAATTTTGTAACGCTTCCCTCCAAACGTACCTGCTGATGAAACGTGAGGTTACCTTTTGCCAGATAGAGCCATTGAATGTTAAGTATGTTTTATAGCTGTGTACAGACATGCCAACTTACAAATGAATGCCACCTGTGAGGAGGGTGGTGGGTCGTGAAGGCACTCTGCCCCTAACCAAGGCCCCTCCTCCCCGCGCTTCTCCCAGACAAATAAAAACAAAGGGTCACTGAGACTTTCCCCATGTCCTGGGGTGTTTTCACACCTCTTAATGGGCATCGGTTGCTTACACCCTCTGAAAACGATATGAAAAGCCATTATTTACAGTGGTTTCAGCTAGTTTTCCCTGTCATTGTGTGCTTTCGGTTCCTCGCCAGGTGACAGGGTGGCAAAGTGTGAGTTGGCAGGTATGTGTATAGTATATAATCGCAGATTCCAGTATCCTCCAGCACTTCCAAGCCCTGCCTGTCTCCACTGTGACCACTCCCCAAGCCCCGCCCCCTCAGCCTCCACGCCGTCCATGGGCTGCCGGCTATGACAGAGCGGTGTCGCCGCTTGCACCTGCCAATACCGCGCCCGAGGGGGTTCCCGCACAGAGACCTGCTCCAGACGTTACAGACATGATTGATACTGGCTAATTTCCCACTCCCTCGGGGAGGCAGTCTGCTGGAAACCAATCAATTTTTCCTATGTATTTTTCTATATGCTTATGCTTCCCACTCTAGCGGAACTAGACGGCACCCCCGAATGCTCTGTGGGGGTCACCCCTGACAAGTGAAAGTGCCGGTCTGGCACCCGCCACCCCTCTTCCCACTCCCCCAGCAGGTACAGTGGCTGCTGCCAGGTACCTTATCGCGAAAATGAAAAGTTGAAATCATTTCAGGTGTATTTTCTGTACGCCGACTCGTTTAGCTCGTTTCACTAGACATGCGGGATTTGCCACTGAGTGATCTTGGAAAGCCAGTCGCCTAAATCACCTCATGGGGACTGTTCTGATGGAGAGGTGACTGTCTGTGGCAGCTGGGTGGAGCGTAGTAACATTCATTTTGCAGTTTGATTACAGGGGAGTTGTAAATTACGTCACATCTTTTAACACCCCTCGTGACATCGCAGAAAGACATCCGAGCAGTCCGGTGTTTGAAGCGATAATCCATCGCTACGAGGACTTCGTTGATCCTCATTTGGTCTATGTCGATACTTCCGCGAATCTGTGAAAATACCTGGAAATATGAGGAATTACAATGGCAAACAGTAGCGCCAGTATTTCCGACACGTTAATGTCATCCTCAGGCTCCCCCTTGTAATCCCCAATAACTCTGCTCCCTAAAGTACTGATGATCCCGTTATTAGTATCTCAGCCACGGCGTTTCAGAGGACAGATTGAGATAACGAGGCCCTGATTAGCAATTGCTACCCTAAGTGTGCAGATTATGCATCACAGTTGCAGGGTAAAGAGGGCCCTGCCTGCAGGTTTACTGTTTGTGTGATTTTATGAAACGTTAAAGCCCGCCAGTGTCTGCATACTGTCCCAGATCTCGCGCGCTTCAGCAGTTCCTCGCTCGGTGTTTACATATTTAACAGTGCATAGAAAGAATATCTGCATCTTGATTTATACAGGTCCAAATGTATGATTAAAGTCCGTCGGTTTGTGTGCACCCTTCTGGTCTCAGCCCCCAGCAAAGGTTTGGAAGGAGGCGATGGCAGCCAAATCTTGCCTTAATACTCCAAAAGTGTAGATGGAGTTGTGCTTGAAGACTCTCGGCATAATCTGGCACTGACCTTTCTCACGACATGGATTTAGTGTCCCCGGAGAGGCACAAAGCTCATAGGTTAATAAAGGAAGGTACTTAATTTTAATTCTCTTCACTATGGCTATGGCCGAGGGTTAACATACTTTACTTTAGCATTCTATCTACAGGGCCACAGGATTGGAGAGTCATTCTTACTTTTCATTTAGGCTGGGGGACAACGTGCGTGGCCAAACACCCACATAGTTTTAGGTCACGCAGTTCTCCAATTGTTCTTTTGCCAAGTATCCTAGAACAGCAGGATTTGGTTGCAATCGGATACCCTAACCGAAGTCTTTTTGCTGTTTACGAAAAATAGTCACTCTTTTTTATGTTTGTAAAGTCTGGGTTTGAGTGTTACTTTGGTCTTTGTATTTTAATGTCTGGGGTTTGGCTGTTGGTTGGTCTTTTATACTTGAACGAGGGTCTGACCATTGGGATTGTGGGTTTATTTTTGCTATTTGACGAAGGTCTGGTTATTGGACTGTTCGAGGGTCTGGCTGCAGAACTGTGTTGGTTTATGCTTGGTATTTGAAAGAAGCCTGTGTGCTAGTCTTATTTTATTTCATTGAAACTAGTGTCTGCTTTGTTTGAGCGAAGGTTTGTTCTTTGTATTTGAAGTTTACCTGGGAGGTGAAGTGAAAGCTGATCACTGGTATTTGGAAGAAGAGTTTCAGTGTAGGAAAGCAGTTTCTCGAGCTTCAGATGATTGTCTGACAGTAGAAGGAGTGTATTCAGTGCTTGCAGTGGAAAAATAGAAGTGCAGCTACTCTGTACGAGAGTACCTGCTCGTTTCTGAGAAGTGCCAGTACTCTCCAACTAAATAGTATGATTCTCTCGAAAAGTCAGGTACTCTCCCTCTCAAAATAAAAAGTGCCGGTACTCAGTACAGGAAAGTACCGGCCCATTTAAAAGCACCGAGTGTATAAGTGTTGGAGTGCAGCACATTTTTTTGTTCTTGACGTTGTATGTTAGTTTTTAGTTGTCGTACTGTATTTTGTCGTCTTTCAGGATACATGTCAGTGTGGGGCGAGCAGTCTACAGGTAATTAGCACTTAGATTGTTGGGCAGTGTAAACCTCATAAAATCAGCAGTGGCCTGTGCAGGTAAGAGCGGTGGGGAGGGGTCGGGTGAGGGGATTTCGACAGACGATGACAAAGGAAAATGTAATAAATAATTAATTTATCCTTGTCATCGTCTGTCAAAATACTCCCATCTGGCCCTACCGCCCCACCACTCTTACCTGCATGGGCCACGGCTGCATAAAATGTGAGTGATATTGAATCTTTTCTTGTTTTGCCGTGGGTACTAAATACTATCTGCTTTGTCAACCTGTGTGATCGTCTTGATGAGAACTTCTGCTGCTCAGGCAGAGCACTCCCACCCTGGGGGATCACTGTTTCTGCACTTTCTGTTGTGACTGCGGTCCTGATTTAGATCTTGGCTGGACTGGTCCTGCCGGAACTCTTCCTACGATTTCCCCGGCGACTAATTAGCCGGTCCGCCCACTCACTTTAGATGCCGGTAGGTCTGGGGTCAATCGTCCGATGGTGTGCCGCCATCTCTGCCAGAACTTTCATCTCACATCGACAGTGCCATAGGCCAAAGCTGCTGTGGGAGGGAGGATTCCTGCAAGATTACCGCCGGGCCAAACTGTGGCAGTCGAGGAAACTGTGGTGGGGATACCTCCAGACCAGCTGTGGCCTCTGCATGTAAGGGCGGTGGGGCTGGGTTGGGGGGGAGGGGGAGGTTCAATAGACAACCATGGGGGAAATTAAAAAAATAATGAATTTTCCCTCGTCGTCATCATCGAAATCCCTCCCACTCGGCCCAACCGTCCGCACCGCTCTTACTTACACAGGCCTCAGCTGCCCAAACTTGAGTTGGCAGAATCTAAGGGAGATAAGGTAGCAGAAGTGGCTGGTCGACAGGGAGCGCTGAGTGGCACCCCACTATCATCTACAGCACAAGAAACTGTTCTCTGCAGCTCGGGCGTCAGGACTGCAAGCAGACAAATTGACCCCTTTCTCAGTTCGTCCCTATATGTTTTCAGGCCCAGATTAAAGTGAGCATGTCAACGCACAGAGCAAGAAAGCAGGAGAAGAAGGGTCAGCTCCCAGTCATACCCTGCCTTCTGAGTTGACCTTCAACGATCAGCTCCTGATCTCAAGACCGTAGAAGCAGTTGAGAGGATCCATTAAGAAGCTGGCCTGCAGTTTGGTTGACTGGAAAGGTATCAACCATTCAAATCAATCTGGTGCTTATTGAACGCAACTTATCCCCCGTAAGGGTCTCAAGGTGCTCAGGTTAGATTCATTTCAGTTCATTTTAGGAGCATGAAAATTCAAAAAATCATGTTAAAAGTTGCTTTTCTTTTTCTTTTGAAAGTAAGGTGTTGTAAACTACAGTTGGCATTGCATTTGCAGTGTTCACACTTGACCTTCTAGAGTGCTAAGCCTATTTTACTTTCTCTGACTTTCATTCACCAATGTTTAGTATTTACTATTTACCAGTGCAGCGCTAGGAGGGATTTCTTCTGACTCATGTACAGCAGTCTTTGTTGGATCCTCAAACAGCTGAAGGATTGAGTCAATATTGCTATGCATAAATCAAGTGAATGATGGAGGACAAAACGGTAGTGTGATGCATTTAGTGCAAACAAATGTAACAGGTGAGTCCCAAAATACCCTGTGGCCGCAGGTAACATTTGAAAGCGTTGAGGCATAAAAGTTTGGGATGGGTGCCCTATGGCAAGCTAGTTTAGCGAATGAGGCCAACCATCATAAGACAGGTTCGGGGGTTCTCTCCCAGGCAAAAGTTTTGAGGAAAAGTGAGCAAATGGTGCATTTTTAAGCAAATTTGATAAAGCAAGAATGTTTATAAAGCAATCTGTAAATTAATAAGCCATCCATCCATCCATTCACAAGAAAACCTGGAGGCACTTTAAGGAGAAAAAAAGCAGCCGAGTTGCAGGAGACTGCACTACATGGATCAGTCACCTGGTATAGTATTATTGCCCACCTCAAATGATCAGCTGCCCCTTTATCAAAAATTTAAACATGTATACAGGTTGGATGAGAGGCAATATGATCGAATGGCAAGTAAACAAATGCATCATATGAAAGTTAGCAAGCAAAAACAAGTCGTTGGCAGAGAGTATTTTCTGTGGCTTTATTTCAGGTGTGATTTGTTTATATTCATTTGGAACAGACAACACGTTTCGCCAACAAGGGCTTCTTCAGGGTGATTAGCGATGCCATGTGGCTGGCATCATTAGTTGCATGGAAAGGACACGGCTCCACAGCTCCAACTTTATTCCACGGTGACTACCGACATACATACACCAACACAGAGCAATGACCACTCCAAGGACTGGACACTTCAGGTGGCTATTAGATTTTAAATGCTCTTTAACAGCCAATGATTCGTTTTTGTTTGCTAACTTCTATATGCTGCATTTGTTTACTTGTCATGCAATCATATTGCCTCTCATCCAACCTGTAGGCACTTTCAGGCAATTGGATTGCATCATTCTGTACAAGAGTATTCATCCATTCAGAAGAGGTGCGCCCTGAGCCCCTTCTTAAAATAGCCATTCTACAAAAGCTTATTTATTCAGTCATTCATCGACCTTCTCATAAGAGGACCGGGACCACCTTGAGACGATTCTGTTAACATAACAGTGCTCTACATTCCACATCCACCCATTCATTTATCTGTTCACAAGAGAGCCCTTAGGTGCCTTGATGTGACTCTCTACAAGTCTGTACACTCAGTCATCCATCCACAAGTGCACCACTGGGCTCATTGGGGCCATTACTTTGGTAGAGTAAATCTCTGGAACCCTATTTATTTATCAAGCTACTCATGAATTTACACAAGACCATATTGAGCTGCCCTTCCAGGATTCTCGTCGCCCCCACCTATGAACCCGACCCTGCAGCCACATTCCTTCTCTGTTCTTTTCCATACTTTGGGTATTTAGTGGTGTTGTCACCTGCTGTGGAATCAGAAGTCGTGGTTGCCTCACAACTGACTAAAGCGGTGTGATCTTGCGAACATCAATGTATCTCAGTGGGGAGGTGGGTTAGACTTTACGCAAACTTATCATCATTAATTCACACCTTTACCTTAGCCCTTTAGCTACAATAATTCAGAGATTAGAAATGGGTTAAATGTCGGTGTAAGGTACTACATAAAGGACACCTGACTTGCTCAATACTACATCATTAACAACCACAAGGGCTTATCCAACAACCCTGAACCAGGGACAGTCAGTCGATACACCTAACAATAGGTTCAGGAGAGCATCAAATTTAAAACAAAGGAGAAGAAGAAAATAAACATTAAGTGAATCAAGAAAAGAAAACAAAAAGGGGCCTTTCAATCCAAAAGAACTGTAGAAAAATATTAATATTTAATTTGTATAGTAAAAACGTTTTTTTAAAGTAAAAAAAAAAGAAAAGTACAGTTACGCTCAAGACAAGGTGCTGGTATGCAAAAAACATGTCACAAGCCAGACAAGTGGCAAACAAAAACCTTCCATGTTACAATGAAGGAACAACATACACAAATATAATGTGTCCTCCAACAATTTTAGGCCACAAGAAGCATCAACGGCGTTTTGACAGTTATGTTACTATACGGTCATCTTCAGGCCTCATAGTTTACTTGAGCGTTTAACAGTCTGTGTAATGGAGAAGGGCATAATATTATGTTACAATAAAGTATTTTTTGAACTTCTTCAAAAGAAAAGTCTTCAGGACCAGAAAACCTTAACACCAGTGTTAACTGCAGGGAAAAGGAATCATAGAAAGCCCAAAACCGTACCCCGTGTGATTTTATAAAATAAAGGTAACTCAATCAAATCACCTGTGAAAAACGTATAAGCCACTCGCAAAATGTTGGTCATCTACACAGCCACGAAAATTATGCTGAAACATAAAAATTGAATATTAATTCTCCACTAGCGCAATATAATTTGCAAGCACAACTACTTCAAAACAGCAACAAAACTTACTGCCACAGTAGTAATTCAGCCACTACATCAAGGGACCAGATTCAGTCAGTCCTTGGTGGCAAAAAGTCCTCTTAGCGTTTTTCAATACTACATCAGAGTATTGAAAATGCTTGCTGTCTGCTACAAATGAGGACGCTATACCATTATCACAAAGTTACATGCTCCTACCTCTACCATGCATGGTACAGAAGCCAAAGGGGCTACCCGCTATGTTTGGCATATGAAGGTATCTGCCTCAACCCTATTGGCATTTCAGAGGCTTTCTCTGAATAGGCCGGTGCGCCTACTGGGGACCTGCTCACAGGTGAGAGGAATCTATGGTCAGTTGTGTTACACTGACCACAGAGTTTGCACCTCTCCTCCAGGACTGCTTAGATAGGATGATGCCGATGGCAATGCGGACCGCCTGGGCTTTTAGGATGCATCTATATTTAGGAAAAGTAGTAATCAAATGATGGTAAAGTAGCAGTTTTATTTTCCTAGAGTTTGATCCTGGAGGTAGATACTGACAGCACACAACTAGTGGCAGGCCCGCCTTGTATGCCTGGTTTCCAACCTACCTTCATACAGCAGGCAGTATCTTGTTTCCCGTCCCGCCTTTCCACACATTGAATGTCGCTCAGTGTCTGTCGGTCGCAGGGGGTTTTGATTCTGAATTTGCTGCCCCCTTTCAGTTGAAACACGGACCAGTGATATTTCTACCCTTCTTCACTCCTGGGACTCACAGTTGAGTATTGAATGATTTGCTTAGGCGAGCGTAGGTTTGCTTGATTGCCGAATATTGACGTTCATTTACCTCACTCAGTTCCTTGTTTTCGATATATCCAAGCATATTCATTCAAGAACCTAAAATCATGCCTGCAGTAAAGCATGCACCCACCAGCAAAGTAACTTTTATTTTCACTCTCTCATCGTGCGCGCGCACAATAAGCGCGTGAGAGTCTCAAGTCCCGCGTTTTGTATATGAGGGCGCACTGCATGCGGCTGTTGTTTGGGGGCTACCTGATACTTGAGGGAGAGAAGCGTGAAGTGACGCTTATATGCAAAATGGTGAAAATGGAGAGTTTGCAATTTTAAAGGCACTGCAAAAGTTTTGATTTTCACGTGAAAATTCAGGTCGTGTGCAACTTTTTACATATTAGTTTTAGGTATTAAAAGTAAAACTCAGTGGTCATGAGATCATTCTTACAGCCCGACTCCAACTTTCAGTTCTTATTCTTGGCCTCTTGCTCTAGTTCAAGCACTGGAATATCTCAAAAAGCACGTGCGTTTTTCTGTAGAGAGTTTGCACACTAAATAGCATTATGTATGAGCTGCATTTTTATGGCGCTTAATGCCCCGGGAGAGGCCTTGAACAGGAGGTGCAGTACGAAACATACATCTTTTGTAGGTGCTGAACACAGAATGCGTTGCGCTACAACATATACAGTAACTATGCATATCTGCAAATGAAGCGCTTTAAAAACAAAGTATACGTTTTAAAATGGAGGCATGTAACTGGGGAACCATTGAGAAAGGTCACTGCTGAGACATTCAAATATTTATTGTCACAAAGTATATATTTCATTTTTTGTATTGCCTACCAGACATCTTCTAGCTGTCTGTTTGTGAAAGACCTGTTTTAAACCATACCAAAAACGAACATTGACTTAGACTCCACCCATTGCTTACCATTTATTGGCCTTATAATTATTGTCACTCTCATTTGCTTGATGCTTATTCGTTGGCTTGGTATTTGTCCCTCCCCCAGAGCAGACCCCCTTTACCACCCTTTTAATTGGTTGAGCTGTATCATTCCACAACCCGAATTTAGGAAACTACTTTGTTCTTTTTCATTAACCACCCTATCAGGCTGCATGTATTGCCTTGCTCTTTCATGTGTGCTGCTTCCCCCACCCCTCAAGTACTTGCACCCCTTTATCCCTCTGGCTGCTGCTTCCACTTTACCAACTCCTAGGTCCGGTACTTGATTTCTCACCTATTCCGCAGTCAACTGTTTTATAGCTTTCATTTTTCGTGAGGGCCCAACATCTGTCATTTGCTACTGGGTCGCTCTGCATTGTATAAAGTGCTTTCATGGGTCTCTGTTGCTCCGTGGCCGACCTGCCTACTACTGGATTTGACAATGCTTGTTTTAAATTGGATGCTGTATGTCTATCTTGTGCTGTGTGTGTGTTTAACTTTCATCCTTCATGCTACACCTCTGTTGTTTTATCAGAGTAGTGGGTTGAGACTCAAATGCAATTGTTGGAATTCATGTAAAAAATATTTTTTTGCTGTCAAATCATATGGCTGGATTCTTGCAAGATGCATAGCTCCTTCCTGTGCCAAAGCTGTCACCGCATGCTATGCTAAGTGGCATCGAGGATGTTTTGCTCTGTCTTTTGCTTTGAATTAGTACCTATTGTCAGAAGCTTCCTCCCTTAAAAATTATATTCGGATTTTTTAACTGCGGCAGCTGCTGCACAAGTAAGGATTGGCAAAGCCAATTAGTTTGGTCAGTAGGAGTGGGCAGAATTTGTAGAGTTTCATTCCGTGGAATTCTGCAGAATTTCATCCAAATTCCTTGAGATTATGTTGAATTCCATGAAAGAGCAGAGTCGGCACCACAATGTGCAGTTCATACCTCTCGGTGCCCTTACATAACTATGTAAGGGCACCAAGGGGTATGTACTGCAATGTAGTACAATGCCTACCCCTTGTTGCCCTTATGTAAGGGCACCAAGGGGTATCCACTCCAGTGCGGTGCATACCTCTCAGAGCCCTTACATATTTGTGTAAGGGCAAGAAGGGGTATATGTTTCACCTCGGCGCACTGCATACCCTTCCGTGCCCTTCCTTACATTAGTATGTAATGGCACTGGGGGATATGTACTGCAGTTCAGTGCATACCCCTTGGTGCCTTTACATAAGTACGTAAGGGCACCAAGAGAAATCCACTCCAGTGCAGCGCAAACGCTTCCGTTTCCTTACATACTAATGTAGGAGCAAAGAGAGGTATGCGCTGCAGCGCTGGGCATACACCTCAGTGCCCTTACATACTTATGTATGACACAGAGGGATTTGCACTGCACCTCTGCGGTTTAAACAGGGCTGGAAGAGGGAGCAGCGCCTCTATGTTGAAATCACTGCAGATTAAAGATTAATTTGCAGTGTTTTTTTTTTTAAATAGAGGCGCTGCTCCCTCTTCCAACCCTATTTAAAAACCAATTTCAGTGCTGATTAATTCCGCCAGCGGCATGGCAAAACTTATTAGTAATTCTGCATCACTTGGGTAATGCAGAATTACTGAATTCCTCAAATTCCACCAGCAGAATTAAAAATTCTGCCCACCCCTTGTCTTTTGTTGCTACCTATGTGTTTATTTTGTTTGTGAATTTCTTTTGTCTAATCATTTTTATTGAAGCTTGTCAGAACCCCATTAAGAGAGCCTAGGGTTGAGGCCTTTCACTCCTGGCCCAACTTACTATGAATCCAATTCCAATTCCAAAAATTCTTTATTTCGGCCACATGGGCCATAAAAGATGCAATAAAATACAATACATACATTTAAAAACAGTATTTACATGTAAAAAAGCTTTATGCTGAACCCACAGGGACTAAATGCAAGGTAGTTCCAGTTCATGGGGACATTTTCCTCCTTATTGTCCATGCTGCCATTAAGTATTTTGACACAGCAAAGACAATATGGCCCAGAGTGTTAGTTTTCATCACCCTGTAGGCCTGCAGGTATTTCCTGAAGCCCAGGTTCCGACACAACGGTGCTATCCAACGCTTCCTAGGACTCTGATAAGCGTGGCAGACAAACATTATGTGTAGGTCGTCTTCATCCTGGGCTTTACAGCATGGGCAAAGTTTGTCACCCCCTGAGGACCATTTGCTGGTAAATACTTTGGTGGGGAGTGTACCAAACCTCCACTGAAGGAACAATTTCCTTGCCAGCAGAGGAAAAATAAAATCCATAAAGGGTTCAAAAGCATAAGAATTTTTGGATTCTAAAAAACGTCCCGTCAAGGTGCCGCTATTATGAGCATTGTCCATGTCCACGAGGTTTTTGTTTTTATACAGCTGTACAAGAGATTTACGGGTGATCCTTTGGCAGCCCTGGACTGGGTCATCCCATAAATCTGACAGATTCAGGCTAAAGAGTTCCGCCTTAATGAAAGCCAGCCAGGGAATTTTGCTGTTAGCATTCAGCCTCATTACATGCATAAGATCTTGTCTGTAGTGGTGCAGTTCCTTGGTGCTCCATATCCGGTGCCAAAACTTCACAGGTTTTGACAGGAGGTCTTCGGCAATAGAGGGAAGGCCCAGGTCAAGTCTTAGGGGGAGGAGTGGTGTTCCTTGCGGGAGAGCAAGTAAGCGTCTCAGAAAACTATTTTCCACCCCTGCCAGAGCCTTCCCTGCTTTGTGACCCCACAACTCACTACCATACATGGCTGCTGCCTTTGCCTGTGACCTGTATGTTTCCAAGGCCGGGCTTACGGGCTTAAAGGTGGACTTATTAGCCACCTTCAGAAGTGCACCCGATAGCTGGGAGAGTTTCAGCCTGGATCTCGCTATTTGGCAGTCCCAGGACAAATTTTCTTGGAGTATGACCCCTAGATATATAAAAGTTGAAACCCTCTCAAGACTAACATCCCCCAGTTTAGGGTTTGGTCTGGCCTTGGCGGGAGGGTTAAAAATCATAAACTTAGTTTTTTCCGTATTCACCTCCAGCCCATGTTGGTGACAGAAAAGGCCAAAACCATCCACAATCCTCTGAATACCCATGGGGGATTTGGAAAGCAGGAGGGTATCGTCAGCAAACATTATTGCCGGAACCCTCCTGCCTGCCAAGAGCGGAGCATCGTTGTCCTTAACAGTGTCAAGATGTTGGATGACACTGTTAATGAAAAGACAGAACAGGGTCGGCGCCAGTACACAGCCCTGTCTGACTCCTCGACGGACCGGGAATTTACCCGAGAGCTTGCCATCCCTCCCACACCTCACTTGTGCATAGTTGTTCTCGTGCAACCTGATGATAATACTAAGGAGGTGGGGGGGTACTCCTAGCTTTTGCAATACCTCCCATAGTTTCCCTCTTGGGACTAGGTCAAAGGCTGACCTCAGATCCACGAAGACCATGTACAGCCTTCCTCCCTCTAGCGTAACCGTCTTCCAATATAGGAGAAGGAGTCGGAAGATCTGGTCCATGGTCGACGTGTTCTTTCTGAAGCCAGCCTGAAGGGGGCTCATGATGTCATTGTCCTCCGCCCAGTCCAGGAGGTGGTTAAGGATGAGGCGCGCAAAAAGCTTTTGGGGAACATCTATTAGGCTAATAGGCCTGTAATTGGCAGGGAGCAGAGTGGAACCTTTCTTGTGGATCGGGACAATCTCTGCCCCCAGCCAAGACCCGGGGATTGCCATACCTCCTAGAATGGCATTAAAAAGGATGAGGAGGTAAGGGCCCCAGATGTCCGGGTGATCCCTTAAAAGATCCCCGGGTAACCTATCCAGACCTGGTGCCTTCCCCAGCGTTAAGTGCTCCAGGGCCACCTTCACTTCCCCCAGGGAAAATTCCATGCGAGAGTCATGGGAGCCTAGGGGAGCCAACACAGCTGTGACAGGACAGGAATTAGTGTCTTGGTAAAGAGCCCCAAAGTGGGCCTCCCACACCACAGGGGCAATATTGGGTTCAGTTGCTTCTTTTAGTTGCCCTATCCCATTATTTACAAGGGCCCAAAATTTCCTAGAGTCCCTGACTTTTAGGGCATCGTAAAGGTCGCCATCACTGATTTATAGTGCTTCCTAAGGTCACGTACCTTGTCCTTGTTGGACCCCTCTTTTATTGCAGCAATGAGTTCAGATTTTGCTGCCCTACAGGAGGAGGTATACCAAGTGGGGGCGTGGGTCCTTTTCTTTCTGATTGGCACCTCTGGATGGAATAACTCGGCCAAGTCCCTCACTAAATCCAGATGTATGTTCCCCAGTTTCTCATTATATTCCGGGGTACATGATTCATTTAGGAGTGCTTCCACCTCCATGAACCTGGGGAGTGCCAACTCATATAGCTTGCTAATAGCCTCTTCTGAACTCACAAGCTTCCCCCACTTAACCCGACGCCTGTTTGTTGTAAGGAGCAAATCCCCCGTATCTTCCCCTCCGCTTTCTACGGATATGCCCGCTGGGGGCAAGGGCCACTGGATGTTTAAATAGAGGGCGTTGTGGTCACTATCAGACCTCTTTATTACCCTAAAGTCGAGGACTTTTGGCCAGAGCGTAATATCTAGCATAATATAATCAAGCCTCGACTCATGGCCCCTCCTGTTAAAAGTACACACTGAGGGGGTATCGGAAGGGGTGCGACCATTACAAGCCCTCAGTGCGTGGTTCAGGGTAAGGGACATGAGTTGTATTGCTAGGGGGGACCAGGCTTTGGGGTGAGGGGAAGACGAGGGTGGAACCCCCCAGTAATCGTCCTCGGTCGTGAGGGCACCCTCCAGAAGACCCTCCAGGGGTTCAAAGTGGCAGTTGAAGTCTCCTCCAAGCACCACCTTGAATTCTCCCGGAAGTTGACCCAAAAAGGAGGATAGATCGTGTAGGGTCGGTGATTCATTTGGCGCGGCAACTGGTCGCGAGTAGACATTGACAATAGCCCACGGAGGTTTGCCAGGCCACGTGAGCCGAACACACTGGAAGTCCTGCGAGAACGTAGGGACCTGTTCTGCCTGACATCCAGTGTGACTCGCAATCCAGATTGCCAAGCCACCTGACGGTCTCCCCTTCCCACTCCATTTAGCAGGGATTTCGAATATTTCAAACCCTCTCCTGGTATGGCTACCCCTCGCCCATGTTTCCTGCAAGAGGAGGATATCACTGCTACCCACTAGCAGATCCCACTCCGGTGAGCCCTCCTTATTTGCAATTCCTGCCACATTCCAGGAGAGAATTCTCAGCCCCGGGTCTGATGGTATAGTACCTTGGTCTATGGCAGGAATTTGCACAGCGGCTAGGGGTGGGTAGGTGTCTAGGGAAGCAATATTGCACACCTCAGAGGACGATGGCCCAACCAATTCCACGACCCCAGGTTGCAAGATGTGGCCAGAACCGGTGTTTGATGGGGGCCCCTGTTGACCCAGACTATCATCCATGTTCGCCATTCGATCTTTAGCAATATCCTGTGGGTCAAATTCAATTCCTGGGGCTATTCTCGGTCCCCGCCAACTTTGCACCTCGTCCACCATTTTCCCAGGGCTGCGGGAGATCTCCCCGGTTTGTGGTCAGTCGACCTGATCTAGGCAAGAGAATCTGTTATGATGAATAAAATTGGCCTGTCCAGGTGGTAAGTAATGCCTTGGTCTATAACGTGAGCCATCTACAGCAAAGCCTACTCTAGTCCACCCCTTCTCACACCCTCCCTCAGTGCTACCAACATTGGGGTAAAAGTGTGATAGGGGTACTAACTTAATATTGGACTTGTCAGGCCTTACAAGCCAATTGCAAATGTAGTTGGCAACATGTGGGCTTTTGAAACTTACGATAATGCAATCCCCTGCCCTGTTCTTTGGGGTAAGGCCAATCCAAGGGATCCTCCTAACCATCAAGACCTCACCTTTCAGGTTTGGTGGGAGCGGCCTATTGATACTAAGCCAGCTTATGACTTTATTTCGTAAGGAGTCTTGAGGCTCCCTAGTATCACCAGTTAACTCAGGTACTCCCACCATAATTGCTGTATATGGGACTGCTTCTGGGGGCAAATTGACCACCCTGCGCCTATCAGGGAGGGGAGTGGTACCATCAATGGGGCCATTAATGGAATTCACTGCCACCCCTGGTAGTGGCGCAGGAAGTTGCTTAGATCTCCTAGGGGCCGGGACAGGGGGCCTAGGCGCTGGAGGTGGCACTGTGTGCGTCTGAGAAACAGATGCACCATTTGTGCTCTGCAGTACCGTATTAGGGACCTGGGACAGTACAGAGGGCAGCGGTCTATTCCCAGAACAGACCTGGGCAGCCACAGGTACATTAGTAGCTGACCCAGGGCTCTTCCTTGTTTGGAGGTTTTCCAAGGACTTAAGTCTACTCTCTATGGCATCCAATTTGGCTGAAATAGGGGTTAGCAATTCCTTAATGGTTACTATAAGTGAGTTGATTATTATATCAGTACTATTTGGCGTTACCCCACCAAAGATGAATGGGCCCGAGGTTAAAGATGGGGCCTCAGGTGCTGGGGAGGCCAGGTGATCTGACCTAGACCCTGACAGGATAAGGTCAGGGGAGGCCGAAATGTCTGTACTGACATCCTGGTTAGGCTCGATAATATCAACTTTGGCCCTTTTTGCCTTCTTTAGTTTCCTGGGCCTTTTCCTTTTTGGTGGTTGTACCATTCCACTGCCTGCAGGCTCTATAAGCAGGACAGCCTGTCCCGTTTCCTGCATGTCAGCTCCCATATTGTCCGGAGTGGCAGAGTGTTCAGAAATCCCAGATGGCCGGGAAGAGTTCCTATCCCTCTGTGCTAAGGGAGTCCTCAACTGCTGGAGGACCGACTCTATGGTCTGATCAATACTGTCCATTAGAGAAAAATGAGTAGCGTCCGGTGGCATAGATGTACTAGCATCTGTAGAAAAGGCATCCCCTTGATCCAGAAACACGCTTTCGGAACCCATCTCAAGGTGCGTTTCTGTGATTGATTGGGATTTGCTAACTAGAATACTCGCCTTTGGGAAGAATTTTTCCAAAGTACTTAATCCTTGTTGAGCAGACTTACTCCGTGAGGTTCTGGTCGCCATTAAAGAGTAAATGTAGTGGGGCTGGGGGGAAGAGAGCGTCAGAGGGGTGGCCCGGTCCGGTCTCTGCCGGCCTCTAACGGCCTAAAACGGCCCGCTCTTTGCCCGGTCTTCGCCCCGGGGATCGCCCCGCGCGCGTCCCGCGATGCGCGTGCCCAGGTGCGCCTAAGTATGTCAGGGGGGTGTGGCACTGGGAGGGGGCGCGGCGCGGCGGGAAGAGGAACCAGCTGACGATGTTACTATGGATGCTGGACCTCGCAGTCCCGCTCGCCGCGCCTCTCACCTCCTCTGCGGCCGGTTCACCAAGACAAGGAATGCCCCAAACAAACAGCGCGTTGGCTCCCAGCTACTCCTGTAGCGAGCTCACCTCCAGAGGGACACAGTCAATCTCGAGCGGCACCCGCGAAGCGGGTGCCGCGAGAAGTAAAGAGCTTTCCAGGCGGGGGGGCGTGGCACTGGGAGGGGGCGCGGCGCGGCGGGAAGAGGAACCAGCTGACGATGTTACTATGGATGCTGGACCTCGCAGTCCCGCTCGCCGTGCCTCTCACCTCCTCTGCGGCCGGTTCACCAAGACAAGGAATGCCCCAAACAAACAGCGCGTTGGCTCCCAGCTACTCCTGTAGCGAGCTCACCTCCAGAGGGACACAGTCAATCTCGAGCCTTACTATGAATCCTGAACAACTGTGCTGAGTACACCTTCCGCATTTGACTCTCAGTGGTAGCACAGGTTGAGCAGTCCAAGGCTTCCCGGAAGAAGATAGACGGGTTGGGTGAGAGGCGAGGGGTAGAGAGGGTGAACAGAGGCTCACAACTCAAAACACTTGCAGCAGCAATAAATAATAGTCCAATCAAATATCAGCATTTATGAAAAAAAGACTATTTCTATATGATTACAAAGTAAAATATGACATTCCAGACAATACACATAGTTCCCTGAGGTCAGTGTTCTTGTGTTTCATAGGTGGGTCCCTGAATACCATTCCCCTAGAGCTAGCAGTAGAGGTTATTCCCTATAGGCAGCATTCAGGTTAAGTCCCACTAGCAGGTTCAGTCTCAGGAGTCCCACTCAAACTCTTAATTAATCGATCCAGTACCCTAGTGTTCTTTGGTAAGCAAATCCCCCTTGGCTGTCCGGCCCAAAATCAGTCGTACCCGCACAAGCATGATCAGAGAAACTGGAGTCTCTGAACACACCCCCTGCAGGCACTGAAGCTGTGGTGGCTGACTCCTGTAAGTTTTCACACATGGCCCAGGTGGGGTGCAGTTGGCCGTCCTTGAATTTCTCGCAGTTGCCGGGGAGTCCTCGATGCTCCTTCGATGCTGGATATGTTCTTCAGTTCCTCCCACCGGTAAGTGGGGGGAATGCGATGCCCTGGTACTGGTTCTCAGTCACAACTTTGGACCACCAGGGTTACCACGTCAGCCTCATTCCTTTGTCAATGGTCTCAACCAGACCACTTTTCTTGCTTGGTCTTGATGTCCCCCTTTTGCATGCAAGGTCATTGTTCCTCTTTTACGCCCATTTGGCACAGTAGCAGACTTCATGGTGGCCCCACCTGGCATACAGGTTGTTGCCTTGATATCAAACATGGGCTACAGCCGCATTAGCATGGCAGCAATTTTCACAGTGGCTCTACCTGGCATACAGGGTCACCGACTTGATACTGCACATGGACTATGCCCGATTGGCATTGCAGCAATCTTCATACAGTGCCCCCGCCTGGCATTTGGGGTTGCCAGACTAACTCTGCACATGGGTAATGACCTGTTCAATGCAGCGATAGCCATAGTCCTTTCACAGCAGCCAGCCTCTAGCATACAAGTTTCTGTGAGTTTTCTCTGCCCACGGGCAATGTCCTGATTGGTACAACAGCTGTCTTCTCACGTCTTGCTTCAGGGATCCATCGCCAGGATCCCCTGCTGTATCTTGCTCCCTCCTGCTCTCTTGTCTTCCTCACAGGGAACACTGGTCTTGGCAAGCAGGCAAGCGGTGATGCTCCATGGCAGGTGGGCATGCATTGCCATGGCAATGTAACCTCACCCATCTGTGAACTAGCAGACCTTGCCCGCAGAACTGGTCACAGGTCAACGTTGTGCCTTTGAGCAGTACATAATATGGAGGATACAGTACTGTGCATTGCTTGTATGCAGTATACATGCACTGGGTGTATGAGTTCCTGTGTATGGTACAAAATATGGAGGGCCTTGGGTTCCTTTTTGGAAAACCCAGGCATGCATGGTGAAACATGGAGAGGAGGTAGAGAAATCTTCCTGGACAGATTTGCGTATATCTGCATTACTCTAAGCTGTGTGGGACACACACTGGGGAGGGGATAGCGCGGCTTGCTCTGTACACTTTAGCGGGAAAAAAGAAGGGGCCTGTGTACATCTTAGGAAGGAGATAGGCTGATAAGAAAATCCTACAGAGTATGACTCACCTTGTACACAGCCTCATCTTGCGTTGTCCTCTTCTCTTCCTGCTTGAAGCTCAAACCAGCTCCCCTGCCAATCATGCGCTGCAATGCAGTATTGTGATTGGTCTGAGCGCTGTGGTTCGGCACTCAGGCAGGCAGTGCAGGCCTGTGCATGTTCCTCACCAGGCTGTGCATTGCAGCCTGCTGGGGAACATGCAAAGTGTGCATGACTGTTTGGTGGCCAAGATAACTAGCCAAGCAGTCATGCCCACTTAAGTCCCCACCACTCCTCCTCTTGCTGGCTGTGACACCGGCCCCACCCTGTAAACCAAAAAAATAAAATGATAATAACCTAGTGTTATTATCATTTCTTTTTTTTTATCCACTGCTCGAAATACAGTGGGGTGGCTCTCCTCTGCCTTAGTGGTGGAGCCGCAGCTGATTCGCTGAATGCTTCAGGAGCGCTACCACGAGTAAGAGACTCTACACCCGCTGAGTGCAACTGCCTTGGCTGCATGCAGCAGTCTTACCTGAGCTTAGCTGCAGCTGCTGCGAGTGCCAGCGAATGGGGCACACTCCGTAACTCCAAACACTTCCCACCTGATGGTGCGGGTAAAACTTGCTGTGGCCCTTTCAGCCCTGGGAGAACCTGCTACTAATTTAGAACAATACTGCTGGGACCCTATTGGCTTTAGGGTATAGTCATAGTGGACTATTGAGACTCTGAATACTAGTGGGGCATAGGTGAGAATTTGGCTGGACAATGATGTATTGCTGCTGCAGACATTTTGGGTTGTAAGCCTGTGTTCAATATCATGTATCCACCCCAACCCCCAAGGGAGCCTGGGACAGCCCGGACCACGCACACCCTGAGAGTCAGGTGCAGAAGGAGTAGTTGGCCCACTTACTCAGAATACATAGTAAGTCGAAGCCCGGGACATCAAGAGTAAAAAGCTTCAACCACCACTGATGGGCCTAGTAGCCCCTGTGTGTGCTTGGCCCTCTGAAAGGGGTCCTGTCACAGGTAAACATACTCCCAGCACATCTATACCACATGTACTGTGCAGCACTACACACCCAACCGATGTAGGCCAAGGGTTAGTTAAGCATACAGCAGCAGAACTTTAAATGAGTGAGCTTGTAGGCCTCACTCCAGTGACACATATAAAAAGTTCCTGTTCACTTCTACTTCTTATCACTACACAGTATCTTGCCACCACAGCACTCATACTGCTTAATCCTGTCAAAGGCAGTAGCCCTTCACCACTATGAGGGTAGCATTTTGGGTGCTCCTCTGGGTCCAAAAGGACTGTAGTCCATAAGACAAGCTATGACGCCGCACATGCATGATACTTGTTCACCCATGACAACAAAAATCAGCATTAGGGATCCAGGCATCACTATAGGTAGGGCACTCAGAGCAGGGGGGCACCTCCATAACCACGCGAGGGACTTTTCTGTCCCAATAAAGTTAAACCCAATAAAGACCAAATTCCTGTTATTTGCCAAGAACAACAAACAAGAAACAGTACAAACATCGCTCAATGACATTAAACTTCATGGCTTCGATCCACAACTTTCACTGAATGCCAAGTTACTTGGATTCTCTCTGGACACCAACCCATTCTTAACTATAACACTGCCAAAAAACAAGGACAGTCTGGTTGCAGCTCTCTCTTTAAAACAAAGTGAAACAATGTCTTCCAAAATTGACTTCAGAACGTTTGTTCAAGCCACATAGTCTTACACATGGATGATGGTAAAGCCTATTTCCATGGCCTCCCAGATTCCACACTGGACATGCTCACCATCTCTTGTGGCACTCAACAGACCTACAGCCAGTACACCATCAGTCAGGAGACTAAGAAGGGTAAATTAGAAAAAAACAAGGCATTCAGCACTTTTTATCTTTACAGCCAGGATCTGGAACAATATTCCCATAACCATCAAGACTGCCCCAATCCTGCTCAAATGTAGAAAAGAGATTAAAAGGCACTTTTCTAACAAACACCGCACCACAATGGGTTATCAGTCTATTAACCAGATCCCTCTTCTATCACTTGCTGCTCTGTATAGAGTTCCGTTAACTTTTGGCTCCGTCTGTGCTGTAGAAATACCACATACATACAAACATACATTTAAGAATCAACTGAATATGCAATATGCATATGAAGTAATTTAATGTTAACAGAGAATTCAAAGCAAGAAAGAAAATATTTACAATTCAGTACATTTATTAAATTGTTTATGTTAATGTATGAGAATAGGCAAAATTCATAATAAAATGAAAGAGGAGACATGAAAGGGGAAAGTACAAATCAGAAAAAAATAAAAAAGTAAAAGAATAAGAAGAGAAAAGGTAAGACAAGAGGAATGCATAGTCATCAGTAAAGTTATTCAGTTTAAGTATTAGGCGATCTAGGCGACAGCTTGTAAATTAATAGTAACCAGAGCAAATCCAATTTAATCTCATTTTTAACACTAAGAGAAGCCAAAGTTTCAATCCAATAGTTGTTGTTGCAAATCAAGTTTACTAGGAGTGAAAGAATACGTTTGAGAGATTCTTCCAAAAAATGGATTATTAGTATAAAGGCAATAGTTATGAAATGGTCCAAAATGTTAACATCGTGTGTGAAATCAATTGCTGAAGAACCTACATAGCAAAACATTCAAAAGAAAGTGGAGCATCCAAATTTAGAATCTCAAAAAAATATTAAGAAATTTGGTTATTATGCAAGGAAGGTGAGTACCCACCTCAGATAATTGTTACAGTCCTTGGCAGGGTGAACTACTGAAGTCCCTAAATTAACCTGTGATTAACCCACTAGTATATATAGCATAGGACAAACAGGGCATAACTTAAAGCCAATGTGTAAAGTATTTGTGCTTTACTGAAACAGTGGAAAGGCTGAAACAACTTACAAATTAGAAAAATAGAGTAAACTTTATAAACAAAATTACACTAAAATGAAAACAAACAAATAAGAGAAACATGATATATGAGTTTCTAAAGTTTTATGAGGAAATAGCATCAAAAATTGCAAAGTGACAATGATAGTCAATGGTCCCAGGTCCCAGTAGAACAGTACCCAGGTGCAAGCTAACCACGTTTGTCCTGGTCAAAGATTTTACTTTCTTAGTTTTGTTTCTTAAATTCCAATCCACCAGAGAAGTAGATTTATAAAACCCTTACTAATTGGCACCCCTACTCATTCTTTACACCTAATACCCCTTAGTAACCCTTTTGCACATATCCATCACTGAATCATAAAAAAGCCTTACCAACCTTTACACCTACCAATCCCTTAAACCGTGAAGTCCCCTAAAATCCTTTACTGCTACTGCTACCCATCCATTAACCCTAAAACATCTTACCATCTTACCACCCTTTACTCATACCCATCCCTTAAACCTAACAAAACCCATACTACCGTTTACCCATTCATCCCTGAACAATAAAAACGTACAAACCCTTTAATACCCATTAGCCCCATCCACCTCTAAGACCTATTTTTTCAATGACATCAGTATACATCTATACTTAATGGTATATTTAGAGAAGAGTACACAAATACACACATACATACATATTCCCTGGGACACTGTTGTTTCTTGCCCAGGAGAGCACGGGCAAGGAACAGAAATGTAACTCACTGCCCGCGATATCCTGGGCAGGGAGCATAAGTTTGCTCCTCTTCAGCTACAAGCAGAAGCAAAAGCTGCTCCCTCTGGATGGGAGCAAACAGATGGATAGGTGCTGGCAGAGGAGCCAGCAGGGCCTTTTTTTCGGACTTTTATATAGAGCGAACTAGAACCAAAAGTATCAAAGCGCTTCACACGAGCATCAGTTGTATTACACAATGACACATTCATTTTTGTTAGGCACTGGGAGATTGAATGATTTGTCCAAAATCACAGGATGTTGAGCGTCCATTGCCAAGACTCGAACCTGGGGGCATATTATCAAGGGGGTTTATCGCTGCTTTTTTGGCTTTAAAAGCCAAGAAAGCGGAGATAAAATTATCTCCCTATTACCTAGCTGTCACTAACACCAGTTAGCGACAGCTAGTAGGAGATAGCGACCATCTTGGCCCCCACTTTGCATGTCAGTCATATTTATCACTAATGACATGCAAAGTGGGCGTGCCAAGATGTTAGCGACTGGAAACAGTCGCTAACATCGCTATCTCCTATTACCAACTTTAGGAGATTTTCGCGCTAAGCGCGAATATGTCCAAAAGATAACACCTGCCCTGAGCAGTTCTTAGCCTTGTTATCCAATGGGAGGTGGATAACATGGCTAAGAGCATTAGCTTGCTAATGCATGAATATCGCTGACTTTTCAGCGATATTCATGCATTGCGGCCGATTTTTATCGCATTTGCGATAAACCTTGGTAATACCAAGGTTTATCTGCGATAAAAATCTCCGCAGCTCAGCGGTAAATTTTTGTCTCTAACCAAGCAATAGCGATAATTATCGCTATTGCTTGGTAATATGCGCCCTGGTTACCCAGCTTTGCTGTTGACATCTCTAACCGTCTGGCTACATCCTCCCATCCTCTCACCTTGGCGGACCATGAGCCCTCCGCATGGCCCCCAACAATTCTTAGTGTTGTGGGTCCCACAGATGGAACTGGGGCACCCAAAAATTAACAAAAATAAAAAAGAGACACAATCACAGGGCATGAATATGAAATTAACAGAACAGCCGCTCATTTCCTATTCACTGCCCCTGTCAGGGAGTTTCCCATAATGCCCTGCAAGGGCTATTTACATTTACTTGCACATTCTCGTGGTGCCCCTTGAAGGAGCAAGAGCACCATGAAACATTTCTCTTAATATTATTGGGGGCAGCCTCGAGAGCAGCAATCCTCTAGGAACATAAAAGAAAAGTTACAGTAAGTGCTGTGGGTCATTAAATACATGCCCCAAAAGAGCCTACCATCATTTTTAAAGCATTCTGAGCTGGATCTGTATGACTTACAGCTGCAGTGCGAGGGCACCTTGTGGTTGATTCTAAGGCTGTATTATGTTGTCTGAAAAGTGTAAAAATGATTTGGCACATGTTTATGGTTGAATAAAAATACTTTATTGCATGAGTAGATACTGATAGATTATTTTGCTGATTTTTTAACAAAGCCAATCGGTCTTTTTATATAGGCTGATGTACTGACCCTTTGTGACAGCCAATAAGCCAGCCTGGAATATTTTGGTGTTCTGACCCTCTGAAAAGCCAGTATGTCTGTCTTACTTCAAATGATATTTCTTTATATTGTTACTTTACAGTGAAAAAAATCTGAAATTCACTGAAAGAAACAAAGATTGTTATATTTAGGTCTGGTAATAATGCTTACCTTACATTTAAAAAAACCACACTGAAATTCACCAGTTATAGTTAGCTGAATTAACGATAACTTGAGCCCTCACCATGAACTAATTATAAATTCACACATTGCATCACTCATAACATGCTATATGATATTATTGATAACATCACAGATTACATCTGAAACAACATCATTGATGACAACACTGTGGATTGAGGAGGTGCAACGAAAGACAAGCATTAGAAATGCAATAGGTCTCGCAGCATTAGAGTTAGTGCTTTTAGAATTGTTTATGGGTTTTTTTGTAAATCTTTAGCATGAGGTTGAGGGTGAGTGAGGGTGAGGGGTTGAGGGTGAGTGAGGGTGAGGCTGAGGGGTTGAGGGTGAGGGTGAGTGAGGGTGAGGCTGAGGGGTTGAGGGTGAGGGTGAGTGAGGGGTTGAGGGTGAGGGGTTGAGGGTGAGTGAGGGTGAGGGGTTGAGGGTGGGTGAGGGGTTGAGGGTGAGGGTGAGTGAGGGTGGGTGAGGGTGAGTGAGGGTGGGTGAGGGTAAGTGAGGGTGGGTGAGTGTGAGTGAGGGTGAGTGGGTGAGTGGGTGAGTGGGGGTGAGTGTGGGTGAGTGTGGGTGAGGGTGAGGGATTGAGGGTGAGGGGTTGAGGGTGAGTGAGGGCGAGGGGTTGAGGGTGAGTGAGGGTGAGGGAGGGGTTGAGGTTGAGGGGTTGAGGGTGAGTGGGGGTGAGTGAGGGTGAGGGGTTGAGGGTGAGTGAGGGTGAAGGTGAGTGAGGGTGAGTGAGGGTGGGTGAGTGTGAGTGAGGGTGGGTGAGTGTGAGTGAGTGTGGGTGAGGGATTGAGGGTGAGGCGTTGAGGGTGAGGGGGTGAGGGGTTGAGGGTGAGGGGTTGAGGGTGGGTGAGGGGTTGAGGGTGGGTGAGGGGTTGAGGGTGGGTGAGGGGTTGAGGGTGGGTGAGGGGTTGAGGGTGGGTGAGGGGTTGAGGGTGGGTGAGGGGTTGAGAGTGAGTGAGGGTGAGGGTGAGTGAGGGTGAGGGGTTGAGGGTGAGTGGGGGTGAGTGAGGGTGAGTGAGGGTGAGGGGTTGGGGTTGAGGGTGAGTGAGGGTGAGGGGTTGAGGGTGAGTGAGGGTGAGGGGTTGAGGGTGAGTGAGGATGAGGGGTTGAGGGTGGGTGAGGGTGAGTGAGGGTGAGTGTGAGTGAGGGTGAGTGAGGGTGAGTGAAGGTGGGTGAGGGTGAGGGGTTGAGGGTGATTGAGGGTGAGGCGTTGAGGGTGAGTGAGGGTGAGGGGTTGAGGGTGAGTGAAGGTGAGGGTGAGGGTGAGTGAGGTTGAGGGGTTGAGGGGGAGTGGGGGTGAGTGAGGGTGAGGGGTTGAGGGTGAGTGAGGGTGAAGGTGAGTGAGGGTGAGTGAGGGTGGGTGAGTGTGAGTGAGGGTGAGGGTGGGTGAGGGATTGAGGGTGAGGGATTGAGGGTGAGGGGTTGAGGGGTTGAGGGTGAGGGGTTGAGGGTGAGGGGTTGAGGGTGAGGGGTTGAGGGGTTGAGGGTGGGTGAGGGGTTGAGGGTGGGTGAGGGGTTGAGGGTGGGTGAGGGGTTGAGGGTGGGTGAGGGGTTGAGGGTGGGTGAGGGGTTGAGGGTGAGTGGTTGAGGGTGATTGAGGGTGAGGCGTTGAGGGTGAGTGAGGGTGAGGGGTTGAGGGTGAGTGAAGGTGAGGGTGAGGGTGAGTGAGGGTGAGGGGTTGAGGGTGAGTGAAGGTGAGGGTGAGTGAGGTTGAGGGGTTGAGGGGGAGTGGGGGTGAGTGAGGGTGAGGGGTTGAGGGTGAGTGAGGGTGAAGGTGAGTGAGGGTGAGTGAGGGTGGGTGAGTGTGAGTGAGGGTGAGGGTGAGGGTGGGTGAGTGTGAGTGTGGGTGAGGGATTGAGGGTGAGGGATTGAGGGTGAGGGGTTGAGGGGTTGAGGGTGAGGGGTGGTGGGTGAGGGGTTGAGGGTGGGTGAGGGGTTGAGGGTGGGTGAGGGGTTGAGGGTGGGTGAGGGGTTGAGGGTGGGTGAGGGGTTGAGGGTGGGTGAGGGGTTGAGGGTGAGTGGGGGTGAGTGAGGGTGAGTGGGGGTGAGTGAGGGTGAGTGAGGGTGAGTGAGGGTGAGTGAGGGTGAGTGGGGGTGAGTGGGGGTGAGTGAGGGTGAGTGGGGGTGAGTGAGGGTGAGTGGGGGTGAGTGAGGGTGAGTGGGGGTGAGTGGGGGTGAGTGAGGGTGAGTGAGGGTGAGGGGTTGAGGGTGAGTGAGGGTGAGGGGTTGAGGGTGAGGGGTTGAGGGTGAGGGGTTGAGGGTGAGGGGTTGAGGGTGGGTGAGGGGTTGAGGGTGGGTGAGGGGTTGAGGGTGGGTGAGGGGTTGAGGGTGGGTGAGGGGTTGAGGGTGGGTGAGGGGTTGAGGGTGGGTGAGGGGTTGAGGGTGGGTGAGGGGTTGAGAGTGAGTGAGGGTGAGTGAGGGTGAGGGGTTGAGGGTGAGTGGGGGTGAGTGAGGGTGAGGGGTTGAGGGTGAGAGAGGGTGAGGGGTTGAGGGTGAGTGAGGGTGAGGGGTTGAGGGTGAGTGAGGATGAGGGGTTGAGGGTGAGTGAGGATGAGGGGTTGAGGGTGGGTGAGGGTGAGTGAGGTTGAGGGTGAGTGGGGGTGAGTGAGGGTGAGGGGTTGAGGGTGAGTGAGGGTGAAGGTGAGTGAGGGTGAGTGAGGGTGGGTGAGTGTGAGTGTGGGTGAGGGATTGAGGGTGAGGGGTTGAGGGTGAGGGGTTGAGGGTGAGGGGTTGAGGGTGAGGGGTTGAGGGTGGGTGAGGGGTTGAGGGTGGGTGAGGGGTTGAGGGTGGGTGAGGGGTTGAGGGTGGGTGGTTGAGGGTGAGTGGGGGTGAGTGAGGGTGAGTGAGGGTGAGTGGTTGAGGGTGAGTGGGGGTGAGTGAGGGTGAGTGAGGGGTTGAGGGTGAGTGAGGGTGAGGGGTTGAGGGTGAGTGAGGGTGAGTGAGGGTGAGTGAGGGTGAGTGAGGGTGAGTGAGGGTGAGTGAGGGTGAGTGTGAGGGTGAGTGAGGGTGAGGGTGAGGGTGAGTGAGGGTGAGTGAGGGTGAGTGAGGGTGAGGGGTTGAGGGTGAGGGTGAGGGGGTGAGGGTGAGTGAGGGTGAGGGGGTGAGGGTGAGTGAGGGTGAGTGAGGGTGAGTGAGGGTGAGTGAGGGTGAGTGAGGGTGAGTGAGGGTGAGTGAGGGTGAGTGAGGGTGAGTGAGGGTGAGTGAGGGTGAGTGAGGGTGAGTGAGGGTGAGTGAGGGTGAGTGAGAGTGAGGGGTTGAGGGTTACACAAGGGAGCATTCGTATTATAGCTGCATTAGTACCTGCAGTGAAGGGAAGTGATTCTCAGCGTCCTCTGGATAATAGGACCATTTTACTAGATGAGCTGGGTTTCGCCTCAAGAGGAAAGCTGGAGCAGTTGCTGATGTTTCACAGTCAAGTACAGTATTTTATGGGGCGATCTACTGCAATGCTCAACCAAGTCACTCTAGATGTATTTATTTTTTTTAAACCCTTTTGTTCCGGCAAGCATTTTCCTGTTAGAAACTCCTCCTAAATCGAAGTTTTAAAAATGTCGTTAAACCCACAGAAAATCCGGAAGCTGCTCAGCACTGATTGGTAGCGTAATCCTGCTTAATAATTCGACATTCCAAAACAAAAGCAATGCACAACATAGAGGTACAGTATAAAAACATGTGCAGATAAAACAAGGTGCATAATGTTTGCACGATGGTAGCTTCACTCAAGCAGGCACTTCAGTCTGTTAAAACAATCATTACTACACAGAACTCTGCAAATCTTTAAGGAAGGCAAGAACATACATAATATTTATGTAAGTAAGTGGACTATCAGGACTAGAAAGTTCCGCCTACTGACTACTGCATCTCCTCATTTCAAAACTTAAATTCTGAAACATTAAATAACTGTTAAACATTTAGTTAGTTTTGTTAAGGAGCGGCTATGAAAACAGTTTAGATTTGTTGTGGCATTAACTAGTTTCACTTTTCCAAAGCCTTAGGAATACAAATGCGTGAGTCTACAATATATGAGACTAGTTGTCTAACACTTAGCAGGCCTCGAGTGACTAACTCAGACACTGCAAGGACTAACGCGAGCTACCATATTCCTGGTACTTCTTTAAGGATCACGTAATGTCGGCAGTAAAATAGTTCTTTGGGGATGAGAGATGTCCTTGAAAATAACAGGAACGCCGCTCAAATAGTTTTACTCCCGTTAATCTATGGGCGGGCTCAACATTTCGTCTGCAAGACAGTGGCATGATGCTAGAGTAAAAATAGACGCTGACTCACTCGTGGGGACAAGACTGACCAGCATATTTACCGGCTCTGCACAGGGCAATGATCTGCTACCGGTCCCGAGTAAGAATTGCACAAAGACCCTAGAAGATTGTGGCAACTAGTTGGTCAAGCCATTCACGCCACCGGTAGCAGAAGCCGTCGTGCAGCTTGGTCACAAGCTAGTTACAAAACTATATATCGGTACCTGAAATAAAGTAAGCTATATTAAAAGTTAACAAGCAATTGAGGCTTGACTTACCGTAATACAGGCTACACGTTGAGAGGTGCGCACGCCTACAAATCTTCAGGGCTGAAGGCGGTAAACTGTTGAGGAGGGGGGAGGAGAGATGCGACACGGCGGGAGGGGGCGGTGCGGCTCAAATCAACAAACAAGCCGGAGGGAAGAGAGGGGAGGGGGGAGGAGAAATGCGACACGGCGGGAAGGGGAGGGGGCGGAACAGGGGAGGGGGCGGAGAGGGGACATGCACGCGCCCGTGACTTTTAAGGTCAATGCGCATGCGCATAAGCTTAATGCGCATGCGCATTGACCTTAAAAGTCACGGGCACTGCAAGGAATCGCCACGATTCCTTGCAGTGCAGATAAAGAGTGGATAACTCGCAATACTCTCGCCTTGCTCGATGCGCATGCGCATCGACAGGCGAGACCTAAAAAAGCTCTCTTATTCAATTAGAAATCCCTATTTCTAAAATTTCCAGTACCATGAGACTCCTAGTGGACCAACTCTCAGGATATATTTACTATTTTGACCCTTTCATGACCCCCATGAGCATCTCTGTAAAAGCAGTTTTCGTAAAGAGCTGAACAATTGCCAGCAAATTATGTGAAGCACACTTTCTGAGTAATGGTCACACTTTCTGAGTAAGGCCACATTTGGTATAAATCAGTTCAGTTTTTTTTCTGTATGCTTCCCAAAATGTCCTATGGGACTTAACTGGGAGAACAATGTTTGGGACCTTTCTTTTTCTCAACCCCCACTTGATGGATCACCCTAAAACTTTCCAGGAAGGAGCTGAGGTGCCTGAACTATTTTTTGGAATGTTTGTGAAGATTCGTCAAAGTTTTCAGTAAAGCAAAAAATGCTCCTCCAATGGAAACTCCGACCTAACTATAACTACATAGTGGTGATCATGTACATTACAGTGTGTACTATATATAATAAATGACACAGGGTGTGTGTGTGTGTGTGTGTATGTGTGCGTGCGTGTGGGTGCATGCGTGCATTGTTGGGTGTGTACTATGTCATTGAAATAATTAGCTTACCTGACATGGTGAAGTATAGAATTGTAAATGCACCTTTAAAATAGGCTTTGTGGTACTTACCTGTGTGATACAGACTGCGTGGTAATGGTGTTGCGTGGTAAAAGATGCATTGTTAAGGAAGCATACCATTTGAGTGTTCTCACCTGGTTCTCCATGGAGTTTGAGAAAGGGCTGGAAGTGCAGGCACTGGAGTGACTAAGGTTCTGATTTGAGCCTCAGTAGGAGGGTTACTCCTTCGACGAATATCCTGTCTACCAAAATCTAAATCCCATAGGATATAATGGGATTTAGATTTCCGCGGAGTAACCCATCCACCAAGTTTTAAATCAGACCCTTAACGTTTAACATGTGTTAGCTGAGCTTCTACAGTGGCCAGGCCCAGAAAGTTACAGATACTGGCAAGATTGAAGGCCCTTAGCTCAACAGTAGTAGCACCACTGACATCAGAGGCTTTACTCTGTCTGAGGTGCCCCAGGAAGCAGAATACGAACATCACAACTGGAAGTCAGTACGGCACTTAAATTCAAATCCATTTTTTCAAAGAAATGTAACCTGTTAGCTATAACGCACTAACAGTTGGGAAACAGAATTAGAGCAAATGTTAAAAATAGTCTTTAATTGTTTAACACTACAGGCAGCAAGAAATATCTGATGGACCATAATTGTTTATGGAAAAAGTAAGTGGTGCAGAAATATAACAATGTGGATAAAATGGGACTGGGACCAGAAAGAAGGACTGCGAGTGAACATGATGGGCCTGAAGTCAGATTCAGTTTTTTGCTATAGGGCTTTGAGTGGGTGCTGGCTAAGTGTAATTCTGCTACCTTGATTAGTCTTGGTGTGAGTCACAAGTTGGGGGGGGGGGGATCAAACGTTAGGATGAAGAAATACTCAAGGGTGTTAAAGATGGCTAAGTGGGTGCATGGCTGTTGCAGTTAAATTCTGCACTTAGTACAATGATTCCACGGTAGCCAAATTCATGCAGGTCGCGAAGTCCTTGCAGGACTCCATGAGACTGAAGGGATACAGCAAGCGCTCTCTGTCAAATAATTCTGAGACATTGTTAATTTGTAAGAAAATAAAAACAAAAAATAAGGGCACGTTCAGGGGCTCAAAGTTTATCTCTCGAACCTCAGGTTAGCGCTGCCAGATAAATGGGTTGCCAATACCAAGGCTTCTTATTCTTGATGTCACCTGAAGCCTCTTCCATCTACCAGACTGCCGGTAGTAGAAGTAGAAAATACGTTTTTTTACACCAACGGTTTGTTAAACTCTAACATGACATAAAAACACAAAGGCATTGAAAACAATTGCAAGCTAACCTGCCTCTTTAGTGCTATTAAAAACCTTCCCACCGCATGTTACCTCCAATAATTCCATTTAAAAAACAAGCCTTGCTGTGTCAGCTCTTACTTGAATTTCCATATTTTCTAAAAACAGGTTTTAAAAAACGTGTTAAGGATAAAAAGTAAACAGAGTAAATTAAAATATGCACAGATAAGCAATAATTACTAACCCACACCTACAAACTCTCTCCCCGCCCCATAACCTAATTTCCCCCACATTCCCTGAATAAACTGGGTTGAGTCCCAACCAGAGTCCACAAACTGCCAAACATGTTGCCAGGTGAGTCAGACTGGATAAATAGGGGAAAGCTGAAGCTTGGGCCCAATATTCCCCTAAATAAATGGAGATTTATTTGTGCTTAAGTACTCCAGATCCCCATTCGTAGATGCCAATGCCCCTTTAGTCCTCATTTCACTTTTCAATATCTGTGGAGGAACATCAACTTTGTATCCTAGTTTTGTTTTTAGAGAAGGGAACAGCTTCACCAGCTCCCTCACAGCCACACACTTCCTTGGAACATAGTTGCATTATTTTCAAAATATTACATTTTGCCAAAACCGTACTGAGATGGTGGTGTTCCATGAATAAAATTTTGCTTATGCCCTGATCGCTTGGATCATTGGAGATTATAGGAATGTCTAGGAGTTTATTTAAGCAAGCGCCTTTCAATTTTTTTCAACTATGCTTAGATCCTAACCCAAAGACCTTGGCACCATATAACTATTGTTGGGCTACAATGGCTTTGTAAGCTGTAAGGATGGGCTTCTGCAAGAAGCCTCCAAAATCCCTTTTAAATTAACTCAGGCCCACAGTGGTTAACGTCCTAGTTTTTAAGGTTTTAACGTGTGGCTTCCACTGCTACTTACTATTCAATGTTACCCTCAGATATTTGTAAGAAGAGCATTACGTTACAGTAATTCCTCCTAATTCCCAGTTAAACAGCTTGCAACTCTTCCCAAATACCAGGGTATTTATTTTTTACAAGTCTCTTATAGGTTTGTTCTTGTGGTAAGCATTCAGTTTTTTTTGTAGACCCACCCACGTTGCATCAAAAATGACTAAATCTTTTACCACACTAATACTTTAGCGCACTCTTGCAGAATTTTCTTACAACTGACTATCTCTACGTTTCTCCTTTTCCCTTTTTCTTCCTTTCTACTTTGGGTGAAAGTCTGATGATGAAAAATATTTCCCGGTCTCAAAAAATTTGTGTTATTGCTTATCACCTGCATTCACCTGCATAACGTAAGCATTGCTTCTGATTGGCGGGAACAGCTAATTCTGTGAGGAGACAAATTGAGACGACTAAAGTAGTTGTTTCTTTCCTAAGAAGCTTAGCTGGTGAAGCTTTAGTCCGGTACTTTTGATGAAGTTTTGTAAGTGACAAATTCTTTTAGCAGGATTTCTTTACTGCAACCCCAAAGTCTGTGAACTTTCAGTCCCTTAAATGTGTTACCTTACATGTTTTCATGACTGGATATTAGAAAACAAAGTTACGGACCATTGCATTGGGTCACCTCAGCAGTAAATGCGAGAGAGTTCATGCTTCTCTAGGCAGTCCTGTAAAATGTAGCTCTTTCCGACAATCACTTTCTCTGGTGATCAGTCATGATCCACTCCAGCAAGGGCTTCTGACACAATACAGCAGCAAGGCAGGGCTCAGGTCTCTGAAAAAGTTGTGTGTCTCAATCACTAGGGACAATTCAGAGACTGCCTACTTCAGCGATGAGATACAGTCTTCTGGCCGGCCAACAAGAAGGTCAGATCTTTGTATAACAGAGCAAAATATCTCAGTGATGAGGAAAATTGAATTACACCCAGCGTGACAATTTATCATTAAATTTAGGTACATTTAAAGCTATTAATTGATCGCCTGCATCTGATGTATCCTCCCCTTTTTAGTACAAAGTGACGTCATCCCAAAGGTGAGAGGATGAGATGATAACACTGAGAATCTCATCTGTGAATATTTGCCCAGAAATAATATGAACTTTGTGGTAATCCTTGGTCTGAAGGTCTATTGTGACTGAAGTACAATGTTGATAGGATTGAAGGGTTCCAGATTCACAAAAGGGATCGATCTGTTGATCCCCCATCATTGGTGTGCCATGCACAGATCGTGAGCTTTTTTTTAAAACCTCCACGCAATGGAAACCCCATCAATAGAATTGAGAAAGGATGGATTAGCAACCAAGAGATTATTCCCAGAAGAAACCAAGTAAAGTTTGAGTTGATTTTTAAGGCCAGTTTTAGAAGTACACACTGAGGAACTAACTGTATCAGTGTCTAACTGGGACTCTCACATTTGTAAAAAATAATTCAACAGTCTTCCCAATCGAATTATCATTTTAACACACATTCCTTGCTGCTACCAGTGTAAATATATTATATGTCACCAGTGCCTTTTGAGCGGGCAAGAGACCGTAACCATGGAAGCATTGACCCAAGATCACACAGGGTTTATATTCTAAAGCTCTCATTGTGAGGGGAAATTGTTTAAGAGACTGTTCAGCTTTTGGTGAACTGAAGGTCATTTAAAAACAGATTAGCAACACGTAATCCCTTTAAATTGTGAACCCTGTTTTTAATAGCTAGAGCCAGCCATTGGTGTGGGTCATAGCGAAACAATACGCAGATCTTGCTCCATCTTTTGATTTGCAATGACCGCTCACTGAATTGAGTCGTTGCTGGCTAATATGGCTATGGTCAGCTCGGTTACTTCAGATGTCCATTCTAATGTTCAGCATAGCAAGGGCTGGTAAACAATCTTTTCTCTCAAGGTTCCCTCCAGTCTCTTACCAGTGCAGCTCGGGAACCAACATTATTTGACCTTTGATCCTACTTAGAGGAATTTCGCGGGTGTTCAATTTTGCCAGTGACGTTTTCCCTTTTTAGTCTTTGTGAAGTTTGCAAATTTCATTTTCATCCTCGTAAAGTTTATCTGCTCTTCGCAAGTTAATTTCATGTTTGGCAATGTAATTGTCAACCTCATCTCTCGGTAATGATGAATGCGTGGAATTATTTTTTTTCTGCATTTTAACACTTTCCAGGTTTTTTTTGTGTTTCATATGAAATGCACTCTAGGTTTTTTGGCTGCAAGTTTTCTTTTTGCAAGAAAATGTTTTTGAAAAGTCACGGGCCCTATCATGATCCCATTTTCTGCCCGACGCCGTGGTGTACGTCATATGTGCTCTTCTTTATTGCATCTGAAATAGCTTTAACTTAGCATAGGTTTTCCTAACACCAAAGCTTAACCTTTCGAAGTCCCATGGATTTTCTGCTGCTCAGGGTACATATTATGCTGCTCAAAACGTGACAGCATTACTTTATCTGGCAGAGGCCTGTAATCCTCTGACCTTTGACTTTGCTCGTGGGGTCTGCCTATTTCCTGCTCTCAAACCCCACATGGCCTATGACCTATCCCCTTGATTACTCAGTGCTAGGCCTTCCCTTTGTCTTTCTCACGGCTTTGACAGCATCTACTTGTTATCTTCTACTACATCTCCTGGCCGTCTGCCACAAATCTTTACCCAACTCTTTCTATGAAGTGAAAGGAAAGGTGTTATTCCTGGGCAACCACCTCCCTGCCCTACACACATTCTCATATTATGAGTAGGGGTGGGCGGAATTTGTGAAATTGCCTTTCGCAAAATATCGTGAAACGGCAAAAAATCTCTGCGAACACGTGGAATTTCGCGTGCTCACAGAGATTTCGGGGGCACGGATTCTTTGCGAGTTCACATGCCTCTCTTGTTTATAAAAGGTCAGAGACTGATCAGATCAGCAGATGAGGAGAAATAACTAGCTCATGGTCACAGGAACTGCACATGGATTGCGCTCATGAAAGTAAAGGATGCAAAGGCCTCCATCATGCATCACACCTAATTTTCGAGTGTAGATATGGGGAGAAAACAAACCTGCCCAGCCTCGACAAAGCTCACAATTTTTTGGGGCTGATTAATGAGTTACTGAATTTGAGCTTAAACTCGGGTACCTGCTTTATTTATATCTGTAAGTGCTTCCTGTTCAGGTTTAATTTTTGTGACAGGAGAATCGTGCCAGAATGAATCCTTCCCTGCATTTATCCAAGAAGACGCCACCATTATGTGCGATACCTCTACTCAACTGGAGTACTTTCTACTGGCTAATCAGTAAGTGCTACCTGGTTGGGTAAATGTATACGGCTTTTCCTACACTACAGCTCCGTAAAGGGCTAGAAGAGTTGTCTCCAGAGACAATTTTTGTGTAACTCTGCCATCGCGTCGAAGGGCTCCGTGGTTCCTTGAGTGAGCTGTCCATTATAGTGGGTAAAGGGCGGGAAGACAGTGCACACCGCTAGTGTGTGTGACGGGGCCAAAGGGCGGGGCTTCTATGCAAGTTCACATGCCTATTGTGTTTATAAAAGGTCAGAGACCAATCAGAGCAGCAGATGTGGAGAAAGAAGCTCCTGGTCACAGGAACTGCAAAGGGATTGCGCTCGTGAAAGTCAAGGATGCAAATGACTCCATCAAGCATCACAGCTAATTTTCAAGGGTAGATATGGGGAGAAAGCACACCTGCCCAGCCTCGACAAAGCTCATGATTTTTTTGTGCTGATTAATGAGTTACTGAACTTGAGCTTAAATTCGGGCACCTGTTTCATTTATATTTGTAAGTGCTTCGTATTGAGGTTTAATTTTTGTGACAGGAGCACTGTGCCAGAAAGAATCCTGCCCTGCATATTTATCCACTAAGATGCCACTGTTTGTGCAATGCAATTCTGTTCCGCCGCGGATTGCGGAAGTTTTGACATTTTTGCGTTCCCCGGGAACGCGAAAATGACGAAATTTCGCGGGTTCGGCGAGCGGAACAGAATTTTCCGCCCACCCCTAATTGTAGCTCTTAGACAAAGTTTAAATCGAGCCAGCGGTCGTGGCAGGGGCCCAGCTTAGTTAGTGAGATTTGAGGGTGACGTAGGGGGAAGAATCTCAAATTGCACACATAACAAGTAGTGGGCTGCAGGGTCAGTACTGATTTGCATATTGTGGGCCCATGTGGCTGATATTGAGTTTTGTGGACAGGTATTCCAGTGCAATGGCAACGAATTACCTTTTACACCAAACTCAAGGTCAACCCACCTAATTTTGAATTGGGCGGACTGCGAGTTTTATGCTAATAATGATGTAAAACTTCCTCCGACGGCCCAATGGAGGGGCTATCAGATGTAAACCTTCTTACCATCTGCCCTATTTAGATCGGACGGTTGGATTACTTATTATTTTACAGTGCACCACCACCAGGTATATCCTTGCTATGAGGGATAGTAAAAAAAGAAAAATGATCTCCACATCATGGACGAAAACTCCTTAAACAATCCCCATCCTTGACGCTTTGCCACTGGTTGTAGGTGGGGCCCACCGGAACTCGTTTTCTGGGGCCAGAGCTAGAGAGAGAGAATAAACAAAAGGGGAAAGGAGGAGGAAGAGAAAGACAGAAAAGAGTGACAAAAGTCAAAAGCAGGGATGAGAAGAAGATGCTAGAATAAGATAAAGGGGAAGGATTAACCAGGCATGAGGGGAAATTAAGACTATGCTGCCTTGGTTTTTGGCCCCTTGAACTTCGATAATGTTATTGGAGCTTGCAAATATCATGTCACCTCTGACACACTGTGTGAAGCAGCAGCCTTTGCATACTCTATGCAATGCTGGATCCATAGAGGGAAGCTGCCTTAAAGGCAGGAGCACTGGAATTTAGGGGCAATGCAGAACCAATTTACAAGGGAGCAGTGACTTCTTTGATTGTCATTGAAAGGAAAATTATGTTTTATGGAACTGCAAAGTTAAAATATGCAACACATTGAGTTGCATTATGGCTTACTTAATTTGACATTTTAACATCCCGATGCAATGGGGATTCCAGTACTGAAAAGTGCATAAGATGCTAAAAAACACGTATACGCCTTCAACAGATCCTATTCACAAAATGATTTAGTAACAAATAATTAGTTTATTTAGCATGGAAGTACAGGAACATATTTTAGTAACACCGAACAAATGCATTTATTGTTTCATAACATTGACAAGCAGTGTCAGGCCGGCATGGCCCACGGGTAGTGGGGCAGTGTGGGGGCAAGAGGGAGGGAGAATTTGGGGGGGGACTGGGCACAATGTAAAATAAAATAAAAATACACTTACCTTGCTGCCGGTTCTGCGCGTTTCCGCTCCTGCTCTCCTACGTCTCGGACTCCAGGAAGCACAGCCAAGTTCCCTGACCAATCACAATGTTGCAATGCAGTGTTGTGGTTGGTAAGCAGCCAGGCTTCCCTGACCAATCACAATGCTGCAATGCAGCATTTTGATAGGTCTGAGCGCCATCGTACTGTGCTCAGCCAGGGACTGGGGACCTAGGCATGTTCTCGATGCAGGCTGTAATGCAACCTGCATGGAGATCAGGGAAGCTGTGCATGACTGTTTTGGGCGGCCCAAGAGGTCCGGCCAAACAGTCGTTACACGCTTATAAAGGTTCTATCACTCCTCCCCTGCTCTGCAGCAGGAGGACAAAATAAAATGATAACATTTCGTTATTATCATTTTCTTTTTTTCTTTTTTTACTGCTACAAGGCAGTGGGGCGATTCTCCTCTACCTTAGCGGAGGAGCCGCCACTGTGGACAAGCATAAAAAACCATGTTTGCAAAATTGTGGTGTTTTGAAACACTGTGGCTCTGATTACGATGTCTGTCATAGTTGTCTCTGACCTTCATCGCTGCAGATGGTAATCGATGACCTCAGGTCAGCGGGTCCGACACTGCATTTTGGATGCAACCCCACATGGTGGGTTGCAAACTTCCATTTTTCAATGCCAGCCGCACAAGCTCCCATTGAAAAAAGGAAGTTTTTTAACATCCCTGCACCATGTGGCAGGCACCTCATGTTAGGGATGTGAAGGGGGGCACCTATGCCACTTGGAGAGGGCAAGTGGGCCCCCAATGACACTTTCCGACATAATCCTGATTGTAGAAATGCTGTCCTTAAAGGATTATGGGGCCTATCCGAATGGCCGGCGGGCTCCTTGAGCCCGGTGGAACCAAGTAGGATTCCCCAGCAGGTTTAAACATCATTGTAATACAGCGGTTGGAGTTTAAACCTGCAATGACAGTCAGAAAGCCTCTGACCAGCGGTCGGAAGCTTTCTGACCGACACTGGAAATAGGCCCTGTGTGTTTGAGGTTTATAGATGTGTCTCTTTGTCACTGGTAAAACAGGGGTATGGCAAACATGTGATATTGATGTTTTTCTGAGCGTTATGTGTGCAGTGCCGATGGCATCTGTATCATTGTATTTGCTCCTACCGCACCCACCCAGAAAGAGGGGAAAGATCCAAACCTTTTGTTGAATACGAGAAACCACAACTGCGTCCACTCATAAAGAGGAAGTGATGACCAAAACACACATACCCAGGAAAAGCTTGGTGTTGATCACATGGGACAGGCACAGGTACATGGATACCATGGGGCAGGAGACACCAGCGAGTTACATCAGGCAGCACTGCCCTGAGCAGCCTAAAATTATAAGCACTCTTAACAATGCTAACACATACTTACAATCCAAATAGGCACTTACTAACACCCTCAACAAGTATAGTGCTGATGTCTACGATGATACGCGGAAACACACCAACAGGAACAGCTGAAAAGAGCAGTGGCGGCTCGCACAAGTAAGAGCGGTGAGCAGAGCGGGGTGGGGGTGGTGGAAGTCGACAGACAACGGGATAGGAAATATAAAATAAATAAATAAAACCATTTACTTTGCACTCACCGCATCGCCGACGCGGCAATTCGGTGAGCGCAAAGTAAGTGTTTTTTTTAAAATATTAATATTACTTATCACGTCATCTGTCGACTTCTACCACCCCCTCTAACCTGCACCCACCCACCACTCTTACCTGCGTGAGCAGATACTGGACAAGAGTTAAGCATAAGGTCAAATAACCCACACTCCTACCGTGATCCACCCTGCAGCGACAGCCCTGAAAGACTTAACCTTCAGGTGGTTTTGACTTGGAGGCTGCAGTGATCCACACTTCTTCAGAACACTATGACAGGAAGAACTCTGCACTCTGCACACTAACACTTGTAGAATACTTGACATGAAATGTCTACAGGACACCTCACATGAATGACCTTCAATGGGACATTAAAAGGGAAAAAAACGAGAACCACAGACACTGTGGTCTAGAACTAAGTGCCCAAACGAGACATTTAATTGGGCAACATAGTCATATTCTATATAACATCTGCATTACATTAAATTTCATTACATGTTCACCCTCAGTCAGAGGGAGATGTGGTTATTTCTGAGGTTTCTCTAAGGTATCACTCATTTCCTCTGATGTCTTGAATTTGGATGCAGTAAATGGAGAACCTACCTAGAGAACTACCTACAATTGTAGGGCTGTGAGTGTTGGATACCAAAACTAGATTATAGGCCTAATTTAGAGTTCGTTGGACCACCATATTAGGATATAATGCACGTGTAATACAGCCGGGATATCAGTCACTTTGTGATGGCGTATCCCGTACACCAAACTATGTAGACAATAGTTACCCTACGGAAGGATTGCAGTAGCCTTTGTTAGAAAATGTAGCTACTCCTGTATCTTTTTTTAATGCTTTAATTGGGGTTTGTTTTGTTAGTTTTTTACATAGAAAGAGAAACAGACCATCTATTTTTCTTTTACGCCCATGGTGTAATATCATAGAATATTTCTCTATCAAACAATCCTGAAAGAAAACAAAAGAGAAATAATAAGATATACTACTTAACGAGGGGACACATAAACAACGCTGATGCAGTGCAGGGGTCCTGTGTCCAGCAATTACATTTTGCATATAACCTGCACAGTTTCTTGGTGCGGTTCTCTTCTTGCTTATACTGGAAAACTAAAAAAATCTAGAAAATTAATGGATTTTCTACCTTTTTCAAGGAACCTGTATGTTGACATCATGAGTATCGAATCTACACAACATTCAACCAGTGACTTTAGTGAATATGGGATGTTCTACATCTCGACTGATCCGCCATTGGCGTTTATTGTTGTCTTTCAGCTACTCCGCTAACAATTGGGTCTGGCCCTGAGCCTTGTCCCTTTTCACTGTACTGGCTCTGTGAGTTCAATAGTTTTCCCTTCAGCTTCTTTCCATCTGGATACTTCATTCATCCTGCTCACTACTCTTGTGACTGTACTGCACTTCCACGTCATTGCTATCTTGCACTTAGCCAATGCTATGGACAGGTTGAACAACCTAAATTTAACTATGTCTTGTTTGTGCCCACCCTCATGACAAGGAGGTAGGTTTATGGAGAGTGCAGTCATTCTTATTTCCTTATCTCTGTTCAGTTAGTCACCACTTTGTCTCAGAAAGGGTCCGCCTTTGAACAATTCCATACCACATGATAGAAGTTTACATTGTCGCTTCTCCATCTAGGACATCTATAACTTGCAGTAGCAGTGTCTGGTAACCTATTTTTCTACTCATGTTTTATATATAGTGCTTAATTTGTGAAAAAATAAGTGTCTGGCCCAAAGGTTTGCTCAGAAGCCTGTGGATGGAGGTATTGAATGTTGGGGTCCCAAATATCCTGGCTGCATAGTCATGATTGTAACTGATACCTCTTTAATCCTCCATTAGGCACTTCATGTCTAATTATTACTGTCTTCCAAGTCCTTTTTATTAGGTCTCGCCCACGCAGCTCACATGCGCTGCATAGGCAAAAATACTTTTTTCCGATCGCTTTGGCTTTTAAGCCAAAAACGTGCACGTGTTCCATTGCCATCAATGGCAACGCGTGCATGTGAGGCGATCTACTTGCGAGAGCACTCATAGCCATTTGGCAGCAATTATCGCTCCCGCAAGTGCAGGCCCCCCCCCGCGTAACCCCTGCTGCCGCGCAAGCTTGTTAAAGTCTTGACTCTAGCTTTGCTAGGCTTCTCCTTCCAATCACAGGAGCCATAAGCTCAGGACAAAGTTGTGCAGTGGCCTGAGATGTGACGTAGCCCCCAGGCAAGAAGTCCTTATGGAAAACTTCTCCATTTCGCAGTAACATTGGTAAACTGTGCCTTTCTTCCCTCAGAACGTCTCAACATTCAGAGCAGCTCGCCGAGGCCGCAGACGGATTTCTTTAAAAGGCAGAGTATTTTTAGATTTCACTTGTTCCCTTCTCTCTCCAGGTCCCTCAGCCTCTCCATGCGACTCCTTTGCTCCTTATCCCTCTGCACCTCCCTTTCCCCTTCCATCCTTGGGCCCCTCACCCTGCCCCTCCTTTGCCCCTTCTCTCTTCGCTCGCGCCTCTTTTCTCCTTCTCACCCCGAGCCCTCGCTCTACCTCCTCTGCCCCTTCTCTCCCCGGGCCCCACAGCCTCTCCCTGGGCCCCATCTGCCCATTCTTTCTCTAGGCCCCTCACCCTCTCTCTGTACCCACTTTGTCCCTTCTCTCCCCGGGCCACTCAGCCTCTCCTTCCCCGTCCTCGGCTCAGACTGACTGACGCCCACAGCGGGCTACTGGCCGGGCTCTGTGCCAGCACCTCACACAGCTCCCGACCCACAGAGGCAGGAAGAGCGATCAACGGCCAAGGGGAGCAGTACGCATGACAGAGGCTAGGACCAAGCCAGCCCTGACCCCGCTTCAGGCAGCCTGGCACAGGGGAGGCACTTCACTAGGAGTGCATGAAAGCAAAAAAGCATTGCATGTGGGCTGGGCACACACGCCATAGACATTTCTTTAGGATCACTACATGGCATCGTGAGGACCCTGCACCTAGGGCTCGTGAATAAATGCACTTACCATATCGATTGTGCACACCATGGGCATTTTCCTAGGGCCACTACATTGTGCAGTGGGCTTTGATCCCAGAGTACATTCATTGTAATGAGACTCGCTTGGAGCACGTTGCACATGGATTGTGCCACGGTCACTTTATGGCACACTGGAGACACTGCACCGGGACCACATCTCTCTGTACCCTGCGCAGGTGGTTGGTCGGGACATAGGGTATCACTACAAATTGTGGTCACCACACTTAGACCCTGATTGCATTTTGTTAATTTCATTTCCGTTCCAGACAGATGTTTGCACCTGAAGCGGGAAACCAAGTAGTATTTGCCCGGGTATTAATTAAATACACATGGGATATTTGTCCACGTACAAATTATGTTCTCACATGTTTTTGGCAGTATATACCTGGAGACACATTTTTATTGAGAAATGATATGGATTTGCGATATGCATAGATTGCAATGCGTTCTCCCGCTCGAATGTATTCCATATTACATTAAGATCATCGTCAGGTTTGACCCATCATCCCTTTGCAGGCAGAGGGCACAGAGAACTGGGCAAACAGCACAAGTGCAGCAAGTAAGTGCCCTAATTGGAGGCGCTAGGGGGCGCACAGCGGAATGGCTGCCTGAACTGCAGCTCCGCCGGGCGATATCACACGATGTGATTCATTGCCACTAAAACCCCCCCAAACCACCCTGCGAGACCACGATCGAGTGCGGGAAGATGTGGAGCACACTTGTATATTAGCGGGGGCGGCCGCTTCCCCTTCCTCGCGGAGAAAAACCGAGGTCGCTGTAACCCGCACCGGACTGCCTGACAACATGGCCGGCGGCCGACCGGAGGTATGTCGCGAGCAACGCACGAGCGGGAACAGGCAGGCCGCCTAACCCGACATCAGCGCCCATCCTTGCACACGGGCCGCCAGGGCCAGAGAACACGTCCACACCGCTGCAGGCCTGTGCACTAGCGGCGGAGTCCGCTTCCACATCGCCTGGGTTGCCTGACAAGATGGCGGCACCCCCTCCAGCAATGGCGATTTCGGCGGACTAACGCAGGCGGGCCCCTGCTCCCATAACGAGGCGCCTTGGCAGCAGACCAGCGGGTAGCAGGACTGGGCACACTACAGCGCACATAACGTCTGGGCACAGCGCTTTGGAGGCCTTCTGACGTCCGCCGATTCGGAGATCAAGGCGCAGGGGACTGGGGAGCGAACAGACATCGGGGCAAGGAATAACACGACCAAGGGGCAGAAGCCCCGGATGGACTAACAGCGTGGCGCCCTATCCGCACAGGCACGTAAGCAATCATCTCCCTCGACCCTCAACGCTGCGGCACTGGCCAGTGCACGCCGCTTCCATAGTCCTGCAGGAATACTACAACAAGAGAGGGCCACCTTGGGAACGACCTAGCCAGTGAGTACATCTGCTGACTACCACCAAAACGGAAACACGGCGACGTCGACCAGAGTGACGAGGGCGACTAGACCCCAGTTGAGTAAGGCGCCTTCACCGCCCGCCACCATGGGCAAGCCAGACAAGCAGCAGCCAAAACTCTCCTTTGATAATAGGAAGGGGTCTAAGACAGTGGATGACGCAACGGAGGCCGGCGGGTCTTCGGCCTCGCCACCATCTACCAACATGGAGAAGATCCTGCTGGCGATTCAATCAAATCTACAGGACATCAACGGGAAGTTGGACAATCTAACGTGCAGGATGGATGGCATGGCTGCCGGACAAGAACAGCACGGTGAACGACTGGATGAAGCCGAAACTAGGATCGCGGCGGTCGAAGATGAGGCGCGCACGTCCACCTCGAAATGCGCGGGAATGGAGCGCATCCTGGAGGTAATAAAAGCAAAGGAGGAGGATTTGGAAGCGCGCTCGAGGCGCAATAACGTGCGAATAGCGGGCCTGCCAGAATCCACCAACACAGGCCGCATGGAACAGTATGTCGAAGGGCTCTGCAGGGATATCTTTGGAGCGGAAGCCTTATCGCAGATCTTCATTGTGGAACGGGCCCATAGATCGCTAGGCCCCAAACCGCCACCAGGTGCTACGCCCCGACCGATAGTAGCGAGGATCCTAAATTACAGGGACTGAGACGTGATCCTCAGGCTTGCAAGGGAGAAGGGCAAAATCGTTCACCAGGGCAACACTCTGGAATTCTACCCCGATCACACGGTCGCTGTGCAGCAAGCACGTAGAGAATACACTACGGTGAAGGCCAAGCTGCGAGACTTAAACGTTGGGTATTCCATGTTGTATCCTGCCCGGCTGCGAGTGGTGTGGAAGGAACAGACGATAGTGCTACCAACACCTAAGGCGGCCCTAGAACTTGTCAAGAAAATACAGCAAGAGGCGAGGTCGGAAGCCAGACGAGACCAGAACAGAGACTCGGACTGAGGCGCCTGGACCACTCAAACGTCACACAGCGGTAGGGACTTCTGCACAAATTACCGCGAGGTACTGCTACACTGCCACTTTCGGCTGTCTATGCAAGGTATGTCGATGAACAACTGCTTGAGGTGAGCTGCTGGCGCTTTATTTTTGATTTGTGCAGTGGGCGGTGAAAGGGTGGGGAGCGGCTGAACTAACTGAGACTGTAGCCCTGTCCTGCCCTGACCTATCGCAAGCACTCATGTCCGTACTAAGCTACCGGGCCTCCCTCAGGAGATTTCAGGACAACGGCCATGTTGCGACTGCTCCTGCCGCTCATGAGAGCACTGGGTCGGGTCTTTTTGTGTACTCTATGCTCGCAAGCCCTCAGAACTGGAAGGGGGACAACCTAGAGAGTCGCAGAACAGTGGACATTATGCTCCGTCCCACGTTGCGAGATGTGCACTACTGGAAGTGCCTTGACCGCACAGGTTGCTGAGGTCCCGATTGGGTGTGACCGGACAATTATTAAGTGCGGGGAACGGGACACACTGCATTGAAGGGGAATGGCCCCTCCCCTGCGCGTCTGTGCATTATGGAATGGGGTTATGTTTTCTCTAGGTCTGCTTCATTGCCTACATCCAGCGCAGGGGTGGTAATGGAAATGTGGGCTTGTGGATTAATGGACACATATTTTGCGTTTTAGTTTGATTCAAGGTAATGTCGCCTGCACCTGTATATCGGGTGAAGTACTGTGCCACTAGCGGTCCTCCATGAGGGTACAACCCTACACGAGTTTTGCTATGAGCACCAAGTTGAAGGTTACACTGTTGAGGGAGTTGTGCTCTGTGAGGGTGAGGCTTCGGCAGGTTGGGGTTGCTGGAGTGGGAGGGACTTGGGGAGGGGGGATGCTTAACTGTTTACTAAGACCGAAGGTATTGCAAACCAGTACATTCTACATGTTGGCCCTGCTGGGGCGTGTGTGTGCAGGTGGTGCTCATGAAGCTGGAGGGGGTCGGGATGGGGGTGGACTGCTTGCGTGCTTAGGAATGAATGGTACTGTATCAAATGGGTACGCCAGGCTCCAGTACTAGTAGCAGGAACGGACTAAACGTCCTCACGTGGAATATACGGGGGTTCTCACGCCCACAGAAAATCAGGCAAGTGTTTGCCAGTCTCACCAGGTGGAATATTGACATTGCATTCCTGCAGGAATCGCACTTGGCACCGCATACTCACACTACATTGGGGTCGAGATGGGCGGGATCGTCCTACAGAGCCTCATATTCTTCCTATTCCCGGGGGGTACTCATTTTGGTCAAGAAAGGGGTACACTTTGAAGAGAGACATGTGACACAAGACCCAGCTGGCAGATACGTGCTAGTGTCCGGCAAGCTTAGGGGGCAACACATAACACTCCTCAACATATATGGCCCGAACATTGATGCACCTGACTTTTATCGGGAAATCTGGGGACACTTGCAGAACCACACTGGCACACACATTTTATGTGGGGGGGACTGGAACGTAACACTACGGGACGGGCTGGACCGGTCTTCCCAATCAGTGGAACAACACAAGCAGGCTAGGCTTATGATAGACCACATGATGAGCGATCTAGCATTAGCAGATATCTGGAGACTGCAACATACTGACGATCCTGGCGCTACTCACATCACAGCATCACACAATAGTTGGTCCAGACTGGACTATTGGCTAGGGTCCAGGGATATCGCACTATGGGCACGTACGGTAAAGGTGCTCCCACGCACATTGTCGGACCACAATCCGGTTGTATTACAGCTGGACATTCCACACTACACGCCCCCCCCCCTTTCACTGGCGATTTAACTCCCAGGCCCTCACGGACCCAGTATATGTTGACACCCTGACTAAGGCGATCAAGGACTACTTCCTTAATAACTCTCAAACTACTGACGACCCATGTCTACTTTGGGAAGCCTTTAAGGCCACGATAAGGGGCGTCTGCATTAGCACCACCGTAGGTGTACTCAAAGACATCAGGTGCCAGATCCGCCGCTGCGAAAGTCAGATGAGGGATCTTGAACTGCAATATGAAAACACACAGGACATACTGTTATTACCCCAACTGCGAGACTCACACACAGAACATGACGACTTCCTGGCGTCAGAAATCAAATATCTAGATCGCAAACACTCAGCCAGGGCTTTTGGTGAAGGGGGCAGGCCGGGGCGAGTACTGGCGCGGAAAATTTGTGAAGGGCGGGGGCATTCGGCTATCCTTCGGATCAAATCAGGGGCGGGTGTAGTTCAAACGCACTCGGCAGACATAGTCAAATGTTTTGCAGACTTCTACAGCACACTATACCAATCTCAACCAACAGCTACAGCGGAGGGAACTTACGAATACCTCCATGATGTGGCGATTGGCTGGCTGTCAGATGCCCACCGGGAATATCTGGCTCGGCAGATCACGGTAGAGGAGGTCACTGAAGTGATTGCATCGCTCCCGAATGGTAAGGCGCCAGGCCCCGATGGATACACGTCCGAATTTTACAAAAAATTTGTCGATATCATTGCCCCATATTTGGTGGACATGTACGGCACCTCCTTTGAGGGCTCCCTGCTCCCCCCCACTCTGCGTGAAGCTATGATCATTGCACTCCTCAAACCGGCCAAGAACCCGGACAATTGTGACTCCTACAGGCCCCTATCCCTAATAAATGTGGACTCAAAAATACTTGCAAAGTTGCTAGCTGTCAGATTGTCCCCCCTGATGACTCGCCTAGTGCTCCCGGACCAAGCGGGGTTCGTCCCCACGAGATCCACCTCACATAACACAAGGTCCCTGTTCGCTCTGGCGCATTATCTAAAACCCTCGGTTAAAGCAGTGGCTGTACTACTCGACGCCGCAAAAGCGTTTGATTCAATCGAATGGCGATACATGTTGACCGTCCTTAATAGGATGGGTTTTCCTAAAAGATTTGTTCAGTGGATTTCCTTGTTGTATACCAAGCCGTGTGCGAGGGTCCGGATAAATGGGTACGTTTCGGCCCCATTCGACATTGGTCGGGGAACAAGACAGGGATGCCCCCTATCACCCCTGCTCTTCGCACTGGCGTTGGAGCCACTGGCGTGCATAGTGCGTCAAAACTACAGGGAATCGGCGTTGCAATTTGTGTCCAGACCACTGCACATATCACTCTACGCGGACGACATGTTGCTTTATGTTCGCGATCCAGAAACACATTTAAACCCGCTCCTCAGGGAGTACATCCGATTTGGGAGCCACTCGGGGTTGGCGATAAATTGGTCCAAGTCCTCACTAATACCCCTCACCGATTCCACTGATTCCTTTGCACTAGATTATCCACTAGAGTGGCAGAGGGACCCGATATGCTATCTGGGTGTCATGTTTCATAGGGACCCAGACGAAGTCATGCGTGCGAATTATGGAGTGGTAGTCACCAAACTGGAAGATAAAGTCCGTCGCTGGATACACCTGCCATTATCCATAGCTGATCGAATAGCGATCGTCAAAATGAACATCTTGCCTAAGTTGTTATATCTTTTCAACAACATTCCCATCACGCCAACACGGGAGGTCTTTCGGCGCATCAAATCACTAGTACTAACCTTGATCTGGGCGGGTAAACAGGCTCGCATTGAACTACAGACCCTAACGCTCCCGGTAGCAAAGGGCGGTTTCGGGGTGCCCGACTTTCTCCTACATTACCTCTGTGCCCAGGCACAGTACGCAGCGTACTGGTACCATGAAGTCCCCTACGTTACACACGTGGCCATTGAGGAGGGGGATGCCCATCCGGTCCCCCTATCGGCGATATTGTCACACACTAGACCCCCGCTCCATTCAAAAGACATTAACACGGTAGACACCACGATCAAGGCATGGAATAAACTAGGACAATTGGCACACAAGACCCCATTATATGCGCCGAACATGCCGCTACAGCACCATCAGGCTTTATCAGTCACTAGCGAGAAAGTGGGGATGTCGCTCCTGTCCAGAGCTGGGATCGACAAAATGAGCGACGTATTTCAGGGAGGCACGTTTATAGAACTTGATAATCTGGATTATATACAAAATCAGACTCTTATGTTCCGCTTCACATATTACAGATTGACAAGGGCATTGAAGGGACATTACCCTTCATTCCCGGAGGAGCCGGAAACTCTAGCGCCATTACAGATGCTGATCACCACGAGTGATCTGTCTCACTTGGTATCCAAACTTTACACTGCTGCACAATCGGACATAGCAGGCCACACACTTAAAGCCAAGGAAAGATGGGATGCACTACTGGATGCTCCACTGACAGAGGTAGAATGGTACAGTTCATGCGCACTGACACAGATACTTACACCAAACGGGAATCTGAGGATTATCCATTTCAAGTTCATCCACCAAAGCTATTACACACCGGTGAAAATGCGCAGATACGGGCTACAGGAGGAAGACAAATGTAAGCGCTGCAACAGGGATGGGGCGGACTTCGTACATTTGGCATGGAAGTGTGAGCGTGTAGCAAGTTACTGGGAGGAGGTCACAGCTGCGTTGTCGAACATGTAAGAGGAAGAGGTGCACTGCACACCACAGATCTGCCTGCTTGGTATTATACCCCAACTCAGAGCGCTGAAGCGCAAATTCTGTGCTATCGCACTCCTGTTAGCCAAACGACAGGTGGCACAATGCTGGCACAGCCGTAAGGTACCGACTGTAAAGGTGTGGATGCATAGCATGTCTACTTGTAGGGATAAACTACAAACGTATGAGGAGGACTTGCCTGTTAAATCTAGGCCCAAAGATGTGTGGTGCTTTTTGACGGACTATCTGAACTCCTTACAGGAGAACGGGGAGGATTAGTTGATGTGCGGGTGTCGCTGTAAGGTGAATGACTGCCGTGTGGTTATGGCCCCTGGAGACTACTTGGAGGGAATTATGGAACACTGCTTAGCTCACTGTATAGGATGTAAATGAGAGCAATGAGAGGTCTTAAGTTGGGGAAGTTAGAGTTCGGTTGATAAAATCACAAAATGTAAGACTCATGTCGATTGTACAATGCGTGCCCTGACTGGATAATACCGGATGGTTCTATCTACCGTCAACAAGTAGCTTTACATATTATCTGTGATTGTACTGCCCTAACACGGTGAAGTGGCGAGCCGGCCTCAGGGTTGTAGGCTCATGCTGTGTATTCTGCTTTATGTTAATAAAGGTCTTACGCAAAAAAAAAAAAAAAAAAAAAAGTAAGTGCCCTAATTGGCATCACGTTTTATGTGCAATCAGCAGTGTGCACCAAAACTGAATCTACCAAAAAACACCTTTCCCGCCTTCACCCCAGCTAACCGCTCTCCAGTCGGCCGTCTGTTTCCTTTATATATTGTCTTCTGCCCGATACCTGCCATTCTCTATGCCCCATATTCCTCTGCACACCCCCCTCACTGTGGCCCCATTGGACTGTATCTCCTGTCCGTCTCCATTTGGTCCTCTTTAATCTCTCTGTCCTGGGCTTCCTAACTCTCTTCCTGTGACCCTTTTCCCTTACTCCCCCTGCCCTAGTACATTGTTCCCTGTGCCCCATTTGCCCTGTATCCTTAACTATCCTCATTCTCTCCATGTGTCCCCTTCAATGCCTATGCCCACTTAGCCCACTCTTTTTCTCTGTCCCCAGTCTTTCCGTCTGCCCCTTTGCCTATCTAACCTATGCCATCTTTGCCCTGTCTCCCTCTCCATCCTTATGAAGCAAACAGAGGAGGGGTGCACTGCTATTTTTCCACGAGTTTGTATCAAATCCCGAATTTCAATTAGTTAGGGTGCTCCTACAGGTGACATGTCCATCCATGCATGTCAATATTTAATGCCGGATTGTGCAACCATCAAAGTGTGAATGCATCCCTGCCAACGAAAAATCAAATATTGCTGTACACTTTATGGAATCCAAACACAACATCTCTCAATTGAAATTTATGGTTCTTGAAATCATTAAAAAACGAGAAGGTATAGACAATAATAAACATTTGTTACAACGTGAGATTGCATGGATCTGCAAATTGCAATCAATGAAGCCGTGTGGACTTAATGACCGGCTGGAATTCAGCTGTTTTATTTAGCCACTATTCTGGTGGTTTTCTGATAGAATATTTCCTTACTGTGTGGTTACATTGCAATTGCATTTATTACTTTCATTTATGTTGATGCATTGACACTCTCAATCATGCCCGCCATACTCGCTTGCCATACACATTGTCCTTTGTTTATTTTTGTGTTATACTCGCCCCACGTGATCGCAACAGCCGATTCGCGCTACTTCTTAACCATTAATGACACTCCCCAAACATTCGTAAACACTCAAGACTACTCATTTGGAACCTCAAGTAAGTTTGGCTAATATGCACGGATGATTGTTATTGTTAATATTTGCCCATACGATTCCTAGAGGCGATGTTATTCGTTATGGTGCAAGTCGAGCATTAAACTTAATATATAGTCTCGTAGTTATCCCCGGTTCGGTTTAAGCTGAGCCACTGCATTTAACACATAATCCCATCGAGGTTAGTTAATATATTTAACACCTCGTCACTTAGCAGAATCAGTTTTTCACTAGTTTTAGTTGTAGTAAACATTGTGTCACCTTTCATATGTTGCAGTAAACATTGTGTCACCTGTCATATGTTCAAACACGCATTTAGAGCCATGATTACATACTAATCGCAAGCAATGAGTGATGTGTTAATCTGATGGTTATAAGTATTCTCATAGCTGTATCCTTATGTTTTAGGGCTCCTTGATATGCATTGGAGTATTGAATAATGCATAAACATCGACTTTGAATGATGAATATACATTAAGCCTGATATGAATTGAAATATCAGTTTTGAAAAATAAAGAAATTTTTGAAAATGTTGAAACTTAAAAGATACTTTGGTGGAGTCTTTCTATTAAGAACCTATGGTGTGCCCATGGCAGGGATGCATTCACACTTTGATGGTTGCACAATTCCCTCTCCATCCTTACCATCAATCTGGTCCTTTGGCCTCTCTTTCTCTGACCACTTGCCACCTTCCTGGGCCCCTTCACCAGGTAGCCCCTAGCCTGGGCTCTCCCATTCCTCCTTTATTGTGGCCCCTTTGCCCATAGATCCTGCACTCTCTTTGTGCCTCTTTAGCTGGCTGTGTTTCCTTGCCCTCTTGTTCTCTTAGGCTCCGTTCCATCTCCTTGTGTTCCCTTTTCCCTACACCCCCCATACCCTTCTTCTCTCTTAGGCCCCTCACCCTTTCTCTCTGCCTCTTTGTTCTTGTCTATGCTCTTTGCTTAACTTTTATTCTTGTGTCACGCTACTTGTTTTCCCTGTGCTTCGTGCCCGCCCACCTCGCTAAACTCAAAACCATTTGTTCCATCCTCTCCCTAGCCTCTCAACCGCCCGTCACTTTTCGCCCTTGTCTACTTGCATTTCACTTTTAAGCGTGTACGTGTATCTTAAGTATGGTTTTTGTGCACACTTGTCTCAAATCACACAAAAAACGTGCAGTGATTTACCACCTATTCTCTACAAGAAATTGTATTTTCTCTAATGTTAGCGTGCGAGCCTTTGCTTTGTACCATGTATGTGTGCTTACGAATGCGTCTCTGTGCGCATCCACAAGCTTTACTTCCCAGAACACACATGTGAAATGTGTCTGCTTTTAGTAGCAGCTGAACTGTGTATGCACATGCCTGTGCACTGCGACAATAATGTGAACAGCTTGTTTGATTGGCACTACCTTGCTGGTGAATGCACAGCACTATCCCTTGTTATGCACGTGCACATCACTGACGTGTTGACAGCACGGAGTAGTGTGCACTACTCTGTGGGTGTTGTATAGGGCACCTAATTTGTGTGTGCACGTCTCTGCTAAATATGTGCCTCCAGCAGGACTGCACACTAAAAACTGGCTAGCTCCCTAAAATGCGCAAGCTTATCTGTGATGAACCAAATGTTTATTTATTTATTTATTTATTTTTTAAGTTTCAAAAAGGAGTTTATTGAAATAAAGATTGCAATAAAGAAACGTACAATATCATCAATACAAGATGAAAAGCAATCAAGTCAAAAAGAAAAGAAGTAATATACTGCATTATAAAAGGAAGAAAAAAAAAGAAAAAGAAGAAAAAAGAAAAAAGGAGGGAAAAACGGGAGAGGGAAAAAAAATAAAGAAGAGCAATCTTCTAATGGAAAATGCAGTAAGAGCATAAAACATGTAGGATTAATACATAAAACTGTCATAGAGTAGAAAGAAAACAATCAATTAACACAGGAGAAGAAATGATAATGACCGTATCATGGGGGTTTAGGGACTTCTTCACGAGAAGGGTTATGTAATGGGTGAGATTGAGCAGATACATCTAAAAAAGCAGTACCTGGTAACCATAACAAATCTCGTTTGATAGCAAGCTGAACAGGATATACATATGCTCTGTCAAGTCTGTGATTATAGCAGACACCATACAACCAAGCCTGAAAAGAGACATTAGATGCATTCTTCCAGGACTTAGTGATTTGTTGAAAAGCCACCGCTAAGAGAAGGTCGATAATGGAAATATTGGAAGTGTGGGAAGACCATATGTCAGATAGGCTACCAAGAAAAATGTGGGTAAGGGAAAACGGAAAATGAGTAGAAAAAATAGTATTCATTTGTTCCCATATTTTGGACCAAAAAAGATGAATCAAAGGACACGTGAAAAGCATGTGTTTGAGATCAGCATGTGTATGGGATATTTTATTATTTTTAAAACTGTAATACCGAGCGCGGCACCCGCTTCAGGGACACCGCGCTCGGGTTCGTTATTTTTGCGTGTACATTAGTCCAGCTTTGACCCAGGATTGTAATGTTGTATTCCAATCCGGAGTCCTACAAGGAGCAAATTTGGGCCGCAACTAGCGCTCGGGCACGCCGCGTGAGTTTAATGAGGGACAGACACAGGAGCAGGTTAACTGGCTTCCTCGGCCATGCGTGTACTTCTGTCACGTCCAGCCGGATCTCTCTTTCTTAACTTACTCACATGGGCCTTGCGGACCACCCTCCATACTGCTGAAGGAGGGGGCGAGCATGTCCATTAAACTTCCCCGGGTATGGGAAACCAAGAGATCAATACAAGTCACCCCTGTTGCGTCACAGAGGCGACATTACAAGGATCAATGGGGCTGAAGGAGCTGTCCTGCGCATTTGACTGTTGGAAGGGGGCTGCTGCAGGTTCACCGGCACTGTGCACGAGAAGGCGCCTCCGGTCAGGTAAGGGCCTCTTATAAGTGAGGCTGCAGGACCTAGGCTTACTTGCATCCCTCACAGGCACTCACTCCTGTGGTCCGGCACTCCGTACCCTGCTACACGATAGCTCCTTCACACACTCAACTTCTGCTCACAAAGCCCTCAATTCTTCTTTACTTCATATTTCACACACAGGCCTTGCTCCTCAATGGGTGGTTGTTGCCAGTCACTGATGTGTGTGCTGGTCTTTCTGCATTGGGTAATTTTGTGTGCATTGGTGCAAGTTGGATGTTTAGCCCTGAGTTTCCTCGTGCCCTTTAATCCTGTTTGACTCTTCTTATTCTCAGTGTTCTTTCATGACAGGATTATGGCGCCCACTTGAAAATGCTAAACTGCCCCCGAAAATGTCTAAGTACATTAAAACGTATTAGAAACTACATTCTAGATGTGTTGTACATCAAAACAAGCATTTGCAATGCAATAAGTCTCGCATTTGAGCTATTGGCATTATAATTACCAATGCCTTTTATTTATGTAATTTAAAAAAACCTGCAAGTGGTGCGTAAACACGCACTTTGTACTTACAGTCGTTGCTTACGAGAAGCAACGCTAGCAGTAACTACGTCTCTTTTACTGCCAGCGGTGCTTTTTGTAAGCAAGTACTATAAATAAGAAATGTGTGTGTTTATGCACCGCTTTCAGCTTTCAAAACACATAAATAAAAGGCATTGTCATTTACAATGCCTATAGCTCAAACGCTCGCAAATGCGAGACCTATTGCATTGCAAATGCTTGTTAATGCCTGCTTTCTCCCAATGTCCTGTTTTTCCTTGGGTTGTTTCCTCATTCTTTTCAATGTTGTGTTTTTATTGCTCGTGTTCTTAATCAATATCTGTTTGGGGAAAAATAATTGTTAGTCTCCAAAAATGAGTGCTGGTGAGCCCCAAATACAACCACCCACTCAAGTTAAGCACTGCATATACTTTTGGAGAAGGTAATTACTTTGCAAACAAGTGTGCATTGTGAGACCAGGGGCGGGTTCTCCATAGGGGCGTTGATCACCCTCCTGCGAGCCGTTGGGATCCATTATATCTTATGCATTATCCCACCGGACAGGAGGTGTACTGCTGTGAGGCATGGTTTATTGCAGTGACCAGCTGGGGATGTGCAACTGAACTTAAAATGGTAGGTTGACGATGTTTTGTTTGTGTCGAGCCTGACATACGCAGTTCAGGCTTCGGCAGCCATCGCTGTCAGGAAGCTGGGGAAGCAAAGACACAGCCCCACTGTTCTGGATTGGGGCGCTTTGTGTGCCTGTCCCAGCCAACCCTCGCACTCCTATTATGCTGTTTACTATGAAAAACAGCATGAGAGCAGTGTTTTCATTGCTGAAGCGTGGGGTGCTTTAGTTTTCTGTGCTCAGCTCATCAGTACAGCAGGCAGCGCTGTGGATTTTAAATCGTCGCCCCAAAGGTGGGGAAAGAAGATGAACTGCTGAGGAAAAGGGATTATTTTTTTTATTATATTCCATCCTGTGTAATTAACTGGTGCTCATTTAAACCACTCCCATACTGACAAGGGGAGTTTGTTATATGTACAAACAGGCAAAAAACAATAAACATTTAATGTAGCAGCAGCATGATGCTTCTCATGGCCTTGTGGCCATGAGAAGCAAAAACATGAAAAAAAGTTACCCTATGAATGCCTCACCATTGTTGCGAGACACCAGCCGACACTGTGCAAGTCAAGTAATGATCCTTTTCACTTTATGTTATTTTATGTTAGAAAAACTCATAAAGCACATGTCCACCCAAGGGTTTCTTGGCAGGGTGACAACCAAGAAGGAGAGAAGAGAGGGCTCCGGCTAATTAAAGAACTTGCTTTAACAGCCAGGCCATCAAAATCTTCCTGAACCTCAGGAAGTTAGGTTCCAACCTGCCCAAGGAAGGGAGTCGGATAAGTTGCGATCTATATCTGTTTTACATGTCACCTTAACCCGGTCCAGTTCTGTACTGTCTAGATTTTGTAGGACAATATATAACTGACTTGCAGTTCTCCTCTTTAACCCAGAGAAAGGATCTTTCTTGGCATCTTAGTTTTGAGGGTTCAGAGTTCTCACATTTCAAGGAGAAGTGCATCATTTTGATAAGACAGGCAAGCATTAAAAATAGTTTTCTAAAGATTAGGATTTTTCCATCTCTTCATAGAGACTGGCTGGCATACTGACTAGTTAAATTGGGCATCATAGCTTTAACTGTGAACAATATGGTCTGTCAAGTTTCACAATGAAAACACCCCTAACATTCACGAGCTGTCTGGCAGCTTAAGGACGACCCAGCTGCTTCTTTTTTTATTTCTAACATAGGTTGCAATTGTGTGTTGTGTTAGTGTATATTTTATATATTTTGTCGCTTCACTCTTTTCTGAGTCTACCTATTACACTAGACACTGGTACTGCACTTTCAAGAATTAGTGATACAAGTCTGGAACTCTGTGCCGCCCCTCAATCACTCTGCTGCCACTCCATATTAGGACAAGGAGCAAAGTCTGTAATTTAAAGCAAGCTCACAGGTGGAACCACTGGCAGGTTTACAAAGTAATAGCAATAGAGAAGCATCACCATTTTCACAAATTTGGTTCACTATTGACACCGTAAAACACCTCCAGAAAGCCATGCTTTCCTGAAAGGGTGACCTAGTCAACAAGCTGCTCCCATGAACATCTGCATCCAAATGATATACTTTGACACTCAGATATTTGAGTGTGTCCTGAGCCCACCTCAAGTGTGTGTTCGTGGGTACACACAAGGCTACTACATTTAATCGACAGGCCAAAACAACTCAGCAAAATCTTCTATTATTGCAATCATTTATAAGTTACGTAAAGAGTAAGTCAACTATAGAAATACATCATGCGACTAAAGAGAGAGAATGTGTAGCATTTGAAAGATTATCATCCCCCTCGGATCAACTTCCAAGAGTTTGCGGCAAGCTATAAGTTTTATGGTGAGAGAAAAGAGCAGGGGTGACAACGGACACCACTATCTGGCATCCCTCTGAACTTCCCAAATGCAACAAAGAGGAACAGAGATTAAGCCTTCCCTTGCTCTCCAAAAGGCTACCTACAAAAACTCACCAAACGAAAAGGACTGTAAAACAAACTGTTAACTCTGAGCATCCCATGTGGACGCTCAGAATTAAAACGCTGGTCTTATATACTTCTCACCTAGGGAAGAAAAACCCAAAAGGTTGTAAATAATGCCCTCACCCAATAGATAGATGCTCCGAGTGTGTTGACAAGGAGGCAAGTATTGTTAGCGGCCCAATGATGAAGCATGCCACTATCTAGTGGGTGAGGGCAATTATTTACAACCTTTTGGGTTGGACACCTCAAATAATAATAAATGTCAAACACTACAGTGGACTAATGTAATGTGTTAAATTGAGATAAATCAAGATAAATAAATAATATTTTTTTTCTAAGCAACTTTGTTGTATTTTGCATGGCATCTGCTCTGTCCTTTACATAATGGGCCTTAAGAAGGCTGCATCAGCTCTTAGGGCAAAGAGACCTATAGCTCGGCTCCTGACTTTGCTCTTGCTTTTTTCTTTACATTTGATGGTTTGCTGATCTCTAACTACAGGGTACAAAATAAAATCTCTGAAGGGGAAAAAAATAAAATTTTGCAGGTGAGAAGTGGAACGTATGAAAATTATAAACTTTGGAAAATGGGATATTTATGAGTGAAAACTGTACAAGAGAAAGAAATATAGAGGCTTATTTATGAGCCCTTGCGTCACTTTTGCGACGCCGGTGCATCACTTTTTGTGACGCACCAGCAGAGTTTAAAAGCGCCATGTTGTGTCATATTTACAAAGTGACGCATCTAGGTAGATGCGTCACTTTGTAAACCCCTGCGCCACATTATACCTGCGCCAGGTATAATGTATGCAGGGGGGGCGTTCTGATGCAAGTAAGCCTCGTAGAAGTAAAAGCGGCAATATCTTACGCTTGCCTAACAGCAGGCGTAAGACTAAAGCAGGCACATTTAAAATGGGACTTGCCCATGTGTAATGATCCATTGATGGAGTTGCATCACTTTCGTGACACACTTCAGCAATGCGTCACTTTTGCGCCTCAATATACGTCAGAAATACTGACGTATCTGTAACTCCTTGCGACATGATGCGTCATACTGTAAATAAGATGCATCAGTGGTGTCGCAAGGAGGGCGCAATGAAACATGACGCATCGCTGTTTTCACGCAGCGATGCGCCACTTTTCATAAATGAGGCCCATAGTATTTGTTGGCGAGAAAACGAGCATTTTATTATACGAAATTGAGCATTTAGCGATAAGTAAGGAGGTTCTTGAATTTGTAAAAGGGGCATGTTTTATTTGAAATGGAACATTTAAGTGCTAGCACTGTGACGTGTGATGCTGAGAAAGGCGATAACTGGATGTGAGAAGGGAGACTTTTGAAGAGGATTTAAAGAGACACCGCTGAAAGTTGCTGCCGTGTCCCCTCACTGGCCTTAAGAGTTGTAATTTGTGGAGTAGGGAAGAGCGTGTTCTGTGTACTCCTCTCCGAGTGGAGTTACAAGAAAGCTCTGAATATAAACAGAGAGGGGACCCTCCCCATGGCAACAGGCGAAAGCAAAGCCTGCAGGCGCACGTATTTATATCTCGTGAGCCAGACAGTCAGCCTTCCTTTTATTAGGGATTTTTTTATTCTGTGAAGGTCAGCCTGGCAAAGCACAGCAAAGTTACAAGAGCGCCCGCCATGCAACCTATGTATGGGAAAAGCCCCGTTACACGAGCAGCTGTTACTCAGCTTATGCACAGGGCTACAACACCGGCCCTGGTCCTGCCAGCGAGGGGATGAGTGGGGGGAGGCAGGGGGCATTGCATGAAAGATTGTCATCCACCCATATATGAAGATCACCGCCTTAAAAACATGCTGCACTCAAACGAATGGGCTTACCTTTTTGATATACTGAGGTTAAACTGTCTATGCAATCAGGTGTCCCAGGAATGGGGCCACTTCTGAAACAACACTACCACCATCCGATCATGCCAACATCAGACAGTGAATGGAGGTTCCTATGATGCAAGACCACTCAGGATCCAGTGATTGCAATCACCCAGACTGTGAATGGAGGTTCCTATGACACAACACCACTCAGGATCCAGTCCGTGCAATCACCCAGACTGTGAATGGAGGTTCCTATGATACAACACCACTCAGAATCCAGTCCATGCAATCACCCAGACTTTGAAGGAGGGCTCCTATGATGCAAGACCACTCAGGATCCAGTCTGTGCAATCACCCAGACTTTGAATGAGGGTTCCTATGATGCAAGACCACTCAAGATCCAGTCCGTGCAATCACCCAGACTGTGAATGGATGTTCCTATGATGCAAGACCACTCAGGATCCAGTCCGTGCAATCACCCAGACTGGGAATGGGGCAATTATCATGCAAGTGGCGTAACAAAGGCTCCTGCAGCACCTGCAAGGTGGGGGGCCTTGGAGCTCCAGGGCCCCCCCCTCAGCACAATATCCTAGCTTGAGGGTGTAGTTGTGACTAGGGCCTGCTGTGTGTGCATGTTATGTTAGCATGTCTTATTAGAAGTGTAAATGCCATTTTACCTTTTGCTGCTTTTGCACACAACACTGCATAGCTGATTTTGTAATTTAGCCTTCACGAAGGTCTATACAAGAGAAAAGGTTTGTTTTCGACATCTCTAGACTTACATCGTGCCACTAGTCTGCACAGTGAGTGCTAAAGCCGTCAAGGTTATCAAAACATGTTCGTTGTTTTTCGACATGTTCGGGTAACTTTTTCTAGACACAACATTTTGGCAGCTGTGAGCCAAGTAAGATTCTGGTGTCCTTATTATCACACACTAGCCATGATTTCACACACTTGGAAGATTTCCGTTTCCAGGGATGCAGAGAGTCTATGCTGATCCAGATGCAATTTACTCTTACTGAGCGGAAAAGTAATCGGATCCCCCAAAACAAGCCTAGGAGACCTTCTATAGTTTATAATACATAGTTACTATATAGGGAGGGTGTTAAAACTAGGCGCTATAGGACCTGTTTTCACCATCATTGTAATATGATTTCTCCTTTTGTATTTTACGGAATTGTAAGCATGCTGACCATATTCTTTTTAATCATATGTCTGCTTATGTTGGCTAAGATACTGCATATGAGATCACATCGTTAAAATAAATATTTTAACCTTAACGTGTCTCTTATTTACTCCTGTTGTGGACTGGTATGAGAGTATAGCAAAAGAGTGTTCTCACTTCCCACCATTCCTGAGATGGTCCTAAGTCGCATGTTCTAGGTTGTCTAACCATTGGTTACTTTGCTATAGGACGAAGAGCTAATGTGACACTGATGCTAGCTGTTTGGGGTTTTTTCTAGGTATTGAGGTGAGTTTCTGGTACACCACAATTTACTGATGTCCAAGGTCTCTGTGCACAGTTCTGTGTATGAGCAGGATCCTTGCAACATGGCGCCGCCAACAAGTGTGGTCTTATTGTGAGACACTTGAATAGTGCTTATATCAGTCTATGACCCCCTCACTATTGTTTCCGGTTGACAGTAGTGACGGATAAAACCTACCTATAGTTATAGAGGTCATTTCAAGCTTGATATTTTAAAACGGTTTTCTATTCAATTACTACCCAGTTGTGCCTTTATATAAATTGCATTGTACTTCTTTATCACTGTGTTATTATGGCTGCGGTTGACATCCCAGCACACAGTCGGTTGGCTGTGCGGAATCACTTGCAGGATTACCTAATGTCATTGGATGGGCAGGCAGTTGTTTTTGTTGTAAAAGCTGACGCAGTGTACCCGTTTGAGTTGTTCTACTCATGGGTCACATTTCCTGCAGTTCATGCTGTGTCTGGTGTATTTCACACTTACACCCCAGCTGCCGCGCCTGCAGAGTACGCTCTATATAGGACAGTGGAAGTTCCGATTTCTGCTTGGCAGCATGCTGTTTGGTATAATGGCGCCCTCCCACACGTTATAACGGCGGTCAGACAAGGACTGTTGTCAATCCCAGGCGCAACTTGGCCTGTTTTAGCTGCTTATACCCCGCATCCTAATGCGGTGCTGTTAACACCCCTTTATGCCTCGACTATGTGAGTTATTAGGGGTCTGGTTCATTAAATTACCCATAACCTCCCGAGTGGGGACCCGGGTGGTGCAGTGCATCCAGTTGGAGGGGGCGGGCTGAAGCGTAGTCCCATCATGGTTAATGCAGTCATGGGCATGCGTCCCCAGGATAAGGATGAGATGCCTTTTTTTTCGGAAAAACACAGGATCCTTACCATAAGTTTGCAGAAAGACTTAGTGCCAGACGTAAATGACTGTACAACTTGGGGTGTGATTTTTGCGGCAGTCTATACTAGGTGCTTCGGCACCACGTCAATGGCTGTCCTACCCTCCGTCATTAAGCGTGTTCAGGATGAACACGGGCCGGAGGCGGCTGTGGAGTTGGGAATGCAACTCGTGAGAGCGTTTGTCATGGTAAGCGATCTCGTCCTTGGAAATGTCAAGGGGGATGCTGTAAGTTTCCAGGTGTCTAATGCTTTGCCCGATGTCCCAGATGCCGACGAACCCCATCAGTTACCGAAAATTATTACGGAGGCTTACAAGACCGTTGGCCTTAATAGTTTGGGTGTTAAGCCTTTTTCTAAAAAACAAACACAGCAGCAAACTCAACAAGCATCATCTGATAATGATGACCGCCCAAATGTTCAGAAACAAAATTGGAGTAAGAAAAAAAAACAGGGGACACAGCAACAGAAACAGGGGTACCGTCCTGCTTCACCTACACCTGCCTCTACTGAGCGTACATATGAGTTGCGCGACTGCAGTACTATTAAATTCACCTGATAGATTTAAGGTTCCTGAACAACGTTTTCCTCGCTCTTTGCAGGAAACATCGGTTTCACCCACCTGTGGAGAAGGCGGCGGCAGAGGTCGAGGTGCCCAACAGAGCCGTGAACAGCCACGCAAGGCTGATGGAAAAGACAAGCAAGGCGAGTCACAGCGACAAAGTCCCCACTTTTAAAAGAAGAAAGTTGCTGCATTAACAGCGAGATATGCCACAGATAGTCAGAACGCAGCTTCGGAATCTGACATGGGCGCTGACGCTGTTGGACAGCATGGCGGAGATTACCATAGTGCGAGAGGCCCTGCATCCACTACTGAAGGTGAGAGCGACTGACACCTTCGTTGTCGTTGAGACGGCTGACACTAGAAAGGCTCCCCCTGGCAGACTTTATGAAATTGTCCTTGTAATTGAAGGTGACATAGAACATACCATACTACCTATGATATATTGTTGGTGGAGGTCGACTGGCCGCCTCCTTTTGTCTTAGCTGCTCCCCAAGGGGAGGAGGTAATCCTCCCTAGTTTAGTGCACGCAGTGCCGAAAGAGCAGGCGTTGCATTTTGCAGAAGATTGGGCTAAGACGCTTGCGCCAGCTTTGTACCGTACTCACTGTCGATGGGACAAATTTTCCCCTCGACATGAGATCCCTTTGCGGTCAATGCCACAGCCTCAATACCCCATGCGGCGAGAAGCAAAAGCTTCTGTTGTGGAAATCCTTGAACAGTTAGAATATCAAGGTGTAATTGAAACATCTGTGTTTCTGATGAATGACCCCCTTTTTACTGTGACCAATCCAGATGGTTCGTATCGTTTGGTATTGGATTACCACCACTTAAACTCACATTGTCGTACGTGCGCAGTGCAGAATACTCACAGTTCTGCTCTTGTGGATAGTCTCGTGCATAAACGGTTTAAGACCACACTTGACATATCCAATGGTTTTTATGCCCACAATCTGTCCCCACTTAGTAGTCAATGGACAGCTTTTACCAGTGGTGGCAAACAAGGCTAATTTCACCGCTTGGCTATGGGCTATAAGAATAGTCCTGGTGTCTATGCCGCTCGCGTTGTCTCTATCTTGGAGGGGATCAAAACAGATGCATGTTCATTTGTGGATGACATTTATCTCACGGACGACGAATTATGGCTGCATCTGTACTGAGCGGACCGCATAATTTGCAATTTTGCGGATTTTGGCTACAAATTTAACTTTGCAAAATCTCACATTGCAGAGTACACAGTGTTGTTCCTGGGCTATGAGCTCAACAATGAAGGTCGAGGTTTGGCTCCTCACTTCCTGGAGAAATGCATACTTTTGGGAGCTCCCACAACACTGAAGAAACTACAATCTTTACTGGGCTTTTTGACGTTCGGGCGTCCTGAATATGCTCATTGTATCAAGCCGCTTTATACATTGATGCAACCTTCTTTTTCCAAATCGTGCTGGCTGCCTGAGCATTCAGCCATCTTGCAATCTTTGCAGGCTGATCTTCCAGGGGCGGTGGGTTTCACGTACCTCACTTTTAATAAGGGGGCATTTTGGTTGTTACTCCGTATCCTGCCTTAGAGGCAGCGACAAATCCAGTGTACCAAATTCCAAAGCTTTGCACCCTCAGTGGATACAATGGGCCACGTCCTTGATGTAACGTTCATTTTTGATTCCTCACTGCAGACTCATGAGTACTTGCAGTATGAATTTGTTCATCCTGCTCCTTTGACTATGCGCCCATTTGAGGATTTCCATGGTATCATTTACACTGATGGAAGCGTGCAAGCGGCTACGGGTTCAAAACACGCATATTCGTCGGCCTGCCCAATTGTGGTTGGTACTATGGTGGATGGTGAATTCAAATCTGATGTTGTGCATACTCAGACATTAGGGGACTGTACCGCCCAATTGGCAGAGCTCCATCGTCTGATGCTTGCATTGGAGTACACGGACCCCAGTGTGACCACTCTAATTATAAGTGACTCTTACTACTGTGTTCAATCCTACAATGACAATCTACCCTTCTGGACTCAAAATGATTATTGTGATTCCAAGGGGCGCACAATAACACATAAAATGATCTGGGTTCGAGTGGCTGAGCTTAAAGCGAGGCTGCCACTTGTCTTTGTAATTCATACTCTGGGTCACCAGCGTGTTGGAGTTCACGCTGTTGGCAACTGCCTCGCGGACGAGGCTACAAAGACGGCAGTTGCAACGTATGCAGTAGCAGCGGTTACACGTTCCAAAAGTAAGATTGATGATGACATCTTGGCAACTATTGCCGCAACAGAGAAGGGAGGCAATTACCCTAGAGGTTTTCCTTTTAAATACTCTTATCATTTAAGCCCTGATAAAGTTCCTTATGTTAGAATTAACGATGTTGGTGACAGGTTAATACCCAATGCGGACCGCAGGCAGGCTTTAATTACAGCAGCCCACGCCGGGATGGCTTCGGCGCATGCCAGTGTGTCAGCTACTGTTTCTCTTCTCCAGCAACGATATTGGTGGTGGGGTTAGTACAAACAAACGTGTGATCATGTCCATCAATGTGACATTTGTCAATAAAATTAAACCTTCTACTGCTGCACGACGGGCCCCAAACTTAGTTGTTCATATCTAATAAAGCACTTGCGTGTTTTTATTTGGATCACTGCAGTCCTTTCTAATCTGATACTATGTATAACTACATCTTAGTAGCAGTTGATTCTTGCATGCGCTTTGTGTGGCTATGGCCTCAAAGGAGTGCTGATTCGTGAGAGATTTGCGTGTCTTTGTGGGAATTTTTGCGTCTGGTACCTTCCATTCAGGCCAGGGTCTAGCGTTCGCCTCTAAGGTATACAAGGATGCCATGGCTTCATTGGGAGTCCAGGTCAAATTTTCGTCTCCATACCGACCTGAGGGTAATAGTGTTGTGGAGCAGATTACGCGTGACTTAAAGCAATCCTTGACAGCTGAGGTATTAGGTACTGGCAGAGACTGGCTTAACCAAACCAATAGCGTACAACATGCGCTAAATAATCTCCCTAGAAGGTCTCTGGGTGGGCGAACCCCATACGAAATGTTCTTTGGCATCAAAATGTGTTTCCCGGACCTTGATGGTCTAGACATGGCGGCGGCCGCCGCATCCTTTGACGTGGATGAACATTCTAATGCTTTACAGAACCCACAAAAGACGAGAGATAGTCTTGCAAAGGAACACTTGCCCTCCACATCTGATGCTGCGTTGCAGATTCTGGCAGTCGGCTGGCTACCCCAAGTTGGAGAACTGTTCTGAGAGAAGATCGACAACAAGAAAGAATTCGGTCCTTCCTATCGAGCTCCAGTTGCCGTGCTTGGCGTGCAGGGTACACGAACAATCATTTTACCTCTTCTTCCTGGGCGAAAGGGGAACAGGTACATCTCCATTGACAATGTCAAACTACACAGGGTAGCCGATTTTTCATTGTATGACTTCTGCCGTTTCGTGTCCAGCAATGGTGCAACTCTCTGTTTTTTTCCCTGATCCTGCCATTGGGCCTGATGTTGTCATTGAAATTTATACAGTTGCAAATCCTTCATTGAATTCAACTGCTGGTGATCCTCTTAATGATACTGAATATATTTACCCCACTGACTTGTCTATGCCTGATTTGGAGACCTGTGTGGCTAATCAATCCCCTTTTTCATTTGACACTGGCTCTACAACATCAAAGGCCGCTTCAAAAGTTTCGATTTTTGCTACCTGGTTTAAAAAAAAATTTTTAATTCCCACTTGGACTTACATTTGGCTGGTACTTTTTGCAATTTTTTTATTCATGTTCATCGGATTTGTGGTGTATTTCTTTCGTTTTATTCATGGACACTACGTTCAAGAAAGAACTTCAATTAGACTAAGACGAAGAGGGACCAGACATTTGTGAATATAACTGCTTGGCCCGTTTTAGATGGGATTGTATGGGATGCTGTAAAGTTCCAGATTCATGGGCCCACATAGGTTATTAATGTTTCCAATGTACTCCGTGTTTCTATGGGGGATGTGGTTAAACGAAATATTCGCTCTGATGATTGGGACGTCCAGGCCGTAGAGGCTTTGTTTTCTGATTTGAAATATTATACTGCCTTTGATGCTGAAGATTTATATTTAGAGTCTGCAAACTATGGTGATTTGTACTGTTACCAAAATGTTGGCGATCACTTTCTGCATAAAACAAATTCATTTAGAAATGTGGTTACCTACACACAGTGGGAACATTGTCCCACATCAGTGGAAGGCAGCTCAAAAACTGATTTAATCAATCCAACCATGATGCATTTTATTTTAAGTTGACTAAGAAGTCCTCTTCCAATGTTAGACTTACCCACACTAAACTAATGTATTCAAAGTCCTTTATTGACCAGTTGGCTGTTGGGGGCTATGAACTGGGGAAAGATACCATTGGTCTTAAATCTGTTTGGGGTTCTAAAAGTTGGCAAGTGCAAGGCACTGAGGCATTACATCGTGCGTGTCTCATCCCAAACCATATGGTGTTTCTGAATACTACTATTTCACAAACCACCTGCTTTGGATTGGCTACTTCTAAAAAATTAAATGCTCCTTCATTTCCTGATTTGGGTGAATTTCCCCATTGTAATAATTACCCCAGTACTTCCCTAAGTGATTTACAAGCCCTGTTGATAAATTCCTCTTTTAATGTCTCCAACATTAATCCTGAAGGCTGGTTGCTATGGCAAAAAGGTCAGATTCCTGCCAGCACCGTTGTCTGGGTTTTACCCCTGAATATACAGAGGTTAGAGTAGCTACCCATTTTCAAACTCAACATTCAGTCACCACCTATTCTGTAGGCAAATTATGTCAGAATTGGCTCAGACACTAGACCTTAGCATCTGTGTAGTTGCATTTGTCCAAGCTAACTGACACCGTCAACTTAAATGATTTTGTTAAAGGTCCTGCAGCAGGCAGATCGAAAAGATGGATATATGCTGCTTACAACGAGGTTTGGAAACTGTCCCAGACTGAAACTGCTTCTATGCTCAGGGCTATAGATCAGGCCAATTTAGAAAAAGTGCTTGCCATTGTAGATAATAGCAGTAACACCCTTTCCTCCCGTATTTACACATTAGACAATATTGTTTCATCTGTGGTTGATATTGTGCAAGAAGACATTGCTGTACTGCACCATGGGCAGAATCAATTGCGTTCTGTTATGCAGTTTGCTTGGACTCTTCAAACATTGAAAAATGGCAAGGTGCCTTTGGAGTACATGAACACGAGTTTGTTATTTTTGCCTTTTAATTTGACTGTTAAACAACAATTTATGTCAATGAAGGATGCCACATTTTCACTGTTGCATATTGAAAAATGGGAACCGTTACCATTTTCAGTGGCCGAATCGAATTCTGCAGTTTGGCTAATCCATGGGTTGATAACTCTAACTTTTCCCCTCTTTAATTTTGAGTCTTGCATGAAACACTATGCCATAGGTAGATTTGAATCTTTAGGTAGTGCTTATCTTCATGAAGTTTGGAATCTCCCATTCACATATAGGTGCTTGAGGGAAAGAAAGGAAGTTTATTTGAAAGGTGAAGATTGCACATCCACACTAGATTATTCATTAGTCTATAGAAATCTGCAATTGCACGGTTCTTGCAATGTACAGGCACCAAATCTTGCTTGTGTTTTGAAAGGCACCCCCAACCCGGCTATTACACCAACTTTCACATTGCTTGCATGCGGTAGTTATTTGTTATTAAATAATGAAGATTGTTGTGGTATGCTTGCCGGTATTCCTTATATGATTACGGTTTCCCGGCGTGTGGTTTTCTGTAAGAATGTCTTGTTTCCTCCTCCACATGGGAGGCTCAATGTTTCCATCTGGCCTTCTATTCCGACCTTGAAAGCAGAGTTCAACAAGATGAGTTGAATAAGAGCTCTTTTGTCCCAGAAGGAAGTCACCCTTACATTTGGGCAAGAGTCATTCGTCCTTCACGTTGCAAATACTCGTACTGAGGTGAATGCCTTATTTAACACAGACCTTCCCCTGCATTTCGATGCTTTGATTCACATAATCTTTAATGCCTCGTCGACCACGGGCCTGGCACACTTTTTTAAAGTAGTATGTTCTGGCCTTGTGACCTCATTTTAAACTATATTTGGTGTGATCCCTGCATTTTTTCATTCAATTTTTTCCAGTGTCTTCAGCGTTTCCCATTAATTCTCGCTTTAGGAGCGGGCATACTGCTGTTAATTTGTTTACTCCAGAATGGATGCACAGTCTGTGCCCCACGACTATCTGCCCCGGCTGCTCCAGCTTTGTAACCGGATTCTAGAATACTGTATCGCTGCCTTTGGCGACTCTGAGTGTGGCGTATGGTTTATCTTTCCGGTTCTCATTTTCCATTGCCTGGACTGTGGATTTGAATGGGGCCTGGATTTGTGTCTCTGCAACACGGTGTCTCCTGACCTGGATTTTTATCTACTAATGAGTAGGCCTGGCCAGTAAATTCCATTCCGTTCGCGGAATTTGCGGAATTTGGGTAATTTTGCGTTCCGCGGAGAATGCGAAATTGCCCAAAATTCTGCGTTCTGCGACTTTGCGAAATTATTTGCTTGTTCATGTTCTCAAATGCGTGTTCGCAGAATATTTCCCCCCAAGCAAGCAAACAGCGGTTGCGAACATTAAAAACGCATCGCGCACAAGCAATTCCGGGTGTTCGTGGAATTTCTGCGTGTTCGCGGAGATTTTTTACCATTTCCCGGAGATTTGCGTAACGTGATTACGCAAATTCCACCCACCCCTACTATTGAGTCCCTTAGTTGCTCATGAAATAGATTGTTCTAGTTTTGGGATTATGGCCTGTGCAGCGGCTCATGGGATTATAGGCAATTGGAACATTTGGACTGCTGCCAAGGACTTTCTGGTGCGCAGTTATCTTGAAGTAAGCCTTAGTTGTCCTCTGATTGTGCTAGAGGCTCTGGCAATTGAAGAACATGTATGTTCATTTCCGTTACTTAATTGGATGGCTGTAATGTTCATGGATGATGACAACGACTTCCTATTGGAGGCAGTTGCAACGTATGGTGCCTATACGCTGTTGGATTGAGGTGTGAATTTTTCTGCTTCATAGAAACGTACTGAACTCGCTAATAATTTTTTTTCTCCCCCTGTACTGCCTTAATGTTTTTTTCTTAAATGTTGAGGTCTTTTTTCCACACCATGGCCATCCGTGATTGTTTTCATTGACTTGGTTTCTTTTTAATTCAGATTTTTACTCCCATTATCAAGTTTGGCAAAATTCCTGTGTTCTATGAATCTTGCCCCCTTTATTGTGCGTTCCCCGATCAAGGGAGGGTGAAGTATGGCCTAGGACCTGCTTTGCGTGCATGTTATGTTAGCATGGCTTATTAGAAGTTTGAATGCCAGTTTACCTTTTGCTGCTTTTGCACACGACACTGCATAGCTGTTTTTGTAAGTTAGCCTTCACGAAGGTCTATACATGAGAAAAGGTTTGTTTTTGACATCTCTAGACTTACATCGTGCCACTAGTCTGCACAGTGAGTGCAAAAGCCGTCAAGGTTATCAAAACATGTTAGTTGTTTTTCGACATGTTCGGCTAACGTTTTCTAGAGACAACATTTTGGCAGCTGTGAGCCAAGTAAGATTCTTGCGTCCTTATTATTGCACACTAGCCATGATTTCACACACTTGGAAGATATCAGTTTCCAGGGATTCAGAGAGTCTATGCTGATCCAGATGTAATTTACTCTTACTGAGCGGAAATGTAATGGGGTCCCCCAAAACCAGCCTAAGAGACCTTCTATAGTTTATTATACATAGTTCTTATATAGGGAGGGTGTTAAAACTAGGCGCTATAGGACCTGTTTTCACCATCATTGTAATATGATTTCTCCTTTTGTTTTTTATGGAATTGTAACCACGCTGCCCATATTATTTTTAATCATATATCTGCTTATGTTGGCTAAGATACTGCATATGAGATCACGTCTTTAAAATAAATATTTTAACCTTACCGTGTCTCTTATTTACTCCTGTTGTGGACTGGTGTGAGAGTATAACAAAAAAGTGTTCTCACTTCCCACCATTCCTGAGATGGCCCTAAGTTGCATGTTCTAGGTTGACTACTCATTGGTTACTTTGCTATAGGACGAAGAGCTAATGTGACACTGATGCTAGCTGGTTGGGGTTTTTCTAGGTACTGAGGTGAGTTTCTGGTACACCACAATTCACTGATGTCCTTGGTCTCTGTGCCAGTTCTGTGTATGAGCAGGATCCTTGCAACAAGGGCTCCTGAGTGAGTCCGTAGGGGGACCCCTCAATGTACTTTGCAGGGGGTCCTCTCAAGTTTTGTTACGCCACTGCACCCAGTCCTTGCATTCATCCAGCCCTTAAATGGGGTACCTATGATACAACACCACACGTCTTTCACTGCATGCAATCATCTGGCCTGTGAAAGGGGAACCTGTTATGTAATATTGCCTCTTATCCAGTCCACGCTATCATCTGCCTGTGAATGGGGGTGTCTATCGTACTAGCTCACTCATCATTTAGTCCACGCAATCAATTAGCCCGTGAATAGGCATTCCTACCATGCAACACTGCTGAGCCTAGAGTCTATGCAATCATCTGGTCCATGAATTGGGTACCTGTGATACAATACTACTCATCATCCACTCCATGCAATCATCCAGTCTGTAAATGGGGATATCTACAACACAACACCCGGCGTCATCCAGCTAGTATAGTGAAAGGAAGACAAGAGCTTCAAGTGAGGTTAGCTTAACCTTTATTTGCGCTTACAGACATACAGCCGGCATGCCAGGAAGGCGGAAGCAACTGACAGTGCCTTGCTCAAAGAACATTCCAGGTCAGTGTCGGCTGGTGTTACTCAAAAATGGTGAGGCACACATAGAATACATTTTCCCCCCATTACTTACATAGCAAAAACTCGATCTCCCAGAGTATGAAAGCTCTTAACATGAGAGTGGGGTCGGTGTGGAAAGAAGATAAGTTAAGGTAATTTTTTTTCCATACTTTGAGGCTAGCCTAATGAAGATGTAACTAGTGCTCATGTTAAGAGCGGGGAACGTCCTTTACAACGGAACTTTTACAACGAAGTACCGTTATGACGCAGGTTTAACAACGAAAGTCATTACAACAACTTTCGCTGGAGGGCTCTCTAGGATAGGTAATAGTTTAATTTACTATCCAACACCTTCCCTACTATCCACGAGGATTGGAGTTGTAATAGTTAATTAAACTATTCACTATCCAGCGCCCCCAACGCAAGTCGTTGTAACGACTTGCGTTGTAAAACCTGCGTCATAACGGTACACGTTGTAAAAGCACGCGTTGTACCGTAATACATCCGTTAAGAGCTGCCATACTCTGAGAGATCGAGTTAATGCTATGTAAATAGCAGGGGAAAACAATCGAGGTATAGCAGCAGCATGATGCTTCTAATGGACTTGCGACATCGAAAATGTGGCACTTTTGATGTCACAATTCCATTAGAAGCATGCGGCTGTTACACCTCTATTGTTTTTCCCGGTATTTACATAACTCTAACTCGATCTCTCACAGTATGGGAGTGCTTAATATGAGCACAGGTTACATCTACAATACGCTGTATTCAAAGTATTAAAAAAAAATCATCTTACCATATCTTTTTTTCACACCGGGACCACTCTTTTAAAATCAGCATGCTGTCTGTCTGCTGAACTCAAGAGCTCTGCAGCTTCAGCAGCTACCACGGCAGTCCAGCTCACCATCTTCCTCCAGGGCAAACAAACGGAGGAAGTTTTAGTCAATACATACATTCACCCAAAACAAAGATTCAAAAAAGGAATGGATCAAGTAACAAACTACGTAACTGAGATGGAAACCTCAAACTATATCTTGTCTGGGGACCTAAACCAATACCTCTTTGGTACATCAGGGGACAAGAAGGTTTGTATTCAATCCGCAATTTTCAACATGCCGATCCAATGTGCACCAACACATAGAGGCAAGAGCCATATGAAAAGCGGTCTTCTGGAAGACTTAGAACACATAAACCTCAGAGCTCTCAAAGGTAGATCATACTACTCTAAAACAAGCTCCATATAAGATTATACGTTTGCAAGCCTCTCACTGTTTCCACACATCCTGAGGTTCAGATTGGGGGACAAGGGGGAGAGAGTCACTGCCCACAAGAAACTCTGCTACTAGCCACTGCACCTTCCTCCATCGAGTGAGAACCAGCCCTGGGGCCCATCTACACCTCAAATCTAAGGAGGATCAAATGTGCAGCACTTAACGCAGAGTCACTGTCAAGACCAGCAATTGAGTTCTTTAAGTTACAAGCAAGAAGCTCAAATGACCAAATTATCCAATGGGAACTTTTTACTGCCCATTATCAAACTGTCAAGCAGCACCATCAATCAAAAAATATTAATCCCAGGCTCCGGTGCGGAGAAATGGGATCCCAAAAGCACAAACGACATCCCACTGGCACTGTTCAAAGCTAAGACATCTGACTGGGCTGACATCCTGCAACCCTTTTCTTGTAAGGCAGGCTATTAAGCAGACTACTAGAATCATGGAGAGGCTCCCCAATTGTTCCGAAATATAGGAAAGGCGAGAAGGCCTAGACGAGCAACTACCACTTGGTTGAACTGATCGATAATGCTGGCACTGTCCTAGAGGATCTCACAGCCTCGGGAGAGGACAATGAGATAATACCGCTAAATCAGACAGGCTTCCTCAAAACAGCTGGCACAACAACAAACATCCTCGCAATCTCCCTACTCATCGATGGATCCAAGACCACCAACCTCCCACTACATCTATGCTTCATCGACTTTAGTCCAGCATTCAATAACATTGAGAGGCGCATACTGTGTAGGAAGCTGGCAGGCTGAGGAATACCACAGGCCATCCTAAACACCTTGTCACACCTCCACACAGACACCTGGGTTCAGGTGAAATTGGGTGGCGAGACTCACCTCTCTTCAAAAGTCCCTACAACTAACGGTTTGAAGTAGGGTTGGCTGCTTGCACTCACCCTGTTCAACCTATTCATGGCCGATCTTCTGCAAACTCTTAACACCTGCAACTCACATGCACCCAGACTAGGAGGCACAATATTGACCAATCTTATGTATGCCGATGATGTAGTGCTGCTCAGAAATACTTATGTCGGTCTCCAACATCTACTCATCGAAATGCAGAAATATGCCACAGAGAATAACCTAAAAATTTACTTTGGTAAGACACGGACAATGATGGTAAACAACAAAAGGAAACGGCAAGGAGATGGCACTTGGGAGGCACACAGCTTGAACCAACAACTGAGTACAAGTACCTAGGCATCATCCTTGACAAAGAAGGGTCCTTTACCAGTGTTAGACTTGGCATCTTTTGGCGCGTTTCCCCTGAATTTTTTGCTTCTTGACCTCCCGGTTTTGACTGTGTTTTTGCTGGATTAGTGTGTCTGCGACTTTCCTCATTGCTGATCAGTGGTAAAGTGCAAGTGCTCCTGTGGTAAATTGTGTTATGGATTGGTGTTTCCATGATTGGATATTTGATTTACTTGTTAGTCCCTAGTAAAGTGCACTGAGTGTGCCAGGGCCTGTGAATCAAATGCTACTAGTGTGCCTGCAGCACTGACTGTGCCACCCATGTGAGTAGCCCTGCAAAGGTAATTTGAGGCCATCATTGCGGAGTCTGTGCGCAGTTTGTAACTGCCATGTTGACTTGGCCAGTGCACCCACTTTCCAGTCCTTCACCTTCCCTTTTCTTACATGTCAGCCACCTTAAAGGTAGGCCCAAGGTACCCCTGCGGGCCCATTACAGTGTATGTGAAAGGTAGGGCATGCCCTGGAGTGTGTGGCATGTCCTGATAGCCAATTTCGGCCAATTTAGTTTTTTGCCATTGAAAGGTGACCTGTTCCCCATAGGACAGAATGGGGAGTTTGTTTATAACATCTTATAAACATAACTGGCCCAGGGAATTAAGTAGGAAAATAAAGTTTAGTATGCCTGAACTCAGGATCTAAAGATGCATCTTTTCGTGAAGGTGATTTTTACATTCTGTGTTTGAAAATACCACTTTTAGAAAGTATGTATTTTCTTACTGAGTCATCCTGTGTGCCTCTGCTGGAATGTGGATTGCCTGTCTGGGTTTTGGATGACAGAAGGCTGGGGAGCAGGAGTGGCTCCGGAAAGTCTAAGTGGGTCAGGAAAGGGCTGCATAGGCCTGGGCTGCAATTGGGGAAGGGGAAGGAGATTTCCTTGCACCTCAAAGGGCCTGACAATGCCATCTCCACCTCCTGCCAGGAAGTCATCCAGAGAAGGAAGAACTGGTTCAAGCTAGGCACAGACACTCTCTGCCTAAGAGATCAAAGGATTTTGGGATATAAATATTGGGGCCCAGACCCCTGAACTTTAGAACTCTTTTGGGTCAAGAACACTGCCAAGAAGAAGAGCTGGAAAAGCTGTGAGGAGGAACTACTACTTTGCTGTGTGCTTTGCTGTGTTGACCTGCAGTGGCTGCTTCTGTCTTTGGCAATGAAAGCGCTGGACTGAACTTTCTGCAATCTACTTTTGTGAGTTTCTCCAAGGGCTTGAGGTAGAGCTTGCCCCTTGTTCAAGAAGTCTCAGGAACAGCAAAGACTTCAAGCTCTTCTGCCCTCAGCACTGGCGACTGAGTGTTTTGTGCTGCAACAGAGGAAAAAGCAACCCTACGCAGTCTATGACACCGCTGCCGACTCTGTGTCCTCTCTGTTTGCGAGTCTTCCCGACAGCGTAGTCAGCCAAAACTGTTTGGATTTGTTTGCTCACGACTCCGTGATAGCCCCAACGGAGCTATCAACATCAAGGAACTATTATTCAAGCATATTTTGATAATTGTAGATTTTTTAGTACTGTATTGTGGATTTTTATCGTTTTTGGTCTTTTCTTAAATACATAAAAATATTGTATATTTTTCTAAACTGGTGTGGTGTCCTTTGGTAGTGCTTACACTGTATTATGCGCAAATGCTTTACACATTGTCTTTAGGTAAGCCTACCTGCTCGTGCCAAGCTACCAAGGGGCTGAGAAGGGGTTATTTTAGGAATGTAACTCCCTTATCCTGACTAGAGGGGTGGTTTCTGCCCGACTTTGGCACATGCCCTAGCCGACCAAAAATCCCATTCTAACAACCCACCAGAAAGAAGAATTCAGAAGGAGAGGGTTGGGCATAGCAATATCGATGAAAAATCTTGCATCTAAACTGATGGGGCCTACACTGAGCCCGCTCCTGAAGGTAGTACAAGCCAAACTACTCCCTACGATAACGTATGGCAGCGGGGTAGAGATGCCAATTTACTAGACAGAACTCTAGTTAAAGCATACTGAACCATGTTTAGCTTCCCGACCTACACCTCACCAGCTCAAATAAGGCTGGAGTTTGGCTTGCTAAAGCAATCCCTGGCCAGGCATGGCACTTACATTATCTGCTAGAATAAGATCAGAGCCTCCACTTCAAACACCTTAAACCAACTGCTATGGCAAGAAGCCAAGAACCCCAGCACAGGGAAACATCCTACACAAGAATCTACTTACAGGAATCTCTGGGAACTGCCAGGCTCACCGAGCTCTGGAACACACAGCTCCATCACTTAACCTTCAAAAAATTGGTCTGGAAGTGCGGAAAACAACTCTCACTGGTGGAGGACAAGGCAACCTTCTCAGCCAGATCCCATGCCTGGATGACCCTAAATTTCTATAAAATACTCTCACCTCAAAAATACTTCAATCAGGGTTATCCTAAACTAATAAAAATAAAATTCTTAAGGCACAGACTGGGCATTCTTCCGTGCACTCAGCATCTCCCCCCTGGCTGAAGGCATCGATCTAAAGCAGTTGCAGGCTGTGCGGTACAGAGCAAGAAGACATTCAGCACTTAATCTGCACATGCAAGGAGCTGCAGCGAGAGTGGACACAGCTGCTAAAGGCCCACTTCAAACAGAAAGGAATTCTCACTAGAAGGCAAGCGGTGCTGCAGGGGGGCCTTAGGCATGTGCAAGCTGTGCACCTGCACAGGGCCTCAAATCCCAGGGGCCACCACGCCAATATATATCCTTAATATAATAATCCTCTGAGGATGGATACATATTTGTGTGGCGGCCCCTGGCAGGGTTTTGGTGGCCTCTGGCTCTATTCCACTTCCAAACACCCTGACTCCCCCCTCTTCACTGGCCTCCGTGCTTCGCCCCGCCCGGACCCCCTCTTCCAGGGCCCCCTATCTACGCTCCCTTCTCAGGGCCACCATGAGCCTGGAGCCGCCCCTGGGTGCTGGCATGCTTTGACCTGGGGGCCATGCAACTGAACTGTAGAATGGTAAAATTTCTTACGCTGGCTGAACAAAACATTCTTAAAATGACAATCCAATGTCAGCAATGTTAGTAATAAGCTGCCTGTGTAGACATTGGCTTACAAGCTGGCCGCTGCATCTCTCTTTGGCAATAAGAAAAGAGCATCTTTTTCATGTATAAAATATCAGCTGGTGCCATATTCGCTAGGTGCCGTTACCAAATATGTATGCACTGTACTGCACCTTACCACGTGTATTTCTGTTTTTTGTGATGTATTTTAACGACTGCACTGCACTTCATTATGTGTACTATTGACACACTTTAACGTCTTCACCGGCTATTTTAACCACAGTCATCTATGCACTGTACAGCATTTATTATGTGTATTATTGGTTTACTTGAAATTGAATACACATACACATCAGAAGACAGAAGCTGGGGACAGAGGGGATTGTGAGTCTTGAGCAAATTGTTTGGGATTTGCTTAAATAACATGTATTAGTAAAACACACATTCACCCATAGGCAACGTTGGCGCTGAACAGCAGATGTTTATCTTTACCCAACGGTACTCATTTTATCAACCACAGATGGATGAAAGGCTGAGTGGACCTGCCGGAATTTGAACATGTGAGCATGAGGTCTAACACAGGCTCTTGCAGTGGACGCATTAGTCCAATGATCCACCAGACCCGGCACTTACATAATTGCACTACACATACTTGCATTACCCTCTCTTATAAATCAGGACCTTTTAAAAGATATTCCTGTTAGACGGGACCCCTGAAGGTCGGCCGAGCAAGGGGGAGAGACCTCCTGACGAGGGTCCTCTCCTCAGATCATACGGACGAGTGACACCCCCACCACAGATGGACACCACACAAAGATAGGTTCGTAACACTTTTATCAGTATTCGTAAGCAGGTTATCTTCACACTACAGAAGGAACAGGATACCGGGATCCCTTCAATTCTAGTCTCTGGGGGAAGCGGGTAGCGGGACAGTCTCAGAACCAGTCGGGTACAAGGATATCTGGCACGCAGCTCTCAATCCTCGAGCTGGTTGTTACTCTGGCAGGGGCCGCGGCAGCGCCAGCAGGCCTTCGAAGATGGTTCACGAAGATGAGCCGCGGCAGCGCCAGCAGGACTCCAAGGATGGTTCACGAAGATGGGCCGCGGCAGCGCCAGCAGGCCTTCGAAGATGGTTCACGAAGATGAGCCGCGGCAGCGCCAGCAGGACTCCGAAGATTGTTCACGACGATGAGCCGCGGCAGCGCCAGCAGGACTCCAAGGATGGTTCACGACGATGAGCCGCGGCAGCGCCAGCAGGACTCCAAGGATGGTTCACGAAGATGGGCCGCGGCAGCGCCAGCAGGACTCCAAGGATGGTTCACGAAGATGGGCCGCAGCAGCGCCAGCAGGCCTTCGAAGAAGGTTCAAGAAGATGAGTTCGTCTCGGTGTCTCTCGACTCCAGGATACAACTAACTTCCTGCTCTGGAGCTGCCCCAGTTATAGGTCTGGTGCCCTTTGATGTCCGGACCCTCGCACTTGGAGGTCGGGGGGTCCGGGATGAGTGAGTCCAGACACCCAGCAGGGGGGTGGAGCCAGCGCCCAGGGAGGCTGGGGGCGTTCGAAACCAGGCGGATGGGGGCCATCAAAACTCCTTCTCCCATTGTCTTGCCAAGTGGTCTCTTTATCCCCTGGGTGGATGGTGGTGCCTCGATGTCGGGGCTTGGCTGGTCCGAGGCTGAGGTCGACCCGAGGCCACGAGGCCTGGTCGTGGAGTGTCCAAGATGGCGGCTGGCCCGGAGACGGGGGTTCGGGAAAGGCCCCGGGTCTGCCGAGAAGGTGGTGGCTCTGAGGTTGAGTTCTGTCGGGGAAGAGCCGTGGGCGGCCCGGAGGGGCGGAAGGTGCGGTTCTCGTTCGGGGAACAGAGGTAGCGGTAGTCCAGGACCCGCCATGCGGGAGGGGGCGGACCGCGCCACGAGGCCGGTTCCAACAATTCCTCTGCCAGAAATTGGTTGTATTAAGTCTGATTACTGTATCATACAGTATTTCTAACCCCATTACTACCTCCTGGCGCATGCCTTAACTGCTCACTACTTGCACTGGTGAAAAGTTCACAAAAAGAATAAATCCATCCTCCAAGTGCAAATAAATTGCATTGAGACCTGAAACACCAATTGTAAATAACAGTAGCCATCATGGATATTGCCCAGCAACCACCTACTGCCCAAGGACCTGAACACAAGGTCTAGACCTCGACTTTTACATTTTGCCCATTATATGAAAATATCTGGGGGAAGATCTTAGAAGTAGGTACAATACAGGTAGTTAGTGATGTAAAAATGTAAGTACTTTATTTAACAGGAACCCTAAGAAAGTGGGCAGTTCACTTGGAGAGGCAGACACGACCGCTAGACTTAACCTTTCATCCTGGGTTTAGGACTTTACCTGAACACGCTAGAAATAAAAACTGAACTATACATTTGGGCAGGAACCACAACACAATAAAATTTCCTTGGGAATGTAGTGCCTTGGTAGTGCCACGTCACTTTTGGTATAATCAGCTAGTAGTGGCTGTGTACAGAAGACACGATTTTTAATCATGACTTGTCCGTTTAGCTAAGTGCTTGTGGGCAATCACATTTTGAATGTTTCCTCTGTCTCCATTGCTTTTTCAAGATTGGAAGCATTTCGACTTAAACTAAAATCTGTTAGTAAGTTTGTGGCTAAAAAAACAGTGCTCACTCCCATGGTCTAGTTACCAAAACATAACATGGAAAGCATTAACCTTTGGAAGACGAGTAATGCGTTATGATCTTGAGTCTCCAACGTTAACAAATCGTGTGGAAGTGGGAAAATCATACTCTTCCTGTGCCTCAGTCCATGAGTATGTGTGGACCTTAATGGAGGCTGAATGGAAGAAATAAACACCAAGGGCACAGTCCCAGCTTATGCCCCAGCATGGATTTCATTCAGACATTTAAGGTTGTTTAACTACATGCAGTGGTGTACCACAAAATGATGGGGTCCCCTTGCAGAATGTGATGAGCCTGCTGTGTCTTCCATGTCTCACACCTATTCCTTGTCCTTGGGCTGGAAGGGGCCCTTCTTGAAGTGTTGGGGCTCCCTGGTGGGTTGGGGCCCCTTGCACTGCAGGGACTGCAGGGTCCTTTGTAATGCCCCTGATTGCATGCCTCCGCATCCCCTTCTTGCTTCTCTAAAGGTGAGCTTATCACTGAAGCTGCATTGTGCCGGATCCCTCCTGTGCGGCATCTTTTCAGTCCGGGACCCTCAAACACCTCTGTCACAGCTCATAAATGGCTGAAATATAATGAGATGTGGACATCCTGCCAGGAAGCCAGCCTAATGTCTCTTTAAGCAGCTTGCTGTGAGCAGCAAAAAGTAAGATCTTTGGCATTCCACATCAGCTAAGTTCATGTACCTTTACAAACCACCAAAATGTGGTGCAAGCCTGAACAAACTGCAGAGTTGGCCACCCTACATCCTGCCCATTCAGTCATCCTCCCATTATGGGGCTATCTCCAGGCATTATCCAACCTGTGCAAACATCCAGTGTATGACTGTTCTACAACATCAACCATCATCCAGCCTCTGAATGAGGTTACCAATATTGGAAAACTGATCATCCACCAACCCAAGCCACATAGGATTCATCAGTCGAGCTAACTACAATACAACACTGGCTGTAATCTAGCCAAAGGCCAGCGTGTGAATTAGATTAAATACTTTACAGGACCTTCTACTAACAGACTCAATGTGCACAAACATCTCTCTCCACAGCTTGACCACTCCGGAAATGTATATAAACAGTAATTGTTAGAACTGGGATTTCTGGTTGGCTAAGGCTTGCGCCAAAGCCAGGCTGAAACCACCACTCTAGTCAGGGCAAGGGAGTTACATGCCAAAGATGACCCCTGCTCACCCCCTTGGTAGCTTGGCACGAGGACAGGCTTATCCCGGAGGCAATGTATAAAGCATTTGCACACGCACAGCAACAACATCCCAGGCATATAAAAATAACTTTTGTGTTCTCAAAACACATCAGATAGTAATCACACAATATACATTGTGCTAGCTGACACGGGCAACTCTGCACCATGGCAGACAAGAACTGGTGCGTGAACTGGGGTGACACGGACTCCTGAGGACCCCACTGGGCCCTTTAACTAAACTTGCGTCAAACATGGGAGCCCTCTAGGCTCTAGAAAATAATGGGGGTGGGGGAGCCACCTAGGCTCCTGAAACAAACATGCCCCCTGGCGTTGGAGCACACTGGCTCTGGAATATTGACATGTTGCCTAGTCGCAGCTGACCCCTGCCAACATGGGGCAGCTGAGAAAATGCCCTTCAGGGGCGGCATGGGCCCATGGGCCTTTTAAACAACATTGCCCCCTCGTTGGATCCACGGAGGCTCTCGAGATGATCCAAACGTTGAGGCGGCCCACTGCCATGCGGGGCTGCCCTAAATGCCTCCCTAGCACAAGCAAGCATACATGGGGTGCATCAGGGACCTCTTTCCCACAAAGAAGGAAGCCCTCAATCCGGCACTACAACACACGCCCGGAGCTTTCCCCCAGCCCGTCAACACTCACTGGGCTGTTGTGTTGGTGGGGGCTCCTCTGGTCTCCTCCTCGCTGGGGGACTCCGGCGACAACACTCCTCATACGCGGGGGGCAGGCACCGGCATTGTGCCTCGAGCCCCTTCTGCTGCCGTCACCATACCTGGGGGGCTCTCGCCAGCTCACGGGAGCCCCGCACCGCCACCTTCTCACTTCCGGGCAGAACAGGGCATTGGACAGCTTTCCCGGGTATGGGGAAGCGAAAGTGGCACACTCCAGGCCCCGCCCCCAGTCAGGCGGCGCAGGCCTGGCTTCCGGTTTTTTCAGGGCTGTGGTATCTCTTTTTGTGGGCAAAAACGAGGGATAGGCTCCCTCGAGGTCAAAAGTAAATGTAGGAGCAGGGTGGGCACACGCGCTGGAGGCTAATAAGCGGGGTTGGCCCCCACATACAAAATATCACTTAAAGAGGCAAATAAGCCGGGTGGGCACCCGCGCTGCAATAATAAATGCAGCAATATGGGGTAGGCTCGCTCAATACCAGGGCAATTTAAAATAAAGCGCCTACGAGGCGCTGGGGGCACAGCAACCACAAAGCCCCCAAAGAAGGTCCCCCTAGAGCAAAGGGTTCCAGCAACAAGCAGGGAAGCACGGGAACAGGTTTCCAGGGCCAGGAGAAAGTCTCCCAGCCATCCTCAGGCCAGGCAGAAGGGGCCTGGGCCCAAGTGGCAGCACGCCCCTGGTACATTCTAGTCAAAGAACAAGAACATTTTACATGAGGTCACAGCCTCTTTTTATTCACACAAATCCTTTGTTTCCAAAGGTGCAGGCAAGGGGCGAACCAGATGCAACTGGTTCTGTTTTGCTCAGCCCATCTGCCTATTCACAGGATGGGTTAGGGACATCAGACACACCACAGGGGGTGGAGCCAACATTGTGGTGGGAAGGCCCAGCCCTATTCAGGTCCCAGGTGCACTCCTCCCTCCTATCAACATGCAGATCTCTCCATTCGCCACCGGGTCAGACCCATCCTGACTCCTGGAGCCAGGCACACCAGCCAGCTCCAGCCAATCACAAGCCAGACAGTCAATTCACATTCACTGCACAGACATGCCAACTTCTAGAAGGGGCACTTCCTCACTAGACACAATAAATCTGCGCACATCATTGTGCAGCATTTAATCTCACGAGTTCGCACATACCAATTTCGACCCTGCACTCCCCACACATCAGGAACTACCATGGTCACACATATTCCCCATGCATTCCTATGGGAGGGCAGGCCTCTCTCACCACACATACACAGAGAGTGCACACACTTTACACTGGACCACAGTGAAAAAGTGTGCAGAGGCCTAAAATCACCAACACCAGATTACAGAAACAGGCTAGGCAAATGCAAAAAGTTCCGGGGTGAACCTGCCAAAAGGGCCAAGTCAAACAGTAATGATACTAACTCCACAAGAAGACATATTTTCCATTTCCTACGTCATCACTTTAAACTATATTTTCCATCTCTTCCATATGTAGGGTTTAGAGATAATAATACACAGCAGAACTCCCCAGAGGGCGTATTTGATACAACATTAGCCACCATTGGAGCCGTTTATGTGGTTGGCTATGATACAACAACCACCTGTTTGTTTTCGCTTCACAAACACACAGGTCCAAAGAAACAGGACAGTACTAAAAATCCAGTGAGGGAAGAGGGTCAGATAATGTAGATATTGGGGGCTTTTTGACAATGGTACATTGCTAACTGGGGCAAAACTTACAAGACAACAATGATGCTTTAGATACTCGAAATACCCTAGAATGATGGTAACGGTGTTTCCATTCTAAAAGCCTACTGGCAATGGTGATTTACATCCTCTGAATGCAGGTATGGATAATGACAGTAGGGCCTAAAAATCTAAACATACTGGAATTGGTCCTTTACATATTGTGGTACCGGCCTTAACTATGTCAGAGTTGCTTTCTGTTAGAAACGGGGCATCTGGTTGGCTAGGGTACTTACCTAAGCCAGGCAGAACCCACCACTCTAATCATGGTAAACTTGATACACACTTAGGATAATCTGTTCTCCCCCTCTCGTAGCATGCTACAATGCAGGCAGGCTTTCATAAGAGGCAATGCGTAAAGTATCTGTTCAACACACACACACACATAGTAGTACAATGAAACCCCACAAAAGGACTCCACACAGCTACAGAAAATAGGGATTATGTTTATGAATACGAATAAGACCAAAATGACAAAAATCCAAACCATATATGATTTTCACAAAAATAAATGCCAAAGCAGCGCCTAAATCAACTGAGTGCAGTTGAATTCTCTTGTGTTACAGTTACACAATTACGAGGTTTGAAAGGCAGGACTCTGTCTCTACACCCCTGTAGCTCTACGGGTGATTACAGCCGCTGGAGATGTTGGCGGACCTTGCACACGGGCCTGCATTGCTGTAATGGGATTCGTTTCCCCTGCACTGCTCCAAAGACAAAGGTGGAACTGGGATAAGTTGCTGGTGGTGCTGGTGGGCCTCAGTCGCGGGCCAGCGTCTCTGTGCAAGACGTCACGCTGCAGCACAGCTCACAGTTGATGGTAGGTTTGGAGAGCTGGGGTTGTGTGGCAGTGCAGTGCTTTCTCAATTGCATGGGCAATCACCCCGGGGTTGTATCGGTGTGTCCGTCGCCCCAAGGTCTCAAGCTTAACTTCAGCCACAAGTGCAGTTTCTCATGTGCTGAGCCTTTTGTCACAAGGGGGTGTGAAGTGTAAATTTCCCTGTCGGCGAGCTTCCTGCTTGGACAGGGTGCCGAACTGCAGGATGGGACGATGGGAGGGAAATGAAGCTTCACTCTCCCTCTTAACTTTCACCGGGGGGTAATCTGATATGCGCCTAAAAATGTAGCACTTGTCTTTACAGAACAACTTCTGCACTATTGGGGGTATACAAAATGTGCAGATAGCGAGGTCTTTGATATCCATGAGACATTGTGAAGCACAGGGTCCAGCCCTTAAAGTCACTCTGAGGTTTTTAGTCCTTAGTCCTCAACCAGGGCAGAGGTCAGCAGGCAGAGGGTAGCTAAACAAAGCAGGGTAGCAATTCCTGGGAACAGTCAGGCACAGCAAAGTGACAAGCCATCCAGCACAGCAGCCTTTACTCCAGCAGAGTTTCTTCCAGGTCCAGCAGTGTACTGAATTGATAGGGCCAGAGCCCTAATACTTATACTCCAAACTGCCTTTACTGTTGGGGGTAACTTCAAAAGAACCTTCTTAAGCGCACAAGGATCCCTTTCAGCTCAGTCCTGGCTCCAGGCTACCAGTAGGCGGTAACCAGCCCATTGTGTGAGTTCAAAATACAACCTATTCAGATGTAAGTATAAACCACCTCTCCCTTTATCTGCCCAGGAAGACTACTAGTATGCAGCTGAATTCGGATGTATCCTCTGTCACACCCAGCACTTTTTGTGTTATGGCTGTCTAGAGATTATGCACAACGTGTAGCTGTCAACTAGGCCAGACGTGTTTTGGATGCAGGCTGCAGGCACACAGAGCAAAGTTTAGAGTAGAAAAATGTCCACTTTCTAAAAATGCAGTTTCTAGAACGGTAACAGCAAATCCAACTTTACTACTAAAGAGTATTTAACATCACTATTGCAAGGATATTAAATGTGAAGTAGCTACTCTTCCCAATCAGGAATTACAGCATTAAGGGTATTTTAAGGAATTCCCCAATGCTAGCCTATGGATGGAGTAGGCTTCACAGCAGTGAAAAACAAATGTAGCTGTTTGTCACATGTAAAACGTAAGAGTACATGCCTTGTCTTTTATAGAGCACTCTGCCCTTTTGGTCACTTAGGGGTGACTTGTGTGTAGTAAAAAGGGAGTTTGAGGGCTTGGCAAGGTTTTGAATGTTAAGTTCAAAAAGAAGTAAACTGTGCAAGCAGGCCCTGCAATGGCAGGCCTGAGACAGGTTTGAGGGGCTGCTTGTGTTTGTGGCACAATTAGTGCTTCAGGCCCACTAAAAACATTTAGGGGCTGATTAGGATGGAGGATTTTCCGCATCCTCCGGGCCGGAGGAAGCCACCGCCGGCCCAGAGGATGCGGAAAATCCTCTGCGGACCCACCAGAGACCCACCGCCACATTAGGATGGCTGGTGGGTCCTGGTATTAGTCCGCCGCTTTTCCGACGCGGTTGACTTACAACCGCGGCGGAAAAGCTGTAACATGGCTGGCGGTGTCTATCAGACACTGCCAGCCAAATTAGGATAGAGTAAAAAAGATGCTTTTCCACTGCTGCTTTTCCGCCGTGGAAAAGCATATGGGGTTTGACTTCGGGGGCCCGTTGCGGGCCCCCTGGGTGAAGGGGGGGTGGGGTGTCCACATGGGGGGTACCCATGGTACCCCCCTGCATTTGTATGCAGAAATCGGCAGGCATCGTGCGGTGCCTGCCGCTTTGTGCATACAAATGCATTGTATGCATTTTTAACATTGCGGCGGGTGCAGCTTCAAGCTGCACCCGCCGCAATGTTAAAGATATAGGATGTGACCGCCACCCTGGCGGTCACATCCTAATCTGCACGGAGGGAACGCCGCTGCCCATGCGGACGTTCCCTCCTACTCTGGGGTCGCGGATGGACTCAAGTCCGTCCGCGATCCTAATGAGCCCCTTAGTGTACATGCCCTGGTATATGGTTTAGGAGAGAAGCACATGCACTTTAGCACTGGTTAGCAGTGTTAAAGTTCTGAGTCCTAAAGCTAACAAAAAGATTTCAGCAAAAAAGAGGAGGAGGGAGGCAAAATGTTTGGGGTAACAGTGCAAAAAGGGTCATTTCCCACGCGTTCTATTCTAGGGGCAACTTGGATACTGGCAAGGCGGTCATACGTAACATTCCAGAGCTGGCAGTTGAGCCTTTTGTGTCCAACTACAAACTGTGGAATGTCCTGTTGCTCAGTCTAACAGAGGGACAAGTATCCAGAGTTCAGGAAAAGCCTATCCAGAGGACATTTCATTCTTTTGTCTTGACCCTACGTTCCAAATTCTTACTTTTCCCTACCACTAATGTTCCACGAATACCTCTCAGGTCTACTTTGAGCTCCTTAAGCCTAATATAGTATTATTATAAAGCAAACTGGGAATACTGAGGAAATTGGCATGGCAATGTGTCCTTTATTTACAAGTTTCATCACTGCAATCAAGGAAGCAGCTGGAACCGTATAGATATGTTTGCTTCGTTTCTGAACCAGTAAAATAGATCATCTGAGGGCAATAGGCAGGGCAGCTGGAATTATACGTCAATAAACGACGAAATCAAATTGTGGAGAAAAGAACATTTAGGAGAATAAAATGTGATTATAAGCAAAATATCAAAGGCATTTTCATAGAGCTATTTCAACAGATTAGCACAGATACAAAATGTATTCCACCGATTAAATTTAGGCAGAACCTTATTAAGGAAAATACATAATCAGCAGGTCCTTGGCAAACATTTTCACCAACAAACTGTTTTTTTCTTGCGTTGAAGCATAGAAACACCATTTAATTATCCGTTCTAACAAAGCCTTTGTGTACAACGTATACAATAACATAGTTATCAGAAAACAAGACTACATGTTAAAAATCCTTGTGTCTGTGTATGTGACGTTTATATAGTGAGAAGCTCTCTAAGCAGGGAAGGCAAGGAAACATCAGGAGAACAATTCTAATTGGGTATGCTGGGTGCTGGATGGATTGTTGAATGGTATGCCTCTTTTTTTCTACACTGACAGCGCTTAATTTGAGCCGGTGGTTCCCGGTGCTTAGAACTGGGACTTAATTGTCAACCCCAGCACTTGTTACAGTCTGCCACAAGAGGGCGCTATCTGGCTAATTTAGAGAGGACCACAACAACAGTTAATGATGAATTCAATATACGTAATAACATACTATAACCCGCTGCCTAAGCTATACTTATGGTTTTGGGGGCGGTAATAGTCCTAATTGTCAAACCTGTAGGAGTGTGATGATTAGTAGTTGTGTTGTTACTATTATTGGTAGGGCTGGCAGGGGCAATGGGTGGTGCAAGCTGCAGTGGCCTCCTGACAAGAGCCCTGGCACGCTTTTTTTATACAAATTAAGCACTGTCTACACGGTTAGGTTATTTTTTTAAACCAAGTTTTATAGTTTTGTTTACTTAAAAGTCACAATTTAGTGCCTCTGCGAGCAAGCACTCGTTCCATTGAGAAGTGGCTCTGCAGAGCATTGTTAAATATTATATATTTGTTGTATACATTCTTACTAGGAGGTACTTAAGATTAAAAGCAACATAATTTAGAACAATGTATTATTCTAAATGTTGTGCTTTATAGCAAAGTGTGCTTTGAGCACACAGTGATGTAAACCTCACATGTTTACATACAAAGTGAAACAAAGAATTATCTTCAGAATAATTGTTCAACCTATTTCGACTGCATTTAATAGCGTAATATTTTTGTTTCTGGCTGCAGACAAAAGCCCCTTTGCCTCGCCCATTATTAGGTGATATTAATATGCTTTGGGCAAAATGATCACCTCTTTAATGCTTAAATACAGCAACAATGTATGAGCGGTGACGAGTAGCAGCGACAGACAGCATTTCAACAGCTTTTGATCCCTCTGAGGTGGGAACGGATATTTCGTTTTTGCGAAATCGCGCATAATGTACAGCTGATTATGTGGAAAGGGAAACGAAAGACGTGCAGAACTCAAAGGAACTGGGCACATCAGTGGCCAAGGCAAGTACTATCATTGAGCACACATAGCAGCACCATGAGGAACAGCAACATCCTTTCAACCCAGCCACCAGTGCAGGGAGCATCCCCCAGGCACAATTAGCAGCCCTGGCAACTTGATCATCAGTGATGACCCATACAAGGCTGGTACATTAAGCACAGATTACCAAAGTCACTGGACCAAGGCGTGGAGGAGGGCCTGCAGCATCCCCAGCGACTACTTGAGGAGCAATTTGAAAAGATCACCATCCCAATGCTTTTGACGTGTTTTCATGCAGCATAGGCCACTTGCTGAATGATAGAGGGTCTGGTGTGGCGCAACTTCATCAAATAAATGATTGCAAATTCTTCAGACACAGACGTCTTTGTTTACTCTTCATTTCCCTGTATGCAAAGTGAGCACATTTTAAAACTTGAACACAAAGATGCTATTCCTGTGGCGCAGGAGAATGTGTGAAATGAGAAGACTACAGGATGGACACGTATTTATGAGACACGTAAATAAAACACGTGCTTCGTTTGTGTGCATCAAAATGTTTCAACAGATGAGTGTATGCAAATGAGGCACGTGGGGCCGGATTACGAGTTTGGCCGATGGGATAAAATCCATCACAAACGTGACGGAAATCCCGTCCGCCAAATTACAAATTGCATAGAATATGATGTACTTGGAATATGGCAGACATTTGTGACGGAGTAACCCTGTCCGCCAAACTCATACAGGCCCATAGCCTTTTAATGCATTATTTAAACCTTTACAATATTTTTACCTCTGTGGCCAACTATTTCTGAACTTTGAATATGCTTTATTTTCATTTAAAATCAAAAATAGCAAATCCACAACAATCACTGCATTTTGTAATAGATAATGCAAGCCTCTTGCAATATTGGCATACAACTCCTTTGATTTACAAACTGGTCCTTATTTAGAGCAGTGCAAACATAAATATGTGCAAAAATGTAAATCAAGCAAATCTTACTGTTCAGCAGTAGCGGCTCGTGGAGGGAGTGCCGCGGGGTGGTGGGGCGGGTCGGGGGAGGTGCAGGGTGGGGAGTAGTAAACTCCGGCTCACGACTGACTGGAGTAATGTAAATAAATAAATAAAATTAATTTCATTGCGCGCCCTGAAACGCCAAATGAGTTTCAGCGCGCGCAATGAAATTTGTTTTATTTATTTATTTACATTACTCCGGTCGGCCGTGAGCCGAAGTTTACAATCCCCCACCCAGACCCTCCCCCACGCACCACCCCCACGGCACTCCCTCCACGAGCCACTACTGCTGTTCAGGTGTGTTATTGCACTCTTCGCTTCGCAAAGGATATGGAAAACATTCTAATAAATTAATACCCATTGCATAACTTTAGCAGTAAGCTTGATTTTGTGATGCAGTTTCATAGTATCAACTAACACTACGTCATAGCTAGCAAAATGTATTTCACATTACCACCAGCAAGACAATTAGTCTTAGTGCACATATGTACATGTGTAAAATTACCCGGTACTAATATCACTTCACGCCATGCCTCATTTTTGACCAGTAATGTTGTATCAGGGTGTTATTATCCAGAGGAATAGTTATATCCACTCTAAGGTTTTACAGCTCTATTTAGTTACTATTATAATAATGAAATAAATATTTCAAGTTCAAATGCACATAGTACCGTACATAGTTACATTAATCAGATGCTCTCTGGTGGGATCAGACCTTCAAGAAGTGCGGAAACTCTACTGCTGTAACCACAAAGATTCAAGAATAGGAAAACATATAACCGAACTTTCTCAGGGATGGCACCCAGAATTTGGAATGCTCTGCCCCCAGAAACCAGTCTGAACCCCTCGACTGCCTCCTTTAAAGAGGAGGTAAAATCTATTCTCATGGCCAAATTCACCTGAGTTAAGATCAAAGACATATCACTCTCTAATTTTTCCTCACTACACCTCACGAGGACAAGGTCCAACTAAGCTATCGAGACATTTTATCTTCCTCTTAACCGACGCGAGGGGCTAACAACCAGCTGTACCACTGTGCCTTTGCAAATGGTCTATATACGTATTTTAACCAGCCTGTTTACTGATGTCAAGAGATCTGTATTTATTGTAAATTACCTCACCACTGTGCCTTACAACTGTATATATATATATATATATATATATATATATATATATATACACACACATATATATATATATATACACTTATATATATATATATATATATATATATATATATATATATATATATATATATATATATATATATACATACATACATATATATGCCTTATCTAGCCTGTTTTAATGTTATAAGAACTGTATTTACTGTAAAGCGCTCTGATATCTGCAAGGGCCTTTCAAAATAAATAAATAAAAATAAATAATGTATCCCAACTCACTTGGAAGAGAGTTGGCTTTGTGAGTTGGTAAGTGGCAGTCTGGATTAAGTTCACGATCTGACTTCAGGAGTTTGCACCAACCTTTATATTTATCCTCACATGTTCATATACCAACACTGACTAGGGCGTTGTTGATACAGTTAGGCGAGGGTGCTTCTCAATATATCCACTGCTAAGGATCTGCCCAATAATGACTTACTGTTTTTCTCTGTGTAAGTGATTGGGTTGTTAGTACGCCTAGCAGTAATGTGAATTATGCCGCAGTAATTTGAGTAAGTTAGGTAATTCTGTGTTACTCTTAGACACAGAATTACAGAAAATAAAGCACTTACACCCGCTTGCATAATTAAGAGTAATTTGGGTGTGAAAATCCTACAGCAAGAGCACCTTTAGTGAGTGACAGTAGTTGCTCTGCTGTTTATGTTCTGTTGCAGTTAGCGCTATTTTCTTAGCACTAAATGCATCCTTGCATTCATTTTGGATGCAAGGGTGAACTTTGCATTAAGCAACTAGAACTAAATGCCAGAAGTAAGTTGGAGAAAATCCTACACCAAGTGCACCTTTAGCGAGCAGGAGCAGCTGCTTATGCTCGCTGTTCATGTTCTGTTTCATTTAGCACTATTTCTTAGTTCAAAATGTATCATTGCGTCCATATTGGGCATAAGGGGGAATTTCAGCAACAAGAAAATAGCGATTAATGCAAAATTACTCTTCTCGCATAATCTTGCTGAGTTTTTTGGGTAATTCCTTGTGTTCATGCTACATGGAATTATGTTTGTTATGCACACCCCGACTCAAGAAACAGACAAAAAATGGTCCGATCGGAAAAAGCAACAAGAGGCATAGAACTGAATATATCAAGAGATCTGCTACTATAATGTGGAAAAGATGAACAATCCCGTAGATTCATTCCACAGTTATGAGGTTAGGGCAGTAGACAAGATTTCAAAACCAGAAGACTAAGACACATTCACATTATTGCATTTCTGAAAGTTTAGATAAATCACTTATAAGTCAGTCTCAAACAACATTCGTGTGTACACATTGTATCAAAAACTCTTAGCTCCACAAATGGATAAAGTGATAAAGATGAGTGCACAGAGAAGGTACTCGTGTGGGTGAGGAGTAGAAAAAGGAAAAGAAAAAAGGAGGGGGTCCTTTAGACCCTTTCACAAATCATATTATCATCCATAGAAGCCTGTCTGGTATACAATTTCTATATTACATATGTCGCATCTAGAAGTGGTCCAGTTGGTAAGTTACTATTGCCACTCTGCACAGATATCCAAATGATCCAGGCTTAATGAAAGAGCATTGACGTTTCGACCCGACACCTGGGAGGGGAAGTGGGCAACTGAATTCCTCAAGCCCAGGTCTTCATCAGGACTAAGAAGGTGAAGGAGCGACCTGGATGCCCAGCTTAGCCGTGTGGTCCAGCCTTGCTTCCACTCAACTGGACATGGCTAGGAAAAAATCCACAATTTGAGTCTGGGGCATACACAATGGAGGTAATCACACAGGTCCTGCAGCTTCTAGCTGCTACTAATGCATCCTCTCTCAAATGAAGTTGGAAAGAAGGCTTCTGGCGGCTGCAAATCCATTCATAAGTTACCCAGGTCCTTCGGGGTAATTGTCGGTGACCCCATTGTTCTTTCACCCCTACTTAAGAGCTGTTCCTAAAAACTCAGGCAGTCTATGGTATTGAAAAGAATTAAACAGAAGTATGTGAGTTATGCACACCCCTAATTGTGAGGTCTCTTCATGTCAGCGAGATACAATTGTTTCCCTCCTTGGCTTATTTAACAGATGTGTGCATTCTGAGAGTCACATTCCTTGTTGGTTTACAAAGTTTCCAAAGCTTTCTTGAGGAATGGCATGGGATCTCGAGATCCTCGCTTTCTTGGGTTTAAAGCTACATATGGGTAGAATATATCAGCGCCTTGGTTCTGGGGTCACATTGTATATACTTCCGGACCACATAAGGAGAGGATGATGGTGCGGTATTCACCACACCCAGTAAATGCCAACTTTGTGGGCTTTACTGGGAGTAGTAAACACGTTCTATTTTGAGAATTCTCTCTGTTATGAGGCACAGCATATGTTACACCGCACTGAACAATGCAAGCGTCCATTTTTTACCAGGTATTTCCCTCAAAAGGATTGATCTGCTGAAATTAGCCTTGGGAAATTGGACAGACACGATAATAACTGCAAAACATATGATTTCAATGTGTTCGATGATAGGAGTACCATATATACCAGAACTTAATAGCCCACTTGAGGTCGGAGCCATACTGTACATTAAAATGCAGTAACATAACACTAGGCGTTAACGACTTACAACAGGGAGCCATAGGCTAGAAATCTGCATACAAAAGTGACACTATGTATTATAAAGAATAAAGTACCCCAACCATACCTAAAGAGAGCACTGAAAGTCACCTGGTATATAGGGTTGCTGGTTTCGGCATAGGCATACGGGTCAGGGTCTCGGTGACTTGCAATAGACTATGGATTGTTGTGGGGTCTTCGTCTTAGATATGTTTAGAGTCCAAATGAAAACTAGCAGATGTAAATCATGCATGAGAAATTGCTTAAAATTTGGTCATTTAAAACCGAATAAGCGGAAAGGGCAGAGGGTGGAAGATTATTGAGTAGATTAAGTATTGTTTCGGTAACTGTTGAGATAGGAGATAGCTGACAAGTGGAGCTATAAATGTGACTCTTCATTCATTATCGGCACGCTATGAGTCACATTCTACACTTGGAGAAGCGGTGTCTGTAAAAAGACGTCAGCTCGAGAAACCATCTACACAACAGCCGAGCACTTTATTCAGTACATTTCTCTTCATGGTGGGCCTCAGCGATACAAATGACAATTCCTTCTCACTGCTGCCAGAAATGCAATGGCACAGAGGTGTGTGGATCTTAGCACTAGAAAGGTAGAGGCAGCTGCGGGCCAGGAGTGAGGTGCATCACCAGAGCTGCATATGGGTATAAGCACTGGATCAGAAGACGAGCTGCAGACCAGGAGTGAGGTGCATCACTAGAGCAGCATATGGGTATAAGCACTGGGCCAGAAGACGAGCTGGAGGCAGGAGTGAGGTGCATCACCAGAGCAGCATATGGGTATAAGCACTGGGCCAGAAGACGAGCTGCAGACCAGGAGTGAGGTGCATCAACAGAGCTGCATATGGTATAAGCACTGGGCCAGAAGACGAGCTGGAGGCAGGAGTGAGGTGCATCACCAGAGCTGCATATGGGTATAAGCACTGGATCAGAAGACGAGCTGGAGGCAGGAGTGAGGTGCATCACCAGAGCTGCATATGGGTATAAGCACTGGATCAGAAGACGAGCTGCAGAACAGGAGTGAGGTGCATCACCGTAGCTGCATATGGGTATAAGCACTGGATCAGAAGACGAGCTGCAGAACAGGGGTGAGGTGCATCACCAGAGCTGCATATGGGTATAAGTACTGGACCAGTAGGCGAGCTGCAGACCAGGAGTGAGGGGCATCACCAGAGCTGCATGTGTGTTTAAGCGCTGGATCAGAAGACGAGCTGGAGGCAGGAGTGAGGTGCATCGACAGAGCTGCATATGGTATAAGCACTGGGCCAGAAGTCGAGCTGCAAACCAGGAGTGAGGTGCATCACCAGAGCAGCATATGGGTATAAGCACTGGGCCAGAAGACGAGCTGGAGGCAGGAGTGAGGTGCATCACCATAGCTGCATATGGGTATAAGCACTGGATCAGAAGACGAGCTGCAGAACAGGGGTGAGGTGCATCACCAGAGCTGCATGTGGGTATAAGTACTGGACCAGTAGGCGAGCTGCAGACCAGGAGTGAGGTGCATCACCAGAGCTGCATGTGTGTTTAAGCGCTGGATCAGAAGACGAGCTGGAGGCAGGAGTGAGGTGCATCGACAGAGCTGCATATGGTATAAGCACTGGGCCAGAAGTCGAGCTGCAAACCAGGAGTGAGGTGCATCACCAGAGCAGCATATGGGTATAAGCACTGGATCAGAAGACGAGCTGCAGGCAGGAGTGAGGTGCATCACCAGAGCAGCATATGGGTATCAGCACTGGATCAGAAGACGAGCTGCAGGCAGGAGTGAGGTGCATCACCAGAGCTGCATATGGGTATAAGCACTGGACCAGAAGACGAGCTGCAGACCAGGAGTGAGGTGTATCAACAGAGCTGAGGGTGGGTATAAGCACTGGGCCAGAAGACGAGCTGCAGGCAGGAGTGAGGTGCCACGACAGAGCTGAGGGTGGGTATGCGCATTGGACCAGAAGACGTGCTGCAGGCCATTACTGAGGTGCCTTGACAGAACTGTGTCTGGGTTTCTGCGCTGGACTAGTAGGGGCCACTGCAAGATAAGAGTGAGGTGCACCGACAGAGCTGTATGAGGAGCCCAGTACTGGGAACAGAGGCAGCTTTTAATCAGGATGGAGTCACCTCTACAAGGCTGTGTGTGGGCAGCAGCACTGGACTAGCAAGGGATGATGCAAGTCGGAAGTGGGGCGCACTCTCTAACAGTTGTGTGTGGGTACCAGTATTGGACCAGCAGGGGATGTTCTCTGCCATTACTGAGATGCATTAACAATGCACTCGAGATCTGGGTGGATCCCAGCTCCAGTCCATCAGAGCCTTGAGGCAGGTCAGGAGTGAGGCACTTTGACAGATCTGTGTATGGATCCCAGTACGGAAGCGGAAGGGGAGCTGCTGGTGACAGACGTAAGGTCCATTGGCAATGGAATGCCAGCATCAGAAAGGCAGACTCAGCAGCAGGTCAGTGCTGAGGTGCACTGGTAGAGCTGTGGTTCCATTCCAATACTGCAGCAGCAGGAAGTGCTGCTGGTCTGGATTGAGGTACATCATTAGAGCTGTGTGTGGGTCTCAGCATCAGCCAGCAAATGGAGCTGCAGGTCAGAAGTAAGGCTCAGTGACAGAGATATGTGTGGTCCCAGCAGTAGACTAGCAGAGACAACATGAAGCCGTGAGAGAGGTGCACTGACAGAGCTGTGTGCTTTTCTCTTTTCTGGACTAACAAAGGCAGCGGCTGGTCAGAGGTGGATGAATTGACAGAGCTGTTCTTGGCTCCCAGTTCTAAAATGACAAGGGAGCCAGCAAATAGGAGTGGGGTGCACAGGCAGCTGCACCCCAGGCCCTGCACTAGGTGGAGGTGCATCAGGATCGAGGTGCACTGGCAGAGCTGTGGGTGGATCCTTCTGCTGGCTGAGAGCACTACAGGTCTGCAGTGAGAGGCATTGATGGTGGTGTGAGTGGGCACCAGTACTAAATAGCAGAGGACAGTTGAGAGGTGTCCTGGCAGAGATGTGTGGGCACCATCACTGGACCGCAAAGGGTAAGAGGTCAGGAATGACGTGCATGGTGGCACTGGAGGTCTAGTTTTCAAAAAGCACTGCTATATCTGAAACTGTATGTAAGGAAGTAGTGTCCCTGACAATTGGTGACGACACCCTGGTAGTATACCAGCAGGGGGCACTAAAGAGGCAGGGCAGGACATGCAAGGAAAGCTAGAGTCCCCTCAACTAGGAAGGACCAGAATTCAGGCAGCCTTTCCTCCCACCTCTCCCCCCTCAGAAGGCCCGGGGCTAGCGCGGCACCTGTTGGTCCTTGGCCAGCATCCCGCGGCTGTCCTCCTTCACGCCACTATCTCAATGCGCCGTTAGTTTCAGTTCCGCTTGTGTTCTGCATACGGTGCCCTTTTCTTAAATCGCTGCATGCCAAGCGCTAATTACCAGTCAGCAGGCGCTGCATTTGCAGAATTCGGTGAAAGCTTGTGGGCGTGCAACTGGGCCTGCCCGCCATGCACTACGGTTTGTGTCTCAGAGCTGGGCCCTGCATTACACTGAGGGGGAGAGCCCACTATCCATCTATGGGGGTTATCTGTAGTTTGAACACAGCCACGACAAGCAAGCATAAAGTCAACGGGTGATAGGAGAGGCAGCTGGTTTGTGGAGGGTTAATGCATTGTGATATAGATGTATTAAAGGAAGTGAGTTTGCAACTCTTTCCTAAACTGGAGCAGCAGTAGAGCAGTCTTGGTGTTGTTCCAGATCCCGGGTGCATAGATAGAAAAGGCCTGCTTTCTTGTTTTCCTTTTTTACACTTTTTATTCTGAAGTCTGGTGGTCTTCTGGTGGTGGGTGTGCTGAGAGCCACCAGAGATGGTGAGCTTGTCTGCAAGATAAGCGGTGGTGCCGGTCATGATGGCTTTGTATATGATGCAGCTGGTTAGGAAGATGGTGTGGGAAAGTAGGGGGAGCCATTAGTATGGTGGAGATGTCATCAGATTTCTTCAATCCGTGAATAAGATGTGCTGCACGTAGGATGCCCTTAGGGGGTGCCAGTGTGGAGTCTGGGAGGCTGTTGAGTAGGGCATATAGTAGAGTGGGAGGTCTTCAATACCAGTTCTAAAGTCACTTTCTGGAAGGAACAGTTTCACTTTTTTTAGAAGACAGAGTTGGTAGAAGGCTGTTTTTGTCATTTTGGCAGTGAATTTCTTGAGGGTGAGGTTGGTGTCCAGGGCGAATCCAAGTGACTTGACATTCGGTGACTGATGAGGTTCGAAGCTGTTAAGATTCATGCCTTAGAGCCATGTTTGAACTGTTTCTTGTTTGTTGTTCGGGGCAAATAACAGGAATTCTGTCTTGGTTGTGTTGAGCGATGCAGCCTGATTTGAGTTAGATGTCTAACAGCACTACAACCTGATTCAGTACTACAAAAGCATTGTAAGTTGACGACCAGCACATTGCAAAACTCCAAAATATATAAATAAATCTTCACACAGACCTCATCACCAGAGACTTTGGAATCACATTAGGCGCATGTCAATGTGCCAAGTCGAACTACATATTATTAATTTGACATTTATTTTTGGGAATTTCATCAGCCATGTGTAGTGAGATGCTTGCAACATTTAAAAAAGAGGGACATCTTTAGTGGCAGTTATGCATGAAAAAACAATACAGAGCAGTGGCTCAACTGGTGCAGCTCAAAAGGATTTCCCTCATACCTTTGTAAACATGATTGATTGATTTAAGATTTATGTAGTGCCTGAATTACCCCATAAGGGGTGTCACCGCGCTCGCGAACTGCTTAGTCAGCAACAGGGGTATGAGTTAAAACAATGTAGTCTTCATAAGCCAACGGAACTGAAGGTGATCATAGCAAACTCGCAAATGTATAGGATGTTGGCTCCAGAAGATAGGGGCTAAGTGAAAGAAGGCTTTCCCCCCTAGTCAAGCTTTTTTACAGCGTGGGACCACAAGTAGGGATTTGGTCCCTAAGCGTAGTGTCATAGGAGGCTGATATTATTTTTAATTTCTCTGCCAGATAACTGAGGTCTTGTCATTTAGAGCTTTATGCACAATGCAGCAGATCTTAAAGTGAAATGAGTCAGATGTCTAACAGCACTACAATGCAATCTCTGTGAGAGAGGGAGGGAGGGGGGAAGAGCAGGGGCATTGTAGACCAGTCGGGCAGCGGTGTTTTGGACCACTTGCAAATTGTTCAAAGATGCTTCACTGGCTAAGACCAGCAACGCGTTGCAGTAGTCTAATTGACTTAGTACTTGTGCCTGGATCAAGGTTTTCCGAATGGACAAGGGGAGAAAGGGAAATACTCTTTGCAAAAGGCCTAGAGAATGGAAGCAGGTGCCAATGGTGGTAGAAGCCTGCTTCTTCATAATTAATTTCTGGTCCAGGCGGACCCCTAGGTTTTTGACCACAGTCTTGGGATCCGGTGCAGTTCCCAATTCCGTTGGCCACCCTCTCGGGGACCATCTCAAAGGAGCATCACCAAACAGCACAACAATTTCAAATCCAGAGACGCCTACTTCAGTGACTCATGCCTGCCCCTCTCCCGAGTCAATTATACTCTCCACTGCACTGCTCAGTCATAGGACATCCTGTGTCAAGAAGTTATGCCACATCAAGAGGGTTTAACTAAGTGTGAGACAAAGTGGGAAACATTAATCTGCCTTCTCATAGGCAACTTTTCCAGAAGCTGCTCAACTTCACAGGTAGATATTTAACAAATGCTATTTTGGCAAATTAATAAACTGAATACCATGACTGAATACATGTAACACCTAGTCTTGGAACAGGCAGGTCTCCTGCATGTTATAAGGGCTTGTACTCCTACTCTGAGTGAGCCAGCTCCGTGTGAATCTTGTATTCTAATTTTTACCGGCTCACTTATCCATGTCTAGGCCGGTCCATGATAATGCCAAGAAGCAGAAATTGATCTGTGACCTGGAGTGGGGCACCATGGGACTGCTGTCTATGTCCTGGATTATTGGCATACAGCTGTGGGTGTAACATACGTTTTTTGCAATTAATAGTCTTGCCATATTTTTATTCTGTGTTACAAAAGAGCGCGATCTACTGGCACCCACTAAAATCTGCCTTCGCCCAAAGGCTCTGCTCACCATAAACGCCTGTCCTGAAGAACTCATCTCCTAAAGGCTAACCTTCACCAGTACAGACTGTGAAAAGCTGATGCATGGTCCATGTGAGAGAGGAGTGTGATCGCCTCTGTAGATGAAGAGATGCCACCAAAGACACTGAACAATATATCCAGACCAAGTTCTTTGCCAAGCAGGGAAGAACGAGGTATGGTCTCCAGAGACTGAGAGACTGTAAATACGAACAAAGCAAACCACAGTAAAGACGATCCCTATCAGGAAGACTCTTTTGTGCTACAAAAATGTATAAACTGCTCCACCAGTTGCCCATGGGCAACTCGATATGTCTGCCATGGCCTGCCATGTGATACCTATGTATTAGATTAAAAGATACAGTTTAGAAAGTTAATTTTTTTTACAAGAAATGTTTGTTGCTTTTTTATTTATTTTTATAGTGTTTTTATAGTGCAGCCTTGCCACATTAGCAAACTGATCACATTAGTAAATGCTAGATGTAAAAAATATTCAACAGTTCTTAACACAATTCTTCGTAATTTTAGCCAATGGACCACAAAATGGGGGAATTCATTACGTGTATTTGACTTTCATAAATCTTGTTGCCATGATGTTGATCTTCAAGATGTGTTCAGCCAAAGCATATTTTAGTGTGAGTTTTGACAGTTTGTCGAAGCAGCCCAACATCCCTTCTGTAGTAGGTAGGATAAACTGAGCAAGATGATTTTTGCAGGTGCTTTATTCTTCAAGTTATTCAAAGTACCAGGTCATGTTTTAACCCTATTTTATTACACAATCAGCAATACTCGTTTTTAGTGCAATAAGTATTTCAATACCTTCAGATAAAACCTGTTTGTTTTGCTTTTTAAATCTGCTACATCAAGGACCATGGGGCATCCCTCGACAACTGAATTTTAGACTACACTAGCAGGCTTCCATATTCTTAGGGACACCAGTCTGACACCAGAAATGTACTGCCCATTCACGGGAAAGGGGGGGTCATTTTGTGCTAAAGATATCTCTGGTAAATAGGAGTGAGTTGGGCAAAGCTGGTACATGTCACTTTCCCATCTGACATGTGAGTGACTCTATTTCTTCCTAACCAGCCTTTCAGAGGTTCCTGTAATTCTGATTGCTTTCTGTGGCATATCTCCTAGGAAATTATATCGGTCAGACTATATCAGCTTGGTCGTAAAAAATCAAATGCACTGGTGCAACCCCAACTTAGATCAGTTTAAGAACCTGTGCCTCATACCATGACAACCAGCAAAGAAGACCCTCTTCGATGTCAAATATGCACCTCCATGCTCCATGTCAGGACGAAGGCTGACTGCATTCATCTCTCTCTGTGGAGCAAATGGACAATGTTTACAGAACTGCTCAGTGTTTATAGGAAACTCGCATCACAAAAATGAGAAAGATATGAATCAGTTTCCAGACCATTATTAGCACCCTCCAAGGGTCCAAAGATGTGTAGATGATTACTACAAGAAAAGTGGAGACTATTTTTGGGATGGGGCTTTGGTTGTGCGCAATAACATACAAAAGATAATGGACAAGAATTAGAAATGGAGAAGCAGAGTCAAGAGAGTAAACATCGCCTTGTCTGGAACAAGACCACTGGGTTTACTGAACATTATCTGGGGATCCCTACCATCATTGTACATGGGCCTGCTCCTTTACACATTGCGACTGCCATTCAGCCTATTTCCAAGAGCTTTGTATTTTTAGGCAACTCAATAACCTAAAGCACTCTGAGATAAAGTGGCAAATCCAGGACCACATAATTTAGGGTACCAGGATTAGGAATCCTTGCTTAGTTGATAATTTGGTCACTTTCAGCACGTGCTATAAAATCGGCATTGCACTGCAAGCAGGATGCTTGCCGAGTGCCATTGCAAAGCTTGAGATTTGAAGCGAACCTCCACTCTGGCTGGAGTCCAAATTATGAATTGTAAGTGGAGTCAGGTTAATTTTAAGGATTTTGGAGGCCCAGCGCCAAAGGTATTTTTGGGGCCCCTGTTTGGAAGTGCTATGAATTTATGATCCAGTTTCCGCTCTTTCATGCTCTTTTTGGCCAGGTAACTGACACACTGGTCCAAATTCTAAATGTGTTTATATCTAATATTTAGGGATAGTGATGTGTCTCTTTAATACTGTAACACAGCAGCAGCTCAATATTATTACTGAACTAATCTCTGTGACACCCTCTCATTTTATATATATGAGGTCCTGTTTTGATCTAAATGAAACTTATTTTCTGGATGTTGCGTGAAAGAAACACACTTCTCTGCAAAATGTCTGTCATAAACTCTCACACATCACCCACAGTAAAAATATGTTAAAGGAAAATGGTATTTAAAACAATCTATTTAAGAATTACCCCCAGATGCATCAAAGTTATGTTTTGCGAGTCCTTAATAGCGAATTTTAAGGAATCGCTAATAAAGACTCACAAAACGGGATGCATGTAGGAATTGCAATATTATTTGCGATTTCTACTGATTCCTTTTTTGCGATTCGCTAATTGCTAATCGCAAATAAGGAATGGTTTGCCAATGGGGAGTCATTCCTTATTTGCGATTAGCAATTAGCGAATCGCAAATATGCCGCAATTTCAAGGGTGCCAGGGTGTCCAAAGGACACCCTGTTGCACCCCTGAAATGGTAATGTTCACTGGTGTTGCGCACACACATGTCCCAAGGACATGTGTGTGTGTAACATACAACTTCGAAAAATGCACTAAAGTGCATATTTCTACGTTTTTGCTATTTACCACGTAGTTTGACTTCGTGGTAAATAGCGGCCCCAGATTGCGAATTCGAAATCTTGGAATGGTTTAATGCATTGCATTTAAGGAATCGCAAATTGCGATTCCTTAAATGCAATCGCAATTTGAGAACTCGCAATTATTTGCGAATTCTTAAATTACGAGTGCATGAACCCTTGATGCATCTCAATTATCATTTTTGCGGGCGCAAACGGCCGAATTTTGCGGTTCACACCGTTTGCGCTCGCAAAAATGCTTGATGCATCTACCAGTTAGTTACGGTCATCAAGGCAAGACTCTGCAGAATAGAGCTGCCTACATTAGGGGGCCGTATGAAAGGCTGGAGCCCTGGGCCAGGGCCCACGTTTCCCATAACTTATAGCGTCTCTGAGTGGAGTGAAATCATAGAAAATACATTTTCCAGGGATCCACTTGGCGGGAACACTTGGGATGTATTCTTGGCTTGCTCCTGAAGATTGACCCCGGGAACAACAGAAATGTGTGAAAAATGCAATGGAGCTAGTAGTAGGCAAAAAAACGTGCATGTTTGAGATGTTTTAAGCAAGGAAGGACATCTGCCTGAAACCCGTGCACAAAGTCTCACTAGATGCATGTTCCACCTAGGCGTACATGACGTTTTGTTACCCAATTGTAAATGTCCATAGTTTCTGATTAACGGGCTACCTTTGTTTGTGAAGTGTACTTTTAAGAAACTACTTTTTCTTTATCTTTTCTTTTCTTCTTTGTTTTAAGCACTCCACAAGCCTGTATGTGTTTTCCATATGTCTCCTCAGTGTGCCTCTCTCAACACTTTGTGTTGCTTTCTGTCACCCGTGTGCTTCTCTCTGTAATGCATTCGTCCTCGTATGCTTCTACCTTCATGATGCTTTCTAGCCAGTGTGCATCTCCAACCCAAGCGCCACATTGCCCTCTACTGCCTGTTTGCTTTTCTCTCCTCGTACTCCACGGTAAGCAGTCTCTTGACCCTTTCCTGTTCTCTACCACCACCTGCACCCTCCATGTTGCTTCCCCTTACCCACGCCCCCCATGTTGTGCCATAGGTATTTGTTTTATCCTTCTTTAGCCATGCTGTACAGCATGGGGGATGTTGTATACCATCACTAAAATCCATTGGCGATAGGTCCCAACTTTGAGATAGATTGGACGTGCCACTGCTTGTTTTTTCTTTTCTTGTGAAACCGCATAACAGGGAGGCAAAGGTGCGGCTTTTAATGTGAAAATCAAGTGCACTGCAGATAACTCTGCAAACTGCTGCCAAAACGTATGGTGTTCATCAAAGTTAAAGGAAGTTTACAGCATTAGGCAGCAGGGTTAAAGTAGTAGTATATTTTATTTGAATGCTTTTAAGGTAGCTGTAGTTAGGGGAGTGTCTCCAACAGAGGTTGTTTTACATTCCAGCTCGCAGATCTGCTGATGGACCTCAAAGCTGACCTGAGGTCTCCTTACTCTGAGCACAAGGAACCCCGCGCCAATCTCTCTTTGCACCCACTTCCTTATGGGAGGCATTAACTGGTATTACATTTGCTAGAAAATACAAAGTCAACAATTATATGTCAGATTATGTTATTTACTTTCGAATATGTCATCCCATAGAGTGATACATTCCTAGTTAAACAGCCCTCAAAGTAGAAACTGCTCTTGTCATCCATCCTGCCATGTTTGTGCCATTTAATGTTGAGAAACGGCCTGGGATCCGGCCAGGAATGTTATTTGCGTCCATTTTAGTTGCATGGACAGTGTTCCTGCCAAAAACAGCATTGGAAGGTGCTGGGAAACTTCACTGGGGCGATCGAGGCGGAGAGACTGCCTGACCCCTGCAAGCGTCTGTTATCAAAGATAATATTAAAAGTCAGATGCTGGCTGTCCTATAGGAAAACATGGAGAATTTGCAATTGAGAGTGACCTGTTAAAACTCCTCCCATAAAATTAGTGCAGAGTCAGCTAGAAGCCAGACCAGCTTGCTGGAACATTTCCAAATTTCTCCATAGGGACTCGATCGATAGACCTTACATTTTGCCATGAAGCAGAGCCCATTGCTGTGGAATCGCTTGTCTTTCAAGAACACTACAAAGATACTTTTGGTCATTTAATGAGCACACACCACGAACTGCCCTGCCCTCAGCATGCATTAAGTATTACTGTTGGTTACTTGAGATGTAAAATCTGAATTTTCCAGAATGCGTCTACAAAGGACTTTCATACAAAGGGTTTTCTGTTTCGGTGAAACATGGGATTAATATCATTCATGACTGAGTGTTTATCTAGGAAGGTGAGATTTGAGGATAATCAGAGAGATAAGGCTTGATTTTACCAATTTTCGAATGATTGTACCATCATTCAATAGTTCCAGGATAATTTGTGGTGACTGATCTATTCCGGGACCAGGTGAAGTTGTTTTATCTACTCTCTAGCAATTAGAAGAAAATTATATCAATTTAATGTTCTTTTCCTAAAAATGATCTGATTCAGTGATATGTGGGTAGGTTGAAGTTAAGGTTTCCGAAAGAGAGATTTCATTTCTTCAATTCAGGGAAGTTAGAATGATTACATCTGTGGTAGAGTGATTTTAAGATAATTGCATCTCTGTAAGGAAGATTTAAAATCCTTATATCCATGTGAGGAATAAATTAATGCAATTATTTCCACGCAAGAGATATTTAATAGGAGTTGAGAATTGGGGTAATTGTATCCATTTTAGAGAGATATGGGCATTATTGCATTTACTGCTGAAGATCTGTGATAACAACTGTAACATAAGAATGGTGGGGCGGGGGTCTTTCTTGTTCTGAGACAGAAACCAAAAGACTTGAGCTACTGTAGAATATTTCTTTATATTTGCCACAGTCTTTCCATCTTTCGTTTAATCCATTGCTGTGCCTGAGATTTCCAACTATACATGTTTAATTTCAGGTTTTTGGATATTCCTTAAATTCTGCTGCCCAAGTCTGGACTTACCTGTGCACTTGTATGATCTCTTTGTGTGATGGTCTAGTGGCCTAGACCATACTCATCACCCATCTAAGGGCCTGATTACAAGAGTGGTAGGTGGAAAACTCCCTCACAAACAAGACGGGTATCTCGTCTGCCAAATGACAAGTTCCACCGGATATAATGGAATTGTAATTTGGCAGAGTGGATATCCGTCAACTGCGTGACGAAGAAACCCTGTCTGTGAAACTCGTAATTATGCCCGATGAGCAGTCATTGCCTCACTGGGAGTTAGAGTGTCAATAGGGAGCACACTCTTGCCAGTCTTCATCACTGCACTCTATAGGAGAGTAAAAGAATTATAATAACAGTTTTGTTTTATGGGTGTATCAAGGGAAATAAGGCAAGAAGCAAAAAACTTAGGGTTTTTTAAAAATGCAAACATAGGGTTCATTTTAATAAATCTCCTGTAAATGTACTATTTAGAAAAAAAGGCAGACTGAAATAAAATATAGGATACAGATAAGAAAACGTACAGGTCTCCCCAGGTGAAATAGAAAACCAATTCAGAGAAAGGCCCAGTAGGCGTAGCACGTTTACTTTGAAAACAGATCACTCTGTTACTTTTATTCCTGGGATGCAAGCCATGCCAAGGTTTTCAATTCCAATTTTAGCCACCAGACAGACCTATTGAAGATGTCTGGAAAAATGCCCTTCAGTTTGCATCCATTTCCATAAATGTTTCATGTCAAGAACATTTTCACCGACTCCCTGGATTACTAAAAGCTTTGAACTCCCATGCCCTTTCTGGAGGTATTCTACCATTAAATGGTATTTTAAATCTCATGCTACAAAATATCATAGCCAAAATCTCGACTACAGCATTATATTAAGGTAAGTACTTATGGATAAGTACAGATTTACCGTGCTTAACTCTACATCACTGTACCTTGACGATATGTCCTGAGTTGTGTTCAATGGAGAGTTGTTTGGAGCAGAAATATCTTGCCAATGGACAACTGTGATGGACAGTGCACAAGATCATTTATTCTGGTGCTGGAAAAAGTATTGTCACAATGAAAAGCATTGCAAACGCCCCAATTTTCACACATACACACACACACATACACACTCAGCGCCAGGATGCCCTTTGGGTGACAGAAGCGCTCTACAAGTGTGTTATACATACATATATACATACACAGCCCTTCTGGTAGCATGCGTAAAACAGGTCGTTTTCAGGAAAATCACACATGCTAGACAATAGGAACAGACTTGTAATGTCAAAAGGTTGCTCTGTGGTCCCAAAACTCTGATTTCTTCTGATATACAGCTGGTACTGGATCTCATATACATACAGGGGATTGGTTGTTTTAGTGCGTTCCAATGTCTAGTCTATCACACGCCATGTTAATAGGCTAGCCACCCGACCTGGAAGTCAGCAGCTGTGGTTCCCTGAAACGCGCATGTTTAATCTCCTGAAGTCCTTGACCCTGCATCATAAAAGCTCAGAAAGTGTGCAGTTTTCGAATAAGGTTTTCGTGCAGCGACTACCGGCTCCATTTCCCAGAACGAAAATGCTTTGGTTTGTTCTGTAAATGCCTCTTCAATTGTCTCTTGAATTGTGAGTAAAAACAGCAGTTTTGTCAGTGCTTTAATTAAGGAATGGGCCTTGACTCTAAAGTTTCTAGGGAGAGCGCTGGTGCCGCTTACCTCCTGCAGTGTCCGATTGCTCCATGACTACCAACCCTAGGATTTCCCACCTGTTTCAATGACATTCCAGTTGCTCCTGCTAGGTTTGCACAGCGGTACAGTAATTCTAAAACACTCAGCATTTTTGCTACTGTTTCAAATAAGCAGCAATTCGCATTTATCTAAAAATCGAATGATTCTAGGACATATTATAAATTGCAATTTTCTTAATGCATTAAGTTTACAAAACAAAGCACACATTGCTAACCCTTGCAAACCTCAAGGGAAAAGGAGAGGCAAAAGGGAATTCACCCGCACCCCTGATTTAAAAAGTGACCCTTTTTATGGTCACAAAGTATAGAATGGTTAAGGACGGCCAACATTAGGTACCAAGCATTCTCCAGGTGCAAGCTGTTCATATTTCACAGCCAGCTCTGATTGTGTGGGCAGGAACATCATTACTTCAAAAGGAGCAGACTGCAGTTCCACAGAGAGTGTGAGCAGAGGCCTAGCAAGGGTGCTGGGCTCTCTAATTCGAGAAAGTAGCAAGGCTAGAATCCCCTCGATTGACACCAAAAAACAGGCCTTCATCTCAGCATAAGCAGTTTTTCCCTCCGAGTCTCAGGGAAATTACTGCCACATTAAAGTTCTTGACACAGGAAGCATACACACCTCAGGAAAAAGTTTGTTTGCACTGCTAGGGCTTTGAGCATCGCTCGCAGTGCAAAGGTTGGCAGGTTGCACTACAGCGTACAAATTGTGCTGCAACTAACCTCTTTTGAGAATCAGCCCCAGCCTGACCCACAATGTCTAGAACAAGCCTACCAAAGGTGGACTAATGGCTTTCCTTAGCAGGGATCCCTGGTAGGGATGCCACTACCCTTTTGTTGTGGCAGTGGTTCTATTATTGGAAAGAAAAGGGTGTATGTTACTCAGAATTAGCAATGCTATTGCGTCAGTGGTGATTCATTCATGCTAATTACACGACTGCTTTGCTGAGTCACTGTTAGTGCAGTCATAAACACAAGCGCCTCAGTTAAGTTCTAGTGCGCCTCCAAACTATGTTATGGTATGGAGCCCTGCCAAACACCTGCTTTAATTAAGGACTACAATTAGATTCCTGTAACCTATTTCCCTTCCCAGGAATCAAATTCAAAAATTAAAATAGATGTTTGCCTCTCAGTAATTCAATATGTTCTTCTCAGAATGCTGTTCCAGATAATGTAGCCTGTGGCCATTGAGGAGTTAAATATGGGGGCATGAAAATATCTGCGATACAAGTCTTTACATAATACTCATGGGTACGGTTTGTTAATGACTTAGACATAATTGGAATAGGAGTCCCACAAGCAGACATGTCTAAGTGTAGCCCTCCTGTCCAAGTGAATGTTTCACTTGCAGCTCTCCGCCAATTGGCTTGGTTAATTTGAAGACAAGTCAGTGCGTTGATTTACTTGTTGCTCTGCCCCAATACATGGATGTACCTATAGCCTGTCCGAATGCATGCATGTGTTTGTGGTCTTGGCCCAGTGCTTGGATTAGTTTGTGTTCCAGTCTCTGCGCATGCATATGTCTGTGTTCTTGTCTCTCTGCATGCATGTGTTTGTGTTCCTGTCTCTGTGAATGCATGTGTCTGTGGTCCTGACTCTCTGCATGCATGTGTTTGTGGTACTGTCGCACTGCATGGATGTGTTTGTGTTCCTGTCTCTGTGCCCACATGTGTTTGTTGTCCTGTCTCTCTGCATGGATGTGTTTGTGGTCCTGGAGTATGGATGAACTTTCTTTCCTGACCAAGTGCACAGATTTGTTTGTCTATGTGTCCATGTGCATGGATTAATCTGTGGCACTGTCTCAGTGAAGGGATGTACTTATGGTTCTTTTCCAGTGGTCGTATGTACCTACTGGATTTATCTGTTCACGAGCCCACTGTTAGTTGTTGCTCTATTCATGCTAATGGATGTACTCATGGTCCTGCCTATTGCTTTGATTTATTTGTTGTCCCAGTGCATTGATGTGCGTGTGACCCTGTCCCGGTCGGTGGCTGTGCTTGCAGTCCCAACCTGCTGCATAACTCTTGTTGTATTTCTGCCCAATCCATGGTTGTCCTTGGAGACATCTTCCACACGTGTCTTCCTCTCAAGAAAGTAGGACTTTGACTAACCACCCTGGAGATGATATTTATTAAACTTGAGCTGAGCCCTGACCAAGATGCTGTAAGTGCCCCATGCAACCCTTTACCTCCTCATTAATTGATAGGGTGAGTATAATGCATGGTCTGTGTTGCCATATGCCAGTGTTATGCCGTTTCTATATAGTGCATTAATTGTCAATTTCTCGTCCCCTTGATGTTTCTGTGCGGTGAGCGCACGACTGCAATTGTGGGCTTACCCAACGGACAGCTTCATTGAGGGGATAGCATTGCATTGTCCCCAAGCCTGAGTGAGCACTGGTGGTGTGGGTTGGATGACGAGGGTTATCCTTCCAACCTAACCCATACGTAGAATACATCTTGAGTTGACCCAGCATGAAGATTGACAGTGGGTGCAGATGCCCTTCTTCCCTCTATCCTAGCTCAAGTCAGCCAGGAGGGATATCTGTTCATTATAAGGGTCCTGATGACCTGTGTGCCAACACAAGTACTGGAGTTCTTGCATGTAATTTGCAGAAATGTAGATAAGAATAGGATTTGAGTTGTACTTTGCCAGATGAGTCAATTCCCTGCCCAGTATCTGGTGAGTTGAATGATGCCAATGGCTAGAGGCCAACTTCTTTAATTGGATGTGCTGTGCCTGCCCCAGTCCTCTTCTGGTGGGTTCCTGTCTAGATTCCCATGGTTACTGTCCCTTCAGAGTCCTGTCACAATAGACCTCTGCAGGACTTCCCCGCTCTCCTTGTTGAAGGTCTCTGTCTCCCTGCGTGGTCTTTTGTGTAGGCGACACAAAAAATCAAGGAAGGGGTGGTAGAGTACTGATCCGTTCAGTCTCCTAGGGATAGTCAGGATATCAATGGGGAAGGATCACTGGTCCTGCATAACCAGGGTATGCAGGTTGGTTTGTTGTGTCTCACAAAGTTAAAAGACCCTCATGGACGTGTTTTTTGGTAGGAACTCGTAGTGGTATATGGTGTCTCCCCGCTTTGAAACATGTGTGTGCATAATCTTTGGGTCAGTTTTTATGCAACCTCCACCCGGAGGGTTTACCCATGGTTAAAACAGTAGTGATCGTGAATAAGTGACGTGAAGGGGGATTAAAATGCCCGTACAGCCAGAGATCGATGTTTTATTAGGTCTGGATTTGGGTAATAGTAGACGTTAATGAGACGTGTTGCTCTGGAATATTAAGGAATTCAAGCACACTAATAAGTGAATCTTAAAAAATGGTCGACATGTTTCAGCCTGGGTGCCTATGTAGGTCGGTAGGCTTTCTTCAGGACCAATGTTAGGTGAAAAGGTGAAGTGAAAAGATATAAGTAAATAAATTAAAAAATAACCTGTTTTAGGCAATCCACGGTAATATTGTACCTGTTGGAAAAAGTTTAGACATGTACAACAAATTTGGGTAAACAGAAAGGGCAGGGACACAAAAGACATAGACAGAAATAGACAACTGGTTAGTCACTTCTGGATTCTAAACAGCTTTAAAATGCAATACTTTGGCACAGATACATGCTCCGTCGATGGTGTCAACTCATACAGTCTCATGCCTGGAGGTGGTGATGGCATGCAAGAAATTCAACCGGAGATGTCGTTCTTGTGGGACAAAATAGCGTGATTACGTGAATTATGTAAATCGAGCCATGTTAAGGTTATCAATATCAGTGATAGGCGGGTAGTAGAATGCAGCGGTATTGTGCTGACAAAGAGGTTTTTTGTAAGTGGGCATGCGTGCTGCGTTGCGCATGGAAAGTCAGAAGAAAGTGGGTGGAATGTGATGCTCGTGTAAGGCATATGACCACAAAGAGTATGGTGCCGTGATGTTAAGGTAGCGATACATGCTTGTGTGAATATGGCTTCTACGCGAAAACAGCTGCAATGATGTGTTGAGAGGTGCCGTTTTTAAGGTGGGTAATTAACGGCTGAAAACAGCAAGGTTACTGCTGCGTGTCACATGATCCGAAACCGTATTGATTTGAACCTTAAAGTCGGAAAAATCCGGACGTACCTGGTATAGTGCGATTGTGCACTTCTTCGGGTTGGGTGCAGCGGAGGAGTGCCTCTCTGGAGGGAGATATCACACTAATAAGTATTTTCACTACTTTACCTTACGGAGTGTTCGATACACGTTGTTCATGGTGGTACCTGTGGCGTGTCTCTTCCTGTGCAGCTAGTGCTGTTGCTGCCACCTCATACCCGGAAACAGAGTTGACTGCTTCCCATGATAGATATAGTAAACCACAGTCATGGAAGAAATACTGCCTGGAGTTTGGGGCTACCGGGATGTTATGATTCTTATTTTGATCATGAGATATTGGATTGTAGTGATTAAATAAAAGGAGTTAGTGGGCAGTATTCGAGGTTACGGGCGTTTAGGCAGTAATCCGTTATGCAGCATAGGTGCTAATTAAATAAAAGGAATTAGTGGGCAGTATTTAGGTGAATGGGAGTGGGGGCTCATGGGTGTTTACATAAATTAGTTGTTATATTTATCCAGTCACTCAGGGCTTTTATTTAGGGCACCGATGGTAATTGGTAAATGGTGTTTTACTCATGAAGGTCTGCTTGTACAATGAGAGGGTTATTTATGATACATAGTTATCTATTCAGGCTCAGCCATGGAATATTGTCGTTCAGGCCCCAGGAATCAGTTCCCAATCTATGTATCCAGCGTTTTAACTTTGTGAGACACAACAAACCAACCTGCATACCCTGGTTATGCAGGACCAGTGATCCTTCCCCATTGATATCTTGTTTTGTGTAGGCGGCCAGCGTACGTCCATGCATGGGCAGTATTGGCACTGGAATGGAATGCCTTAGACTGTTGTTCCAGCACTCATCCTCCGCCTTTGGAAAGACCATGGTGTCGCAATTAATAACAAAACTCAATGAGCAATCTTCAAAGGAACGTTATAAAATGCCTATTTTTGGTGATTGTTAGAAATGCGGGAGCTAAGAGCAGAATATTTTCCCGTACAATAGTTGTCCCATTTAACAGTGTCCCCTGTCACTCCGATGAAGATGGATGCGTCTGGAGTGTGCAGTGCAGCGGGCACAGGGCTGCAGGCACAGCACTAGCTGGCAAGAACTGCAGGAAAAGAGGCGCCTCCTCAGACATAGATCTGTTTTCTTGCACAAAAGGTTAAAAAAGATCACGAGGCCATGTCTAAGAGTCGACATGTTGCCACGGAATACATATGAATTGCCAAGTACGCATCAGATCGTCACCAATTGTCAGCATTGAAGGGAACGCTGCCCAGGGCGGAGGCAGCGCAACCACTTGACGCCGGTGACAGGGGTGGACTTTTTAAAGCTGAGTTCGTCAAACAATTCTGTGGCGCATATTACATGGAGAGGGGCCCAGGCCACGGTGGGACGCTCATGAGTGCCGCCTATTGAGGATTCCTGAGAAATGTGATCAGGGAACAAACTGAATTTGGTTTTGATCCATCTCTTCTGTCCCAAAATTGAACTGTGATGTGTAACGTTAACCGTTTGCATCATCGTTCTTTCTTTGATTTTTATAAAAGATGGAAATAGGGGACAGAATGCAATTAAGAACGCAATAAATATATACTTCCTCCAGAGAAGGACGGGGTCGGCTGCATTATGAGGCTTACTAAGAAGGGCTCGTATTGTCCTAGCGAAAACACAAAAAAATTCTGACAATGGCTGGGACAGTCCAACCGGCACTCATTTTTTCGGACTCATAACCACCTCCGGTATTGGCCCTGTCTGAGCAGAGGAACTAGCAGATTAGTCCCAGCTTTAGAAATAGAAGAAGGAAACCCTTACTGTGGTCTTTCACAATTGTAGTGTATTGTAAGCCCTTCTTCTATGTATTTGAACCAAAATAGAAAGCAACAAGGGACTATTTCTCCAAGCTGGGTGGACAGAATGCACAGGTGGTTGGAGGCTAAGGGGCAGGCCCGGCTCCAGGAATTTGTATTTGGGTGGGCCAATGGAGCCTTTGGGTGGGCCACTGAGCTAGTTGCGTCCGGCATGACTCGCGGGGAGAGGGAGAGGGGGCAGGGGGTCACACGGGGGGGTTTAATTTAATAATATATATTTTTTTAAATGTAGCTTACCGGGTCCCATGTCTTCTCGGCTCCTGCCCAGGATGCAAGCAGCCAGGCTCCCTCCCGAATGTGCATAATTCCAGTGGCCCTGGTTATATCAATACACCCCAGCAGGCAGCAGTTAATGACTGTGCTGTCTGAACAAATAAACTATGGCGTAAACATTTTCAGTTTCGCTGGTTTTGATTGAAAGAGCTTTCTTTTTTTTTCCAAGGAAGGAGTACATGATCAAACATTTGGTCTCTCAGAAAAACCATTACAGTTTCTGTGGTGGCCCTGCTTTGACTGAGGTAACTTAAAAGTTACACTGCGGTGGCACTAGGGCCCAGGAAACTCGCTGCCAAGGGCATCTGCTGACAAAGCCTATAAATTAAATGCCACAACTCAAAGAGATAGGTAAGGTGGGGGTTGGTTTCTGGTTAAATTCTGAGTTTGAGATGGGAGATTGGTAGAGCAGTGAGGATGCCTTGCCTGGCCAAAATGAGTTGGAGTCCGGCCAGCCACCGGAGGGAACAAAACCCTGTTTATTGCCCTCATCACTTCCTGTTCCAAGGGGAGTGAAATCTCTGGCCCTCTGTAGCAGCATCTCCCGTGGTGAGGCCTCACTGTCATACCCTAAGGCAGTGGTCTTCAAAGTTTTTTGCATGGAGCCCCCCAAAGCAAATTGTTTTGAATTAGGGGACCCCTGCAAACTTTATTCCAAGGATCGGGACACAAGAGAGGCAGGGCTGAGCGCAAAGGCAGAGCTTTTGACATCATATCATGGATACTTTTTTGTAGCTCATAATCCACAGTAAATGTGAAACATATGATAGGGAAAATCATCAAACAATAACAAGAAATTGACAAAAAACCTGTTCTCTCAATAAATTGGTTCTTGTGAGCCCCTCGCACTCCTGGGCCTGAATGGAATTTTATTTTCTTCCCTAATGATAGCTGAGGCCTTAAGTAACCCCCTACCTCCACTGCCTCTTTCACAACTTACCGAACATGGCTATCACTCCAATCTTGAAACAGGTTATCCATCCCTTGTTTAGTTTTACGTAAGGAGGACCCGGCCCAAGGGCATTGGGAAACTTTAAATAAGCACCATTTACATTACACAAATACAAGTTCATATTAATTTATTATATATATATTTTTTTATTTTAGGCACTGGACTATTAAGTGATTTGAGTTGAGCTGACAGGAGGACCTGAACTAGGTTCCAAAGTTGGAAGCTCTTGCCATTAGGACACAACTCCTCCCTTTTAGAAATCATGAGCTCCAACGTGTTGCCCCCACCTTTTCGCAGTAAAGGTGCTCTCATCTCTCTGTGAAACGCACTTCGCAAAGCTTGACTGGTCCCCTTTCTTTTGCTTTTTGCTATATTTGGGTATTAAACCAGCATTAATGAGGTGAAATCAATGCCCAGACAGTTTTTACCAAATGTAAAAATGACAAAGTAACAAAGTAGATGCATGGCAAAATGTTCTGTATAACCCCACAACATTTTCCTTTTCTTGCCACATAATTTAGTCAACCCTGCCACATGATGTGGTCCTCCCCTGCCGCATAATTCCAGTGATGTGACCCTGGCTTTAATTGGCCTCTCATGACACTGGACCCTATGCAACTGGTTAAGCAACACACATAAATGCAGCAGAGGAGCTAATATATGCGTTATGTGATGCCAAAGTGCTTTTTACCACAGGCATGGAACGTGTAGCTCTATAAATACACTAGTTACTATTTCCCACTGTGAAAACCAGGATTCAAATCGGCGGCTCTCTGGTCAGACACAGAAATCTGCAGTGATTGCTTTAGATAACGGAGGTTTATAACGTAAGAGAGTATATTTTCTCAAAATTCATTTCATTTGCTTTGTTTTTTCATTTACTGTGTGTGCGCGTTTTTTATATATGCAATTATATGAAGATGAAAAAATTACATAGTTATTAGCATATTGTGTTTACCCTTGAGCCCCGTCTCCCTACTCACTGACAGTGCCCCAGGAAACACTCAGGATTACAGGTGCAAACCTTTTATGCTGTTTAACTTCTGCATATAAATGAAGACAGCCTGTGAACTCACCAGATAAACGGCGACCCTTCCAGGCTATCTTCATTTACAATTCCTTCCTTGCACCACAGTTTGAAGACCTGTGCCCTAAGGCCAGGGCCGGAGCTCCCACCACATGCTGTGCCTGCTGGCTTTGGCCCATTGTCATTCTATATGTGACAATGGGCCACAATAATCTGTGCTGGGCTGCGTAGAGGCTGCAGCAGCCTCTTGACTTCGGATCAGGAGAGCCAGTCCAAACACCGATCGGGGGGAGGGGGAACGGCTCACATCAGGCCTCGGGCTAAGGCTCATGTTTGGCTGGGCCAGGCTCATGTTTGGGTGGGCCTGGCCCACCCGGTCCGCCCTCTAGAACCGGGCCTGCTAAGGGGTGTAGTAATGCTGGGGTGCATGTAAAGCTTGCCACCCCACCGGCTACCAAAGTACACAAAATAGCCATGGGTCGGATGCTTAAATTAATCTCAGCCGCGGGAAATTACTTGGGGCTGCATCCCAGTTCATTGTATTTTTCCACTTAATGCCACCTCAGATTAGACCAAGCCATATGCAAATCAGAATTGATCCTGCTCCAATACGAACAGTCCAGCCCACACTGCCAGGCCAGGTCCTCTCGGGAGTCATGACTGGAACACCAGCAACCCAAGACCGGTTTTGTCTTAGTTGGGGCTCATCCATCTAGTGCAGCTTGCTTTCAGTTGCAAAGTGAGCACAGTACCAATGTCTGGCATATCCGCTGCACTTAGGGCGCTGCCGTGAAGTATGCAAAATAATGGTGGATAGGTTGCTTGAATTAATCTCAACCACTGGTAATTGCTCAGGGCTGCATCCCAGTCCATCATTATTTTGCCTGCAATGCTACCTCAGATTAGACCCAGCCATATGCAAATCCAACTTTAACCTGCTCCGAAAGGAACAGTCCAACCCAAATTGCCAGGCCAGGTCCTCTCTGAACAGAACATAATCAACCCACGACCCGTGTAACACCAGTTGGGGCTTATCAGTCGGGCAAGCATTATCTCCTCAGGATCTGCACTTATATTGTTACAAACCGAGCTCTGGCATTACGTATATAGCAGCCGTATGGCAATTACAAGTACAACAGTCCTGCTTGGAAATACTGTTACTGATGGGTGAAGTTCTGTAATTTTTCAAGCATGGTACGTATAACTGCTGGGAGAACTAAAGGTTTGAACTTTTTAGCATGCTATACGAGGGAAAGTGCTCTTGAGAAAATTGAGTTTCTTACAATGTTTTCAGTATGCAATCTCCATTTTCACTGCATGCTTGTAAGTATAAATGATCTTACATACCTTTCTTTCTCTATAGCTTGTTTCTGGTGAAAAATGTGAATGCAGTTCACTTGGTAGGGATCTGGTGTCAGAGTGCCCACACTTCATTACTGAACAAGCCTGTTTTCCCACTAGAGAAATCTACACATTCAGCATATGCGTAAGGGAAAGAGGAATTACGCAAGCTACGAGTAACCAAATATTGGGATCTCAGTAAAACTACGCTTGCCTAATGAAAACATTATATGTAGCCCACACCATTACTAGAAAAGCAGTGGGTATTAGAACATTAAAACTATGGCAGCTTTGATCAGATGTCCATTGGTTGCTTGTAGTGTTGACATGCTGGGTATTCTTAAGTACCTTTCCGCTAGGCACCCTATTAGCTGCCAGGCACCATTTTGTGTCATCTTCTTTGGTGTCTTTCAAGGCCCTAGGCAACTGCCACGACCTTACAGGGCACATTTATTCAATTCCAAGCACTGGTTGTGGACTATCATTTGAGTTCTGTAAGTTGCAGTATTGGTAGCTTGATTTGAACCCCTGCTGACAATGATTTGCAAACTGAAAACCGGTGGTGGCTAATTGGCATTCCAGTGACACGAAACATTCAGTCAGCCCAACGCAGACGCACAAACTACTACAGGTAGTTGACTCTAGAAGCAAACTTTTTTTAATGAAGAATTTTATTAAAGATTAAGTACACACAACCAAGTGTTCCTACAATAAGAGCAAACTTATAACAAATAGGTACATTTCTGATGACAATAGTTCCAAACATTAATAAAAGAAAGAGGAATAAACCTAAAGAGCAAAGTAATTTATATGAAACACAATTACACTTTATCCAAAATATGTCCAAGAATTAGGTATAAGGCTAGGCAGGTGCCTCAAGATATCTTACCATATGATTTTCAAGGTCAGCTCTTTGAACCTCATTCACGAAGGAAAAATGGTAACATAAACTTGTACTCTACGTAAAGGTGTAGATTTAACACTTCTAAGTATTCACAAAACTTTTCAAAAGTAGGTCTAGAAAACTGCCAGTCACAGGTTTCACCACCTATTTTTAGGAAAGTCATGTGACTGTTTTGATTGTAGCAATTTCTCTAAACCAGATGAGATGCATACTATAATTGCCCATGGAGAAGAAAGGTGCAGCGGGGCAGGTACACCTTTCTTTCTTTTTCTTTTGTACCTGCTTGTGGGAAAAACAATGCCTCTGGGGCTGAACCTTTATCTACACCCTCGCGAAATTTAGGCTTGTTCTGCTCCCAGTCCATCCCTGGAAAGGGACTGACTCCAGCACTTAATGGGTGCAAATATCTGACATTTTACATGGTGGGAAAGAATCAAATGGGGGGTATAAATGGTTGCAAACTCCTCAATGACTCAATATGCTTCCAAATCCAGATGAGATTTAAATGATTCCAGCCGAATTCATGTCGTGTTGAGAGTTTTGCATTAGGCTTCTTCGGCGAAATGTGTAAAATTATAACATTTTGCCAGTTGCGTAATTACACTGCTTTTTGCACTAAAAGGGCAGTGGAGGAGCGAAGGAACAAGGTGAACATCCACAACGCAAGAGGCAGCGAGGCTGTTTGTGGCAATTTTGTTTTTCACACTATTTTTTAGTGTGAAATGATGGATTTATATTTCACATAATTTCCCCGAAATGTTGTGTAATTACACAAAAGGAAATTGTGTAAATTTCGCACATCCAGTACTAGCATGTTTTGGGCATTGTCAATCTCTCAAGGCAAAACCCTGGCTTGATTCGCCCCCTCCCAGCAGCTTGTTTGGCATTTACTCCAGCATAAACTAACACAGACAATGGATAATATTAGACAGGAGTAAATATATCCAAGCCTGCAGTCATCTTTTGTAGATGCCTTTTAGGTGTAGAACCAGCCATTGTCTACCATAAAAGTACTTTTATGACCGAAAATAGCTTTTGTGAATGGGTCTCCATGGATCTGAAGTTCTAGGTTACATTCTTCGAATTCATATGTGTGGGGTCATGTGCATCCAGCCTGTCATCAACGCTTCTGATAGGCCAGGCTACTTCTGATCCCAATTTAGAGGTACTCCTACTGGAAAAGGTCAGTGAGGGACACACCAGCATCACCCTCTATTCTGCAGTGGAGCCTGTGGAGGGACACGAGGTGCTAGATGGTGCATGTATTCTTGACAGACACCTGAATGGTACTGATTATGAAGTGATGATGCAGGTTAATTACCGCATCCCTAATTACTTGGCATTTCAGCCTCTCGAGCCTAGGACTGTCAAATCTTAGGACATAGGAATGCCCACAAAGGAGCCGGGAAGTAATTGTTTCTGCAGAAAGTGCTGAAAGAGAAGCAGAAACCTAATTATCTGCAGCACAGCAAGGGCTTGGAGCCTATTTCTCCAATTGCCTCTGTTCGCCATCGCACAGGCCTCCAATTTTGCATCAATTATTCGTGTTTGACAGCATTTTCCATTCTCATTTTATATGTTGATTTGAAGGAGATTAGGGATAATTATATTAATTTTTAGGGAGGTAGATGGTTACTGTAAACATTTGGGGTCCAGTCAGGGCCGAACTGGCCATTTCGAGCATCAGGCATGTCCCCCAGGAGGATGAGGGAGAGAGGGCCGGTTTTGCAGCAGTGGGGGCCAGTTTTGTTACTGGGATGTAGTTTTTCAGTGGTGCTGCAATATCGGCCCCCAGTAACAAAAGCAGTAGTGCTTCACACTTGCGCACCCTCCTGCCCGCCAGGGGTGCTGGTCATACAAATTTGTCAGCTCTTCTTTGGGTTTCCAGTCCGGTCTTGGGTCCAATTTGATTCTCTGAGGAGAGGTGCAAGATTCAAGGTGAATATCGGTAGAGGGAATGCTTCTCTGTCAGGTAGACTGACTGGACTTTGGGAGTCTGGGGCAAAATGTTCCGTTACACTTGCATAATTTGTGTAATTCACTCAATTTTATATTATGTCTGCCCACAATTTCACACACTTTTTTTAAAGCATGGGACTGGCTTGAGTGGGACACAGATTAGAGCAGAAAATGTGCCTACATCATTTTCGGACCCTGGTCGGAATGTTGTAAATGTAGTGCCACCACAGCTTGATGGGTGGTCTGTATGGATTATCGTCAGAGTAGATGAAGTTGTTTTCAAACATGTGCTTATAAGCATGCAACAATAGAGGCAAATGTACTGCACATTTAAGTGCCCTGTATCTGATGGTATATAGTGAGTTCATGTGCAGAGAACTTTATGGTGAAGGTCAATTTTGTACACTCCATCACAAAATGTCTCCAAGTTATGTAGTCACAATTGATATCTATGAATATAGATTTGATCATCTGTAAAGTTTGTTCCTGTGGGATACTTGTTTTCAGCGCTTTATTGTCAAGATCCTTCAGGATTTCAGTGTTTGTGTCAAAAGTCATGTCACGTAAGAGGATGCGAACATCCTTACTATCCTTATATTACAAAGGCATAGTACTGACAAAGGGAGGAAGAAACCAGTCATAAAACCTGGACAGTGGCGTTAACACAGAGCCTATCCCAGATGTGGTGGGTCTGCCAGGAGAGGGTCACAGTTGTGTATGTATTTTGGAAGTGTGTAGAAGTAAGTACTATGTGGGTTCCTCATTATAAGTGTAGAAATTGAAGAAATTGATGTACATGAACAGCACTCATTTCCCTTCTTCTCCCACTCCTCTCCCTGTGAGCACCATGAATACCATAAACTATTGACCGTATCACTCTGCCAGTAAGAGCCCATACCTATATGCATATGCACAGCCATACTAGGCACCATGGCCTTTTTACCCATTGGAATCCCCGGCTTCCCTCCTGCGCGTATCTTACACCCCCCCCCCCTCTCATGCATAAACCATGAAACCCTCTCCCTCTGCGCGACCCTGCTGTGAAAGGCAACTCTCCTGCTTGACCCGCGCAAAACCCCCCCCCCATTCCCTCTTGAAGAGGCATCCTTCGCCTTAGCTGACATAGCCTTCCCCAGCTGCACCTGACTGCCCCCGCTCTCCCTCGTACGGGTCATAAGATCTCTCTCTCTCTATGTGACTCTGCCCCCGTGTCCGCCCTGGCTCCCCCTCCCTTCTCCTCACATGAGCAGGCCGTGAACCTTCTTCTTCTGCAAGACCCTGTCCATGAGAACCACGACCGCGCCTGACCAACACCTCCTTTCCTTCCATGAATGCCCCTCTGTTGACAAGCCTTCCCTCCGCGCTCGATTGTCCACGCAGCATGAATGCCACTCCTTTGATGACCCCCTTTCCCCGAGCCCGGCTGACCACACATGTCCGAGGCCATCGCCTAAGCCAGGAGATACCATTTACTGCCCTTATTGTATGAAGTCACTCCTCTTCAAAGGATTCACTATTGATCCTGGCCACCCCACCCCCTGGCTATGATTAGGCGCGCACATCCTATACTGTTGATGAAACACTCAGCTGCGTGATTGCCCTCCCCTCTTATCAGCAGGTCAAGGGTCCCTATTGTGAACACATGTGGGGTAGGATTGACACGAGGATTATAGGGATGTCTTTTCCTTTGCGTCATACTGTCCTGATTGTACTCTCAAGTGTTTTGTAAGATATAAAAGCCAGAGTCTCAGCTCACTTGTTAGAGCACCTCCCGATGACACCTTGTTTCGTGTCTGAAATGACTGGCTCTCCTCATGAGAATTAAACTCTGTTCTTGATTCCTGCATCCAGCGCCCGTCTCTTTATTTGATAGCTATTCAGAATGGGAACTAAGAGGCGTCTTGCGCCAGCAGCCTGGGCATCGATAGAAATGCGGGCACATTTTCTACATAAGGAATTTGATTGCTGTTTATTGATCCAGCCAAAGGTCACTGAATTTTCCACCATATCTTTGATGGTTCCAAATAATCTGCTTGTAGGTCCTCTGTTAGGATCTCATAGTATGTTCAGAAAGTAATCTCAGACAGTCAATATGGTACATCCCCTTTATTTGTACCACAATGGCTCCCCCATTGTCGGTGGGTTATCACCAGATCGGTCTTACTTCCAAACGTCTCCAGGGGCTCACTTTCTGATTTGGAGAGGATACTGAAGGTCTGTTTTGATATGTATAGTTTTAACCTTGGTGACTATGGTCTGTTCAGAAGTTCACATTTCTTGGGTTATGCCATGTGCCTGAGTTGTAAAGTGGATTTCTTTTTAACCCATTCGATGCTGATGACGAGCTCAGCTCGTCATCAGCCACGGGGGGCGTGTGCGGATGACGAGCTGAGCTCGTCATCTAACGCGGCTTTTGCAAAAAAGCAGCGTAGCTCAAAAATCACCGCAGCAGCGATGCGGTTAGGGAAAGTGTTGATCTGTACAGTGTTCAGTTCTTTGTTGCTAAAATATGCTTCAAGACTAAGTCTGTGAAAAGATCAGATTGTTCGGATCAAACACTGAATATGTCTAATCTAGGCATTGGTACAAAACTCAACCAATAGTTGAGGACCTGCATTTGTTGTGTGGTAAGGAGAATAGGGCTCAGGTTAATTACTTAGTAAATCTTTTGCTTGTTCCTGGTTGGGCTTCCTTGTCTTTGCTCCTTCTGATGATATGGGTCCATTGTACTCTTGCATTGTCTTATTGATCTGCATTCATATGGGTAGATGAAGGTGGTAGCGAAGCGCAATGCAGATTTAAGCCCCTGTGAATGCATTAGTTGCTACCACTCCCATCCTCACAGCTGAATTACCAGTTCTGCGGGGTTAACCTGTTCTGAAAGGTTGCATAATGTTACAACGCATGCCTCAACAACGCTTGCCTGAACCAGGCGGTCTGAACCAAAACCACGTCTTTACCACAAATACCTTTACCATGCAAATTCGTGGTAAAGGCATGATTAGTAAAAGGACATGTGTGGTAAAGATCGCACCCCTGTCCTCAGCCCTGAAAACTGTCCTTTATCCCCAGTCCTACGCTGAGCCCTAAAAATTGACCAAACACCCTAGAAATTACCCGACCTCAGCCCCCTGCCCTGAGTCCTAAAAACTGTCCTTTACACCTGTAACTACCCCAACCGAGCCACCCGCCCGGCAGCCTAAAACATGCACCAACCCTGAAAATCGACCCTTTCCTCACCCGCTCCACCCGGAGCCCTAGAAACTGTCCCCAAACCCTAAAAACTACCCCGACCCCAGCTTCCCCGCCCTGAGCCCTAAAACTTGCTCCTATCGCCTACCGTTGTAAACTACCCCAAACCAACCACCCCGTGCTGGGTCTTAAAACTGCCCCAGCTCTGAAAACTATCACTTCCCCGAGCCCTGTCCTGAGCCCTAAAAACTTGACCCCACACTCAAAAAAACGACCCTGACCTCCCTGCCCTGAGCCCTAAAACCCATCTTCCTGCCCTATAAACAACCCAAAAGACACACAATTGATGGACGGAATGTAGAACAAATCAAAACATTCACCCCCAGTCAAGACATCTGAGTTAAATCCATCATTATTTTGCTCACCATGCCACCCCAGTTTAGACCTGGCCATATGCAAATCAGTCTTGACCCTGTGCCCCATGGGAACAGTCCAGCCCGAACTGCCCAAAAAACGACCCTGACCTCCCTGCTTTCAGCCCTAAAACCCAGCTTTCTGCCCTATAAACAACCCAATCCCCCTGAGCCCTATAAACTACCCCACCCCAAAAAACTAGCCACCCCCCCCCAAAACCCGGCCCCACTTACCTGACCGCACCCCCTCCCGATGCTTTCTCTTCCTGGCCGCCAATTCCAGCATCTTGACTGTGCACTGCCTTAACCATGCATATGAATGGTTAAGACATATGCTTGGTAAAGCCAAGCATGAAAGGCTTGCGGGGAAACGGACACGTGGCTCAGCCCGCATTGTTATGGGTGTTTTCCTTTCCGAAGGTATTTTCACTGGTGGGTAATTTGTTTTGGAGGTGCTCTGTAGTATTCCTCGATGACAAATGGAAACTTTGTCACATGACTACATTTTTTAAATATCTTTTTGTAGATTGTTTAATTTTGGCCTGTGTGAGGAAGTCTTTATACTGAGTGATGTGCTTGTTAATTTCGTCCAGTCTTTTCTTATAAATAGATATGTGGACTGTAGATTTGAGGTTATTCGGACTAGTTTGGTGTTGATTGAGCTTTGCATCTGATATCCTTTTTGCAGTGTTTATGATCTAATCCTAGTAGAAAAAGTGGGAAGCAGAGAGATGGTGAACTATTTAAAGAATTACTGATCTACATAGGGAGTGAGTGAGAGAAGTAGCGTGAATGAGTATATACGTATGAAAGAGAGACTGCATATGAATGTGACAAGGAGTGAAATTGACCATGGCCATGAGCTGGTGATAGAATATGAGAGAATGAATACATCATGATAGACTGAGAGAAAGTCTGATAGGATGAGTCATAAAGATGGTGAGTAAGTGCAGGGGATATATGTTGGGAGTCAGTAAGGGATCGAAAGAAAAATCTTTTCTTTTTTTACATTTCCCTAGTAGATTTCTGTCTGTATTTAACAGTACCAAACAGTAAAAAGCACAAGCAATGTCAAAAGGTCCGGCTTTACATAGGAGTGACTTGCATTCCGACCTATATTATTAATATTAATTAGGTAGATCGCAAATTGTGATTCACTTTGATTCTTTAAAGGAAATGGGTTGTTTCAAAGAACAGTCATAAACCCTTTTTTTTTACATTTCAGTAAGAGTTGGCAGTGGTCTTCTTGATAACTGCCCACTTACTCTGAGGGCCAGATGTACGAATGGGTTCTATTGTTGGCAAACTCCTAAATTCAGTAAATTGGATGGCTCGCAAACACTAATACCATTTTTCCAATGCACTAAAACCAATTGGAGATTGGAGAAAGTTTTTGAATCTCTAAATGGTTTCAGAAATGGATACTGTATCACAATTTGGAGGGGCAGGTTTAGCCCTTTTCTTTGAAAAAATGTGATTTTCTTCCCTATGTATCAATGGTTTGCGACTGTAAATCCCATTGCAAAACGTTGATAAGTTACCAAGTCCCAAACTGGGTTGGTAAACAATTTGTTAAAGGGATGGGGTCCATTTTGGACTACTTCCTTTTATGATTTGGTGTTAAAATGTCAGAATTCAATGTATCTTTTTTTTATATATATATATATTTTTATTGGTATTTTCACAATAACAAACATATGACATTCACAGTATAGACAATAATGTGTATGTTATCGCATGGAGCCCAGTCTCTGAGGTTAGTCTGTTTGTGGTACAGGTGACTGCGTTTCTCTGCCCCTCTGCCTTGCAACATTTAAGATATAACATGTAAGTCTTGGCGGTTGCTCTAGGATTCGTCGGTGTCACATATAACACAAAACATATAGGCCCTGCTGCTTATTCTTGGGTTGGCCGGCTTGTGTGCGTGGTTAAGACTGCTGTTTGTCTAGTCTCACTGTCACTACACCTCCCCCGATTTGTCCTCGTCGGCCTATTGTTGAGTACCGTCCGTTATTCGGGGATGATGGGGGTTCGTATGGATCTAGGAAGTTGTCCAAGGTTGCCCACATCTCCCTGTTGGGGTTTTTCCATGGAGAGTTTCTTAGTACTGTGTTTCCGACTCCCCTAATTACATTTATCAAACCTATTCTTCATTTGTATTATTTTCCAGCCATGAAGGAAGGATGGAAGGATATGTACCATTACCTCTCTCCCCTCTTGTTGTGTGAACATTAACTGATCACAATGGTAGTCAAACAAACCCAATGGTGTGGTAATCCTGATGGACATAGTCTCCTGCCACACCTCTTCTGATAGAACATATCTGGCATATGGAATGCCCAGGGCACTACCTCTCCCATCAGAAAAAGTAACATGAGTGACTTTGTTTTTTGCAAGAGTCGAGTTGATATCTGTGTTGCCGTATTTCCAGTGGGCATGGGTTCTGTGGTGACACAAACAAGTTCAGCATTGCATCAAGCAACTGTGTTGCTCTTTGCATATGACTGATGCTTCTGAGTGTTGTGGCCAATCTTGAAGAGTAGTGGGATCTTTCTAACAGGTTTCACAGGTGTCAGTAAACATATGCCTTTGTATCTTATAGAGATGGAAAATGATTTAAAATGTAGTATGTAGTATTTTCTGTCATTTTTTTTTATAAAGCAATCGTTTTTTCGATCTGTTCATGAAAGTGCCTCTGACTGGGGCTCACCTCAACACTGAAGGTGAGCCAAATCTAAATTCTGTGAGCCAGGCCTTGCATGAATCCTGATTATTAGCCCTGGTATACTTTGCAAAGGTTCTCACGTTTTCTTCGTTCATACTGTGGTACAGATTTCCGTGCAAACTGTCCATATTTCCTCACAAGTGAAATTAGGCGCATAACAAATGTTTTAAATGTTTTAATCATGACTTTGAAATTTGAAGAGTGTTTGCGATATTTTATCCTGATTAAAGGCTTGTGAAAGACTGGATTTGAATATGCAAACCCACACACCTATTACATAAATGTTCAGCTTCACTCACTGCTATGGACACAGTAAGAAAAGTGCACATACCAACCATTCCACAAAAAATAGAGGGAAAATTACACGTGTATCCATTTTCTCCCCAGTCCTGTCCCCTAGGGATATTTCTAGGAATTTTGGGGCCCCTGGCAGAAAGGGAATGTGGAAGGCCCCTTTAATTTGTATGCAACATGGCACATTCAGGTGTGTTTGCATCTCAATAGATGGTCCTGTTCTTGAAGCCACTTTGTGCAGTCCCTTCCTGGGCTGAAGCCTCTCCCTCTCAGCCACCAACAAACACATGTTTTACAGATCATAATGGGCTGAAGGTGTGAGAGTTGCTCCTAATCTGAGAGAGCTGAACTGCAGGCAGTGAGCGCCTGTGTGCTTCTGTAGGGGCAGCTGGCAGGAGGCCTGATGCAAGGACAAACCAGCAGAATGTGTCTGCAACTAAAAATATAGGAACAGGCTGCCTCCCCTAGGCCTTGCCTTGCACCGTGGCTGCACGGCTCCTGCCTGTGCGTCCAATTGCAGCAAGACACCTTCCTCTCAATTGGATCAGCAAGGGGCACAAGAAGACCGGTGTGCCCTGGCCTGGTTGTGACCCACTGGTGCGAGGCCCCATACTAGTCGGATGTGTGCGAGGCCCTTGCCAGCTGCCCACGCTGCCCATGCCGAGAGCCGGCCTTGCTGTTCACACTGATAATAACCAACAGATGCCAATAGTGTACCCGTCCACCCTTGCCCCTATTCTCTGCTGTCCACACCCACGCCTACCAAGCGGGCCACTAATCATCACCCCACACTCGCAGCTGCTCTTCTGCAGCACCGTGTGCTCTCACTCGCCTCCTTTCTCTGCCGCACACCTCTGCCTAATGGTCCCTCTAGCTAACAGCAACGCGGGGCAGACAGCGGCATATGTTTGTTACAACTCGCAAGCCCTAATGAAGATTAATTTAGACACGGCTGCACTTTCATCGCACAGAGCACGTTCCTGTCTTCCCTCCGCTTCTTTCTCCTCCCCTCCCACCCCGGCCTCATCCCCCCAACCCCATTCTAATCCCTTCCCACCCTTTTCTCATCCCCTCCAGCCCTTATCATGCCCTCCCACCCCTCAAATCCCCTCCTCCCCTTTCTTCTCCCCTCTCACCCCTTCTTGCCCCTCTCTACATTTAAATATTTTTCTTACTTATCACCTGGTTTGTTTACTCTCCCTTAGTTTCTCTCTTCCTCTCACCGTGACTATGGGGGAGTATGACATAAGGTGTGATATACCCCAGAGACACACCGCAAAGTTTGCGAGGTATTTTATTTATTTATTTATTTATGAGTTTTTATATAGCGCGGGCTTTACCCAAAGGTGTCAGAGAGCTTCACAATAGGAACAGAACTGATACATGAGAACATTACAAGTGAACAAATTACAAAAGCAAACGTTACATTACATGAGGCAAAAGTGACAATTGTGAGTGAACAAAGTACAAGAGGTAGCAAACGGTGTATTACATGAGAAAAAAAGTGACATGTGTGCAGGTTACAAGAGCAAGTGGAGGTATAATACTGCAATAAATGGAGGACACTCAAACACAAGAACAAACGTTACATAGGCAATGGTGGCACTTGTGCAAGTATCGAAAGCAAACAAAAGCAAGAGGTAGCAAACAGTGTGTTACAAGAGAAAAGTGATGTGTGCATGTTACAAAAGAGTACCAAACACAGTTAAAGGGTAGTACTGCAATACAGGGTGGGAACCTGGCTGCTTGCTTCCTGTTTTGACCTGGAGTCGGACACAGGCGAGCAGGAGAGAAGAGGAGGGCCCCGGCGGCAAGGTACGTTTTTAAAAAAAAAAAAACAGCCTGTAACCCACCGTGCCAGACGCCCCTGTGAGAGCGGACTAGTTTGCGGATGGTTTAGGTCAAGTCCTTGGAGAGGCTGTGTCTGGAACCTCCAAAGAGTTCCTACGGCTCCCCTCGATGGCAACATTGGGATTGGTGGCATCCTGGAAGTACTTCCGATACTTGTTGGGCCTTTGACGTTGGCAGTTGCTGCCTGCTCTGCTTGTGTGAGTTCCACTTACTCTATTTCATTTCAGGATGCAGCTCAGGTACGGTCCATGTTGCACTATATTTTAGGAGCCACCATCTCTCCTGTGAGTGAACTGCCTGAAACTCAGAGGAATGGGAAGGGGCGGGTTAGGAAGTAGAACAGTATCCCCTGTGTGGGAGCACATTTGCTTCGTGTTTGGAAATTGTGTGTGGGAGGCAGACAATGGCGGCCTCTGACAATCGAAAAACTGACAGCTTTATCATCATTGCCTCTTTAAGCAGGGACACAATGACCCTCTCCAACATCCCTCACGCAAACCGCGGCAATTTAGAACGAAATATTAAATAACAAAAACAATAAAAAGGGGGAGCAGCATTCGAGAAGGATCCGGTGCACATGTAGTGATGTGGGATCTCTACAAGCTTGAACGGTGCAGAGAATCTTAGCATTCATGGCAAAATAGCATTTTGCTGTTGGGGTGCTTTTCTGTTGCCTAATTGAAAAGAGGCTGTTTGCCTTTCTTTTCTTGTAGGTCTGCCTCGCTGGCCTTGTCTGCTTGTCGGGATGATGTGGTGCAGACAGTTTTAACTACTCTCTGGAGGTCTCTGGAGTGACTCTTTGAAATGGGCAACACTTCAAAGACTGGTAGAAACTCTACTGCTGAAAAAAATAGCTTAAGAACTTTAAAAAAATGAATAAAACGTGCTTCTTTTATAACGCTTTTACCACAATTTTAATATTTCTATAATCAATCAACATCTGGGACCTTTACCAACTCATCTAATGGTACTCAAATGATTGCCTTAGAAAGGATAAAATGCTCAGTTGTCCTTGCGAGGGTTGAAACTCCTGTCCTGCATGTCACACTAGTTGTCAGTAGTACCAAGTAACTTGCCAGGTGTCTTGCCATCATGACCCTGCCACATATGCATGTCTGATACATAGGCTGGGATATAACACAACATGTGTGTGGTACACCACGTCTTTGATATCACATGTGACTAGAGCAGGAGAAGCAGGTTAGGTTTTCTATATTTGAAGGGGACAAATGCTGTTGGATTAGTATTTCTGTCCCCAACACCAACTGAATACCCTTTATTTATTTATTTATTTAGGAATGTATGTGTGTATGTATTTGGATGTTTAATGGTGCTGCTCTGCCTTGCCTCAAAAATACTCCAGAGAACCGTATAGTTTGCATTAAAAGTCCAGGATCATGGAGTAGCAGGAGTCCAGTCATCTGCTGGGCATGACTCCCATTCAATACCCGCGCCATATACCATCTTTCCTAAGGTACACTTCAAGATCATTCAGAATGTCTCTCTTTCTAGGAGTTTCCTGCAGTGTAGATAGTTTGGTTCTGCCCAAAGGTCAGGCTTACTGCGATAAACCCCTGTAGGTCTGTATTTATGTTTTATCATCTTGATTGCTCATCGAGTGATTTAGTGTAATGCTGATTGGAGATTGGGGGCTGGGATGCGCAACAGGGGCAAGACTTAATATGTAACTGGGCCTTTCTTCCAGTCTGCTGTTTGCACTGGACAGACACATATCATCCTTATTCTTTCTTCTTTAGCCAGGCACTCAAGGGTTTTCAATGTCGGCTTTACAAGGGCATAAGGCACAACATTGGACATTAAGTAGCGTTTCAGGCCCCATGAATTCAGGCCGCGGTAAACTGACTTGGCCTGAAAACTGACTACTGAAACCACTGAAACCAAAGAAGGCACTTTTAGTAAAGCTGAGTGCAGACTGGAAATTACAGCAAAAGCCACATTTGGTAAAAATTTGAATAAATGGAAGCGTCTCGCACAGCTCATAAGAAGGAAAATATAGACACACAAAGTGTGTATTTATATTAAATTTAATATAAGCCTTGATAGTCAATTGAGATACAGAAGACATGTGCAGGTACCATGGTGGAAAATAAATCATTAATTCATTTTACTCATGAAGATATAAAGGGGGATGCATTGTATTTCCAGAGGTGAATCTCATATTTTCCAGCATATTGGAACATTACTACTTTTGCATATTTTATTATGATCTGAAAATTGCTGTAAATTGGATTGTTTCATATAGAGATGGATTAACCAGGGTTGAATTATTGGTTATTTTTGTTGATTCAGAGATCTCCAGATCCATCTCTTCATCTAATTTAAGTAGAAGAAGTCCATTATGAGTAAGTGAGTCTTGTACTTGCTCCAACGCTCGCTTAGTCCGTGTCTCCCAGTGCTGGAGGGACCAGCAGCAGCAGCTCCTCCGGTATGGCGGAGGAGCATGGCCACTCCCTGCCAGCACCCTCAAAAACGTGAAAAATAAAAAGGGTTTAAACCCCGTTTTATTATCGTTTTATTTTTCTTGGGTAGGGTGCAGTCAGCTACTGTACTCACCTGCAGGGAGTCTCTGCCCCCTTTTTAAAGTCAGGCCGACACTGTGTAAGGCGGTTCAATTAATTCAAAAAGCCTGTATGCTTCCCGCTAATGTTTATTTTCAAATGTTGGTTTTTGTAGCATCTCTATTTACATATCCATGTAATTAAACCCAGTACATAGAGGGTGGCATATTGCCATTATTCATAGCGTTAAGTGTTTCCAGCATGTTTGTCCTGCTTCACTCATCATTGACAGTTTTCATGATCCCCAGTTTACAAATGATGACAAGTTTCCATTGTGCTCAGTAAATAGGTATGCCATGTTACTTTTTATGCCCAATTAGCACAATTAAGGTAGAAAATCTTTGATACAAAGAGTTGTAATCGCAGTATGGAAGGAACGTCCTAAAATAGCCCTTCCAAATTGCTTTTCAGTATTCGTTTCTAAATCAACTTTACGCTTAAAACCAGTTTCCAAATCCAGATGTATCAAACAGTTTTAACCATTCTGTGTCTATGGGAAAATGTGCTCATACATCTTGCCTCAAATGGATTTAGTACATTAGAGCATCATTTGCTGAATCAGAGGGTTTGTGATAGGTAAACCCCTTTCATATATTGAACCCTTGGTATCTAGTGCGTATGCTCTGCAGACATTCACTGATCACCCTACAGGAAAACACATTTAAGGTGTGGTAATCCTGATGAACATATTCTCCTGCCACACATGTTCTGATGAACACCGAACTGACATAGGTGATGCCAAAAGCATTATCTTTCATATCACAAAAAGGGAAATGAGTGACTTTTCTTATCGCATGAGTCCCAGTTGAAATCTGTGCTGGTAAAGTGTTTTTTCCACTGGCTATGGTTTCTGTGCTGACACAAACATGTTCTGTATTGTATCTTTCCAATATGTGGTTCTTTACTAGTAAATACTTTGTTGTTACAAGTGACAGATGCTTCTGAGCGCTGTAACAAAACTGTGGCAAATGTTGGGCGATTGTAAAAAATCACTTTCGGGAGAGTCTGTAACACCTATGGCTTTTTAACTGAGAGGTAGATTTTTTTGTTTTTTAAAGATGCAATTTAGCACAATTTTTATAAACCAAGAGTCCCTGCAATCTGCCCGTAGAAATGTAAGCCTGCTACTAACGAAGGGTCTCACCCCAACACCGAAGGTGTACTAAATGCCAAGCCTCGCATGGTTTCTGAATAACAGTCCACTGTTTGCCGCGATTCCCACCTTGCCTACATCCAAACTATGACATAGATAGTCTCATAAACTAGCACAATTTCTTTGCAAGCGGATATAGGTATTGGAAATGGGTATGCAATTTCATCATTATAAAATCTTTATTCTGTTGACAAAAAGAATTCAAAGGACACATATAAAAATCACCTCAGTAAATTATTTCCAGATAAGAATTACAATCAATAATAATCTGGTCAAGTCTCGCTCTCCTAGACACCAAGGCAGCTCATAACAAGGTTAAAACAGTAAACAAAACACATTCATTGGGGAGCATCTGGAGGTAAACCATGACTAGCCTTACTTGAGAAAAATTCAGGGACTTCAGCAAGGGAGTAAAAACAACTTCCTAGGTCTACTAAAATAGCGACAAAACATCACGAAATGGAGATTGTCCTGTGGAGACTTGTTGTCGCAGCAGCAGAGCAGCCTAGCATCGGGCAAGGCCGCAACCGCATGGAGAGGCCAGGAGATGATGATGTAAGTTAATTCTGAACCTGGCCAAGCGAAACCTATCTCGACGATGGTGGAACTGGGCTAAATACTTCTCCATGGCCTGAACAATCTTCAGTAGCATGCTTCTGCAGCTCATGCTGCTCTCTATCCAGAACCAACCTCTTAACATAAGCCAATTGTCAAGAGGAAAAAGAAATGTGATCATGAAAGATATCAGTCCTCCCTAAAGAGGCTGAAGCTGCCTTTTTATAGGTTATCCACGAGATTTTGTGAGCCAGGTCAAGGCCGAGAAGCTCTACGAGAATCAACTGGTTAAGAGTTAGTTCCTGTCTGGTCCATACCTTGATCCAGCACAGTACAGAGCTGAGGACCACCAAGTCCACCACTTGACTAAAGCCAGGCTCCACCTGAACTGAAAATGCAGGGATGGAATATGGAAACTGCACTACTTAGCATAGAAATTGATTCCCTGTGGTTTGGATCTTACTCAAGTTTGCATACCACCAGACCTCACAACGATACCGTAGCTGGGACACACATTTGGCCAGATCGATTTTTAAAAGGACCTTTGGTGACCAGGAACCTAGCCTACACACAAACCTAGAATCCTTCCCCATACTTTTAATGAGCTTAGCCTCAATTAACGGCTTCCAGTTATTTTTAGCATCAAATAGGACCCCCAAATAGGTAAAAGTCGACACGTTACCCGAGATGTGGTTAGCGACAATAAAAATCTTGCTGCTAGTGGACTTTGGACCAGATACCAGAACATGCCATTTTATCATGAGCTAATTTTTATAATACTTGAATAAGCCTGTGAAGAATTTTCGTTATGCCAGAGTAATCAAAGCAGTTTTGGTTATTCTGCATTACTCTATGGCGCAGAATTACCAATAATGACTCAGTTACACCTCCTCCTGTAGTTAAGAGTCACATTGGGGGGAGAAATCCTACAACAAGAGCATATTTGGCAAGTTTAGGAAGGATTTGAAGAGGCACCTCTTAAAAGAACATTCCATTGCAATGCTTTAACCATCCACAATCCAGCTACCACCCCAAACACTTATTGACTACAGCCTGATTCATGAAGCAAAATTGCACCCGCAATAGCTGCGAAAAAGCTATTGCGGGCGCAATATCAAAAAACGGAATTCACCATCAAAATTGCGAAATCGCAAACACAGATTTGCGAAATCGCTAAAACATTCGCAGAATCACGACAGGATACCAATAGCGAATCGGAAATAGCAAGAATGCACGGAATCTGCGAAAATAATAGCGAATTCGCACATTACTCGCAATCGATATTCATGAAAAATCGCTATTAGCGAAAAAGCCAAAAATCGCATTTTGCGAAGCGCAATTTAAGGAGAACCCAAAGCAGGTGGTAACCATCAAACCCATGTGAAATTTTTTTTGAAAAACTGTTGGCCAATCAGTAACTGGTGAAGCCCTGACCAAACACACTTAAGGGGAAGCAGCAACAGCAGAAGGAGTCTCACAATGCCAGGAATGTACATGGTGGTCAGGCGGCGAAGGCTACAGCGAGCAGCAAGGAGGAGACGCAGAATCCAGGAGAGGATATTCCGCCAGCGGGTCACCCTGCTGGGCCAGACCAGAGAGCAAATATACGCAAAGTGCCGGCTGAATGGGGCTATGATAATCAAGCTCATACAGGACCTTGACCCCCTGATGCAGCACCCAACAAGGCGGACCAATGCCGTCCCAACACATGTCCAGGTATTGTGTAGCCTGCACCTCTGGGCCTCTGGGAGCTTCCAGGGGATAGTTGCGGCAGCTGGGAGGATATCCCAGCCCACCATGTCCCGCTGCCTACGTAGTTTCCTTGACACAATGCTGACCCAGCTACACCAGCACATCAAATTTCCCACCAGCCAACAGGAATTGGATGAGACCAAGCTACAATTCTACAATGTTGCCCGTTTCCCACACATGATAGGATGCATTGACTGTACCCACGTCCACATTTGCCCACCTGCTGGAACGGAGTACATGTACCGCAATCGCAAGTCCTACCACTCCCTCAACATCCAGATGGTCTGTAATGCAAAGACATACATCACCGACATAGTGGCACAGTACCCGGGGAGTACACATGACTCTTTCATATTCCGCCACAGCGGCCTCGTAACACGACTGGTCAGGGGAGACTTCGGGGAAGGACACCTACTTGGTAAGTGCACTTTGGCCACAATGTCACATTGCGAATGACTAGCTGCGCTGCACAGGCACTCACCCTCTGCTCCTCTCATCCAGGTGACAGTGGCTACGCCCTGCGTGAATACCTCCTCACCCCATACCTCAACCCTGCTACACCACAGCAACGGCGTTACAACGTATCACACATACGCACAAGGAATTGCATAGAGAGAACATTTGGGCTACTGAAGAGCAGATTTTGCATACTTCACAAGACAGGTGGGGCCATGTACTACAGTCCTGAAGTGTGCTGCCGCATTGTGGCAGTGTGTGCTATCCTACACAACATTGCTACCAAGCGCAGGATACCTGTCGACATCTCTGGCAGTGAATCGGAAGGGGACGACCGGCCACCTGCACATGCGCGCCATGCACGCGGCGAGTACCCAGCTGAAGGCCACAGACGCCGCAACCACATCATAATGAACAGTTTCTAGTGCACCCTCTACCCTCACCCCACAAATCACAAATGCATGCAAAAATGTAATAATGACAAAACGCCAAAGTGTGCTGCAAAATAAATTATTATTGTTTCATTCACAATAATGCTATCTCTATTAATGTTGTCATTGGTAACAGTATTACTGCATACTGCTGCGTGAAAGGACAGGGCAGGCTTATACTCAGCCTGTGCCAGTCATATCAAGTCAATTGCGCCTCCTGCGCGTACCACCCAAACGTCTCTGAGGCTCATCCTCTTCCAAGGCACGTGTACCTGCCATGGGCCTGGTGCTGCGCCTGAGTGGCCCTACTTGTGAGGCAGAGTGGCTGCTCATGCTCGATGTCCCCTTACTGACATCATCACCCCCAACAGTGGCAGGTAGGGCAGGAGGGTGTAGTGCTGTCACGGCAGTGGTCAGGTTGTCGTAAATAATTAATTTACCGGTGCTTAATTTCTATAATCAATAAGAATAACTCATAATAAAATAAGAGGCAAAATCCGTGATATTTGAGGTTTCTCAAAAGGGTTTTATTCCTATAAAAGGAATTGGGTGATTAGCATATTGGCTCGAGCCAAGGTGGCATACCATTCCGTCACCACATAGGTTCGGGAAGGGACAGACTGACAGAGTCAATGGTAATATGCGAATATGCAAGTATGCGACAATACATAATTGACAGACATTCATATATATAGTCAATGCATTACAGTAAAGGCATATGCAGGAGGCGTAACAGCTGAGAAGAGAGATAAGAATACATGTACGAAATACAAAAAGGCGTTAAAATAGGCGTGCATGAAGGCGCGGACAAGAACGTCATTGAACATGATGTCACAAATGGGTGGATCCATGAATGAATCCAGCAGTGTCAGCAAAATTACATGGCAGAGATGCGCGCGCAGCGGGATGACGTGTAATGTACGTGTAACTTAAGGGGTGAAGGGGGACTTGACATTTAGCCCTACAAGTGTAGACGGATGTCTGGATGTCAGATCAACCTAATCCCAAATCGTATCTAATATCTCATGTTTAAGGAACTGCATTATCTGGAGGGAAAAGGTCTCTCGGACAAGAGGCTATTTCTATACTGGTTATGAGTGCGTGTATGAGCGTCTGCGTGTCTACATGAGATGCGAGGGGTGCGAGGGATGCGAGGGAGGGCATGGGCCTACCATGGAAACAGGGCCATGAATTACTTGCATAGAGACAGTGAGGCCTAACCCTCTGCCCTGCAGCTGGAAGGATGTTGACGTGAATCTACCAGACAGGAATGTATTTTCGAGGAGTGGAGCAGATAATTCGAAGGTTGAAGGCAATCTTGGCAGGCAACGGGTTGAGCCGAGCACCGTTAGCCGCGCCAGAAGTAAGGCAAGGGTCACTGGCACAGAGGCAGCCTGGGCTGAGGGTATCGGAATCAGAAGGCAGGAAAAAGCTCGATGGCAGAATTCAGGCCTACCTCGCCAGAGCTGAAAAACATGTAAGGTATACCACAAAAAGACGTTGGCATAGCATATTTAGGAACTGAATATCCAATCCGTTCATGGCGGATCGAAAAGAGAACATGTTAACGTTGGACGCAAATGTATTTGCGTCATCATAGCTAGCACAGGAGGGAAGTTACATGCACCTTAAGCTCGTACATGGAGTCGGTGGGGTCTAAGATAGGGGACACAATCGATCATAAAATTTATATTACCTCATTCCCTCCTTGTCCCCTACGGACCCTTCATGATATATCGATCTGCATGAATCGATCAATCTGTTCATGTAACATCATTTGCTCTTCTTTCTTCTTTTGACGTTTTGAATGGGAATTTGAATGCGGAATACATGATGTGGCGCACAAGCCGCAAATCGCCGGCCCACATTGTAAACACAGGCAGCAACTGAATACTATGAGAAGGCCAATACCTAGGAAGGATAGGATCTTCCATCCCCAAGCGGTTAACGTTGTCCAGAACCAACCGGACCAAGTCCAGGTGCCTGGATTCTGATGTATCAGACTTGCAATTTTATGGAGACGTGTTATAGCTTTATATACCGTTGGCGCGTTTTCTGGAATGAAAACACAGCAACTTGACCCGATGACCTTACAAGCTCCACCCCTATCAGCTAGGATGACGTCAATAACGAGACGATTTTGAAGAACAACAACCCGCATAGCGGACTGCTCCTCTGTTAAGTTACCTAAAGCTGAGGTAGTTTCGTTCACTACTGCTTCAAGGGTTCTAGTTAATTTGCGTATCAATTTACTGTTAAAAACAGCACCTAAGTAGGGGAAGAAACCTTTATTGAAGTCGGTGTATTGCTCCCATGCCGTTTCAGTGTAATCGACAATCGGGAGGTCTCTTCGGAGTCTATTGTTTACTAGATTGGTGTTTCTGTGATAGTCAGGAGGGGCTAGGAAAACAGGTGGCAGAAGGAATGCAATGTAACAGGTACCATCCCAATCTGGAGGCAGACGTATGTATGCAATATGACCACAAACGAAGTAGGAATGACGTGTAGCTCTAAACGCAGACTTTCCTTGATCACTGAATTCGATTACAGTAGTACATTTACTATGACCTAAATGTATGGAACCATTTTTCCTGATACATAATTCACCTTTGACTGGTAACACTGACATGGCAGGCAATACTGGTGCAGTTTCGGATTCAACAGTAAGAATCATGAGGTTTATTGTGTAATTTCCTAATCCATATACTTCATTTTCTAGATCAGTTCCTGTTCTAGTGGGAAGTCCTTTCTTGTCAGGGTAACAGACTTTAAGTAGAACTGAGTTCAGGTTTCCCCAAACCCAATTCCCATCATAGACAGCAAGGTCAGAATCTAAGGAATTAATCAATCTAAACCATGCCCCACAGGAGCCATTGTGAGTGAATGGGTACGGAAAAAGAGGCAGAACTCCCTTGTATTTCTGGTAGGGGGGGAGGCGGCCACATATCCAACAGTTTGTAGCATTGTTAGTCTGGTGAGAGTGATGTAACATACTAATGAATGTGTTGTTGCGCAGCGCAAGTCTGTAAGAAAGCTCATGTGGAGGTAATTCGCTAAAGGAATGTTCGGCAGTGACGTTATAAGCAGATTGTACACGCTTGAAAATAGGGTAGTAAATGTGCAGCAGGATACTAGCAGCAATTATCAGAAGACTTAGAAAAAACATGATTAACAATGTCACTATACAGTGACTACGAAGTGATTTACAATATGCACGTTTCTTCAGTATTCTCTGCCTATCTCTTTCTCTGTCTCGATCTAGGGGATACATGTCAGAAACTAATTTAACCGATTCACCTAGGGGAGGACTTAAACAATTAAACTGTCTGACTTGCTAGATCGTAATTTAAGTCTATATTTTTCAGAGTCTGTTTTCTCAACCAAAGGGAGCTTTGAGTCAGTTTGTGTAGGAGGGCAGGGCTTAGAGTCCAAGTCCGAAGGGAGTCCGTGGAACTTCTTCACGTGGCTGGAATGTAGCCACCCCTTCCTGCCCTCTACTTTGACGGCTGTCCTCGTTGTTAGAAGAACCAATTTCGGGGTTTGCCAGCGGGGCTCCAACGGACTTCTCCGATCAAAGTTGCGGACGAAGACGTAATCCCCCGGAACCACCTCGTGGGGCTTCACATCGGCATTGTCGGGAAAGGCTGCAGCTACCTGTGAACGACAAGATTGTAGTGCAGACATCAAGGAGGCAAGGTAATCTGTCAGCATAATACAGTCAACATCTGTAATTTTTCGCGGAATAGGCGTCCCCCACATATTCGGAGGCCTACCAAAGACCACCTCATACGGGGATAGCCCAGTTCGAGAATGGGCAACCATCCTCATATAGAAGAGGGCTACCGGCAAAGCAACTATCCAGTCAACGCCCTTCTCTCTACAGATTTTGGAAAGTCGGATTTTTAGGGTCTGATTATGACGCTCCACGAGACCTGCTGCCTCGGGATGCCAGACACAGTGGAACTTCCATTGATAGCCTAACAGGAGTGTAATGTGTTTCACAAGCTCGGATGAGAATGGCTGACCGTTATCTGAGTACACGATACGGGGCAAACCGTACCGCGGGAAGAACTCGCGAACCAGTTGCTGGGCTGTGGTTGGAGCAGTATAATCTGGGACCGGGTATGCTTCTGTCCATCGGGAAAGTGCACATACAACTACGAGGACATACTTGAAACCTCGGCAGCGGTCCATCTGGATGTAATCCATCTGGAGGACTTCAAAAGGGTGATCGGGAGGCTGAAATCCACCTTGCTCTACAGGGATGCTTTTACCTGGATTAAACTGACAACAAATCATGCAAGTACGCACTTTCTGTTTGGCTGCTGCTCGTAAGTTCTTGTTGTACCATATGTGTTGAATGCTATCTAGCATTGCCTTTTCTCCTAGGTGCGCTGGACTATGTATTGTGTTAATGATGACCTGAACCATAGAGTCGGGGAGAAACCATGTAGATTTTCCCTTCGTCATCCATCCCTGATCTGTCTGGATCCCTCCTAGTTCAGTCCACTTCTGGATTTCGTCTGGTGTGGCATGTGTCTGTATGTCAATTACATCATGGCCGGGATCCCTGACTGTCATGCAGTGTGTTGGTGTCGGAACTATTGTCTTTGTCGAGTCAGTTGCATGCATTCGATTCTGAGCCGTTTGCTTAGCTGTTCGGTCTGCCAGGTCGTTACCCTGGGAGATCGTGTCGGTAACCTTTGTATGTGCTTTACACTTCATGATAGAGATTGCAGTAGGTAGATGTATTGCATCTAATAAACCTTGAATGAGAGGACCGTGTTGGATGTTGGCACCGTGAGAAGTTAAGTAACCTCTCTCTCGCCAGAGGACTCCAAAATCGTGAACGACTCCGAATGCATAACGTGAATCAGTGTATATGTTGACTCTCTTATTCTTGGCCTGAATACATGCTTGTGTCAGAGCGATGAGCTCTGCAGCTTGAGCTGACAAGGTGTCAATACAATTTGTTTCTATAACTTCGGTATCCGTAGTGACTGCGTAGGCTGCCACTAATTCTCCTGTACCTGTTCTCATACATGAACCATCCACATAAAGTGTCAGGTCCGGATCTGGTAATGGGACATCTGTCAAGTCCTGTCTGGGTTTTGTTGTAATAGTAATGACTTCAATGCAATCATGTGCCAAGGGATCTACTCCGTTTACTGGCAACAATGTGGCGGGATTTAATGTGCTACAGCGTCTGATTTCTATGTGTGGTTGAAACAATGTCAATTCATAACCTGTCAGTCTTGCTATGGTCAAGTGTTGGGTCTGTGTGCGATTTAAAAGAACTTCCACGGAATGTGGAACTTGTACTGTCAATTGATGCCCTAATACTATGGCATCGCTCTGTCTGATTGCTAAAGCTGTCGCTGCAACTGATTTCAAACACGCAGGTAAAGCCTGAGCCACCGGATCTAATGTGCTAGAAAAGTAAGCACACGGTTTGTGTGAACCTGCTTGTTCCTGGGTGAGGACTGACAAGGCAGTACCTTCACGTTCTGTGACAAAAAGTGTAAAAGGTTTACTGTAACATGGTGTTGCTAAAACAGGTGCTTGGCATAAGGCTTTCTTTAAGTTATCAAAAGCTTGTGTATGTTCTTGAGTCCAAGGGAGGACAGTCGATGTCGCTGCCTCCTGGGTTGTCAACTGGATGAGTGGTTTTGCTAGAAATGCATATTGGGGAATCCATTGTCTGCAATACGAGGTGAGGCCTATAAAAGCCCGCACCTCCTTTTGTGTCTTTGGTGGTGACATGTTTACAATTAACTGAATGCGATCGGGAGTGAGCTGTCTCCCCACTTTGGACAGCAAGTGACCCAGGTACACAACTTGCTGAACACAGAATTGCAGCTTCGAAGGGGACACCTTGTGCCCCTTGTCGGCCAGGAAATTCAGAACTGTCAGTGATGCATTTTCACATTCGGGTTCGCTCCGTGCGGTGATCAGCAGATCATCGACATACTGGAGTAGGGCAGTGTTAGCTGGCATGTGAATACTGTCGAGTTGTCTTTTCAGTGCTTGACTATAGATGCTGGGGCTTTCTGTGAACCCTTGAGGTGCGCGTGCAAATTTGAAAGATCTTCCATTTAAACTGAATCCGAACAAGTATTGGCTTTCTGGATCAATTGGAACACTGAAGAAGGCGTTCTTGAGGTCAATTACAGTAAAGAACGTCGCTTCTGAATCAATAGCTGTCAGTAATGAAGAGATATCTGGGACCACAGGATACTGTGGTACAATGCATTTATTCAATTCGCGCAGATCAATAACTAATCGATAAACAGGTGGTGCATTTGGATCAGTACGTTTAAGAACTGGTATGATAGGAGAATTACATACATTGGAGTCAGTTTCCACAACCACTCCTTGTGCAATGAGCTCGTCAATAATTCTCAGTAAAGCCACTACAGCATCTGGAGGTAACTTATATTGTCGAATTCGTGGTAGTACCACTCCTGCTTTGAGTGTGACTCGATATGGTGTAATGTGCATACATCCTACATCAGTGGGGCCTTGTGCCCACAAGTGCGCAGGTACATTCTGTAACCGGGGATCCATATCTCTTAACACATAATGACCTTTAAAATCTCGCAAAAATAGACGTACTCCTTCCGGAGAACAGCATATTATAGCTCCTAGAGCTTTTAGTGTCTTTATTCCTAATAAGTTTTCTGGGCATGATTTTGTGAGTAATAAATCTGTAGTCCGTGTCAGAGGACCAACTGCAAGGGGGAGTGGCTGTGATACCTCATTAATAATAGGTTTTCCTGAAAATCCAAGGGAAACATTCTGTGAGCCTGAGAGGGGTGCCCCTGGAACCTCATTGTGACTGATTGTGGTCCTGCTTGCCCCTGTATCAATCAAAAACTTTCTGTCTTTTCCTAGCACCTGACTGTGTACATAAGGACCCTCTTGATCTACGGGAACTTCAATAAGGGGCAAGCCAAATTCCCTCTCTAGGCTGTTTCATGTGTATCGTTGATAATCAGGGTAGTCGTTCTGTGCGTATTGGTACATCTGTTGTGTTGTGTTCTGTGTTGCAGTTATAGGCTGTTGCTGTGGGACTGCCACCGTTTGTGATGAAGCTGGCATAGGCGGAATATGTTGTATATTCTGTGGTACTTGTTGCTGGACCTGATCTTGTCTGGGTACGCGCGGTCTCTCCTTGGTCTTACCCGTGGAGATATTGTGTTTCAGAACGGCACAATCGTTTACATAATGACCTGGCTGTTTGCAGTAGTTACATGTCCCTTTAACAGGAGCTGTCGTATTACTAGGCTGGGTCCCACCCTTTTTATGTCCTTCGGCGGGAACTGACTGAGCAACTAACATTTTCATTTTCGTGTCTTTCATGCGTCTTTGTTCATGTTCTTGTTCTTCCCTAATTCTATTCTGGTGGTACTGTAACATTTGTAACATTTGTGAAGGGGTGTTAGCTTGCCAAGTACTTTCGACTTTCAATACTCTATTCTTAACCTGGGGCAGTGAATTCTCGACTAATTTCGTTACAAAAAGATGTGGATATGACTCGCTACTTGCTTTCAGACCGCTATTAATGCCAAAACATTTTTCAAATCTGGTATAGAAATCACTGGTATCTTCATCGGGTTTCTGTTTACAAGCTGAAATGGCACCCCAATCTTCCTTTTTAGTACTTAATAAACGTGGCAACACTTGTACTAACAATCCTGGTAATGCTTTAACTTTATCCCCGAGCCCTTGGCCCGGAATTCTAGTACTTTCTTCGTTTTCTAATGCAGCCCAATCAATCCTTGTGTCTCCCACCTCCCACTCTTTTTCTTTGAGTTTCTCGTATATCCCGGGAGGCAGTAACACTTTCAATATTTTCATAATATCGGGATAAGTATAGTCACCCATTAGTATCATGTCTTTTATCTCACGGTGGAAACCTGCGGGATCTTTGTCATGACTAGGTACTAATTTTTTCATTTCCAATAGTTCTATTTTAGTTATGGGGGTGTACACAAACACACGTCTAAACGTATTGTCTGCATTCTGTACTGGGTGTACTTCCCTCAACGGATTCTGGCCGTCCATGTAATACATTTTTCTTTCCATGACATGTGCTGAATTGGTCTGTGGACATAGGAAGGCGCTATATCTGTGTCGGTGTTCTAGAATTATTTTAATTAGATCGGTACCTAGACCTCTCCATTTGTTCATGAGTAGTTCTATTAATATATCAGGCAAGGGGCCTGGGTCAGAATGTTGGCTTCTATACAATAAGAGCAGGTGCTGTATCATGTAGGTACCAGCTAAACGCTGTTCACTCGGTGTCAGATTCAAGAACGTATGTGCTAACGCATCATCACCATATTTCTCAGAATTGTCAGCCCATTGTACGGCTGACCTCGCTAGTTCTTGTTCATCCATAGAATCGAGTACATGGTACCCCATTCGTTCTCGAAGTCTATTATCAGTAGCTTGAAATAAATGTTCAGGAGTTCTTGGATTGCACATGGCTTCTTGGAATATTCTTTTACTCTCCGGACGTACTGGTCGTATTGAATTATTGAAAGGTCTTCCCTTTCCTACATATGCTATCGTTTCTCTGACTGGTAATTGTGTCTGCTCTGGGGTCTGCTCCTGCTCATCCTCCTCTTCTGAGGATTCAACTTTGTCTGAATCTATTTCCGGTGGTGGCTGTCTTTTCTCATGCATCTTTATTATTGCATTTCTTATTCTTCGGTACATATTTTCTACACAGGCCTCTTTATCGTGATTCCCGTCTGCGATATTCTGGCCCCACCGGTGGAGTGCTTTCACGTCGTCCGGGTTCATACCCGGCCTATCCACTTCCCTTATGAAACAGTTTATAAGAAACCGTAATATCTTGGCTTTCGTATCCACTTTCTGATAGGCCATGGCCTCCTTAATACTTTCAGGCCCTACTCCTGTCTGTACGAACTGATATATTCGATCTAGATGATCTACCATTCCAGGTAGTGTTAATAAGAAATTCGTAACTCGTCGCAAACGTACTGATGCGAGCAACATTCTTTCGTCATTCTTTTTACCAGGCACTGGATCATATCTACAGTCTGCAAGGCGATCTCCATGTAGTGTAATATCGCCTGTTCTAGGGGTACGTTGTTGTGCTAGGTCTCTATAGGTCAGCCGATGGGCCGATGGCGGGGTCTGGTAACCTGTCGCTCCTCCGGACGCGCCTCCTGAGGCGCCAGCTCCGAAGGGGTTCGTTGAGTGAAAAGCGGAGGGAGCAGGCCCAGGAATAGGTGGAAGGACAGCTGGAAGACCAGAAGGAACAGGAGGAGGAGTGGCTTGTCGGGAGGAAGGAGCTGACCGTCTTGGTCGGCAGGTGGAGGTGTGCGTGGTGGTGCAGTATTTACATATGCGGGAGCCACATCATCTAGGTAGGACGCAAGGAAAATGTCCTTTGCTGTTTTCTGGTGTATTTTAGTCGGGAGCAGTGGGGGTGGAAGTTCTTTTGGTACCTCCGGGGTGGCTTTAGGCAAACCCTCAGTCAAGAGGGGGTACATGCCGTTCATGAGTGTGTTTCGCTGCCTGTCTACCTGTTCTAATTTTACTCGGGTACCTTCCTCAATTAATACGTTTTCTTGGGCTTTCTCTGGATCCTCCCTCCTTTTCTCTTCTTTTCTAAGTGCTTTTTCTGTACGCCTATGTGATTCTTTACGCCATAATTCAATGGCATCCTTCTGTGACTGTCTGGCTTTCTTTTTCCACAATGCTTCCTCTACCCTCATGATGCAATCTGCGTCCCATGTCCCAGTAGCAGGCCATCTCTGATTCTCGGATAATTCTTTAGTGTAGTCCACCCATAAGTCGAGGAATAAAACGGCATCTAGGCCATGTTTGTGGTACATAAAGTACCCTGGGGTGTCCCTAGGTGGAATGGGAACAGCTTCTTCTAATACCCCTTTTCTAGTTTTTATCTGTCTTAATTTGGAGAACAAAGGCATCTTGAAATCTGGCTACTTGGTTCTTACTCAGATATGAACACACTGAACACAATAATCACAATAATTACGATCGAACAATCACTCATACCACGACATTTTTAAGACATATTAAAACATTTTAACATGAATGATGAGGATTAGAAGGTAACTTGCTGACTGCATAATACTAGATACACTGCTCAACAGTGCAGACTGGATATACTGCTAAACAGTACAGATACACTGTCTAAAACAGTGCAGACCAGGTCTGTGTACCCACACCTGTCTTGACCGGCACAAACTAATGCGCACGTCTATATGCGTTCCCAGCAACGGTACTCACCGGGAAGCACGGAAACGGAAGGCCTCGGAAACCCTGGACTGGATTCGGACTGGATTCGGACTCGACTCGTGACGCTGATACTTCGGAACGTCGGAACCTGGTGGGCCTCCGTATACCTCGGATCTTGCTCTCTCAGCTAGGCTCTGGTCGGGATCCTCCGCACTTCTCACCGCCTCGTCTGGGTGTCGATCGCAGCCTCAGTCACCTCCGTTGGCCTGAGGGAGATACAGGAAATCCTGCGGGTACGCGTAGTTGTCCGTCCGGCTGTGGTAGGGGGCCAGGCCTGCAACGCACCACCGGCGCGTGAGATGGGGGAGGGGTCCCTGTTCGGGCGCCAAATTGTCGTAAATAATTAATTTACCGGTGCTTAATTTCTATAATCAATAAGAATAACTCATAATAAAATAAGAGGCAAAATCCGTGATATTTGAGGTTTCTCAAAAGGGTTTTATTCCTATAAAAGGAATTGGGTGATTAGCATATTGGCTCGAGCCAAGGTGGCATACCATTCCGTCACCACATAGGTTCGGGAAGGGACAGACTGACAGAGTCAATGGTAATATGCGAATATGCAAGTATGCGACAATACATAATTGACAGACATTCATATATATAGTCAATGCATTACAGTAAAGGCATATGCAGGAGGCGTAACAGCTGAGAAGAGAGATAAGAATACATGTACGTAATACAAAAAGGCGTTAAAATAGGCGTGCATGAAGGCGCGGACAAGAACGTCATTGAACATGATGTCACAAATGGGTGGATCCATGAATGAATCCAGCAGTGTCAGCAAAATTACATGGCAGAGATGCGCGCGCAGCGGGATGACGTGTAATGTACGTGTAACTTAAGGGGTGAAGGGGGACTTGACATTTAGCCCTACAAGTGTAGACGGATGTCTGGATGTCAGATCAACCTAATCCCAAATCGTATCTAATATCTCATGTTTAAGGAACTGCATTATCTGGAGGGAAAAGGTCTCTCGGACAAGAGGCTATTTCTATACTGGTTATGAGTGCGTGTATGAGCGTCTGCGTGTCTACATGAGATGCGAGGGGTGCGAGGGATGCGAGGGAGGGCATGGGCCTACCATGGAAACAGGGCCATGAATTACTTGCATAGAGACAGTGAGGCCTAACCCTCTGCCCTGCAGCTGGAAGGATGTTGACGTGAATCTACCAGACAGGAATGTATTTTCGAGGAGTGGAGCAGATAATTCGAAGGTTGAAGGCAATCTTGGCAGGCAACGGGTTGAGCCGAGCACCGTTAGCCGCGCCAGAAGTAAGGCAAGGGTCACTGGCACAGAGGCAGCCTGGGCTGAGGGTATCAGAATCAGAAGGCAGGAAAAAGCTCGATGGCAGAATTCAGGCCTACCTCGCCAGAGCTGAAAAACATGTAAGGTATACCACAAAAAGACGTTGGCATAGCATATTTAGGAACTGAATATCCAATCCGTTCATGGCGGATCGAAAAGAGAACATGTTAACGTTGGACGCAAATGTATTTGCGTCATCATAGCTAGCACAGGAGGGAAGTTACATGCACCTTAAGCTCGTACATGGAGTCGGTGGGGTCTAAGATAGGGGACACAATCGATCATAAAATTTATATTACCTCAAGGTGGTCGAGGACACTGGCCTCATCCTCGCAGCACTGGATGAGCTGCTGCTGCTGTGCAAGGGACCGCCGCGATAACTGTGCTGTTGCATTGCCCACAACATAATTGGACCTGGTGTAGGCCGTCAGCCGGGTCAATAGCTGACGGTGGCGCCGGCGTGCTGCGTTGCGCTGGGATGTGATAGCTGCAGTGTTGGCCTCCATGGCTGCAGTCATGCGGGCCATTCCCTCCCCCACACCTGCCATGGCCGCCGTCATGCGGTCCATGCGGTCCCCCACTCCGGCCACATTGCGCCCAATGTTGTACAGCTGTAGCTGTATGGCACCTTGCCGGCGTGCCTGAAGCTGATGAATACGCAGCATGCGTCTTTCAATGCTCATTCGCGCCAGCCGCTGTCCATTCCCCCTCCTGCTGATTGCTGCATTGGACTGCTGGCGAGACCTGCCACGCCTGCTCTGCTGGCCTGACACCGTGGCTGGCCGCTGTGATGCAGCTGTCGCGGGCCCTGATGTAGTAGCACCAGCTGCTGGTGGTGTCACAGCAGGGGTTGCTGGTGCGGCAGGGGCTGGAGGCACACTGGTGGTGGGCCTGGCTGCGGCTGTAGTTGTTGCGGCTGAGGCTGGGGGCACGCTAGTTGTGGGCCTGGCTGCGGCAGTGGTTGCTACGCCAGATGCAGGAGGCACACTGCTGGTGGACCTGGCTGCTGGTGTTGTTGGTGCGGCAGGGGCTGGTGCCTGTGTTTGTGGCGGCACATCCTCCTCCTCCTGGGCCTCCTCATCTATTAGCAGCCTCTGGCTATCGCTGCTGTCTGCGCCACCTGTGAGGGTAAGTGGACGTTCATTAGTTGCATGTATCTGTCACACGTGCAGTTGCTACTTGCATGCTGGGTGACATTCCCTGACTGGCTATGGCTTTGCGTACTTTGGAACCTGTCTGGCTGCATTGTGGTACTACTACATCGTGGTCACACTACATGTCCCACAATGCTTCAGGGCATTACCTGATGTGCAACAATGGCATGACTATGGGACATTATGGGAGCCTATATGGACATGGACATTCATAGGGGACAGGGTCGCAGTCGCATGCCACTTACCTTGGTTGACTTGGGTGGGGCGGGATGAGTCCAGACGCGTTACTCCAATGCACGCCGCCCTCTCAAGCGTGTCTTCCACTTGGTCCTTCAAGGCTGTGTTTGGAGGGACTGTAGGTCCTCCCCCTCCAGTGCCCGATGCCTCTCCAAGGCGCTCTGCCACCTTCTCTTTGGCATGACCTCGGAGGTTGTACCATCTTTTTTTTAGGTCGTCCAGTGACCTATCAGCCACACCCACGGAGTTCACAGTGGCCGCTATTCCCTGCCAGATCCTCCTTTTTTCCTGCTCCGGCACCCTCCGAGAGTCCTTGCCAAACAGTTTGGAGTGGTTGGCCACCACCCCTTCTATCAAATGCTCCAGCTCCTGTTCGGAAAATGTTATCTTCCTCTTCCGCCCTGTGGTGGTGCTGGGCCCAGGAACAGCTTCCTCAGACATGGCAGCACTGTTGTAGCAGAGTAGGAATCCAACAAGATTAGCAGGAGCTCTTCCAGTTGCTGACTCGAGGTCTGCCTCACTGTGGTGAATGGGGGTGGGAACTGGCTGCTTCCTGGTTGTGATGTCATCACTGTGCTCGAAATGCGACTTCCCGTTTTCCCGATCATGCGATTTTGCAATCTCGCAAATAGCGAAATCGCTATTTGCGATATCGCAATCCCAACACGGATGTAGCCGGAAATAGCGATTTTTCTGCGATTATCGATAATCGCTAACGGGATTTGCAGCCGCGTGCGAATCGCATTTTTTAATCGTAAAACATCATGAATTACGATATGCGATTTCTCAATAGCGAATCGCAATTTTTCCCTATTTGAGAATCGCAGATGCCGGTTTTCATGAATCAGGCTGCAAATCTTGTCTTAAACCATGTACAGTGCGTAGCTGCGATTCTACTAAGTTTGCACTATAAACATACAACATCCATGCATACATAAATACACACACCGAACAGAGTCAGTACGAGTCTTGCGCTGGGTGGTCCGTGTTAAAAAATAATGTCAGACTTCAGTATGAATGGGTATTGAAGTTTACCAGTCGGTGGAAATTTGGACAGAAGAGCCAGATGCTTATCACTGCCTTTACCAGTGGTGTTACTCCACAATGGCGGCGGAGCGTTGGCCCCCCGCCACCCTCAAAACTTGAACATAAAACGATAATAAAACAGATTTATTATAATTTTATTTTCAAGGTTCTGATGGCTGGGTGAGTCCTGGGGGCTGGGCCATTGTGCAGGCAGTGGCAGAGGGAGTGGTCGAACTTTGATCAGTGCACATATCAGCTTGGCCAGCCATCTCAGGCCAGCCAAACTGACATGCCACTGAGCTGTCTTCAACCCAGTGACAGGAAAGCACAGGCTTCCTGCACACATTCCCAGCGCGCAGGCTAATCCTAACGCTGCTTTCAAACATGAAGGCAGCATCAGGATTGTCTGCATGGGAGGCTGATATCTTGTGCTGCAGCGAGGACATGGAAAAGAGTGTCGGGCGGCAGGCGAAAGGTAAGTTCTGTTTTTTTTTAATGTATATTTGTTAACTGTTTCCCCTTACTCCCCCACCTCCCCGTCACCTCTGAACCTACTCCTAGCCCCACCACTCTGCCCGCACACCAGCCACTACAGGCCTTTACCAGATGAGTAAGGACAATCTTCGGTTTCTCTTCATCCTGCATGGGGCACTCATCATCTTTAACCCTGGACCACTCTGTCCTCTAGTCGCACTCAGCTCTTTGGAGTGTACAGAAGACTTCATCCACCTCTGCACTCTGAAACAAGCAGCAGCCCCTGGTACTAGGGAGGGACCATGGCGAGACAAGTCATTCATCACATTGGTGTTCACTAATGCAACTGACTCTGTGTCAAGAGGAAGAAGCGTGCATTTGCATAACAAGGATTGGAAGGACTGGATGCTTCATCAAGTCTTCTCGAAGGTTATTGTAGTAGATACCATGACTTGCAGCCTCAGAAGTGCAATAGCTGCGCTGGTCACCAGGATGGATGTTGCCCAAGGCTTGCTCCCTAGTTACAGTAGTAGTAACTGTGTCATACTTTCATAGCAAAACCCTAGGAGCAATCTTTTGCACCATGGATACCGCGCCATCCTTAGAGCAGTGGACACTCTGACATGCGTGCACAGCAGTGCATTGCTGCACTTGTTTGCAGAATGGATGCTACTCCACACATGCCCTATGCTGACAGCAGTGGACACTGACATGCGTGCATAGCAGTGCATCGCAGCACTTGTTTGCAGAATGGATGCTACTGCACACATGCCCTATGCTGACAGCAGTGGACACTCTGACATGCGTGCACAGCAGTGCATCGCAGCACTTGTTTGCAGAATGGATGCTACTCCACACATGCCCTATGCTGACAGCAGTGGACACTCTGACATGCGTGCACAGCAGTGCATCGCAGCACTTGTTTGCAGAATGGATGCTACTCCACACATGCCCTATGCTGAGAGCAGTGGACACTCTGACAAGCGTGCACAGCAGTGCATCGCTGCACTTGTTTGCAGAATGGATGCTGCTCACACATGCCCTATGCTGAGAGCAGTGGACTCTGACATGCGTGCACAGCAGTGCAAGGCAGCACTTGTTTGCAGAATGGATGCTGCTCCACACATGCCCTATGCTGACAGCAGTGGACTCTGACATGCGTGCACAGCAGTGCATCGCAGCACTTGTTTGCAGAATGGATGCTACTCCACACATGCCCTATGCTGACAGCAGTGGACACTCTGACATGCGTGCACAGCAGTGCATCGCAGCACTTGTTTGCAGAATGGATGCTGCTCACACATGCCCTATGCTGAGAGCAGTGGACTCTGACATGCGTGCACAGCAGTGCATGCCAGCACTTGTTTGCAGAATGGATGCTACTCCACACATGCCCTATGCTGAGAGCAGTGGACTCTGACATGCGTGCACAGCAGTGCATGCCAGCACTTGTTTGCAGAATGGATGCTGCTCACACATGCCCTATGCTGAGAGCAGTGGACTCTGACATGCGTGCATAGCAGTGCATCGCTGCACTTGTTTGCAGAATGGATGCTGCTCACACATGCCCTATGCTGAGAGCAGTGGACACTCTGACATGCGTGCACAGCAGTGCATCGCTGCACTTGTTTGCAGAATGGATGCTGCTCCACACATGCCCTATGCTGACAGCAGTGGACTCTGACATGCGTGCACAGCAGTGCATCGCAGCACTTGTTTGCAGAATGGATGCTACTCCACACATGCCCTATGCTGAGAGCAGTGGACACTCTGACAAGCGTGCACAGCAGTGCATCGCTGCACTTGTTTGCAGAATGGATGCTGCTCCACACATGCCCTATGCTGACAGCAGTGGACTCTGACATGCGTGCACAGCAGTGCATCGCAGCACTTGTTTGCAGAATGGATGCTACTCCACACATGCCCTATGCTGACAGCAGTGGACACTCTGACATGCGTGCACAGCAGTGCATCGCAGCACTTGTTTGCAGAATGGATGCTACTCCACACATGCCCTATGCTGAGAGCAGTGGACACTCTGACAAGCGTGCACAGCAGTGCATCGCTGCACTTGTTTGCAGAATGGATGCTGCCCACACATGCCCTATGCTGACAGCAGTGGACACTGACATGCGTGCACAGCAGTGCATCACAGCACTTGTTTTCAGAATGGATGCTGCTCACACATGCCCTATGCTGAGAGCAGTGGACTCTGACATGCATGCACAGCAGTGCATGCCAGCACTTGTTTGCAGAATGGATGCTACTCCACACATGCCCTATGCTGAGAGCAGTGGACTCTGACATGCGTGCAGAGCAGTGCATCGCAGCACTTGTTTGCAGAATGGATGCTGCTCACACATGCCCTATGCTGAGAGCAGTGGACTCTGACATGCGTGCACAGCAGTGCATGCCAGCACTTGTTTGCAGAATGGATGCTACTCCACACATGCCCTATGCTGAGAGCAGTGGACTCTGACATGCGTGCACAGCAGTGCATGCCAGCACTTGTTTGCAGAATGGATGCTGCTCACACATGCCCTATGCTGAGAGCAGTGGACTCTGACATGCGTGCACAGCAGTGCATCGCAGCACTTGTTTGCAGAATGGATGCTACTCCACACATGCCCTATGCTGACAGCAGTGGACACTCTGACATGCGTGCACAGCAGTGCATCGCAGCACTTGTTTGCAGAATGGATGCTACTCCACACATGCCCTATGCTGAGAGCAGTGGACACTCTGACATGCGTGCACAGCAGGGCATCGCTGCACTTGTTTGCAGAATGGATGCTACTCCACACATGCCCTATGCTGAGAGCAGTGGACACTGACATGCGTGCATAGCAGTGCATCGCAGCACTTGTTTGCAGAATGGATGCTACTCCACACATGCCCTATGCTGAGAGCAGTGGACACTGACATGCGTGCATAGCAGTGCATCGCAGCACTTGTTTGCAGAATGGATGCTACTCCACACATGCCCTATGCTGAGAGCAGTGGACACTGACATGCGTGCACAGCAGTGCAAGGCAGCACTTGTTTGCAGAATGGATGCTACTCCACACATGCCCTATGCTGAGAGCAGTGGACACTCTGACATGCGTGCACAGCAGGGCATCGCAGCACTTGTTAGCAGCAGTGTGGGAAGAGTCAGGGGAGGACATGGTAATGCAGTGAGTCACTTCCATGCTTCCTTCTCCATCTCCATGAACATCACATCAACACATCGCACCCTTGTGCTTGCGTCACTAAAGGCCAAAAAGTCATTAAAATGATGACGGACTTTACCGTATTGAATACTGGACAGGGAGCGTTCTATTTCTTAGACCCACAAATGTTGAAACAATAGAGACAAAAATAGAATGTGCAGCTCAAGAGCAAATCCTCACTGCACTGCTGGTCCGCCAAGTGTGCGGCCTCGTGTGCCACTTGGGCAGTTTTGGAGTCTCTGGGCACGTTTTATGGTGCCGGCTGGGCACTCTGAGCGTTGTGCTTGCTTAGGTGCTGTCGCGTCGTCTGTGGTGCCAAAGAGCATTCAGACGTACAGTGAGTTTGTTTCTCGCACAGTAATGTGTTTCTTTCCACCAGAAAACACTGCGAGGCCCACGATTGATGTCGTTCCTGAACCAATGTTACAGTCCTAAGTTTAGCCTGTATTGCATGCCTCTCCTGAAATCTCACCGCCACATTTGCGTTGAAGTTGCCGCGACGTAGAGAGGAGTCACGTGACTCGTGTGCTCAAATGACCTTTCATCTAAGGTGCACTTGGCAGGGTCTCTGTTTCAGAAGGGTATTGTACGTTGTAGAGTCATAGCTGTGTTTAGCGAGAGGAAAACCTTTTTGGCTACAACACACTCCATAAATAGTTGTTCATTGTCATCACATGACGCTGTCACTCAGACATTTGGTGATCACTGCAGTGTCCTTTTGGGAATACAAAAACAATAACGTTTACTCTGCTAACCTTTGGACTTGTCTGTGCTTGGTGTTTGAAGTGCTGCAAATCCTTCCCAAATGACATTTTACATAGTATTTTAAGGGCCCCGCAGGCTAGTCACAAAGGTAACTTACGCGTGCAAGTAATTAACACGTCATTAATTCTGACACTTTTGAGGAACTTCACTAGTTTTGGCTATCCACAAAATCTGAGTATTAAGTTACTCAAAACGGTAGACATGCACGTCTCCACTCCCTGAAAAAGGGTGTGGAGCCAAATTTACGAGTGTAAGTTGCTATTGCCAAAACAGTAGTAATTCCTGCCCCACACATGACTCACTGTTGATAGTGCAACACACTCCTCGAAAACTAATGGAAATAGGGCAATACAAACCCATAGCAAATAATTTAAAATGATGTTAAATATTGAACATAGTTTAAAATATAAATAAATGTAATTTAATGTTAAAAAATATGATAACAAAAATACAAATTATTTAATCATGAACTATTTTAACAACCTTTTTAATTTATAAATAATGTAACATTAATTTTTATTACAATAGCATGAAGCTAATTTTAAATAATTCTACACTTCACTTTTAATAATTATGAGTGCATAATAAACATATTTAACTTTTTGATTTATGATAAAGTTTATAGTTTATTTAAACTTCAGAAAAACATTTTTAATTTAATTACTATTACAATTTACTATAGTTACAATTAAAAGTTAGGTTTATAGTGTTGCAGCATTTTCTCTTAGGTTCTACATTTAAAATTGATATGTAAACTTAAGTTACAATAATATGTAACATAAAACATTGGGGCATATTATCAAGGGGGTTTATCTCCGCTTTTTTGGCTTTAAAAGCCAAGAAAGCGGAGATAAAATTATCTCCCTATTACCAAGCTGTCGCTAACACCAGTTAGCGGCAGCTAGTAGGAGATAGCGACCATCTTGGGCCCCACTTTGCATGTCAGTGATATTTATCACTAATGAGATGCAAAGTGGGCGTGCCAAGATGTTAGAGACTGAAAACAGTCGCTAACATCGCTATCTCCTATTACCAACTTTTGGAGATATTCGCGCTAAGCGGGAATATCTCCAAAAGCTAACACCTGCCCTGAGCAGTTCTTAGCCATGTTATCCAATGGGAGGTGGATAACATGGCTAAGAGCATTTGCTCGATAATGCATGAATATCGCTGACTTTTCAGCGATATTCATGCATTTCGGCCGTTTTTTATCGCATTTGCGATAAACCTTGTTAATAGCAAGGTTTATCTGCGATAAAAATCGCCGATGTGCGGCGATAATTTTTGTCTCTAAACAAGTTAGAGACAAAAATTATCGCTAGTTGTTGGTAATATGCCCCATTGTTATTGATGTATTATGAAGTTTCATCAACAATTTAACATTTTTCCCTATACTTTACCATAGGTACATCTCCACCCCGACTCTGGAGTGTCCCTGTGGAAAAGTATGGGAAAAAGTGTATTTAACTCAACAAAAGTAAAATATTTTATGTGAATTATAAATGAATTGCAAAATGCATTCTTGTGTCAAAAATTGACTCCAAGTGGGTAGCGAGGTTACTTAGGTAGGAGAAGTGATAAGGCCTACTTTCTAATTTACAAGATCCTCCTTTCAAATGCTATTGAAGGCCAAGACTGAGCGCTCATCCGATCATGTCTATAGGAAACCTCCCTAGGCATTTAAGGCGGAAATGTTCTATGTTGGAAAGTAGGCAACACTGTCTGATAGTTAAGTCTAGGCAACAGTCTATGTTTTTTTTTCATATAGTTGTTTTCAGTGTTGAGTGTTATTGGTCATCTGGCCTTGCCAAAGTGAATAGATTTAGAGGAAAATTAAACATTTATTCATGTGATCTACAGCTACCTGCAATTATTACACATATAAACTTATTTACTGGTCCTGGTATTATTCTCCTTTGAGAATTTAGGGATTTCTACAGTTATGGACACATTTATTACAAAATAATTCACCATTATTTTACTTAAAAAGTATTTTTTCGATTATCACACGCCTTATGTTTAATAATGTTTCTAATTTGATTCTGACATTAAGCTGAGAGTGTATTTTATGTTGTGAAATTGTGGGCCTGTGGGGAAGTAGGCCCCAAACCCCCTAGTTACCATTCACAGGTCCCTGAGTCCACACCGCCGACTCCCAACAACATCGGAACACCTATAATTCAAAGAGAGAAAGGATGAAAACAGGGAAAACAGAACGATCAACAAGAATAATAAAAGGACCACTATGTTTTCGGACAGAGGTGAGGAGCTATCATCGATAAAGACCTATTCTGTGGGAGCGAAGGAGAAAAGGACACAACAGCAGGATGAAGGGAGAGCGATGAAAAAACTGTAAAAGAGGAAGACAGAGAAGGCAAGGAGCGACCCAGAGAGAAGCAAACCAGTGAAACCAACGAGCCGGGAGATGCCCCCAGCCTGGACAAGACCCCTGTCTCCTGAAGTGAGGACTGGTGGATGCCACTGGAGGTCTCTGGAGAGCTGAGAAACTCAGGAGAGTTGCGGCGTAGCGGACTCCGGGTGGCACCATCTTGATGGAAGAACGCTGTAGAAGGAAAGAAGAGCAATACAGACAGATCATAGAGTTGTCCAAAAGCTACCATCCTTATCAAAACATTTATTTCTTTGCGCAATATCCTGAATAAAAATCAACATTCAGAAGCCTATCCAGACTTTGCATTTTTATATCCGCCCAGCCCTCCCACAGGATTGCCTATTTGGTTTGTATATGCTGCAAATAAAGGATTATTTAAAGTGAAATAAGAGAGAAAGCTTAGGGCTCAGAAAGGTACAAGGAGTCATCTTGTGTGTGCCAGGATGAGCTCCCTTGACTGCAATGTGGAGGCATTATTCAGTTGTGTTAGGAAGTTGGGATCTAAGCAGTTAGACTCTGTGCTAAGCATTTGCAAACCCTGCAGTTGTGCTGCAATCCTGTATGGCACTACATGTAATGGGGTGACCCTGTAACCCTCAGAACCTGGGTGGGCAATAGACAAAATAATAATGGTTCTGTCAGACAGAAATACACACTGCTTTAGTATTTCAATGTTTCCTTTTGCGAGTCTCGTTCCTAACCAGAATACCAAGACAGGTGTACTAATACAGTTACAAACAAACACACTGACCACAAAGTAAAAAATTAAGGCAAATTTTTACTCATACACTTTCAAATATGAAAACAAATTACTTCAATAGCTGGCCCTAACGAATATTTAAAACACACATGGCACGAAAACTTTGTGCTAAAGCATAATACACACTAAAAACAACAAGTAAAATTGTTACTTCATATACTTCATATACTATATATGTACAATAATCCTGTAGGTACATCAATTCAATCTTGGATCCTACAGGTTTTTGAATAGTTTGGGGGGGCGATGCAGAGTTTTCACGCATCAAGGGCGGGTCTTCATCAGGACTGTATATATATGTAGAGTGGAGAAGTGTGGCTCACTGGTTAGAGCAGGCAGACCCTGAAGCAGAGGCCAGACCCGGGACCAGGGTTCGATTCCCGACGCGGCAGGGTCTTGAGCTCAAATGTCCATGGACTCAATAATTCTCGCTTCGGTGCCTGACCTAATCATGGGTTCACACTCTGCAACTCTGGGCATTAAGCTTGCTTAATCTCCACAACGCCCCCCCCCCCCGCGGCGGGATGCCTGGCTTTCACCTTGGGGATGCCCTGTAGGGGCTATCTCACAGGGAAAAACCAGGACGGGTTCCCAAGGCAAGCGTGGAGATACCCCTTTGGGGGTCGATTCTGGCGCTATATAAGAAATATAATAATAATGTAGGACAGCCTGTTAATCATAATGCACATGTGTCAGATAATTAGTCAGTGGTTTAACAGTAACGCAAACATGACCATGAAACTATGCTCACCTCTAGGTACAGGATTATTGTACATATATAGTTGTCGATTCCAAAAAGTATATGAAGTAACAATTTTACTTGTTGTTTTTAGTGTGTATTATGCTTTAGCACAAAGTTTTCGTGCCATGTGTGTTTTAAATATTCGTTAGGGACAGCTATTGAAGTAATTTTTTTTCATATTTGAAAGTGTATGAGTAAAAATTTGCCTTCATTTTTACTTTGTGGTCAGTGTGTTTGTTTGTAAATGTATTAATACACCTGTCTTGGTATCCTGGTTAGGAATAGACTCGCAAAAGGAAACATTGAAATACTAAAGCAGTGTGTATTTCTGTCCGACAGAACCATTATTATTTTGTCTATTACCCCTCTGCAATCCTGTATGGAGCAGAATTGTGGGGCTTTGCTAAATTAAAGAGCCTTCAGATAGCAGAAAATCATTTTCTCAGGTGTCTTCTGGCGGTCCCTAGTAGTTTACCAGCTATCCTATGTCATAGGGAGCTAGGCTTAACTCCGTTAAAAGCATTGCACAAAGATTGCCCCAGTAATGTTGTGATACTCGGTATGAGTTCAAGAGGAGCCCCCGCTCATCAGCAAAATATTATTAGACTGCCTCAGTTCAGAACACACACAGGAGACTCCCTGGTTATGGCATGTCAAGAAATTGCTAGAACAAATGGGTAGAGGGGAATGTTTGAGCTCACCGGATACAATGGCAACCATACCCAAACAGCAGCTGAAAAAGGATCGGTTACATATGACAAAATTAAAAAATGAGTGCACAGAGCTGGGCAAAAAGAAGGTCCAGGAGTATCTGCCACTGGTCTGTACTGATAACATTGAACCTTATCTACTCTTCCCTCGTAGGGCAACATTTCACTTGGTTAGATTTAGGTTTAGTAAAACCATTTTTTGGTTTCTTACGCCCGTAAGGCGTACTGTGATGCTGAGCTCCATTTATGCCCTTGTGATTCAGAGTTAAAAAGCAAAATATGGTGCACTTTTTTTTGCCAGCTCTATTCAAGGCCACAGAGAAATTTCATTATCCCACTTAAAAACTTTGAATATAAGGAAATGCGGACCGGCCCTGTATTATTTATAGCTCTTGCAAACAGAAGAAATCTGCCAATTCAAAATGTTATCTTTTTAGCTGTTCGGCTGCATGATTTAGTAGGAAAATGATCAACACATGGCCTATCGCGAGGTAAATTATGTTATTTTATTAGGTTTTATGCTTTCATTTTTTTTTTTTTAATAGTGTAGTAAGGACCGTACTAAGCATCCACTAAATCAAATTATATGAATCTTGGCACAAGAGCACTTTTTTTACTGATCTTTTTCGAAAAATCATTATGAATTTACTCCGTATTATCCTTTTGCTGGTTTTAAAATGAGTGATATTTTGTCATGTATTATGTATTTTTTTTTACTCTTGTTTTTAACTGGGTGACTGTTTGACAAATTAAATAAGACTGATTCAAGTCAAAAGCCATTTATTATTGTCTGGATTTTTATGAAGTTCTCTACTTAACAAATCTGTATGTAAATTATTAACTTTTTTTGCATGTTTTAATCGTACCCTGTGGCGATTATCGTTCCTATCTGTATTTTTAAATGTATGTCTGTTTTTCTCTTTTTTGGTTATGACAATAACAAAAAAAAGAATATTTTGAATTTGAATACAAGTTAGAACACAAATATATACTGTTGGCCCCCAGCGTAGTCGTTAAAAGATCAAAACCAATCTACAGCAGTGTTTTGTGGAAAGATTTAGAAAAGGACTCACTTCCTTCCCTATAGATTGTGGTGAGTTAGGCCTAAGATACTTTGCCAGATATGTTGAAGGCCAGGAGGTGTATAATTACTGCACGCCGATCGAGGGTCGCTGGTTTTCTAAGCAGCTTCCCTTTCCCCCAATAGGATACGGGTATCACATAAAAGCAGTTTTTATAATCAATAAAACATTGAAGTGCAGGTGCGGTGGGTGAAATGAAATAGGCCTAAAATCAAATGAAAACATCGTCTAATGCAGGGTGAATAACGTGCAAAGGCTATTATCTGTAAAAAGTGCTAGTGCAAGCGTACTTTAAGCGATTAGTGGTCCTTCGTGCACGTGATAAATCAGGGGCGGAGGCATTGTTAATGTTCCATGTGATGAATGTTAGAGGTGACGAAGGTTAGAAAACCGTGACGTCAGTACAAGATCAGTAGGATGCAAGGGGCGTTATTTTGAAAGGTGATAATGCAACTGTCTTGGCATCTAAATGTATTACCCGGCTTGTAAAGCCTACATAGACCAAATGAGTCAAGGGCGGGGGTTTAAACTAAACAATAAGCGATGTATTATCTAGCCCCCCACCCCTTCCCTTCATCTGCCGGAACTGTGGTCTCAACCTTTTTCGTGAGTCTCTGGAGGAATTCTACCAATGCCCAGTTTAATGCACAGATTATCCTGCATGTAAGCAAACGTCAGGTGCTGTAGTACAAATATGTGGCTTTCCATGACCGCCATACAACACATAGTCACACGTGCTGTACACTCACAAATTATCAATGCATGGCAAGAAAGTAGCAAATGATCACAGTGCTGTTGTGTAACCGCGTAATTTTTGCAGACAAGTAGTACAAACATTTCTCAGTGTTGTACAATGGTTGTTTAATGTATCTCTGTTGTGAACACTGCTGGTTTGTCTCCAGCCACTGGTCTTAATAGGACTTCCGTGCGAAGCAGTGCATTTTCAGTCACTTCCTAAAGATGGTTACGCTGAGCTAACTTCTCAAGTGTGGTGGAAGTTCATTCCACAAATACGTACTCTGGACTGAGAAAGCTCCACTCCTCTTAAGGTCGCATTTCACCAGTCGGACACTTAGAACATGTTTGTCTAGGTTTTTTCGGGTTCTTACTGGTAGATCGGGAGTGAACTGGTCAACCATGTACTGACTACTGAGGGGCTCTGTTGTGAATGCCTTTGAATATCCAACAGCTCGGTTTAAAATGCACTAGATCCTTGATAGGAAGCAACGGACTGTGGTGGCTGGTGAATTTTGAAAGTGGTAAGGCGTAAAACCGAATCCTGGGTTAAACCGTGCGAGCGGAGCAACCCAAGCAAAATTGTCACAAGGGTCAGCGGGGGTAGTGAGGCAGGAGTGTTTCAAGGTACATAGATGTGGAACTAACAATAGTAGGTCTATATATAGTAACCTATATAAACTTACCTCATTACATTTTGGCTGTCGATATCCTGTAGCACAGCATTTATGTGGTTGACATTCTGACATACTACCCCCCAGTAGCGGTCGGCAGTAGGTGTTTCTATAGGGCGGTGACGTGGCCAGGAGGAGGGGCAGGGTGGGGGGAAATAATGTATGGATTATGGAGTTTTACAGGTAAGTAAACATTTAAATACATAAAACGAATTTCGTTGCGCGCACTGCATCACATTTGGTGATGCAGTGTGCGCAACGAAATTCGTTTTATGTATTTAAATGTTTACTTACCTGTAAAACTCCGTAATCCATACATTATTTCCCCCCACCCTGCCCCTCCTCCTGCCCACGTCACCGCCCTATAGAAACACCTACTGCCGACCGCTACTGCTACCCCCTCTTTTTTATCTTCCATGCCCATCTATGTCATTCCTTCACTCCCTGTGTCAGTTTCTTCAACTAGCTAATTCCATTCTATCTTTCTCCACATCTTTTGTCCCCTCCCTATCCTATCCATTTTCCTCCCTTACTTGTCCTTACCCAGTCCGCTCCCTCTGCCATCCAGTCCCTCATGGATTCCCTGGCCTTTCTTGTTCCTTATGTCCTCTTTCCTCAAGGATTTCAAATAATCCCATATCATCTCCCTCTCGTGTGTTATTCAGTACCTTTCTTCCACCTCTTCCCAGTTTGTTGTCTATGTGGCTCTCTTCCACTGGATATTTCAAACTGCCCTGCATTAGGAATGAATAGTTTATCCAGTCATGCTTTCTTTGCATTCTGGCATCTGTAGTTCAAATGCAAGACTCCAAGTACCAGACTGCAAAGGACAACCAAATTACCTATACCAGTGATATGGTACAGCTTCACGTCTTTGCCCCTCAAATGTCTCAAACTTAATTTCTGTTATTTTTCCAGATCAATTCTCCCCCTTATTCCCACTTCTCTCACACCTTTTCTCAATTTTACTTTCTACTTTTTTTCTGGCAAAGCAACTGCCTTTATTTCCTTTCCTTTCCACTACTCTCACTCTTTACCTCTAGCATCTCTCATCATGATGCTCACGCTTCATGATGAGCTCTCAAACACGGACTACAGGAGAGGAGTGTGGCTGAAACCAGTATTTTGCAGTAACTACAAAATGTAAGAAAAACACACGCAGAGGAAACTGATATAATTGAAATGGGCTGAATTGGGTTTAGAAAGGTGTCAAATACCAAATGTTCACCGCAGTTAGCTCGCCTTTGTAAAATATGAATCAGACACAGATAGACATTTGATTTTAAAGTTAAAAATATTCTCAGACAAATTAGCTCTGTCTGATGAAATGATCTGATACAATGATTGACAACAGAATTGTAATATATGGAAAACATTGTTTATTTCACTGTTCTTCTGAACGAACAAGAGTAACTCGTTTGGAATTAGGCTTAGCTGGAACTGTCAAACTTTGACTCCACGGAATTCCGCAGAATCCCATAAAAACTCTTTGAGATTCCGTGGAGTTCGGCCAAAGGAAAACATGCTTGTCATGCTGGACGCCCGCCCCTCACTGCAGTTTGGATCAGTTGGTGGAGCAGCACTGGAACACTTCACAAACTGGATCATGCACTGCACAAGAGCAAGCAGCCATTCGAGTTGATGTGGCCGCTGCTCGAGAAGCAGCCCTCTGGCTCTGACCGCCACTGTCGGCAACTGTCTGCGTTAGAAAATTGTGCTTTCGGACCCCAGAATTTTGCTGGCCTGGCCTGCCCACATTTCTAGAGTCTCAAAGGAAAACAAGCATTAGAAATGCAATAGGTCTCGCAGCATTAGAGTTAGTGCTTTTAGAATTGTTAATGGGTTTTTTTGTAAATCTTTAGCATGAGGTTGAGGGTGAGTGAGGGTGAGTGTGAGGGTGAGTGAGGGTGAGGGTGGGTGTGAGGGTGAGTGAGATGGGTGAGTGTGAGTGAGGGTGAGTGAGGGTGGGTGAGTGTGAGTGGGGGTGAGTGTGGGTGAGTGTGGGTGAGGGATTGAGGGTGAGGGGTTGAGGGTGAGGGAGGGTGAGGGGTTGAGGGTGAGTGAGGGTGAGGGGTTGAGGGTGAGTGAGGGTGAGGGGTTGAGGGTGAGTGAGGGTGAGGGGTTGAGGGTGAGTGAGGGTGAGTGGGGGTGGGGTGAGTGAGGGTGAGGGTGAGTGAGGGTGAGTGTGGGTGAGTGTGGGTGAGTGTGGGTGAGTGTGGGTGAGTGTGGGTGAGTGTGAGGGGTTGAGGGTGAGGGGTTTAGGGTGAGGGTGAGTGAAGGTGGGTGAGGGGTTGAGGGTGATTGAGGGTGAGGGGTTGAGGGTGAGTGAGGGTGAGGGGTTGAGGGTGAGTGAAGGTGAGGGGTTGAGGGTGAGTGAGGGTGAGGGGTTGAGGGTGAGTGAGGGTGAGGGGTTGAGGGTGAGTGAGGATGAGTGAGAGTGAGGGTGAGTGAGGGGTTGAGGGTGAGGGGTTGAGGGTGAGTGAGGGTGAGGGGTTGAGGGTGAGTGAGGGTGAGTGAGGGTGAGGGGTTGAGGGTGAGTGAGGGTGAGGGGTTGAGGGTGAGGGAGGGTGAGGGGTTGAGGGTGAGGGAGGGTGAGGGGTTGAGGGTGAGGGGTTGAGGGTGAGTGGGGGTGAGTGAGGGTGAGGGGTTGAGGGTGAGTGAGGGTGAAGGTGAGTGAGGGTGAGGGTGAGTGAGGGTGGGTGAGTGAGGGTGAGTGAGAGTGACGGTGAGTGAGAGTGAGGGTGAGTGAGAGTGAGGGTGAGTGAGAGTGAGGGTGAGTGAGGGTGAGTGAGGGTGAGTGAGAGTGAGGGTGAGTGAGAGTGAGGGTGAGTGAGAGTGAGTGAGAGAGTGAGAGTAATGCTTAAAAAAACAGGCTTATACCCCGGAACAAATGGGGTGCTTAGTGCGAACACTCCAGCCCTGGCCAGGTCGCTGTGACAGAGGCCCCCTGTCTACCGGTTGCACAATTGTGTATCCCTCCAGGCGCCCGAAAGAAAGAGGCAGGGTCCTGGAACACTAACTAAATCAAGTTCACAATCTCATGGTCTAGGCCCCTCTCTTAGTAGCAGGGGCGGCTTGTAAGGAGAGCCTCGCTCTGTGTGTGTGTGTGGGGAGGGGGCACGGGGGGCAGGAGCTACGTCACCCAACCAGTTAGCTTCGGCTGGGTGCTGTTAACTACACCACATCCAACAACATTCAGCTGAGAGACTCCATTATTGTGTTTCATCTCGGCTCAGTGGCTCTCGGGGTGCTGGGGGAGGGGCGCGAAGACGGGACGGAGCATCCAAATGATTAAACCAACTTGACACGGTGACAGCAAGATGCGAACACAGCCATTAGTGACAGGAGAGAGACCACTATGGTGTAGTCCTTTTTCTATTTCCGTGAAATGTCCTAGTTTTTGGCTTTAAGCAGATGAGGTGAACGAAAGGGTGTCTGGGGGTGTGATGGGGAGAGTGAGTAATCCAGAGCGAGGGAAAGAAATAGCTGAAGGAAAGAGGTGCGTGGGAACAGAATGGAGGTGTGAGTGAACACAGGTGCGCGAGGACTCTGGGGAGGGCCGTGAAGAAGGGAGAGGGAGAGAACGAAGGGCAGCCGGCTGACCGGACAGTGTGGGGTATGAGGGGGCGAGGGGGAGACGAAAGGAGAATAAGGATTATTGAAATAAACCTGAAGATGGGGGGCAGGGGAGTCGGGGGGGGGGGCATGGGGTGATGTGGAGGAGTGAAGGAGGCAGTAGCACAATAAAGGGGGGTTCAGAGAGGATTGTGAGGGGTTTCCGTCAGGGTTTGGGGGCGCCTGGAAAGGAGCAGACGGGCGAGAGGAGCGTTTATTGTAGGGCCTGAGGGGAGAAACGAAAGAAGAGGACGCAAGTAAGGAAGGATGAAGAGCGGCTTTAAAACACCTTCCATTTAAAAGACTGGGGGCAGTGTGTAGACAGCTCGGCAGAGGGGTGATAGTGAGATTGCAACAGAGCACCTCGTAGCCACTGTTCATAGACTAGACAGAGAGACTGCGGCAGGAACACATAGGAGACCTCCGTTGTCAGGGCAATAAGACTGCCAGCATCACTGCCATGGAGGGTGTGAGGCTCCAACAGAACAGACCAGACAAAAGTGCCCACCGGAAGTGCAGCGAGACTGCCCAAAAGCATGCTGCAGACATTCTACCAGTACCCAGAGATTCTGAGAGACTGACGAGCGCAACTTTCAGGGGCGGCCCACAGCGAGGACAGTGGGATTGCCTACAACAGCCCAGACAGGTAGAGTAAACGAAGCCCGAGGCTACCCAAAGGAGGTCACGGATAAGCTTGCTGCATTTCCAACAGCGCTTTGGCTTGGTTCCTCTGCGCCTTTCTACAAAAATGCGACACGGCGGGAGGGGGCGGGCAGGGGTGGGGGCGGAGAGGAGAGAGGTGCGACATGGCAGGAAGACGGAGGGAAGAGAGGGGAGGGGGGAGGAGAAATGCGACAAGGCGGGAAGGGGAGGGGGCGGAACGGGGGCGGGGAGGGGAGAGAGAGAGTAGGCAAGGGTAAACAAACACGGGCGGGAGGGGGCGGGCAGGGGAGGGGGCGGAGAGGGGAGAGGTGCGACATGGCAGGAAGACGGAGGGAAGAGAGGGGAGGGGGGAGGAGAAATGCGACACGGCGGGAAGGGGAGGGGGCGGAACGGGGGCGGGGAGGGGAGAGAGAGAGTAGGCAAGGGTAAACAAAACACGGACGTGCACGCGCCCGTGACTTTTAAGGTCAATGCGCATGCGCATAAGCTTAATGCGCATGCGCATTGACCTTAAAAGTCACGGGCACTGCAAGGAATCGCCACGATTCCTTGCAGTTGGATAAAGAGTGGATGAGCCCCTATAGTCTCGCTTGCTCGATGCGCATGCGCATCGACAGGCGAGACCTAAAAATGACACCATGAAACTATTGGCCAGAACTTTGCATTGCAAGAGTAGAGCGGATTCTTCAAATACTCCCAATTCTGCAGGAAGAATATGTTGTTTTTATTCATACTTCTACTTGCACTCTGTCATAATCAAGGTCCGTCAGACCAGCCGCAGGACATGGACAGCCGCCTGTGTGCTGCCATGACTGTGGCTGACTTTGGGGCGAGAATAATCTCCATTGCTCCAGACAAAGGGCAGTCTCCTTGGAGCCTCTGCTCGACGTGGGCCATTCCAGGCCCGTCCATCAGGGTAAACCACCAGTGCTGCAGTGTGGATGATCACAGGTCCACATTAACAATCCATAACGACTCTGATGTTCACATAGAGTGTGCAAGTTTTACTGAACTGAAGCATGTGCACTGTATTTGTTTACGACATGTGATCAGGCGTCACTGGTGACGCCTCTGACATGAATACTAATAAACACTTATGCCTCCAAACCCACCTTCTCTTCCCCAGTTTGTCACAGGGAGGGGTGGGTTCAGTGAGGCTTGTCGATCCAACCCAGCCTGTAATGAGCTGGTAAAAGGGCACATTTGGTGACTGACACACAGCCTCAAGAAGAACAGGCTGACGCTTGAAGTGCCCAGTGTGCATTCAATCAGGGTGGGTGGAATACCTCAGGCAGAGGAGCGGCCCTCTGCTTTGGCCTACCATTGAAGTCAGGGCTGAAAGTTGACAAGCCCTGTAAAATGTGTGACGTGGCACACACGCAGCAGTGCATGTCTCTGCCAGTGATGTGACTGCCTGACTCTCGTTCAGCGTGAAAGTCACAGTTCTATTCCTCAAAAAACAATTGTAGTGGTAGGTTCAATTAATTTGATTTTAAAATAACAGCGGCAATACATATGGGGCGTTGTACCCACATGCTCTAAACCCAGTCCTGTAGTCCCACATAGAGGCATATACATTGACAGCAGTTAGGAGCACTATACCATTATCAGCTGTAGACATCAGGGGTAGCAAAGGTCTTAGCTTGGCAATTTGACGGAAGCAGTTTTCTACAACAGTGCCTACATGTGTTTTGAGGTTCACAATGGCTTTTGGGTAATCCCTTGATTGCGACTGAAAATGCCAGGTATGGGAATGAAAGCCAGACGTCATTTTCTTTGATGCAGATTGTATTGATCTCAGTGTTTAGGCTGCTCCACTGCAGGGTATTAGTACCCATCCAGTCTTTAATTTATAATAAAAACGTCTATAGAGAAGTGGTCCTGTGAACGTTTCAGATACTTCTAAGTATCTTATGTGCATGACTATACACTAACTTTGAATTTTCTGACAAATGCCAAAATGTGGGGCTAAGAAGATGTTGAAAAAGAGGACCAGATCAAAGAGAAGACCCTTGAAGGAAACCACGGGATGGTGTACTTTCATCTGAAATTAAGGGACCCAGCCATAGCTTTTCTATTGTCTTGCGGTGAGAAAGGATTAAAACCACTTTACGAAGTCTGCATCAGCATGTACCACTGTAGACAGCATCTTGAGCAGAAGGATTTGCCCAATGTTGAAAATGGCTGTTTTTGCCGGGTTACCGTAAACTTTTTACCTTTTACTTCCTCTGTTTTTGACTTTGTTTTTACTGTTTTTTTTACTGGTTTTAGGATTATGTGTACTTTACCATTGCTGACCAGTGCTGGTGTGAATGTGCTCTGTGTCTAAAATGTTATAGCATATGTTTTCTCCATTATTGGCATATTTTATTTACGCATAAATCCCTCATACCGTGCTCTGTGTGTACCCAGGGCCTGTAGATCAAATACTACTAGTAGGACTGCAGCACTGATTGTTCCACCGTCTCAGTGTTTCTTCAAACATGTCCCAGTCCTGCCACTGCTGAGCATGTGTGTGCAGTTTTAAATTGCAATGTCGAACTGGCAAGTTCACCTGCCTGCCAAGCCAACTCCTTCCTCTTTTATTATATGTAAGACACCACATAGGTAGGCCCTAGGATGCCCCATGGGAAGGGTACAGCACATTTAAAAGGTAGGGCATCTAATTGTGAGTTTTAAATGTCCTTGTAGCGAAAAACTGCTAAATTCATTGTTCACTACAACAAGGCCTATCTCCCCCATAGGTTAGCATTGGAGATGCCTTATAACACTTTAAAAGTGTATCTTCCAATTGGGAGCAGACAGAAAATTGGTGTTTGATGTCTCTGGACTCACAATTTAAAAGCACATCTTTCCGTGAAATAGATTTTTATATTGCAGGTCTGAAAATGTAACTTTTAGAAAGTTAGTATTTTCTTACTTAACTTTTCTGTGCCTAAGCCTGTCTCTAGAATATTCTCTGGGTTGGATGACAGTTGGACTTTGTGAATTCACTCTAGATGGTCACACACGAAGGGAGCTGAGGTGTTCCCTGCATATCTTAATCGCCATCACCAGACTGATGAGCCGTCCTGAGCTAAAGTGGTGGAAGGAGCTGACACTTGCATCTGAATCGGTCTTTGCCTCTCCCCACACAAAGAGCTGCATACCCCCCCTCCCCACCCCCCTGTGGTGTGTCTGGAGCCAAGGCCAGGAAGAGCAGGGTCTTGTGCACTACCAAACTTTTCTTTGAAGTCTGGACCTGTGACACCACATACTCGGAACACTTATGGACTGAGGACATTCTGCCAGGAAGAAGAGCTGTTGTCCTGCCAGAAGGGACTGCCACGTTGCTGTGTTGGCCTGATGGCTGTTGCATCTTGCCTGCGAGTGTGAGGACTAGATTTTACTCTCTGCATCCTGCTTTCTAAGATTTTCCAACCGGCGGTGGCTCCTCCGCTAAGGCGTTGTTATCATTTTATTTTGTCCTGCTGTGGCAGCTTCGTGTGAGGGGGCGGGTTGCTCTGCTCAAAGAGCAAGGGAGGGGTGGTAGCACTCTCCTAAGTACTCTATAACTGTTTGGCCAGCCCGAGAAAAGTCATGCAAACTTCATATGTTCTCCATGCAGGCTGCATTATAGCTGGCCTGGAGAACATGCCCAGCCCCCAGTCTCTGGCCGAGCACCGAACCACGGTGCTCAGAGCAATAACAATGCTGCATTGTAGCACTGTGATTGTTCAGGGGACCCTGGGTGCTTACCTATCACAATGCTGCACTGCGATTGATTGGTCAGGGTAGCCTGGCTGCCTGCTTCCTGTTCCATACCCGAGGAGAGACGCGGTGGTAAGGTAAGCTTTATTCTTTTTTTTTATAAACCCCTAAATCAGCCCCCACTGCCTGTCACACCCGATCCATGCCTGCCGCTACTGTTTTCCAAGGGCTTGACTGAGCTTGCCTCCTGTTGCTGAAGTCTCTGATACCGCTAAGTATCACATGCATCTTGCTATCAGCATCTGTGCTCCTCTGCTATGAGTCCTGTCCTGCCAAGTAGTGCCAAATCCAGTACTGAGCTTTTGGAGGCGAATCAGGTGCTACAAACAAGAAACCAACACATCAACTCTAAGCGTCATTTCAGAACTGGTGCATTCCTGTGACTACCATGGATACCACACACCGAATGTGTGGCACACTGACCTCAACTTTCAACACAGCCCCGACTTTGCTGCAGTGCCACCAAAGAACAGTAGCTGAATGAGTCTGAAGCACCGCTTCACCGAAGTCGGTGATGCCCTACTCTGACACAGCCTGACGCATCACCCTTAGCCCAGCGGTTCGACATCAAAGCTTAACAATCGACACAGCGTGCTTTCAAGCTCGATGTATCATCAACACCAAGTCACCTTCAAGAAGCGGGATCTCACACAAGCCTCACCTCCTCTGAGCAATTCATCACCCTGGAGTGGCAAAGCTTCAGCGACCCTGTACTGACTTAAGGAACCAATGCCTCACCTGCATTTGCAATGTCTCACCTCCTCGGTGCCACACATCACCTTTGATTTCACATGCATCCAAGGTGTACATGTACTGTAAGGGGGTCTGCATGATTCCTGTATCCAGCCTGCGCTCCAACACAGTCGGACTGAACTTTTGGTTTTGTCCTAGTGAAACACCACCAAAGAGACCCAGTTGGAGATATAGACTTCTAAAAACTGCATTTTTATTTAATCTTTAGAAATTCTTATCTTGACTTTTGTATGTTTGATTTTTGTCATTTTGGTCTTGTACTACTCAGAAAAATATTGACTATTTTTCTAAACTGGTGTATAGTACTTTTGCTGTGTTTTTACTGTGTTACTGTGTGCAAAAATACTTTACACATTGCCTCTTTAGTTTAGCCTGACTGCTCTGTGCCAAGCTACCAGAGGGTGAGAACAGGTAAAGATTTAGTGTGTACTACACTTACCCTGACTAGAGTGCGGGTCCTTACTTTGACAGGGTGCATACCTCTACCAATTAGAGACCCAATATCTAACACCCAATGTGCTAAATGCCTCTCGCAGATCCAGCATTAACAGTAGGCATCCTGCTTCCTGGTCCACCATCTTGCCGACACACATCTAAAAACCTGAGGCAAGAATTCAGTTCCTTGTTTTGGATAGAAACCCAATTGTACTGTAGATAGGCAATTATTGTCTTCCAGATGTTGTGGAAGTTGAGTAGCAATACCCACTTCGAGCCCCCTCAGAAACGTAACTACAGTAGGCAAATTAGTGAGGGGTAAAAAGCTGGAAAGCAGTGATAGGTCCAAGTTGTTTTTCTCAATATTGGGGTTATTATCATTCTCTTCAGATGGACTGTGATGAATCCCTCTTGAATAACCCAATTTAACAATTTTCATAAATTCAGTGAGTCTCGCCCACCCACCCCTACGAGGTGCAAAAGCATGGGTCATTGTTACTTAGCATAGATGCTGGAGTTGGATTGCTCATATAATCTGTTGGTTTAGAGGGGTTTCCACATGACTTTGTTATCTCATGGGGTAGTGGTATGCACATTGAAAGCCAGGGCAATGTGGGGCTGGGAGCAAGTGGCTCAGACTGGTAGTTGTGGCCAGTCTCAGCTTTATCTGTTGTAGTGTAGCAATATAAAAATCCTTTAAACTACAAGTTGCTAAGTAGGGGCTGTCTCAGTAAAACAATGCAAAGTGACGAGACTAGTTTAAATAGTTTTATTGTCTTTTCTCTGCCTTTGATCTAAAATTAGCCCAAAGTTCTTTGTTTTTTGCTACATTGATGGCAACTTTGTGATTTCTCATAGCTTTAATGTAGAAGGACTTGTCACAGGTGACTGGTGCTTTCTCCAGTCTGTAAACTACATTTTATTAGTTCCATTGTGCTATATATCAGAATATTGTTATCAAAAATGTGTTTCCTAAGAACAGTTTACAAAAATATCACTACAATGGGAGTAGTTTCTATTATTAACTCCCAATGGGACAACTTCCTTTTGTAAACACTATTTAGGACACAATATTTCCATCAAACAATATTATGTTTTGGTACCAGATCATTTCATTGATTTCAAATCACAGTTAAGCTAGGGATCATACTGAATTTGTACCCAGGGTACATGGTTTGTTGGTTGAATACATTATAAGCCAGTGCAAAAAGAAGGAAAAGATCTTAAAGATAGGGTCACATACCTCATCATGGCTTTCCATTTCAGTCTGCAATGCCCTAATATGAGGGCTCGTCACTTCGGTGATGACATTGTGTGGATGTTTAAGAATTAGTACTTTGGGCCTAGATGCAGCAGGGGGGTTGGCATTCAATGAGAGCTGGAAGAAAATAAAGCAATTGCTAGGCTAAATATTAAGAAGGCTACTCCAGATGGAAACATTGGCATTTTGGGGAATTGTACATCCGGGGTGTCCCCCTTAAAGTATGTGGGTTCCTTAAATAATTGTACAAAACAGATATCATGTAGTGCAGTTAAAAAATACTAGAGTGCTTGTGAGTACTTCTAACCTGAGGATAAAATTCCTTCACACCTCCATGGGTGAGTATGATACAGATAAATACACTACTCAGTACATTTTGATTGTTTGCCTACATTTTAGCACAGCAGCCAAGTGGAGGTGTGCTCATGGGGGTAAACATCCTTTACACTGACTGCGTTACAACGGATGTCATTACCCTGCATTTTTTACACTGCAGCAACTTTACAACGCAGGGCTTTACACCGCAAGTCATTACAACGCATTGTCCATTAAAACGCAATTTACTATTCTAACTCCAGAATAGTAAATTGCGTTGTAATGGACAATACGTTGTAATGACCTGCGTTGTAAAGCCCTTCATTGTAAAAGTTGTTGCGGAGTAAAAAATATGGGGTATTGCACACCTTGTAAACGCGTGTGGAGTAAAGTGTCATATTCCTTATGGGATACAGTGTTGTTATAGATGGCACATTCACAATCTATCTCAAAGTCTTGTATGTGTGGTGCAGTCAGAGAGAGGATATCTTTGTAGAAATTGGCAACACCGCTCCCCCATCCCTATACCTTGTGTTTATAATCAAGGACTGCTAATGGTCAAAGTTGGAAACAGCCAATGCAGGTTTGGGGCTTCGGCCAGGTTTCTACCAAGCAGCTAACACCAGGTTGTTTCTCTCACTTTAGGTCGTGCAATTCTTGTTGATGCCAAACTGTGGAAGTGCTGTTCAAAAGTAAGCCACACAATGGGCAAGTAAAAGAAGCGGAGTGTGCAAAAGGTTTAGTTCGAAGAACTACTGAGATGTGTACGTGTCATTTAGTAACATCTGGTATCCTTTCAGAAATATTATGATATTCATACAGCCCCAAATGGTGAAAATGTACCGGCAGAAGGATTCCAGGGTGGGCAGGAGCCTGCAGTAAATGTCAGCTAAAGGCACCGAGTCCCTTGCAGTGCGTCAGCTAAAGGCACAGAGTCCCTAGCTGCTATCCCTTGCTGCGCGACAAGGACTGCACACGTAGGTACCCAAAATAAATACATAAGGGAGTGCAGGTCTGTCCCTGGCGCCAGCCAATGTCTGCAGCAAGCCGGGGAGGGTCCAGGCAGTCAGAGGTGTCTGCTTGGGCTGCAAAAGTGCTGGAGGGACAGTCTACCTTTTCTTGTTTTCCTTATCATAAACTACAGTGTTGTAGTGTAACAATGTAGCTTTCTGGATCTTACATTCACAGTACTGTGGTCCAGCGACTATGCTTCCCAGTCTGGAATGCTGTAGACATCCACACTACTGTTGTGTAACAAGGTAGCCTTCAGTTCAAGCATCCTATAATGATAGTGATGGGGCAGAACAGTGTAGCTGGACCACTCTACCATATGACAATTCACAGTGCTGTATTGTAACAATGTAGCTGTGCCCACTTACCAAATTACAAAAACCCCTATCTTGCAAATTACAGTCACAGTCACAGTGGTGCTGTGGTTTATAATATTAACCCAGAATCCTACAATCCCTGTGTAAAAGCTCCTCTAGTGTCCTTATTATAGTGACGCGTGACCCACCTAGGTGCCTGTGATCAAGAACTGACAGCCGCTCAGCTGTAATAACTTATTACAGTTGAGTCCCGGCTTCACAGCGCCTGCTGCCAGAGCCACTAGTGCAGGGGGAAAGCAGGACATGGATCATAAATCAAGCTGCAGTTTAAAAAACGAAAACAAAACCAGGCTTTTCCTTTTGTTGCTCTGTTTTTCTACATGAGCAGAAAGGAAACATTTATGGCAACATGTTTAATTTTTGCACGCTCTTGGAAAGTATAGGAATATATATCTGTTTCTCTACATAAGGAGCTACAAAGTTTTTAAACTCATTCTAATATCTTTTTGCAACAAATGTGTAAGTGTTCTGTTTATTTTTATATTCTGCACTAGAAGTTTTACCTAAAATTTGTCATGTTTGCAAACATTCTATCTCTCGCATATGTTCTGTTACGTTTGATTTATATAGCGCACTCATCAAACGAGAGGGTATCCAGGCGCTTGTTTATAAAAAAAAACAGCTCACCATGTGCCACAATTCCCTACCTCCGCGACAATACTGTAAGCAAGGAAGCCGAAGACAGTCAGATTTCAAGGGTGGTGTCAGTGTTGAACGCTAACTTCTCGCTTCTCTAGCGTACATTGTAATTTGTTGTTTGTGACCACACAGTCCCATTTCCTGTCATTAAGCTGAACTCTCCCAGGCTCTTTAACACTTTTAATTCCCCACAAACATAAATCCTGGTCACCATTAACAAATAATTTAGTTTGGCACAGCCCGGCCCCTACAGAGACGATTAGATGGTGCTGGCGAGGAGGCCCTCCTATTCTGGAGATTGTTCTCTTTTAATTCCTAGCGGGTGATGCGGTTTAACAGGAGATTACATCTGTTGTTGCCCTTTTGATTCATATTTCCTCTGGGTTCTCACGGTCCTCGGATCCCTTCCTCGTCGCCAGGGAAGCATTCTTATGAGGCCTTTGGAGAGAGAGTGTGTGTAAGCCCTGGAGACACTAGGGCCTGACGGCAGCATGCTTCTGGAGGACCCTGTACTCGCCTTGAAAGGATCAGTTGTGATGATGTGCACAGCTGCCAAGTTTTCAGATTGCTTCTGTGCGGCATTTTCATCATTTCACTGTAACTATGAGTGACACTTTCTCGTGAGCAAAAGTCAAGCAATGAAAACAAGGGGAACATATAAATATCAGAAATTACACCGATTTCAACAACGAGAAACTCTAATATCTTAAAACTGCTGCAAAGCACCAGAAACCGAGGCCACTAGGCGCTTTCCCCCTCACCACCACATTTTCGTTGCATGTACTTCTCCACAACTGTTTAGAAACATGAAACTGGAAAGCTAGTAGCAACAGAGAAGAGGATGAAAGTACACATGTCTAGAATAATCTAAGAGGCAAGATGAATAGTAGCTCAAAAACTGACCTAGGAAAGCGTTTACATATTTATAGTTTTCGTACGATCCGTTGTAGGCACGTTATTACCTGTCTAGCACTTTACGCAAATGAAGAAGGAAGTATTTTCTACTGGATTGTATAAAAATTCTGAAATACTGAGGGGGCAGAGAGTAGTGAGTGAGGGCGGGTCGAGGTCAGGAGAATTGTGGTAGGCTGGGCACATACGTCAAAGACCTGGTCAGTGTACCAAGGGCTGGCTTAGGAGCATTGACAGGGGAGACAGAAGAGGGGGTCAGAGAGGGTCAGCAGGATAGGAGATGGAACCTGACCAGGCCGAGCCTGGGTCACAGCTCATACATCAGTCTCCACCGAGCCTTTCACAGCCAGTCAACCTGACGGGCAGAGCCACTGGGGCAGAGCTATTTGGCATAGCACACTAAGGAGCAGATTTACAATAAGTGACTCATCCCTGCATATCAGCAGGGATGCGCCACTTATTGTGTGCCATGCCTCCGCCACCATGGATGCGCTGCATTTACAATGCTTCAGAAAAGGGGGTGGTGATGAACAGAGTGTCTGAATTAAGCAGACCACTCTTACCCAGTCCAAAGATCAGGGCTTGATCCATCACCGTTATTTATCTCACTGCACCATCCCAGCTCAGAACCTGGCTATATGCAAATCAGTCTGTCCCTGGCCCAGTGCATCATGGGAACAGGGCAGACTAAACTACCAAGCCAATTCTTCACCAGAAAGGAGACAAGCTACCGGGGACCGGTTTCTGGCATTTCAGCCGTCTTCGGTCCGGCTTGCTTGAATCCTGATGGTGCAGTGAGAAAGGGACTCATGTCTGAGTATACCCTGCCACACCTATAGTGGCCAAAAACGATTCAGAAAAGGGGGTGGTGATGAACAGAGTGTCTGAATTAAGCAGACCACTCTTACCCAGTCCAAAGATCAGGGCTTGATCCATCACCGTTATTTATCTCACTGCACCATCCCAGCTCAGAACCTGGCTATATGCAAATCAGTCTGTCCCTGGCCCAGTGCATCATGGGAACAGGGCAGACTAAACTACCAAGCCAATTCTTCACCAGAAAGGAGACAAGCTACCGGGGACCGGTTTCTGGCATTTCAGCCGTCAGGATTCAAGCAAGCCGGGCCGACGACGGCTGAAATGCCAGAAACCGGTCCCCGGTAGCTTGTTTCCTTTCCAGTATAAGAATTGGCTTGGTAGTTTGGTTTGCCCTGTTCCCATCATGCACTGGGACAGGAACAGACTAATTTGCATGTAGCCAGGTTCTGAGCTGGGATGGTGCAGTGAGCTAAAAAACGGTGATGGAGCAAGCCCTGATCTTTGGACTGGGTAAGAGTGGTCTGCTTAATTCAGACACTCTGTTCATCACCATCCCCTTTTCTGAATCATTTTGTCCACCATAAGCGTGGGAGGGTATACTCAGATATGAGTCCCTTGCTCATTGCACCATCAGGATTCAAGCAAGCTGGGCCGACGACGGCTGAAAAATCAGAAACCGGTCCCCGGTAGCTTGTTTCCTTCCCAGTATAAGAATTGGCTTGGTAGTTTGGTTAGCCCTGTTCCCATTATGCACTGGGACAGGAACAGACTAATTTGCATGTAGCCAGGTTCTGAGTTGGGATGGTGCAGTGAGCTAACAAACGGTGATGGATCAAGCCCTGATCTTTGGACTGGGTAAGAGTGGTCTGCTTAATTCAGACACTCTGTTCATCACCACCCCCTTTTCTGAATCATTTTGTCCACTATAAGCGTGGAAGGGTATACTCAGATGTGAGTCCCTTGCTCATTGCACCATCAGGATTCAAGCAAGCCGGGCCGACGACAGCTGAAATGCCAGAAACCGGTCCCCGGTAGCTTGTTTCCTTCCCAGTATAAGAATTGGCTTGGTGGTAGTTTGGTTTGCCCTGTTCCAATCATGCACTGGGACAGGAACAGACTCATTTGCATGTAGCCAGGTTCTGAGCTGGGATGGTGCAGTGAGCTAAAAAACGGTGATGGATCAAGCCCTGATGTTTGGACTGGGTAAGAGTGGTCTGCTTAATTCAGACACTCTGTTCATCACCACCCCCTTTTCCGAAGCATTTACAATGCGGCGCACCATGGGGCAAAAATGGCACAGATGCGTGATGCATCTGTGTCGTAAAAGTGGCGCATTGCTGGAGTTGCGTCACAAGCGCGACGCAGCTCGAGCAATGCTCTAGGGGGGCCTATTCTTACAATGCTGCGTCAATCCTTATGCCTGCTTCAAGCAGGCGCAGTGTTTTGACGCAGCATGGGCCCCAAAGTGACTGAGTGAAATCCTGCACCGGAACCCCCCCCCCCCCCCCCCCTGCGCCAGAACGCCTCCGTCTGACACAGGGCTTTAAACGTGACGCATCTCCCAGATGCATCACGTTGTAAATATCCCACATCATGGCGCAACGGCGCTACGGCGGCGTAAAAGAGGCGCACGGGGCTTGTAAATCTGCCCCTAAGTGCTACAGGAGGAACACTGCCCTAAAGGGGCATGGCATGAATGAAATTCCTCTACTGGTCTTTCACAAGCATAGGTCTGTCACTCGATCTACAGGTTTCCGTAAAGGCCAGTCTACTACTCAGTAGGTATTACCCTGGGCTGCATATGGCTATGCAGTGATGTGAATTATTTAGAAATGCAATGGCTTGCTTTAGAACTACTGTTCATTCACACTTGCATTTGGGAGCCCAATATGAAATCATTGCCACCCATGTCTTTAAAATTAACAAATTGGCAGCGTATAAATATGTGGTAGGCAATTATTTTGCCCAAAGTGGAGCAAAGCACGTACAATCAGAAAAACAATGTTGCGGTTGCCAACTTCACATCACCAAAGTAACAAACTTTGCAGGCTGCACCACTCACTGCCTCACTTACTTGTAAGGCCTCGAGCCACGACAATGGCTAAACTAAACAAGCATTTGCAATGCAATAGGTCTCGCATAAGGAAAGTTTGAGCTATTGGTATTGTAAATGACACATTTTTTTTATTTATGTTTTGTTTTCGAAAATAGCGAAATTAATAGCTTTGTCATTTACAATGGCAATAGTTATAACATTCGCAAATGTGACACCTATAGCATTTGTAATGCAATATGTGTTGTATTTACGTGACTTACATGTATCGATATTACAAATAACAAAGGCTTTTAATTTTTTTAAATAATTAATACTTAAATAAAAGTTATTGTAATTTATAATGGCAATAGCTTAAAGTTTTGTAAATAACTTTTGTAAAGATTATGTTCAGTGTATTATATTGTGACGAAAATCCAAGAACAGAAGTGAAATATTAACATCTTTTTGTTACATTTGTAATAAAGCTTAAAACATTGAGAGAACATATTTGAACCAGGTGTTGTTGAATGGTTGCACAGATTGATGCTGTGGTGGCGCTGAGTGTGAGTGTGAGAGGGTGTGTCAGGGGATGTGTGAGGGTGTGAAGGGGTGCGAGGGTGAGGGGGTGTGAGGGTGAGAGGGTGTGTGAGGGTGAGAGGGTGTGTGAGGGTGAGAGGTTGTGTGAGGGTGAGTGAGGGTAAGGGTGTGTGAGGGTGAGGGTGTGTGAGGGTGAGGGTGAGGGGTGTGAGGGGGTGTGAGGGTGAGGAGGTGTGTGAGGGTGTGTGGGTGTCTCTGTTTCCACTCAGCTTTGTAATCTTCACAGGCTTACTATAGACAGGTGTAATAACTTCAAAGTGCTGTGCTACATGCATAAAGCCGTGACTCAATCAAGACTAAGTTTTTAGGGATGCCTGTTCATCCTTATTTTCCCAGCCATTTTCTAATCTCAGGCAGTCAGAACCTAGCAGAGATTCCTTGAGTCAACTTGGCCACACAAGCAGGGCGTCCTGTTGCATTTCAGGAACCCAAACTTTGGAACTCTCTTCCTCCTTTAATAAAACTTTACATCTTCTTTGACGGGTTCGGTAAACAATTGAAAACTTGATTATTTTAATATCGTTCAGCATGCCTGCCCCAGCTGTTCTTCTAGCTCTGGGAAGGCCTTTGAGGCAGCCATGCACTTTACAAATTAAAATAACAATGGCATTATCGGTCCTAGCGCTATGTACAAACCTTGGGCAGGCCGAGTTGAGAGGTGAGAACATTATACAGCAAGCAAGGCAAAGAACATGTACGTACAGACTTTGCCTGTAGATGTTTCTCAAATTACCACTGTATAGCAACAACACACTCTAAATGTACAGCATTACTCATCTGCGATAAACCAAACATCAATGCTATATGTATACTTCAGTGAAATGTATAGGTATAAATAATTTTAAAACAAAGTGGCAGAGGACATGTCTATCTTCAGAAACACGTCTTCATGAAAAACAATTTGTCTCAATATGCTATAAGAAAAAATATTTATCAAGACATGGCTAGGATTTGTCTTATACCCTCTCTTGAGACTTCTATAAAAGCTATTCACTGAACAACATTGACTAATTTGATGAACTACCCGTAATATAATTAGCACATTTATTAATGATATACCACAGTGTACCTAGAGAGAGTGAGAAACCCTCCTCCCACTCCTCTGACACAGTTCTAGGGGTTAGAGGGGGCAGCACCCGCGCTCCTGTAGTGGTGCTCTGCAGTTGCCTAAATGTAGATTTTTCTAGCTTGCAGTATGAAATAAGTAGGCAAAGCTCATGAGAGTATTGGGTGCATCTATCTGGAAGGTAATTTACATATGTTAGGTGTGTGTGCACGCAGCTCCCTCTGCCTCTCTTACTGCACTTCATCCTCACAGCAATATGTCACTGGTACACACTTGTCACTTAAGCATTCGCCACCTTAAATAGGCTGGGTTTGGAATGAACACCGCCCTGTCACACACACTCCAAGCAGAACATGGTGAAAGCGTTGACACCAGCATTAGAAGCAAAACAAGTTTAGCAAACTTTGTCACATGATTCCGGAAAGCCAAGGGTGGGGCAAAAGAAAATATTTAAGAAAGAAACTATGAGTAGCAGGTTAAGTGAACAAAGCACACTAATTATAATGTTTGAACGCATTCCTAAAGCCACCGAGCTCAAACAAGGCGGAGTTTATTGAAGCACGCATGAAGATGCATAGCACTGTTTTCATACAGCAGGCACCACTGGGCCTATGTACTTCAACCCTGAGGATGATAAAAGCTGAGTCATCTCAAGAGAACAGAGCTGACCCGCTAACAGAAGAGGGAGTGAAGAAACGACCAGCAACATTGGGAAATCTGAAGATTTCTCAAAGAGAGAAATGCCCTAATCAGCCTCTCTGATATACAGGCATGATACACTCGCCACTAAAGATAGAAATTGTGGAAGTTGCAGTGAAGACGCACCCTCTGTTAAATAAGTCACGTATTGACAAACTCACCGCCGCAGCCCGGCTTGGACAGGAAGCCAGGTAACCTGTGTTGGGACGGGGGCGGGGCCGCAAAAAGACAGGAAGCCAGGTGATGCAGCGCGTGACGGAGCCTGTAGCAGTGGAAAGAGCCTGTGAGTGGGAGGGTGGAGGTGAGGGGGGGTGCACGTGTGTGTCTGTGTGCGTGTGTGTGTGTGCGCGCGTGTGTGCGCGCGTGTGTTTCCAGCATGCTGTCCACAGTCCCAATGCGCAACCTGATCTGATACCTGAGGCTGCGTGTGCCCATCTCCTGTCGCCCTTTTATGGCCCTTGAAGCAGACTCGACAACTATAGGTCTTGCAGGCGACAGCGCTTTCGTGTTGTATCGCCTGGAGCGAGACCTAAAAGCAATGTGTAAATTATTTGTGCATATATACACACACACAGTAACACAGTGAAAACATCCCACACTTACTCCACACCAGTTTAGAAAAATAGCCAATATTAGTCTGAGTAAAAAAAGACCAAAATGTCAAAAATCCAACATACACAGGTCAAGATCTGAATGTATCAAGATTAAATGCATGCAGTTATAGCACTTAGAAACACAATTTCTACGTGCAAGGTGTTGGAGCTCAGGGCAGTGCATTGCAAAACGGAGGTGAGCCATTACTGAAGCAATTGACGCATCGGTTCCTGAGGGCAGTGCAGATTCGTTGAGCCGCTGACGCCTTGGGGCAATGCAAGGTGCAGGGGAGGTGATGCGACAGTTGCGAAGAGGCGTCGGTTCCAATGGCAATGCGGTGTCGATGAAGCGTCGAGGTTCCAGCTGCAAAGCGTCAACTTTGTAGTGTTGATGTCACACCAGGGGCCACAGGTGCTGCTGCGACGTCAAAGTCGGACATCACAGACTTCGAGATGCAGTATGCCACACTCACACAGTGGCGGTTCTTCAGAGGTGCTGCGGTGGCACCAAAGTTTGCATTGTAAGTTATTATTATTATTATTATTATTATTAAATTTTATAAAGCGCGTAGTCACCCGTGAGTATCCCAGCGTAAGTAATGGTCATTGCATTGAGTGGGGACCACAGCTTCAGTACAGACAACGGCACTGGTTCCAAAGTGGTGCTTAAAGATAATCTGCTAAATTTTCTTCTTTTAACCACAGGACCTCACTTCCAAGGACCCAGGAACTGGATTTGGCACTCCTTTGCAGAGTAGGGCTCTCAGCAGATGAGTTCAGGTGCTTCAGGTGAAGTATTTGATGGTCCTGAGACTTCCACCAGGAGGCAAGCTCAAATCAAGCCCTTGGAGAAACTTTAGAAAGCAGGATGCAGAGAGCAAAGTCCGGTGCTCTCATTCCCTGGATAGAAGCAGCAGGCCAACACCGCAAAGCAAACAGCAAAGCGGCAGTCCCTCCTGGCAGCACTACAGCTCTTCTTTCTGGCAGAATGTTCTCCGTCCAGAAGTGCTCTGAGTATATGGTGTCAGAGGTCCAGTACTAATATCTATTTTAGCCTTTAAAGCAGGGTAACTTCAAAGAAAGATATTTGTAGTGCACAAGACCCTGCCGTTTCTTTCCCTGGCTCCAGACACACTATAGGGGGTAGACAGCTCTTTGTGTGGAGACAGGCACAGCCCTTTGTAGGTGCAAGTGGCAACTACTCCCACCACACTAGCTTAATATGTCCCAACAGCCTGGGGATGGCTGTCAGGTCATCCAAGGCACACCTCAGTTCCCTTTGTTTGTGACTTTCTAGAGTGAATTCACAAAGCTCAGCTGTCATCCAACCTAGAAGTGTATTTTAGGGACAGGCAGAGGCACAGAATGTTTAAAGTAAGAAAATGCCAACTTGCTAAAAGTGGCATTTTCAGACCTGCAATTTAAAATAAATCCAACTTCACTAAAAGATGTGTTTTAAAGTTAGTCTAAAGACACCAAACTCCACTTTTCTTCCTGCTCCCAATTGGAAGATATAATTGGAAAGTGTTACAAGGCAGCACCAATGATAACCTATAGAATAGAAAGGCCTTGCTGTAGTGAAAAAGGAATACATCAGTTTTTACTACCATTACTTGTAAAACTCACAAGTACATGTCTTACCTTTTAAATACACTGCATCCTGCCCATGGGGATAACTATGGCCTTCCTTGGGGGTGCCTTAAATGTAATAAATGGGAATGTTAGGGCTTGCCAGGTCGACTTGGCAGTTTAAAACTGCATACACAGGCTCTGCAGTGGCAAGCCTGAGACGTTTGAAGGGATACTCATGCCGGTAGAACAATCAGTGCTGCAGGCCCAATAGTAGCATTTGATTTACAAGCACTGGGAACATGTAGTGCACTGTACTAGGCACTAATTAGTAAATTATATATGCCAATCTGCGGAAACCAAATGCCATTACATTTTAGATACAGAGCACATGCACTGAACACTGGTCAGCAGTGGTAAAGTGTCCGGAGCCCTAAAACCAGCAAAAACGAAGTTCAGCTTATAATCAAAAACAGGAGGTCAGAAGCAAAAAGACAGGGAAGCCACGCCAAAAGATGCCAAGTCTAACAGTTTTGTATATTCTACTTGACTTTTGGAAATAAATTAAATTCAGACGAATTGAATAAGACAAATACTGATTGACTCTAAGTAACTTTGTGCTGAGACTTATTCATGTCAGAATGTCTCTCTCATACCAATGATTCTTCAACCCTCATTAATTCAATACATGATTTCCCAGTTGTTTTATTTTGTTTTACTAAATAAGTTCCAAGTGTAAACTTGATGCCCTTGTTCACGTGGACATATGGTTTGCTCTTGTTTCTTTAAACTATTTGTTGGTTCTGGACTTCTGAACGGACTGAAGACTCTGAGAATATTACTTTTTCTTAACACCCTCTAATATCAAGTTCTCTATCTTGGTAGCTTGGGTTGTACTGGCAAAGAAGTCATTCCGCAGGGTGAACTTTCTCTTGGTTATGCTTGGAAAATCTATTTGCACTTTGCCTATTTTGTTGCCAAGGTTGATAGAATGAACTATTCTATGTTTTTCTGACAACTGTTTGGGGCTGCTTTAGCATTTTCTGTGGTATCCCCATTGAAAATTATTTCCTCTAGTTCCTCTTTCTGTTTTATATCTCCTATAATGTTTCTAATGCTGCGTCAGTCTCCAAAACCATCAGTACCTTGACCTATTGTTCGCTTTAAAGCAAAAGTTTTTCTTGAATTTGGGAATTCTAGACAAAAACTTAAATTGGTGCAGCTATAGTTCCAGGAGACTCAGTTGCAATAAATGGATCAAATAAGACTTACTTCATACATTTGGCATGAGGAGCTGTCGAGGACAGTGGTGGAGTCTATATTAGGCTGCCATACAGTTTAGAACTTTCATGTGTGTCATTTTGTAGGCATGCGCCTCGGTATTGAGCGCATGAACAGGCCCACAAAATGACGCAGAGGCCACATCAACATGCTTTTTTTATTTTAAAGCTATTCTGCGCAGCAGCTGAGATTCTGTACAGCATTGCTAAAAACACCGGTAAAGCAAATAGGTCTCATAAGTGAGAACTAGTGGCTTTTCCAATGCTTGCATTTTTGTTGTTACAACCCAGGGATTTTCCAATTTTCCTCAGTGCTAAGCAGACTTCATGGACCTCCTGCTTTATAAAAAGTGTAGACAGCTGCTGTAGTTTGTCCAATTTGAGATGAGGACGCACCACAGCTCCAGAGGCGGACCTTTTGGAGGGGTTGGGCTGTCCCAATGAATGGACGGAAGTGTGCTTAGCACCATGGGCAAATGCCCTGCTTCTTGTATACAAATGCCAACCTATCCTATCACCAATAGCAAGCAGCCGGCCTAGGCTGTCAATGCAAATAGCCTGTTCTGATCCATGTGAATAGATGTTCAGGCAACACAATTTATGAGCTCTCAGGCAAGCAAGAGCCATTGCACTTTATGTCCAAATGTTATGTTATGTTATGAGTGTTTTTATAGCCCGCTAATCACCCTTGAGGGCATTCAGGTGTTCTGAAGTAGGTGTGTGAGCCAGACTTGGGGACGTACTCAAAAAGCTAAGTTCCGATTCCAGTGAAAGTCAAAAAGAGAGTAGGAGGTTCTGATGTGTTGTGGGAGGTTGTTCCAAGCTTTAGGGGCCTAGCGAGAAGGTGTGTCTCCTGCTCTGCTTTTGAGTATATGTGGGGTGTGTGCTAGTGAGAGACTGGCAGGGCGGTTTCTGGCAGGATGGTAGAAGTGAATGCGGTTGTTCAGGTAGGCATGGCAGTGTTGGGGAAGGTTCTATAAGTATGGATGAGGAGTTTAAAGTATGCACAGATGTGTATTGGGGGCCAATGGAGTTCTTTATGGTGTTTTGTGATGGGCCTGGCATGGGAGGTTGAGTACTAGTCTGGTTACTGGTTGATTTCACATGCTGGCAAAACAAACTTCTTGATTGGATAGGCAATGTACCCACTCTGAATGCTATGCTGATTTTAATCTGGTAGTGAGCTAATGGGCACTATTGGTTGTTCATCTTTACCATAGAATTTCGTTCTTCCCCAGTGACTTCCAGGTTTGACGGTTATGAATGTGTACAGGCCGTTGCCCATGGCCTCTTCATCATCTCTCAGAAGGGAACTGCATCGTTGCTCCTTGAAGATGGAAGCATAAAGGTGGCCATGCTTCACAGCTTCTTACAAAACGCTTGTTTCTTGAAATTATTTCTGCATTCTGGATATTGTTTAAATTGTTCTCTAAATGCACATACATTCGAGTAAATTTGCACATTTTTTAAATAATATTTTGGCACGTGTTATTCTTCAGTCATGATCAGCACTTTAAATTCTGCAAGATGAAATCTTTTATGATGTGCTTGCGCTGTGTTTGCTTGGTGGAGTAGAGTGGACAAGAAGTTACTTTCAGCAGAACTATCCTCCCATTGAATGGCATGCATTTCTCCTTCTTGGTGCGACATACAAGCATTGAAGCGATAATTATTTGTTCGATGAGTGCTCTCCCCATAGTGGTGCTCCTGGGTAGGATGGGTCTTACAACCTTTCTATCAATCTTATGTCCTTGTAATACTTTTCAAGGGTTTCCAGACGGTGTGTTTCACATTGAAGCTTGGGTCTTCATGCCTCACCTGCGTCAGTCACAGAGGTATATTTATTTTTTGTGTCCTGGAAGGCCATTTCCATAGGAGTAAAGCCCTTTCACCTATCATCTATGTCATCTATGTAAGGGTGAGTTTCAGTCGTTACACTGAATTGTGTGAGGGCAAGCTGGTTTTGTCATGGCAGGGTGTTGCTGTTTCATGGAACACTAGCGTGTTGCATCTGCAAATATCCAGCTTATTTCAGGCAAACTCAACGCGATAGTGCCACTGTTCCTGTTTCGACAATGTCCACCCATTCTCACTCTCTGTAGCCCAGACTGTCAGCATAGCTCCAAGCCCTGTGTGTAGATGTCCCAGTGTTCCTTCTTCACACTACACATCTCTCCTGATATTCACAATCCCCACCTTAACATTTCTCATTTTCTCTGTTCCCCAATGCTCTCTCGATATTACATTCCTACATACCATACCAGGTTCTTCCAGTTTGCCGTCCCTGATTCAATCAATGAATCAATCAATCATGAAATTTGTATAGCGTGCTACTCACCCGGTAGGGTCTCAAGGCGCTGGGGGAAGGGGTCCGCTACTGCTCGAAAGGCCAGGTTTTGAGTAGCTTCCTGAAGGAGAGATGGTCCTGGGTTCGCCGAAGGTGGATGGGGAGGGAATTCCATGTCTTGGCTGCCAGGTACGAGTAGGATCTTCCTCCGGCGGTGGCTCTGCGGATGCGTGAGACGGCAGCGAGGGCGTGGCTGGTCAACCGCAGCTGGTGGGTGGGCGTGTAGAAAGTCAGGCGGTTGTTAAGGTACTTGGGGCCTTGGTCGTGGAGGGCCTTGTGTGCGTGGGTGAGGAGTCTGAACGTGATCCTCTTGCTGACGGGGAGCCAGTGCAGGTCTCTCAGGTGGCCGGAGATGTGGTTGTGTCGGGGGATGTCCAGGATGAGTCGTGTGGAGGCGTTCTGGATGTGTTGGAGTATTTTCTGGAGTTTGGCTGTGGTTCCGGCGTAGGGGGAGTTGCCGTAGTCCAGTCGGCTGGTGACGAGTGCCTGGGTGACCGTCTTCCTGGTTTCGGTAGGGATCCATCAGAAGATCTTTCGGAGCATACGCAGGGTGTTGAAGCACGATGATGAGACGGCGTTGACTTGTCTGGTCATCGTGAGGGAGGAGTCCACGATGAAGCCCAGGTTGCGTGCATGGTCCGTTGGCTTGGGTGCGGTGCCCAGGGCCGGAGGCCACCAGGAGTTGTCCCAGGTGGAGGGAGATGATCCCAGGATGAGGACTTCCGTCTTGTCTGAGTTCAGTTTCAAGTGGCTGTTCTTCATCCACTCGGCGACGTCTCTCATCCCTTCGTGTAGGCTAGTTTTGGCGGTGGCTGGGTCGTTGGTGAGGGAGAGGATCAGCTGGGCGTCGTCGGTGTAGGAGATGATGTTGAGGTTGTGTTGGTGTGCGAAGGCTGCGAGGGGGCTCATGTAGACGTTGAAGAGGGTGGGGCTGAGTGATGATCCCTGTGGTACGCCGCAGATGACTTCTGTGGCCTTGGATCTGAACGGGGGGAGGCGGACTCTCTGGGTTCTTCCGGTGAGGAACGAGATGATCCACTCCAGTGCCTTCTCTAGGATTCCGATGTTGCTGAGGCGCTGCACTAGGGAGCGGTGGCAGACCGTGTTGAACGCTGCGGAGAGGTCCAGGAGGATGAGGGCCACTGTTTCCCCATTGTCGAGCAGGGAACTGATGTCGTCAGTGGCTGCGATGAGGGCGGTCTCGGTGCTGTGGTTGGCTCGGAAGCCGGACTGCGAGTGGTCGAGGGATCCATTTGTCTCGAGGAAGGCGGCCAGCTGTCTGTTGACGGTCTTCTCGATGACTTTGGCAGGAAAAGGGAGGAGCGAGATGGGGCGGAAGTTCTTGAGGTTGGTGGAATCCGCTGTAGGTTTCTTCAGGAGGGCGCTGATCTCGGCGTGCTTCCAGCTTTCCGGGAAGGTGGCGGTGTTGAAGGAGGCGTTGATGATGTCCCGGAGTTGGGGTGGGATGATGGAGTCGTTCTTGTTGAAGACGTGGTGGGGGCAGGGGTCGGTTGGGGACCCGGAGTGCAAGGTGTTCATCGTGCGGGTGGTGTCTTCGGTGCTGACTGGAGTCCAGGTGCAGAGGGTGGTGTTGGGGGGGCGTTAGTTCGGTGGTTGGGTGTGTGGTTCTAATGATCACTGCGTCCATGAGCAAGGCATGTATTGTATTGTATTGTATCTATGCTTGTATAGCGCTACTGCCCCCCTACGGGTATCCAGGCGCTTCAGATATCAAACACTTGGTCAGCTAGATGGTGAACAGAAGGATGGAGCGTGGATCAGAGTTTCGGAAATAGCCAAGTTTTCAGGCTTTTCCTGAATTCGGTTAGTGAAGCACTCTGTCTGATCATTTGTGGCAGCTTGTTCCATAAGTGGAGTGGAGTGAGAGTCTTCAATGCCTCCCTAGCCATAGCCTAGGAGGCAAACTGCCTTCTCCCTGTCACTTCCCCTCTGGTGACAGACAACTATCGTTATATGACTGCTTCTCCTCTAGATATTGATGGCATCACCTGTTTAGCTGATGCTGGTAATGTTTTAGGTCTCCCCAAAAGACGGCTTTTAGCTGTCTGTTGTCATGGAGAACAACAACAATACTTACAGTTAACTTTGAGTCAACCCATTACTCATCAAAGGTTGACTTTCTAGTCAATCTCATTTTCTTGTTTCTTATTCAAAGGTTTTCCTTCCTCTTCTTGTTAATATGAGTCCAAATGCCACCTCCAGGGTGCTGCTCAGGAGGCCACTGCAGCTTGCACTCCTGAATGGACCTGAGACATGTCAGTATATACACGCCCTACTGAAAATGGCACTCCTTAAATGTGACTGTTTGGACAATTCCAGGCCACCCTAAGCAGAAGGAAAGTCCTGGTTGCATTAGAAGTAATTGTATATAATTGATAAAACCTATGTGCTCCCCTAAACAATAGCCAGCGCCACTATGTGGTGGACTGTCATAAGTTAATGCCAGTGTTAACAATTAAGGGCTGATGTCGAGCACCCGCAATGCTGGCACTGATTAAGCTCTGCCCTAGAGCTAAGCCTCTTTACCATTCATTTGATTGTATGACTTGTATTCGTCCACTAATCTCATTTAGGGAACTACTTTTTTCTTTTACTTTTATCACTCAATAGGCGTGCATGTGTTTTCTTTCTCTTTTTCATGTGCTGCTTCCCTCTTCAAATTCACACAAATTCCTACTCTCTCGGTTTGTGCAGTGACACTCTCGGTGCTGGGCACATCTTCCCCTTTGCAGTTCGTCAATTTCACGTTGCGGAAACAAGTGTCCAAATGGCAACATATCATTTTGCCTGGGGCTCCACAGGGCTTTACACTGGAGTTGAGTGCAATCTGTTCTACTGGTCTGATACTCTGAAAAAAACTCAGTGTTTCTCTGTTTGAATTGAACAAAGCTCTTCCGGCATTTTGCAAACAAATTGTACACTCAGCGTATGTATTAAGCAATTACAAATCTGATTAGCCATCAGGTGCTCCTGATCGCTTTCTAAATGAACCACTTTGTTTTGCTGGGCTGGGAGCCAAGAAACACATTTTGTGGTAAAATAATCAGCAGCTTTCCCTTTCCGGTGTGGAGTTCTGAACTCACAACTTCTCAGGATGCAGAAGAGGTCGGTCGTCCCTGGCAATGGAAAAGGATCCGGACATGGATGTCGGGGGAAGCACACGTCACCCCTTGGTGGTATGGCCATATGGGGTAGTTGTCTTGAGTAGTGGTGGCCCAAAGGGACAGATATACATTACAATCATTGTAGCCAGCTACATTAGAGCAGCACCCCAAAAAAACAGAGGAGGGTACAAGCTTCAAACACATGGACTATATATTACCTTTGGGAATAGGAGTGCCCAAACAGGAAAATACAATTTTGCCCTCAGTTGTTACCATCCTTGCACTGGACCCGTTGGCCTGGTGAAATTACTAGTTACATGACCACCTCAGTGCTGCTGTCTACGGTGAATTCTGCATTGATTTCCCTATAACATCAGCAGAAATATAGGCTATAAGTGTATACAAATACTCAGCCTAAAGGAATCTTCAACCAATAGAAGATACCACGGAAGCTTAAAGGTGTGGGTTTGTAGTTTGAACGGCACTGCTAAACAAGGACCAGCTTAATCTAAAAGCAGTTTCAATGTAAATATGACTGTAAACCACAGCTGCATTCGCCGGTGGGTTTTGTTCTGTTGAATGCAGCTGACCTGCTTAGACAGTCGAACGGGGGAGTAGCACCAGACACCTTCAGTGAAAAACACAGAACAATGGAACAATTTCCCCGTGACAATATACGCTACAAAAAGCCCCATGGCACTAAAGAGTGAGAACATATGTGAATAGGGAAATATTGAAAATTTCTGTGAGAAACGGTGGTAAAATCTGTGAAAAATAAGGTGGAAATTCATGTTAATGTTTCCTAATTCCCTGCTAGAAATAATGAGAATAGTACATTTGTGGGCAGCCTTTGTGTGTCCAAATGCCAAAGTATCAGCATTCCTACATACAGTTCCTCATCCTCTCATGCATGTTTTTACCTCTAACAGCTCCTTGCATGTAGCTGAGTAATATTTTAATTAGACAGGTGAAATTCCTGAAACTAATTTCGTGACATTTCTTGAAAATTTGAACTTACATTTGATTTCACACACCTTGTTTTTCGTTTTGTTTGCACCAGAGCACTCATCTTACATAAAAAAATATTTGCGAGATACTAGTGTGAGACTGGTTCGTACTTAAAATGTCTTGCTGAGAGCCATATTTTGCTGTATTCTCTCTTGCTTGGGCTTTGCACGTCTTTTTGAAAAATTGTTTTTACTCTATGTGCCCACTCCATTATACGAAGTCACACGAGGTACTGCAAACCACAATTTGCTATGAAAGCTTATGTACTTGACATTTCATAGAATTTTATGAAATTTGTCATGAAAAAATTACGCAATTTTTCACACCGAAACATGCATGCTGCATTCAGTTACAGCAGACAGGAGTCACCGAGTGACTGACTGAGTAGTTTTGACTGAGATACTTCTTAGCATCTCCTCACTCTGGAGGTTAAACCCTCAGCACAGCCAGGCTGCAGTCTCGCTGAGCTGCTATTAAAATGAGTGAGTTGGTCAGTCAGTGCTATCCTGCTGCAAGTCTGTCACTAGCGGCCTCTGCGCCTCCTCTACCCTGGCCCCAGTTAAATCCATTCCTTCTTCTTTTCTCATTTTGACAATCTTTCTTTTTGGAAATTCAGGTAGAGACTGAAAATATGGCTTTCATTTCTAAAATATCCTAAATCTGCAGACAATTTGCAAAATACACTGAATCTAAAGGGGCCTAGGACATCTGTGATGAACTAAGGGGCATATTACCAAGCAATAGCGATAATTATCGCTATTGCTTGGTTAGCGGGAAAAATGTACCGCTGAGCTGCGGCGATTTTTACCGCAACTAAACCTTGGTATTACCAAGGTTTATCACAAATGCGATAAAAATCGCTGCAATGCATGAATATCGCTGAAAAGTCAGCGATATTCATGCATTACCGAGCTAATGCTCTTAGCCATGTTATCCACCTCCCATTGGATAACATGGCTAAGAACTGCTCAGGGCAGGTGTTAGCTTTTGGAGATATTCACGCTTAGCGTGAATATCCCCAAAAGTTGGTAATAGGAGATAGCAATGTTAGCGACTGTTTTCAGTCGCTAACATCTTGGCACTCCCACTTTGCATATCATTAGTGATAAATATCACTGACATGCAAAGTGGGGCCCAGGATGGTCGCAATCTCCTACTAGCTGTCGCTAACTGGTGTTAGCAACAGCTAGGTAATAGGGAGATAATTTTATCTCCGCTTTCTTGGCTTTTAAAGCCAAAAAAGCGGAGATAAACCCCCTTGGTAATATGCCCCTAAGATTCTAATATTTTTTAGAGAAATTTCTGCGCTACAGAGTTGGAATGCGCCTGCTATGGTCCCCTACCAAAGCACCAGCAGAACCCATGGGTAGCAAAATTCCTACAGGAGACACTCGCTTTTTTAGCCTTATTGATTCCAAGCAATAGTAGATCACATGACCACGTTCTAAAAAACATCAGCCACATTTCATATGTGATATTATTCCCCCATGAAGCTTTCAGACTTGTTTCGGCCATTTGCTGGGCTATTCGCATAACTTGAGAGGGTCCTTTTTTTCCCAATCGTGTATTATCACAAAAATCCAGATCATTGGTTTTAGGCATAATTTCTATTTTTCTAACACTTATGCTTTTTGCAATCAAAGGATTTTTGAATTGAGAAGAAAATGCTTTTATGGAATAATGATACTTGATGTGTGTTTCTGCCACATCCTGTTACCATTGTTTGCTGCATAAAGTCATGATTATTTTGGCAATGGATTGAGTTGGTATTTCACATATGTTTTATAAGGGAACACATCATGCATGCAGTTCATGTGGACGACACCCATGTGAAAACATTGTCCAAAGTCACCTGGGCCTGGTGGCTGACTGTATTGAAAGTGGTGAAATTCAGTCAATGACTTATGATTAGTACAGATCTCCGACCCTATATAGATTCTTCCTAATGGTTAATCACCAAACTCTATCCTCTTGTTTACCCACCGACGTGTGCTGCAGTCTCTCCGTTTGTGCCCACCATCCTTCGCTGCCCATGCTTGCCCTCTCTGGGACAGAACTGAGTGGATCAGGTGGAGTCTGAGGTGCTAAGAGAAGCAGGAGTAGCCGATATGAGACTAAAGTACTTTCTTAGTGCAAAGTTCACCCTTGCGTCCAAAATGGGCCGGAAGATGCATTTTGTGCTTGGAAATTCAGCACTAAATGCTACAGGAGACGAACAGCAGTTGGCAGCAGTTGCTCTCTCTCTTAGGGGCATATTATCAACGGCCAGCAATAATTATCGCTGGCTGTGCTTAGCAATAAATTTGTTATCGCAGGCTATCTCTGGAATTTATCGCCCTGGTAGTGCGTTATTAACAACGCGTTTCTCCAGGGTGATAAAAATTCCAGAGATAGTGAGGTTATCGCCGTTTTGCAGGGAACATCGCTAGTTTTCCAGCGATGTTCCCTGCAAACTGCGATAACCTTGCTGCTACGACCCTGTGGTCGTATCAGCATAATCCATCCCCTAAGTTAAGCATAGGTAAGTAAGGATTTTAGCAGACATTAGTTTTGGCGAAAACCGCAGCTTTTGCCAAAATCTAACCTGTGCTAAAATCCTGTGGGCTGCCTTGTAAATATCGCAATGTGAACATCAGCGATATATGCAAGGTAGTCCACCTGGGGTACACCCAGTGACGTACACTTTGCATCTCATTAGAGATGCAAAGGGAGGCATTGGGAAAAAGGGTGCTAACATGCAATCATGCATGTTAGCATCCTCTTGTAAATAGGGCAATAGTTTTATCTCCGCTTTTTTTGGATTTTTAAGCCAAAAAAGCCAAGGTAAAGCCCTTGTAAATATGCCCCCTAGTTTGTTGTTCCTGTACTCTTGTGGCAGGATTTATGCCCCAAGAAACTCTTAATTACTCAAGCTGGCATAATCATAAAATGTCGGTAATTTCACATCACTAGAATAATGAGTAATAAATAAAATTACTCTGATTACTTCAGCGTAATTAAAATTTCGCCTAGGCCTAAAATGAATGCTTATGTCCTAACCCATTCATATGAGATCTTGTCACAGCACAAGCGCCTAGTCCAGCCCCACATGAAGAGATCCCCTCCCCATTTACCTTTCCACCTTACCCACGCCCATTTAAAAACCTCACCTAACCCATCAAATTACGACTCTTCTCTTTCATCAGCCTTAGAACTAGGTGTATCCTCCATGTCTCCTTCCAAAGAAACTGCAGAACCCACTCTTGTACAGTACTACTTTGCTTTGCTTTCTAGATGGGTTTGTGTTCTCCAAGTTTCATGCGTACATCTATATAGATTTACAATTTACACAGCAAAAGTTAAATTTCACCAAGCCTACATTTAATCCATGTTGTTCAGTTACCTTACCTAATTCTCTTTGGTGCTATTTCACATTTGAAGATCCAATCTGACTTTGTTTAATGTCTGGCAAAGTGACAAATATAGCTGTTTCACCCACTCACGTGTTAAAATATATATATATATAAAAATACCAATATAATAACACATTGCGAAGCTTTAGGTCAGACTACTAAATCCACTGGTCCGCTCAACTGTCATCCACAATTTGTTTCCTTCCACCAAAACATACAGAGTGTATCATGTGGTAAGTCCACTTGAGCCATAGGCTCTTTATCTTGATCACCTTTGCACAACTGCCTAAAAAGAAGAACACTTCTTTACTACGGCTATTGGAACAATACCTTAATTTGACTTTTCATTTTCCTTTTTTTATTTTTTTCAGAAATTCATGGGTGTTTAAACTGTCTCATGCACCAATAAAAATAACACTTTCTTGTTATGTGCATTAAAATTAAATTGGGTTTCTGTGCCTGTTTTTAAAAAGTATCCCCACAAATTCTGTGGTTATTAATTTTGTTTTTATTTTGGATTTTTATTGTAAATATATGGCCTCTATGATAGGAAGTAGCATTTTTTTTTTGCCCTCTAGTTTAGCTCACTAGAGGGCAACACCAATAAGCCACAATCGTACATTAGGAACATTAACAGATAATGGCTTGATGAAATTATTTATTATACTTTTCATCTGGGAGACGGATTAAGAGTAACAAACACAAATTCTCAATTCAAGGTGGTATAGGGACAGATCCAAGTCAAGCGGTAGACTTTATGGCAACTCCAACTCTATCTGTTTTATCCTCCTTTTAACCTTTGAATGAAGACATTGCACAGACCCTTACAAATAAGACTAACGGGCAGATTCATGAAAGACCCGTTTTGCGAGTCTGAAATAGCGATTCATAAGGAATCGCTATTACAGACTCGCAAAACGGGATTCATGTAGGAATCGCAAAATTAAATGCGATTCCTACAGATTCCTTATTTGCGATTAGCAAATTGCTAATCGCAAATAAGATAGCGATTTGAAGGGTGCCAGGGGTGTCCAAAGGACACCCCGTAGCACCCCTTAAATGCACATTTCAACAGGTGCTGCGCACACACATGTCCTAAGGACATGTGTGTGTGTAACACGCAACTTAGAAAAATGCTTTTAAAAGCATTTTTCTAAGTTTTCGCTATTTACCACGAGGTTTGACCTCGCGATAAATAGCGGCCGAAATTTGCGATTTCGCAATTTTAAAATGTTTCAAGAATAGCATTTAAGGAATCTCTAATAGAGATTCCTTAAATGCTATTCCTCGCAAATTTGCGAGTTTCTAAATAGCGATTTTTGCATTTGGGATGATGAATCCCAAATGCAAAAATCGCACTCGCAAAGGGCCAGATTCTGAGAATCTGGCCCTTTGCGAGCGCATATCAGCTTGATGAATCAGGCTGTAAATCTGGATCTCCTTTAGATCTGTCCCCCCCACATATTCTATCTAAAGGCAAGGAGTCCATCCTTCCATAGATAGTCGAAATTATCAAACGCTCATTAGACTCAGGAACTGTCTCAAAAATTTTGAAACTTTAGACTGCAGCTTAAGAAACCACATCTAGACCCAACATTGTGCAATAACAACCGTCCTATCTCACTGTTACCTTTCATAGGAAAACTCCTTGAGAAATATGTAAATCAGGTGCGTCTGCTTTCTTGGAAGACAATAATTGTCTTCACCCTACACAGATGGGCTTTCGTGCTCAGCATAGCACTGAATCCGCCCTTCTGGTCGTTACTGAGGAGGTCATAAGCACACTTGTGCAATGTGGCTCAGCCGCAGTTTTGCTCTTGGATCTGAGCACTGCTTTTGATACTATAGATAACATTATCCTGTTAAACAGCCTCAAGGAGGTGGGGATCCAAGAAAAAGCCCTGGAGTGTCTTGTGTCTTTTTTTAAATATAGATCCTTCCAAGTCATGGAATCCATGTTTTTTTCTGACAGTGTGCCATAGGTATGTGGAGTGCCACAGTGCTCATCGCTTAGCCCTACTCTATTTAAAATTACGTGTGGCCACTGGCAGAAATTGTCTAGGAGTTCGGCCTCTCCATGGTTCCCTATGCAGACAACACGCAGCTGGTGGTCTTCTTTGACAATGGAGCAAACCTTGAATACCAACAATTGGTGCCTTGTTTGGAAAAAGAGGCTACTAGGATGACTAATGTTGCTTGAAACTAATTGGTGAAAAGACAGAGCTGATGATTCTGGGGAACAATGCTGTCCTCAGGCCTCTGCCTAGCAGGCCAAGTTCTATGAGGAACTCTCCAGTCCCCAACTCTTCTATTAATAATCTGGGAATATGGATGGACAAAGCACTAACAATGGGCAAACAAGCAAAAACACAGGTAGGCACTTGTTTTGGACTACTCAGAATGATCTGGAATGTCCTGGAGTTTATCCCAGAGTATTTAAGGAAAATGGTAATCCAATCCATGGTGGTCTCCTGGGTAGATTATGATAATCCGTATTATCTGGGTTCTCTAAAATATATTAAAAATTGACTTCAAACCATGCAGAATGCTGCAGCCAGGCTGCTTTGCAAAATTCCAAATCACAAATCAGCAAGGGAGCACCTGAAGCAGCTTCATTGGCTTCCTGTTGATGCAAGTATCAAATTCAAGGCCCTTTGGCTGATACATAAAGCAATAAACAACCAAAGTCCCCCTACAATTTGAGGCATGGTCCTGCCACATGCTCCACTAGAAGTCAAAGATTGTCCCAAGAAAGCTTTCTTAGAACTACAAGAATTAGGAGAGCAAGATGGTGTGGCAGATCTTTTACACATCTGGCCCCTAAGCTTTGGAATGTCTTCCCCCACGAATTAAGACTGCTAGAGGTGGAATTCAGATTTAGGAAACAGCTTAAGACATGGCTATTCCTCCAGTAGCCATGGCAGACTTAGTTCCCCGCCTCAGCTCCACCATCCAGCACTGGGAAACCCTCGGCGCGATTTAAAAAACCTCCAACTAACTAACTAACATATTGATCTAAAGGGGATTCCAGCACTGTGCTGCATACAAAGGTGACCTGAGAAAGAAAGGAATGCAGGTTCAGTAGAGCTTACTGAAAATGTTTTTCAACAGTAATTTCTTTTCTTGCTTAGAAGCACAGGGGCACAATTTTATTAATCTTTCCCCTTTTAACTCACTGAAAAAAAGTAATTTCGGGAATATAAAGAATTTTGAATTATTTTAAACTATGTATTTTTACATTACATGTATTATGTATGTACCTTGCTAGGAGGCACTGTATGATTCAAGATAACAGTCCTTAAAACCAGCAGTGAAATGCTTGGTATTTTTGTACTCTTGGGGGCATATTTACTACAAAATGAGGCAGCGTGGCGCTACAAGCTATCTTGCTGCGCCAAGCTCCGTCATTAGGAAAGTGGAGGGATGTGTTATATTTACAGCAATACTGCGCATCCCTGTGCTTTTCTCTATGCTGGCGCGCAATTGACTGCCTACCTTCCGCGAGGCACCCTTGCACCATGGTGCAAGCGTGCCTGCGTTGCAGGGATGATTGTCTTTGTGAAGGAAGGGACAATCATTGATGAGGTTTTCTTCCTTTTATATATGCTACAAATATTTAGCTGCATACATAGAAAGAGCATAGAACGAAAGCGCCTTGAGACCTCTTTGGTGATAAGCGCGCTATATAAAAGCATTTGACATTTGACATTTGACAACAAGGAGAAATAAGGGTACTTCTTCTTGTTGCGCCACTTTAACGCCTCCCCTAGGGAGACGTTAGACCCTGACGCATTCCCAGGATTACCCACAGCAACACCCATGGAATGCTCCTTTTACACAGAGTAATGAATGAAAGGGAGCCATATTTACAAAGTCATGAAAAGCCATGCAGGATGGCTTTGCCTTGCCATGTAAATATGGCTCAGCATTTGCGCCACCAGAGTGCCAAAAAAAGTGATACTCCGATGGCGCAGGGGCTATGTAACTATGCTCCTATGTGCCCTCTTGAAATAAGTGCTTTCTTGAGAACAATGCTTGTGGTGTATGATACATTTGCATGTATAACAAGCTGAATGTTAGAAATAGGGGTCTCTAGTTGTCAGTGATTTACACCAGTCCTTGTAGGGATCCACACTATAGTCATGGTAAGTGCTCACTCTCCACTAGCTAGGCACAGAGCAGTCAGGCTAAACTAAAGGGGCAATGTGTAAAGAATGTGTACACACACATACAGTAATACAGCAAAAACACTATAAAAATACTCCACACCAGTTTAGAAAAATAGCCAATAATTGTCTGAGTAAAACAAGACCAGAACAATAAAAATGCAACATACACAAATCAAGATATGAATCCTTCAATATTAAATGCAGTTATCGCACTTACAAAACAATAGCTCCAATTGGGGCTAATTGGTCGTGCTTGACCGAGACAAATGCACAAGTTCAGTTTGACTGTGATGGTGCGCTGGCCGGCCACAGGAGTCGCAAAGACCCCAGTACAGTACTTTGGATGAGTCACAACGTCGGAAGCTGTGTGATGCACAGAGGGGAATGAGGCATCGCGAAGGCAGGTAAGGCGTCGGTACCTTACTGCTATGCAGATCGCTGGCACATGGTGCTTGGAGACGATTTGTTGCACAAAGTAGGTTAGGCATGACTGTAGCAAAGTGATGCATCGGTTCCTGGAGGCGGTCCAGGGTCGTTGAGTAGCTAACGTCCGAGGATAATGCATGGCACAGGGGAGGTAACTAGTAAGCACTGGGGTGTTGATGATACATCGATGTAATATAGCGGTGTGCGATTTCAAGATGTGGATGTAGAGCCACCAGGCTGCAGGCACTGGTCAGAGTGGTGCATCATGGACTTTGGTGAAGAGGTGCTCGCGAATCACGCAGCAGTGGTCTTCGGAGGTGCTGCGGCACTGTCAGGGCTTGTGTTGTTAGTTGCGGTCATTGCGTTGTACACTCAGCGTGCGGAGAACCACAGCTTTGCTGCAGGCAGTGGCAATGCGTTGATTTAGCATGGATGTGCTGGTTATGTACTGAAGCTTGTAGTCAATGCATCAATTTCTTAGTTGCAGCACCAGAATCACCTCCAAGGGTCTGGAACTGAGTTTGCACCACTTGGCCGGACATGACTCACAGCCGAGGAGCCCAGGTGCTGGTAGCAAGATGGAGGTGAAGTCTAAGCCTGGGCGGAGTTCGCGGAGTACCATTAAGCAGAACTCTGCGAATTGACAAAATACTAGAGCACAAAACCCTGCCCTTCCTGGCCCTGGCTATAGACAAACAACAGGGGGTATGCAGTTCTTTGTGTGTGGACAAGCACAGCCCTACTCAAGTGTAAGTGTCAACCCTTCCCACCACTCTAGCTCAGGAAGACCCATCAGCCTGGTGATGGGCCATCTGGATATGCAGGGCACACCTCAGCTTTAGAAAAAAGACAACGGTGGAGGATTCCCAAACGAACAGCACATGGTCAAATATTCTCACAATATTAGCTTAAACCCACACTATCATATATGGGAAAATCTGTGTGCACACTTCTAAAACACCCACTGTTACAATGTTGGTTCAAGACATGAACTATTGTATACTTTAAACAAGGTCAAGGTGCACCACTTTAGGATTTGTAGACACTGATAACTTTTGATGAGATTAACAGCAATAATCACATTAGTTTGTTACTTGTGTTCTTTTAGAGTTCTTTATTGAGTTCAGTTGAGAGTAAAAAAACACACAGGAGCTACAGCCGACGCGTTTCGTCCTCTTGGGACTTCTTCAGGGCTGTTTACAAAAAATGACAATGTACAAAAGACATACGATTAAAATCTACATTAAAAACAAAAACAATTACGTTCATACAGAAAATGCCAGGCTTCATAAACAATTCATTACAGGAATAAAATCTAGTGCAAGTAGTCAAAACAAATTGCCAACAACAGTTAGGACTAGATGTCTGCATTAATTGACAGAGAGCAGTTTGAACTTTTTGGATTTTTACTGAAATTTTTTCTTTTTCTTTCTTTTTCTCTTTTCTCTTCCTAAGAAGTGGTCAAGGTGTTCTGGGTTATTGCATATTGTACCCCATATGGGTCCTTCCCTCTTATATCGTTAACCCTCCTCTCAGAAGTAATAGAAACATTCTATATATCTATAAGGAAGTGGAGAAACCAGCATCCAAAAGTAAATAGAAAGGGAGAACAATGGCTCTACTACAGATATAAGTAACACTAGAAAGTAGAACATACCACAATAAAGGATGAGTTAATGTCCTAGTATCCTCTCCCGCAGTTATTTGGATTCGTAGAATTGTCTGTGACGAAAATCTGTGCTCAAATAGGCATCTAGAAGTAGTTTATGAGAAAACATAGATGAATGGTCAAGGAACAACCATCTTGACAATAAAACAATCTAAGAAAATCGGGGAGCTTAAACTAGCTATGAATGGTTGTAAGTAAGGCCTATAACCTACCCTGTTCAACAGAATAGTTTTCTGTGGAGGAATCTGATCTGACCACGCTGTTCTTGATCTTAGGAGAGATGTATCTATTTGTAGTCTCGTTCTGCAACAGCTCTTTTATAGCGGGATTTCAAAGTTGTACATATGATTCTCCTATAGGACAGACAAAGTGTTTTTAGAATTTTTTTTAGAATTCTCCTCAATAACAGCTCACCAGATTTTCTACGTTTACTATTTGAGGTGGAGAGGCTAGTCAGTGATATAAGGGTAGCGGAAGTACCTTTATCACATTGTACTTCAACGATCAAAAGGGTAGGCTAACCAGTTCTTTATATACAAGCAAAGGACAAAAAACACATCACTTACACCAAGAAATGGGTGATGGTCCAAGAATAGAGCTGGAACCAGGGTAAAAAAGCATGGAATGTAGATTCTGTCTGACTATCTACATCAAAAATAGAGAGGGAGAAAGGGGATGAGAGTTATTAGCGAGCTAAGCGTGTAGAGCAATAACCTAAGGTTCCTGCCCCTGGCTATTCCTATCTATAATTTCTTTATTAAGCAAATCAAATTGTTATATATATATCATTGCTCATCGCTATCTATGTTGCCATGAGAGGCAGAACCTTTTACAGTATAAGTCCACCAAACATCTAAGTATGTGCTTGGTGGTTTATCTTACCTGTAATTATTAACTTGTTGTAGAGGGATTGGTTATTGGTCCTCCTGCTTGGACACTCTGAATAGATTGTAGAAAGAGAGGAGGAAAATTAATAGGGTTCCAATTAAAAAAAAAAAAAAAAAGGACCCCAAAAGAAATTCCTTTTTCCAAAGTCCCATCTCTCTCTATATATTGAAACCTTTGTATTAAGCTCGCTTAATCTAAATGAGCAAAAGGTAAATTAAGATTATGGTCCCCATTAGCTGAAAATGATGAGCTAACATTATTGATTCCCTTTTCAAAAGAAAGACCCAAGGCTCTAATAAATCCCTGTTTAATCTGTTTGATAGTCCCTCTTACCTTGATAAAGTGAGCCAAAGCATCCCCTGGTTCCTAGAGCAGCATGCACTATAACGTCCTCCTCCGTCAGGTAGCAGCAGACTAATGATACATTTTGGCTCTGTTTATATATTGGCTTCAATTGATCCTAATGGGAAACACCTGGTTTAATTTACTAATTTGGAATGACAATTGCCATGACGGCCATGTCATGTAAGTAACTGAGTGCCTAATTGTAGTCTAGTGTGAAGTTTGATGGTCGCCATCTTGTGTTTACACCAAGTCCCATTTTAACCTATGAAACTTGAAGGTATTTAGGGGACAATTTCAAGAAATAAACAAAACAATAGATAAATAAATAAAGCCCCTATACTCATATGCTGCCTACCACCTCGAGATTTGCAATGTCTATCCTAGACACACCAATTTCGATGTGCCTATGAATAACATGGGGGCCATGTTGATTAAGTAACCGAATGCTGTTTGTAGATGCGACATGAAGCTTAATGGTCGCCATACTGGATAAGAACGGGCTCCCGACCAAATCCAAGAGACATTGCTTGTCTTTGTCAAGGCTATTGTGACGGGAGTTGAAAATTTATAGAAATATGCGTTATCCCTAATACATGTCTAGCGCATTGGTGGATTTTAGAGTCCATTTGCGCTACAATCGCGATGATGTCAAAAATCGGAGGGAGTTGCCCAAATGACCTATTATTGTAATATTTGAAGAGCGCTTTAACATGAATTCAATTCAGTAGCGCAGGGGGAAGGAATTAATTCTTTTCTCGGTAATATTCAAAAAACGATAAAAAGTATGGCGGCCATTTTGGCTTGGGCTAAGCAAACCAGTTAAGATATCCCGGCGATTAGCATGGGGGCCATATTGTGTAAGTATACGAGTTCTATTTATGGAAGCTACATGAAGCCTAACAGTCACCATTTTAGATAAGAACGGGCTCCCATATAGATTCAAAAGAACATTGCTTATCTTATGAAGCCAGTATTCGAGGCTATTGTGGCGGTATTTAAAAATTAATACATTTGCGCATTATTACTAACATATGTATAGCGCATTAATACATTTTAGAATCCGTTTTGGCTGCAATCGCGATGGTGTAAAAAACGAGGCGGACGGCTCAAGTGAGTTGTTATTGTGATATTACCAAAGCGCTTTAGCATGGGTACGATCCAATAACACAGGGTGAGGCAGTTAGTGTTTCTCTCTATGGTGTACACAAAACAATGAAAAAAGTGGCGGCCATTTTATTTTGGGCTTAGGCACAAGAAGAAATAAGGTGATTATGTGTGGTATGTTCCTTAAGTTACCAAATGTATAGTCTGCAATAATATGTGAAAAGGAAGAGTTTGGGTAAGGGTTTCCCTGACAGAAAATCCGGACCTTATATGTTTTAAAAAGGCTCCATTTTCCAGAGCTATTGGCATTGACCCATATAGGAACAACATGCAATTAATTTGTAATTAGAATTTAGCTTGTCACTCACAAGGATACTTTTTTTGTGTTGTCAGAGATCAGGTACAGGTCAATAACACCAATTATACTTTAGTGACATACAGTCATTAGATATACCATTTCATTAACAATTGCAGAAAATATTCTCAACACATTAAACCCTAGTGGTAGTAGATGAGATAAAGAATACAAGACTTGATGGTATTAAGCTATCAATTAGTTGAAGAAACAAAAAATGGAGGTAAGCACAACATTCGACCTATGAAAGTCAAATGTAACTGACTTCTCAGGTTACTCAAGTTGTCTGCGTACAATTTATGAAATTAGGTAATGCATTTCATCATCATAATTATGTCCCAATTCCACACTCCGCAGTCTGCATATCCATTCTGCTTCACATTTTCTTAAGGCTAGGGTTCGGTCCCCTCCTCTAGGGTTAACAGGGACATGATCTATTCCCATAAACCATAGTTTGTCATCTGGTTTATGCTTGTCCTGCATATGGAAGGTCATCGCATATTTGTGGTCATTATTGCGATAGGCCCGGACATGTTCCTGGATCCTTTGTTTCAAAGGTTGTTTCGTGCTACCCACGTAGATTGTGTCACATGGGCAGCCTATGATATATACTACGAAAGTAGTGTTGCAGTTTATGAAATGTTTGATTTTGTGTGTTTTGTTTGTATTAAAACAAAAAAATTTTGTCTTATCCTTTCCTAAATTGCAAACGTTGCAGTTTCTACACGTAAAAAAGCCCATGGTTTTAGGCGGAAGCCAACAGTGTTTTTGTTCCTCAGTGGTCACTAAACTGGGACAAAGCATATTCCTCAAGTTGTGACCACGTCTGTACACAATTTTGGGTTTGGAGGGAAGGTCATTTTTGATGCTAGGGATCTCTGTCAAGAGATGCCAGTGTTTTCTTAATGTATTAAAAACTCTACTGTTCTCGTCAGTGAATTTCGTAGAGAAAGCAAGGGGAAGTTTATTGTTCTTTTTTGGTGCCCTGTTTTCCAATGTGCTTTCCCTAGTTATTTTGGCGACTCTCTCCTTTGCCTTGTTGAGTATTTTTCGAGGATAACCTCTTTGAAGGCTTTCTTTGCTTGTGTAGCTGTCTGGAGTTAATTCACAAAGCCCAACTGTCATCCAACCCAGACGTCTATTGTAGGAATAGACAGAGGCACAGCATGATTAATTGATAAAGTATTAATATGCCAACTTTCTAAAAGTCGCATTTTCAGTCTTGCAATTTAAAAACCAACTTCACTAAAAGATGTGTTTTTAAATTGTCCAGAGACACCAAACTCCAATTTTCTATCCGCTTCGATTTGGAAGATACTAGTGTAAAATGCTATAGGGCAGTCCAATGCTAATCTATGGGAGAGATAGGCCTTGCTGTTGTGAAAAGTGAATTTACTACCAAGACATGTTAAACTTAAAAGTACATGTATCAGCTTTTTAATACACAGCACCCTGTCCCTTAGACAGCCTTGGGCCTACCATAGTGTGCCTCTCATATAGTAACAAGCATTTGCAATGCACTTGGTCTTGCATTATTAAAGTTTGAGCTATTGGTGTTGCATTATTAAGCAATGCCAATAGCTCCAACTTAGATAATGCGAGACCTATTGCATTGCAAATGCTTGTTATATTCAGGGTACTGTAGATATAAAAGCTGCGGGCTGATTGTCACATGGTTGTTGTTATTGTGGTGTCTGCTCTCTGGTGTCTGAATCCTTTGCACAGAAGTTGATTGACAGTACATAAGCAGCATGTGTTTTAGATTACTGATATGCTATTTAAGCGCGACTGGTAAAACGTGCCTTATTTGGTGGTGTGCCTCTTCTTCTGGAAGGTGCTTGTGTGTTTACAGACCTGGGCGCACAGCTGCAATCCTGAACACACTGCCTGGTGTGGAGACTGCACTCATCTGTTGCCCTTCTCTACCGGCAGAGCCAAGGCACGGAAACAGGCCTGGAATATACCCTGGGGAGTCACCAGCGCTTCAGTCAGTCACACGTGCACACCCTTAACTTCACTTCACAGCGGTCTCCAGAACTCACACTTCGTGCCTACAATTCACCCCATTCCCTTCAAATGCTGACTTGCAATTCCTAAGTAAAGGGCGGGCAGGAAGAAGCTTCTTGTTATTGTGCGGCACGATAGGTAACCGGATTACGTCCTAGGTTGCCCTCCACATCCTGCCAGGGAAGTTTGATATTTTTCTGTAGGTGCAGCATTTAAAGTCAGATGTATGCTGCTAAGTACTTTCGATGCTGGGCAGATACAGATAGTGAGGTCCAGGAAATGAGCAAGTGTTGGCCTGCGGCAGAGTATACTCAAAAGGGGATGGAGGGATTAGATTTGGGGTGATCTGGACTCCACACACACTGTTCCAGTCTTTAGTCAGTGGCGTAGTGAACAAGGCTGCTGTGCCCCCACATAAGAGGGTATGGGGCCCTCGAGAATCCCATATGAATAGGCTCTAGGCAGGGCCACTGACTGGAAATATGCGGTAGAGGGAGACCAAATTATGAGGCAATGTTGATGTAAATCAAGTGACAAGCAAGGCAAATTATACGGTGTAATGCCACATGTTTTGTGATAGTAACACTCCATTCTTTTATAATTGTTAAACTTGCTAAAACGCCAGGCCATAGGTTTCACATCATCAGTACTGGTGTAACCTCCCAATATAGCAATAAGCAACAAAGGTGACCAGGCTTTCCGCTGTGCAGCAACACGTGACACTGCATTTTAGTAATATTTGATCCATTTGAGCTAGAAACAAAAATAGTTTACGTTCACATCTGCAGGTTATGCAGCAAAGAGCTCTGATGGAGTGGACTAACAGGAGCACTCTGCACTGCGGAGTGTGAGTGAACCCCCCAACCCCATGATTGGCTGCGTGCAACTTGGAAGCACAGGGAGGCCGGCAAAGGAGCAGAGCAGATGGCCGCGCAGACCCGAAGGGGGTGCGGCGCAACGGACAGGAGCAGTCGGTGAACCAGCAAGCGGACTGCAAGGTCAGCGTGCAGAGAAGCACAATCTCCCCGGAGCTGGACAGAGCCCAACTGAGCTGCCGCATTGACTGCAGAGGGCTCGAAGGTGCGATACCATGTTTATCAATTAGCATTTTAGGGCTAAGTGTGTTTTTACAAAATCTCAGTGAATGCTGGTAAACTTTGATGTTGCAGGCAGAACCAATACAAACCAAGGCCACTTGACGGACCAAACATAAGGGTTGTGTTTTTTAGCAGCTGACTGCAAAATCTTAAGAAGAAGCTATCACATACAGAAAAATTTATAGAACGGAGGCTTCCTGCCTCTTCGGTTAAGTCTTGTGAAAGACTGTGTTTATTCGCTGAACAGATAGGTCATCTGGCGACGAGGCCATGTCAACAGGAGCCTTCTGTAATGAGACGCTATTTAGACAGGAAGCTGCTTGCTTGTGACAGCTCCGTCTCGGTGACCCATGTTCAAAATGACCCTGCATGTTTACAAAAAAGAAAAATCAGTGGTGCACGCGCACCACAGAGGAGCAGGGGCGTGAATGGAAACTAGTGGTGCACGCGCACCACAGAGGAGGGGGGGGAGGGAGCGCGGCAGCGAGGCGAACGCGCACTGCTGCGCCTGCTAGACACGGATGGGAATGGGCATTGCAAAGGCAATACATGCGCCCACCTTTGCCCAATCGCGTCCCTTTTTATAAAAAAAACACGCTAAAGCCAATGGAGGTGCGCCAAAAGCCTGATCACAGGCACGAGCGTGTGAGCAGCTTTCAGAACCCCCTTACAAAAGGTCTCGAGCTGCACAAGCTATGCTACGCACTGCAACGGTAGGCACGAGACCTAAAAAGGAAGGTTTGGGTCCAGAAAGTAAGTGTACTTGCCATTTCAACATGGGAGTTAAAAACTGTGCACCCTGGCTCTGCATTGGCAGCCCTAAGACACGTTTGGAGGGATACTCATGTGGGTGGCACAATCAGTGATGAAGGCCAACTAGTAGCATTTGGTTTACAGGCCCTGGTCACATGTATGAGGGACTTACTAGTAAATCAAATATGCCAACCATGGAGAAACCAAATGCCATTACACATTAGACACAAAGCACATGCACTTTAACACTGGTCAGCCATGGTAAAGTGCCCAAAGTCCAAACACCAGCAAAAATGAAGGCCAGCACACAATCAAAAACAGGAGCCCAGAAGCAAAAAGACATGGGAAACCAAACCAAAAGATGCCATGTCTAACACTAACCTTTTTATGACATTGAAGGGAATCATTATTTCATCCTATTTGAATTACATTTCATAGCGTCAGCATTTTCTTTCATATTCAAACAAAAAACAAACCCCCTGTCTTTTATACCGCCAGGACAAACATGTCACATTTTTAATACACTTTAATACCGGAATACAACGGTCAACTACTTAAAGGTGACTGGTTAACTTTTTCCAAGTGTCTGTCATGGTTCTACACCAGGCATGTAACATCATTTTTTGGAAAGTTGAACTATTTTGAGCTAGAAACGTTCTTTTATTTAAATGTGCAAATTGTGCGGTGGAGCGCGGTATATGTTAACTGTTGTTAATTTATAATTGCTTGCAAAATGCTGTGCCGCCAAAAAAAAATTTCATTGGCCCCGGTTATAACGCAATCTATATGCTTTTAAGAAGAGCTCCTATGTGAGCTGTTTGAGAATTACTCTCTGAAATGTGGGATTGCAGCAATCTCCCTTTCTAAAGTTCGAACGCTTTCAAAAGACACTTTGACTCCAGTGAGTAAGTGCTTTATGTACTTCTTATGCAATACCGAAGAGTGCCATGGCACTTCACAGTCCAGTGGCATACTGCTCTACAGACTACACTTCAAATGGTAAAGCTAATACTATACTCAGTTGTACAGTACACTACAGCACAGTACTGTATACTGCAGTACTATATAGCTCAGTGGTACAGTATACTTTTCAACATAGTTTATTATAGTGCAAGAAAATACTGTAGTGTGCACTACTACAAAGTACGGTAAAGTACAATTCAGTAGTATACTGGGCTGTACGCCACAATACAGTAATATTTGCTATGGCATAGGCTTTAATGTGATGTCTAGTAATCTATTTGTATATTTGCCCGTCTTGGCCAATTTACACCATACTTAAACCTCACAGTTGACCAGCTCGGATATGTAGGAATTGGAAACCTAGGGGCATATTATCAAGGGGGTTTATCTCCGCTTTTTTGGCTTTAAAAGCTAAGAAAGCGGAGATAAAATTATCTCCCTATTACCTAGCTGTCACTAACACCAGTTAGCGACAGCTAGTAGGAGATAGCGACCATCTTGGGCCCCACTTTGCATGTCAGTGATATTTATCATTAATGATATGCAAAGTGGGCGTGCCAAGATGTTAGCGACTGAAAACAGTCGCTAACATCGCTATCTCCTATTACCAACTTTTGGAGATAATCACGCTAAGCGCGAATATCTCCAAAAGCTAACACCTGCCCTGAGCAGTTCTTAGCCATGTTATCCAATGGGAGGTGGATAACATGGCTAAGAGCATTAGCTCGGTAATGCATGAATATCGCGGACTTTTCAGCGATATTCATGCATTGCGGCGATTTTTATCGCATTTGCGATAAACCTTGGTAATACCAAGGTTTATTTGCGGTAAAAATCGCCGCAGCGCAGCGGTAAATTTTTGTCTCTAACCAAGCAATAGCGATAATTATCGCTATTGCTTGGTAATATGCCCCCCAATTTCTTAACTACAATTTCCTAACTCTTTCGAGAATTAACTACCTTCACCCTGGGCCAATCCGGAAGTGCTGAACTTGCTGAACATAATCACACCAGCATATCTCACAAGCCCTTTTGTGGTTCACTTAAACGTTTTCCACAAGCGGGTGTAACCTGATCTGTGTAAGAGCTCTCTTAACCGAATGCAAGACAACATCCTGGAGCTAAATCAGTCTTTAAAAGATAATGAACCCATCGGCAGTGCTGGGCTTGTGAGATTCTCTTTCTCTGTGTAATGTGATTTGGAAGCTTGCATAATGTTGACTGAAACTCTGATCACCATAAGCTGCTACAGTGCTGTTGTTTTAATAGTGTTTTGCCAACTATATGACTTTCTCTTGATCATGTTGGTGGAAGGAGTCTGTTTACAAATTGTTAAGTGACAATGCCCAGTGGTAGGTGTTATTAAAATGATGGTAAAAGCGATAAGTGGTGATCAGTGAAAGACACCGATGGCAAATCAGAATTCTGAGGCTTCTGGTAAGGACTGTCTACAAGGTACTGATTAGTTAGTTTTGGTGATATTTGTATCGATGACCTATCTAGTAGCTGCTTTCCAAACCAGAGGTGCTTTATATGTGTGATGATAAGCGGGTCTTCCTAAACGTGGTTAGTCTGTCCTGTAGGACACAGGTAAGGGAAAACACCATTCACTTTGCATCACCTAGTATCATTGCTGTACAGTGAGGCAAGGCAGGCAAAGCCGTCTTTGTAATAGAGAGTAGTTTAGTATGGGCATTCATATACAAAATGTAATGAAAGTATTGACAATCTTTCCTGGGTAATCTCTGGGTGAGGGTACCTGGTGTGTTGTATGATGGAATCAGGTGCTTTTTTATGAGTTCCTGGGATCAGCTTACCCCTGGATGTTGTAGGGCTCGTCTGAATGTTGACTGCTTCGATGTGGTTCTGCATATGGTCTCTTAGTATGGATGAGTGCCGTGTAAGAGGAAGTAAGGGTTATTTGCCAGGGTTTTGATGCAAGGCCAGACTGGGTTCAGAAACCTGCCCTGTCAATTCCACTCAAAGCCCCAGGAGGGGAGGGGGCTCAGGAGGTGGGGGTGCTACTGAGAACCACTGGCTTTTGTAACTGGGGGCTGATACTACAGTGCTGCTGCAGAGCCTGCCCACTGTAACAAAACCGGCCCCCATGGGTCAAAATCCAGCCCCAACCTTCTAGCCCACCGGGAAAATGCCCAGTGGTCACTACGGCCAATCCAGCTCTGTTTTGATGTAAAATATGAATGGGTTATAGATTGCCTCTTTAATATTCAAGCTATACAGGGGAGCCTATGTAAATGGGTCGGAGAAACACATGTGTAAAAGCTTGAATGTTTTGCTGTTAGTATATAATTTTTCTATTGCTTGCAGTGGTTCTTTAAAAAAAAATTCATGAGAGAATTATGACTCAAATTCAGGGCTATGATTGTGTCTTCGTAAGGATATTGTGGTCTATGGGACTATGTCTATAATGTATATGTGTCAGATATCCTTCCCATTATTGAAAGGAAGAGGTTAATAGTATGGTTATAGTGTCTATATTGCAGCTGTTAAAGAAAGGGATCTAAACACAAATGTTCGCAGTATGGACACCATTATAAGTTGTCTGGGAAATATGTTTTCCATCTGTATTGCAGCATCAGTAATTCTATGTGAGGAATGCATGTTTTGGGAGTAACTTGTGAGATCGGTGTTTCAGCACCATTTCCAGCATCTTGCTTGTCTCTTTTGCCTAAAGTTTCCCCTGGACCAGGATTAGCAGGGTACTTCCAGTGAGGTTCCACAGGGGCTGAAAAATTGTATCATTGGTGCCTGGAAAGATTTTGGAGTGGACAGAACCCACACAACAGTGACTATGACCTTAATATACTTTGTTCAGGGTTAGGTAAAATAGTAGACAGACTTCTTGTCTGCCTTGCTTCATAATTTGAGGTGAAATATTTCTGTATCGCTTATAGATGGAGCTCAGACATTCAATTATATTTGTGCTATCTTTGTTTCAGAGTTATCAACAGTACATGGATTCTATGATATGAAAGGATTCAAAGTCAGCTACAAGCACAGTTTTGGAGGACTGGATGGAGAAGTTGCATAGTCTCTTAAGGGAAGTTCTGGTCTTTGAGGTGTGTCTCTCTGTCAGTACAAGTCTGTGGTATGAGTAAGGATTGACACAGCATAAAGGTGCACGTCTCTTGAGGCATACAGACTTGGAAATCAAAATACCCAAAGGGGGATAATACAGGGGTCATTTGGCTTCATATTCTTTGGGTTATCTTTGGGACTTCCAGTCGTGTTACTTTATGGTGAGGATGTGTCTTCAGTCTGAGGCATGGTGAAGGGTGCCATGCATTAAGTTGACAGCATTTAGAAAATAACAATGATTGTTTGCAGATTGCCATGGGGGTGGGATACTGACATTAGGGAGACCTGCTCCTGTCCTTAATGTAAGGTCCAGTCTTTAGTGATCCCTATAGGATTGACGGGAAGAGCCACCTTTTAACGTATAAGTTTTATAAGGCGAAATGTCTGTTGATGTTGTGGTCCATGAACAGAGGAAATTAAAAGTTAAACCTTGCCAGATGGCTGGGACATTTGATTAGAGGGGATCAGAGGATGAAGTTGGAGAACAGGAGCCGGTGACTCTTTGTTGTTTTTGAGAAGAAAAGAGTTAGAAGTCGTAGTTAGCCACCAGGCACCTGGTCTAAGTGATTCAAAGTAATGAAACTGCTACCAGCATCACATGTACTTTGAGGTGCTAAGGGGGATTTTTTTCACTGGTGCATTTCAGTGTCAAATGCACAAATGTGTAGTATTTACAACTGTAAATTAGAACTTGATAAACCCATTCTTGTAGGGCACAGTTCATACCTTTCCTACGGCATCAAGACTCCGTCAATAGGTTAATGTGACAGGGTCCCACTCTGTTCGTTCGGTCCTCACATTAATGCCCAAATGTGTATGTTAAGCCACATGCTCCTACCAGACCTGCTGACCGTCCTTCCTGGTCTGGGGAACAGAAGTTTCCTTTCCACCATGCTCTATGTTAGCATGTTGGCCTTTCCGAGGCCTGTAGGTTTGCTCTCCTTGTCAAATATTACTCTGAAATTGAAAATTCATCAAATGCAACCCCAGTATCCTAGATTCACAAAACATGTTCACTTAGGGGACTGGGGGATGGAGGTGGGGGATTTTCTTTGTAACGATGACAGCAAATAAAAGGAGCTCGATCTCCATACCTGAGCATTGTCATAATTCACTATTCTGAAATCCCAACCTAGACAGTCCCATTTGCCTGGAGCCCGAGAAATTGCTAATTGTACCGAAGTCAAACACAAGCCCAAACCCAGAAAATTACAGAATGGGATAAAAGTTTAATAATGAACTGTAAAAACAATGTGCCCAAATCACTTGGATTGTGCTTTCACTTACTCCTGTAGTACTTATGGATTCCAGGAAAAAGTTAGGATTCTCCAGACCTACTCCTTGAAATTCCAGTGTAAGCCAGGAGAACTACAAGAGTAAGTCACAGTTACTCATACATCTAACTTTCTGAATCAGGCCCGATCTATTGCCATTAAAATGTTAAGTACACATTTATTATGCCTTGCAGTGCTGTAACCCTAGGATTTCCAAACACCGGGTTATAGAGACAATTAAGGCAAGAACTGATGATGGAAAGAAAGCAGGCTTTAAGCATAGTGGTATAAAAAGTGGGTGCAAGGAGAGCATGGAGGTGGAGTGGATGCAGGCAATACACCAAGGGGGAATAGATGAAGGTTTGCAGGCATTAAACAAAGAGGTGGTAGAGTATGGTATGCAGGCATCATGCACAGTTAAACTGCAGTAAAGTACGCAGGCATTAACCCAGGAAGTGGTGAAGATTGTGCAAACTCAACTCAGGGATGTGTGTAATGAAAGGAAGAGAATGAAGCGCACCTGCAAAGAAAGGTAAAAATGTTGGGCAAAGTTCCATTCTATAATGAACCTCCGATCTCAAATATAGTATATTTAATTTAGAGATTTCAGAAAGCACCCACTGTGGGATAAGTTACATAAAGGCGCTTCCTCTCTGCCACAACATAGTACTATTCATTTGATTGTTGCTTGTTGGGTTATGCAGATGATGTCCTACAAAGCGAGTAACATTAGAAAGATAGTGCTGAGTTTCTTTCAGAACTGTAAAGCTTCGGGGGAAGAACTATGTTCCATAACTAAAGACTTGCAACATGTTAGAAATGGGAGTCTCTTGTTGGCAGAGGTAGGCTCCTTTGTCCAAGGGACCATTGCTTCTAGTCAGGGTAAGGGGATACACACTTTAGATAACCCCTGCTCACCCCCTGGGTAGCTTGGCACGAGCAGACAGGCTTATCTCAAAGGCAATGTGTAAAGTATTTGTACTCAAAACACACAGTAATACAGTGATAACATCACAAATGGACACCACACCAGTTTAGAAAAATAAAGTATCTTTAGCTAAACTCAACAAGGTCAAAACGACAACACATCCAAAATACATGTAATAAGAATATGACTTTAGAACCGCTATTGCAAAAATAAAGCTAGTAGAAAACAAATTGCTCCAACTGGGGCTATTGCGACGTCGTGACAGCAATAAATCCAAAGTACGGTGCCGACCGCGAGGAGAACCGGGTCGGGCACAGAGTCACACGGACCCCCAAACAAACAGTACCTTGGAAACAAAGTCTATGATGATGCTCAGCGTAGTGGAGATGATGCGTTGGTGGCGAGGTCACGGTTGGCTCCCTGGCTGCCATGGGGAAGGCAAAGCGTTGTGTCCGAAAGGAGGTGACATGTTGAGTCCAGGACAGGGGAATACGGTTGCGTCGGTGGTGAGATGTTGGCTCTGGTGACAAGGCGAAGTCGGCGAGTTTGTGGAGTCACCCTCTGCGGTTACAGGCTCTGTGATAACAGGATGCATGCGCAGGTGATGACGGAGTCTGTGTGAGCACTGTCATCAGGAAATGCTGATAACTGCAGGCGTCAGTAGGCATCAGAGGGCGTGGAAGCTGCGGAGCAGGCCAGGCGGTGGTTTGTTCACTTCACGAGCAGTGCCCCTGGCCTTGGTGCAGGTCACAGCATCACATCGATGCCGCTGACAGTGTTGGAGACAGGTTTTATTACTTCTCTTAAGTTTCTTCCAGCTCCCAACAGCAGGAACATCCTCCAGAGGCCCAACACTGAAATAGGTACACCCTAGCAGGTCAGAACTCTCAGCAAGAGGGTTCAGGGGAGCTGGGGGTGAAGTCCTTGTGTCCCTGAGACTTCAGAAAAGAAGGCTAGCACACACAGGCCCTTGGAGATTCTTCTTCAAGCATGTTCACAACAAATGTCCAGTCTTTGTCCTTTCCTTGGTAGAAGCAGCAACTGCAGGTCAACCCCACCCACCACACAGTAAAGGGGCAGTACTCCTTCTCACAGCTTCCAGCTCTTCTCCTTGGCAAAGGCTCCTCTTGAATCCAGAAGTGATATAAAATTCTGGGGTTTAAGGTCTACTGCTTATACCCCATTTTGTCTTTGTTCTTATTGTGCAAAGGTATCTGACCCCAGTCCAAACCAGTTCTGTCTCCACTGGTGCAGTTTGACCACATGGGTTGAGACAGCATTGTGCAAGGGAGACAGGCTCTAATCAGGTGCAAGGAAATCTCCTCCCACTACTCTAAATGCAGCCAAGCCCCATTCAGCTCAACTCTGAGTCATCCAGGAAGGGCCAGGCACACCTCAACACCCATAGTGGCTGTCTACAGTGAATGCACCCCCCCAGCCCATGCCAATCCAAAACCAGGCAGTCAATCCACAACTAAGCAGAGGCACACAGCATAGTTAAATAAGAAGTTATACTTGTAAGATGTCACAAATGATTTCCCATTCTATCCTATGGAGCAGATAGCCTTTCAATTGTGAAAAACAAAATTGGCAGTATTTCACTATCAGGATTTGTTGCACACACCAGTACATGTTCACATACACTCACCCTGTCCATGGGACTACCTTTGACCTTCCATATGAGTGTCTTACATGTAAAAAAAGGGAAGGTTAGGGCCTGGCATGCAGGTGCACTTGCCAGTTCGACTTGGCAGTTTAAAACTGTGCACAGACACTGCAGTGGCAGGTCTGAGGTGCCTTTTCAGGGCTACTCATGTGGGTGGCACTATCAGTGCTGCAGGCCCACTAGCAGCATTTGATTTACAGGCCCTGGCACACTCAGTGCACTCTACTAGGGGCTTACCAGTAAATAAAATATGCCAATCGGGGAGAACCAATTGTAATAACAATTTACACAAGGAGCGCTTGCACGTTGACACTGATCAGTAGCGGCAAAGTCCTCAAAGCATCAAAGCCAGCAAAAATGAAATCCAGCACAGCGTCAAAAATACAAGAGGTAGAGGCAAACAGTCAGGGGAAACCGCACCAAAGCTGCCAAGTCTAACACAACAGAACAAAAGCACCTTATCAAGGCCAGACATGCACAGGAAGTGTTCAGCATTCAACAGTGGAAGCAAATTTCACACAGCTCCAACTGAGTCTGATCTCATGCCGTAGTTTCTACGTTTTTTTCTTGCTCGTATGGTTCAGCAGTGAAAGGATGTACTGATAACCAAGGTGTCTTTTGATGGCCACCAGTCTGTGACCTTTTATATTTTCTTGAATTGAATCATAAATAATGTTGGAGATGTAGGCATAGGAAGTGACAACAACCGAGTCAATTATAAATGATGGTCTAATGGGCTAACAGCTCACTTCAGACACCCGATCTGTAAGACACAAGCTCAAATTATGCTGAGACAACTGAGCTGCTTGCCGTTCCAAAGTGGATACACTGAATACAATTACATTAGGTGATGTTAGCAGGTTTTATTTGTAGTGCTAAGAAACAGCAAACTACAGTATCAACTGCTATATTATGATTATTAGTATTATTATTATCATCACCATCATCAATCTTATTATTATTGATGATGATGATGATGATGATGATACCATCATCATCATTATTAATTTTAGTTTATCATTTTCTATACACTTTGCTCTGGACAATTCATATGTGTAAAACATTTATTTTAGTTTGGTCCTGTTCACATGTATTCCAGGCATGATAACCATTATACATATTTAAGTAAATCATGTTTTCATTGGCCAATGGGTGACTGATGCCCCCTGTGGTCTGTTCGTTCCCCTGTATATCTTTGCAGAAAAAATCAGTGTCTTCCTTAAGTTTGTATTATAATAACCTCCTTATAGATGATTCACAGATGTTCACCTTTTTCTCTCTTTGATGGAGTTGTTTGATCCCTGCACATCTCCCTGTTATTCAGGATGCATTCGACCCTTTGCTCTACCCTTTCAATACCCATATTCTCTCATCTCCTTCTTGTACTCTTCCTTGGGCCTTTGCATGTTTCTTTTTACCCCCATGTAATCTGGTTTACTACTTGTGCCATCCATCTTGGCATGATGGATGGTCCTCTCTCCACACATTTCTTTTTTCTGTTATGTCAAACGTGCCGACCTTTCCTTGACCTTGAATATAGAAAATACATTCCTCTCTCATTTTAATAACCCTATTTCTTCTTCCGATTTTCCTATCGCTTCTCTTCAAATTCTCCAGAACACCATTGCCCACTTTATCTGTCACTTTACCTGTTTTCCAACTCATTGCATGTCATGTCAACCTTGTTAGCTGTCTATGTGCCAAAGCACGTTTTGAAATGGCCCTGAATCGTGTTCAGAGGAACCAATGGATCTCAAATGTGCATTCCCCAACTTCTACAATTCTTCCTGATCACCTTGCTCCTGTTAGTGTCTGCTCTTGTCTGTATTGCATTCTTGCATAAGTTCTCAATTGCATTCTTTTTGCCTTCTTTTTTCTATCACTGACATTTTTATGCCACTGACTTCTATCTAGTTTTCAAGAAACTTATCATTGTATGCTTGCTTTGTTCATAAGAGATAACTTTATCCCTAGACTGTGATTGCATGTAAGTTTCTTTTATTACAGCTCATAAAAAATATGGTAAAGGCCAACAGTGAAGGCCACTGAGTCTAGATTGAGTTTGATAAAATAGGCCACAGATTGGAGCATGACTGATGGGGCGAGGAGACCTGGGATCGCAGAATATGATTAAATCACAACTACTTGTTCATTAATGCAGACATGCCAGGAGAGTGCCTCAGTGCCAAGACTGCATTAGTGCAATAGCATGGGTCAATCCGGTTTACAATTACGTTGATTGAAGTTGCTGATACACCTTTTTTCTTAGATGTTGGCCATGATGCAGAAGTTGTGTTTGGGGCAGTATTAGAAGCTTGAGTAGGAACCAGGCTTCGTTCCTAGGTGGCAGTGACAAATGCTGTCTAGTAAGGTTCCGGAATGCTCCATCACTCATTTGTATGGGAGGGGCCAATCCATTACTCATGGGATCATCTGCTCAAATGACTTAACCGCATGCGCGCTAGCGGGTTTTCCCGCTGTGCGCTGGAATTTCAAAAATCCCGCGTTACGTGACAAAGCCAGCTCGTCATGCACGCAGCGCAGGTAACGCCCATGACGAGCTGGCTTTGTCACCCGCATCGAAGGGGTTAATATACTGTCTGTAATCCTTTTTTAACAAAATTGACCAATTCTGCACAATCGTGGTGGTGCAGTCTTCTAGGACCTGGATGAGAGTGGTACACAGAAGACCAAAAACATGGAAAGAGAGTGTGTAAAATTAATCTTTTGGTTTGGGTTTTAACGGTAATAGGCGCCATGTATTTTCTATTGAGAGTGGAGAGATTCTGTTAATGATGAATTTGCAGATGTGTAACTTAGGCACAGAAAACTGGATCGCTGGAATGGAGTGCTGAGATAGATAGTGAGATGTTTATGAAGCAAAATAGTGTGTTTTCTGTGAACAGTTAATTGCAGCCTTTTCCATCTTGAGACTAATTGAATTTTGCCTGTTTGCTATCAAGCTTTTGATCTGAAAAGCAGCCAAGCACCCGTCTTTAAGCCCCACAATGTTGGTCTCATTGGAACTATGATGAGTACCTCCATTGCTGGGTATTGCATCAATGATTCATGTCAGGTGATCAGGTAATGATGAGTATGGTCACCCGAGGCAAACTCATCCTATTTAAAGTATTGTAAGAAGAGGATTCAATTTTCTGGGGATTACCTTCTGACTGCGCCCCAAATAGTGACTTTTGAATGAGGTTTCAAAGTACTGAGAATTTCATAGGGTATAGAGAATAGGGTGAGTTGGTGGTACTCCACTCTAGGTTGTGCTGGGCCTTGTACATTTTGACCACTCTCTAGTTTGGTCAGGACAGCTTGGATATTATTGACTTTAGTTTGATGAAGCCTGATTTTTTGTAATTTAATTAATATTTGTACGTCCATCTTTTGAAATCGAGCAGCAGTAGAATGTTACGTCAAATGGAGTTTTAGATTAGAAGTATCTGATGATGGGGAAAAGAGAGGCCTGGGCAAAACTGGTGTTTGAATGAACATAATTTGGGCATTAGAATTTGGGGACCGATGATATTCGGGAAACTGGATGATGTTTAGTGAGTGGGACTTATTTTTTAAAACTGAGACCATTTACAAAGGGCTGTTATTTGACCTCCTCTGCAAGAACAGACTGGAGATCTATGTAAGGAAGTAGCCACGGGGGGCAATGTTTTAATATATTGAGGTATAAAAATCTGAAAGCTAGTTTGTATTAGGAACGGAAAGGTCTAAAACTTGTGATCATGAACAGTCACGTGCATTATGTTTTGGGTTCTTTGGCACAAAGCACATTGCAGAACAGAATAACAGTACTCAGATTGTAGGTTGAAAAAAACAAGCACTGAAACATATCAACATAATATCAACGCATATGTTTTTGTCTTGAATGCATATACATGCATGCATCTTAATGAGCACTTTGGACAAATGTCTGAATTTGTGTTTATCTTTCGTGACCCACTTTGGGATATTTGGAAAAATAGAAAGGCAATGCGGAATGTAGCAAATCCAAAGAGTCTATGCAGGTCATCCACACTTCTATATATATTTATGCTCAAAATATGCTATAAGTATATATGATATTTGCCATTTCCCAAAATGCAACATATTAAATCATCACTCGGGTGATATGTTGAATGCATTGGTGTGTGTGTTTGTGGAAAATATAGGTATGTCTAAATAGACCTAATAGATAATGTCGATAATTCGTTACACAGTGATCTATAGTGTGAGGTTTCCTTCAGACTTTTCTGATATGTAATAAAAAATGGAGGCACCTTTGTCAGGGTGTTGTCGGAGTCAGCGTGACATATTGAAAGTGCATACACAAACAAATGAAAAAACATGTCTATTTCACTTTTCCTTTAGCTTTGATTTTCCTCAGACGTTAAGTAGGGACATTTTTTTAGTGAGAACAGTCATCCCAAAAGCTGACTTTTCAATACTTTAAGACCAGTAGTTATTGGGTGGGTGTCAGCTTCTTCTGGCTAAGATCTGCTCTTCCTGGAAAAGATTATCTGCGCTTTTTATTTATTCTTTTTGCTTGCTCGACACAGAGTCGCTAATTACGCTTTTATTTAAAGCCCTTAAGTGCCCAATTGAACACAACAGGGCTAATTTGTCAGACAAATAGCTTACCGCTGACACGAGTTCATGTTCAAAGCAGAGTTTGCAGTATGCCCGGCGCCTTCACTGACCAGTGCAATAGCTCAATCGATTTAGAAGTGAAAGCATCCTGGGCGTGGCCTGCAGGTCACAGGTTCATATCATGACAAGGCTGATTTGGATTTTTATCATCAGTGGTTAAGAATAGTGTCACTGAATTGGACAATAACAATGCCTTTGTATGTACTCATAGTGTTAATGAAATGAGCAAGAGCAATACCTATTATTTAATCATTGTGTCACTGAATTGGACAATAACAATGACTATTATTTATTCATAGTGTTACTGAAATGAGCAATAACAATGTGTATGTTTTAATGATAGTGTCACTGAATTGGACAATAACACTGTCTAATATTTAATAACAGTGTCACTGAATTGGACAATAAAAATGGCTATTATTTAATGATCGTGTCATTGAATTGGGCAATAAAAATACCTAATATTTAAGAGCCAAATGACAACACAGTTTACTATGTGAATTCTATAAAGGTTCAATAAAACTAGGTGTGAGTTCTAGCTCGCCGGGAAAGGAGTTACTTAAATAACCTACTTTAGGAAATCCATCTCCTGTACAGGCTGTTTCCCAGTGCTGCCTTTGAAGAAGAAACGTGTATTAAACAAACTTTTTGTGGGGACTTGGCGCCAGCTCTGAGTGAGACGGAGATGTACGGCTGCTCTTTTAAACCTCCCTCCTTCCTTCCTTCTTGTTAGCATTTGTCCCCAGGACTGCATCTGGAGAAGAAGTGTGAGCTATTCGGTTGTCACAACCTTCATTTAGAGCTCAGCTTCCTGTGCTCTCTTTTTAGAGGAAGCTTGTACAGATGCTCCTGGTTATAAACTCTTTAGGGTTTTGGTACCTTAGTGGGGGGAAGAACCTAACTCGAACGTCTATAGATTAAAACACTCCTCCTCATAAAGTTTTGATCCCACTGCTCTGTAGGCAGCTTCATTATGGGTGTGTCGTGGAAAGTCCACTGCTGCCACTATTGACTCTCCCACCCTGCTACTAGTTTACTCAGTATCTATTTGAAATCGTTAGTGTCCCCTAAATCTAAGTTACAACTTGAACACTGGCTCTAGTGTTCCTCCATCTTCATAAATCTATGCTACTATTACGAATAGTGTGGCCATAAAAGTATAATTTTAATAATGTCTCCAAAGGGTAGGCCCTTTCTCTAATTCTATCTTTCCAGATGCTTCTAATTGGAGGCCCTTCTTTCTGTGTTTTCGAGGATATGTCATGGGTGAATCACAAGACAAGTTTACCAGCTGTGACCACCATGCAAAATTCAGCAGTCACTTGTAACCCGGAACCTGTTTTTTCTTCACTACCAGTGATTGGAAGTAATGTGTGTCCAAGTTTGAATGTTACTTGTAGAACAGGGATCTGTGTTAATTTTATGGATGCTTGCCAATTCAGAGCTGTCCCCATCACTATCTCTGCCTTTCATACCATCTTAAACATTTCACTCTATCTGGGCAATAACATATCATTTTTCAACACTGAACTGTCTGTAAAAAGGTAAAGAAGAAACCAGTCTAACTGTCTTCCCAGGACAATTCTGAAATTCCACATAAGGAGCAGTTTTCCTCAGTTTGACTTAGAACTGAAATATACATCGAGCCTAGTCCAACCAGGTTCACAGTCTGGGCTAAAGACTAACATTCTACTCTCTCCGGAAAGGCTGTAAACTTGAAGGCCAAACTCGAAAATCAGACAATTGACAGTGAGGATCTGTCCGTCAACTTCCAAAAAGCTATTGTCTGATAGACACCATCTCAGTTATCATAAGCAGACTGACATTATTGCCGCACCTCTACTTAAAGCACTCTGCCAAGTGGAGACCATCTTGTTACTGTCGTTAAGCAAAAGTTGGTGACAGCACCTATTTTTGAATGTCTTTGCGTGGTTGAGTACAGTGTTCTACATGAGGGCAATACTGCGGCACTAATCCTGTTAGATATTAGTGCCCCATTTGATACTGTATCCCACCCGATTCTCCTAAATTGCCTGGAGGAGGCCGGTATCAGTGGCTCTGCCCTGAACTGGTTCAGATCGTTTCTTTCTGAAAGAACTTTCCAGGTGTCTGCTCCACCCTTCCTGTCCCGTGTTCAGTCTATTGGCCAGGGTGTGCCTCAAGGCTCTGCCCTGAGCCCCGTACTTTTTAATCTGTACATTCAGCCTCTGGCCATGATAGCTAGGGACAGAGGACTCTCCATTGTTTCCAACGCCGACCACACGCAGTTGGTGGTTGTCGTCAATGGCGATCCTTCTCAGGACGCCCCAAAATTTTGGAATGGGCTAGCGGCGGTCGCGGAGTGGATGACCACCAACTGCCTCCAGCTTAATGCGAATAAATTGGAGGTGATGTTGGTGGGTAAAAACATCAAACTCTGGAGTGAGAATTGGTGGCCGGAAACCCTTGGGAGTGCCCCTCCCCCTAAGGTGGTGGTGAAGAATCTAGGGGTTTGGATGGATTCTACCCTCAGTTTTCATGACCATACTAATAAGATTGATGGCACCTGCTTCGGTCTATTACGTGGATTGAAACCTCTTTTAGGCTATTTTTGATCCATCTACTAGACAATTGATTGTCCAGGCAGCCATTCTGTCTAGGCTTGATTATGTCAACTCGCTCTTTTTGGGGGCAAATAAAGCAGAGATCATGCGCCTACAGAGGGTCCAAAATGCGGTGACAAGAGCCCTGTTAGGACTTCTGAAAAGACACCCCACATCAGGCGCAAATCGGCACGTGCATTGGCTGCCTGTAGCCAGGCGTATAGCATTTAAAGCTCTCTGCCTGGCTTTTAAAATCCTGAAACTCTCCTCCCCTAGTATTTTGACCAACATACTGGTATCATATACACCTAATCGCCACTTGCGCTCTCTGGGGTCTTGCCTTGCTATTGTTCCGTGGGTAAAACGCATGTGTGCTGGGGGACGCTCTGTCCGCTGTTTGGCGGCTAAACTGTGGAATTACCTCCCCTTGCACATCCGCAGCCTATAGAATTATTTGACGTTTAGGAAGGCTATAAAACTCATCTTTTTCCTGCGGATTAGGCTCTAGTGTTTGGTCTGCCTGTAGTAAGCGCCGGGACTCCTCTTTGCTGAGGCAGCTGTTGCGCTATACAAGTCGGTCTAACATAATATAACATAACATTGATTACCACAAGGCAAGTGACCTCAGATTGCATCTCCATCTGAACGGCCTTGTGAGATATCTAGAATGCTGGTTTACCATACAGTGGTGTTGGTTTCCGTACCCCAAGGGCCTTCAGAAGAAGAGATAATTCTACTTTTCTCCAATGTCTAAATGATATCAAGAATGAAGAAGATCATTTCCATTTGAAATGATCAATGATTTAGAATACTTATCCCTGTTCTCACAATAAGTTGAGCTGGTGAAAGCTGTAAACAATTTTTGTGTTAATTTGTGGGCCCTGTTTAGGACAATAAGACAGATCGAAGTAAATACTTCACAATGTATTCATACAGTTCCTTACACTGGGATTCAGTGGGGAGTTAAAGTGGTGACAGCTTGTTTCCATAGCCTTCCAGGTGTAATATGTTTTATGATGTGAGGTGCCATGGAATAATGGTATACCACAAAAAACACATTGCTGCAAGCGAAAACACTGTGATTTGTGGATCTCATACCTATGAATTGCAAAGCATTTGATTTTTCTATAAGAGAATACCTCACCCAATAATGCCACCTTTTTCCGTACTAAATCACAACCTCTCACAGGCCACATTATCTTTCAACTCTGCCACTCTTATTCTTCACTGGATCACAATCTCCCTTAGACAATGCACTATCCTAGACTACTCCTCACAGGATTACAACCCCATTAGACCATACCGTATCTCAAGAATGCCGCTCTTACTTCTCATTTTGCTCCTTGCTGACCTCGTTTAATAAAGCACACCACTTCAAAGCAATGCTACACTTTTGTGATCATAAACTCTACAATTGACAAAATTACAGGATTTGCCACTACAAAATTGCCTTTAACTATGAATTAAACATATTTTGTAACTTGAAGAATCATTTCAGACCTGCAAAGTGGGTTTAGTGACCAACACCAAATCACAAACAGGAAGAGGTGTGTAATGGGCGCCCTTTTGTAATTGAGCTTCAGTATTGCACGTATCAATAGTTTTAACCAAAATTTTGGTAGCTACCCATCGGTCAGTTGCTAACACTTCAAAGGAGGTGGGAATTGATTCACAAAAGGGAAGTCGTTCCCTTTGGGAATGTTGTAAGTTGACTTCACGGAGACTAGGTAGAACCACTACCTGCTTCCTCCAATGTTTTCACAGACTGGATCCTTTTTTTTTTAAAGCAGCACTAGTTCCTTTAAGGAACATGAGCTACTTAATAAAAAAGGTTCCCATTTGTGAATACAAACACGGAGATGGTTATCTGCTATTCCTTGCAGGCCACCATCATTATGTTGACTGGAGATTTTGTGATGCACTCTATTAGCACACAGGTTGGCTCGGAAAATCTAAAAAAGGTAACCAAAAGTGGGAACACAATTTGAGGCCACTTTTTTGCAACCTGTGATGTGCATCTGGCCCTAAATCAACACCTCTAGTAACTTGCACCATATCGCAGCAAAACCACTCTTTGCTTTTTAAATATTTATTTTGGTTTTCCTCACATTAAATTATACATATCGAACAATGCAGATGTAGTCCCCCAACAATAGTCCACCCCGTCCACACCTGTTCCTCTCCACCTACCCCTCCCAGCTCTGGATGGTCAAGACAGAGAGTGAGGTCTCTTTTGATGCCATTTCACCAATCATTCATTGGATTCCCCTCTCCCGAAATGCAAGAACACTCTTAGTCCTCAGAAGAATGCCATGTCTTGTAGACCTCTTCATCTCCTGGAAGTGACACATTTGGTATTTACTAGGTCACTACTTCTACTAGAGTGCAGTACCTGTCTGCATTGCTACATATCTCCAACGACTACCACTTCCAGTAGAATGCAACAATACCATATGTACTCCTTACTAGATTGCCACCTCCAATACACCACACAACTTCCCAAGCCACATCATCTTCCAGCGAGGGCAAAATCACCACTTCCAGCACATCACACAACCTCTTGGCAATGCCATACTGTCTTTGCTAAATCTCCACCTCCATTATAGCACACCAGGCAACAGCAATGCCATATTTACTCTTTATTAGGACACCAGTTTCAGTTCACCTCACCACCACCCAGCAAAGCAATGCTTCTCACTAGATCAACACTCAAGTACACAATACGACCTCCCGGCAATGGTATTCTACCTCACCACCTCCAGAAGACCACACCATGATTAACAATGGCACTGTAACTCCTGAATAGATCACTGTCTATAGTACATGTACCATCATTCAGCCATACTATACCTAGTCCTCATTAGTGCACAACTACCATTAACCACACAACCTCCCAGCAATACCACACTTCTCACTAGATCACCAACTACAGCACACTATCCCACCTCCCATCAGTGCAGCAGTTGCTCCTCATTTTATCACCACCTTCAGTAGAACACACCACCACCCAATAATGTTAAAATTACTTCTCAAAGAAAATCCACTTTCATCAAACCAAAATACTCCCCAGCATAGCTAGGCCTACTCATCACTAGATTTAAAATTGCAGTAGAACACCCGACCTGCCAGTAATGTCACATTTCAAATTAAATCACCACCTCCAGAAGATCACACTGCTTCCCAATGCTACTTTTACTGCTAACTAAATCAGCACCTTCACTACACCACATAGCCTGCCAGCAACACCACACTTACTCCTAACTATATTATCATTCCAGCGATTAACTCCACTCTAAACAATACAACACTTATTGCTCAGTAGATCACTATTTCTGGTACACAACATCACCTCCCAATAATGCCACACTCAGTACTCCTTAGATCACATCCTGCAGAAGATCACAGCACCTCCCAGCAATACCAGGCTTATCAGGGCTGGCTCTAGGGCGGTGTGATCGGTGCGACTGCTCCGGGCGTTGACTTGGGGTGGGGGCGTCATTTTTTAAAATATGTATTAACATTTTAAAAGTACCTCCTGCCTCGTTCCTGACCTAAAACAACTTTCAAACATCAATTAAAATGTCAAGAGAAGTCCAGTGATTAATCGTCTGCCTGGAAAGAGACCAGAGGTTTGCCTAGTGGACGTTTTGACTCATCCTAAGGTAGAGCAGAGGGTTAAAATGCCTGCTCTTAAGAATGTGTACCATGCGGATAATGAAGTACATGTAATGTAAATAGGTCAGTGGTTTACTGCTTTTGTAAGAAAGCTCCTTTTGTTGCTTGTCGTTTATAAGTCAAAATTCTAATAGAGAACATTGAGCTATTGACTGTCACCCTAGAGCTGCTGCTAACTGTAAGGTATATGTTAGAACTATATTTTTTTTGCCCAGTCTTTCATTATCCTAATCTTGTGAAAAAGATTCATTTGGGTAGAAAACAATTCTTATTATGAAAGAGAACCCCTAACAATGATACGTTTCAAATTCTAGATTAGTGCCTTTCCTGAATAGGAACTTTGACTATATTGCCTACCAGTATCAATGACATGCCACTCTTACACTACACCTTGTAGTACTGTCTGATGTAACACTGATTTACACACATATGATTGTCTCCGTGCAGTGTGTGTGGTGAAAGTGCTCTGACACCTTACGCTGGTATGAGTGGTCCTATAAAAATAAATGAATCTGAGAGACAGTGGTTATGGTGATTCGAGAGGCACTGTTGAAGGGTGCTAGTAAGGGAATCCGTGGCAGAGGTGGTCATTGGGGGGTTGACCAACAGACATTGTCGCACAGGGCGACACTAGCACCAAAGACGGTCCTGAGACTTATTCCTCACTAGATAACCACTTCCAGTACAATATACCACTGTCTGTGAATACTGCCTTTACTGCTAACTAGATTGCCAGCCTCCTACAGTAGATCACACTGCCTCCCATAAATGCCTCACTGACTCCCCACTATATCACACCTTCCAGCAGACTGTCACCTCCCTTGAACTACTAAATCTTCAACAGATCAGAACCTCCTTTCGACCAAAACATCCAGCAATGCAGCATATACCGCACGCTAGAACACCTCCTATGGTAGCGCATACTGCCCCCCATAAATATAATTTTTACTCATCATTAAACTATATTTCCATTATGTAATGACGTCACCTTCTCTTCTGTAGAATACACATTCATGAGAGAACACCCCCACACAGCTATAAGGCATATCTTCCCTAACAGACGTCTTGCCAGAGAGGACCTCTTCTTCTGCGGATAACACATGCATGTGCTTGCATACACTCGACTTTGTTCCATACGTGGTTTTCTTTGCTGCGGTAACTGGGAGAGAGTGTGTCGCAACGACCACACGTGCCAATGTCTGGCATTGACGGTGTCCCCCTGCTGCGTGCCACCCTTACCAACCTCCCAAAGCTAGTCAGGCTCCCTTTGTGGTGGAAACACTATGAAAAACCGCCAGCTGCAGAGCGCTCCAGCAACAGCAGAAATGTTACTTTATTGCAAATTACTGTTTACAGTGAGCCGGGCCCACTTTAGTTGCATAAACAGCGTTTGTGATTGTAATAAACACACACTCATCTTCTTGCAATGGGACATTTACACAACAGTCAGTGTTTGCGCAGTTAGACGGCGGTCTTGCTCCTGCCCAGTATTGGAGCAACAAAAATGTCTGTCTCTTATCTTGTCACACTTCATTAGGACTTTTCAGCGGGTCTCGGTCCTCACAGACTCCCTTTTAACTATAACGGGTTAGGACGAGGCGTCCTAAAGGCTGTCCTTTAGAATGAGGAATTAACTGTGTTTAGGCCACTCACTCTGTCATATTGACTGCTCCGGGACTTCTCATTTATAGGGGATTGGTGCACACTTCCTTGTGTGGGCTTTAACTCCCACATTATCAACACAATTGTATATCTGAAGTTGTAGAGTGTCCATTCTTTGCTGTTTATTAACCTCTGATCTGTGCTAGATACCATACCACACACCACATTATTTTACATATTGGTACATTATTAGGCGCGTTGCAGTTGACATTTCAAGACTGATAGCTGGAGTTGACAGTGCTGGTGATCAAACATGTGAACTTCATGTTCCAATGTTCTGATCTACCTGCTTATGGACACTTGTACATGTATGTATATATGTACCTGCAGGGCGCAAACCTAGTTTGAAAGCAACTGAGCCTGGTTGAGGAGAATGGGTGGGGCACAGAGTCGGGGTTTGGAAGCAACACATAATTGCAAGTAAAGGGTATCTCTTCAGATGGTGTTCACAGGGGTCAGATGAGTGTACAGGTGAACCTGATGCTTGTGAAAAAAAGTGTTACTTGACGAGGGATTCAGGTGACCATCACCCTTCCGCGAGGTACACAAGACGCTTACACTGATGCGCTCCCAAGTCCAGGCACTGTCCTATAACATGATCTCTCTCTACATGACTTTGTAAATAGAGGTCAGAAAAGATGCAAAGCCTGTTTCCTCACAAAATATGTGTAATTCTCACAAAAATCCACAATTCCTAATCCGAATGAGGTGTGCATCAGTGTCAAAAAAGGTTCTGATTGTGAACATTTTGTATGTAAGTCTTATTTGTGTTAATTTAGTTGTAAGTCACAATACCGAATAACAAAATACGGTCCTGCCATTATATGTGCCAAAATTTAAACTATCATAATATTGGGAAGTAAAATATAGATGTATATATATATATGTTCATATATATCGTAGCTCCTCAGTTTCTCACCTCCTTCTAGCACTCGCAAATGGGTGCTTTCTCGCGGGGGGTGTACCCGCAATTAGACTAGAAGCTGATATATATACATATCCAAGGAGCAGAAACGTCATGCGGCATACTCTGCTTCAACAAAAAAGTCTGAGCACTTAACTGGTCCGTGTCTAACATGTCTTTGGCGGCTACCTGTCTTCTGATGTGGTATTTCGGAACATATATATATATATATATATATACATATATATATATATATATATACATATATATATATATATATATATATATATATATATATATATATATATATATATATATATATATATATATATATATATATATATATATATATATATATATATATATATATTCCAACACGAAAAGTTGCTCACAAATGAAGACGCCCACCAGCAGTGCCTACTTTGAACAGCCCACTTGGGAAAGATGTGCACAAACTAATGAGGCATGGCAGCATCCACTTGGATTGAGAATGTAATGCGAACTACAGTAACCAGGATGCTTTGTGCAGACGCCCACTGGGGCGGGACACTTAAACTTGATGCAGGTGATGTTCGCATTTTGCTGCTGCTCCTCATTTGTATAGGCCAGTGAACAAGAGCGGGTGACGCTTGAAACGCATATGGCGATTTAATTTTGTTTAAAGAGCAAGGCTGGAGCACGCTGTCGTCTTTGAATAAAAGGAATTCAAGCATGCCATGTGGGCGTCTTCATTTGTGAGCAACTTTTCGTGTTGGAATTTTTGCGGTTTGCTCAAACCGCGAAGACGCCCTGCTGCAGATACAGCGGATCCGCAGTGCATATGTGATTGTGCGCTGTTAACAGGAATGGCTTGTCCAATTCAATAGACTGGATAATGGCAGGATTCTCCAGCAGTGCCTACTTTGAACAGCCCACTTGGGAAAGATGTGCACACACTAATGAGGCATGGCAGCATCCACTTGGATTGAGAATGTAATGCGAACTACAGTAACCAGGATGCTTTGTGCAGACGCCCACTGGGGCGGGACACTTAAACTTGATGCAGGTGATGTTCGCATTTTGCTGCTGCTCCTCATTTGTATAGGCCAGTGAACAAGAGCGGGTGACGCTTGAAACGCGTTTGGCGATTTAATTTTGTTTAAAGAGCAAGGCTGGAGCACGCTGTCGTCTTTGAATAAAAGGAATTCAAGCATGCCATGTGGGCGTCTTCATTTGTGAGCAACTTTTCGTGTTGGAATATATATATATATATATATATCTCCACGGATTCCTTTCGAGTCAGGAAAAGGACGACAAGCCACACCATCAGGTACCGGAAAAATCGTTTATTTTAGGGCATAAACGACGCGTTTCGAGCTCACGGGCTCTTGGTCACATGACCACCATTTTTTTCAACCTCATTTAAATAGTGAAAAAAATAATAGAAAGGGAAGAAAGTTTTCCGTGTTTACAAACATCACACGGAAACTTTATTTACAAGTGCAATTTTCTAAAGCAAAATAAATTTGTTAAAATTTACAAAGAATGCACGTTTCCCAAATGTTTGGTGTTAAATCATTTCAGCCATTCAGTGATTTAACAGCTCGACAAAAAAAAGGTTTTAGCGAACAAAGCGCTTCAGGGTATAGTACCCATTTAAATATATTGAGAAGACAGGTTTAGAGAAAGAGGAGGGAACGAGAGGAGTGTACTCGAGGTAAAGAGAAGTGGAGAATGAATGACAGACTAAGTATAAGGGTGATCAAAATTAAGTCAGAGGAGGATGTCAGACGTAGGTTGGAAGACAAAGTCGCTTGGGTCTAGTACCCATTACGTCATGCCTCTTTATCAATCAGAATGTCAAATATTCTTTGGAAGACAAAGTCACTTGGGTCTAGTACCCATTGCATCATGCCTTCATATAATTCAGTATCAATCTCATGATTCAATATAAGACAGTGAAAGCTATAGTCTTCATCTAGTCAAAAATGCGGTGAGTTAAACTAATATCAATTTGCTATTTTCCCAAAGTATTCTATCCCGTGCTCATAGTTGTACTTTACTATTTCTCGTGTCGCAGTAGTGCTCATAACAGTATTCACTATTAGTGGTTTGTTGCTTCTTATCAAGACGAAGTCTATCACTATAGGGAAAGTAAGAAAAAATGGAAAGAAAATACATTAGTTGAATTGCAAATATGGTACATACAGACATTAATGACATAATAGCATTTTTCACATCGTTCTCCTCTCTCAATATTTCAACCTGTCTCATATTCATATATAATGCAAATATATATGCGGCTGTCTTAACCAAACATTATTAGAATCTAAATAATAATTATTAATAAAACATATTGGGGGTATATGTCATGGAATCGGAGTATCAATGAAGGGGGTTTGTGAAGCTCACAGTTCAATAAATTTACAGGTGTACATACATCTCCTCATCAATATTCATCCCAAAAGGAACAATACATCCTGCTTGTAATATGAATTTGGACTCTGCTCTGCGCAATGCTGTCAGACGGTCCCCTCCTCTGATATGTTTAGGGATTGAATCAAGAGCGAAAAATTTTGCCTTGGTCCAGTCTCCATCATGATATTGGTGGAAGTGTTTGGCCGTGCTGTATGCAAAGTCTTTGTTCGTGATAGCACGCCAATGTTCCAAGATTCGCTTTTTCACAGGGAAGGTAGTTGAACCGATGTACCATTTGCCACAAGGGCAAGTTATTACGTAGATGACATGGTCAGTGGTACATTGAATGTTTTTAGTGATTTTCCATTTTTTCTTTACTCTTTTTAGTTCAACCTCCCTTACGTTAGTGCTGTGGCTACAGGCTTTACATTTTCCACATTTGAAAAATCCACCTTTTGCTGCCAGCCATATTTTTTTCTTGTCTAAGTGGCTCTGCACTACAAGGTTTTTGATGGATCTGCCTTTTCTGTATGTTATGGAGGGGTGTGGGTCCAATCTCTCTTTTAACACTTTATCCGGTAAAAGGATATCCCACCTCCTTCTTATTATCTGGCTGAACGCAGAGGATTGTGTGTTGTAGGTGGTTATCAGTCTTATAGGAGCTTTGGGACTATATCAAAACACACTGTGGGTAACGGGAAAATTGCCCGGCGCTTCACGTATCTCAGATACTGGTCCCCACCAGTATTTTTTATAATAGTATATCCAAAACCATCACTGAGATATACACACATAAGACATCAATAAAAATCCAATCTTCTTAGTTCATTTCTTTTGGTTATTATTTATTTTTCTGAAGCAATCAAAACATAGTCGCAGTCTGTACAAAGCCAACACGTGTTTCGCACTCCACTGCGCTTCTTCAGGGCTTTTATAGTCTCTTAATTTTGCTATTCTTTTTTCTTATTCTAAAGTTAGCACTTGAACCTCCACAAAAAGAATTCTTATAACGATGAACGATGAACCCGAAAGTCCGTTAGAACAGGGAGGCTGCGAGATAACAATCTGATTTTATAATTGCGGGCGCATGCAGAAAGCCCCAGAACGTGAGCACTAAGTCGCCAATTTAAAAGCACTGCTGCCAGATCAATGGAAAACAACGTGATCCACTTAAAACGGTTCACCTCCTGATTTTAAAAGGAAAATTAAATATTGGCTGCATTTTAAAAACCATATCTCACGATTACCTCAAACATTGAGATCGCAAGTTGGTTCTAACAGACAAAAACCACGGATAATCAATTTAGATCCAAAAGGCTGGCATACCTGTGGCATTCAGGTGGACATAAATCCCCGTAGACGATGACATTAGAACATCAATACAAAATAAGATTTTTATAAAAACTTTGTTAGTCCTGAAGAAGGTGCCAACATCAAGAAGTCACCGAAACGCTGCGTCGATTGCTTTTTAACAAATGTTTTTAACTGATTCATGTGATACATTTTTTAGATTGTAACCTTATACAGGAGGAATGCTACGGTGTTCATCAAGGCTAGAAATAGCTTAGACTGTATGTTTTTAATATAGGCTTATTGTTAATAAATTGTCCTGAGACTTTTTTATAAGTATTTGTTATTGTTTACTTTGTCCTCACCCACAGACCAGGCTATAATACGGTTTAGAACAAATAGGATATTAATATAGACACTTGATCCATGGTTAGATAATTCCTCTTCTTACATTTAAACGATAGGGACACTGTTTTCTTTGGTAGTGTTGTATTTACCCCCGTCCTTTGCTTTACATTGGGGTAACTCCCTTTTTCTTGTAAGATATATATATATATATATATATATATATATATATATATATATATATATATATATATATATATATATATATATATATATATATATATATATATATATATTATGGTAAGTATAGCTTTACTCTTCTTAAATCCACAAAAAAATGTACATTGAAGATCTATCTATCTATAACAAAATCCACACTGCCCACCCTCCAAGAAGATCTTGTGGCGCTATAGAAGCACGCCAAAAGATACTTCAGCATTTTAAATAATATTGGCGGGTTTTCATCTTTCTTCTAAAGAAGAGATAATTAAACTCCTCCTTCTTCTGTAGAGTTAGGACCATCGTCTCTATGTCGTTCGAGTCACTGTAGGTTTGGTCAAAAGTATTATCAGCCACCAAGGGAAGAGGAGCTGGGTTGAATATATGATGCAATATGATGAACTAAAAAAGACGTTTCAATGACATTTTCTTTGCCACTAGCAGCCAGGCCAACTCGCTGGTTTTGGCCCCAACCTCATCAACTTCTCTACCGCCAAAAATTTAAAACTGCCTGCCGCCTAGTGGTAGATCTGGCAGAGTCCTAGATAAACCGAATGATAAAAATCAAGTCGTGGCGCTGTGGGAAAATGTGCAGCAGGACTCAGAGGGCAACAAACGAGTCTTTCACCTCCCAAAGCCGATGAAACTGGGAGAGATCGGAGTCAGCTACGACGCTCAGACCGTACCGGCGGCAGAAGAACAGGGTCCACTGGAGGGGGCATATTCTAACAGGTCACCATGAAGCCAGTGGGACTCTGTCACCAGCCACCACTGGTGCCAAGGATGGAGATGAACCCAGGGTGCGCGCTGTAAAGATCTTCTGATGCCTAGGCCTTACCCAAGCCTGCTCAAGCCAGCTTCTGAATATATTATAAGTCTTTATACATGCGAACGACTGGATATATGAATGCTTTAGATGAAATGAAATCTGTGAAAGGTAATAATTATGATGGAAAATGTGCACGCTAAAAAATACAAGTTGGGCACAGTGTCTCTGCTAGACTGGAGTCTGAAACCAGAACTGTCTCTGCTGGTCTCCTATGAATGGGTACAATGTCTCTGCTAGCCTGCTGTCATGTGGGCTGTGTCTCTACCAGCCTCCTGTCCCAGTAGCCACAGTGTATCTGCTAGCCTGCTGTCTGATGGGCACGGTGTCTCTGCTAGCCTGAAGTCTGAAAGTGTCAGTGTCTCTGCATGCTTCCTATCCAGTGGGCGCAGTGTCTCTGCTGGCCTGCTCTCATGTGCGCACAGTGTATCTGTTGGCCTCCTTTCCTAGTAGCCACCGTGCATCTTCTAGTCTGCTGTTTGGTGGGCAAAGTGTCTGCTAGCCTGAAAGTCACAGTGCCTCTGCTAGCCTGGGTCTGGATGTTACACTGTCTCTGCTAGCCTGGTGTCTGGAACTCACACTGTCTCTGCTAGCCTGGTGTCTTGAAGTCACACTGTCTCTGCTAGCCTGGGTCTGGTCGTCACACTGTCTCGGCTAGCCTGGTGTTTGGAAGTCACTGGGCCTCTACAAGCCTGGGTCTGGTCGTCACACTGTCTCTGCTAGCATGGTGTCTATAAATCACAGTGCCTCTGCTAGCCTGGGTCTGGACGTCACACTGTCTCTGCTAGCCTGGGTCTGGACGTCACACTGGTTCTGCTAGCCTGGTGTCTGGAATTCACACTGTCTCTGCTAGCCTGGTGTCTGAAAGTCACACGGTCTCTGCTAGCCTGGGTCTGGTCGTCACACTGTCTCTGCTAGCATGGTGTCTATAAGTCACAGTGCCTCTGCTAGCCTGGGTCTGGACGTCACACTGTCTCTGCTAGCCTGGGTCTGGACTTCACACTGTTTCTGCTAGCCTGATGTCTGGAACTCACACTGTCTCTGCTAGCCTGGTGCCTGGACGTCACACGGTCTCTGCTAGCCTCGGTCTGGTTGTCACACTGTCTCTGCTAAGCCTGGTGTCTGGAAGTGACAGGGCCTCTGCTAGCATGGGTCTGGACATCACACTGTCTCTGCTAGCCTGGTGTCTGGAAGTCACACGCCTCTGCTAGCATTGGTCTGTACTTCACACTGTCTCTGCTAGCCTGGGTCTAGATGTCACACTGTTTCTGCTAGACTGGTGTCTGTAACTCACACTGTCTCTGCTAGCCTGGTGTCTGGAACTCACACTGTCTCTGCTAGCCTGGTGTCTGGAAGTCACATGGTCTCTGCTAGCATTGGTCTATACGTCACCCTGTATCTGCTAGCCTGGTGTCTGGAAGTCACAGGGCCTCTGCTTGCCTGCAATCCAGTTGGCACAGTGTATTTTCTAGCATGTGGTTTGGTCAGTGCAATGCAGGGGGCAAGCTCCAGGGATCCCCTTAGCACAATACCCTTGCCTGAGAGCTCCTGACCGAGCCTGTAGGGGGGCTCCTCCATATAATTTTCATGGAATCTTCTTAAGTGTTGTTACGTCACTGGGTCTGGTGGGAACAGTGTCTCTGATGGCTTATAGTCTGAAAGCCTCAGTGTCTCTGCTGGCCTTCTCCTGTCTGGTGGGCACAGTGTATCTGCTAGCCTAGAGTCTGAAAGCCCCAGTATCTCTGCTGGCCTCCTGTCAGCTGGGTACAATGTCTCTGCTGGCCTGCTGTCCGATGGTCAGTGTTTCTGTTGGGGTCCGGTTATGAGGCAATGCTAGGTGCTATTAAGGGTGGCGAGCGCTGAGGGCGATGTGCCAGGGACGCTCCTACCCCCCTCCCGAGACCCATGGTGCATTTAGCGCCACATTTTAAAGTGCAGATACATCCTAAATCAGGATTCTGTGATCTGGACATTTATCCTCCCCCCCTTTCTTTGCATTTTTTTCACCTATTTTTTGTTTTTCACTTTCACGTCCTCTGGTTAGGGTGGATGATTAGAGAGTCCATACCACCGGGGTTACACTAGTCCTGACGAATGCCTAGGTAAATTAAAACACTTAACAGGCTGAAACATGTTGACTGACTAAACTATTCTGAATTAACCAATTCATTACCTTTGGCTGCAAATTCAGACACATAAGACCAATTTTAACTGTGTTACAGGGATCTACCAATAAAATATTTTTTGAGATACCCTTTAGACACTTTTACTTTATCTTTTTCACTGCACGCCTCATCACACAACCTGCTCCGCAGTCTCCTGGTGTCGAAGCACACCGAGGAGGCATTCGGCCTCCGAGGTGGGGCCCTATGATGAAGCATGACACTGACCAGGTCAGTGTGTGAGGGCTTTCCTATCCTCCCAAATAGGGCTGGCTAATATTTTCTGTACATGGCTCCGTCCCTGTGGCTTATGAGACACATGTAACCTCTCTTTTATTGTTGTATATCCAGTGTTTCTGTTGGCCAGCTGTCTGGTGGGCACAACATCTCTGCTTGCCCGCTATCTGGCGGACGCAGTGTCTCTGTAGGCCTGGTGCCTGGTGGGTGCAAGTGTATCTACTGGCCTCTTGTTAGATTGACATACTGTGAAGCTGCAAATACTGTTCATTGGGCCTGTCTTCTAGAGTGAGAGGGGCTGCACCACTACAGACCACAGAGCACAACTGTAAATGTATCAGCACATTTAACTTTTGGCCCACAAAGTCATCTCAGACAGAAATAGTATAATGGCTGAGCCAAAACGCACAATATACTTAAACTAGGGTTACCTGACAGTCTTCTACTCTCTGGTAGATAGGTGCTACAAAGGTGTGAGAACGTGCTGTATCAGCCAACATAATGGACACTCTGAGTAGTTGTAAGTAAGCTTGGGTGAAATTTAAATTATGGCAGCATAAATGGAGTATTTATGGGAATTTTGCTACACGCCTATTATGCAAAATTCCCAAAATGAAGCCATTACATGACATCCTAAGTTATGTGCCATTTGCAGCAAAATTTTACCAGGAGTGCTCGGGAACAACCAAAACGACCATAACACGAGTAGCTGTTGCTCATGGCACTCGTGTTTTGCCATTTTTTTTAACACCAAGTTGTTAGGAAATGTTGTGTTATAATATATGGCTAAATTACAGATTTGCATTTAATGAATTTGCGCATCATTTTGTGTAATTTTCCTGAAATTTTATGTAATTATGTTAAAGAAAGTTATGCAAACTTTACACATCCCTAATTATAAGATGCAATAGTTAATGCCTCGTCGCTGCTGGGGCAAAATCATCGAAGAGCAGTTCGTCACCACCCTCTTCCAGAGCCCACCATCTGACCCCACCGAACCCAACACCGCCTCCCTCAACCTCCGACAGTGGATCGACGACCGCGCCAACACTCTCGCTCCACTCAAGACATCCTCCAACAGCCACACCAGCAAGAAAGCCACCTGGTTTACTGAAGACCTCCAGGCCTCCAAGTGTACTTGCCGGAAATCGGAGAAGAACTGGCTCCGCGAACGATCACCAGACAAATACACAGCCCTCAAGAACGCCACCCGCAGACACCATCAACTCATCAGAACCGCCGAGAGGACTGCTTTCAAGGACCGCCTGGATAACAACGCATGCAACAGCAAAGAGCTCTTCAGCATTGTGAAGGAACTCTCCAACGACAGCTCCAACACCAAAGACATCCCCCCTTTGCAGCACCTATGCAACTCACTTGCCACCTTCTTCCACCGCAAGATCGCCGACATCCACAACAGCTTCAACGCCATGACTCCCCCGCCAACCACGAGACCTCGACCCCCGCGACCACCAGCCGCCTGATCGCCTGGTCCAACATTAACGCTGATGACACCATAAATATCATGAACTCCGTCCATTCTGGATCCCCGTCTGACCCATGCCCACACTACGTCTTCAACAAAGCCAGCACAATCATTGCTCCCCATCTCCGGAAAGCTATCAACATTTCCTTCAAGACAGCAACCTTCCCGGAGAGCTGGAAGCACGCCGAGATCAACGCCTTACTCAAAAAGCCCAAGGCGGACCCCAAGGACCTCAAGAACTTCCGTCCCATCTCCCTGCTCCCATTCCCAGCGAAGGTCAAAGAGAAAATCGTCAACAAACAACTGACCTGCTACCTCGAGGACAACAACATCCTGGACCCATCCTAGTCTGGTTTCCGCAGTAACCACAGCACCGAAACCGCCCTCATCGCCACCACCAACAACATCAGGACCCTGCTCGACAATGGGGAAACAGCAGCCCTCATCCTCCTGGACCTGTCAGCTGCCTTCGACACGGTCTGCCACCGCACACTACGAACAAGCCTACACAGTGCCGAGATCCAAGAGAAAGCTCTGGACTGGACCACATCCTTCCTCTCCGGCAGAACTCAGTGCGTCCGCCTCTCACCCTTCAGCTCCACCGCCACCGAGATCCTCTGTGGCGAACCCCAGGGTTCTTCCCTAAGCCCAACGCTGTTCAACATCTACATGGCACCCCTCGCCCACGTCGCCAGACAGCATGACCTCAACATCATCTCCTACGCCGACGACACCCAGTTGATAATCTCCCTCACCAAAGACCCTCTAACTGCCAAAACCAACCTCCAAGAAGGAATGAAGGCCGTCGCTGAATGGATGAAGTACAGCCGACTGAAGCTGAACTCGGAAAAGACGGAGGTCCTCATCCTCGGCTCCACCCCTTCAGCCTGGAATGACTCCTGGTGGCCAACAATCACTGGGAACAGCCCCGACACCCACCGACCACGCACGCAACCTGGGGTCATCCTCGACTCCACCCTCTCCATGTCTAAACTGGTCAACGCCTTCTCCTCTTCCTGCTTCAACATCCTCTGAATGCTCAGCAGGATCTTCAGGATCTTCAAGTGAATCCCCACCGAAACGAGAAGAACAGTCACCCAGGCCCTCGTCACCAGCAGGCTGGACTACGGAAACGCCCTCTAAGTAGGAACGTTAACCAAGCTCATGAGATGGCTGCAACGCATCCAGAATGCCTCGGCGCGACTGATCCTTGACATCCCCCACCGCAGCCACACCACACTCCACCTGAGAGACCTACACTGGCTCCCCGTCAACAAGAGGATAACCTTCAAGCTCCTCATCCACGCAGACAAGGCCCTCCACAATGCCGGCCCAGCGTACCTCAACAGAAGACTCAGCTTCTACACCCCTACCCGCAAGCTCCGCTCCACCGACCTCGCACTCGCCACAGTCCCCCACATCCAAAGAACGACCGCCGGCAGCAGATCCTTCTCCCACCTCGCCGCCAAGACCTGGAACACCCTCCCCACCAACCTACGGCAGACCCAAGATCTACTGGCCTTCAGAAGACTTCTCAAGACCTGGCTCATCGATCAGTAGCAGCACCCCCCCACACCCCCATCCAGCACCTTGAGACCCTCACGGGTATGCAGCGCGCTTAACAAATGACCTGATTGATTGATTGATTGAATGAGGACCTCCTTATGAGAGGCCTTGAATGTCGAGTTTAGTTGTCTTTAAGACATCTGATAATTTTCAGTTGTGTTTAATACCGCAACCTTTGTTAAATTTCAGCTGGTTTGATGTGTCGGAATTTAATGGGGAAGGTAGTTGGTATTTCCGTATTATTCAGATTTTGGTGTGTTAATCACTAGAATTTGCATGCAATTCCCCAAAAGCTATTAACAGACTCTATTTATTGCACTCAATAAATAACGCATCCTGAGGTATCATTATTTATGAGGTGGGATAAATGGCACCTTGTCAACAACCCACTCATAATCAGACCTTCAATTTTTATTGATTATGGGATGTGATCGAATTTCTGAGTGGTAAAACTCCATGCAAGCAATCATTCCTTACAAAATGAGATGAAAACTCTGTGGGTCAAATTTACTAAATATCTTGCACAGTTGAACTGCTGTTAAAAAATAAGATGTGCTTGAATGGGTCTTCTGTGATTAAAAATCTAATAAAGCTGTGTGTGATTATCATATGTGACAGAACTACTGTACGATTAAAAGTTGGTATTGAAGAATTGAGTTATTGCAGGATCTGATGGAAACTCTGAGGAAATGTAATAGGCAATGCAACAGCTCGAGTGAGTCTAGGATGAGATAGATCGACTGGGTGATTCTATGATGTAATGCAGCAACTGAATGTGTGAATAGGACTTCATAGAAGCTCTGAGTCCGTTTAAGATTTAATAAAACAACTGAGAGAGTTTAAGACATCAAATACACTCTTAATGAGTATAACATGAGATAAAAGCTCTGAATGATTATAAGATGTAATGCAGCAGCTGAGTGTGCATAAGACTTCATAGAAACTCTGAGTGACTGTAAGAAGAGATAGGCACTCTGAGTGAATATAAGATGTAATACAACAACTGAGTGAGTTTAAGACATCAGATAAGCTCATAAAGATTATAAGATGACATAGAAGCCCTTAGTGACTAAAACAACAACTGAGGACCCTATTCAAAAGGGCAGCCGCACTGATGGCGGAGGGCCCACACTCGGGGCGGAGGGTGGGCCTGCACTCATAGCGAGAGCTCGCACTCGTGGCGGGACCTTCACAATGAGTAACTGCAGTGCGGAGGTCCTGCCACGAGTGCGGCCTCAGCCAGGAGTGCGGAGGTCCTTTGTGGATGGGGCTGGTAGTATGTACAAGAGGAGATAAGGGTTCTGAGTGCTTAGATGAAGTGATGACAATTCTGAGTGAAATTAAGATGAAATAGAAGCTTCCAATATAATTATAAAATGTTAAGCATGCACTATATTATTAGACTTTCAGGGACCGATAAGCAAGTATAAAATCAGGAAAACAGTCAATAAAAATCAGGAACACAGTGGCTAATCTGTGTTATGCAAATTATATTATTAGCATACCAAGCCAGGTAAATGTTGGCAAAGTATAAGACAGATATCTTTATATTATCCTAATTGAGCCTTTGGCATCAATTATGGTGAGCAAATTATATCAACATGCGAAAAAATGCAAATATCGGCAATTACTGCCTTATAGATGTTGGATTTTGCCATATATAGTATGAGTCCTTTCTGTTTGCAGTTAGTGAATTTGAATTATAAAAACGTTTCAAAATATGTTGAGTAACAATTCCAATGTTATAACATTTAAAAATAACGTTATAATCAATAAGTGTAATAACCTCTTTTATATTTGCCAGGAAGTTAAAAGTAAAACAACTTCGAGTCATTTAGTTTACCGTATATAATTAATGGTGTTGTTTGTACAATTGTCTTATAAAAGCCACACTTTCTGTTACAGTTCCAAACGTTAATTAACTTTTTTGTCTGTGGCAACAAAACAATTAAGACCAATACTATTTTAGTCATTCTTAATTCTTCCATGCTCTTTAAAAACACCATTGCCCAGATGCATCAAACTACTTTTTTGCGTCTCCTAATTTGCGAAAATTACCGAATCGCAAATTAGGATTCGCAAAATGGTATGCATCATTGTTTTCGCATATTTTTTGCAATTCGGTAAAAATCGCAATTTTTACCGAATCGCATAAAAAATGCGATTTTGAAATTGCGAATTCGCAATTCCCATTCATTCCTATGGGCTGAAATGCCCATAGGAATGAATGGGAATTGCGAATTCGCAATTTCAAAATCGCAATTCAACAAAGCATTTCAAGGGTGGAGAGGGGGGTCCAAATGACCCCCCCCTGCACCCATGAAATGCACTTTTAGCTATAAGTTACATACACACATGTCCTAAGGACATGTGTGTCTGTACCTTAACAGTTTAAAAAATGCATTTTTGTGCATTTTTAAACAATTTTGCAAATTACCACGAGGTTCAAACTCGTGGTAATTTGCACTTGCAATTTTAAAATTCGCAATTTTTTTTAAATGATGCATTGCATTTAAGGAATCGCAAAATTGTGATTCCTTAAATGCAATCGCATTTAAGAAAATCGCAAAATTTGCGATTTTGTACAAAAACTAATGATGCATATCAAAAAGCATTTTTGGAATCGCAAACGGCCGATTTTAAGGAATCGCACCGTTTGCGACTCCAAAAATGCTTGATGCATCTGGGCACATATTCCTTCCCTTTTACTTGCCTAAATTATTATAAAAATGGATACAAATGTCTCAAATGTAAATACCAACGCCATAAAATTCACGATTCTTCTAGCGCCATATTGTGCCATACATTTCAGTGTTTTACCTCAAACTGTGGGATAATACACTAATACCATGCTTTATCCCAGTTCCTAGGTTAGCATTTTGGAATGGTGTGGTTTTAAACCCACACTAATCCTGACAGAATTTTTACCTTGCCTAAATCATGTGGGGCAAAACATTTCCAGGGTTTGATAATTCCAGCAAATCTTGACATCTCAATTAAGGTGCAAACTGCTATTTGCGCCTGAATCAGCATTCTCACGAAACTTGGAATGATACCCATATTGTTCGAGAATACCACTGTAAACATCAGGGAGTCGTGAAGATCATAAAGCAATATTGCTATCAATATTTTATGTACATAGAGTGTTTCTATTAATCCCATTGTGATGATCAAAGGATACCTACCTGTTCGATCTGGCCTCTATAACACTTAGCTATAACCTTGTATTCTTTTGAGCATGTAAGTGGAATTTGTAAATCACTGATAACGCTGAAAGGCGGTGGCGCGCTGAATAGGGTGAAAGGTATAGATATAGGCAGTGCCATGAAATCTTGTTGCACGTGCCTTCAATAAATTAACTAAAAGTGTGCTCCCTGGGTATTGACACCGGAATATTGATGGAACACAATATTAAGGACAATATATGAAAAATAAAATATCTACAGGTAAGTAAGTGTACATTTTCAATACCTAAAGCCACATATGCATCTCTCTCTCTCTCTCTCTCTCTCTCTCTCTCTATATATATATATATATATATATATATATATATATATATATATATATATATATATATATATATATATATATATATATATATATATATATATATATATATATATATATATATATATATATATATATATATATATATATATATATATATATATATATGAAAATAATGTTCCTGTTTCGCCACTGCTCGGCGAAAACACGACCAGGTGCAGACCTCCGAAACAACTCCCAATGTTGTAGCTTGTAGTGGTTCACGAAGAAAGTACGAATCCACAAATGGATGGCAGAGTTCAAGATTTTATTTAATCAAAATCATAGGAGCAGTGTCCACCCACGACGCGTTTCACTCCTCCTGGGAGCTTATATATATATTTAAACACAATCATTCTTGAGAAGAAAAAATGGGATGCACTCCAGCAGTATTCCACAGCATGCGTTGTTTAATCTTTGACCATATTTAAATTACAGGGCCAAAAGCGAGTGATCTACGCATATCTGTATCCCTGATACCTTGGTTATATATACATCTTCAGAACAGCTATCCCAACTACTACACATATCCACCATCACCTACGAACAGTACACAACTATATCCTATACCACTAACCAATACACTCATCACTAACACAACACCAATCAACACCATACATAACTACATCACATTCAGATACACTCTCCCTGCTGTAAATACACCTAACAGACCTTCCATCAGTTGTCCAACAAACACCCTCCTCTCCCTTTTACCATAATAACACTAACACACAACACACACACTGCACACCACCGCACTTAGTAACTCTTGCAACACATATACTTTCAATGTAATTATGGATCTACATATTTATCACTTTCTTCTAATTTAGCATTTCCAATGCACTACCCCATTTCTCAGCCTATACTTCGCTTAATATATCTTCTAGCCCAACCTTCTGACTCATCTCAAACTTCTTCTACTACTCCTTCCCATGCATTACCCTATCTCTCTTCCTATACATCTATCAATATATCCTCTACATTCACTCTCTCATTTATCCCAAACCCCATACCACTACTATGATTCCCAAAATAACCCTTTCTAGACTCTCTCCTACTTTACCCCTCCTTGTACCATCTGACACCTCTTTTACTATACCGATCCTCTGAAACCAAGAATTACAAAATCTGTGGAAAATGGCAAATTACCTCCAAACGATTACACTATTCATGTTTATCATTATTATTAGGAGAAAGAAAAGTGACATGTGCTAAGTGCAAATTATGCATCATCAAGTCTTTAAAACGGATTCATTATCTGGTCTCATAGTGTATCTTAGATGATCAGGCAAAGACGTTGTAATGAATAAATAAGAAAAGTAGATTATATAAAGTGAAACTTCAAGGGCCTGTATTCTAAGAGTTAATAACCTCATGGGACTTATTTTAAATCCAAGAATCAAAGTGGCAAGTGCTTAGTGCAAATATACTGTGCAAAATAGCAAGTTTCAAGACAAAAAACATTATCTTTCTCCATGGAATTTGTTCTTAATTTCTAAATGAATCTCATAGTATGTCTCCGAATATATATATATATGTTACAGTCAAAGTGTGAAATCCTGCATTCTATAGAATGCCTAGGTAATGTATAGAATGCCTGAAAATGCCTGAAAATCGAACATCAAAGTATGAAATAATTGATATTTTATACATTGCCTAGGCATTGTAAACTTTACCGGATTGTCTGCAGGCAAAGTATATAATACGCCTAATCCCGCCATTTTATTCCCGCCCGGCAATGTGCGAAATCCGGCGTTCTATAGAATGGCTAGGTAATGTATAAAAGGCCTGAAAATCAAACGTCAAATTATGAAATGATTGATATTTTATACATTGCCTAGGCATTGTATACTTTGCCGTATTGTCTGCCGTCAAAGTATATAATACACCTAATCCGGCCTTTCTTAGTGTAACAAGTACTTTCTTAGTGTAACAAGTACTTCAATCTCAGTTCTGCTTTCATTGTTTTCTGGTAAGAAAATCCTGTGCTTTATTTCGTAGTTTTGTTCTTTCAGTTTCAAATGCTTATTAATTAATAAAGGCTTCTCATCTTGTGCCCTTTTAACACTTTGCGTAAATGGTACTGGTCATTCTGTATAATGCCTATGAATTGTATAGAATGCCTAGGAAAAGTATGTAACATTTTCCCAAAAAACGTATATTTCATAGTTTGCCAAAAACCATCAGGCATTCTATACATTACCTAGGCATTTTATACAATACCGGGATTTCACACTTTACCGAATGCCTAGGAATCTTATCTTGTGGCCTTTTAACACTTTGCGTAAATGGTACTGGTCATTCTGTATAATGCCTAGGAATTGTATAGAATGCCTAGGAAAAGTATGTAACATTTTCCCAAAAAACGTATATTTCATAGTTTGCCAAAAACCATCAGGCATTCTATACATTACCTAGGCATTCTATACAATACCGGGATTTCACACTTTGACTGTAACACACACACACACACACACACACACATATATATATATATATATATATATATATATATATATATATATATATATATATATCGTCACGTTATGCAGATGTGGAATTAGGGATAGTAAATCTGTACATCTCTACACGCACTTACTTTTCGACATTTCGGCCCTTGATATTCTGTCCTCAATATTCTTGTACCACGATATTCTCTTGTACAAACACTTAGAAATACAAATAAATATGTATGACTAGTACAGCCAGTATGTGATTGGAGGGGTTGCTGTTTTGTTGGAGTGAGAGGGGAGGGTTACTGCATTCTGATGTTAAATTGGGAGAGAGATCTACAAATACTTTATGTAAGTATTATGGTCATGTAATGATTAAAGTGACCATTCAAGTACTAATGGAGGTACTATAGGGTAATAGTGTGATATAACTGTGGACTGAGACTAAGGTACGAAATAAAGGCTGAATGATTAAATAAGGAGAAGTTAGCTAAAAGAGTTGTCAAGAGGCCTGGGAAGAACAGAGCCATTGTGAACAGGAACAAAGGATTATAGCAATTCTACAATGTGACTAAAGTGTTCAGTTATAGAAAGGTAAGGCCGTAGAAGCTCAGCCGCTGTAATGCTAGAGACAGTGGACTTGACTCCACACGTCTTTGACCCCCAATGCTTCACAGTATTGATTCATTGTCCCGCCCTTAATCTCTCAAGAGCCTCCTATTTATAGCTCAGGGAGAAGTGGAGAAGAGTTAGGAGGAAAAAAAACTAAGGAAATAAAAACGTTAAAAAGAAAGACCTTCTTCTTGTCTTTTTGCCATCTCTGCATATCATTCCCTTCATGATCACTAACACATGGGGCAGAAAGGGCAGAAACCAAAGGGCATGCCAGAAGCAGTTACTCATTAAGCTGATTTCTGCTAGTTAGATTATTTAGATGAACAGATGAAAGAGCTGTCTGATTGTATGGCTGGAGTTAGAGGGATCATATGATGTGAAAAAAACATTGAATGATTTCAACATGCCGATGCATTTCTAAAATATGGAAGGTATAAGGGGGCATATTATCAAGGAGGGCGATAAGAGATTATCGCCTCTTTAGCGGCCGATTTCGACCGCTAAGCGGCGATAATTCGATCGCCGTATTAGCAAGCTGTCGCTAACAGCAGTTAGCGACAGCTTGTAGGTGATAGCGAGCGGTTTGGGACCCGCTTTGCATTTCAGCGATATTTATAGCTAATGACATGCATAGTGGGCGTACCCAACCTCTTAGCGACTAAAAACAGTCACTAACATTGCTATCGCCTATTATCAACGCAGGCGTAGCGATGGAAATATTCGCGCTAAGCGCGAATATCTCCAAAAGCTAATATATGCTCAAACCAGTTCTTAGCCATTATATCCAATGGGAGGTGGATCTTATGGCTAAGACCGTATTGGCGTTAATGCGTGAATATCGCTGTATTCTCAGGGATATTCACGCATTCCGCCCCTATGGCCAGATATTTTATCGCTTTAGAGATAAACGTTGCTAATAGCACGTTATCTCTGCGATAATATCCGGCGATGCTTGCCGATAAAAAAAACTTGCTAAGCCCATATAGCGATAAATATCGCTAGTTGTTGGTAATATGCCCCCTAGAGTGGTTGCAATATGCCATGGAAGAAGTGACTGATTACTGGGCCTGGGCAAAATTTCCGTAATGTCATCATCATTAGCATAATTCTGCATAACTCTCATGCTAAATTCACAAAGTTCAGCTTTTACGCCACATCATGTAATTACGTGCTGTTCGTGGTAAAAATGTATTTTGAATGCATAGGAACAACATGAACAGCAGAGACCAAGCGACTGTTCACAGCATTTTTGTGCAAAACTATTTTTAGCACTAAATGCATCCTCAAATCCAGAGTGGACTCCAGGATGCATTTCACGCAAACATACAGCAAGAAGGGACAGTTTTGCATTTTTGGCAATTATGCAAAAGGAAAATTTGCACACCCATACTGATTACAAGATTTGATGGAAATTATTATAGTTTATACAATAGGCGGTCACACAATGTGACAGAAGATATTTTTTCTTTTAAGACATGGTGGAACGGATTATTGATCAAAAGTGACAGATATAGAATGGTTATCAAATATGCAAGTGATGTTATGATATGATGGAAGGGGTGTGCCAAAGATAGAAGCTCTGCTTTTCTATAAAATATGTTTTGAGCTTGTATAGGATGTGACACAGCTTCGATTGATTTTAAGTAGTCTTACGGTTTAGCATGCTTATGTCTAGTACAAGCTCTAGATACAATGCTGGTAGTAAATTATCACAAAATGGACATGCCATGAAAATGTCTCAATTGTGAAGACTATTAAGAGTGATAACTATGCATTTTTGATTGATCAATAGGGAAGCTTTTAACCCCTAAGATATAGCTTTGACTGTTGACAAGATTAAGTGAGGAATATGCTATAGTGAGGGCTTCCTGCTAAAGCTTTACATAATTCAAATTGTGTATGTTGCACAGCAGCAGATTGTCAATATATAGACAGATTATTGACCGCTATTCCACAGCAGAGACACCAGGGGTTCCCAAATCTTGTGACCTCATTGATCACAGAATAAACAGACCGCGTGGGAGCCAGTGGAGCGTTGGTGAACAGGGGCAATGGGTTTACCGACAAGAATATAATGTTGCCTAACCTCTGTTTAACTCAATAATGAAGCCACATTGTACCCACTAGAGTAGGCCATATCTCAAGATGGATGAAGGCAGTTTGGTGACGTGTCCTGAGTGAGCTCCCAAGATGGCATAAGACATGAACTCTACTGGGGAGAGGCAAGGAATGTGTATGAAAGAGAATATGAAAGATGATAGGGGCTTTTGAGAACAGAAAGTGAGTAAATAGAGTATAAGTGGGAGAGAAGTGTTCTGACAGGGGCATAATAAATTCCAGAATGATAAAAATAGAAAAGACTGGTAAGAGTTAATGTAGATGCATGTTTAAAACCTTACTAGTACATACATAGTGGAAGGGTTATGGAGAGGAGATAAGGAACAGACGTTTAATACCCGAATTATATCATTATATTAGAGGACCCAGGGGGGGGATGACAAAAAAAATCTTAAAAGTCACGTTTTATGAATGCAAGTAAAGGAGCAAACATCAGCTATGAGCAAGACCTGTAAATACCTCAATGATATATAAATACGGGAGGAGAAAGAAAGGGGAATTAGAAAGAGAGACATTTAAATACTATAGTGATATAGATATAGTTGGAGGAGCTAAGAAAAGGATATGAGAAAGATGTTTAAATACCCCAGTGATATAAATGCACTAAAGGAGTGAGAGATGGGCTATGGGAGGGGCGTTTAATTGCCCAGTAGTATAAATACACTGCATGAGGATAAGAATGGCTATGAGAAAGACATTTAAATTCAAAGTGATATGCATACTCTAGTGAGAGAGGGAATACTTGGGAGATGCTTAGATACCAGGGGCACATATTGCTTCAGGAGGGGGTCAAGCAGGCCCCTCTCCTTGGTGCCAGGGTGGAGTCCACAACTCCTGTCTATTTTTTTAGCTATAGATTTGTGGATGAAGACACTCGAGGAACAATTACATTGCCAAAATGACATGCACAGAAGGTCACTGGAAACATTACTTCGGGGTCCTTTACGCAGCTGTAGTGCAGAATATGCATGAGACATTATTCCAATGAGGTAGCACTTACTAATTAACCAGATGAAAGCACTCCATTTGAGTTGACATTTTCGGCAAAACTGGGGACTCTTCTTAGAAAAAATGAGGTTCCATTCAGGCCCTGGTGCGCATTTCACAGAAATAGAACCTCAACGGGAAGCATTTACAAATATAAACAAAGCAGGTGCCCCAATGGAAACCCAACTTCAGTAAAGCACAAACAATCCTAACTTCTTGGTCTTGGCTAAAGCAAAGCAAGTGTGCTTCCTTGTGTATTCGATGTTGAAAAACAATCTGAAATCCTTAATGGAAGTGATTACTTTGTAGATCTATTGGAGCTCAATCTGATCTTGTGTGCCTGTGATGAGTTATTTCTTTCTCATCGTCTCCTGGTGAGAGCAGAGTCCATGATTCTCCCTTTCAAATACCCTAAGTATGACAGTGCCCAAAATGCATAGCACCGCTCACACACACACCCACTCAGAGACATACACAGGCTCTCACACATTCTCTCACAGACCCACATAGGCTCTCACAGACCAACTCGCAGAGCCACACAGACACTCACACACACCCCCAGACACTCAAAGAGCCACACAGGCACTCACCAACCCACACAGAGACCCCACATAGGCATTCAGAAACCCACCAAGAGTCTCAGACAGGCACTCACAGCCACTCACATACACACTTTCAAACGTGAAAGGTTACAGTTAGGATTAAAAAAAAAAATCCATTGTAGAAATTCACTGAAAAAAACAAAGGTTACAGAGACATTATAGTTAGGTTCAGATTCCATTTGTACAAAAACAAAAAAATTCAGTAGTTAATGTTGCCTGAGCTAACTAGAACTTATGCCCGCGCAATGCACTGCTTATCGTCTCACATATGAAATCACTCTTGACCTTTTATTTTGTATAGTAAAGAAGGATTCTAAATATATATATATATATATATACACTAGCAGGGGCGCAGCTTAGTCAGTGAGATTCGAGGGTTGGTGGATCTGTGAACATCAAACTTTCCAACTAAAAAAGTAGAGGGCCACTGGGTGAAGATATGAAGTGTACAAGTTTAGAGATGGACTGTTTTCGGAAGCAGGGTTAGCATTGATTTGCATTGTGTGGGGCTCATGGGCTGAGTTAGAGTTTGGAGAACAGGTACTTTGTCGAATTCAAGGGCTAGTGCATTCGACCTCGGACCTGGGGAACTGGGTTCGAGTCTCGGTAACAACGCGGAACATCCTGTGATTCCGGGCAAATCACTTAATCTCCCCGTGCCTAACAAAAATGAAAGTGTGTCCTCATGTAACGTAACTGGTGCTATGTAAAGTGCTCTGATACCCGATTCGGTTGCGGGTCAAGTTTGCGCTATATAAAACTAGTACGTTTTATGCAGACCAAGTAAAATTTACTCTGCCAATATAAACCTTCCTTCGACAGCCAGAGAGAGCATGTGCCAGTGGAAGTAAGGCATCCATCCGACAGTTCACCCTATTTACAGTGGATAGTCAGATTATTATATATATTTGTTTTACAGGCTGTCACCGTCAGGTATATCCTGGTGGTCAAGGACAGTAAAAAAGAAGAAAAATGGCTAACATATCATGGAAAACAAGCATTTGCAATGCATTGGGTCACGCATTTAGGAGAATTTGAGCTATTGGCATTGTCAATGACAATGCCTTTTATTTATGTGTTGATTTTTAAAACATAAATAAAAGGCATTTCCATTTACAATGCAAATAGCTTAAACTCTTGCAAATGCAAGACCTATTGCATTGCAAATGCTTGTTTTTAACTGTGTTATCGTGGCTTGTGGTGTTTCATGCATGTAGGGGGAGAATTATGTTGCAGGGACCTGAGTGAGCCACGGCTCAATAGTGATCTGCAGTATGTCAATTGCTGGTGTGCTATTGCAGCGCTACTGTGCCTGCACTGGTGGATGATCAGTGTTGCGGGGTACTTTGTTATTTGTTTTTTTATTGTAGAACGTGATGTGAAGCTCTCTACATACCTACGACCCCTGTGGCACCAGACTTCTTTCAAATGGCAGCATGGATCTGTTTAGCAGCTGTAGCGTTGAACGCGTGCCGCAGGAGAATGACCCCCTCATTGGGCTTTGGGGGGTCAGGTTGAGAGCGAAGTGCAAGACCCAGACAGGAGTCCAAGCTGAGAGGGGAGGAGTAAGGAGTGCAGTCTGCAAGGGTCTGAGTTGGAGCTGGAAAAGCAGGTGCTACAGTTGATTTCAATCAAAAGGCAGTCAACCTACTCCCACCCGGCCACGATTTAACAGCCCTGTTTACAGGGGAAGGAACCAGTGCTTTAGAGGCGCCAGTCCCAGGCAGAGAGCGACGGATAAATAAAACAAGATCTGTTTGTCTATTTTTTCAATATTATAAGCTTTTAGTAACCAGCACGGCACAGGGGACTTGCTGAGCTGATTACTGAAAGCATATAATACTGAAAAATTAGAGTTTGGCAAGCCGTGCCAGAGGAAAGAGAAGTGTGGATCGCTAAAGTCTATGCTTTCAATATTGTACGTTTTTCGTAAGCAGCGCAGCACGGCGCTCATGCCGCGCTGCTTACTAAAAGCACATAATATTGAAAAAATAGAGTTTGGCAAGCCGCGCCAAAGAAATGAAATGCCCGGCAGCCATCTTGAAGAAGGGGCTGCATATAATGAAAGAAGAAGGGGTGGCATATAATGAAAGGAGAAGGGGCCTGATAGAGAGAGGGAGGTAGGGAGCGAGCCAGAGGAGTTGTGCTAACACCGGAGGGAGAGAGCGAGCGTGCAGGAGTTGTGCTAATGCCGTGAGCCGTACGTGTGCACATCTGCTGTCCCCTGTGCTAATGCCACTAGCTGTACGCGTGCACATCGCCTGTCCTCCGTACGTTGTCACATGTCCTGTCCCCCTTCAGCAAAGAAATCGACAACAATAGATCTTGCCAAGGAGGCAGCACATGCGCAGTGACACTAGGCGAGACCTAAAAACTAGTGAGGGGGTCATTCTTTTTTTCTTTTCAAAACAAACTTCCACTTTGGCAGTTTTTTTCCAAAAATAAAAAACGTTGGAAAAGTTTGAAGGCCAGCCGTCATGTTTGACGTAGCCGTCCGTTACACTTTCACTACATTAGTAGGAACTAGCATGACAACGTTTTTTACCAATTTATAGAGATGTTCACCGGGCTGGCGGACTTCTCTAAATTTTGTGGGCAGGTAAAAGTAACAGTCCTCTGTCACTCTGTCTACTAAATCCTAAATCAGGGCCTCTGTCTAGAGTAGCACAGTGGGTGAAAAACAGCGGTTTAGAATGCCAGTAGAGATAGAGATTGACAGTGGTTAAGACTATTTGAAAGCATTCGTCCCATCAACTTTTGGCTATTTGATTGCCAGTAGTATGCCTGGAATTCTAAGACTAGTAGCTTTACAAGTCTACCACTGCCAATGTTTAGTAATTTTTCATTCATTCAAGAAGCTCTTCAATGGGAGCAGATTTGCTACCTTTTTGATAATCTACGCACTAAGGGGCCTATTTACAAAGAAGTGACACAAAGCAGTGCAGCAAGCAAAGTTGCTGCACTCCGTTGCATTACCTTAAGAGAGCTCCGTTGCATCACCTTAAGAGAGCAGAACAGCCATCTCCAAAAAATGGCATAGTACTGCTCTCTCCATGTGCTGGCACACTTAGGGCTGCCTTGCGCGAACATAGGCATCCTTTTGCCTTGGTGTAAAGGTATCTGCATTATGGTCAGAATAGTATTTGTGTAGGAAAGGTGCCTTCATGCACAGCTACTAACCTAGGAGGCTTTTTATCTGGCTGAATGCAGCACACATGCAAAGAGGAAATAACGAAGAGAAAAAGATATTTCTCCTCGTTAGGCCAGCCTCAGGGAAGTGCACAATTTTGGCACAAACCCATGTCACAATGTAAATATGGATTAGAATCAAATTATAGATGGAAACGCCCATGCACCACCCATGGAATGCCTACCTTACTCAAAGTAATACCGCGCAGAGCATTGGAGGGCCTCGTAAACATCTGCGTGCTTTGTAATTATCAAAAAGGATTCTGCATCTGGGCTGCATCAAAAAAGTATCACTACACAAATGCAAAATCTTTGAAAATCTATGCTTGGATATTTTTAAGCTCCTGATCCCAAAAATAAACTGGTTAAAATCTCTTAGTGAAAACAGGATGACAAGAAAAACTGACACAGATATAGCAGGTTCGACTCAAAGCACCCAGACCTATAGAGCAAGTCAATAATGTATTTAGTTTAGGGGGTCGCACCCCAAGCTCCCCAGCAGTTAGGACCCTGCACACAAGTATATAGGGACACGAGCACAGAATTCTTGAAGTTCTGAGTGACTGTCAGATGTGATGGAAGTAGCAAGTATGGAGGAGGAGATTCTCAGCAAATAAGGGATGTGGTGTAAGCTGTTAGTTATTGCATGAAACATAGTGTGATAAAAATGCGATGGAAGCAGTTAGTGACTATGAGATGCCATGGCTGTTCTGAGTGATAATTCAAAGTCATTAAAGCATGAAGATAGACTGATTGTAGCTTTTGAGAGATGTTGTGCTTAAGATAAGAGATATAGAAAGGTGTAACAAGATGGCTGCCATCTGTAGTAAACTAAATGTATCTGCACTATAGATTGGGTTTAAAGAACTGTGCTAGGCCTGCATACTGAGTATGTAAGTTTCAAGGAAGAATCAGTCTTTGGGACTGGTGCACGTTGACCAAAGTTTGAATTATTAATAGTGATTATTTGGTGGTGAGAGAGTGCAGACTACAACTTTTGGTGCATTTATTTTTAAGAAAATAAATGCTGACTGCTGCTGATTACTGACTACTAACTACTACTAACTGAGCTGTAACCTGCAAGCCCCAACCCAAGCAAGGTCTGGCTCAGACATTTGCCCTTTTAGATTTTGAAAATAAGGACTAGCGATTTAGGTGACAGTTGATATCATCAATTATTTAAGAGACAATGAAGTTTGAAGTGTTTGCTTCGTACATTTATGCATAGTCTCATGCAATCCTGCCTGTGTGCCGTGAGCTTTAGTAGCGAGGACGCTCTTCAGTTTCTCTCGTGTTCTTGGCAATGGCAGTGCACTCCACAAATCTGCACCTTTTAACATTTTCCTCGTGTTTTTTTTTTTACCTAAACCACAAGGTGGGGATAAGTATCATGTTCTGCTGAGGTGAATTCCTGCCAAACTAGACAGGACTTCTTTCGCTGACCGGTGCAGAGATCTGTCAAGAGCTGCCTATCAAGGTGAAGGGAGTTGCTGGCGTGAACAGTTTGCAGGTGCCTTTACTGAAGTGTTTGCTAATGGTGGGCAAAATCCCTGGTAATGTAACACAAAGCATTCAGGCTCAAATCAAAGGCAATGTGCAAACACTCCAAGTAGTGCATAAAGCACAATAAAACTCCACAGCCAAATTTGAAATAAAAATAGCAATTGTATATGAAAAAATGACCCAAAAATGTAATAAGGGGAACAAGAAATATGATTTTTTAAAGAATTAAATTAAAAAAACACCTAGGAATAACGTGCCCAACGTAAGTCAATAGTCATGTGCAAGCAATTGGGTTATTTGTTCAGAGGGGTGTTCAGAGGGGTGGAAGTCCTAGTCAAGCATCAACCACAATCTTTCCCAGGGCGAACCACAAAAAGTCAATAAATTAATCTGTGTTTAACTCTCTGGTAGCTTGGCACAAATGCAGTCAGGCTTAACTCAGACGCAAAGTGTTAAGTATATAGGCAGCACTCAAACAGTAATAAAGGGAGAACACAACACAAGAAAAACCCCACACTAATTTAGAAAAATAGAGTAAATTATAATAACTAAAATTACACCAAAATGAATTAACTCCAGTCAAAAAAATCAGAGTTATGAATTTTTAAAATGTTTCATACAAATTCACCAAGAAGCAGAAAGGGCCAACTGTGAGTATCTGGTCACACTGGGCTGGAACAAAGTCACAAGTTCACACTGGATGCAATGGAGCGCAAACTTAGGGTAGGACGGAGTTTGGTCTAATGTGAGTTGTACCTTATGTCCTTAATACAGGTCTGCACAGAGTTGCTTTGCGAGGCTACGTGCCACTCTGCTTTGGTTTCAATGATGCTTTCAGCTGTGCAGCAAGACTTTGCGGGGCTTCACATCGTTCTGCATTGGTTTCAATGAAGTTCTCAGCTATGCAGCGAGGCTTTGCAGGTTTATTAGTCACTCAACACTAGTTCAGATTATGTTTTTTTAGCTGGGTGGCGAAGCTTTGCGTCACTCTGCACTCTGCATTGGTTACACCAAAGCTTTCAGCAAAGCATTAAGGTTCTGAGGGGCTTTGCATCGTTCTGCGTCGGATTTGACAGAACCTTCAGTTAGGCAAGGATGATTGTTCTTTGATGTCTGCCAAGGGTCCAGGAACTGTGAAGCACTTCTTGGGGATTAGTAATACAGCAGAGGCCAGCAGTAGGGGCCAGGCAGTTCCAGTTGCAGCTGTGCAGGTACAGAGAGGCTTCAGAAGCGTGTTGTGTCCCTGTAACCCAGACAGGAGGTCAGCCAGCTGACTCTCTGAGTCACGCTAGATAGCCTGGGATGAAGTTAAGCAGTTCCTATCTTTCTTCTCAGACAGCAAGGCAGTCCTTCAAACAGCAGGGCAGTCATCTGGCAGCAGGGTTGTCATTCTGAAACTTCCACAGGTCCAGGAGTGTTCTGAAGAATGTTCCTGAAGGTCTTTTTTATACTTGGTGCCAGCCTTTGTGTGGGGGTGACTGGTTGTACAAACCTCTTTTCTCTCCACTGGTCAGGGCTCCAAACTGTCTGGGGTGAACAAAAGCAGGCCAGGCCTGGTGTGAGTTTTTTTTGTTTGTGCTGAAGTCAAAGCCATTTGAAGTGTAAGTGGGTCAGGGTACTACTCCACCACAACCATCCTGTCAGGAAAGTCCTCTTCCAGCTATACCCAAGTCCTTTTCCTTACTGTGTGGGCTGAATACATATTTTTAACGGGGGAGCCATTTATAGGCCCAGGCTGTTAGAAACTCCTAGAAGGCCTCAGAAATGTTTGACTAGGAAAATGCCAACTTTCTAAAAGTGGTATTTTCACAGTTGTAATGTTAAAACTCATTTTATTAGTAAATAGAATTTTAAATTACAATTAATTTGAGTGTAAATAGTATATTTCTACTTGATCCAAATCCAAAGTCAGCATTTACTAACTGAAATAAGGTAACCAGGTTTTTGCCTATAAGAGAGATAGGTCCTAGAGTATTGAACAATAACTTTAGGAGTTTTCCACTACCAGGACTTGGAAAACCTAATTTGAAATACCATGCTCCCTTCCCTATGAGCCTTTAAAGCCTACCTTAGGGGTGACTTATAAGTTTTAAAAAAGGAAGCTGTAGGTCTGGCAAAAGGTTTATTTTGCCAGGTAGAAATGACAGTTTAAATTGCACTACAGCTACAATGTCATGCCTGAGACAGGTTTTAAAGTGCTACTTTAGTGGTGACACCTCATATTATATAAAAAAAAAGCTGTGGGAGATGAAAAAGCGTGTTTTTAGTACTGACTGCATTATTGGTGTAGCGTCTGTAAAGATGGAGCATACACAACAGCATAGTAAACGGTAAAGAAAGAAAGAGGGCTACACTCTGGTACCATGGACCCAGAGCAGCAGCTATTTTAGAGTTACAGATGCAAGGTTGGGAAAACAAAGTTGAGGCAGTAATTGTGGTTCAATGGAGGAAATAGGTAAAATCAAACAAACAGGTTATTTAAAAACAGTGAATTTTGAAATTAAACCAACAGGGATTTAATTGAGACTCGGTTATTGGGGGGAGCAGACACCAAAGCAGAGAGAACAATAAAGGGCATAATATAAAAAAGAAAGGAAGTTGCTATTAAAAGTGGCAAGTCCTATTCATGTGGTTGAATAATTGAAGAAAAAAGGCATCAAGAAAAAGTAAAGTCTTGCCGAAGCACGACAGGTATGTACATACTTAATTTAAAAAATGCAAGCAGGTACAGTCTCAATATAGCAGGAGTTAAAGTAGTATAGTCCGGTCCTCCATCCTGTTTAGTCCAGAGTTTATTGTGTTCAGTCAAAGTATCCACTTCAATTCTCCCTTGTGCAGAATTAATTTGATGTGGTTTCCTCTGGGAGGTGGGTATTGAGAGGACAGAAATCATCTGACAATATATGTTTTTTTCTGCGTGGTACATTGCTGAGAAGTGCTCAACAAGAGGAGCATAAAGGACGTTGCATCGGAATCTATTGTGATTTGGACGATTCTAATCTTCATTTCTGTGTCATCTTGCATATATAGACCAGTCAGCAAGGACAGAGAATAGCATATTGTATGTTGCTGGTATTTAAAGATTCTTCAAAACAATCATCTTTTCATCATATGAGCACCAGGGGTGGGCAGTGAACTGCTCCGCTGGCTTAGTTTGCAGAGTTTGCCCACTGTGCACTCCACCCAGAGCATAGAACTCTGAAAAAACTCTGAGAACCACCACGTGGCAGAGGTTTTAACAGTAAATTGGCGAGTGCGAGGGAGAAATATTGAGGGCTAGGACGAGTCATAGCACAATTTCTCAATGTGGGCGGTCGCCACCATTTGCATTGAGAATGCTGCACCTCGAGTAGAAAATATACTCAAACAGCAGAAAAAAGCCACACCCACTAGAGCCACGTGTGGTGCCATTGGTGCTGATTGCAGAATGCAGAACAAGCTCACAGTGCTAAAAATCAGCATGGCGGCGTGTTGAAATTAGACCTCTCACGGAACTTCGTGGAATCTCATTGAGTTTTTTTGTAACTGCACGGAATTCCGCCGAGTAAAACTCCATGAATTTCACTCACCCCTAATGAGCACTTCTCTCTAAATCATAAAGGGACAGACACTTCAGTGGCTGCATTTATAGTGTCCCAACAATGGAGGGAGTCCCCAGAGGACAGTAATAGTACGGGGTATTGTTTCTTGGTAATGCAGCCCGGACCAAATGGTATTTCAAGGTTTTTGCTTTTTTTAAAACAAACATCGATGTCTCCAGTGCAAGGTCCCATGCTCTTAGGACATGGTAGTGCTTTTTAAAACTTCTTGTAACAATGTTAATGACTGAAGAAATTGTTGTGATACATACAATTCTCTTAGGTTTTTCTTTAGATTTGGTTACCTTTATGCAGTACCTGGCTCTTTTAAGGGACTGTCTAATCAGCTGTTCTAGTTAATCTCTATTTAGAAGTCTATATGCCAATGTTTGAGCCTCCTTAAAGAAATAATTTTTATTGTTACAATTATGCTGGATCTTTAAAAATTGATTGTAGGTAAAGAGTCGTTTGAGGGTCCTGGGGTGATGACTATAATATTCTAGTAATATGTTTCTGTCTGTGGGCCTACAGAAAAGGGTTGTGCATAACTTTCCATCTTCATCCTTCACTGACAGGTCTAGAAAAAGCCAATTCACTGTCACTATGTTGTATAGGTTATCAGAGATACTGGGAATTTTGATTAAGCCAAGGATTGAAGTCTTGCAACAGTGTAGGGTAAAAATGCCAAATCATGAACATATCATGTATGAACTGTTTTCACAATAGAATGTGGTCAAGAAAGGGATTGGATTGGGCCAAAAAAAATTGAGGTATAAAGTCATTTTTCTTAGGAGGTGCTTCATGCACAACAGTAGTGTGCTGGGGCTGGTGTGCATCCCCCCACTTTTCTCTCGCTACAGGGACAAGATCGAGAGTTGGAATAGGCAGAGGCATCTCCTCTCCTTTTGTTCGGACAATCAATAGGCATCCATTATAACAGACTAAGATGCACCTGTAATGGATGGATATCCACAGGATTTAACTTAGTATCTAAAACAAAGAGCATTAGACAACATACACGCCCACGTGTCCCATATTATACAAAAAGCATCTGTGCAGGTGGCACTTCAGCAAAAACAAATCAGAAAGATTGATTTCCCCATTTTGTCTCGCCATATTTCAAGATACACTTTGTGTGGTCCTGATAAAGGTAGTTACCTAATTTTTTATACCACCAAAACGTACGCCAACTGTATGTTGGAGAATCCCGGCTCAAAACAATAAAAAGAATAATCTTTGATTCACTCGGATGTGTATGTGAGATCAGGCTGGGGCAAGGAATGAGAGATTGTAGTGTGAATGTGTTAGTGTGTGGTCAGAAATAGTGAGTTAGAGTAGACTTGAGGATATGTACAGTCTATGTTGTGATGTAATTTTTGTATTTTTCAGTATACAATATTTTGAGTTTATCATTATTTATATATATATATATATATATATATATATATATATATATATATATATATAATGATAAACACAAATTATATATATATATATATATATATATATATATATATATATATATATTGTTTACCAATCCATTTCCCTCTGATTCAAGGAAGGCACTGACACCGTGACTTTAACTCAAGGAAAGTTTTTTAATCCGACATGCTGCACAGACTCGTTTCGGCGGAAGCCTCCGCCTTGCTCACTTAACTCTGCAGTAATTGGCATACGCTTATATACTGAAATTACATGCTGACACATCAAGAGCAACGTCATACAACATGATAGGTTGTTGGTCGTTATGACAACGGGTGAGTCATGGCTTAAACATACTACTGGCATAGACACAGAAGAGTCTGTAGTTTTTAGCGCACAAACATACATTTCCTCGCATTATTTCTACTACATCTCATTTGTCGTTAAATTACTACCCAGACGCTGCACGCTAAAATTTATAAGTACATTGTCTGAATATAAACTATATGAACTACCAAAGTTACCATGACAAAACGCCGGTTTGCGGACAATTAATTACATTGTGCTATGCTGCAGTCTATTGACTAGTCATGTTATAACACTTTGGTAAATAAATAAATTGATACAAATGATAATACCGATACCCGGTCAAAAGCGTCTAAAACATTATCTCCAAGTGGACATAATAGTTACTGTTTAAACATATAACAGTTATAAACGACATGTCTGTGCCTGACATTCAGATGTATGTATCCGTTGACTACCTTATCATGTAATAGTACTTGTATGTGGAACAGTGTCTAAGGATACTAGTACCAAAAAACAAAAAATTAGCTCACAATGTGTCCCAATTACAGAAGTGAATTGTGTGTTCCAAAGGTGCAGAGTTATAAACTGGAATGGGATTATATTGTCGGGTTGGGCTCTACTTTGAATCATAAGTGGACAGTCATGGCTTCATCTGAGTTCAATCCATTAGGGATTTTTGAATTTAGCAAGATTATGTATCTTGACTCAAGACGTCGTAAGGCTAGTCTACGATTTCCACCCCTTGGGTTTTTTGGGACACTGTCTATCACATAATAGGAGATATGTTTTATATTCCCATCATGCATAGTATTTATGTGCCTGGCCACAGGGTACGTTTGGTCGTTGTTTGTGATGGCGCGTAAATGTTGCAGTACTCTCACATGTGCTTGGTGGATAGTACTTCCAACATATCGTTTGCCACAGCTGCAGACTAAAACATATACGGCATACTCTGTTTTGCAAGAGTAGCCGCCCCTAATCGTGTAAGGTTTGTTCCTGAAGGGTACCTGTACCTCCTTCATATTGAGACCCTGTTTACAAGCTTTGCACTTGGTGCACTTTCTGAAGCCTTTTTGAGGTGGTGGCCATGTGACCGGTTTTTTCAAAGCTGGGGAATTACATACCAGTTGGTCACGCATGGATTTGGCCTTCCTAAATGTAATGCTTGGTTTAGTTCCGCTCAGGTGTCCTATAACAGGATCATTTTTGATCAGGGGCCAGTGTTTCTGCAGGATTTTTCTGACCTGATTGTGGTACATGTTGAAGCCAGTTATCATTCTTGGGGGGTTACCAGTCATGGCAGAGGTTTTGGTCTCCAAACCTTTATTGAATAATAAATCCTTTCTATTTTTGGTTTTACATTTGTTCTCAGCCTTTTCGAGGGTATGTGGTTTATATCCTCGATTGCTCAACCTGCCAAACAGATCTTTTTTGGCTTTGGTTGCTCCTTCCTCTGTGCTACAGTTGCGTGTCATACGCAAACATTCCGCATAGGGGATCGATTCTTTAAGTTTGGTGGGGTGGAAACTTTGTGCGTGAAGCACGGCATTTCCCGCTGTGGGTTTCCTATACGTTATATATATATATATATATATATATATATATATATATATATATATATATATATATATATATATATATATATATATATATATATATATATATATAACATAAATCAAATTGTGAACTTTTTGTATTTATGTCTGCTGAAATAAAACAAACAAGATTGAAAAATGAACTATGAAAAGATGATTATAAATAAAAAAATATACATTTTATTGTTGGTCAAGACTAATAGGACCTGAGAGCTGAGCTTGGCAAGCATATAGGTGAAGTGGGGATTCTTGCATATTACTTTGTTTTGTTCCCCCTTTTCCCAGACCTACAGACAATTTTCTTAGGGGGTACCTTCTTTCCCTATTGTATAAGGTCATCCATAAACACCATCGCAAACTTTGTGACAAAGACAGCTCCCATTGGAGTGCCCTTTATCAGTAGGAAAAACGAATTTGATGTGGTCTGGGTCTTGTATTGAGGTGTTTATGGATGACCTCTTTAGCATCGTTCTGAGGGAAATTTGTGTTTAGTGACTATGTTCTAACGTCACCAATACGGAAGGGGTTGCATCAAAAAGCTGATCCTCAACTAAGTTAATAAATTCCATAGTAGCTCTCAACTCTCTGTTAAGGCAGCAAATTCTTTAATAAAGAAATATAGATACTGACCAGCTCATTCTAATATAGACCGACAACCAGGCACAATTGGTGTACTGTGGGTAAAGTCTTTATTCTTATGAAGTTTGGGCAAAGTATGGAACACCGGAGTATGAGGAATTCATTTTGGCATAAAAAGGATTCTTTCCCTTCTATGGTGATTCTTAGGATTTCCTCATGGATCTCCTTGGTGCAGGCCTCAGAGAGTTTCCTATAGTGTTTAGTATTGAATAGCTGGTGGTGGAAAGCTAAAGTATAGCTAGTTCTATCTTAAACTGCAACTCTTCCCCCTTGCCTGTAGGTTAATGATGATTTTGGAATCAGTTTTCAAAATAAACAGAGCCATCCTTTCCTGGAGAGTGATATTGTAAGGGATAAAACAATGATCTTTCTGTAAGTTGGCAATGCCCTTAAGGACAAACTTCTCAAAGGTGAGAATGTCTGCTGGAAAGGTATTAGAGGATTAGAGGAAGTTGAGAATGGTGAAAGGGGTCTAAGCCCAGTGGTATCTGTTTTTTTAATTTGTGGGATGACAATTAAAACATTTCCATACATTGATATTTTGGAAATATCTTAGTTATTCAGTTGTAAGTTCCCAAACATTAAGTCGTTCTGTAGGAACAAATGAAAAGCCTTTACTTAGAAGGTCAACCTCTCTGGATGACATATTTTGTGAGGATAATTTAAAGGTTGGTTTAGTGTGTGTATATCTGGGCTTTGTTTGCCTACAAGCCAATCAGTGTTTTGAAATTGAATGAAATTCATTGTCTGAGTTACCGAGGTAGTCCTCACTGGTAGAACTTGTGTCTAGTCTGCCATTGCCCCATTTATTATGAACCCTTCTCTGTCCTCTGCCTCGTCCTCGTCTGCGACACTGACTTCTCTCAAGTGACCAGTGGGCCAATTCTGTCACTTGACTCTTTAGAAGTGTCAGACAAATGTACTACTTTTTTTATCTATTCATCCTACCCCACTGACAATTTTGTTAAGTGTTAGTGAAAATTCTGTTAGTAAAGAAGTCCTACATGAGGCACGGGTGAGTCTCAATCTTATAGTTTTTAATGTCTTTCTTGGGTTTATTGTTTTTCTTTTTGTTCAATCCTGTTAAACACAATGATTATTTTGTCTATTTTCTCAAGAGTGGCTTTGGTGTCAGTTATCAAATCTAAGTCTCTGATCTGTCTCTCTAAATCTTTGATTTCTTCTAGTAGCTTTTTGGAGTGCTTCTGAGCTGTGTCAATGCCCAATACCATCCAGTGTCTTGATCATGTGACTCAAATATGACTGGAACCTGTTTTCTTATCCTAGGTGAACATATCTCGAATATTCTTAACTTGAAGTCCTAGTGGAATTGTGTCTGCCCTAAGGTATTCTGTTAGTATTTTTACCATGAGTTGCATGCAAATATATTTCTTTTGACTTTTTTAGAACAGTTCTATTAAGATGGTTTTCGGGGTTGCGGATGATTCTGCTGTTTCAGTTAAAAATGAAGGAGCCTTTTAAAAGTTCATCATTGTAGTCCTCCTTTCAGTATGTTGGAGTGAAGTCTGACACAATAGTTGTGCCTTTCTGTTGTTGTTTGGGGGTCAGGGAAGAAAGGGGTTACCTTGGAGGTGTAGTCAGAAAATGACAAACCCTGGCAATCATGCGGTTGCAGTTATAATAATAATAATAATAATAAACACAGTTAAACACAAAAAAAGAAAGGAAAGCCCTAGATTCACTAAGAACTTAGGGTGTCAATTAAAGAAGAGAGAAAATTGGTCTCTAATGCCAACAAATTATCAAGGAAATTAAATAATCATTATTTCTTATGTATAAATAATCATATATCTTTACAAAGTTGGATTCAGAAATAAATTACAATGTACAGTGAGGTGCAAAAGTGTTCATGTTTGGTGCTCTGCAGAGTGACACACTCATGTGATATCGAGACATAGCTGTGCATCGCAAAATGTTTCCTCAATGACGATGCAGAGAACAAGTTAAGACATAAACTTAATTGGATTCACCCAAAATGTCAATGACGTTTTAATCCCTATTGAGACGGGATCATCATCAGAACGCCTAATATAGATGATACCGAGAAGACTCTATATGTAATTGGGGAGCGGGGATAAAAGGGGAGAAGTAACATTAATAAACATTAAACATTAATAAAATAATGTATACAAAGGCATACTACGTACAATCATTTGTCAAATTATACAACATCTTACTTGAGAGCATGTAACAAAACTATCACATACAATCAAAGGACTCCAAAAAGCTGCTATGGGAGATTTATCAAGAAAAAAAGGGACGAAGAAATGGGCATTTTAAAGTACTTCGCAGAATGAGACCTAGTAATTTTTTCCAGAGGTGTGAAGATCTCTCTAAGGGAAAAATCTAAAATCCAGTCCGTTGCTGTGGAATTGCCAGTTGGATAATTTTTCCTCTGAGTCTCGCTGAAGCACAGGAGCTCTGCAAAAAAAGCTTTAGAAAGTTTCTAAACTTTCTTCTAGTTCTCTAACAATCACAAGAACACACTTCTAGGCCCCTCGGTGACTCTCAGGGTGTTCAGCAGAGGCTAACAGCAAAGTCCAGTTCTGATCCAGTTGCCACTGGTCTACTGCGATTCTTCATAGGAATTTTCTCTTCAGCTTTTTTATATCCCTAGTAACACCCATGAGACCTGTTTTATGATCCTTGGAGCTCTTTCTATTCTTGGATTTCAAGTGGAAGGGGGTCCAACCTCCTCAGGTCCTTCCCACGAGTTACAGTTGCAAGTGCTGAGGATTCAGTCTGTATCATATCCTTTCACAAGTCCAGCAGTTTTCTGACAAAGGTTAGGTTTGAGTTCAGCTTTGTGGAATTCAGAAGGCTTTAAGAGGGGGACATCCTAAGACACTCATATATCCTCTCTGACCAATGGAGTAATTGTTCCCAGGCTGTGGCCTACCTACTTTTCAGTAGTTCATGGTGGTCTTACTGAAAATAGGCCCAAAATGCAATGCGTCACAGCAAATTCAAGATGGCTAAAGTCTCTAGCCAAATAAACTTGGGCTTTGAGAGGTAGTGGTGTGTAGTAGAGTGTGCTATGGAGGTTTCTGGTTTCCTCTCACATCTAACATTAAAATCCAATTTGAAGCAGGCACTGCGCCCACAATGGAAAATGAGGCAGAAATCTATTAAGACAAAGCAGGGTCCTTCAGTAACGAAGCAGGGGGTACAGAAGAACTGTGATCTGGGCCTGCTTGATCCCTTCAAGGCTGCAAATGTGTTGCATGCGCCTCCGCCTTCCATGTAGGATTTGACACGGTTGTGCCAACACCCTGAATATTCTGTTGAGCTCAGAGAGGTCATCCCTGCCCATTCAGGTCTACTGGTCAATCAAAGTGTTCTATTGTGCAGCACCTGGAAGTAATTGCACATTTCATTACAGGGAGTGATGGTCACCAGCTGCAGACCAAGGCTATTTAGTCTATGTTCATTTTTATTTATTTATTTATTGACATTTCTAAAGCGCAGCTGTTACCCGAGGTGTCCTGATGCTAGTTACTTCCTCTAAGCAATAAGCGTTGTAGACAAACTACATATCAAAGAGTCAGGTCTTTAATTCCTTCCTGAAAGCCAGGAGATCAGGGGCATTCCTCAGATGGAAAGGAAGGTAATTCCTGGCCTTTGCCGCACAGGCAACGAAGCTTCTCCTTCCCCATGTTGCTTTTTTATTGGGTGGAACTGTCACCAATTGAGCTTCAAGCAAGCGGAGAGTTCTTTTAAGCAGATACCATTGAAATTGTTGCTTCAAATGGTCCAGTTCTAAGTCTTGTAGGTATTTATAGACTGTGCAGAGAGATTTAAAATGCACCTGATTCCTGAAAGGCAGCCAGTGCAGTCTTTTGATTTCCCTGGAAATTGACGCAAATTTAGAAGTGGCGGTAAGCAATCTAATGGCCGCATTTAGCAACATTTGGAGTTTATTAAGAAAACGTTCTTGAATATTCAAGTAAAGACTGTTGCAGTAGTGCAGCCTTTATAGGATAAGTGCCATGACCACTGTCCACCAACTGTCGGCTGGCAAAAAGGTCAATATTTTCTTGATTGTTCTAAGAACGTACGAGGTGGCGGATGTCACTGCATTAACTTGGTCACCAAAGTTGAGCTTGTCATCTACTATAACTCCCAAATCTTTTATTTTCCTGGTGGGAGTAGGAAGGGTGCCTAGAGGATCTGGCCACCAGTTTGGGGTCCAGAAGTTGGGATTGTTTCGGAATAGGATGACCTCTGTTTTATCTGAATTGAGCTTTAGACAGTTTTGTGACATCCATCTCCCGACCACTTCCTTACAGTCATGGAACCGTTGGCCTATTCCCAATTCCTGTACTAACAGCAGAGACACCACAATTTCTGTGTTGTCTGCGTATGAGTTAAGGTAAAAGCCATAGGAGCTGATCAGGGGGGCCAAAGAGGACACAAACACATCAAAAAGTGTGGGGCTCAGGGATGACCCCTGCGGAACTTCCCAGGGCAGGGTGAACATTTTGGAGTAGAATTCGCCCAATGACACAATTTGTAGTCTGTCAGTTAGGAAGGATTACAAGAGCTTTCATGCTTTATCCTGGACTCTGCAGGCCAACAAATGAACCATCAGCATATCGTGGTGGACCATATCGAAGGCCGCGGAAAGGACCCACAAGATCAAAGGGGCCTTCCCTCCCTGATCCACGGATATCCTAATATCTTCAGTGGATTTTATGAGAGAAGACTCTGTACTGTGTCCTTCCCTGAAACCGTATTTAGTGAGGTCCAGTGCTATAGTTACATCTAGAAAAGTTGTGAGTTGCACATTCATTGTTTTATCCACAAGTTTTGCTGGGAGTGGGAGACGTGAGATTGGTCGGAAATTGTTAGGATCCATAGGATCCAAACTCAGCTTCTTTAACAATGGCAGTATCGAGGCTATCTTCTAGAGTTTAGGGAAGTGCTCTGCTTCAAACATTGCATTGAATAGGGAGGTGAATGAGAGGGCACCAGGTCCTGGGGCCAGCTTGACCACAGAGACTAGACAGGGATCGTAGGGCAAGTCTGATCTTGCTGACATGAGGAGCCTCTGAATGTCACTTGTAGATAACGGCGCAAATTTGGCAAAGGTAGGAAGGGAGTCGGAATCAAGCTTTTACCTCTCACTTGGGACAGCCGTCCTTACTGAGGTTGGACCATTAAATGCCAAGAAGATGACCTCTACTTTATTCAGGAAGAAGATGGCGATTTCCTCACAAAAGTCCTGGCTCGTCTGAATTTTAGCTGGGCAGGGGGATGCCAGGCCATAAACAGTTTTGAAGAGCTCTTTAGCAGAAATTGTGGCTAAATTAATTTGATTTGCTAAAGAACTTTTGCTTTGCACTGAATAGGAGTTTTTTATAGATCACGAGGCTCTGTTTATATGTCATTTTCTCTACTTCCTTGTATTCTTTCCTCCAGTTCCGCTCTAACCGTTTGCATATTAGTTTTTGATTCCTAAGTTACTACATGTACCAAGGAGCGGAGGGTTGTGATTTTTTAGAAAACAATGTTTTTACTGGGGCATGTTTCATACAAGCTGACTCCTTCCAGTCAGTATATTGGATGGCAGCCTCCTCAACTCTGGGAGGCATTGGGCCTGTGGTTGTGATAAGTATTTCTTCTAGATCTGTCCCCTCAATTTTGTTCCAAGCTGTAATTTCCAACTGCCTTTCAGGGCCCCCTCCCACCGAGCGATGATCCGGAAGGACAAACTCGAATTGTACATCTGCATGGTCTATCCATACAAGTGGTCATAGACCAGTGAATGAAAGATGTGTGTGGTTGTAAAAAATACCAACCAGAGTGTGCCCTGCCACATGGGTAGGGCCTGTTACATGCTGTCTAAGGTCGGCGCTGTTCATCATGTCTATAAGTGCCACAGTATCAGGTTCCGTTTGTGCTTCCAGGTAGTAGTTAAAGTCCCCCAAGATAGTAAAGGAGTTGGTGCAGAGCCCTTCTTCCAGCAGGTTTCCTACTGAATTTATAAAGGAGCTGCTCGGTCTTGGTGGTCTATATAATAAAATGCCGTTAAAAGTGTGGTGGCGAGTTAAGCTAAAGCTGAGTTTGATGCTGTGTGAAAGACCGCATTAAATCGAATTGTGGTAATTAACTGCTAATCCTCCACCTTTCCTAGTTGGCCTGTTGAGCATGTGGCATAGGAACCCCGGTGGGGTGGCTTTAACTAGATCTGGTCCTGAAGCTTCATCTGTTCAAGCCAATTTTATGCCCCCCCCCCCCCCCCCCCCCCTATCAGTGTTGCACACTCAGTACTGTGCTTCACCAGGGCTCTAGTATTAAATGGTATGTATTTTAGCACCTGCTTTCCAGGCTACCCTGTAGTTATCATTTTATTCTTAATGGGCTTGATGGTGTGATATATAAAATTAGGCTAGGTGATCTTACAGATAGGGCAGGTGTGACTAGAGGAAATGAGGGCCTTGAAGTAAAGGTGCGCCATGCGCACCCAGTAGCCCTGTCCATCATGTTCAGGTCTACAGTGGTTCAGGCTAGTAAATATAACTTTTCTGAAAGTTCTATTTCCTAATTAGTTAGAAAAACCGACTTTACCCAAAAATTGGATTTTTAAAGACAGAAAAAGATATTGAATAACTAATTCAAGTTCACATGTAACATTTAATTTTCGCTGCTTTATGTGTCATTTTTACACCTGATACAATGGCCTTACAGTAAAATTAAATATGGCAACAGAGGTGTTACGCCAATGTTAACTTTTGTTTTATAGGTCGGATCACATATACTGGGAACTGGATAGCAATGACTGTCGGTAAAAATGCTGTGGAATTCTGAGGTTGTCAATAGAATGGAATGCGGGCATAGCCGCGGTTGCAGTCGGGTGGTGTATGTTGGTGGAGATGGATGTTTCTTACTCGTCCTGTCTTCTTTGCACTTAATAAAGGACCTTAATACTTACTGAGAGTGCATCCTTGCAGTGGCGAGGAGATGGACTGGGACAGGATGAGTCCCCCACGCGTTGTCTCCTCATTTCTTCCGAAGGCATCTGCATCCCTGCATTGCTGTTCTGCCTGAAGACCTGTTCTTTAAGTCTGGCTGGAGGGTTGTTCCCGAACCGTTCCTAGTTGTGGCATCTTCCTGGGCTTCGATCTCCTAAAACTAACAACAACAAAAAATCCAGGAGGCGTTATTATCAAAACCTAATCTCACGTTGAAGAAGGCTGTAGAAATAGCTTCTAGGATAGAGAGCACTACATCCTTCATGAGTCAAATGACTGTGTCAGATGAGAAATCTCAACCTCAAGATGTTTTAGCTGTGAAATCCAAGTATATGAAGACAAAGGGCAAGGAAGACACTGGAAACACATCAGACAAGTCCCTTAAAAGGCATCCATTCAGATAATTAGAGTGTTATCGATGTGGCAGTCCATTTCATTTGGGAAATGTCATTGTATGTTCAGCTAAGGACCGTACATGTGCCAAGTGTATGGGTAAAGGTTACTGTGCCAAAGTTTGCAGATCTTCAAATAGAGTACAACAAAAAAAGATGTGGGGTCTTGCAAGGGTGGTGAGGATGAGTACTACACCAGTGATGAAGGTTAAGTGCTCATGGTGAAGGATGTGCCTGCAGCCGATACAGCATGTCGTATTGGCCCAAATGATTTTGTGAGGCCGTTTTGCATGGTGAGCATTAATGGAATTGATGTGAAGTTAATGGCGGACTCTGGTTCACCTGATACAATGTTGAGTGAGAAAGCTTGGCATAACCATTTTGAAGGAGTTCAACTGTCTGATTCTAAAGTTCGGCCAGTGGGAAGCTCATTGATGTTGTGGGTGAATTAAATGCCACCTTGAAGTTTCAAACTAACAGTACAGATGGGGTTGTATATGATGCCTGGGGTGACTTGTGTTTGCTAGGTTGGTACGACCAGAAGAACCTATGCATTTTGCTTGACCCCAATAATCCTGCTCAGGTGGTGTTACGGAACAGCTATTTACCCATTTTGAATGTTAAACCAATAAACAATTGGGATATGCAGTATCCAGAAGTTTTTCAAAAAGGTCGGGGTACTCTGAAGGAATGCTGACTCCGAAACATGTTGACTTTTAATACAGTGGTTTGATACCCTAACACGTATCTATCTAAACCACGCCCTGCACTTTTATTTTAATAATACCAGCCGGGGATTTAATAAAGTTTTTTCTCCCACGTGCCAGGTATTTTTTTAACCACTCACCTCTTCACCTCACCTCACTCACACTTTTGTAATAAACACACACCCCCACACATAGTTCACTTCAAGTGCTCCTGCGTATCCGCGAGTCGTAGCACGCCGCATCCCGTAGAGGGGTGCGAAGGCCCCGATGATGAAGCATGACACCAAGGGGCCTGTTGGTGTGTGAGGGGCATTTAAACAACACTGTGTGTTCCCCATCACTCTAGGGATCACTATCACTTTGAGTGGATTCCACTTTGTTTATTCATATGACTCGGGAGACTGAATCCACTGACTCTCTCTCTCTCCCCCCTCCTGTTAAAATTTGTGTCAGGTCTTATCCATTTTAAAAGCAAGAGGTTTAACACTCAGTGTGGAGAAATGTAAGTTCAGCTCCGCTAGCATTGATTATCTAGGTTATAGGCTATCTGCCAAGGGTATATAACCCAAGTTAAATTTGGTCAAAGCCATTGATGATTTTGACCAGTTCAGATCCTTCTTAGGTCTGATAGAGTTCTCTTCTAGATTTATTCCGCAGTGTGCTGGGAAAAGTTATCACAAGAGGAATTTGTTAAAACAATTGAACATTTGTGTGGTGTAATCTATGTGATCAGGAATTTGGGCTCATCAAAAAGGAAATAGTACATGCCATTCCTTTGAAACCCTTCAATACATGTTATGAAACTGTTATTATGACGGACTTCAGCCAGATGGGAAAAGGTGCTGTTCTCATACAAAGTAGGGAGGGCAAAGATGAGGTGGTAGCTTTAGCTTCAAGGAGTTTGAAAGGTGCTGAGTCATCCTATTCACTGATCGAAAGGGAAGCTTTAGCATGTTGGTGGGGTATTGTCCATTTTAAAATGTAGTTGTGGGGCTCTCATTTCATTGTTCGAGTTGATCATAAAGCTTTGGTTCATTTATTTACTACTAAAGCATTGGAACAAGCCTCACCTAGGATTGCCAAATGGCAGTATAGACTTCAGGAATATAATTATCCTATGGAATATGTTCCTGGTGCCCACAATGTGTTGGCTGATTGCATGTCTCGCCTTCCCAGTCACGATATGGGGAAACATCAGAGGAAATGGACACTGATCTTGTGTGTGCTGTTGAACAGCTATGTGATGGTGCTATATTGGAAAATGAGTGGCTCACTGCGTGTGATTCAGATGAACAGATGACTGAGGTGAAAGAAGGTATACAGCAAAGGTGGTCTCAGTGGAAGTCTGATGGGGAGAAAAGTGATACCTACAAACATGTCTTTGAGGAGTTGTCCATCATTAACAAACTCCCATACTGGTCCAATGCCTCAGTCGTTCCTGAGGGTATGAGGAAAAGAATCCTGGTTTTGGCTCATGAAGGGCACATCAGTATGCGTGCAATGAAAAGAAGGATTAGGGAGTGTTCCGGGTGGCCAGGTTTGGACAGGAGTGTTGAGCACTGAAGGTATGAGGAACAGAATCCTGGTTTTGGCTCATGAAGGGCACATTGGTATGTGTGCAATGAAAAGAAGGATTAGGGAGTGTTCCTGGTGGCCAGGTTTGGGCAGGAGTGTTGAGTATTTTGTCAGAGATTGTGTCAGTTGTGCCAGCAGTGATAAGTGTCAAGTTACCATTCTTAGTTCTGTAGAAGTGATTGAAGTACCCAATAAGCCATGGGGGAAATTAGCCATTGACATCATTGGTCCCATGGTTCTTTCTGGAGGCATGTTGGAATATGGTATTGTTGTTATGGATTTACATAGCCATTGGCCGGAAATTGAGTTTGTCCAATCTCCTAATACTTCCAAGATTTTTGAATTTTTGGAATCCATTTTTCTTAAGAATGGCATTCCTGATTGACTTTTATCAGGCAATGGTTGTCAATTCAGTTCTGCCCAATTTTCTGATTTCTTAAGTTTCTTGGGTATTAAGCACCTCAAGACCTCTTTATATCACCTGAGAATTAATGGCCTCGTAGAACGTTTTAACAGAGTTATCAAAGACAACACACAGTTAGTCAGGTCTAGTGGTTTGAATTGTAAGGAAGAGTTACGGAAGTTGTTATGGGCTGCCCGCACTACCCCCAATGCGGAAACAGGTCTATCTCTCTTTGCATTATTATGGGGAAGGGTGCCAGCATCCAAGATGACAAGGCAGTGGATGGGGCAATTCACCATTTCCAAGCAGAGGTTGGAAGACTTAGGCAAGAAAAACCAGCAAGCTCAAGACAGATATGTGGGTGTTTGGGTGAGAGAGTCCAAGGTAGTTGTTGGTGATTTTGTCAGAGTCAAAATCCCAGGGTTATCGCCAGGAAGAAATTCAAGTTTTCCTCCCCACAAAGAGTTGTGGATGTGGGGAAGAAAGTGGTCAGATTGCAAAATGGGAAGTGGTGGAACAAGGACTAAATTGCCATTGCACATGATGTCGGCAAGAGCAGTGTTGGTTCAAGTGTGGAGAGTGGGGAAGATGACATGGTCGGCTGGGGGAAGAGGAGGGTTTCCATAAGGAACAGGAAACGACCTTCCGAGATGTGTGATTTTTTTGCCTTGATTGTTAGGTTGTTCTATGTTTTCCCTTCTTCTCTTTTGTTTTTTTCTTTTTCTTTGATTTATATAAGGGGTAGGTTTTGTACTAATCCTGTACATGACATTGGGGAGTGAATTGCAATTGCACTTTTATGTTTCTCCCTCTTCTTCTTGTCTCTTTTTCCAGGAAATGCCTTGTTGTATTGCAATTCATTGGTATATGTAAGGCGGAGGATGTGTTGGGTCTTACATTCTGTGGAACTTTGGGGTTGTCAAGGGACGGGAATGTGGGAATAGCTGCGGTTGCAGTCGGGTGGAGATTGATGTTTCTTGCTTGTCCTGTCTTCTTCTTACTCAATAAAGTACCTTAATACTTACCGAGAGTACATTCTTGTAAATGATGCAGTGTTAAAGTTAAAAATTATCTGCAAGTGACTCCCCCAAAAATTAAAAACTTGGCATCCAAAAAAGAGTCACTTCGCAACAATAGTTTAATAAAAATGTCACTCCGACTAGTTTTTGTTTAGCACTAACTTGCCACCCACTGTAAGAAGTTATAGAAAATGACCATGCTCCGACTCTCATTTGTGCTCCCATGCAACTCTACAAGTTATGCGGTATCCTCCTGGCAGTATCTAAATGGAGCACAACAGGCCACTTATGCGCTCTAGACATTCTTCCACTGTGCCATCTCCAGCTCCTTGCAAAAAGCGGTGAGCGTGGTCATAGTCAGTACATTATAATCATTCCTTTCATTAAACCAGCAAGAGGTGGTGGGGAGTATAAAAAAGGTATCATGCAAAATTGTTACTAGCCATAAAACTTCACATCCAGACTAAACAGATTGAATATTCATAAAAGTTAGAGGATGATATATGAGGAATCAGTTTTAAAATCAACCTTAATTTTTAATTGGCCCCAATTAGAAAGTATTTACAACATTCCAAGTCCAACAGTGTTAACAATAGTCCAAGAGGCATAAAAACCTCAGACCCTTTCCACTGACAAAAAAAGGAAAATGACTCCTGCAGCGCTTCTTTTTGGGTGAAGAGAATCCCCATACTCTAGACCTGGAAGCTTCGCTCTGTCCTTCCATGGTGGGAAGCAAGCTTGCCTGGTCAGGTGCAAGTGTGTGCCCGCTCCCCAGGAGAAGTAGTCTGTCGCAGACGGTAAGCTACGAGGCGCTTTATATGGCCTGCAGACAGTGAACACGTTGACTCCAACAACTCCTTATTCCAAGGAGTTGAGAGGAATTCATCAGCCTTGCTTGTCGGAAACGACATCCATCCACTTACTCTATTCTGAAATGATGCCTGTCTTAGCTTGATTGGCGCTCAGTCCCCAAAATTCTCTGTCACTCTTTATGCTGCATGATGTGCTTTGAGCACAGGATCATTCAATGACGTACCCCATAATTCGGCATTTCTTAGGGAATTCTGTAACGCGGATTGGTGGACTTTTTAAATCCTATAAATAAAAAAAGTCATGATTGTGTACCAGGTCACTTTTAAAATAGGATGGGCATGATGAACGGATTGCCTTGCTGGCGTCCAAGTCACTGTCCTGCTGACCTTCGAGATAGGTAGAGTGACTCTTGAGAAAATGCTCGTTGGTTCTTTCTGTATTTGTTTATGGTAGAACCCTGCTCTTGGGAGCCATGGAGGGGATACAGTGACCACAGGATGAGTCGGCCCCTATAATTAATGAATCTAGAAACAGGGCCTGAATTATACAAATCCACACATCTGCCCTGCGCCTAACCCACTGTAGTTATATTTACAGTCTCAACTCTCACTTAGTTGGGAAATGAAAGAATTCAAGCCAGCGCCAATATTTAGTTTTTACGGACAGTCACAATTCACAGCACTGAGAATGATACTGAGCACAGCTTGCTTTTAATAAGAAGTTATATTAAGATTTCGAGTTTAGCTGGAAGTTGTATGCACGTGGCCACCTGTGCTCCACACATAGCGCAGCTGGGGCCTGCCACAGTTTAAATACACATTTTCAAGTTCTACCCTTGGTGATCGCTGGTTGGCTTGGCCAGGGGGACCACTGCTAATTGCCTGCTGCTGCAGAGGTCTACTCGCTTGGACTGGATGCGAACTTCTATATGCCAAGCTCCGCAGAGGGAGAGGAGGCTGGGCGACGGAGGCGCTGATCCCGAGCTCTGTACTCGGACTCAGAGAGAAGAAGGGAGATGGCGGAAAGGGAAAGACGAGGTGCTACTGATTGAGCAATGGAGAAGGGGAGACGGATCGAATAATGAAAGGGAAGGGAAGAGATTGATGTAGTGATGAGAGAAAGAGAGAGGGGTGGGGTGGGGTCAGATGGGCCAGAAGGAAAGCAGGAGGATGGAGTAAGGAGAAAAAGAAGGGGTCAGAGAAGTGGAGTTATGAGAGACAGATGGGTGACAAATGGATGAGTTTATGGGAGAGAGAGAGACCGAGAGAGAGAGAATAAGGGGAGATTGCTGGATTACTGAGAGAGAAAAGCGAATAAGAAGAAACGTGGTACACGGTGAGAGTAATAATGGTTGGCGTATTGAGACTGTGAAGGAGAGAAATCCTGGGAATGCAGAGAGGGAATCGGATGGGTTACTGAGAGGGAGGACGGGAACCGGAGAGATGAATGACATAGATTGTCGTCTTTATAGTAGAATCCAGAGGGAGGGTTGTAGCCTCAGGTGTGAGGGGCGGACTCCTCGCACCGCTCGGAGCTGGTAGCAGCGCTGTGCGGTGCTTCAACTCCTGCACCCCCATGCGGGAGAGCTTGGCACTAGATGGATGGCTGGCCCTTTGCCTGGGATCACATGACCGCGCCGCACGCGCCGGGACATTCCAAATTTAGACCTGCTGCGTCAGGTGAAACAAAGGTATTTTAGGACATTTGGAGCTACGTTTCAGGTGGCTTTACTTTCATTTATTTGCTTTTCCCTCCGGAACTGCTTATGTAAGGATGCAGGCTTCGCCGTCTGCGCGCCGCGTAGCTGTGGCTGGCTGCTGGGTCCTAGTTCAGGGTACGGCAAACTAGAGATCAGTACCCTGCTGCGAGGTCCGTACCCTGACACGACGCCCGTACCACGAAGGTGGGAACAGGTATTACTTTTTCCGCTGTTGGCACAGTTGGATGAGAAAGGCGAGGCTTTAATAGTGGTGTGGGATAAGAAGTTATTTAACAGCCTAATATAGCTCATTATCTTGGACCATAACACAGAAAACAATTGATGACGTAGATTTAAAAGTAAGTAGCACCCTGGTGGCTTACAAGACCTACTCCTAGAGAGTCTGGGGTACAAGGGTAGATAACTGGGTTATTCATTTGGAATGAAGTGGCATCTTAGGCCATGAGATGCCACTGGGGGAAACATCACTTACAACGCATTTATTACAACGCACTACCATTACAACGCAACCATTACAACGCAAACCATTACAACGCATTGCGCTGGGGGGCGCTCTAGGATAGGGAATATATTTAATTTACTATCCAACACCTTCCCTACTATCCACGGGGACTGGAGTTGGAATAGTAAATTAAATAAATCACTATCCAGCGCTTAAAAGCACTATGCGTTGTAGTGGTATGCGATGTAAAAACCGCGTTGTAACAGCAGGCGTTGTAATAGCCTGCGTTGTAACGACACCAATCCGCCACTGGTAATCGACACTTTGACCACGCACCACAACTTCATTACATTGTGTTGTGGCTCCAGCGTGCCAGCACCAGGTAAGCACATGTTTTTCTTCATCCTGAGAAGGCTTGAAATAGGGATCGCACAATATTCTAGTTCAATGTCCGTTTTTAGGTCGAACAAACTACACAACACGTGCTGTCTTCAGCCAAGTATATTGTGACTTACCAATAATTGAGACTTGGAGACAGCCATTTGTTTACCATTGGTTGGTGTCCTTGTCAATCTTATTTGCTTGCTTTTATTCGTGTCCCTGCTTGTCAATTTTGTGTTTGCCCCTCTCATGGGGCTTTGCCTATTTACAATGTCTATGATTTGCCGGCACCACTGCTTCCGCTGCTTGCTTTTCAAGTAATCATTTTTTATTTTGTGTGAAGCACTGCTTTAGAGTTCATGTGCTTTCAAAGTGCCTCCCTCGTGTACTCTCTCCCTTGTACTCCATGTTGCTCGCTGTTGCCTGCCTGCTTCTTCCCATCTCCCTCTTGCACTTTGCATGTGTGCATTGGGAAACAGCATTTACAGCGCTGTCAAATCAAGGCAGTGCCATTACAATGCAGGCACTACAACGAATGCGTCGTTACCATGCGTTCCATTACAACGCAAGTCATTACGACTTGCTTTAGGGAACTCATTGTTGGATTTTAAATCCAACATCTTCCCTACTGTTGCACCGACTGGGGTTGGAATAGTAAAATATACTTTTCCAAGCTCCAGCACTTCCCTAAAGCAAGTCGCTGTATCAACTTTTGTTGCAATGGAAGGTGTGGTAGCAACGTGAGGTTCTTAATATATTGTCTCTGGCTAATAATTTCCCACCCTTACCCTATCAGCCTAGGTCCCCTCTACTTATTGTGTCACCCCATCCCCCCATTCTATTCTGTCATTTCGGCCCCCTCCAACTCACCCTCTTTCTTTCTTTTTTGGGTAATGCCCACCTTCTTCCACTTGCATTTCCCTTTCCCCTCACTCTCCACTGCTGTCCTTCACTTTCTCGCCTCCCCTCCCCCCCCTCACTAACTAATTTTGCATTCCTCCAGTTCTAAAATTATCCCATTACCTCATTGTGTTAAAGATAATTTGAAATTCTGTATCACCAAATCCTGTAAAGCGCTCTGAAACTGTCGGGTCCAGCCAGCTCTACATAAAACCTTTAATAAATAAAAAACGTGTTCATTGTTTTGCCCGCATAGTTAAGGCATGCGTTCTAAACGCATGCGTGAATAGGTGGCCTATTCATGTGCATCTCCCCATTGCTTCCCTCACCCCTGCTCTCAGTGTTGCTTTCTTCCAACCCCCATGTTGCTTTGGCTGCCTTTCTCCCACCCAGTTCCTTTTGTGTCCCCTCCAGCCTACCTCCCGGTTGGTTTCATGTCCCTTCCCACGTTGCTTCAGCTCTGACCCCTCACCTTCTCCATGTTGCTTCACTGTTCTCCCATTCCCCATCTTGCCTTCCTGCTTTAAAAACAAAAAAATGCTTTTGAGGGTTTTCTTTTATTTTTAGTTACCGATCCGACTCGGATCGGTAACTAAACAAAATGCTCCTGCATCCTTTTTGTAAGAATGCACACACGTGGTTTGGCAGCTACCAAATGACTTGTGTGGCCACCTCAATGGCTTTTGTGTTTTTTTAACTTAGCCACTGTGCACATAATTTCGGATAATGTGTAGCATGACTAAAACTATTGGCAAAGCCAAATGGTTACAAAGGTGAGGCCTATTGACTTTGCCAATGCTTGTGTAGGTTTGTGTTCTGACAGTGCAGCTGTTAAAATAGATCTCTTGCTTAACAATAAATAGTAGCTGGCTTGGATTCACCCGATTCAGAATTGGCTTTCTTCAGCCAGCCTCTTTCAGCCATTGCCTTTAGACTTTGTCAATCAAGTCTTGGCTCAACCCTGAGAAGTATTTATCCCCTCCCTTATGCTATTGGCTGTTTGGGTGTATCCTTTCTCCTCCACTTAAGTGCATGATTTGACCTGCACAAGGGATTGCTTTACTTTTATAGTCCTCAATGTTGTCTCTTGTTGGCTCCCTTAAATGTGTCTCGCTCTTAATAATGAGCATGCATTAATTCATCAACCCAAGACATATACTCTTTGCCAATGTTTGTTTTATCTTGCCAGGGCGCAGCCCTGCTAGACACGAATTGACTTAAAGTACTGACACCTGTACAGGATTGAGCTTGCTGCTAGCCTCTATGCAATTGTCATGAACATTTTACTTCACTGTTGATGCCAATCTGTTCTCATATGCAAAGTGTTCTCAAATCAGCAATTAGTTCAACTGAAGGCTCAAATTGTCAGGAACCCGGTAATTGTGATGTGATGCGGATCAATCCTTCCTACTCTGTTGTGTCACTGACATGCACATCCAACACAGAGGACCGGAAAGTGAGATTGGGAAGGGAGAAAGAAAGGAAACACAGCTGCTCCACTGTCTCTTCATATCTGGACCAATGGCGTGATGGTATCCAGAACCCTCCCTCGTGGCAGATGGTGTTCAAGGGGTAAATTCATAGCCGGTGTAATGCAGTACCCCAAAACTCAGGTAATAATAATCACATTTGACTGCCCTGTACACTGAGGAAATATCAGAAACACCACAATTTCCCCATTCTTGGTACTTCCCCCAATAAGGCTGTGAGTATCACTGCAGAAGACATTCCCAACAACAACAAGAAAGCCACTACCAGCAAAAGGAAGAAGTGGTGACAGCAAACCTGTCTTACTAAGCAGGAGTAAAGGGAAACTGAGGGACAAGCAAAGGGAGAACAACAAAAAGCATGTAGGATGAAAAGCCCTTGTGACAAACTTTACGAAGTAGTCGAAAATCACAAGAAATCGCATAGTTGCAAGGCAGTGAGCAGTGAATTACTAGCTTTCTTGTACAGCTGTATTAGCGCAGACTCAGAAGCAGAAATCAAAGAAACTCTAACTCCTACTACGGTGTTAAACCATTAGACCACTCGCATGTCGCATTATCGGCAGCATTCTATTCTCCATAATCCCAACCTCTTTCTGACACAAATATCATGCTACTCTTTGCTTCTAATATCTTGAATCATAAAGAGCGTCATGTGGAACTGTCCCTTTTACATTAAATGTGTTCCCTGAAGGAAAATTGTGTCTGGATCTTGATTTCTGATATATCTCCATAACCTATGCCTCTGGTTGGGAGAATTTCGACCCCTCACTTTAAGCGATCTGAGCTTTGTTGGGAATCCTCAATTGCCCCTTTCGAAAGTTATCGATTTGCTCTAACGCCTGTGCTGCACCATTTCCCCTTTCCCTCTAACTACTCCAACATCTACTGAGCCAACCTGGCCCAAAAATACCCTTCTAATGGGACCTCTTTGGTAACCCCTGCAAAACAGAAATACTTCCTGTTTCCCTTCATCACAATAGCTAAAGAGTGTGCATCCTACTGTCAATTCTGTGTATTTTAACTACTCTCTGTCCACCAAACCGTTACTCCACTAAGACCCGCTCCTCCCTCCTCACCAAATCTTATATTGGCTATTGGTTCTGGGCTCTGTGGTAGTTTCTGAGCAGGTTCCATGCCTTCTGCTCTTTTGGTACCAGGTTCCAGCTCAGTGATCTGGATGCAGAATCCCTTATCTCTTTCTGACCAGGGTCTGAGCTTTTCAACAAATTTAATTAACAGAGGTTTCTTTTTGACCAGCTTCCAGATTTCCAGGTCTGTTACCGACAAGGTTACAGGCTCTGTAAGCATTTTCGGACAGTGTTCCAGGCTTTCTGATTTCTCTCTAGACACCTTCAAGTTCTGCTACCTTTTCAAACCAGGTTACTGACCCTGCCCTCTCTTTTGGACAGATTCCTGATCTATTGTAACATCAGAAGCCTCTGTTCACCTCCCCTTCCCTCACAGACACATATTTGTCGCTGGTGTTGCAACCCACCCTCACTGCCTGCAGCTGTACTCGACACCTGGGTGGTTGCCAGGGTATCTAGGGGGCGTTAAGCCAACCCTAATGAAAAGTCTTCTAATTTGCTGCATATGCCAGTAAATATTGAGGAATCCAAGGTGGGAGGGGGGCTGGGTGGGAGGAGGAAAAAATTCTCCACATATGTCCTGTTTTGGGACTGAAAGTAATCAAGCCCCCTCAGGCTAATATCCATCCCCATAAATGACCAGAAACAGATTGAGTGGCCTCACTATTGAAAGTCTAACTCCTCCTTAGACAGAAAGCTCAGAGTATTTAGCGCGTAATGCATACGCCGTGTGGTGGTCCAAACATTCTGGCAAGGCTGCCTCCACCTCGTCTCCTTCCACATTCTTGCTAAGGGCTCGACTGACCGACTGCTCCCAGATGCAAAAGACCAATCAGGACATTATGATACAGAAGAATTCTCATAAGGCAGTAGTGTTGCTAGGCAATAGGGGAGGGTATTGGTCAAATTCTAGACTGCTGGCACATGATTGACTTCCCACAGACTTAGCGGCCTGTCAAAGGCACCAGCCTGTCTGCATACCCTGCAGTGTCTCAGAGAACAAGCACCGTTGTCATTAAAATAGATGCTCTGTGTTCTTTTTAGATCGACCCTTTATATGCCCTATATTTACATTAGTACACTTGGTTTTGTATTTATTTCGGAACGTAGAAGGTAGAAATGCACCAGCTTAATCCTACCTTGACATACACACTGATGCATTATGGGTATTTTGTTATGGCACCTTAATATACGTCTAAAGTTAAGAGCAGCGTAGTGTCTTTGAAATCATATTCAACCCAAATCCCCATCATAAGCTGCTCAGAGTATTCGAGGGTGGGTGGGGTGGGCATACGGTGTCTGTTGTGACTCTGGGCAACCGTCCAACCTCCTAGAGCACAGGTGGGGAGTGAACTTTAAATACATTGGAGCATGGGGAAGGAAGTTCATGCATGGAAATGCTGAGAACAATGAGGTCTGTTCCAGTTTCAAAGCACATGCACCCCTCTCAACTTTAAAAAGCACCAAAAGAAGTACCTTCCACCAGGAATACTTGAGCACGCCCTGTTAATGCCAGTTGCTGAGTTGTTGTTTTTGGTTCATTTTGTACACGGTTTTAAGCCTATAATAATGTCGATCTTTTATTTCATTTTACTGCACATTTTTACTTTTTGCAGTTGATGTTTTATTGATTTTTGTTTATTATAGCAGCTTTAAGTTGCCTTTGATAACAGTTTTGAGCTGTGCGTGATGAGAAATAAGAACAGAAACAAGGGGGTGTTGCAATAGTTGCACCAGAAAAGCGAGACCTGAGTCGACCTCCAATTCTCTTTATAGTTCTTGTGAGCTCTGTGCAGACGTTTGTAGTGGAAACTGGTCCAAGCATGCAAACACAACCCTTACTGAAACAGATGTAATATCATTTCGCAGCCCTGTCCAAAAGAGAACTCGATTCAAATCCCCGGGAGGGAGACATATATTATTTGTGTGCATTTGCTTGCCCTTTTATACATTATATTCAAAAAGAAAACAGCAAATCCTAACTTGTAAAGATATACCTACATATGGGTGCATTTACCACTCTTTGAACTACACATACATTCCGAGTAGTACACTAAAGGGCACATTTACTATTATTTCATGCAACTTGCTGCATTGCATTGTATGAAAAAGAGAGGGAAGAAATAGTCCATAATTTCCAAAGATATCGAGCATTTCTGCTCTCTGCCTGCGCTGTGGCACAGTGTACTGCCAATATTGGCACCCTCGCATCAGAGTGCAGGGGGGCCTGTGTTACTGGCAGGATTGTTTTTATGCAAGAAGGGACATCTTCCTGCACAAAAACAATCCTTAGAGACGTATTCCTCTTTCGATGTGTGGCACATAATGCAACACACATGGAAAGAGGCAGTAATAAGAAGAAATAAAGATATTTCTCCTCGTTATGTATCTGTCAGGAAGGTACACCATTTTGACCCAAACCCAGATTTTCAAGTCTTTGTAAATTTGGTTTGTATCAAAATACATGAGTAGATGTATGGGAACTCCCATGCTCCAACCGCGTAACACGATCCGAACGCAAGACATTGCTTTGCGCTGTGTTGCATCACTTTGTATTGACTAAATGCTTTGCATGGCTGGGTAAATACTAAAAATCCTTTTGTGTCAGGGTTGCGCTACAAAAGTGATGCAACCCTGGCACAAAACTGTAGTAAATCTGGGCATAAGCGCAGATTTTACAGGCATAGTACTGAGAATATGACATCTACCCTGGGCTGCCATTGTGCATAATTGTAAATAGTTTAGAATTACCTACAGGAAGAATAGAGCCTGTTCTGAAAATACACATTTTTTCCTCCTTTCTCACCTAGGGGAAACTGTTTCTCTGTGGAAAAATCCATTCTCCTCCACTCTACAAAATCTAGGGGGAATAATGTTTATGAAGTAGGAGGGAAAGAGAAGATAACTTACCTCGGCACAGCTCAGAGTGTCTGTGGCTGCCTGGCAGGCTGCGCAGTGGCATGTGATGGGTAAAGGGCTAAGGTGGTATCACGGTAGGAAAACTGCATTCCAATGGACAACAACTGTAATTTTAGAATGTGTTTAGTTCGAGGGAGAAACTTGTACAATCTCACCGTATCTGCCAAGCCAAACGGTGTCTCCACGTGAATAACACAGCTTGGCAAATTAAGTGATCCACGCTATTGTGCTCAAAAGGGCTCTTAGGATTGAGGTTATCAAAATGATAATTTTTTATAGGACAGTAATTAACGAAAGCACATGGGGTGCTCGAACAGGAATGGAAAAGAGTCTCGTGTACACATACAGAAGTGATAACGCATTCTCAGCTTCGTTGCTGATATCCTTTGATGACCTGTGCCCATAACTGAGCCCAGTCCTGAGCCTGGCGACTGTGCCCGTCGGAATGAATGGGGCGATACAAAAGGGGATGATGGATGGAGCGTTGGAGCCAATCAAACACTCACCCCCAGTCAACTGATCTGGGTTTAATCCATCACCGTTCTTTAGCTCACTCAGCCACCCCAGTTCAGACATGGCCATATGCAAAACAGTCTGACCCTGTGCCTCATGGGAACAGTCCAGCCCAGTTGACTGGAGGTGAGTGTTTGATTTGCTCAAACGCTCCGTCCATCATCCCCTTTTGTATTGCGTCGGAATGAATGGGCCACTTGTAATGAGGGCCTTCATGTCTTGTAAGCCCACCCTATGTACCACAGGCCTCTAGTGTACCAAATGTGCTTCAAGTTACCCAAATACATATTTTATTATATAAACATAAGTTATACAGACGATCATTTAGCAAATACCAGATAACCATTTTATGCAGAGGACATTATACACAGGCCCCCATGGTAAGAGTGCAATATGCTGAACGATGGTGCATACAATAATTACAATTACACAGAGAATGATTGTTAAAATCACAAAGTAAACATTGCTACTTTTGGGAAAGCTGTGAACGGAATATCAGTGAGTCTTTCAAATATGAGATGACAGTGGGGAGAAAAAATGCACTTTTGATGTGATTAGAAATTGTGCTTTACCCATGTTTATGAAATGCGATTGCTCCAGAGTGATGATATATACTTAAGCTTTAATGTAAAGGGATTCTATCTCAAAGTTCACTTTTGTAAGGCTGAATACACTGGGCCATTAACCAAAGAGTGATACACCTGATGTTTACGTCCTGCTGAAAGCTTCAGAACTTCTTGCATGTTTTCAAAATATTCCATGATGCAGAATTAATTACTTGTGAGATGCCTGACATGACGTCTGCCAAGTGGGTTCTTGGATGAGCTCACCAAAATATTGAAGGAGAGGACTTTCGAGTGTTTAGATTCTGATATTATTTTCAATAGCCAGAGATTTATAAGATGTCTGAAGCTCTCTTCATTCCTTTTGTGAGCACATGGGGGTTCTGAATGAGGCTTTAGTTCCATACCTCGTAATGCCTCTGCCCTTCTATTTTTCCAGGTTCATGTCACTTTCTGTTCCTCTCCCTTGTATAAATGGGTATACAATATATAATTATGATATATAATATATTATTATATGGGTATTCCTCCCTGGACTGGAAACAAGCATTCTAGGACCGGTTTTGGACTTTCAGCCCATATCAGCCAGGATAGCTTGACTTTAGTGGCATGGAGAGCACAGGACCCACATCTGGGCCTACCCGTCCCACTCAGCTGGGTCTAAACTGGGGTGGCATGGTAAGCAAACGAACAATGGACTTAACCCAGATCGCTTGACTGGGGGTGAATGTATGATTTATTCAGCATTCCGTCCATCATTTGTTTGTGTAGCACTTTTCACCCTAAGTGGGATTGGTATGCCCAGACTTGGGTCTCTTGCTCACTGTGCCACTGGATTCAAGCTAGTCTGGCTGATGAAGGGTAATACGCAGAAACCAGTCCCAGGATGCTTGTTTCTGGTCCAGGGAGGACTTGGCTTGGCGGTTCTGTCTGGACTGTTCCCACGAGGCACAGGGTCAAGACTGATTTTCATATGGCTAGGTCTAAACTGGGGCAACACAGTGAACCAAAAAACGATGGATTTACCCAGATATCTTGACAGGGGGTGAATGTACGATTTATTTAGCATTCCTCCATTATTTGTTTACGTAGCACTTATTACAAGAAATGCCAGCTTCTGCATTTTCACAATTTTTTAGACTGAGTACATTTTTGTTGCAAGAGCGCACTTTGTGCTGAAAAAAAGAGCACAAAATCTGACATGATGTGAAAAACAGCCCCTCGCATTTAGTTCATTTGTGCTGTTCCTGTGCTTCCACAATTCAATTTTTACTTCAACTAAGTCTCATTTACGCATTGTCATAATGTCATGATCTTAGTCATTTCGCCAATACATTGTAAAGTGAACTGCTGGAAATTACGTGAAATTGTGGCAGCTTATTTCCACAATTTCTCCTTTTCTCTCATCTTTCTTCTTCCTATCTGTACTATTTTTCTCTCCATCATTATGACTTCAACACAGGCTCAAACTCTTCAAGTGTCTCAGAGTGTTCTGCAAGTCCCCATATCATTGGGGCTTTAATACAAGCCCCAACTCTCCCAGCGCCTCGCACCCTCCAATCATTAAGGGTCTAATATAGGCTCCTCTCCACCCAGTGACTCATCTCCCTCCCCCTCATTATGTCTTTTCACAGGCCAAGCTCCTCAGTGGCTCCCAATCATTATTGCTTAAATACAGGCCCCAGCCGTCCCAATGTCTCAGCTCCCTCCCTCAATTAGAATGGTAATACAGGCCCCAGCGTCTTGGCCTCTCGTTCTTTCATCATTTCCCTCAGGGGGCCGGCTGTGTGTCTCTTCATTAAATATTTAAAACACTGCCCAACTTTGGAAGTTTACTGAGCTGGCAAGCAGAGGCTAGTTTTAATTTTTGTTTGTGCTCAGCAGTACAGAGTAAGAGATACTCACGGATGGCTTTCAGTGGGGATTGCTGAACAGAAAATTGTCAGTATTTGCATTACAAAGATCTGACTTGGGACAGACAGCTCTGGTGACGTCTGTGTGGGTTAGTTTTTTTAATATCCCTCCGAGGGCAGCGACGGAAGAACGGGAATATAAACCATTTTATAGTCTAGCTCTGCTCAATGCATAAGTTAATTTCTGCCTTTAATTGCATTTTGTAATTTGTGTTCGTAGTGCTCACTTTGAAGATATCAATATTTATATTTTCTAATGGTCACTTACTTTCAGTTTCTAAATGGGGACGTACATTTATTTCATATTGAGGGCATATTCTGGATTTCATATTGGCGGTGTTAGCTCGGTTGGAAAATAATGTAGATGTTCTCTGTGGGGACAACATTTCAGTTTCCTTTTTAAGGGGAATACAAGTGGGGAAGTTTATCCTTTTGGCTCATTGCTCATTGTCCATTGTCATCCCATCTGTGTCTTCTACGTCAACATGTACCTGACACCCCTCAGCTACCAGAAAGCCACTCGAAACACCGTGCTCCCCAGGGACTACACAGGACTATTTCTTCACTCGCCACTTTCCTTAATAAATCAATTCTTTTCAAAATTTAGTGCCCATGGTGCTCTCTATTGCAATTCCTCATCGTTCCTACATTAAGAGAGTAAACACTATGGAACTAGAACTGCCAGTCACTATGTTTTTTACATACTCCCACAACCATGATAAGAACGTCCAAGGTGACACTAACATGCAAAGATGCTGTGTACAACATTACTGATAGGCTTCAGAAGAGCAGTGGCTAGAAGTAAGGCCCTTTATAGCAGTGCTTCTTCAGAATTTGGTGCTGACATAAACACTTCTCAAACTTACTTGGATCCCTTTGTTATGTATTACAGAGTGACTTTATCACTATAAGTGAGTTTAGTCTGTGGTAGAGAGGGGGCATGATGTAGGATGAGGTATTGTGTGAAGAGCTTCTCTTTGTTAATATTGCTATTTATGATGTCGACATACACCAAGATATATGTACGTATAATAACGAGCTCGCACCTCCATTGTTGAATTCACCTAATATGACCTCCCCCTCAACCCGAGTCAGAAATACGTGGTCAGGCAGGCCCTGCGACCTAGGCCCGAAGCAACTGATTGACAGATGCCAGGTGGGATGACACAACACCCTTAGATGAACAGGCGAACAGCAAAAACAGGATTGATTCCATGAATAGGCAACAAAACCACAATGGTCTCTGAAGATTGGCCCCAAATAAAACACATTTGGCCAGAGGGGCATGCATTCCCAAAACACCATACAGTCAGATGCCACACTAAGTTAGGAACACTCAGCCAGTCACAACACAGCATGAGCACTACACGCAGTAATCACACGCTCCCCATGTCGGACATCTGGACACCTACCAGCTAGCACCGCATTGTGTCCACGCAGGGTCGAAACCCACCTGTGCTTCTTACCAAGTGACCAGAATTATGGCTCCGTTAGTAGGCCGAGATGCCTGTTCTTAAAAAAATGCACTCATCGCTTTATTGCACTTGGTAAAATATATAAAATAACAGTCAAAACAATGTACTTTGAGACATTCTTCAGAGCATGACTCTGTTGCCTGCTCTCCCAGCCATTGCGTTTAATTAAACCAACTGTTTTCTAAATGAGGCGGTCTTTAATTTTTTTAAAGTAAATTCATTTTTGATCAACACCTTCTTGTTGAGCCCAGGGGCAGAGAGGAGACTGAAGGTCTTGATTAGGCCTCGGCAGAGATTTCGGAGTTTCACTCTACGAAATTCCATGGAGTTGCCGAAAAACTCCACCAAACTCCACAGAGTTTTTTATGAGCGGGCGGAGTATTGCAGTATTCCACTCTAGTGTCAAGGCAATTTTAAAGTGCAAAGCTGTTCTGATCTCTCCACTTCAGATTTGTGCGTGAACACAATATAACTGTCTCGGCTGGGCTAACATTTTAATTCCTGGTGTGTGAACGACTGACCGGGACAACTAAACCACACCAACCCAACCATCTGAAGAAAGGAAATCTATCATTCGTGGATGTTGGAAAACGAGACAGCATCTGTGAGGCCTGCACAAATAACATGACTACATTTGTCCTTCACTGGGAACCAAACACCCAATTGTAGTGCCTGACTCTCAGTACCTTTTCACAATTGAGGGTGACCCCCCTCCTCTGGGGGTCCACCAGGCACCAAAACGATTAATTCTCCATGCCTTGCAAGACATTATGGGGCCCTTCAGCTCCTTTTTATGAATATTAGATGAGCAGCTCTCCCGCTGTGCTGGCTGGTGTCGCTGGCACTTCGCCACCTTCCTGGGCCTCGGTGGGGAGGGAGGGGGGGGGGGGTCCCACCTGGACACCCTGGTGAGGGAAGGCAGTTCGGGGAGCCCACCCCAGCCGCTCTGCCTGTTTTTGGGGGGCCCGGTCCCACCCGGGCCCCATGCTGCTCCTCGTGTCCGGTCGGGGTCCCGGTCCCACCCGGGACCCCTCTTGCCTTCGTGTTGGAGGGCAGCCTGCGGAGCCTCCCCGCGCGGCCAGCACCCTCATGTGCTGCCAAGGGAGCCGACTAGGCACTTCTGGTCTGCCCGCTTCAGACACATCCTCGGTTTCCTGTCCGATTGGACTGCTGGGGAGTGAATCAGCCTTCCCAGATCTCCTCCCATTCTTTGGGGCCAGGGGAAGGGGTCCTGGGCCCCCGGACATCTTCGGGGGCGCGACAGCACCCCCTTTCCTCCCTGTCTCTTCGGGGCCTGTGGATGAGGTCCCGGGCCCCCCTCCTCCTCGCGGGGAGCACACCGGCGCTCCCTGTCTATAGCCATATCAGCGGGGCCAGGGTGGGCTCCTGGGGCCATCTTCACGAGGAGCGAGACGGCGCTCCCCGACTTTTTTTCAGGGTCCAGGGCCCCTCGAGACCGCTTCGCGGGGGGCGTGACGGAGCTCCCCACACCCGGCTCCTCTCTTTCTATGGGGCCTGGGAATGGTGTCCCGGGTCCATCGGGCACAATTTTGTAGGGGTGCAATGGCTCTCCACCCGACCTCTTTTTCGGCGGGGGCCAGGTTGGGCTCCTGGCACCACGTGAAGGAACTTTGCGCACCCTGACTTTATTTCTCTTGGATGCAGCCCCCAGGACCTTTACCTACCCCGGGGGCATCTCTGAGACTGGCGGCGGAGTCAAACATGCTTCATCATCGGTCTTCTTAGGGGTCAAAGGTCGCTGACTTTCCTGGGGCCATATCTCAGCCCCTGGGGGTCTGATCTATCCTATTTTTGAGTCTTCTTGCTCCTGGTGGCACTTCCCAGCCACTGGGAGCACTCTCCTTTGCCCTCCTGGTCTCCAAGAGGGTGCATTCTGCAGGGTGCGGTCTTCATAGCTCCCTGCGCCAGCCTTTCCACTGGATCTCCTCCTGGGCCACTCTTCTCCCTGCGCAGAGGCCCCTGCTTCTGCGCACCGGTCCTGGGCTCTCCTTCTGGTGCTGTTAGGGCCCTGTGGGCAGTCAGGGGGTTCCTCCTTCCAACTGCCCATTGCCAGGCTCTAGCACCTTCTGCCTCAGCAGACCACACCCCAGACAGAGCTTCTCTTCCTGTGCAAGCACTTTTTAAAAGTTGAGTAGGGGGCTGCCCCTTCAACCTCCTTCTTGTCCAGCCTCTGGGTTTGTTCAAGATGGGGTTATCCAGGGTCTCTTGCCACATGGTCTCTGAAAAAAACCCTTCCCCCCTCACTGCCTCCTTCCTTGGTGGAGCCTGGTGCCTGGCTCCCAGTGATAGCTGCTGATGGATGAGCCTGTAGCCCCACCCATCTTCTCTTCATGGAGAGGAGGCCTTAGCTTGTGGAAGAAAGGTTATCAATCCATCCAGATGAGGTTAGCCCTCAGCCTTGCCCTGGTTACGACTGACTCAGAGAAATGTGACATTTCTGGATGAGCCAAAAGCAATACAAATATGACTTTGGACTCTGCAGAATACTCCTTTTCACATCCGCTACAGTGGACCTTAGAGCATGTCTGGAATTTGTAGGCCTTATGAAAGTTATTCTAGCACATGGGCTCCACATCCCCATAGGGGAATAATGAAGTGAAACACAGTAAAATACACTGACTTTCCCTGGCATGTTCCTTCCCAGTGTATAAATCCTATTCCATGTCACCACCCAATTCTGCACAAGTCTTGCCATACCCTTCACCTTGTAGCTGCTCATGCACTACACACGCTAGGAATCTCCCCTGCACAGCCCTACACATGTGCACACACATGTACACATGTGAATACATGTAACCAGCGCGGTGTCCCATACTCCAGCTGCCGCACAGTGGCCTGGTCAAGCCAGGGGGATACCTGGAAAATCCCCATGCAGTCTCTCACATCCTGAGTTCATTGTGGGAGAGTTCCAATTCATGAGGCTCCCCCACAGTAAAAGCTCCACAACTAGGTGCTCAAAAAGCAAAAAATCCGGGTGGCCCATAGTGTCAGAACGACTGTCTAACAGTGGAACACAAGTAATGCAACTTAATAATGACATAAGTAATGCCACAAGTTACCTGCTCAGCTCTTAACAGTCCCTCGATCTCCTGAAAGCCCTGCATCCTCAAATAGGTGCACAACTCCTCAGTGTCCCATTACCGTGGTTCAGGCAAAGAGTATACTGCTACCTGCATTGGCGTGGTACTTCTCTGGCATCCGGTATAAACCACATTCATCTTGCGGCTCAAGCAGGCTTCTCGATTCTTTTCATGGTGGGCTCTGACTCTCATTCACTAGACTTCCTATGCAGGTCCTGTCATGCAGCACTGTCCGTACGTTTAAGATCCACACAAAGTTACATACACCAACTCTGCACTGTTGCTCTTGTGGATGTGGATGCCCTATATCAATTACTACACCCCCAGGATAAGGTTTCATCCCGCCTGCAACTTCCACAATGTTTCAACACTTTCGGGCCACAAGACAGCAAAGATCTCGGCTGCCAATCTGAATAAATTTTGAGCATGAAAGGAACTTGCACTATGGAAGATGACCTAGGATTAGAGAATTGGCAGCATATTTGAATTTTGTATTTGTATTTTGTATTTGTATTTCTAAAGCGCTACAATCGCTCCGAAAGGAGCATCCTGGCACTGAATAGACAGTGTGCAAAAGTTAAAATTAGGAGAGTAGATGAAAGTCATTACATGATCATCTGGGAGAGAATAAATCCATGTTTTAAGCTGCTTTCTGAACTGGTTTTCTTGATCGTCTGATAAGGTAGGTCGGGCCGGTGTGATTGAATGCACGGAAGGCTATAATTAGGATTTTAAACAATATTCTTTTGGGGAGTGGCAGCCAATGTATGGTTTTCAGGGCGGCCGAAGCTGATGATCTTCTGGGTAACTTGAGAACGAGTCTGGCCGCTGCGTGCTGTACGCCTTGAAGCTTTTTAAGAGTGGTTTTCTTTTTGACACCTGCCATCAAACCGTTGCAGTAATCAAGACGTGCAAGGATTAAGGCCACTGCCTCTGCCTTTCTTGAGTCTATGGGTAGAAAGTCAAAAAACCTTTTCAGTGATTTAATAATATTGAAGCAGCTTCCTGCAACATTCCTAACGTGATGGTCAAAGGATAATTCGGAGTCAAATAGCACGCCCAGATTCCTAGCTGATACCACAGCTTGAGGGGGGGCAGGGGAGTCCTCAGGCCACCATTTGCTGGGACAGAATTGTTTTTTTTTCCCATGGGGAGAATTTCTGTCTTATTGGTGTTACATTTAAGGTGGTTCCGATCCATCCAGCAGAAGACATCTCTCAAACACTTTTTTAGATTCAGCTCTGCATCTGTAGAATTGTTCTCCAAGGGAACAATGAGCTGAGTGTCATCGGCATATGATGTCACTAATATGCCGTATGACTCAATTAAAGAGATGAGGGGGATCATATAGATGTTAAACAATAACGGGCTTAATATTGAGCCCTGAGGAACTCCAGAATGTACCTTTTTCTCCTTAGAAAGAAAAGGGCCCAGTGAGATGGTTTGGGATCTGTCTGCCAGGAAGGAGATTATCCAATCTAGTGCTACATCTATGTCCCTAAGTCTGTCTATCAGTATGGAGTAGGATTTGGTATTGAACGCCCCCGTCCGATCTAATAAGATTAAGACGGCGTTCTTCCCTTCATCCTGCAAAAGTTTTATTGAATCGGTGAGTTTGATCAGGGCAGTTTCCGTAGAATGGTGCAAACGGAAACCCGATTGCTGAGGATTGAGGATATGGTGCGTTTCTACGTATTTTTTTAATTCTTTGTGGACCATTTGTTCAGTTATCTTACCCAGCACGGGGAGGAGTGAGATCGGGCGTAAATTTGCAAGGTCTGTGGGAGATTTATTTGATTTTTTCATAAGAGGTTTCACAAATGCATGTTTCCATTCACTAGGCACAACGCCTGAACTCAGGGAAGCATTGACAATCTCATTTATGATGGGATTGACCACCTCAATTAATTGATGAAGGATTCGGGGAGGGTATGAATCTGAAGGGGCACCTGATTTACATGTCAGGATTGCTTCCCGGGTCTGGAGGAGCGTAGCCGTAGTAAAAGCTCTCATGCAACCCATCGGGTTCTCTCCATATCAGCCAATCCTAGTGTGCTGCACAGAATTCTAAAATTCTGATTAGAAGTGGAGTGGGTCCGCATGTGTCTATGATGTTTATGACTCATTTGTCGAGTCCCATGTAAGCGTGTTGACCATCAGCACAGCAGCAGTACTGAGTGCCTCCCACGGTACAACTAAGGCACAGCTATCAAGACAATGTCCCATGACAGCGCTTCAGCACAGAGGGTAGCACAGCCATTGTCTACAGCAGTTCAACAGAAGGCAATTCTGTCATTGCCAACAGCTGAGGTGCAACGCCTGCTGCTGTGCAAGCAATGCCAAACAGCATATAATATAACATGCGGCACACAGTGCAGTGCAATATCTGCTTCTGGTTAGCAATGCTAAACTGAGTGTAACCTTCAGTAACCAGTGCAGTGCAATATCTAATGCCGGTCAGCAATGCCAAACAGTTTGTAGTAATGTGCAAAATAGTATGGGTGAGCGGTGTGCTCCGGTGAATTCCGCTTCACCGTCAGTTGGCGGAGTGTTTACCAAACTCCACGCTCCAAGCAGAGTGCGGAGTGAAAAAACTCTGCAAACTCCGCTGGCGGAGCTGAGTTTGCCGCCCACCCCTATGCTTTAACCACAGTCGATGAGATGCGAATCAGTAAGCTTTTGCCTTCTTCCTTTAGTGGAGGAGAGAAGTTGCAAGCTTGATCTAAGACAGGATGTTAATTCAGATCCTAGGCCTAGATGTATCAAGCCTTTTGCGATTCGTTAAGGCCGAAATTCGCAGAATTTCGGCCTTAAGGAATCGCAAACGGACATTTAGCATCTTTTGGGATGTATCAGAAATTAGCAAAATAAGGAATCGCAAAAAATTGCGATTCCTTATTTTGCTTATGCATTTAAGGAATCGCAATTCGCAAAATCCGCAAATCCGCGAGCAGCGGATTTTATGGCTTGCTCGCACTGTTTGCGTAAGTTCGCGGCTTCCCAGTTCAACTTCGCGCCCGGCGAATAAGCGCTAAATTGCAGAAATACGATCTTAGCAAAACTGAAACTACTTACCAGGTTCAAAAGTTCAAGCTCATCATTAGTAGCCATTTCCTGTAGTGCTTCCTGAGGGGCCCCTCCAGAGTTCAGTTGCCTACTTGCAACTCTTATGTGACCCTGCTCTGACCCTCAGAATAGTTACACAAAGGTCCTGAATTACAGCTAAGGCAGACAAGCAGGAGCCAGGCTGGAAGTTCAAATCCAGTGACACATTAATCAACCCCTAATTCATTATTGTCAGTTGGGGCAGGGCAGGTGTTGTAACTAATTTTGCAACAATGAAAGCACTTAGCAAGTGTAAAAGATCACTAATCAGGAAGCACTAAGGAAGCAGGTGCCAGCTAAAAAAATATTCTGTGACACATTAATCAGCCCCAAATTAATTCAGGTCACTTGAGGCAGGGAAGGTGTGCTTTGCTTTGCCACAATAATGTACACTGGACAACCAGAGGGTGCTATGATGAAACAGAGGGTGGCATGGGTGGGCCAGAGGGTGGCATGAGTAGTTAGAGAGTGGCAGTGGTGACAGAGAGTGGCAGTGATGAAGAAGAGTGTCCCAAACAGGCTGGACACGTAGAAACAACAAGTTCGCAAAACTTGCGACCCGACAGGTAAGTTCGCGTTTGCGAAATTGTACAAAACCCTCGCGAACTGGCAGAAACCCGCGCGAACACAAAAAAAAAATCCGCAAATTCGCGAGAATTCGCAGATTTTGCGGATTGCGAGTTCGCAAATCCGCAAAATTCGCGAACGCGAGATTCGCAAAATTCGCCCATGCTTACTCTCACTAGAAGCATACTTATCAATGGTGCTTCAGGTGCAGGGGCACTAGGGTCCAGTTGCCTAGGGCACCCCTAAACCCTGATTATTGCTGTATTTTTCAATCCAACCAGTGGTCAGAAGGCCTATTTTCCTTGCTTGCATTAGGGCCCATGGCACTGGCTATGGTGTTTGGACAAAATATCAAGATGTAAATTTCAGGAGACCGATATATACCCCCCAAAAACATTGTGACACAAATAATATGGAGAAGCAATACTATATTTATCAACAACATGTTTATTAAAAATAATTTTGTTTTTAAGAATGTTTTTAATTTTGCTTTCAATAATATAGTTACAAAAAGATTGTTTTAAAATTATTTGTGTGTTTTAGTTCATATATTAATTGTGCGTGTTAATATTAGTATTATTGTTTTTAAATTTTTACTATAATATGTAATTTTAAGGGATATAGAGTTTCTGATTTAATTGTTAATAGTAATTTATAGTGTAGTAACAGGTTGTTGGATTTGTACGGGATTGGATGGTAAGTTAATTAAGCAAACACAGATTATTGATATATTCATCTTTTTTAATTAATTATGTGATTGATATTATTTATGTAAATTACGTAATGCTGATTTATTTTAGTTATATTTTTGGTATGGAGTGCTTAGTTTGTAGGAGTATAGAGTGAGAAGATAATTAAGTAATAATTAATTTACAATTATTTACTATTTTATTGATATTACTTAATTGATTGTTAACTATGTACATTTTGTAATAATTATATGTATATTTATATTTCAGTTATATTTTAAGTAATATTTACTTAATCAAAAATTAATTATGAAATGTTAATAAATTATTTTTAATTATGTAAATTGTGCCATATTGAGGTATTTTTGTTACATTTTATATGCAGATTTCTAGGTTTGTAGAGGTATAGGGTGGGAAGGTAAATAATAATTGATTGACCATTACTGAATAATTTAATGATAATTATTGGAGTGGGAATAGTAAATCTTGCCCCTCCGATGTTCAACGCTTTCCCAGCTGTGAGATTCCAGTATTCCCAGATCCCAATACTTTTGCTATTATGGGTTAAACATATTTTTTGACTATTATTTTATTTTTTTCATAACAAAATATTATTGTCAACAGCCAAAATACGCCTGTGAAGGCTGTCTACAATAACAGCAAAGTATACATAATACAAATATTGATGTCAACATTTTGTGACCAAATATGCAAAAAATGATTATTTGCATAACAACATATTGCAATAGCAAGTAACTGGAGTGTCATTAGTCCACTGTAAAATATAGAGCATGTAAAATCAACCCATGAGTGCAGAATCGAAATTCTCATAATCTGTACATCCCACCATGTAGCAGCTATATTAACATCAATCCGTCATATAGTCTGAAATAGGTTCCAAGTAGAAGAGTCCCCGAAAGTCTGCACACCTCTTCCATTTGTTTATTTTTTAATTGTATATTGTTTGTTTATATTTTTATTTCTTATTAATGTTTATAATATTTTATTAAATGTTTTTTGTTTTCAACTTTTTTCCTATTTTTTTTATCTGATAAGTAATTAAATGTATGTACTTGAATTGTTAATATTTCTTATGTTTCATTCAAATATATAATTATATGAATAGAGATATAAGTAGAATGATATATATATATTTTTTTTTTTGGGGGGGGGTGAGGGGGGTTTGGTGTAATAAATCTTTAAATCGGATACCAGCGTGCCAGCCGTTTTCATTCTGAAACAATGGATGAAAATAGGAACGTGTAGTAATATATATATATATATATATATATATATATATATATATATATATATATATATATATATATATATATATATATATATATATATATATATATATATATATATTCACTGAAAAAACCATAGGTTATAGACCATATATAGTTAGGAATTTGCATTTAAAAAACCTTATTTTACTCACACAAAACCATTGAAATTCCATATATAGTTAGTTGCACTAACTATATATCGCGCACCCGCAATCCACTGCTGATGATGTCACATATTACATCATTCATGACATGGTCAGTGGCATCACTGATGACATCACTGATGAAAACATCCAGTGACTGTATGTTTCTGTAAAGTTAAAATATGTCTTACATATTGAAGAATGAGTGGATGTATAAGTGTCTGGATGAAGGATTTAGTAGGTGCATGACTGACTGTATGAGTGAGTGATTAAATGTGTCTCACTGAGTGCATGGGTTAGTGACTAAACTGTCTGAATTTGTGCATTATTATGTCTGTTGTTCTGTAAACTGCTGCATGTGTTGATCAGTAGCTATATGAGTAACTATATGGGTTATTGATTGGTTGCCCAAGTATTTGTATGGGAGACTGAGTGTGTGTGTGGGTGGCTGGGAGGTGTATGACTCTGTGCATAGATGTGTGAGCAGTTGATTCACTACATGTATGGGTTCAAAAGTGCATGTGGAAACAGCTGTATGGGCGGTTGACTGTGTGCATGAGTGTATTGGTGAGTGAATGGATATCTCAGTGCTACATGTCAAAGTAAGTACATATGTAAAACACAGTACATGTGAGAGTTCACATATATAAATTACTGTGTATAAGAGCCAGTGAATGTGTGAGTGTCTGTATGGATCATTGTGAACTTGTATCAGGGATTGTATAAGGGAGTAAATATGTTTTAGTATATGTTTGAATAAGTAAGATGTGTATAACTGTATAGTTGAGGAAATGGAGGTGTGATTGATTCTTTGCATGACTGACTAGGTGTGTGAGTAACTCCATGGATGAGTGACAGTCTGTGAGTGTCTGTTTACACTGAGTGTATCTAAGGTTATATCAGAGTCTGAAGAGGTTCATCGTATAATCACATGAATGATGTCATCAGTGATGTGATCAGTAATGTCAAATGAGATGTCATCAGTGATGTCATCAGTGATGTCATTTGAGATGTCATCATTGATGTCATCAGTGATGTCATTTGAGATATCATCAGTGATGTCATCAGTGATGTCATTTGAGATGTCATCAGTGATATCATCAGTGATGTCACTGACCATGTAATGAATGATGTAATATGTGACATCATCAGCAGTGGATTGCGGGTGCGCGATATATAGTTAGTGCAACTAACTATATATGGAATTTCAATGGTTTTGTGTGAGTAAAATAAGGTTTTTTAAATGCAAATTCCTAACTATATATGGTCTATAACCTATGGTTTTTTCAGTGAATTTCATTGGTTTTTTAATAGCAAATATCAAAAGCTGTCAAATGTCAAGTACGTGGTAGGTAAAAACATTTTCATATTTATGCACGCTGATGTGCTTTTAACGCTGCCCCCCCCCTCCTCTTTTCTTTTAGGAGTATTCTCTCTTTGCAAATAGTGAAGAGTAGGTAACACAGGCCTTTGCCCCCATTGTAATCCGTCGTGCCTGCTTCCCTCTACATTTGATTGATTGTTATCCAAGCATTTATTGTTTTGGAATTGGTTCTCTTTGGTTCATTCTCTACTTACAAACAAGCACAGAGTCGCAATACTCTGTTTAGTTTTTGCAGATAGTGAAAAATTGTTTAAAAAAACAAAAGGAATCAAGCAAAATCAGTAGGCCACTAATTGGATCTCTTTTTGACCTTGCTAAAATAGAAACATTAGGAACAACCCTTCATGAGAAATACGAAAATAGTGAGATGAACTGAGCTCGACACCATGATGGCTGCAAGACAGCTCGGCTCCGCCACCCACCCCGCCCAAAATAACGATAAACTCTATGCAAATATTATAAATATATACAACACACCAGCAAAGTAACAGGGTAAAACATTTTATTATATAACTATTTACATAACTATTTTATACTTTTTGTTGCCCGATCCGGCTAGCTCAATCGATCGAGCATGAAACTCATGCACTCTGATAGCAAGCGTTGCTGCTGATGCTATGCAGACCAAAACTGGTTTTCAGTTTGTACATTCTTCTAGATTTTTCCATCCAAGGTTGGTTGAGTTTGTAGAACGATGGCTTCAGATTTTAAACATACGGTGAGTTGGCGCGGACTGGGAGGGGGCGCTTGGCTCCTGCCCCCTCCCCAAGTAAGATTTTCATACGTGAAAGTACGTTAATGGTTTTGGTCCCTGAGTTGCTTCGATGTCACTGCCATTCTCAAATGGCATAAGTTCTGGATGTTGGGTGTCATAGTTCAGAGTTCTGAGCAGCGCTTGTAACACTGTCTGAAGCTTATTTGCACCTACTGCAGCTTCACTATTCTCAAAGTAAGTGAGGGTCGTTTGTGGACCTGACTGCATTTGAAAACAATGTGATATGGTACCTCCCTAAACCGCTTGACGGAGGCCCCCGAGGGGCGGTGTGATGGCACGGACTCGGAGAAGACGCTTGGCTCCGACCCCCTCCCCAAGTCTTATAGCACTGGTGTAGCCTGAGATCGCCCTCGACATAGGCGGCCGGCTCCCGGGGTCCGGCGGAACTTTTTGCCTTTTGATGACTCTTCTATTCTGGACCTTGTCCCACAATCCGTTTGACCTGAAGACACGCTGTAGTGGGGCGCCCCTTTACCGTTTTAGTTGCAATTCCGCCCGCTTTTGCTACACTGTGCCTCTTCCGCCATTCAGCTGTTTACCGCCCGCTCTTGCGACTACAGCGTCTCGCTCACCATGTAGTTGAGTTGCTCTCGCTCTTGGGATGCAACGATAGGCGACTGCCACAGGACTCTCAAAATGGCAGCCGGCTCTTCAGATTTGGGCGTGGTCCACTAAAATGGCCCTGGGACACCTTGGAACTCGGACGCTTCCCTGATAGGGCTTGAGTCCCATTCTCGAAAGCGTCCCCTCAGCCGTGAAGATTCTACAAAAGTCTTGGGGGCCCCCGACTCCCGCAGGCTTCTGGTGGGGAGCGGCTGCCATGATTGCTCGTGGAATGGCCACGACGGAGCTACGAGATGGTGGTGCTCTCATGCTGACGCCAGCTTCAGTCTGAAACATCCAGAAACACTGTAGACTACCAATTCGATCAGTTCCGGTAGCGCCCCAACATGACCCGGTAGAGAAGAACTTGCCCTCCCCTCTTTGACTGATGGTTCTTGTTGCCTGTCCCCTCTATTGTCATTTAACAGAACTTTTTGGACTGCTGAAAGGGGTTGTGTTCCGAACGCTGGTTGGTTGGGACATTTTGACTATATTCTTGACCTACGTTGTCGCGTAATGCGTTATATGACACGCCGCGTTAGCGCACCCGGAAGTGATCCGGGGCGGCGGCGCGCAGCGCGTAACGTAAGCATAACAGGTCATGTGACTTGTTAATAAAACTTTTCATTGGTTCATTTTACTTTTGTTATTTTAATGATGAAAAGCTTGGTCATATGACCTAAAAATTACGCTTTTTATTGGTTTCGAACATTATTTTTTTTAAACATATATGTTATAATGTTCCAGGCTAATGTACTTTCCCGGAAAATTTACAACTGTCCTGCAAGTAAAATATATTCCTTTTTCGAGAAAAAGGGCGTTTCTTCGTCCCATGACGGAGCCGTTGAGTAAAAGAGGCTCGGCCTGCTGTCTTAGTCGCCGATACGCCTGATTATCAGATTCTTATCGATCACTTTATGTTGCAGGAGTGGAAAACACAACTGCCCTTGACCATTTATCTTTACTGCGTTCCTACGTATTATACCTTTTATCCGTCATGTAATTGGACTGCTTTATTTCACTTGCCTTTTACTGATTCGAAAACAGTGACTAAAAGTAAAAACTTTACCAATGTAAATACTACTACCATGTTTTGTTTTAAAAACCTTTATTGTCAAAATGTCAGTATACAAATACAGGCCTATAACCACGTGGGCCGGCCACGGAGCAAACTGAAATCGTATATGATGAGGAGACATTTACACTGTAGAGGAACGTAACGAGCGGGCCATTAGGTTGCAAGAACTAAGGTGTCTAACAGTTGCGGAATCGGTGGACGTACATTTTGTAATTAAAATACGACAGGGCCACTTACAAAAAAATTATCTAGATATACATTTGCGGGCAAGTACCATGGGTGACGTTAATTCGAACTTTCAATAGTACAGTAATCAATAACACATCAGAACTTAATATCAATAGGGATGTCGAAATATTCAATCAATTCTCGTCCCCGCCCGCCATGAGTATCAAAACTGCATTCATATCTCGTGATATCAAGGTTGTTCAACCAGTACACAACAAGGAGTTACGAGTCCCATTTATACCGGCGCCATTTTGGGCGAGGCCGGGCAGGTGCAAGATATAGTCAAAATGTCTCCACCAACCATCGGCCAGACCAGAACCCCTTTCGGCCCTTTATGCTACAAGATGGTGTCTTCCATTCAGAAAATATTGTTGGCAGCATTTTGAAAGGAAAGATAAACAGCCGTTCTCCTAGTGAGTCTCACATTGTTACATTTAGGAAGAATGTTGAAGAGTAGTATGTTGAAAATCTGAAGCCATTGTTCTACAAACTCTCAATCAGCCTTGGATGGAAAAAAAAATCCTGAAGAATGTACAAACTGAAAACCAATTTTTGTCTGTATAGCATCAACAGCAACGCTTGAGTCAGCTTTGTGTGAAGCCGCCATTTTGATTCAATCAATAACGTCCCCCTGCACACATTCAGGGACCTGGTCGTGTCTTCAGGTCAAACGGATTATGGGACAAGATGCAGAAAAGAAAAGGAAAAAAGTTCCGCCGAACCTCGGGAGCCGGCCGCCTATGTCATGGGCGATCTTTGGCCACACCAGGGCAATAATGAAGCTGCAGCAGGTGCAAATAAGCTTCAGACAGTGTTACAAACACTGCTCAGAACTCTCAACTATGGCACTCAACATCCAGGACTTGCCATCCGGATCTTGGCGCCTTGTGCTGGTTCCGACCTATTCACACATCGGTCCACTACTGACATCACCTCATAAGCCAACGGGGCACCCCACGCCGACTTTCGGCGCAGCATTGTAGGATGGCCACACCAGTGCGGCAACTTGCTGGACACCACCTCGGTGCCATACGGATCTCGGCGCGTTCGAGTCACTGTACCGCAAGAGTGACCGGAACTCAGCTGGACACGCCGTCTTTCGGCGCAGCATTGTAGGATGGCCACACCAGTGCGGCAATTTGCTGTACACCACCTCGGTGCCATCCGGATCTCGGCGCGTTCGAGTCACTGTACCGCAAGAGTGACCGCAACTCAGCTGGACACGCCGTCTTTCGGCGCAGCATTGTAGGATGGCCACACCAGTGCGGCAACTTGCTGGACACCACCTCGGTGCCATCCGGATCTCGGCGCGTTGTGCTGCCTTCGGCCTACTGTAGCCGCAAGTGTGGACGCAACTCAGTTGGACGGCAAGTGAAACGCTAAGGGGTGCCCCACTGCAGCCGAGGAGCCTCCATCTTGGGGGAGACGCACAGCCCCCACTGACTGACGCGACCTTACAGGCCAACGGGGCGCCCCACGCCGACTTTCGGCGCAGCATTGTAGGATAGCCACACCAGTGCAGCAACTTGCTGGACACCAACTCGGTGCCATCCGGATCTCGGCGCGTTGTGCTGCCTTCGGCCTATTCGCACATCGGTCCGCTACTGACGCCGCCTCACGTGCCAACGGATTTTCTACGCTTTTTGTAGCCCTATGCCGCATAACAGGTCATGTGACTTGTTTATAAAACTTTTCATTGGTTCATTTTACTTTTGGTTTCCTAATGATGGAAGGCTTGGTCATATGACCTAAAAATAACACTTTTCATTGGTTTAGAACATTTTTTTTCCCCAAACGATGAAAGCCCCACCTTGTTTCTGGATGATTCAGACTGAAGCTGGCGTCAGCATGAGAGCACCACCATCTCGTGGCTCCGTCGTGGTCATTCCGCGAGCAATCATGGCAGCCGCTCCCCACCGGAAGCCTGCAGGAGTCGAGGGCCCCCAAGACTTTTGTAGAATCTTCACGGCTGAGGGGGCGCTTTCGAGAATGGAGCCCAAGCCCTAGCAGGCAAGCGTCCGAGTTCCAAGGTGTCCCAGCGCCATTTTAGTGGACCAGGCCCAAATCCGAAGAGCCGTCCGCCATTTTAAGAGTCCTGTGGCAGCCGCCTATCGCTGCACTGCAAGAGTGGGCGCAACTCAACTACATGGTGAGCGAGACGCTGTAGCCGCAAGAGCGGGCGCAACTCAGCTGGATGGCCGCCACCTGGGGAGGCCCGTTCACGCCGCCTCCCCCACGCCCCCCCCCGGCGCGCCCCACGCCGTTTTTCGGAGCAACATTGTAGGATACCAAAACCAGTGCGGCAAGTTACTGGACATCACCTGGCTGCCATCCACATCTCAGCACGTTCTGCTGCCTTGGGACTATTCGCACAACAGACCGCTACCGACGAGGCCTCCCCCCGCACCACCCGGGACGCCCCACGCTGTTTTTCTGAGCTGCATTGTAGGAAACCAAAAACCAGTGCGGCACCCAGGTAACATCACCTGGGTGCCGTCCAGAACTCAGCACGTTGTGCTGCCTTGGGACTATTCGCACAAAAGACAGCTACTGACCATTGTTGCTTCTTTTTGCCAAAATTTTTTTAAATGTATTTACAGTTTTTGTTGCGTTCGATATATTTATAAGTTAATAAAGTTTTATAATCCTACTTTGTTGGAGTGCTATATATTTTTAAAAAATCGGGTGAATGGGGCCTTGAATCGGGTTATTGTCATGTGTGGGCTTTGCAAGTGTACTGCTACAGGATCGAACATTTCAAACTCAAATGCACGTTCTTTTTCTTACCTTTCCGAAGCATGGAGCGCAATAGCAGGCAGAGAAAGGGTGATGCAAGTGTTGAACACTGCCTGGCCTGGCAAGTTGCTGGCAGTGCCCCCCCCCCCGCCCGCTCCTGAAAGAGGGCACACACACACCGCCGCCCCGAGTACTTCACAGATCTTTAAAAGACCATGCGCTTGTTAATGAGGCTTAAATGGTTTATCACCCCTTCTAGAGCCCCTGCATCGGCCCTCTGACGTTTCCTGGAAGAATTAGCATGTAACACAATACCAAGCCCTGTCAGCTGAAACCCCCGAGGAATCGGGTTTTTGCTTGCAGGAATCGGGAGGCGGGAGACTAGCACTGAAATCGGTAGTCTCACGCCTGAATCGGGAGGGTTGGCATGTCTGGATTCTCTACAGCTGGGGCCATAAACTACATCCGCAGGGCTAGGTGATAGCCTGGGACTGGCCTGGACAATCGGACACAGAGGAAGAGGAGTGTCAGAGGGTGCGGTAGTGAATAGGGTGAAAGGGAGGTGTCGGGCGGGCACAGGGTGTGATTCTCAGGGAAGAGCAGCGCAGATGGGGGGAAGTTTATGGCCCATGCATGAGAGAGAGAGCGGGGGTGACCAGTGCGTGGGGGAGATGCTTGCGAGGGTGGGGAGCCGTGCTGAGAATCGACGGCGTGCAGAGAGTGAGTCTGGTCAAGGCATCTAAAATGGCTGCCGTGCACGACAAAATTGTGGCATTGGAAAAAAGGCAAGATGGCGCAGACAATGTTTATCAATAAGGATTCATTTATAACAAAATATTTTATCGCACTGACAAATTGGCGGTCAACACTTCCTGATTTCCATCGAATCGAACGTTAACAGACGTGACGCAGCAAAAAAAAAAAAAAGCTCACGCACAGCCGCTGGAAGACATGTATCAACATATATGAGCCTCCTCAGCCACCCTCAGAAAACATAAGGGATCAGGATACGTCTCCCGCACCCCCTTATACCTAGTAATTTAATTAAAACGAAACACAAAATGGCGAATTCCCGTTTCGCTACCAGTTTGCGGCCCAGTTCGCGGCCCGGGAAGCGCTTCTACCGTGAAAAATCAATTTTTTTTTTCCCCACAGGACCCTTTAATAACCCCAACATCATTCCTAGGGGGTCAAGAGGGGTCTACCTTGCCCCCTTTCATTAAATTCCCCCTTCGTTTTTCACCTCTTCTTCTCTCTCGATCCTACCGAGAGATAAGATGGCGCACGCACAGCCGCTGGAAGACATATATCAACATATATGAGCCTCCTCAGCCACCCTCAGAAAACATAAGGGATTAAGATACGTCTCCCGCACCCCCTTATACCTAGTAATTTAATTAAAACGAAACACAAAATGGCGAATTCCCATTTCGCTACCAGTTTGCGGCCCAGTTTTCGGCCCGGGAAGCGCTTCTACCGTGAAAAATCAATTTTTTTTTTATTTTCCCCACGGGACCCTTTAATAACCCCAACATCATTCCTAGGGGGTCAAGAGGGGTATACCTTGCCCCCTTTCATTAAATTCCCCCTTCGTTTTTCACCTCTTCTTCTCTCTCGATCCTACCGAGAGATAAGATGGCGGCCGCTCCGGACTGTTTAGAATGTTGACAGACACCGGAGAGCCAATCAGCTTCGCATCGCAAAGTTCCGTTTCGCGAATAGTAAGCGGACCGGAGCGCAGCCCGGAGCGCTGTTACAGATATATATCTTTTTTTGAACGTTAATTTCTCAAAATCCACTGAAGCACATATATTGAGACCTAGCAAAGGCACATCGGGCTAACAGTCACTACAATTTTGCCAAGTTTCGTGCAAATCCATTCAGCCGTTCGAGCTAAAAGTGAGGCCAACCGCCCTATGGAAATTAACATGGGAAAAACGCGTTTTGGGACCCCCCTTTTTTCTCGGCCCCCCCTTGACGAAACCCCCCCAAATTTTCGAGGGCTGCTCAGAAACAAAATGTGCCATTTTCCTGAAAATTTCAGCCGATTCCGTCCACAAACGCCAAAGTTATTAGACATAGAATTTTCAAAAATCCCATAGGGAAAAAATCCTAACTATATATACCTACTGGCGACAGCCAGTAGGTAATATATATATTTTAAGCCAGTGAGAGTAGTACATACCAAAATGACAATCCAGCAGTTAGCCAAGTAGTCACATGAATAGTGGTGAAGGCTAACTATCATGGGTAAAGTAAAAAAATAATTACTTTGCTAATGCAAACCTTGACCAGAGAAGAATAACACTGCAGGCCAATAGGTGTGTAGGCATAGTACCAAAATTTCAGCGTGTTCTTGATAAATTCCCATACAGTATGGGTAGGTCTAGTTTGGTAGTAAATGTTCCGGGTGTCTAAATAATTACTCAAAGTGAGCGTATCATGGATACTGGACAAGTGTCCTGACTCATATTGACCATAACTGCATAATGCATCACATTCCACTAAAATTACAACTGAAATGAATCATGCATAAATCTTATCTGTGATGGAATCCCAGAAGTGAAGATGAAGAAAAAGGTAGGGAAGCCTGTGCTGGTGAAATTCTGGTTCCTCCTAAAAAAAAAGAAAACAAAGCAAAAGAAAAATAGCATCAAAGTGCAAAGTTAAAAACGTAATATATGTCTGTACATACAAACTGTAGAAGTCTCATTCTCATTGCAGGTGAAGGAAATGTAAGATTAGGAATAGAGGTGAAGAGATAATTCCTCTTGGAGGTGAACTGCAAGTTCCTCATCCTTGTTCAGCCCTCCCGGGATTTTCGTCTGGAAGTCAACTATGGACTTGGATTCCCTTTTCCTGCGTTTCAAGACCCTATCCCCAACGCTGTGATCATTAGTTATCTGCGAAATGGTACAATATATGAGTTGGGATAAGTCTGAAAATTGTTTGTCTTGGAAGTGCCGGGCTACGGGATTCCTGGGATCCCTGTTGTTGACGGCCCTCATGTGTTCTAAGATTCACTTTTTGGCCATCAGGGTAGTACTGCCAATGTACCATAGTTTATAAGGGCACTCAATAATGTTGATGACAAAGTTGGTACTGCATGTGAGAAATTGTGAGATACATTTCTTGGTAAGAACCTATCTCATTTCTTTGTGCATCAGGCTGTTCTTGCACGCCTTACAATGGCCACAGGAAAAGAAACCTTGTAAATTATGGAAGTTGCCACCACTGGTCATGGTAATGTCACTGTGGACTAGCTGGTCCCTGAGGTTGCGCCCTTTGATGTAGGTAATGTGGGGTCTGTCCTCTATGTTATTACCTAGAGTGGTGTCGCTCTTAAAGATGTCCCAGTTCTTCACAAGAATCCGCTTGACATTACTAGCATCGCCATCATATGTCAGGATGATCCTTGTGCCATCCAACAGAGGTACCCGGCAGCAAGTGGCTAGGACTGCCGACTGTGTTGAAGTTTAGCAAACAACACTGGGAATTCCAAGTGTCAATCCTGCCAGGGGTCAATGGTGTTAGTCACCAACCTAAATTGGGTTGGTCTAATTTTACAGGTACTACACAATAGGTTTGTTAGGGGGTTTATTAGGGATACTTTACCGGACAGCCACTTGTTGTGTGGAGAGAATCACTCTACTGGTCCTGATGAATCACCACTAGATCATAGGCCAACTAGGCGAGAAACATGTTGGCCACTTGACAGAGCGCACAATTCTGAAAAATTACTTCAGTATTACACCACATTGATTTTAATGAGGTTGGAAGCCCTATTGATTCAAATGATCTTCTCTGGTACTTCCAATTCCTGTTTTAACTTCCCTTGGTCCACTGATCTTCACTCCTTACCTCTACACCTTTAGGCCCCTCACCCCATGGCACCAAACAGCTAATTGGAATAAAAGATCTCAGCCAAAAAAACCCTCATAGGGAGACCTTCAGGTATTGCAGTGCCGACCTGACGAGGAGCACGTCCTATGATGAAGCATGCCACCTAGCCGGGTGTGTGAGGACCCTAATTCCAACAGGAGGAACTCCCCGTTCCCCCTGTAATCAGTAATGACTTATGACCACCTAGTCGACCTGTCTCCGGACTCAGTTAGGAACTGCATACCTTACGGAATTGATTATATTTGGGCATGTATGCTGAACCTCAGAAAAAAGCCCACAGTCCCTATCTTTGAGTTGTCATATCAATATATAGGCAGTGCTGTGTGTACTCGATGCAGGAGGAATTCCTGAATCAAATACTCCCAGCCTCATTTTAAGTGCAGACAATAAATAGGTGCTAAAACAATCAGAGAGAAATGCCATTTTTGCATGGCTTGGAGTGAAGGGGGCAGATTTTTGCACCTGATACCGAATGTTCGCTTTGGCAGCGTGAAATAACCAGTACTTAATTTGCAAATGAATAAATGCTGGAGCCCAACATTTTTCTCAGAAGCCTGTCACCGGCGCTGCCAATCAAACGAACAAGAGGTTGCACACATTAAAGATATATATATATGTTCCATCACACTTATGTGACATATCAGGACCAGCTTTGTCTGAACCCAACATGCCTTTTGACAGAGGTTCACTCTGAGTAGGTGGTAAATGTATGCAGAAAAAAACACAGAATGGTGTGGCTTTCTGCTTGAAAAATTGGTCCCACACAGAAATTCATAATTCGGTGGGGCTCCAATTGTAATTGCACAGTACTGAGGCAATCTTACCATACAGAAATGATGAAATCACATGTGATTTTACAGTCCCTCAAGTACTATGCAATTTGAAATTAGGGCCATGATGAGGTAAAACCAGGCATTTCAAGCTTCAGACTTCAGCTGTAACTAGGAATGGGCAAAGTTGCATGTGATCTACCTTGCAACTTTTTGTGTGTTTAATACACTGCAGCTATTATGTTTGCCTCGTGCCACTCAGAAGACAGTTTGCAAACAGGCTACACTTCAGCCTAACGTCCTGTTGATGCTGGATGTGACATCTGGCTAAATGGAATGTAGGGTTAGCAAAGTGAAACTATTCCAGCCCTAGGCAAGTTCAGGGATCTACATACTTCTTTAGAGAGTGGTGACCCGTTACTACTGTCTTGGTGCATCTGCAGTATGAATAAGCAGGGGGGGGGGGGGCGAGCAGGGGGTGATGCTAGTGTGCAGCACTTCTGCAGCTTTTGTTTCAAGCCCACAGGGAAAACACCCAGTGTCTGCTACAGCCAGTCCGGCCCTGCTTTCTATTGACATTGTTTGTAAAAATATTTCAGCAAACATGGTACTTGCAGGAGTAGCTTTTGTCATATAGTAAAGCTGAAAATATACTCTATTCAGTGCTGCTTCTTTTATCCAACTGAGCAGGATGAAAGTCTGAGTCTTCACTGCCATGCCAATCCTATCTGGTAGACCTCGAAAACAGCCATTAAACTCACTAAGCTACTACAAACTGCTTTATGTAAACTGCCAACACAGCATACTGTGTCTGGTATTTGATGTATTAAGTTTACTTTAATATATAGTTTGATCTAGCCCAACAAGAGAGTTAGTTTAATGTACAGAATAATAACAATACAGTGCAATGGAGTACATCAAGTACATGGATGGGAAACAGGGTAAAACGAGAAGAGATTTCGGGTCGGGAGGCAAGAACTAAGGAAGAATACGTTGAAATGATGAGACATTAGGTAGACAGGATTTTTAGGTTTAGAAGGGGGAATGAAACGTGACAGGTGAACCAAATGTGCGTGCCTAGTGATTGGTTGGCAAGAAAGTGAGTGTACAGGAGAGTTTTCTCTTATTTTAAAGCAGGCCTTCTTCACACTTGAGCTCGAGCTGCCCCTGAAAATTATTGCGGTGGAGCTGAATGGACAATGTTACTTCTTCGTTCCCACCCTCAAATGATCGTCACTCCTCGCTTTGTTTATTGCACCAGAGATCTTCTTGGAGCTTTCTGGACGTTTAAGATGAATCGCCTTGGAGATGAGACAAACAATCTGAAATTGATTTGAGCATCAATTGGACGCCATTGTAGCTCTTTCGACACAGGAATGATGCTGTCAAACATTGTTTTTTTAATTTTTTTATTGAGATAGTCTTTTTGAGGCGTAAAGCATGCTGCTTTGAGGGGGCGGGGTGGCTTTTGAGAGCTGGGTCAATGCTGCATTTCAAAGTAATAGACTGATAGAAGTCTTTTGGAATAGGAATGGTTTGAATTTTAATGGTTTGAATTTTAGTTACATTTTGCGTTTGGTTCTTATTTTTTACTGAACGGAGTGATGAAGCTTTAAGGGATAAGAACATGGCACAGAATTACGCTGGCTCACCTGTAGCTCACAGACAGGAATCTAACAGGACTAATTCTATTTTTCTCCAACCTACGGTAATAAAACGAGTAGCATGTTTTTTTGCTGGTGGTTACATTATCACAGATAAGCAAACATTCGACGTATGTACAACTATAAATTAAATAATTCATTCATTCGTCCATTCATTCATTCATTTATGCTGTAGTGTAGAGTGTGTATTCATCCAGTTTCGGGTTGCGCGAAACGTGATGCACAATAACAGTAATTTTTAATGTGTTCAGACCTTGTACTGACCCTCGGATTTGCTGTGGTGAAGGTTGAAAGTCCGGCGTTGGCGTCTCCAGTTTTCGTAGAAGCCATCGCCATCGTTTTCTAACCCGGCACTTCCACCAAACCCCTCCCCCCGCTCTGACCACGTGCAGAGAAGGCCTCTGCGCAGCAGTTTTCTGTCAGGTGATGAGACTCCCCGCGGCAGCTTACCCCGGGGGCCCACAGTGCTGCACAGTCATCACTAATATTACTGCACTCATCTCGGAGGCTTTTCCCACCGGAGGTGCTGAAATGAGAAACATCGTGTAGCGTTTAACTCTTATTTGTGAAGCACGGTACGAGCACGTGCCTCATCGTGAGGTAAAAACTGGAGGTGCTGGACTGGGAGAGGGGACCGGATGTCTGCGGGGAGAGGCTGGACCAGCTCGAAATGGAAATGTACAAGAGCAGGAACTCTGTCCCAGAGTATCTGTTTACTGCTGAGAAGTGCCGGCACTCTCTTAATAAAAGTATTGCACCTCTGTTGAGAAGTGCCGGTGCTCTCCCATTTAAAGTACTACCTGCTGAGAAGCGTTATTTATCTCCTTATAATAGTACTGCCCCGGCTGAGGAGTGCTGGTACTCCCCTTTCAAATAAACGTGCATATACTCAGTACCTACTAGTAGGGGTACATTTAAAGCGCCACTGAGTCTGAGTGCCAGGACTGTCAACTTCAGGAAGACGCGCTCACTGTCTCTGAAGAAGTTCTAGCAGCCTCGAAAGGAGGAGCTGATACCTGTGAGGAGACACTCCACCTCTCTTTAGGCTAGAAACAAGGCCTGGGTGAAGTTTAAATTGAAGCAGCATCGTTTTATTTATTTTTATTTCATGCATTTTTATAAAGCGCAGACTTTATCCGAAAGTGTCAGAGCACTGTACAATAGAACCAGTTACGTTACATGAGAGAACTGTTACAAAAATGGAACAAACAAAAATAGCAGGCCATAGAATCAAAACAACGCAGGCAAAAGGAGCACAATATCAAACACAGCAAGCACAGAATGTACAAACAAACATATAAATATATATGACAAATTTACAATGACTACAAAACTTCCTGGCGAAAAATAGCAGGTCATAGAATCAAAACAACGCAGGCAAAAGGAACACAATATCAAACACAACAAGCTCAGAATGTACAAACAAAAATATAAATATATAGGAACATTTACAATGACTAAAGAACTTCCTGGCGGGGTCTGAGAAGGAGAGAATTAGTTCTGAAAGTGTCTTTGGAATAGAAGAGATTTGAGGTCCGCTTTGAAAATCTGGATGGAGGTGATGGCACGGAGCAAAGGAGGAAGCGAGTTCCAGATTCTCAGCCCATTACCTGAGAACGATTGTGCCATCAATTTTTCCTTTTTGAAGGAGGGGGGCTCAAGCAGGAACTTTTCCGCATTCTCAGAAGGTCTTGAGCCTCCAGACAATTTCAATTTATTCGCCAGATAATTTCAGGAATTTTACATTATTCTTGTTGCGTTTAATTCCCAAAATTATGAACAACCAAATCGCAAGTAGCTGTTGTTTCCCCCATTTGTGTTTTTCGTGCAGTTTTTTTTAGCAGAATGCATTCTGTGCTGAAATAAAGCGCTAAATAATGGATTTGCATTTCAAACAATTTCGCATAATTTCACATTCATTTCTCCAAAATGTTTCATAATTAGGTGAAAGCAAATAACACATTTTGCACACCCTAGTAAAATAATATTTATGTCTCAGATTACATATTTGCTGCCTCTGAAGGCAGGAATGAACGCCATTAAGGAGACGTTAGCTGTCTCTAAGGGAAGGAATGAAAGTCTTTGAGGATACACTCGCTTCCAGTGAGGGCAAAAGCTGAAGTCTTTCGTGTTTCCGAGGGTAGAAACAGATGGCTCTTACTGTCTGTGATGGCAAGAACTCATGGCAACGAGTAGATACTTGCTGTTCATAGGGCAGGACCTAAAATCTTTAACAGACATCACCTTTCTCTCTTTGCTCTGATTACACAATTTGATGATTTGTAATAGGCATGGTCGTTATCTTTGAGGGTAAAATGTACATTTACCAGAAGGTACCATCTGACTGCCTTTGAGGAAAAGCTTTCATCAGTATTTTTGTTTCAGCTTGAGAAGTGGGTAGGAAGTCACTCTTTGAGGAATGAACTCTATATCAGAGCAAGGAAACCACAATATTAGTGGAAACAAGACTTTCCAGGTTGGTGAGAAATCTTCATCCAGGTACTCTTACCTCACACTCGAGTACACTAGACGCCTAGACTGATGCCCTCCCAAGTCCACGCACTGGCCTGTAACATGGTCTCTCTCTACATGACTTCATGAATAGAGGTGTGCAAAAATGCTTAGCATGTTTTACTCACAAAGTATGTGATATTCTAAAAAAAACACAATTCATAATTCTGGTCGAGGTGTGCTCCGGAGTCACAATAGAGTCCTTTTTGTGAACATTTTGTATGTAAGTTTTACTTGTGTTAAATAGGTTGTAAGTCACAATACCGAATGACAAAATACTGTCCTGCAATAATATGTGGGAAAAATATAAACTATCATAATATTGGGAACTCAGTATATATCTATGTGTATGAAATTGTGGTCACATTCCGGAGCGTGTTATGTGAACAAGCTCCTTTTAGGAGTGAAACACGTCATGGACGAAACCATGTCTTTTTATTTCATCTGTGTGAAATAAATACTTTACTTTCACTGTAAAGAATTGTTGCTGCTTTTTTCTGCTTTTGAAGAATAAGTCACGCTTAAGGGGTCCTTACATGGTCTATTTCACTGTGGAGTGGTGAAACAGGAACATTGTTGCATATATATATATATATATATATATATATATATATATATATATATATATATATATATATATATATATATATATATATATATATATATATATATATCAGTAAGTGTAGCTTTACTCTTCTTAAATCCACAACTATGTACGTTGAAGATGTGCATATCAGGGATATTTTTGTCATGTCTATCTATCTATCTATCTATCTATCTATCTATCTATCTATCTATCTATCTATCTATCTATCTATCTGTCTGTCTATCTATCTATCTAGGCCGAGGTACATAGATGTGGAGTTAAGTTTTTTAAGTTTATGCTTACATATATACTTACTTTCAAGGTATATTAGTAGTCATATTTTAGTCATGATGTTTCTGCTGGATGGTATTTAAAACTCAATATTGTGGGGGAAAGCCGCTATTGTCACTCACCAGGAAAACCTAAGTATATGCTCACCTGTATAATATAAAATGCTTGCCAAATAGTAGTTTCAGAGTATTCGCAAGAAAACGCTAAACAAGGAATGCACGTGCATATAAAATGCTATCGAGTTACCAGTGAGGATAACACTCACGAGAGAAAACAACATGAGTGCGTAGCCATAGGAAAAGCAGATCACTCCATAAGCCATGTATAGGCCAATAATGGCAAACTTTGCAAGGCTGTGCTTGCATAGTGAAATGTGTGCACAGCTAAGAGACAAGGTGGATGTTTGGGGTTGTAGGGGGGTGGGGGGTGTATAAATGGGGTGTCCCGAGATGGATAAGAACGCATTCAACCATAGAACATCAGAGAAGGAATTATGATCCCACTATAACTGGAAGAAAAAGGTTTGAAACACTGTTTTAAATCGCGCACAGTCGCGTCATGGAACAGACTTCCTTCATATGTTCCACTTCCAGCCTCTTTCAGTGTTTTTATGGGTAAAGTTTTCATGTGCCAAATGGACTTGCACACCTCGGTGCAATCACTTATTTATCATTTATGTGCATAATCAGAGCCCTCTGATGTGGTCAGTGTGGACGTGCATATTATATTTTCATCAGTTAGTACACATTTAATAACTATTTTTTAACTACGAGTCTGATAAAAAAAGAAAGACACAATTCCCCCCATATTTTCAGTTAGGAACAACTTCAAAAAATGCTCACTAACGTGAAAAGTGTAGTATGGGCACTGCGCCTATCACACACGTCGGGCATGAGCACAAACTGATGATTAGCTAGATACATCAGAAATGGGGTGAGAATGTGCAAATTACTGGCACAGGCGCACATTGTTCATGCTGTGGCCCTGGGTTGAGGAAGTTTAATGACAGGATCAATGGCTGCAGCTGGACAAGCTTAGAAGAGAGAGGTTGTAGTTGCAATATGTTTGGTTTTCTAAGGAAGCATTCACTAAAATGTGTTGCAATGCTGTTAGAGGGGCGATAATGACCTAACTGGACTTGGTATCTCCCTGGCCCTAAATACATTCTGACTCTGACCTGTTGAACGGCCCTTGAGATTCTGCCACTGTGGGTGGTTGACATGTCTCCCAGAATGCTCTCCTAACACCTGGCACAAGTGACTATTAGATGCTTTCATTGTACAAAACTGCTAACCTCGGTATTAGCATGTATAGCGCTTGGTGCCGCCTTTAAACTGCACCAAAGCACTACAGAGGGCAGGAGAGATTGAAAAGAAGGAACAAGAGGGAAACCGACTTACATAATCACACACCACTAGAAATAGATAGCATCAGTAATAGCATCAGACATAGCAAAGGTGTCACGGGCCTTCATGCAAACTTGAAAATGGGCTTCACATGTACGTTGTTTTGTAGCGTGACAGCTACAATTGTGGTGTACTGGACCCTTCACATTTAGGCTCCCGGTGCCACTGAACCTGCTGCACTAGTGAAAGCTAGGCCACTACATAGTATTCTCTCACAGCAGCAAAACGCCTTCATGTCTCCATTATGTTTCCCTATGACATAATACCCACAGGTTCATAGGTATGGATTGGTGTTTTAGCCTTATGAATCACGATGAAGTAACTCAGCGCCCTGGGGGCTGATAGGCTCAGTGGAAAAGATAAGAACATTACACTCAGGCAGAGCTCGTGCGCAAAACACCAAAGACAAGTGTAATGAAGCGATGGAGTAGCGCAAGTAAAAATAAATGTTGTTTATTAGTGCCAATATCCAGGTCCACTGGTGAGGAGGAAAAAAACACATCCAGCCGTCACCGGGTCCAATCGCTTCACTAACTTGACATGACCCCATTCCATTAGTGGCATAAGCATGCCATGGCCCACATTGTAAGAATGACAATGAGCTATGACATAATCGCCTAACAACCGTATCTATACCACAACAAGGCATTTCAAGTCTCCTGTAGTGTGTGCAGCTTTATCTGGTTTCCATGTTGCATCAAAATCACACGTTTCAAAATGTCGAGCGTTTTCTAACCTTTAACATGTCAAGTCAATGTATCATCATGTCGCTAGGGACTGGTCATAGTGGGCAGAGAATCTACCAGTATCTCCTGGTCACCAAGGAGTGACCCCCTTTAGTCCTACTTCTATGTCTTTGACGTTGCTTCTGTGACGAATCTCGTATTGTTCCAAACGTGACCTCATAGTTGCACGTTGCTACCTGCAGGTTGTTCAGTAGCAACACAATATAATCCAGACAGGTCACATCGAGAGGGTGCCATAACTGCGGGGTGTCAAAGGTAATTGAATAGTTTTGGTGTTACCCCTTAACTCCAGTTTACATCAGTGACTAGTCTGGCAGCAGAAAATCCTAATTTGGTGGCAGAATACCAGGATATTTATATTTGGACACTTCTGACATGTGGTCACCCTCGGCAAAGGAGTCCAGGTTTGATCGCAGGATCTTTGGGTATTGATAACTCTGACATGAGGTCACCCATCGGCTGCAGAGCCCACACCTGACTGCGGGATCCCAGTTTGCGTGTGCTTGGATGACCCTGACTTGAGGTCACCTCCCTCTCTGGGCCCTAGGCATTCCACGAGCCGCCTTCTCCTAACCTCTCCTTCCTCTTTTCCTCCTCAGATTCATCTTGGTCTTCAGCTGCTTGGTGCTGTCCGTCTTCTCCACCATCCCAGAGCATCAGCACCTGGCCAACGAGGGACTCTTAATACTGGTAAGGAGGAGCCCTTAACTTATGTTCATTACCACCCACCAATGGTCTCTCTATTTATTTTGTTTGGTGAGCGGCAATGCAGTGTCTTTGTGCACACTATTCTGAGGTGTGTGCGCAAATGGTGCTTACTATGTGCCAATATGCAAGCGAGCCTGCGGCCTCTTTGGTGAAAGAACAGTTTAATTTCTTACAAAAAAAACTAAATGGTAAATTATATTTTTAAATGTTAGTATTCAAACTGTATTACCAAAGGCAAAAAAGTAGTAGTGACATTTTGGAGAGGGTGTATTGCATCTCATGCAATAATCCAATCTTGCCAGTCTAACAGAAGATCAAAAGAGGAGTTTTGTTAAATTTAACATGCTCTTTTCCTAATTCACTGCAGCTTGTCCCCTACCGAGGCTTCTTCCTTCCGACACCTCCAGGGCGCAGGTTCAGCTTCTCATGTTCTGCTCTGAATACCCTTCTAAATCATCTACCCACCCAGTACTGTGGGCAACAGGTCCAGAGTCCCAACTCAAACTTAGATGCCATGCTTAATTCATAAAAAAATAAAACGCACACATGCCCACTTTTCTTTAGGGCACCCCGTCCACTTCTCCCTCAGACACAGACCACTTATCCCACTGGCACTGCTTGCTGCCTGCATGGACAGTGCCCCAAACTGGATTTAAGCGAACAAAGCCAGTGAGCCTGCCTTCCTTAACAAAGAGAGAACCCCAAGAAAAATGTGAAAACATTGGGCCTCATTAGGATGTCGGATGAAACGACACCGGCATCCAAGGCATCGGTCCGACCGCCGGATTACGATTCGCGCAGTCAGAGAGATGTCATCGGAGGGATCGACCGCCACATCCGACAGGATCAAGGATTCAGTCGGGGCATCAGGACTCTCTACAATGGATGCGGTGCCTGCGGAGACACTGCCGTAGGGATTAGGATGTCCCTTTCCATCAGGCTTTCCATGTCAGCCTTTGTGATATGGAAGGCTGTCTGAAAGTGACTTTGTGGGCCCCCGTAACCCCTCGGCCTCTACTTGGTGCCTAGCACACAGTGCATGGATGTATAGAAACATACCCTTTGCCATTGCAACTTGTGCTGCAACCCTTTTCCGGGCCACAGTACAAGCTGCAATGGTAAAGGCTATGTTTCTGACCGCCGCACTGGTTGTCAAGTCATAATATCGGGAGTAGAACCTCCGACTACTTGTTGGGCGGTTCCACTCCCTAAACAATGTCGGTCAGACGCTCGTTCGACTGGCATCGTAATAAGGCCTGTGGTGTCCAATAGTGCATCTTAAACCAAATTTTGACATATATTTACCAAAACCATTCTATGCTTACAAAGATCACTTCAAAGGGCACTTTCATGTTTCCATTTTGAAGGAGGTTCACGGGTTGGGATTCAGAGAGAAAAATAAGACACCAGTGCAGCATGGTTCATGGTCTTTTTTTCCCAGCAGAATGTGTACATGTATTTCGACCCAATGCAGACTGGTGGGCAGCTCTCAGAATTTTGGTTCTCGACCAAATTAGCAAAATATCTTTAATATGTAATAATCGGCACGACTACCCGCAGGACAAACTTAAAGTTTCCTGATCCCCATAAATAAGTAGCAGCAGTGCACACTAGCCACCACCATCTCAAATTAGGTACTGCTGAGAAGCATGTGTGATCTTGGTACTAAGCCTATTTAAAATGACTGAATGTGCTCCCATTTAAATTTTGTAGGGCTGCCTTTGTTCCATAACTCTCTGACATGCTTTAATATCACTCACATCACTAGATTCTGTATTTTACTTATTCTAAGTCTCTCTTGTTTGCTTTCTGTCTTATCACTAACACAGTGATGGATTCACACTTTCCCATGGTCTTTTAGTCGTTAGCTCGCGCAGGCCCTTATTCCCATATGGCAGCTAATGTGGTTTGATGTGCAAATTTTCATTTGTTCCTGAACTGCTTTTACAGCTCTGATGTAAACTGTGTGAGATATGGGTTTGCAGCCTTAGTTTATGCCAAGGATAATCTTCTGCAAATTGGTGTCTAGAGTGCAAAATAAGGCCTTGCAATCATCAGACTGGGTGAAATCATGTGCAATTTGCACTCGTTCCTTATTCTGCAGACTTCAACTTCTAACTGGGTGCAAATTGTACACCGGCTACCTACTACACCCTACGCAAATGGCAGTTATGGGTTCAAACACTTGCATCTACATTAGAACACATGTTTGATAAGGCCCACACTTGTCTTCACTTTCCATCTCACTGTTTATTTTACTCACTATTTCGCTTAGGCAAAATCAGTAGTACTTTCATCCAATAGCACTTGCTATTGTCAGCTAAGTACAGCACCAATTAATATCTGAGCAATGGGCATCCATATCAAATTGAGGAATTTGGTATAGCACTCTAGTCTCACCCAGGGGCAGATGTATCAAGATTCCAATTTGCGATTTCTAAATAGCGATTTTTAAGGAATCGCTATTTAGAAATCGCAAAATGGAATGTATGTAGAAAATCGCTATATTTTAGCGATTTCTTAGTCTTCCTTATCTGCGAATTCGCATTTTGCGAATTCGCAAATAAGGAATAATTTCCCATGCATTCCTATGGGCCAGGAGGCCCATAGGAATGATTGTGAAAATATTCTCAATTTGCGATTCGCAATTGCTAATCGCAAATTGAGAATAATTTCAAGGGTGCAGGGGTGTCTCAAAGACACCCTGCTGCACCCCTGAAATCTACATATGTGTGCATATGGCGCACATACATGCCCTTTGGGCATGTGTGTGCGTCACATGCCACCTTCAAAAATGCCAAATTGTTCATTTGTAAAAGAATTCTCAAATTAACATCAACTACAAGTTGGTGGTAATTTGCGATTTCTTAACCAAAATTCGCAATTGTAAAATGCTACATACATATCATTTAAGGAATCGCAAAATTGCGATTCCTTAAATGCTATGGCAAAATAAGGAATCGCACATTTTTGCCATTCCTTCATTTGCGAATTTTTGATGCATGCCAAAACATGCAAATAAACCGTTTGCGATTCGCAGCAATTCGCAAAAAGCTTGATACATCTAGGCCCCAGTTACCAAAAACTAGACTGGATAAGAACTGTCAACTGCTTGCTACTGATAGCATAATACTCCAAAACTAAATTAGACTCTGATCTACAATGGAAATCTATGGAGTGTCATAATATGTAATACCAAGCTATGCTGTAATGTCATAGAAATACTTATACATTCTCCCCCTCTCCAAGTTTTTAGAAATAAACATGTCAGTGAAGAGGACGGGGTAATGTTAAACACATGTGGAAATGTGCCATTAGAGCACTGAAAACTCAGTTAAATTCTGAACTTTTCTACCAGACCAGCTAAATAAAGATTTCAGGTGCAAGATCCCACACTGTATGCACAGAGAGGTCTGACAAAAGATGCTGATTTCTTTCAACCTCTCTGCACGCTACAGTGCGATTTCCATTTCCACATATTTTTTTTTAACATTGGAATGTGTCATTAAACCCCAATGTTTTGTACAGGTGGGCAAGCTAACAAATTAATGGGGAGGGCCACTGCAAAAGCCCCGTTTAGTATGTATATATTCTATGTAATATGCATAAGTTTAGGTAGCTTGGAAGTTAGAACTTCCATTTGTGTATTCTGTGTTCTATCTATGTTCTACTTTCTAGTTGTAAGTGGAATCTGGAGTCAGATTCAGCTTGGCTCATGGAGAGATAACTTTGTGTCCGTAAGGTTGGAATAAATATACTTTTATCTACTACAACTTCTGAGTGGTTACTTCACCCAGCCCTGGAAATATTTAAAAGCAACCATTTGCATCTGTGAATTGGTGATCTCCATCGTATGACAGCGTTTGTGTTCTGTGGAATGCTGCCAAACACAATGGAGACCACCCTATATACAGATGCAAATGATTGCTTTTTAGATTTAATTTGCCTGGTTTGTTTTTGTTTCTCATCTGCCGGATTTCTCCACTTAGACCATAAAGGTCTGTCCTTTAAAATGTGCGCTACAGTGTACACTGTGCGCAGAGATTGATTCCTGAGTGCGCAGCCGCCAGGCACGCACCTTAGAGGGTATAGTGCCACCAAACCACCCACATGGAACCCTAAATACCACCTATCACAGGAGAAGGAGGCACACACACACACACACACACACACATCCAAACACAGGTGCACACACACCCAAACACACACACACACTGTGATGCCACAAAAAACATGCTTGCCTTCCACACAGCTGTGATCAGTTTGTTATTTATCCAGCTGCCTGAGCTCGAACTTTCAGGGGCACACACATGACACTGAAAGGGATTAAAGTGTGTTAGATAACTATGTCATTTATGCTGTTTTCCTCTGGCAGCAGCACAGATGGGAGGAAGGCAGTAATTAACCTGCATGGGTTTCAGGTCAGGCTTGACCTTTTAACTTACAGCAATATTCTCCTGCAGTTCTTCGCTTCAACACAAATACAGATCCATTCTCATACTATCAACATATAATGCTCCACATTGCCATACAACATTCATTTAAAGCTAGACCAATTGCCATTGCTCGTTTTATTTAGCTTCTATCTATCTCGATAAAATGAACATATGGCCTGGATCCGGCGCTCCTGGGCCTAAGTTGGTCGCAATACTCATAGAGAATTGAGAGTGAAATCTCAAATGTTCTCCGGACCGGAAGACTATGCCAGGGTCCCTCCAAAACTGCTTGGCAGTCGCTCTTGGATTCCACTGGAGGACCTGACCCCAGGACCTCCTTGGCTGTGCCTTTGAAAAGTCCTAGTAGCTGGGGCAGTGAGCCTCATGTGTGAGGAAGCCTGGTATCCAATTGACACTTTGCCAACTTTTTGGTCTGTAGATTGACCAGTCCTCCACTGACTACTGTGGTTTGGAAGCAGGAAGTGTGTAGGCAACACGACACTTTGATGCAGTGCACTGATTTTACACTCTCTGAAGCAGGAGGAAAATGAATAATGTGTGCTCATAAATTTGATGGCTTCACTGATCATGAAAGCGAGTTTATCGTTGTTGCCAACGTGTTATTTGGTTGTTCAGAAGGGACCCCCCACTAAAAGACTGAGAGAGAGATATTAAAGAATAATGCACATTCTAGGGTGTACTTAAGTCAAACACTAGGCACTTGTCAGACTGTGTACACAAAGTTTGCTCTACAACGCGGGTGAATTGTTGCATAAAAGTCATATCACTTTATTACCGGGGTAGCAGAGAATATTCCTCTGGAATCCGACACAAATATGCTACAAAACAGTAGTACATGTGATACTCTTGGTTCGCTTCATGAAGAAGGAAGGTGTGTAAAACTGGAGTATTATGTCTCCAAAATCCAACCAACTGATTGCAATTGCCATAACTGTCTATTTAGAATCTATTGGGGAAAAGTATCAAATTAGGTTTTTGTGGAGAAGAAAAAATAACAGACATGATAGAGAACGAAATAAAAAAGTCCTACTTTTCAAATTTTTGCACTGTTGTTTTACTTCCTACTGCTTTTGAAGAACGCGCAGTACAAACCACAAGTTATCAAATTTTCCTCACAGTAACTATGGTACTTTTCATACTTTTTGTAAATGTTGCATTTGGAATTGTTCTAATCTAAAGCAGCATTCGCTAAACTTTTCCAAACATGAATGGGGTACTTTGAATAGTTCTCAATAACGTCAATATGGCACGAATTTTCCAATTTTCTTGTTGTCATTTGAAAAATGTATATCACAATTTTCCATATATGAATCCTTTATATAAATACTATTTATCTCTAAAATAAGTATTTCTGCTAGCTGGCATACTGATGCAGGTAGGTCACAAGTCCTAAAAAAAGAAGTGGGGGATTAATCAAGTTAGGCAGTATGAAGGTGACATCATGGTGCATGACATCACAGAATGACACATCAGAAAGCATCTCCTACATTGATGCCTAAACCTGGAACGACCTACCCCTCCATTTTTGAACAGTTCCCTCTCTGATGGATTTCACAAAGAAACCCAATACCTGGCTTTTCGGCTGAGACGTCGCACCCACCCACCCAGATACCACTAGGAGTAACAGTGCCACGCTACACAAATGCTGATTGATTGATTGATTGATTGACATCGTACGTGGCATCACAGGAAGTGGCCTCACAACCCATGACATCAGTGGAAGTGACATCACAAGAAATGGCATTAGATATTTAGACCTCACACATATGTTTAGCAGATCTATCATAAGTACATTTGAGGTCATTACAGTATTTAACATATGAGATTTTGCATCAAAAAGGTGGCAAAAATGTGACAGAACCTTACCACAAAATCTGGGCCTCAATTTATATGAACTTTTTTTTAAAACTCTGCCACAAAGAAATTTGCAACAAGGCGAAAGGTGGCAAAAAGTCTGTTCTGCTTAATTGATTGCAAGGTCTGCATTTTAAAATATCTCCTGAGGTTAAGGCACCTGCTGCATAGATCTTTGTGTGCTCAGTAGATCTCAGGGAGTAATAATAATGGTAAGATAACTCTGGAAGTTAATGCACTTGTTTGAGAGATCTGTTTTATCTAGTCCCTGTTTTGAATCAAAGTAGCATAGAGGATTCATATGTTTCCGGCAAAGCACATAATGTGACACACAGATAATCGATTTTTTTTATGTAGATAGGTAATTCAATTACTGTTTTTAACACTCACTGAGATCCTTATGTTACTTGCAGTTTATACATTGAAATCCTTCTAATATAGCACATTGAGCGATAAAGGACTTGTGACTCCTACACCTTGTAACCCTCACTGTCTTATGTAACATATCCTCTACATTGATTTACACATATATGATTTTGGCAGTAGTTGTGGGTATTCCTGTGAAATGCCCCATTTATGTTTGAAATTTCTGTTCTGGGTTTACTGCCACAAACTGTGTGCTCCTCCTTGTACTATTGACCAGGGATGCTCCCTGTTAGGACTCATAGTATATAAAATAAACGTCTGAGTGTTCGCTATGATTAGTCATTGATCCTGTGTCACTCCGAGCTTAATAACTCACCCTGTTTCTCTGGTGTCTCTAGTGCAAAGTACTCGTAGCTCACCATAATTACTCGCTCATCTAGCGATGCTCCCTGTTAGAGCCCAAAATGTACATAGAACCCGCTAGTGATGGAAAGGTGCCTAGGTCCGTGCAGGTGCAGTAGTTAGTCAAAGTGCATTGTGCTGCTACTCGCAATGTTTATCCACTGAACAATCCTCGGCTGTTATCAATCTCCGTTATCTTAGGTCGTGCATTGACGATGTTTTGTGGCTGCTAGCAGGATTTGAGTCGCTATACTGAAACATTTCACAAAGCATGCTGATAGCTCCATCCTCCTAGGGGACCTCAATATCCACCTGGAGAACAACAAGGACCGCAACACCGCCGCCCTGCTGGACAACCTCACCAACCTCGGACTCAAGCAGCTGGTCAACACCCCCACCCACTACGCCGGCCACACGCTTGATCCCATATTCTCATCCAGCAAGCACATCACCTTCAGCCACTCCACCGGACTCCACTGGTCCGACCACAGCTGCGTCCACTTCGGCTTCAGAAGAACCACAACCCACCACCACCCACAACAGGTCCCTCACAGGAGCTGGAGCAAGATCACCGCCGACCAGCTCACCACCTCCCTCAGCCAGAACCCACCCTCCAGCACAACGGACCCCAACGAAGCAGCCCGCAATTTCACGCAGTGGCTGACCGCCTGCGCCGACGACCTCGCACCACTGAAGAACCCAGCAGACCCAGAAGCAAGAAGGCCTCCTGGTTCACCGACGAACTCAAAGACTCCAAGAAGACCTGCCGCACCCTCGAGAAAACCTGGCTCCTCGACCAGACCACTGAAAACATGACCGCCCTCAAACACGCCACCCGCAAGCACCACCAGCTCATCCGCACCACCAAGAAGAAATCACTGAAGGCACGACTGGACAACAACGTCCATGACAGCAAGGAACTCTTCAGCATCGTCAAGGAGTTCTCCAACCCCAGCACCGGCAACAATGATATCACTCCCTCACAAGATCTCTGCAACTCTCTCGCCTCGTTCTTCCACCGCAAGATCGCCGACATCCACAACAGCTTCGGCGCACCATCCACGCACCCAACCGTCGAACCAACGCCCCCCACCGCCACCCTCCGCACCTGGACCACGGTGACCTCCGAAGACACAGCCCGCACGATGAACACCGTCCACTCCGGATCTCCAACCGACCCCTGCCCCCACCATGTCTTCAACAAGGCCGACTCCACCATCGCACCCCAACTCCGGAACATCATCAACACCTCCTTCAACACCGCCACCTTCCCGGAGAGCTGGAAGCATGCCGAGCTCAGCACCCTACTGAAGAAACCAACAGCGGACCCCACCGACCTCAAACACTTCTGCCCCATCACGCTCCTCCTCCCTTTTCCTGCCAAAGTCATCGAGAAGATCGTCAACAGACAGCTTGCCGCCTTCCTCGAGACGAACGGATCCCTCGACACCTCACAGTCTGGTTTCAGAGCCAACCACAGCACCGAGACAGCCCTCATTGCAGCCACCGACGACATCCGAGCCCTGCTCGACAACGGAGAAACAGCGGCACTCATCCTCCTGGACCTCTCTGCAGCGTTCGACACTGTCTGCCACCGTACCCTAGTTCAACGCCTCAGCAACATCGGCATACAAGAGAAAGCACTGGAGTGGATCATCTCGTTCCTCGCCGGAAGAACACAGAGAGTCCGCCTCCCCCGTTTCTATCCGAGGCCATCGAAGTCATCTGCGGCGTACCGCAAGTATCATCACTCAGCCCCACCCTCTTCAACGTCTGCATGAGACCTCTTGCAGCCATTGCACGCCAACACAACCTCAACATCGTCTCCTACGCCAACGACACCCAGCTGATCCTCTCCCTCACCAGAGACCCCGACACCGCCAGAACCAGCCTACACGAAGGGATGAAAGACGTCGCCGAGTGGATAATAAACAGCCGCCTGAAACTGAACTCAGACAAGACGGAAGTCCTCATCCTGGGACCATCGCCATCCGCCTGGGACGACTCTTGGTTGCCCCCAGCCCTGGGCACCACCCCCAAGCCAACAGACCATGCACGCAACCTGGGCTTCATCCTGGACTCCTCCCTCTCGATGACCTGACAAGTCAACGCCGTCTCCTCATCATGCTTTCACACCCTACGCATGCTTCGCAAGATCTTCCGATGGATATCCGACCGAAACCAGGAAGACGGTCACCCAGGCCCTCGTCACCAGCCGACTGGACTACGGAAACACCCTCTACGCCGGAACCACAGCCAAGCTACAGAAAAGACTCCAACGCATCCAGACTGCCTCCGCCCGACTCATCCTGGACATCCCCCGACGCAGCCACATCTCCGGCCACCTGAGGGACCTGCACTGGCTCCCCGTCAACAAGAGGATCACGTTCAGGCTCCTCACCCACACACACAAGTCTCTCCACGACCTGGGCCCCAAGTACCTCAACGACCGCCTGACCTTCTACACGCCCACCCGCCAGCTATGGTCCACTATCCTCGCCCTCGCCGCCGTACCATTTATCCGAAGAGCCACCGCCGTAGGCAGATCCTTCTCCTACCTGGCGGCCAAGACATCTCGCCTTCAGGAGACAACTCAAGACCTGGCTGTTCGAGCAGTAGCAGACCCCCTCCCCCAAGCGCCTTGAGACCCTTCCGGGTGAGTAGTGCGCTATACAAGTGTTATGATTGATTGATTGATTGATTGATTGATTGATTGATAGCTGAGTGGAGTCTCACTTCAAAAGAAGATGTGGCATAACAGCTAGAGCAGAAGTCTTTGAAGCTGGGGAACCAGGTTAAAGTTTGTCAGGAGGGTCAAGCATCCTGTGATTCTAGGCAAATCACTTAATCTCCCCGTGCCTAAAATTAATGTGTTGATCTGTAATGCAAATGGTGCTCATGTAAAGCACTCTGATAGCCCTTCTGGTGGAGTTTGTGCTATATGAAACAGCAACCATCAAACAAAAAAGGAGCAAATTATTGCTTCATTGCACATGGGTATACCTAGTGTTTGGAGGAGAGGGGCACAACCAGTATCTCTTAAATGGAAGAAGAGGTTTGCAGATATATGCACGAGTGATTCAGCATATTCCTCACACAGTTTTTTACAGAGCCTACTAGCATACTTGTATCCTCTTTTAATCTTCCATACCAATATGCTGTGAGCGAGATTTAGCCACATCTCAATCTCATTAGGTGTGTTGCCATGTCTTTGTTCAATGGCTGCAATAGATAGGTAGGCAGTGATCCCTGTTGACATATATCTGTGGCCCAGCTGCCATGTGCCTTTCCTTTCACGGTTTTCAAATCGTGTTCTCGAATACTTAGCCTTGCTTGCTTTGAGAACAGTTTTGGTGTATGATTGACAGGGAGATTCATGCCCCACATGTCCTGTGCTTCTAGGTCTCTCAGTGAGCTGTTCATATGCCTGCTGCAGCTAGAGCCAGCCCCATTTATCACGGACCACAATATGTTTTTTAAGATACTGAGGGGGCTGCTTTGCTTTCATGCAATAGGCTAACAACCTTGCATTTAAGCTTAGTTGTTGGGAAGTGCGATTAAACTCTAAACGCACGAGAGCATAAGGTGTGCAATTTTATAGGGTAAACCGTCTCCTACACACACACACACACACACACACACACACACACACACACACCCTGACACACACACACACACAGAGAGCTCCCCCCCACACACACAGAGCACCACACACACAGAGAGCCCCCCCACACACAGAGAGCCCCTCACACAGAGAGAGAGCCCCGCACACACACAGAGAGCCCCCCACAAACACACACAGAGAGCCCCCCACACACCCAGAGAGCCCCCCACACATTTACAATGCAACGGTCTCGCCTTTGCAAAAGTTAGAGCTATTAGCATTGGAAATGACAATTGTTTTTATTTATGTGTTGTTTTGAAAACATATACATAAATTGCATTGTCATTTACAATGGCAATAGCTGAGCATTAATGTGTGTGTGCTTACACTGCTCGCTTCTCACTAGTGGAGAAGTTACGGCATGAGCGTTGTAGGGGAAGGGGAATCCTTTAAAGAGAGTCATTTTCTCTCTAGATTTCCCTTCTCTTTTTGAAACTAAGGAGCAGCAACATTGTCTTGGTCATTGTCATGGTGTCACCAGGGCTTTAAGTCGAAGCTTTTCCAATATTATATGCAACCCATAGTAGCTGCTTATTTATCTTATGTAACTAACGACTATTGACAAAGTCAATAGACTTGACTTGTTGTAGATATGTTACTTTTATCATATATCTGGATGTAATGACTAAACAGCAAAACATAGGCCGGGCGGCACACTATACTATTAAGCACAGACTTTTAGTTTACATATTGTTAAGCCACGCCCTTAATTATATTGGCCACGCCCTTTTGTGAGACCCCCAGTTTTTTTCATCCCACTTAAAGCCCAGCCTACAAGATTAACTTCTTGCCCCCTACCCCCCTGAGAAGGCTATTTCTCTGCTCTGATTACTTCGTCCAACCGTCACACGCTGCTGCACTCACGCCCGTACCTACACACTCCCCTGGGTTCTTCTCCTCAGTGTGACTGCTCGCCAGTATGATCTCTGTGTCTCGGGCGGAGCTGCCTCGGAGAGGGAGCAGCACAGAGACGCACGGAGAGGGAGAGAAACAGTGAAAAGGGCCGGGGAGGAAGAAACAGAGATGAGGGGGCAGAGGAAGAAAGGACAGCGAGGAGTGGAGAGAACGGGAAAGGCAGAGAAAGTCGGCATTTATGGGTCATTAAATTCAAAGCGGAGACTGGAAGAAACTCAGACAACACTGGATTTAAAGAAAGAGAGGGACGTAAGGTGGAGTGGAAAGAGAGAAAGAGGCAGAGGGTGCACAGGGGACAATTTGGAGAGGCAGAGAAAAGAGTCAGGGAGAGGCAGAGAGCAGGGCAGGGGGAGACAGAGAAAGCAGGAAGCAGTAAACAGGCAGTGAGAGCAGAAAACGAGGGGCGCCTGCGGGGGAGGGGGAGGGCACAGAGAGTAGAGGGGGAGAGGGCAGTGAAGAGGGTAAGAGTGAAGCATGAGGAGGGAGAGGCACGTTGCGGAGGGTGGAAGGTAGGGAGACGGGGAGCAACACCAGGACCTCCAACTAGAGTTAATGGGCTAGCACAAGAGCAGATACAAAACAAGAGACAACCTAAATACGAACAATCAGCAAGCACCATTCTACTAGGCGCTTTACCGTCAATGCTGTCAAAGGCCACATATCACACGCGAATGCTAGTCACATATAACAGTCACAGGTTAGGCGCACATTACAAAAACATGGCCTTGTACACCGAAAACACATGTGGCTGCACCACATTGCAAATACTAGTCCATAAAACTATAGATATCATTATTTGAAGGTGCATCTTACACATGTAACATACAGACATTATAGTGTCTCCTGCTTGGTTTACACACGCAGTCACTACTAGGCACTCACTGTATAGAGGGACTGATACTGTCCACGTTTGAGATGAAATCAGACTCACGTAACTTACTGAGGTTGTAGTGCCTCATGCTTCACATCAAGGCACTAGTATTATAGGCATGTACCATATCCACTTAAAAACGTGTGTTGTCGCTGCATAATGGGTGCCCACCGGCACTGCGCTACGAAGAGGCATCTCATGACCCGGGGACTACACACAGGCACGAGCAGATAAGGAAAGTACATAAAAGCAGTGTTACATTGAGACACATTCTTGGAGGAACAGCAAAGTGTGCTTGCTCGGAAGATGTGCTCACGCGCCGCTGCTCTGGATGCTGTGTGTCCGGATGAAGCTGCGAGTAGTGACTTTAAACGGCACCCCGACCTTTAGAACGTGTCACCTTCCAGGAAGGTAAGCTAATCTCGAATCATGGGCGGTGTGGGACGGGGAGGGGTCACAGTACACAAAGTTGGGCACGCTGCCACTACTCACTGTGCAGCGATCACCCACAGTAAATGTACAACAGGAAATGACTTCACTAGGAATGACTCATTGAAGACACCGTGTCAATCGGATACTGTCCACGTCTGAGATGAAATCAGACTCACGTAACTTACTGAGGTTGTAGTGCCTCATGCTTTGGCTACATAACAGATCACATCAAGGCACTAGTATTGTAGGCATCAAGCCTCCTGCATGTGCTATCCGTATGCCAGGCGCCATGCGTCACTCTAGGCCTGGCGTCCATCACCCAAATCCAGATCGTCGTCAGGTACTGCTGGGGGATCTAAAGCCAAACCTCTGTAATCTGCCCACCGTTTCCAGATTTTATAATGTTTCCGGGGGCAACCTCTGGCCTCGAACACTGGGTGCTCCAACCACATTAAATAATCCAGTCCAGCCTTCCACGCACTCAGGGGGGGGGGGGGGCTCACTCATTCTTCCACGCTCGTGCCAAGTCCCGTTTGGCCACCACTAGGCCCAACAGCAAGAGATGACGTTTGTAAATATTCCCACCTACCCCCTCTAACACATGAAGGAGACCCAGACGATGAGTCGGGAGATCCCAGCCCAACACTTCCGACAAACAACTCCAAACACCATTCCAGAACCTAGTCAAGCCAGCACAGAACCACACAGTATGTATCAGGGAACCTATCTCAGCTCTACAACGCAGGCACTCCGGGGACCCAATCAGGCCCGCCTTTCACAGTCTCTCCCGTGTATAGTAGGCCCTGTGCAAGTATTTACATTGGATTAGTCGGAGTCGTACCGCAATAGCAGTACCTCGTGGGGACTCCAGTGCCTCCCTCCAGTCAGCTTCATCCAGGGGCCCCACGTCCTTTTCCCAGGCGTCCTTCAGTGGGAGCAGGGAGGAGGAACAGTGAGTGACCATCGTCTGATAGATGTGGGACACCTTCTTGTCCCCAAGATCACCCATGAAAACTTTCGCCTCCACGGGCCTGAACTCTGGCAGCGACTCCAACCCAATTAGGCTAGGCGCCAATGCGTGACGCAATTGTAGATAACTGAAGAATTGAGTTTTAGGCATGTGGAACTCATCCCGCAGGTCCTGAAATGACTTAAGCGTCACACCGGACATAACGTCTCCAAGCGAGGAAATCCCTATAGAGTCCCATCTGCCAAACGCCGTCAGCGAGGCCAGCGCGGGGAGTCATCCGTTCTGCCACAATGGGGTCTCCGCCGTCAACCTTCCCCACCAACCCATCCGACGCAGTGCTTGTCTCCAAACAGCAAAAACCACCTGCGTAGCTGACGGCAGCTGCCGCCTGAGCCCGGCCGAGTACAAGATGGTATGTAGCTTGTTATTCCCCATCAGCGAGCGCTCCAGAGCATATGCCGGGTCACCTCCGTCTCCATACCACCTTCGTTTAAGACCAGCAGATGAGAGGCCTGGTAATATGAGAGGATGTCCGATGTGGCTAGGCCACCACAATACGTGGATATAAAGCACGTGCGCAGTGCCACTCTAGCGGAACCCCCTGCCCACAAGAAGCGACCCAAGACGGAATTGACCTGCCGGAACCATTGGGGTGAGATGGGTGTGGATGGTTCTGCAATTGATAGAGGAGGCGCGGAAGGGCGACCATTTTAAAGATTGCCGACCTACCATAAATAGTAAGAGGCATTCGAGACCAGGTTTTAATGTCCGTTTGGACCCTCTCCCACACTGGCAGCACGTTACGCTCTCACGAGATCGTCGGGGACTCGGACAAGAACACTCCAAGATACAATATGCCTCCGGCCGCCGCTCGCAAGGCTGACGCCCACGAGCCTGCGTCTGCCCCGTCACCCAGCACCCATAGGGTGGACTTACGCGGGTTAAGGTAGAGGCCCGATACTTCACCAAAGATACGCATTATCTCCAACACTTGGGGGCCCGATCTATTTAGATCAGTGAGGAAAAAGAGGACGTCATCTGCATAAAGGGCGATTCTATCTGTAAGGCCCCTTTCCCATACAAAACCCCGTAGCTGCGCATCAATGCGCACCCAAGAGGCGAGAGGCTCCATGATCAATGCAAATAAATATGGGGACAGCGGGCAACCCTGACGGGTCCCCCGGCTGATAGTAAACCTCTCCGAGACCGCTCCTGAGACACGCACAGACGCTGTGATGTCGGTATATAGAAGTCTGATATAGGAGATGAACACTGGGCCCAAATTAAGATGAGGCAGTAGCGCGAGCAAATAGGTCCAACTCACAGAGTCGAAGGCCCTGTCAATATCCGCCAAGAGCAGGGCCGCCCGCTCTTCCGTGGCCCTCATCACGTCTACGGCTGTCTGCGCCCGGCGAATATTGTGTCGTGTCGCCCTGCGTGGCATAAAGCCCCCCTGATCAGGGTGGACCAGATCGGCCACATACGGGAGGAGACGGTTCGCCAAAGCCTTATCCAACAGTTTAGCCTCGAAGTTGAGCAATGATATAGGGCGGTACGAGTCACTTGACGATCAGGGGGCCTACCTGGTTTCTGAAACACCACCACCTCAGCATGGCGCAAGTCAGCTGGCAGCCTACCCACTTCTCGCGCTGCCTCTAGCGCGGTCCTGTAATGGGACCCCAATTGGAGATGGAATTTCTTATAAAATTCACACGGGAAGCCGCTTGGCCCGGGTGCCTTCCCTGTGTTGAGCTGTCCCAGTGCATCACCCAGTTCCTCCGCCATGAGGGGAAGGTCCAACGCCGCTCGAGTCTCAGCAGAGACTTCCCTCGGGGGCAGGTCAGCAATAAATTTGTCAATCGCCTCAGCTGAAAGGCAATCCTGGGGCGCATACTGCTCCGCATAATAACTGGCGAAGCTAGCTGCCAGTGCCGTTGGGTCCGTAACGGTGACACCGTCCCCATCTGTAAGCCCGGGCAGGGCCAGTGGCTGCAGGGTACGCTGGCACAGTTTGTGGAGCATAGAACATGATTTGTCACCCCATTGATATACCCTACTCCGTGTGGCCAACCACGCCAATCGAGCCTTGTCCAGTAACACTGTCGCATAGGACTGCTGCGCCTGCAGAAGCAGCCGCACTGCCACTGCATCTTCCTCCTCCTGACACCGTCGCTCCAGAGCCTCCACCCGAGCCGCCGCCCCCACTATAGCTTCCCGACACCTGTGACGGGCCGCCGCACACCATGCAATATCAATTCCCCTCAACGTAGGTTTCATGGCTTCCCAGACAACTGTTGGATCTGTGCCTTCCACTAGATTTTCTCGCCAGTAGTTTGCAATTGCACCACGCATGTGTTGCACATAGTCAGCTTGCTGAAGGTGCCATGAAGACATTCTCCATCGAAAGGGCTGCCTCGTCCTACGTAGGTCAATCACCACGGCCACAGGGGAGTGGTCAGACAGGCCCCTAGGTAGAATATTAGCCTCCCGCACTCTATCCAGGAATCCACGAGGCACAAATAAATAATCAGTTGGGAGAAGGAACCATGGACGGCAGAGACATATGTGTATTCACGGGCCCTGGCATGCATGTGTCGCCAAACATCCGCCCAGCCCAACCCCTCCACCATAGCACGCAGCCGAGTAGGGGCAGCAGCAGCAAGCGTCCCCTGCATCCTACGACGGTCCTCATGCATATCCATCACGTCATTCCAATCTCCACCTAGTACTGCTAGGGAATCCGGGATTTCAGTCCATACTGCAAACAAACGCTCAGCCAGGGACCACTGCAGGGGGGGGAGCATAAACACAGCCAAACACAATTGATTCCGCGCCCACCATCCCCTGAATAAACACATAACGGCCCTGGGGGTCTATCCACTGTCTCTCGTGCATGTAAGCCAGCCTCCGATGAATCAGGATGGCAACGCCCCTGGAACCCCTAGAAAACCCCGCATGAAAGACTTGTTGGTATCCATATCTTTGCAGGCTTAGCACTTTCGTCCCCATCATGTGAGTCTCTTATAACAATAAGACATCTGCCGCTTCCCTCTTACCCCATCGCAATATCGCCCCCTCTTGATTTTGTCCAGCATCCCTCTAACATTCCAACTTAGTATACGTAGTGACTCCCTGGGGAGCCCTGGGGTGGACGCCTCAGCCCTAATCCCATGAGACCCAACACAAGAACGCCCGCACCAGGCCAAGGCGCACAGCACATCACAGAACAAGGCATCACAAGTCGCGTGTACCCCCCACCAACCAACCCAAACCCCACCCCTTACCTGCCCCCCAAATGAACCCCCCAACTCCCCATCTCCCGTTCCGTGCCCCCCACCCCAATACCTCATAGAACACTGAAGTATCTGTGCGCGGCATGGGCAACCTCGGGCCCAAAACAGAGCGCCCAAGGCCAACCATACCAATGGATCCCAATTACCCACTGAACAAAAGAACCCCCCCCCCAGTTAACTCCCACTAACGTAGGAGGCAAGTAGCCCCTATAGAGGAGCACCCCGAACCCCGTCCCACAACCCCACACAATGTCATAATAAAAAATTAGTACTCAGCGTTCAATCATCAGCACAGTAGTACACAGTTGTACCGCTCCTCTCAGCTGGAGCTTGTGGCATCCGTAGAAAGATATAGTTCCACGCAGTCTCTCAGCGGCCTTTTCCAGAGTGATCGGAGTCAGTAGGCGCAGCAGATTGAGTTCCACTACGAGAATTAGAGCGTGTCCGAGATCTAGACCTCCTGTTCCTTTTGCCTCGAGCATTCTGGTCCCCCCGGTCCTGCGATGGATCTCTCGAGTGGCCCGGGTCCAAGCCCGGTTGAGCATGTGGCCTGACTCTCACCGTTTCATCAGTCCATTTGAAAACGTCCTCCGGTGTATCAAAGAAGTGAGTTCGTGATTGGAAGACCACCCATAGGCGGGCCGGGTAGAGCAAGGAGTATTGAATCTTCAGGCCTCGAAGTTTCGCCTTGGCGGCAATAAAGGAGTGCCGCTGTTGTTGTACAATTCTGGTGTAGTCAGGGAAGATCATGATATTCTGGTTTTCAAAGAGAAGGGAGTCTTTGGCCCTCGCTTCCTGCAAGATAGTGTCCCTGTCATGAAAGTTCAGGAGTCTAGCAATCACTGGTCTGGGCCGCTCTCCCACCGGCGGCTTCTGCGTCAGGGCCCTATGGGCGCGTTCAATCACGAAACAGCGGGATAGGACGTCCGGGGGGAGCCAACTCTCCAACCACTGGGACAAGAACTGTTCCATGTTGCCCTTCCCACAACCCTCCGGAAAACCCACAAAGCGAAGGTTGTTTCTGCGGACCCGCTCTTCGGCATCCTCCACACGAAGCGCTAGGCCCTTTTGAATGTTTTCCATCGCCGCCATTTTCTGCTTCAGGGTCCCAACATCATCCTCCACCACCGAAATCCTAGATTCGGCCTCCGTGATTCGTGCCACCGCGTTGTGCAGGTCCTAGCGCAGCAGGGTCACGTCCGCCCCAATCTTGGCATCCAGCATGTCCCTGGACTGGGTTATCGCCGCCATGAGCGCCGCATTATCTGGTCCCGACCCCTGGCCTCCTGGCGCTCCGGGCACCCCACTCGGTCCCGTAAACTTGTCGATGGGTCCTTGCTTGGCGGGCCCACTCCCCCCTCTGATCATGGCCGAGGCTCACCCCAGGGCCACCGCCCTCGGAACGTTTGCGGATCTTCTCGGCGGGGGTATCCCGCACCTCCAGCAACGGCCGAAGGTATTGCACAGGAAAATCCTCCACGTCCCAGGCACACACTTCTTGCTCACTGCCACTGTCCGGTACCGGGGGGAGGGGGAATCACACCCGTATTGTAGGTGCGCAGTGCGGCTCAAGCCTGGTCCCGGCCTTCAGCTTTCGGTCCGGACCGCACTCCACCGAGGGCCACGTGGCACCGCTGTCTCCCGGCCACACAGTGCCCTCGTCCCACCGCTGAATGGCGCCGGGCCCCAAAAAACACAGTCGGCTCCAATTCCCCTTCGCCCTTTGTTAGCACTCTCAGAGGGGACCACGGAAAGTCACTCACTCATGCCGCCACTCCGCCATCTCCGACTCCCACGTAGGGCCTCTCCCTGACCGGGCGTGATACGCGTCGGACCGCTCAGCCGCCCCTCCACTCACAGGGCAAGGAAGCGCCTCAACGCCGTGTCCAGTTTATCGGTTGGTCCCCGTGTAAGAGCTCTCAGCTCCGCTGGATTCTTCGCACTGCAGCCAGGGACCACCAAACTCGAGGTCCCGGTCGTACCGCACTGATGTAGGCCTCAGCCTCCCCCGGGCGTTTCCAACGCGCCGGACGTCTCAACCTACTCGGCAACTTAGGTAGAAGAATTGCCCAAGGGTCCGCTGTCAAGAAGAGGCGCTGGGCCCAGGATGATTGTTGGCGCGGCCCGCCCGCGCGGAGACTCCCCGACTGGGAGGCGCCAAAATCGAGGCCCCGGCTGCACGTCTCTGGATCAGGCCGCGGGCTGCCCCTGCCGCTATGTCCGCGCCGGAAGGTCCGGGGACTCAGTACTCGATTCCAGAGGACTCTTCCCACCTTCCGCCACAAGTGCCCCAAGTGTGGTCTGCAGATCGGGTCCGGGGGCCAGGATAAATCGACAGATAAGTGTCGGGCTGGCGGGAGCTCTAGAAGGCTGCATCCACCATCTTCGCCCGCGTAGCCACGCCCCTGGGATTCTTAATCTTGCTGCAAGATTGGTGTGAAGACTCTACAATTTGTATTTTTGTTAAGAAACATTCAAAACTCATGAATTTTAAAAACATTTCTGCCAGCGGAATTGTATTTATTTATCTATTGATAGATTAACGAAAAAAATAAACTATTGTACAGGCCAACATCCATTATCAAAACAGAAATAGAAAAAAAAGACCTATCATTATGGTCTACAGGAGAGCAGCTTGGAACAAGACAGATGCCGGACGTCCATCGTAAAAAAATAAAAATACAGTTAATCAAGGCACCACTGCAAGTAAAACTAGAACACAACTGTAGAAAAGTGCTTAATACCGTGCCATTCTCATGGCGGCCAGTACTACACTACGGTTTTATGTTTACCTTAGACACCTACACCTTTATGATCACTACCATTATTTGGTTGCTACCTTAAACCTTCAAGGAGTTGCAAGCCTGACATCCCAAAATACCTGATACCCCCAGAATCGGTAATACTGCGGAGGTTGTAACGGAGTGGAAGTCACATTCCAACAGGCCTACCACAAGTATATCTAGGTGCACTATACTCTGGGAAAGCTCTAAAGCAAGATGGCTTCTTGGTCTTCAATAGGTGTAGGCTTTCTTGTTTTCAGTTTCTATTTTGGGTAAATTCTGGTGTTTTTTTCCCAGTGTTTTTAAGTGATTTCAATAACTTAAATAAACTGTTATTAGTGGTTACACATTTTCGCGCCACTGAAAACAACAGAACAAGAGTTTTTCCGGTGTTTATGGAACTTTTTGGTTTTAATATTGCTTGATTTCTGCACTGATAGAACATGGTATATAGACAGTTTACATATAGTGTACATGAGGTCCAAATAGATTTTTGCAAATTAAACTTATTCTAGTACATAATACAATACTTCTTCAGTGAGTCTTTTTTCATGTCCGCTCGCTCTTTCCTTCCCATGTAAGCTTCTGTGAAAAGGCCCTCTCAACATTGGCACTTGAGACGGGCAACTCCAAAACAGCCAGTACACAATTTGTTAACTCTGGCCACTGAGGTGGCTATCTTGGGAACCGGCGGGGGGCTTGCTGGATTTCGTATCTAGCGAACTCTCACACTGGCCACTCCTGATAGTAATAATTGGTGATTTAAATCTTAACCTACCCTCAGACTGGTCCTCCGGACCCAATTTTAAATACCAAGGGAGGAAGCCTCAGGTTTTTAGGGCCTTTAAAGCGCTATGTAATATACATGGGCTGTCTGACTGTTGGCAATCTAAATATCCATATAAATCAGGGTTTACGTTCTTCTCCCATCCTCATCTCAAATTTGCCAGATTAGATTATATGCTGGTCACCCACACCATTATTACCAAATGCCACATTGATAAATTACCTAGGGTCCTGTCAGACCACAACCCATTGATCTTAAGCATCAACATCGATAAAATTCAACAAAATCAAAACAGCTGGACATTTGAAAGGGCTCTACTATTGAATGAGAAATACTGCCAACTTATTGAGAAGTGGATACCTGAATTTCTGACAGACAACCTGGGTAGTTCACCTTTAGACGTAGTGTGGGATACATTAAAAGCCGGAATTAGGGGTGAAACACTGCGCTTCTCAATAAGGAATAATCAAGCTGCTAAACAAAAGATAACCAAACTACAGTGCAAACTGAAAGAAAGCTGAGGAAGAGCTCATAAGAGCAATTAAAGGGGGTATACATATAGAAACGGCATCACAAACGGTGGCCATCGAAAAAATAGACTAACGGAAATATTCGCGGATAAAGTAATATGTAAAGCCACAATCCAAAAAGAGAAAGTATATGAACTTAGCGAGCAAATAGGCCATCATCTAGCTATCCGCACTAGACAACTAAACACTGCAAGTACAATTAAGGAGGTCAAAGATCATAACAATATTCTCAGGCAAGATCCAGAACAGATTAGGTCAGAATTTTAAAAATATTATCAAGATTTATATAAAGAAACTAATAAGGACCAAAAACTTATCAACGCATATTTAGATCAAGTTACTACGACGCAACTCCCACAAATTGACCAAGATAATCTAGCGGCTACACCTCAGTGGGTGGAAATTTGGCTATCCATCAATAGTTTAGCCTCAGGGAATGCAGCAGTACTGGATGGAATACCCGCTGAATTCTATGTCAGATTTCATAAATCACTGAAAAATCTTTTAACTGATCTAATGATTCAAGTTTTCCAAGGGGGGAAACCACCAAAATCAATGGCGCGGGCCAAAATTGTGGTCTTTCCAAAGAAAAACAAGGACCCAACAGAACTGGGATCCTATCGCCCGATCACATTAATTAATTGCGATTCTAAAATCTACGCTAAATTATTAGTCAGCCGACTAGCTCCTGTTATCCATAAAATTATCTTGGTCTGGCAACATGGATTTGTCCCTGGTAAATCCACAACGGATCATGTACAAAGGGTCATCACACTCTTTGACATAGCGGAAGTTGCAGGAGACCCTATGGCGTTTATACTTTTGGATGCAGAAAAGGCTTTCGATAGGGTCTCCTGGCGATATTTATGGACGGCTATGTCAAAGAGTGGGATCGGGGAACAATTCATTAATGCTACACGTAGCTTATACCATAACCCAGAAGCAGTCGTTATGATAAATGGGGGACTGTCGAACAAAATTGATGTGACCAGAGGGACAAGGCAGGGGTGCCAGTGCTCCCCTTTATTGTTTGCGATATTTATCAATCCATTTATTTGCAAACTTGAAACTAACCCGAAAATATTACCCATTAAGACCCCAAATGGATCCACCAAGACTCTAGCATACACGGATGACATTGCGATCGCCACAAGTAATCCTCATGAAGCCGTAACAATGATGGAAGAAGAGGCTAGGCTCTTTGGAGAGATCTCCCGGTATAAATTAAATCAGGGCAAGACACAGATAATTATTAATAAAAAAACAAATTACAGTGATGAAAGGATTATGGGAAATGCCTTATACCTGGGCGTCAAAATTACGTCCAATCTAGATCAACTAGTTAAAATTAATGTAGAACCACTCTTGAAAGAAACAACGAGTAATCTTAGTAAACTACATAACTTACATCTAACCCTAATTGGAAGATGTAACGTTATCAAAATGATTTATTTCCCGAAATTCTTATATTTTTCTTGCACTATATGCCTAAACTTCGACCAACATATATTCAAAGCAATAGATAATATATTTTCTAGATTTATCTGGGGTTATACAAGATCACGCAGAGTGTACAGATATATATCGCTCCCGAGAGATAGAGGGGGTCTTGCTGTTCCTAATCTTAAGGTCTACTGGTGGGCTACACTCCTGAAATATAGAAAGATCCTACTGACCCCAAATAGGAATCCCGCACAAGAGGGGGAGGTTCCGACTCCACAAGAACTTATTCTCGGAACTGAAGTGGGCGAACATCTGTGGCGACTCACCTACGATTGCCACTACAAAAAAGTGTGCTTCAAAACATTAGCCAGTATATATAACGCATGGAAACATATACGCAAGCTCCTTGGAATTGGAAGGTATTCCTATTACACGAGCCTCTGGCAAAACAAAAACCTACCAAATATTTTTACAGATATTCATATGAAAAGATGGGTGAACATAGGGATCTCTCGGTGTGGGTCTTTTTTTACACCAACAGGCTTTAAATCATTTGAAGAATTAAAGAAAGAGTTCCGATTAGAACATAGAGACTTCTTCAAATTTCTTCAATTTAGAGACTTTCTAATGAAAAAAGGGGGTGGAAGCGCAGAGTTCCATAAAATCCAGACAACAGAGATCCTTAACCGAAACACCACAGTCAAAATAGGAGAAATGTATAATAACTTAGTTTCTACACTGCCAGACGATATGGACAAACACACTCTAAAATGGCAAAATAAGCTAGATATGAATGAGTACTCAGTACAGCGGGCATTCCAGCTCTCGCAATCATTACTAATGTCACCTAAACTGCAAGTGCAATACTATAAAACCTATTCCCAACTATATTACACACCATATCAAATAGCTAAATGGAGCACAGGCAAAGGTACCCAGTTTCCAAGATGCTCATCACAGGAGGCCGATATAGTCCATATATTCGCCACTTGTGATACATTAGGACTCCTTAGACGCAAAATATCTACATTCTTATCTGGAATATGGAATTCAGAAATAGAAATCACATCAGGAGAAATAATGTTAGGAATCGATGGGGATATCAAGCCAAAGGGAATACAGGGGCTCATTTTCGTCTCCATGGTGGTTTACATAATCTGTTTAGCATCTAGCTGGTTGGATTCAAATCCCCCGACCTTCTCTCAGTGGCGGGCAAGACTCCTAGCTTCCTAGAGACCGCAATATATCGGCGGAAGGGAGGAAAAAGGAAAAAAAAGGGATGCAACACCAAGAATCTTAAAATGTAATGAGCTACTCATAAAATGATGCTAATGTGATTGCAACCTGAGGTAAAATGTCGATGATCCACCATTATGTATCAATGAGCTGTATTTCTTCCTGAAACTGAGTCCCCCAAAACAAAAACAGAAAAAAAATCAGTGGATGCACATTTTGAATCTAAACTATATTGTTCTATACCTGAAATAATCTTAATATGATTACAATATGAGGCATTATTTCAGGGACTCATGACTATGTATTAATGAGATTTAGTCCTGTTTTCTTGTTTTGCTTTTTCCTTTTTCTTTTCTTATCTTTTTATTCATTTGTCATGTGTAATGGCTGACCGGATTTGGGGTGAAGGGGGGCGGGGGGAAGGGCGGTTATGTTGTAAAAATATTCTAATAATGAAATGTTTTTTAAAAAAAAACTCTGGCCACTGACATAGCTTTCCATGCCAATGCTGGTGCACTTGAAGAATTTGATTCTCAGGGCAGGTTCGGCAACATTTACATTGAGCTGGGCGTTTATGCCCTCAGAGTTATTATAGGATACGACTGTGCCTCTTGAAGTGGGACGCTCATCTTACTCCCATGCTTCCTCGTACTACAAGACCACCAGTTAATCATCATTTAATGCGCGTTGATAACGCCGCCGTCTCCCATTATTAACTCCATGAAGACAATTCCCACCAGCACTTATTAACAGGCATGCTTAATTAATGCCCTGAAGATGATCCCTGAATTTTTCTCTAGGATCGAAATGCCATTGACACCTCAAAACTTCTCATACATACACTGTGATGTTATTATCTCCTGTGTAGAGTTGTTACTTGCGATTTGTTTGTCTATTGATGATTGCTCTTGGAAACAAACCGTGAGCACTGCCTGAGCCTTCCCTGAATGTTTCCCCAACTGTATGTCTTTTCATTTCTATAGTCGGACGCAGGCTTGGGTCCCATTATGCTTGCACATTACCTTAAGAATTTTGACTAATTAAACATTGGACCACTGTCCGGCTGGACAAGTTCACCTAATACAGCACTGATTGGGTCTGTATTCATTGTTTCCTGCTCATTCTCTCTTAGGGAACACTGTTGTATAAAATAATCTCAGAGTTATTGAAGCGGTCAAAAATGAAGCAGCACTTTTGAAACTACTGAGGAAATTCCCCTTTACTGAAGGGATCTAGAACTTGTACAGAGTACCACAGTGTGGTTTCATTGACTTCAAATGCCATTGGCGGTGAAGGGACATTTCTATGCATCATTGCAAGCCATTTCTCATACCTTGTAAAATAAACGTTCCTGAATTGCTCTTCAACATTGCTTTGCTTACCAAGTGGCAAGCACTCTAACATGGAACATGTTGCAGTGCCAAAGTCACTAAAAGTGTTGCCCAGCCTACTCTCAAGAAGATGTTTCACATATACACCAATAATGCTGAACACTTGGCAGACAAGGGTTTTTTCAGACTCTAGTTTTTTTTATTATGTCCACTATAGCAGTTATGTTTTCCTGTAAAAATCAAAGAATGCATTAAAGTGTACTTTTTCACATCACTATCTTAATGTGACCAAAGATCCTCACATTTCTTGCCTTTGGCATCATCACTCAGCAAAAATTCAGTAAACGGTTGCCACATGGATAAAATAGCATTCATAGCCCCTTCGACTGAGAACCATCAGCTAAGGGACACAGTTGGGATGACTCTTTCTTTGATGCCACCCGAAGCACAAAATTATAAATATTTGCGTTTTGGTACCTGTGCATAAGAAAACAGTGCACCAGAATGGATTAAAAAGTCAATAGCATCCCTCATTAACTCTGAAGATTGCAAAGATGCTTTCAGCATACCATCTAACAAGTGGCAAGGATCTCCTACAGGGAATCACTTCAGCTCGGGTATTACTTTTGACAGGTCACCACACAACTTTTTCATATAAGTAGCCGAATCACTGAAAATACAAACAATATCCCTCAAATCTTTGTTGAACTTGGAAAGAACCTTTTTTTTCCGAGCCTTCCAAGTGACACTGCGTTCCATGTTTTCCAAAGGTCTGGTGTCATGTTTTAACCACTATCCCAGATGCTTGAAGATAGCACTCTTTAGACATAAACTGACCACTATACCTTGCAGTGAATATTTAAAGTCTGAGGTGTTGGCAATTCACCTACTATCAATACTGACCCACTAAAAACTGTGGGCTGATGTATTAAGGGTTTCTATCCATTCTCTGTGGGTAAATGTGATGACACACTCTAGGTTTATATTGCAATATGATACGTTCAGATATTTAGGCATAGACATTTATCACTCGGACAGCGACCTCCCAGAAGGAAATGTATACAAGGCGCTAATCGACAGGTCCATTCCGTTTTGGACATCGCTCCCACTCTTGCCCGCGGGTCGGGTGGTGATATCCCAGATACTCATTCTGCCATCACTATTATTCTTTTTTATTGCCCTACTACTCAAAATCCCCGCATGTTTCTTTGTTGACTTGAACAAGCTCCTTTTGGAGCTGATATGGAGCACGGGCAGGCGACGAGTGGCACTCGATAAATTACAATGGCCGATGCAGGAGGGTGGTTTGGTGACCCCAACTACGAACTATACTATGCAGCGGCTCCATTGCAGTGGCTGATGTGCTGGCTGGGGATAAACTCCTGCTCATAGCGAGCAGACATCCAGTGTCTACATAATGGACCACATATATACACCTTGCTATTGAATACCAGGCTGCACCCTTCACACAAGACCTACCAGATGAGACTAACATGCCTATGCTGGCACAAATATATACGCATAGCAATCCACATCCACATACTAACAATTGATCCCCATTTGGCAGATCGCCTATGAGTTGGCCGTCACTATGTTACAACGTGCTAGAGGGAGCCAATAGACTAAATGGGGATATCTTCATCAAGGGTGCATTAATGTCCTTTCAGAAGTGAATGGCTTCCTGTGGTATACCTGCAGGTCACTATTCGATGTACAATGTCATGCAACTGGCAATCACCACAATGGGGGCAGGGCCAAACCACTCACGTCATTACTTTTACACATAACACTGTCACATGGAGGAATGCAAACATTTATAATGGCCCTCTACACTGTCTTGTTGGCCCATCACCACAAACTGGACACCAGGGTCTACAAACTCTGGACGCTGAAACATAAGATGCATTTCTCAGATAAGCAATGTGCCCAATCTTAGCAGCAGGTAAAAGGTGTCTCACGCAACCCATAATTTCGCTACATGCAATTTATTTACCTGCAACAGACATATCTCACACCACGACGCATAACATACATGTACCCAATTTCCCCCATCAGGTGTCCTAGATGCAATATACCTGAAGTGGGTTTTCTACATATAGTTTGAGAGTTTCCAGTGGTCAGGTGGGCTTGGAAGGACATTACAGGGGCCACCTCTGTGTTAGTTGATCGCATACTCTTGGCTACTCCGGAATCATGTTTGTTGGGCATTAGGCCCAGGGCTACGGAAGATAAATACCTACACAGATTCATTGACTTAGCATTTAAAATCTTCAAAAGGCAGATTGCAATGTCCTGGAAATTTCACACAACCGCTGACATGCAACGTATGATCCTGGGAAAAAGCTAAATCAGATGTCCCTGCGGAGACCAATAGACATAGTATGATGGGGTAATGACTTTAGATCCCTACATTAGGAATCTGGAAGAGAAAGACAACATACAGCCACCTTGAGCAATTCCCTGAGCCCCTCCCACTATGTAATCTACTATTGTGCTCAATTAAGGGACTACTGACAATGAGACAGTAAGAATTGAAAGAATGTCCCAATGTGGGCACTAAAGTCAGTTGCAGTGCCATTGACAGCCTAGAGACACCCACAACGTTTGTGAGAGCACAATCTATGACACGGTTATCCAACACACAATATATTACCAGCTTCTGGCCATGACGGTTTCCTTTATGTAATTAGCCATACGCATCCATGGCCCTTCAACAGTCAAGTTGGACCCAGTATACTACCGGATGTTAAATGGCTGTTCCCCACTATGTAAACCACCTGTATGACCTTTCTACTATGTCTGTGGTATCCTATATTTGTTTAAAGGTGGTCTCTAACTTAAACATAATCTTTGTTTTTTTTGGTATACTTTTTATTGATTTTCATACGAATTATCCATCGCAGTAATGTTAGACACATTGTGACACATATACATCTGCAACATCACACTGTAGCAACACGTACATGCATATTTCCCAACTCTCCCAACCCCCTTTTCTGATCATAAGGTAATGCAATAAACATTATTACTATCTTTAATCAGCACATCAGTAGGCATGTGGCGCATCCATCTTCCCCTGTATCTTAGACCCGTACATGTAGCTCCATGCACCACATCCCTGGCTGTGGGCCTGCCGTCTCGCATGTATTGAGCTGCACCATTCCTGCACAACGGTGATTACCTGTGTCATATTCATAATACGCTGTACCTTATCTCTGACTGCCAATGCCAACTACGGCCACCTTGTCACTCTGGAGATCCATCAGCCTCTGCCTTCATGCTGTCAAGTCATCCTCCAATTGCTCATCACATCTCACATACTTCATTCTGACTTCCTCAGATGCCCATTCAGACATCTCGTACCCACTCAGCATACTTGGGAAGATGAGCTTCAATCCACCTGTTGGTGATCCACCACTTAGCCAGCACCAGGCCCAGCATCAGAAATCTGCCTCTAAGCCTTTTCCCTGAAGGGGCAGGGATCAGACCCAGCAGAACATCCCCCATGCCATACAGAGCACCCATCCCGTAGCCTCGTTCAAATTCCACTATGGGACACCATCAGGGGACAACTTCGCATCACATGCACAAACTCCGCCTCCAGGTGTCTCCAATGTAGACACCTGTCAGATCGAGTGGGGTAAATGATGTGTAGGGTCTGGGGGGAGAAATACGCCTGATGTGTGTAAATATATTGTATGAGCTTTAATTGAGCATTAGAGCTCATGGTATGAACCCCCAAATGTGCTGCCCTAATTCTCCCAGAAATAATGGGTGAGCTCCAACCCTATTGCAGCAGCATATGGAATGTCCGTTAGCACCCCAGTGCGGACGCGCCACAGCAGCACTGCCGGACTAGTGCATCCCCTCGTCAAATATACCAGTAGTAGGGAATGATCAGATACATACCAAGCCAGATAGGACACAATCTCCTGCTAGGATCATGTCAGCAATCAAATAGGAGGCAACAACCGTTGCCACTCCAGTAAAGAAGCTAGTACAGTCAGATCCAGCACATGTCCCGTAAGTTGAAAAGGTACCCCAAGGGCTCCCCAAATCATGGCACCTCGGGCATAGCCAGGGTACGATGTTGACGATGACCCCTCCACTTCTTGAGCAAAATTGAGATACAGTCCCCCCATGTATGCGTCTCCTGTAAACAGGCCACAGACAGGCGATATCGCCTGAGGTATGCATACAGTCTGCATCTTTTCTCTAATTGTCAGGAATTTAAATACCTCGTCCGTTATCATTGGCGCAATGTACCATCAGCAAAAGGTCCAGGTTTCCATACCTACCTGGCCAAGCCACATGCCAGAACATCCAGTTACATGAGCAGCCAACTGTCCCAATTAACAGAGTAAGAAACAAAACATAATTTCTCCCCAACCCCTTGCCCAGTAACTCAAGCTAACCCTGTCTAGTACTAGGCAGTGCATGAACATGCAGTTCATGCCCCATTCCCAGTGCTCTGTATGCTTATCAAACCAACAATACAAGTAACAAACAACAAATTGCTTTGCTAGGGATCAGCACCCTGCAACTGTCATGAGACTATGTCCGTGCACTGCAGCCCTATCACCCGGACCGCTGGTCCCTACAGTCCCCACCAGCCTGTGCTATCGCATCCAACATGCAAATTATCAAGTATGTATTCTGCTGCCCTGTCCATTCCCTCATTGCAACTTTCAAGGAAGAGGGAAAAGAGAATGGGAAACAAAGAGAGAGAAAGTACATTCCCTCTGCAAATAATATTCAGAAAGTAGAAATTACAACCATTTCAAGTGGCAGACCATTGATCTAGGACACAAGAGTATTATTGTCTCATGCAGCGACCCCCTACTTAAAGGTTCATTGCAGAGACACACTGTAACTGGCTGACAAGTATTGCAGCAGCAGCAAGTGTCTCTTTTTAAGTGTGCATACTCACTGTGTCTCGACAGAACTCAGGCCGTGCCCCCATCTGTACTGTCTGTGCTAGACTAGCGGCCACTCCACCTGCTCAGAAAGTAGTCTCTTAAATCTGATACAACACCTGTGTCTCGGGGGTACCATCTGAGCACACCACGATATGGCCCAGTAGGTCTGAAGTGCTTGAGCATCTGTTTTCCCCGTTTTCTTCCCTTATGTGAGATGACTGCCTCAAGGAGGGTTCTTCACCTAGTGTATCTTACAGTCACTGGCTTCGTCCACTATGTAGAAAATATGCAGGTTCCCATCAGGGACCACCCAGAGTTTCTCTGGGAACATCAGGCTGTAGTGCAGACTGAGGTCGTGTAGTCTCTTTTTAATAGCTAACAATGTTTTACGCTGGTTTTTAGAACTTCAGGGTGTAGTCTTGAAAGATAGATATTGGATGTCCCTCAAAGTTAGGTAAGCCTCTCACTTGAACCTTTGCAGGTTTGCATCCCGATACCTGTAATTGAACATATGGGCAGTAATGGAACTCAGTGGTGCACCTGGACGCGGTGGCTTGACCAAGGCTCAATGCACTTGTTCATCCGAGAAGAATTTTGATAACTTGTGTGGGTGCATAATCTTGTCAAGCCACTCCTCAAGGAAGAGTTCTGTGGACTGGCCCTCTGCCCTTTCGGAAAACCAATGAATCGTAGAATATTCCTTCCTTCAACATCTTCCACCCGGTCCTCAAGCCACACTGTCAACTTCTGTAGAGAAGATACAGTGTCCCAGAGAGTAGACACCTCTCTCTACTCTGCACTACTCCACTTTACACTACTCAACACCAACTTACTCAGCACCACTCCACTCTATACTACTGCACTGTACACCTCTCTGCTATACCCTGTACCCTTCTACTCTATGCCAAAGCACTCTTCACCACTCTATTCTACACCACTGCACTCTTCACCACTGCACTCTACGCCACTCCAGTCTAGGCCACACCAATCTATTGTTAACAGCTCCACTCTACGCCATCGTTCTCTAAGACACTCTACAATATTGCACTCTACGCCACTACACTCTGTGGCAATGCACTTTACTCTATAACACTCAACTAGATGCCCTTGCAGTCCACGCCAATCCAATGTTTACCACTCTAATCTACTCTGCACCACTGCACGCTACGCCTCTTTACACTGTTACATTCTATGCCACTCTGCGCAACTGAACTCTACCCTGTACCAGTCCGCTCTACGCCACTTCACTCTACTCTGAAAACAATCTACTCCATGCCACTGCACTCTCGTCACTCTACTCCACACTGTGCCTCGCCACTCTATGCCACTACACTGTACGCCACTCTACTTTTAACCATTGCATGCTATGCCAATGCACTCTAAAGCACTACACTCTGTCAATGCACTCTACTCTGTTTAACTGTACTCTACACCACTGCTCTCTTCGCCACTCTACTCCACTCTACACCACTGCACTCTGACACTGTACTCTGCAACGTTGCAGTCTCTGCCACTGAACTCTACCCCACTCTACTCTGCTCTTCTTCACTCTATGCCACTGCACTCTGTGTACTGCACTCTATAGCACTATACTTTACTCTGCACCACTCTATGCCTCTGCACTCAACTCTACTCTGCATCCTATACCACTGCACTCTATGCCACTCAACTCTACTCTGCCTCACTGCCCTCTGCATCACTCAACTCTATGCCACTCCACTCTACACAACTCTACGCCACTGCACTCTATGCCACTCTACTCTACTCTGCATATATCCACTCTGCGCCCTTCCTCTCTGCACCACTGCACTCTGCAACACTGGGCTCTGCAACACTACACTCTACAATGCAACACTCTATGCCACTGCATTCTATGACGCTGTATTGTATGCCACTGGAATCAATGCGACTGCACTCAATGCCCTTGCACTCTAAGCCACTATACTCTGAAACACTCTACACCAATGCACTCTACAAAAGTCCACTTTACTGAATTTCACTCGTGTGTATGCCACTCTATACAACTCCACACTATTCCACTCTAATACAGGGCACTCTACTCTACTCTTCACCATTCCATTCTAAGACACTCCACATCACTCTTCTCTGTGCACCTAACTTTTAGCTATGTTGAACAGCAGCTATGCTTGTGTACAACATGGTTAAATCACATTGGCAAAGCTAATAGATCTTGCATAGCGGGACCTATTGACTTTGCCAATGGTTGTTAAAAGTAGGTTTTGCGGTGCTTGGATGGTGGGTATTTTGAAGTGCGGACAACATCTCTTAAAAGCATGAAAAAACTTTTAACTTCCCACTCCCCACCCCTCCGAAACCAAATAAAATGCAGTGTTCTTGTAATCTGGCAGAAACGGCCGACGTCAGGATTCCTGTACAGGAGAAACAGACTAAATTAAGAAATGCTGGTGACTTTTCAGCAAGTAAGCAAAAAGAGTCTTGTTTGTGTAAAGTTACAATGCAGGGGAAAACCAATGCTGACACCAAGTAAACCAAACCTGTCTGCTTTTCTCAGTATCTCCTAATTTCTCCTTCACTCTTTCTACTCTTTTTCCATCCATCCATTCATCCATCCATCCATCAACTCACCCTTCCAATAAAAAACACAAGCGTTCACAAAGCCAGTAGGTCTCACCTAAAGTTTTTTTGTCATCTTATATATCAGCCCGGCTGCTGTGCAGCATGGTTGGCAGTAGAAACTATCATTTGTAATGCAGTAGGTCTCTCATTTGTGAGCGTTAGAGCTACTGGCATTGTAAATGATAATGTTTTTTACCTATGTGTTTTGTTCTAGAGTGTAGTGGATGTATGTGATGTGGAGCTGAATTATGTGGGTTGTTTTGGAATTGTTAGTTGTGGAACTGTGTGGTGTGGAATTGTGTGTTGTGTAGTGGAATTATGTGACAGTGAATAGATAGTGGTGAGAGCTGCAGAGAATAACTAGAATGGAAGAATGAGAGAGATATGTAGTTTGTGTAGATAGCGGTTATTGAACTTGAGACAGAGGAGCAGAAATAGTGTGTGAGAAAGAAGGGAAGAGCAAGCCATTGATGCATAAAGAGGGAGATTTTGTGTGCACATAAGACACCCTAAGAAGAGGAGGATAGAGTGGGTTTGAGGGACGGAAACTTTGAAAAGTTACAGGATCGAAACTATGCTTGAAGAACTGAAGATAACCACATGAGAGAGGTAGGAATAGTGTGAGAGAGAAAGATGGATGAGAAATAGTACAAGAGAGAGATAGAGGGACAAGTGGAAGAGGCACCTAGAGGGGGTGAGGTGCGAAGAGGACTAGTGTACAGCGTCAGGAGGTACAGGACGGTAGTATGTATGAGTAGGCAGTATAGGGAGGAGACAGGTAGTGTGAGGAAGGGATGGAATGAGAGAGGGCGGTGGTATTGCAAGATGAAAGTGGGTATTGGGTATTGGGTAGTGGGAGTGTGAGAGAGAAAGATGAGAGGGGATCTGGGTATGCGGGGGAGAAAGGACAGTTTTGGTAGAAGTGCAAGGGAGAGATGTCTTGTATTGGAATTGTTTGTTGTGAAATTGTATGGCGTGGAATTGTGTGGATAGTAATGGAATTGTATTAAGTGTATTGGAATTATGTACAGTGAGAATCTGTATTATAGAGTAAATTATGTGGAATGGTATTGTGTGGTATTGTGTGTTGTGGTATGTTGTGGAGTTGATTTATGTGGTGTGTTGTTACATTTTGTGGCATAATGGGGAAATATGTTGTGTTTGTTGGAGGTATGTGGTGTGTTGTGGATTGTGTGAATTTGAAATATATGGTTTTGTATGGAATTATTTGGTGTGTATTTTTAATGTGTAGAGTTCAATTGTGGGTGTGGAATTATGTGAAGTTTAGTGAAATTATGTTTATTTGAATTATGTGTATTTGTGTGCAGTGTGTTTATGTTTATTGCTGCTTTGTGGCATAGAGTGCATTTATGTGGGGTGCATTTATGTGGGGTGCGTTTATGTTGTATTGAGTAGAGTGTAATTATTGTAGTGCAATTATGTGGTGCTTACTGGTATTATGTGGAATGTGATCATGTTGTGAGGTACAGAATTGTGTGGTGTTGTGTGGGATTATGTGTCATGGTTTGTAGTGGTATTATGTGGCATGATGTGGAGTAGTATTCTATGGTGTGGAATTATATCGCTGAGAAGGAGAAAAGAAAGAAAAGAGTTACGGCAGGAGAGAATGAAAAAGAAAGTGTAAAAGGAGGAAATGAAGGAAGGAGAGAAGAAATTAAAGATAGAAACAAAGAAACATTTTGGAAACAAGACTGCAAGAAGAAGAGGAGAAAGGAGGGAATTCACGAATGGAGGGAAAGGAAGTATAGAAAGGAAGATGGAGAAAGAATAGGCAGCTAGAAAGTATTAAGTGATTTGCACCTAATCACAGGATGTTAAGCTGACGTTAAGATTCGAACCTGGTTCTCCAACTCCAAGGTCGTCAGCTGTAGCCATTTGCCGCCACCACCTCTCCTCTGTTGGCACCTAAATACAAAGTAGTTTTCACATGTTCACAAAAACATAATAACAGAATTATGAGGCAGAAAAAGAAGTAACACTATTTACATCCATTCCTTCTGTCCTTTGCTGTAACTGTGGTCCATTCAATATAATAGTCCTTTTCAAACAACCGCTCTGTCTTGGCAGGTAAGTGAGAATGAGTCGAAATAATTCTGTGTTTTTTACACGTGCAAAAACCACTGTTGACGGACAGAATGCAGAACAATGTCATACATTCACCCCAGTACAGAGATCTGGGCCTAAATTCATCGTTTTTTTGCACTCCAGACCACAACATTCCAGTTCAGACATGACCATATGCAAATCAGCCTAGACTCTGTGCCTCATGAGAACAGTCCAGCCCGAACTGCCAAGCCATGTCTTCCCTGGACCGGAATCAAGCATCCTCGGACCGGTTTCTGGCTATCAGCCGTCTTCAGCCAGGTTAGCTTGACTCCAGTGGTGTGGAGAGCAAGGGACTCCCATCTGAGCATACCCGTCCCACTCGGGATGACAAATGCAAAACCAACAGTTGATCTGTGACTGGGGGTGAATGTTTTGCCATGTGCAACATTCCGTCATCATCTTGTGTGTTTTGGTGTTTTTAACACGGACAGCTTCAGGAGAAAAAAGTCCTAAAATAAAACATCAAAGTAAAGCTAAAAAACAGGCCAAAAGTTCTTCTCTTATGTACTTCACAAAAGACACAGAAAAGGGCATTTTTGGACCTTATGTTGCTGTATGGCATCACTACTACGCTGCTTATTACCTTGCAGTATAAAAACGATAAGCTTGAAATTCAGCAAAGGCCTACAACATACCATTAATTAGTTAAAGGAGGGAGATGTTATACGTTATACGTGTAGCATTCTGTCATTTAATATTTGAAAATGAAAAGTAGCTGTTGCTTGAAGTTCAACCATTTATAAGTACATTTCATTCAATAGTGTCTTAGCGCATCGTGTGTCGCAAAATCTTCATGCAACTTTACTTACCATTGGATGTGTTTGAAATGTATTTTTTGTTGTTGTTGAAGGAAACACAATTATAATGTGTATTTGTCAAGCGCACGTTCCCCCACTGGTATCTTGGCACTGAATAACAGATGTTTATTGTTACCCAACTCAATGGTACTCATTTTATCGACCACAGAAGGATGAAAGGTTGAGTGGACTCACGAGGATTTCAACTTGTGACCTAGAGGTTGAAAACAAGCCCCTACAGTGGCTGTATTAGTCCACTAAACTACCAGACACAGCTCACCCAGGTCCTTTGTTGTTTTACGGTTGCCAAAAATAAGCAAGTTTTTCATCCTGTCTCAAACGGTATGTTTTAACATAAATTAATTAACAATAAAAACAGCAAATTGGGTTCGATACCAACATTAGCAAACTCGTCAGCTTGTAAACTAGGCTTCGGAGCCGGTAGGAACCTTCACAAAAGGTAATTTGGGGCAATGTTTACTGGCAACAAAAGGCACTTATGCTGGTTTCAGCACTGATAGAGATCTTTACAGGTATGCCAATTTTCACTTTCAAAGAGGGTAGCGTTTCCCCTTTTAAACACAACTATAAAGTATTCAAACTTTTTTCCCGACTCCGGAATCGGTGTTGCAAGCTTCTCACTTTAAATTAATAAAACACATGTAAACGCATCTCAGTCAGCTTCCGTGGTGAACATAACCAAAAGGATACAAAATATTCATTTAACATAGGAAGCCATCAGCAGCAACGTATTTACCCCTTGACAGCACCAATATATCGACAAAGAGTGGAGTAAAGTGAGAAAGTTGAATACTTTGTAGCTGTGTTGAGAAAGAAGACAGCTAGGCTCCAGTAAGAGAAGTTTAGCATAGCTCTGAACAGTGTGATGGTTGATGTGAATATTGTTGGCATGTAAGTATACAGCTTAGAAACTACTACAAACTTTATTCTAACAGACTCCATTTCGTTAGGAGAACAAATCCCAAATAACAAAATTAGATGGAAAGCTTCGTTACAGAAGCAACAAATACCCTGATGACAGGTGAACCAAAAGGGACTGCAGAGCGCAAATACACTAATAAACAAGCTTCACTCATAAATGCTGTACAAAAGCCCTGCTTGCATCTGTTGTGTTTGGCTACCTCCCTTATCACAGGTGTTAATGGTTAGGTGTGGGAGGGGTTATAAATGTGTTTTGAATAAATGGAACCGGATCCCGATGTGCTGGGTTCGGGTGACCGCACCAACAAACGGAGTGTGTGTCTATGGTTCTTACCTGTGCGCAACAGAACACTGGCGACAAAGGTGGGATAGGTTCGTGCTTCTGCTTCGTGTTGTTTCCTGGTGGTGCCTCGATGGTTGGCGGTTGGTGTGCACTGCAGGGCTGCGGGGGAGAGGATTGGCCCCACCCTGTTTTCATTCTTCCGGTGCCTTGGATGCTGTTTTACCTGCAGCCTTGAGGAGGTGATCTCGGTGTGTGGTCTTGGGAGACTTGACCTCGCCCCGTTTTCCCCGTTTTTAGGTCGAGCAGACCTGCATTCAATGCGTAAGCATTGATTGCTGTCTGCTTCAGACCTATTGTCACCCGTATTTTGGAATGAAGACACGACTCAGACGCGCGCTTTTGCAGTCTCAGTTTTGACCGCGGGAGCGCGCTTCTGAGCCGCGCTTGAGCAGACTAACTCACAGCCCCTGCTTTCGCTTCCCTTGCATGCATTAACGGCGCACACACACAGACACAGCCAGCCCCCACCCCTCTGCATGCACGCACACACACACACACACACACAGGCGTGCGCACACATACACACGTTGCCACCCCCCCACCTCCCCTGCACGCACACACACACACACATACAGACACGCACAGACACGCATGCATACACCCGCCGCAGCTCCCTACCTCCTCTGCACACACACACCCCCGCCCCCCCTTACAACTAAACCCCACTCACCGCATTGCCGCCACTCCTGACTTCGGCAGCCACCGCGGGGCTCTCCCTCAGGCATGGGAGCCCCGCCCGCATCACCAATGCTGCTCTCTGGCACTCCGTGGAAGCGGGCTACATGTAGAAGGCGGACGTCCCGCCCCACGACCGGCTTCACGCTGCCGAACTTCCAGTTGGCGTTCTGCTGTCTGCTGCAAGATTTCACCAGCAGCCTCTTCGAATTCCGGAGTCTGGGCACTGCTGAAGTCTTAGACGGAAGGAACTTGGTGTATTTAAAAAACTCAGAGGTACAGTTTGAGCACTAATACAATAGCCTCTTACACCACAAAGTCACCTCACAGACTGCACGAAATCCAGACCGCAATTCGTTGCTGTCTTCATTACCAAGGGGGGGGGGCACGCCAACTAGTGGTTACTCTAAAATGGAGCGAACACGCTGTTTATCTTTTCCATGGTTTTGGGAAACGCTCCAGTTAAATGATCACTTTGAGCCCTGTGATCTGGTCCCACGAGGGCTCCGGCGATATTGTTATTGTAGGTGGCATAATGAAGGACATCCTATTTACTTCCACATCGGGCCTGCACATCCATAATGCACTCCGTGCCCATTGCTTCGTGCTGGTATCTGTTTCTGTCAGCCTACGCGCATTTCCGGATCTTTCCTGCTCGTGTGGCTAACTAACACAGTTCCGAACCACAAAAGAAATATTTCTGCTCATGGCAACATACAAGTTGAGCGTGAATAAATCTGGAATCCAAAATACTATTTAGTATTTTTCTCTCCATAAAAGTTATCTTTACAGGTGCGGTGGATGCCTTTCCTGCTCTCGCGCGGTAATGCTGATAGAATTCCTCCTCCAATAGCGCCAATGCTGGAGACCTTTTTTTTTCTCGCTGGTGGGCTGCACGCAAAATTGCTCTCTGCAGGTGCTTATCGCCGGGTTGGATTGCACTGTGGCAAGGTCCAGCCAATCACCAGAGCAGACTGCCGCGGGGATCCCTACTCCTCACGTTTCTTTGTAATTCTTTCAAAAGTCTTATGCTGATACCGCAATAGTTTCACAAGCTATTCTGCTAATTGCTATGCTGCCTTTTGGCGAGGTTTGCGCTATGCAAATACCATAAACACATGCATATAAACATTTGTTTTTTACTGAATAACTGATGTCATATTAAGACGGAGTCATTCCATGAAAATACTTGGCTCGCACAGAGGCAGGATGGGGGTTACTTCTTTACATGCGCGCGTGACGACGACTGTCCCGTCACCAGCCTTGTCGCTCTAGGAAATGTGTTAGGACAGGTTCCGACTGTTTGCATCTTGTGCCCTGTGCTAGCCAAGCTCACTCCCCCCACACACAAACACCTCCCCCACACACTCCCCCCACACAAACAACCCCACACACACACACACCCCCCACAAACCCACACACACACCATCACCCACACACACCCCCACAAACACACCACCCCCCACACACAAATCCCCCCACACACCCACACAACCCCCCACACACAACCCAACACACACAACCCCCCACACACAACCCCACACACAACCCCCCAAACACAAAACCCCTCCCACACACACACTCACACCCCCGCACACACATCCCCACACACAAACTCCACACACAAACTCCACACAAACACAACCCCACACAGACACAACCACACACACAGACACCCCCCCCCCACACACAGACACTCCCCCCACACACACAAACACTGCCCCCACACACACAACCCCCCACACAAACCTCCACACACACAACCCTGCACACACACAACCCCACACACACAATCCCACCCCCCCCACACCCACACCGACACACCCCACACACACACATACCACACACACATACCACACACACAACCCCACACACACATACCACACACACACACATACGACACACACAACCCCACACACACAAGCCCCCACACACACAACCCCTCCACACACAACCCCAAACACACACACAACCCCCCCACACAACCCCACAAACACAACCCCCACACACAGACACTCCCCCCACACACACAACCCCCCACAAAAACCTTCACACGCACAACCCCGCACACACTCACATCCCACACATACATACCCCACACAGACAACCCCACACACACAACCCCACCCCCCCACATACCCCCACACAGACACACCCCCACACAGACACATACCACACACACAACCCCACACACACAACCCCACACACACAACCCCACACACAGAACCCTCCACACAAACAACACTCCACACACACACACCCCACACACACAACCCCCACACCCAACCACAACCACGCACACAACCCCCCACACACAACCCTCCACACACAACCACACACACAACCACACACACAACCCCAAACGCAACACACAACCCCACACACAACTCCAAACACAACACACAACCACATACAACCTCAAACACAACACACACAACCCCACACACAAACACAACAACGCACAACCACACACACAACCACATCCACAAACACACAACCACAACGATAAACACACACCACACACATCCACACACACAACCACAACCATAAACACACACCACACACACAACCATCTGTCTGTCTGTCTGTCTGTCTATCGCCCGTACTCTGTCTATCGCCCACACTCGGTCTATCGCCCGCGGTCGGTCTATCGCCCGCACTCGGTCTATCTGTCTGTCTGTCTGTCTATCTCTCTATCTATTGCCCTGACTCTCTCTATCTATCTATCGCCCTGACTCTATCTCTCTATCTATCTCTCGCCCTCACTCTATCTCTCTATCTATCTATCGCCCTGACTCTATCTCTCTATCTATCTCTCGCCCTGACTCTATCTCTCTATCTATCTATCGCCCTAACTATCTATCTATCTATTGCTTTCACCCCCTATATCTATTGCACTCACTCTATCTATCACACTCTCTCTATCTATCACAGCATCACTCAGCACCACCACAGCATCACTCAGGGGCACCACAACATCACTATGCGCTACCACAGTATCACTGAACGCCACAGCATCACTCGTCGCCACCACAACATCACTCAGCTCCACCACAGCATCAATCTGTGCAACCATTCAACAAGTGGTTCAAATATGTTCTCTCAATGTTTCAAGCTTTATTACAAATGTCACAAAAAGATGTTAATATTTCACTTCTATTCTTGGATTTTCGTCACAATAAAATACACTGAACATAATCTTCACAAAAATTGTTTATAAAAGTTTAAGCTATTGCCATTAAAAATTACAATAACTTTTATTAATTAATAATTATTTTAAAAAGTAAAAGCCATTGTTATTTGTAATATCAATACATCTAAGTCACGTAAATACAACACACATTGCATTACAAATGCTATAGGCGTCACATTTGCCAAAATTATAACTATTGGCATTGTAAATGACAAAGCTATTAATTTCAATATTTTCAAAACCAACACATAAATAAAAAATGTGTTATTTACAATACCAATAGCTCAAACTTTCCTAATGCGAGACTTATTGCATTGCAAATGCTTGTTGTTCTGGAGGTTTGTTTTTGGTTGCTGCCTCCATGGTGGAAGAGTTGTGCCTGCTGCCCAGGAGAGTTTTGTTTTGCTTTGCTTCTGTTACTGGTTTTGACTGCTGAGGATTTTGGTATGTTTTCACAGGATTACAATACCCAGAATACATCATGTTAGAACTCTTGATGGCTGTAGCTCATTCCTGGAGACATACAGAACAACGGCACCAGGACTATGCCTATGTTTGCTGATCCATAGTGTATGGATATTGTTGGTTGGGTCTGTTTATCTTTCATCTTTAAGGCATATTTGGGTCCAGACACACGTCATGTCTACTGTACCACCCATTGAACCTTTCCTGCTTGATAGTCCACCGTCAGCTCAGGCTGCCACCTGGAGGGACTAGCTAGAGGGCCTGGAGACCTACTTTGCGGCTGAACACCAGCGTCCAATGCTGTTACATCTAAGTGGTGCTGCACTGCACAAGCTTTGGAAGTCAGTACTGGAGGCTGGACCACCACATACCTATGCTACGTTGAAGGCAGCCCTGACCGCCCATTTTGGACATCTTACTGACCCTGATTATGTGCGTTTCCTCTTGCGGCAGACAAGACAGTCCCCAGAGGAGTCTGTGGATTGTTTCTATGCCGGCTCAAAGAGCTAGCAAGTGCAGGTACATTATCAGATGTCAACGATAAGATACATCCCATCGAAACTCTACGATAGGTAAGCTTACTGAGAGTATGTGGTGGCTGAATGAAAGTTGAGAGCCGCTCCTTTATGATTTGACTGACAGAATCTTTTCACTTATTTTGTTTTCCAGATTAATTGTGTGTGGTCCTGAAGAGAATCCTTTAGACTTATTAAGGATTCGAAACGCGTCGACCTAGGCGGTAGTTGTGTGTGGTGCCAAGTTTATGGCGTTAGACCAAGTTTTGTATTAATAATAGTGACAGAAAAATATTTTGAAACATTGTTTGGTCTTAGTTACTGTTTTGATGTTAGGAGCCCATTTATTGTATGATACCACTCCTATGATTGTAAATAGGACTAGGATCTGGCTCCGTTTTTAAATACAGCAACTCAGTTCTTTGAATCTTTTGAAAAAAACTGTACCACCAACTATCACCGCCCCCCAGAGAATGTTTGATGTACATCCCCTGTCTTGTGTACACGTGTCTTTTGTCCATTTGTGTCCTTAATGTTTACGCAAACCACTCCCACATATGGTGTCCCTGCCCCTCAAAAGCTTTACTCCTCCATGTCCTAATTATGTTGATTGTTTGATGTTGTAAATACATTTATATATGTGTGTGAGAAGTTGGCCTGATATGTAGTGTTTCCAATTCTGGAATCACTTGGTATCAGTCCAAACAAACCCCAAAGATGTCTGGTTGTAAGTCAACCTTGTTAGACAAGCTATCCTAGTGGTAGCATGGACTACGCAGCCTTAAAGGCTTAACTTAAGAGGTCGTGTTAAGCGAGCTGTTTTACCACATACAATCCTGTAATCAAATGAAAGGACACACCACACAAGTATATATTATAAAAATATATGTATTTATTTCTAAATTACTCCCCAGTACTCTTTATGAGGAAAGGGGCACAAGCGTTAAATCAAAAGCACAGTATAACATACAAAGTTGCACAATTTTGGATGAGGGCCGGTGGCCACTTAAACCATATACTAAAAAAGTGGTATAAGAGATACCAATCAAACAGTGGTTAGGCCTAGGGCCTAGAGATTCGCTGGGAGCAGTCAGGACTAGCAATGCTGAAGTCGGGAGTAGCCCACGGAACTCGGGTGCAGCACGGAAAGTGCGGCTTGCACCAATGCAATGTCAATGGTGCGTAAAAGTTACACAAAGTGAGTTAAAAGATACTTCCGCTGAACCTAGGGGAACAAAACTTTAGACACAGACCCTAGAGGTGTGTACCAGTGTGGGAACACCGGCGTTGCAATGTTACCTCACCCACAGGCCGTGGGTGCACAGGGTCGAAGTGGCGTCGGGTTTTGACACGCAGGCTCTTGGTGCTTGGAGCTGTAGAAGCTGCAGGCGATGTGAAGCAGAAGTGTCCGGTGTGATCCAAGGGTGGATCAAAGTCGAAAAGTACCTGAAAGCAGAGGGGACAGAGTCTGGGTCACTCAGCAGTGACCAGGGTGGAACCAGGACGGAACCAGGCAATGTCGGGCGCAATCAGGTGGTTGTCGATAGGCTTCTCTCCGTTGTCACGTAGGCTCTGGGGCATCTGCGACGTCCAGGAGCAGGTCACGATATGTCCCACGTAGGCTCTCGCCGTCAGCACCGTCGGCTTCAAGATTGCAGCAAACAGCACTTGGCAAAAGCAATCCACGCGGAACCGGGAGATTGCTTATCACTCAAACCAGGAGGGTCAGAGTGGGGGCTCCTTTTTACAGGAGCTGGTGCAGATCTGGAGCAACCAGAAAAGCGAGTCGTATTCAAGTTTTCGCCGGCACAGGGGCCACAAGCCAGCTGGCAAGTGACCAGGCCAACGCGTCGGGCCAAAACAAGCAGAAGGGCCCCACGCAGCACTCGTCGAGTGTGGAGGGGGTAGCTTTGGTGCAAGTGTAGCTCGGGGTGGGGGCTTCTCAAACCCCGGTGTACAGCTTCGAGGGTCACTCGTGGGCTGCACGGTCAGCGTCTCGTGGCATTTTCAAGATGGCGTGCCCCACGCTTCCGGTCGCCTCCACTGGTCTCAGCTCTGCAGGGACTGTGGATCGGGCTGGGAGAAGGCAGGCAAGCTTAATCTCGTTGATCTCTGTCGCTCGAGTTCCGGCGGGAACTGCAACAAAGCAAGGGTCGAGGGCTGGATGGTGCCTGTTTGCACAGGGTGGTCACTCCTTGACCACAAGGGAGATTCTTCCGTCTTCTATGTTGAATAGAATGTCGAAGGGTCCAGAATTCGTTTCTTATGTTTCTTCAGGATGATCTGAGTTGCATTGGCACTGCTCCCACTCTTATTCGAATCTGGTGGGCTGGACATCCTGCTAGGTCCCCTCCTATGGGTGGGACCCAGGAAGGGGGTGGTTACACCCCTTTCCTTTGATCCAGGCCACGCTGGGACTGGGGCTGTAAGGCCCCAGAACCGGTTTGGCCGGATTATGCAAGGGGCAGCCTTGTGCTCCCCAGGCAGTGTCTGGTTTCTTTGAAACCTCCCTACTCCAATCCACTATCTCCTGTCTGGGGTGGTTTGACACCGCCCTGCGACAGGAAACCCTTTGTCCAGGCCACCATTTGCTGAGTTTCGGTCAGCAGCAGGAGGCCAGACCCGTGTCTGTGGCAGAGGCATCCATTTTGTGGATCTGAGGCTCATTTTTAAATCAACCGCGTTTTAGTAAAGTAACATGTCTTATCCCTCTAGAAGGGTGGAATGCTACCCCCGTCGCCAGAACTGGCGAGGGGGTAGTATTCCAAATCGTATGACACCTTACACGACATGTTTTGATAAAGCCAAACCAAAGTTGCTATATAACCGCGAGGATTATAAGGCGCTTAAGAGTATATGGTATGGCATTATCCCGGATCAGCTTAGGGAGTGGTTCCCGACAGCTGCAGACAGGCTCAGCTCATGCCAGAGCTCCATCTCACATAAAACCACGCACTCTGCCTCCAGGATTGATGAGGCCTTCCATAGGAGTGGCTTACAGGCTATGTATGTGTCCAGATATAGGTTTAGATATAGGTATACTATATCTAAGCAAGGGGTGATTACACCCACTTGCCCCAGCTGAGTGATCAGCCAGTTGTGTCAATTTAAGAACCAGCCAGGGGTGGCAAAAGCTATGCTTCAGCCCCTGGTAGGCCTTGGTGGCACCTATGCCCTGAGCACCTATAGTGCATGGTACAGGGGCTGACAAGGAGTCCATTTCCAATTGTGGTATGTACCTATAGCACATGTATTATAAATTTAGAGAGAGAACAGCAGGCTGGGGGTCTGATTAGCAGGCCCACAGCCTCAGTAAGTCGAAAACCAGTGAAGCAAAAAGCAAAAATTGGGGTGACCATAGGATAGCAGACCCTACTCTCCTACACAACCCCCCCCCCCCAAACGCAGGGACATTAAACTTAACCATGACCAGATAAGTCTTCATGTTCTAAGTGGAAGTACCTGGAGAGACCATCTGCATTACCATGGTCAGTCCCTGGGCGGTGCTCCACTGTAAAGTCCATCCCCTGTAGGGAAATGGACCACCTGAGCAGTTTGGGATTTTCACCCTTCATCTGATTTAGCCACAAGAGGGGCTTATGGTCTGTCTGAATTAGGAAGTGAGTACCGAACAAGTATGGCCTCAACTTCTTCAGGGCCCAAACCACAGCAAAGGCCTCCCTCTCAATAGCTGACCAACGTTTCTCCCTGGGGGTCAGCCTTCTGCTAATAAAAGCAATGGGCTGGTCTTGACCATCTTGATTAAGTTGTGAAAGCACAGCTCCCACCCCCAACTCAGAAGCATCTGTCTGTACAATGAACTGTTTGGAGTAGTCAGGACTCTTCAGGATAGGACTCTTCAGAATGCCTTTTGACAGCTAACCACTGAACCTTTTTGGGCATCTTCTTGGATGTCAAGTCATTCAATGGTGTCACAATGGACCCATAGTTCTTTACAAATTTTCTGTAATACCCAGTCAGGCCCAAGAAGGCTCTGACTTGTGTCTGGGTAGTTGGAGGAGCCCAGTCCTGTATGGTCTGGATCTTGCTCTCCAGTGGTTGAACTTGACCCCCACCTACTAGGTGGCCCAAGTACACAACCTTGCTCTGCCCTATCTGGCACTTGGTAGCCTTGATAGTCAGGCCTGCCTTTTGCAGGGCCTCCAGAACCTTCTTCAGGTGGATCAGGTGATCCTCCCAGGTGGAACTAAAGACAGCAATATCATCTAGATATGCTGCAAAAAAGTCATCCAACCCAGCAAGGACTTGATTCACCAACCTTTGGAAGGTGGCAGGTGCATTCTTCAAACCAAAGGGCATTACCACAAAATGATAATGTCCACTAGGGGTAGAGAATGCTGTTTTGGCTTTTGACTCTTCAGCTAGTCTGATTTGCCAGTAGCCAGCTGTCAAATCAAATGTGCTCAGAAACTTGGCAGAAGCCAATTTATCAATGAGCTCATCTGCTCTTGGAATGGGATGTGCATCTGTCCTAGTGACAGCATTGAGACCTCTGTAGTCCACACAAAACCTCATTTCTCTCTTCCCATCTTTGGTATGAGGTTTTGGCACAAGGACCACTGGGCTAGCCCATGGGCTCTCTGATGGCTCAATCACTCCAAGCTCCAACATCTTTTGCACCTCAGCCTTTATACAATCCCTGACATGGTCAGGTTGCCTGTAGATCTTATTCTTCACAGGCAGACTGTCACCAGTGTCCACCTCATGGGTGCACCAGTTAGTCTGGCTGGGTGTGAGTGAAAACATATGTCTGTGGGCCTGCAACACCTGTCTGCAGTCCACCTGTTGCTGCTCAGTGAGGCTGCCTGCCAAGGCTACTCCATCAACTGAACCATCATCAGGGTTCTGGGAAAGCAGGTCTGGGAGAGGGTCACTCTCTTCCTCCTGATCCCCATCTGTGGCCATGAGGAGACTCATGTCCTCCCTGTCAACAAATGCTTTCAAACGGTTTACATGGAGCACCCTGTGGGGGCTCCTAGGGGTGCCAAAGTCAACCATATAGGTGACTTCTCCCTTCTTTTCAATGATAGGGTAGGGTCCAGTCCATTGGTCCTGGAGAGCTGCTGGGCCCACTGGGTCCAACATCCACACCTTCTGCCCTGGCTGGAACTCAACCAGAACAGCCTTTTGGTCATGCCAAGCTTTCTGTAATTCTTGACTGGCCTCAAGGTTTTTGGATGCTCTCTCCATGTATTCAGCCATCCTGGAGCGGAGACCAAGTACATAGTCCACAATGTCTAGTTTAGGCTTTTTGAGAGGTAACTCCCATCCTTCCTTCACCAAACTCAATGGACCCCTCACAGGGTGGCCAAACAAAAGTTCAAAAGGGCTGTAGCCAACCCCCTTCTGTGGGACCTCTCTGTAAGCAAAGAGCAAGCAGGGTAAAAGGATGTCCCATTTCCGCCTAAGCTTCTCTGGTAACCCTTTTATCATTCCCTTTAGGGTCTTGTTGAACCTTTCAACAAGCCCATTGCACTGTGGATGGTAGGGTGTGGTAAACTTATAGTTTACTCCACACTCTTTCCACATTGCTTTTAAGTATCCAGACATAAAGTTGGTACCTCTGTCTGAAAGAACCTCCTTTGGAAAGCCCACTCTTGAGAAAACTGCAATGAGGGCTTTTGCCACCACAGGAGCTGTGGTGGTCCTCAGGGGAATTGCCTCTGGGTACCTGGTGGCATGATCCACTACCACCAGTATGAATCTGTGCCCAGATGCTGTCGGAGGATCCATGGGACCCACAATGTCTATTCCAACTCTTTCAAAGGGTACCCCCACCACAGGTAGTGGTATCAGGGGGGCCTTTGTTGTGCCACCTGACTTACCACTGGCTTGGCAAGTGACACAGGAGCGACAAAACTCCTTGACATTTGCTGACATGTGAGGCCAGTGAAAGTGTGGAACAAGCCTGTCCCAAGTCTTATTCTGGCCTAAGTGTCCTGCAAGGGGAATATCATGGGCCAAGGTAAGAAGGAAACCCCTAAACTTCAAAGGTATAACCAAACTCCTGGTTGTGCCAGGCTTGGGGTCTCTAGCCTCTGAATAAAGGAGTCCTTCATCCCAATAAACTCTATGGGTACCTTGAGCATTCCCTGCAGCCTCAGCAGCAGCTGCTGTCTGAGGGGTTCAAGTGAAGGGCAATCTAATTGGGCCTGCCCCAGGTCTGCCCTTGAGGGTCCCCCCGTCCCCAGAAACTCAACCTGTTCAGGTTCAAGCTCCTCTGAGACAGTCTCCTCTTGGACTGCAGAATCAGTTTCCGGTGAAACTTGATCCTCAACCTGGGGCAAGTGGGAAGGCTCAGCCTTAACCCTCTTGCTCCTTCTCTTGGGTTGTGGTTGGTCTATTGTTTCAAGATCCACCACTGGTTCAGGAAGGCACTTCTTAGCCTGAGACCTTGTCACTGCAAGGACATGAGCTGAAATCCCTAGCATTTCTGCATGAGTCCTGTACTCCACTTCTGACCAAACTGAGCTTTCAAGATCATTGCCTAACAGACAGTCTACTGGGAGGTCTGCACTCACAACAACTTTCTTTAGGCCATCTACCCCTCCCCAGGAGAAGTTCACAACAGCCACACTATGTGAAGTAGTGGAGTTGCTTGCATTGGTCACTAGGTAACTTTCACCTAGTACAATCTGACCAGGGTCCACAAAGTCAGGTGTCACCATAGTGACACTGGCACAAGTGTCCCTGTAGGCCTGAGCTAGTTTCTCATTGATTAAGGGAGTCTGCCTATATTTGCCCAGGTTACTGGGGCTCACTGCAGTGGTCAAAGATAAGCCCACATCATATAGGAGAACTGCCTGTGTGGGGATTCTGACTAGGCCAGATTCCACCTCAGTACCCAAGGTTAACCCTACTATCCCCTTAGGTTGTGCACTACCACTGCTGACTGTACTAGGGGGTGCAGTTGCTTTAGGAGCTGCAGTGGCAGGAACTGGATTTTTCTTAGTGCATTCAATGCCCCAGTGTGAAACTGATTTGCAGGTATTACACCAAGGTTTCTTTGGGCCATCATTCTTCTTTTTCTTGTTTCCATTTTGGGAACCCCCCTCCTTATTGCTAGTTTGGGGGCCTGAAGACTTCTGGTCCTTTTCTTTATCTTTCTGATTCCCACCCTTCTGGTCTGTTTTCTTCTGGTCACCTTGGTTCTGGTTTTTCTGCTTAATCCTTGTTCTGACCCATTTGTCTGCCTTCTTTCCCAATTCTTGGGGAGAGGTCAAATCAGAGTCAACAAGGTATTGATGCAACAGCTGGTTCTGACAGTTATTAAGGATCTGTTCTCTCATCATAAGATTGTACAATCCGATATAGTCTGAGACTTTACTTCCCTGCAGCCAACCCTCCAGAGCCTTAGTGGCACAATCAACAAAATCAGTCCAGTCCTGAGTCTGTGCTTTTTGGGTATCTCTGAACAACAACCTGTATTGCTCAGTGGTTAGGCCAAACCCTTCAATAAGAGCACTCTTCAGGACAGAGTAGTTTTTGGCATCCTCAGGTCTAACAGTGAGGAGCCTATCCCTCCCTTTCTCAGAAAAGGAGTACCATAAAATTGCTGCCCACTGATCCTCAGGGACCTGCTGTACCATGCAGGCCCTCTCAAGAGCAGTCATCCATTTGTGGATGTCATCCCCTTCCTTGTAGGGGGGCACAATTTTTGTCAGGTTTCTATTGTCATAGGCCCTGTCTTTTTCTTTAGGAACTTTGCTGCCACCAGTGGCATCTAAGCCACACAATTTTCTTTCTCTTGCTAAAGCAAGTTTAGCTTGAGCCAAGGCTACCTCTTCCCTCTCTATCTGGAGTTGGACAGCCCTCATTATGGCCCTATGCTCTTTCCTCTGGGAGGGAGTCATCCCTCTTTGAGATTCTCTTGAGGCACTAGAAAGATGAGAGTCCCCTGATTGAGATCTCACCCTCCTGTTGCCTGGGAGAATTTGGTTATGAGATCTGGAGTGGTGCTGGCCCTCTCCATTCCCATGTAGGTCTAGGTTGGCCTGGTTAAGCCTGGCAACCTGTACCTGGGTCACCCTCTGATCTTGATTTTCAGGCTCTTCTACATCTGAGCCTTCCTCTTCCTCTTCCTCCTCCTCTTCTTCTTCATCTGGAAGATCCTCATTCTCAGGGGAGTTTGTCCCCTCACCTGAATCTTAAGGGAGCCTGACTCACCTTATCTAAGTCATCCTTTTCCAGGATAGCTATCAGGGAAGGAATGGTAGGGCCTCTGCCCTTTTTTAGCCCCCTGGCTGTGCACAAGGCACTCAGGTCTTTGTGGCTAAGGTTGTCATATCTGGAAGTTGCCTTGGTAGGGTCAACTGCTACAGGAGCAGAGCCTGAGGCTCCACCTGTATAAGACATGACTGCTAGTGAGGTGTAAGTGATGCACTTACCTACACTAAGTGTTTTCCTACTGTACCTTGCTAGTGAGTTGTAGTCAGGGTGTGCTAATCCCTTTAATCTACAACTACTAAGTTCAGTAGAACTTAATATGCTAAGCTTTTGATTTATATGTACCTAAGGTACTTGATGTGATCTTTCAATTTGATGTAAAGATTGCAATGGTAAAACAAACAGCAAGCTCAAATCCGCACCGCTGCACACCAATGTGAGAAGTTGGCCTGATATGTAGTGTTTCCAATTCTGGAACCACTTGGTATCAGTCCAAACAAACCCCAAAGATGTCTGGTTGTAAGTCAACCTTGTTAGACAAGCTATCCTAGTGGTAGCATGGACGCAGCCTTAAAGGCTTAACTTAAGAGGTCGTGTTAAGCGAGCTGTTTTACCACATACAATCCTGTAATCAAATGAAAGGACACCACACAAGTATATATTATAAAAATATATGTATTTATTTCTAAATTACTCCCCAGTACTCTTTATGAGGAAAGGGGCACAAGCGTTAAATCAAAAGCACAGTATAACATACAAAGTTGCACAATTTTGGATGAGGGCCGGTGGCCACTTAAACCATATACTAAAAAAGTGGTATAAGAGATACCAATCGAACAGTGGTTAGGCCTAGGGCCTAGAGATTCGCTGGGAGCAGTCAGGACTAGCAATGCTGAAGTCGGGAGTAGCCCACGGAACTCGGGTGCAGCACGGAAAGTGCGGCTTGCACCAATGCAATGTCAATGGTGCGTAAAAGTTACACAAAGTGAGTTAATAGATACTTCCGCTGAACCTAGGGGAACAAAACTTTAGACACAGACCCTAGAGGTGTGTACCAGTGTGGGAACACCGGCGTTGCAATGTTACCTCACCCACAGGCCGTGGGTGCACAGGGTCGAAGTGGCGTTGGGTTTTGACACGCAGGCTCTTGGTGCTTGGAGCTGTAGAAGCTGCAGGCGATGTGAAGCAGAAGTGTCCGGTGTGATCCAAGGGTGGATCGAAGTCGAAAAGTACCTGAAAGCAGAGGGGACAGAGTCTGGGTCACTCAGCAGTGACCAGGGTGGAACCAGGACGGAACCAGGCAATGTCGGGCGCAATCAGGTGGTTGTCAATAGGCTTCTCTCCGTTGTCAAGTGGGCTCTGGGGCATCTGCGATGTCCAGGAGCAGGTCACGATCTGTCCCACGTAGGCTCTCGCCGTCAGCACCGTCGGCTTCAAGATTGCAGCAAACAGCACTTGGCAAAAGCAATCCACGCGGAACCGGGAGATTGCTTATCACTCAAACCAGGAGGGTCAGAGTGGGGGCTCCTTTTTACAGGAGCTGGTGCAGATCTAGAGTAACCAGAAAAGCGAGTTGTATTCAAGTTTTCGTCGGCACAGGGGCCACAAGCCAGCTGGCAAGTGACCGGGCCAACGCGTCGAGCCAAAACAAGCAGAAGGGCCCCACGCAGCACTCGTTGAGTGTGGAGGGGGTAGCTTTGGTGCAAGTGTAGCTCGGGGTGGGGGCTTCTCAAACCCCGGTGTACAGCTTTGAGGGTCACTCGTGGGCTGCACGGTCAGCGTCTCGTGGCCTTTTCAAGATGGCGTGCCCCACGCTTCCGGTCGCCTCCACTGGTCTCAGCTCTGCAGGGACTGTGGATCGGGCTGGGAGAAGGCAGGCAAGCTTGATCTCGTCGATCTCTGTCGCTCGAGTTCCGGCGGGAACTGCAACAAAGCAAGGGTCGAGGGCTGGATAGTGCCTGTTTGCACAGGGTGGTCACTCCTTGACCACAAGGGAGATTCTTCCGTCTTCTATGTTGAATAGAATGTCGAAGGGTCCAGAATTCGTTTCTTATGTTTCTTCAGGATGATCTGAGTTGCATTGGCACTGCTCCCACTCTTATTCGAATCTGGTGGGCTGGACATCCTGCTAGGTCCCCTCCTATGGGTGGGACCCAGGAAGGGGGTGGTTACACCCCTTTCCTTTGATCCAGGCCGCGCTGGGACTGGGGCTGGAAGACCCCAGAACCGGTTTGGCCGGATTATGCAAGGGGCAGCCTTGTGCTCCCCAGGCAGTGTCTGGTTTCTTTGAAACCTCCCTACTCCAATCCACTATCTCCTGTCTGGGGTGGTTTGACACCGCCCTGCGACAGGAAACCCTTTGTCCAGGCCACCATTTGCTGAGTTTCGGTCAGCAGCAGGAGGCCAGACCCGTGTCTGTGGCAGGGGCATCCATTTTGTGGATCTGAGGCTCATTTTTAAATCAACCGCGTTTTAGTAAAGTAACATGTCTTATCCCTCTAGAAGGGTGGAATGCTACCCCCGTCGCCAAAACTGGCGAGGGGGTAGTATTCCAAATCGTATGACACCTTACACGACATGTTTTGATAAAGCCAAACCAAAGTTGCTATATAACCGCGAGGATTATAAGGCGCTTAAGAGTATATGGTATGGCATTATCCCGGATCAGCTTAGGGAGTGGTTCCCGACAGCTGCAGACAGGCTCAGCTCATGCCAGAGCTCCATCTCACATAAAACCACGCACTCTGCCTCCAGGATTGATGAGGCCTTCCATAGGAGTGGCTTACAGGCTATATATGTGTCCAGATATAGGTTTAGATATAGGTATACTATATCTAAGCAAGGGGTGATTACACCCACTTGCCCCAGCTGAGTGATCAGCCAGTTGTGTCAATTTAAGAACCAGCCAGGGGTGGCAAAAGCTATGCTTCAGCCCCTGGTAGGCCTTGGTGGCACCTATGCCCTGAGCACCTATAGTGCATGGTACAGGGGCTGACAAGGAGTCCATTTCCAATTGTGGTATGTACCTATAGCACATGTATTATAAATTTAGAGAGAGAACAGCAGGCTGGGGGTCTGATTAGCAGGCCCACAGCCTCAGTAAGTCGAAAACCAGTGAAGCAAAAAGCAAAAATTGGGGTGACCATAGGATAGCAGACCCTACTCTCCTACAATGTGAAAAAAATCCCTTCGCCGAAAGACAAAAAACTAACTAAATTCATAAAAATTAAAAATAAAAGATTTCTAACTTTTCTACTATAAACTTTGACTGAAAGAGTGGTCATTTTGGAATTAGCGACTAGGAGCTTTTTCTTATATTGATTGAAAACTATTGCACAGTACTGGCAATTGTCTTGTTCATCACTAAGTGGCGCAGCCTTACTGTGCTTATCGCCAGACCCGTTTAGTTTCGTGGTAACGATAAGATACAGGCACAGTTTATTCAAGGATGTTCATCTGCCAAGTTGAGGGAGCATATACTTCAGGTCCCAGGGATGTCAATGGTGGATATGCTGATGATGGGACGATCAAAGGAGTTGTCTAGGGTGAGGGCGGCACACATGGAGGCCGCTTTACAACGCCAAGTGAAGACAGAACCAGTTAATGCCATGGTTGCTGGACCATCTGATAAGAAGTTGGTGCGCGTCCCATTGCACGCCTCTAACAGGACATGTTATTGTTGTGGCGGGCCTTTTCCTCATCAAGGGCCGTGTCCTGCTCATGGAAAAAGGTCCACCATTTGCAAAAAAACGTCATCACTTTGCAAGGGTGTGTCGTTCTGCTGCTCGAGGGGCGCAGCGTGGACAGCGACACAAGCAAATTAAGACTTTGAATACTCCTCGTTCTATGGAAGATGATGGAGATATGGATGATGATGAGGTGGAGGGTGCTGTTCATGTTACTCATGCCATGCAACCAGATGTGGGTCAAGGAAGGCCGATCCCAAAGTGCAATGTGTTGATTGATGGACATTTGGTTCTGGCGCTGATTGACACTGGGGCTTCCATATTTATTATGGCGCATTCTTATGTTGCAGGCTGTTCCCACGCAACCAGTGTTATGACATACTTTGACTAAAGTGTTTGCGTATGGATCTGTCACTCCTCTTTTATTGGCAGAAGTATTCACTACCCACATCTCCCATGATTACTGTTCTACCAGAACTAAAATATAAGTCACCCTGGAGGGAAAAGGGATGCTGTTAAACTGTCGCACTGCTGAACACCTGCAATTAGTGGCCTTCGCATTTGCCATTCATCAAGTCAATGTGGAGTCGTTGCTAAAGGACTTTGCACTATTGTTTGAGGGCATAGGCTGTCATAAGAAACATATGGTCCATCTTCATATTGATCACTCCATTCAGCTGGTGGCCCTCAAACATAGAAGACTGGCGTTTCATTTGAGGCCTAAAGTGGAAGAGGAGTTGATGAAGCTTGAGCAGGCTGATATTATTGAACGGGTTGATGGCCCGACTCCTTGGGTGTCTCCCATTGTTATAGCCCGGTAGCCCAAACAACCTGCTGAGGTACGGATTTGTGTGGACATGTGGCTGCCTGATCATGCCATTAATAGGGAGTGTCATCTGACCCTCACGGTTGACGACATTGTGGCGGAGGTGAGTGGTTCAAACTGTTTTTGTATAAATGGACCTTAGGGCAGGATATCATCAACTGCTACTGGACCCTCAGTCAAGAGCCATTGCCACATTTTCAATGAATGTCAATCTTCGTAGGTATAAATGCCTTAGTTTTGGGATGTCCGGTGCATCTGAAATCTTTAAAGAAACCATCAGAGGGGTGCTGGCTGGCCTTAAGGGTGTTCTTCGTGTCAGTGATGACATTCTGGAGCATGCCCCCACATTGGAAGAACATATGGACTGTCTGAGACGTACTTTTCAGCGTTTGCAGGATTTTGGCCTTACTCTCCATCGAGACAAATGTGAGTTCCTTAGGAGAGAGATTGCATTTTTTGGCTATTGTTTACCTCAACAATGGGGTATTGCCTGATCCATCCAAAGTCCAGGCTATTCAGATGGTGCCAGTTCCTACATCGGTTACCGGCGTGAGGAGCTTTTTGGGAATGATCACCCATCTGACGAATCTCACTGCCCCTTTGAGGAAGCTGACAAAGTCCAATGTCAGCTAGGATTAGGGGCCGGCCCAAGGCAAGACATTTCAGGAGATCAAGTGAGCACTCTCTGCTGACACAGCTCTGGTGTACTTTGACTCGTCCCAGGAGTCTGAGTTGTTGGTGGATGCGAGTCCCATTGGTGATGGTGCCGTGCTGTTGCAGAAACAGGAAGGGGTTGAGTGGGCTCCTGTGGCTTATGCGAGTAGGGTTTTTCCCACTACTGAGCAACGTTACTCGCATATTGAGAAGGAAGCGATAGCCAATCACTGGGGCTGTTGCCATTTCCATCTGTATCTTTATGGACAGCCGTTCATAGTACATACGGATAACATGCCGTTGATTCCACTGCTATGGGGCATTCTTTGAAGCCCCCACCCAGGATCGAGAAGTGTATCCTGTAGCTCCTGGAGTATCAGTTTCAAGTATTCTATTGCCCTGGGGCACATAACCCAGCGGACCTTTTGTCCAGGCATGCTCGACCGGCCACCGCGGATGAGGAATCGGTGGCAGATGAGCCTGAGGCATATGTGAGGTTTGTGATTGAGCGATCACGTCCATGGCCTATCTCTTTGGATGAGATTGTGAATGCCACGCTTGGAGATGAGTGTTTGCAACTGGCCGTTGCTATGGTGACTTCGGGGAGATGACATTTGCTGTTGGAAGGTTTAGCATGCAGGACTGAAGAGGCAAGTGTAACACTGAATGCATTATATAACGTTCGTATGGAACTGACAGTGTCTCCAGCAGGTTGCCTTATGAAAGGTTCTCGTTTGGTGACTCCTAGGACATTACAGCAGTGTGTGATCAATCTCGCACATATATCCCATCAAGGAGTGGTAAAAACGAAATCTCGTCTACGATATAAAATGTGGTTCCCTGCTCTTAACAACCTGGTAGAGCAGACTGTTCGTCAATTTCCTTTTTGTCAGGCGACTGGTCTAGCGGATCCTCCTGCTCCAATCATTACTGAAGAAATACCATCTCATCCCTGGTTTAAAGCCAGCACGAATTTTGGATGTCTCCAGGATGGGAGGCACATGCTAGTTGTCATTGACGATTTCTCGAAATACCGTGAGCTTGAAATCCTGGATTCAACAACTGCACGTAACACCACAATATGGCTGGAGACAATGCTGGCCACACATGGAATTTTTAAAGAACTCGCACAGATAATGGCCCTTCATTTTCCATCCACGAATTTTCCGAATATTTGTTGTCTCAGGGAGTTCAACGTCGGAAGATCACTCCACACTGGCCCCAGGCCAATGGGGAGGCAGAGTGTTTTATGTGCACTTTGAATAAAGTTCTTCGGATTGCGCTGGCCCATGGCCAGAACATGAAGTGTGCGCTGTACATGTTCCTGAGGGAATATCATCTTACATCTCATTCAATGACACAAGTTTAGTCCAGTCTCTCTTTGTTTTAATTGAGTTTTGGGTGACATCATACCTCAAGTAGGGCAGGAGTCGCATCTACAGCAACATGTTGCGGTGAAGCTGAGACAGCGGTGGGCCAAAAATGACTATATGTCTCAGATCCGGGGGCGAAACCGAGACATTTTGCTGTTGGTGACACAGCTATGGTAAAGAACTACCATCCACGTGGTAAATTCTCGCTCCCATTTGAATTGGACCCTTGGAAGATTCAAGGGGTAAATGGGACAATGGTTATAGCCAAAAGGGTTGGTGAGACTATTACCCAGAACGTGTCTTGTTTCAAGGAGTTTGTGGGTTCTTGGGGTCCAGGGACTCCGGTGCCTTCCATCATGTTGAATAAGGGAATGGATGCTAATGACATCTACACTTTGCCAACACCCCCTTGTGATGAAGTCCTCCTACCTCCTGGGACAGTGGACGTGGATCCTGTTGATAGCCAACCTTTGCTTGAGACATGAGGGGATGATGTTTGGAAAGTGATGGACGGTGATGGGAGATATCACTTCTGGCCATGTCCTGCGGCCTCCTCTCGTCTGAAAGACTTTGTGTTGACTTGATGTCTATATTAGTGTTGTCAATATTTGGGTGATGGTTTTATTTTCTTTCTTTACAATAAAGGAGGAATGTTGTGTTAGGCCACGTCCCTTATCACAGGTGTTAATGGTTAGGTGTGGAAGGGGCCATAAATGTGTTTTGAATAAATGGAACAGGATCCCGATGTGCTGGGTTCCGATGAACGCACCAGCAATCCGAGTGTGTGCTTTCCTGTCTCTGGCTCTTACCTATGTGCAAAAGAACAGCATCGAGATACAGAAATGTATCCTCTGAAATAAAATAAGGTCATATTATGCCCTTCTCACTCGGAACACTTCACATTGTCTTCTCAGACACCTTATTCTCAGAAACACCAAGCTCACCTTCTTGTCCTCTCATTTGCATAGTATGGTTTTTGCATTTATATAGCTATTAATACCCCTGACAAGACACCTGTATAGTGCAAGCACATGCTAAACGTCTTAACTTTACTTTTGCTAGCATGCAGTTTATGGAATTTATAAAGCTTCTACATCATGCAGAAGAGATAACATATCGCGAACGTGCAGTTTGCTAAAGAGAAGGCAAGTATATTTTTGTGTTTAAAAAACATGAGTCAGTGTAGCTTAGACAAAGGGAAAATCCAATTGTCGTTAATGGACTGGAAGGTGGGGTGGCACGATTTAATGGATGGCTACTATATTAAAGTATCTAGACTGGGACGGTGTTTCACAAACAAAATATTAATTTGTGACATTTTACAAAACGTTTGTTCTCCAACAAGTTGACAAGTTTTATCTCAGCTGTGTTCCTCACAAACGTATTCCAAGCTATGCGTTGATGCTACATGTCCCATTGTACCCCTAAAAGGCTACTGAAACTACTGCATGCTTTGGGGCTGCTACACCTGGGCTCTCCTCAGCCCCCTTACCTCTGGGTGCAAGGCACCAGCCGCAGGTACACAATGCCCGGCTGGTGCTTGGCACCTCCGGCCCGCCCTGGGCCATCCCTAAAGAGCTCCTCCAGGAAATGCAATAGCTCCGAGGGCCACTTCTCTAGCAGCTGCACCAGGGTGGCCTGCATTGGTGCAGGGGCCCGGTCAAGAACTTGCTCAGCCATGGGCTCTTCACCGTCACCCCGTGGCATTGTGGACTCCATAGCACCCGGGGTTATGCAAGCGTCAAGGCAGTTCACAAGAGCTACCTTAACTCCACCGACTCAGGCGTCATACTGATTCACTTAATCTCCTCGTGCCTACCGAATATGAATGTGCCCTAGTGTAATTTAACTGGTGCTTATGTAAAGCGCTCCAATGCCTATTGGTCAAATTTAGCTATTTTAAAAAAAACTCCAAAGAACTAAAAGGTCTTTTCCAGGTATGACTGTGTGTGCTGGTGTCCCAATAAAGAGACCAGACCCTTGTGAAGTCAGGGCAGACACCCCTGATAACAAGCAATAAACGGCGGGGAAACAATTCACTTCTGGCCAGAGGCGCAGCTGGCAGGACGGGAAAGAGAGCAGCTGGGGTAAGCAATAAACTGCATGGAAGCAATTTAATAAACTATGTGCAAAAATACGAGCCAAGCCTAAAGAAAAAAAGAGTGCCTTGACAAACCATAAATAAACCAAGGAGTAGGGGGACACGTCATTGGGGCAGTCTCCATGGGAGGGAAAAACACACCCAAAGGCGAGGCAAATCGCAGTGTTTCACCAATGAAAAGAAAGGAATTTAGAAAGGCACAGGAAACGACGTATGATAAACGGTGAGTGTGGTGAAACCCCACAGGGCAGACACAGCATGTCTCGTAGAGACAGCTCATGCGCTGCCTAGGCGAGATCTAAAAGGCGCTATGTCGAAAATGTTTTTGTAACAGTGTTGTTTACGAAGTGGATAAGTTTCCACAGAAGAACCGTCCCATAACTTCACATTCACCCCAAGATATCTGCCTCGAGCCAGACACTGATACCTCAGTGTACTCAGTTTGACAACAGGGGCACACATGTTCAGATTGGTAACACGGCCACTCGGAAGATGCAACCCAATTCAGGAGAGTATACAGAATAGGACCCAACAGAGGTGGTGGTAGGATTTTTTTCACACTGCAAAATGCATTTTTGCTTCCACGTTTCTGAACTTGTGTGTAAATGTAGTATTTTCACAGCCAATAGTAGGCCCCCGCTGGTGGTGGTTAGAAAGTCACCTTAGATTGCCTTACTGCGGAATAAGTAAAACAATTTAATCGTGGCCCAAGACTTCCTTACATAAAGAAACCACATATCAAAAAAGCGTGGTTATGAAGTGAATGAGTCATTGGTTAATACCCACAGCATGAAGGCATTTCTGTATTTTAAAATCATTTCAGAAGGGACACATACCACTAAGACATGCTAACAGCATGGATAGGGGTGCATTTGGTCGTGCATACACATCACCAGTTGGTACCATATCAAAATAATGCAAGACCGTTTCTAATGACTTACATCATGTTTTAAAATGTTTGCTGTCATATTCTATATAAATAAAAATGTAAATGTTTGTTTGTTCAAAATCGCAAATCTCCGAAAGTTCTTAACCGATTGCTTTGAAATTTTGACACATTGTCAGACTTGAATACACACGTGTTTTTATATACACAACGTTAGATTCCAAGACGCGCGTCTCGAATACGCGCATGTTTTTAATCGACAGCCTGAACAGACACATAAAAATGTCAATGTTGTTGAAAACCCTAAATCTCCGAAATTTCTTCAACGATTGCTTTGAAATTTTGACACAACGTTGGATTCGATTAACCGCGTGTTTAAATATACACAACGTTGGATTAGAAAACGCGTGTGTCCAATACACGCGTGTTTTTAATCGAAAGGCCGAACATGCCCTATCGATTTGGTTACTGCGCAACTACTACAAGGGACGCATAGAGACATCAGTTCACATATATTTGGACGGACAGTTGATGTCAGCATGGCAGAATGGAAAGTGGATGGAGGGAGGGGGGAGGAGTTGGTTCACTTTGCAACATTAAGAAAGGAGTCATAGAGATGCTGCGCAACAACTACAAGGGACGCATAGAGACAATAGACTACATATATTAGGATGGATCGTTTGTTGAAAACCTTAAATCTCTGAAATTTCTTCACCGAGTGCTTTGAAATGTTGACACAACGTTGGATTCGATTAAGCGCATGTTTAAATATACACAACGTTGGATTCGAAAATGCGTGTGTCCAATACACGCGTGTTTTTAATCGAAAGGCCGAACAGACCCTATCAATTTGGTTGCTGCGCAACATCTACAAAGGATGCATAGAGAAAATAGTCCACATATATTAGGATGGAGATTTGGTGCCAGGGTGGCAGAACAGGAAGTGGGTGGAGGGAGGGGGGAGGATTGGTTCACGTTTGCAACATTAAGAAAGGATGCATAGAGATGCTGCGCACCAACTACAAGGGATGCATAGAGACAATAGTCTACATATATTAGGATGGACAGTTGGTGTCAGGATGGCAGACCGGGAAGTGGGTGGAGGGAGGGGAGAGGAGTTGGTTCACTTTGCAACATTAAGAAAGGACACATAGAGATGCTGCGCAACAGCTACAAGGGACGCATAGAGACAATAGTCTACATATATTAGGATGGACAGTTGGTGTCAGGATGGCAGACCGGGAAGTGAGTGGAGGGGGGAGGAGTTGGTTCACTTTTCACCATTAAGAAAGGACGCATAGAGATGCTGCGCAACAACTACAAGGAACGCATAGAGACAATAGTCTACATATATTAGGATGGACAGTTGGTGTCAGGATGGCAGACCGGGAAGTGGGTAGAGGGAGGTGGGTGGACTTGGTTCACTTTGCAACATTAAGAAAGGACGCATAGAGACAATAGTCACAAAACATATTCTATACCCACAAGCATTGTGAAATTAAACATATTAGAAACGTGCACTACTCTTCCATTTAACCAGACTGAGCCAAAGCAGCGCGTGGCTGGGTACAGCTAGTGCTCTAATATTGACATCCTGAGAAAAGTGGCTTACTGAGCAAGCATTGGCAAAGCCAATTGATCACGCTTTTGGGACCTATTGGCTTTGGCAATGATTTTTGGCAATGCTGAACAGCATCTTGGATGCGAGCTCACATATCGACTGTGCTTGCCTACAAAATGACCTGGGTGTTTTGTTTTTCTTTTATTTATCATTTAGAGTTGGATAGGTGAATTCAAAGAAAAAAAGCACAAAGTGTATTTCTTTTAAAGCTGTTGGGGTGTTGCAACACCGGATACAATTGAGGCTGTCTCCTGACAGTTTGAGTACTGCTGTAAATAAAGTAGCACAGCGGGTTAATGTGCCTGTTGCAAAGTACAACATGCAAATCACAGATTCGTACTGAATGTTGGTAACTCAGTAGGTTACTGCTTTTATCCTAGAGATCATTGTGTGAGTGAATCTTGGAGAAGGAAGCTATTGATGCACACTAACATTGTTCCACGGGGCGCAACCACCTTAAGCAGAGTACAAAGATGAACAGCACCTGACTTGTCCACCTTTCTTTTTTCCTTTTAACCCCTTAGTCTTTCGACTCAGGAACATATTACACACGATAACGTGACTGCCTCAAATAAAATTAATTGAGAAGCAGCAAAGCAATCCCTGGGCGCTCAGCAGGAGCAATGTTGCTATTGATAGCAAACCTCATTCCATGGAGCTGGCCCTAGGCTGAAAGAATACACCTTAAAGAGGAACTTAGCATCGAACTGATCTGGGCAGTGGCATTCTTAAAAAGAAATGAAACAGTTAAGATTGGCGAGAAAGAAATCTGTCTCTGCTAACAGCATGGTCATTCAAATTTAGAATGCCACAACCCATTTCAGCTGCGATTGCAAAACGGGAAAAGGAGACCGAAATCAATGCAGCAAGGCTGCAAATGTAAAAGCCTTGTGTTTACCAGCACAGCGTCCCTCCCCCAGCACTATTGTAAAATCATTTGCACCGCTTAAGATACTATCAAGGATGCCCTGGCATCAAAACACAAAAGAGTGCTGCATACACAACTGAAGTACTACAAGGTGGGGTTGAGGCAACGCATGTTCAGAGAACGGCGACAGCGCAACATGCAGGAGAGCAGCAGGGGGCACAGAAGCCCATAGATGCACACATGCAGCATGGAGGAGAGGGAGGGAGGAAAACAGAAGCAGAAAAGAACATGAGGGAGAAAGTCAGAAAACACACGCACTCTCGCAGAATGCTTAATAAAAAAAAATAAAAAAAGGTATTGCTCCAAAAGTGAACAGTTGGAAGGGCCACAAATACTTGGGCCATGCTCCTGGTGACGGGCATACACAAGAAGACCCCTGGAGAAGCAAGCAAGCAAACAAACAAACAAACAAACAAACAAACAAACAAACAAACAAACAAACAAACAAACAAACAAACAAACAAACAAACAAACAAACAAACAAACAAACAAACAAACAAACGCAAGCAAACAAAAGCCAAAGAAATAAGAGGAGAAGCGTGGCTCAATGATTAGAGTGGTAGACCCTGATGCAGAGGTCTAGCCCGGGACCAGGGTTCAATTCCCCGCCTCGGCGGGTCTTGGTCTCAAAATTCCACGGACCTGATAATTCTCGCCTCGGTGCCTATTCCAATCATAGAGTCCCACTCTGCAACTCTGGGCAATAGCTTGCTTAATCTCCACAACGGTCCCCACAACGCTAAGGATGCCTGGCCTCCACCTTGGGGGTGCCCAGGAGTGGACGCCTCACAGGGAAAGTCAGGATGGGTTCTACAGCGGTATTCGTACAAGCGCCTTGAGACCCTTGCGGGTGAGTAGTGCGCTATACAAGTATCAATTTACATTACATTTTACAATAAAGTCAACCAATGGTGAGCAATTGGCGGATTCTAGGCCCACTGTAACTTAACAATAAGTCTTTCAAAGGAGAGCGCATGCACTGTCTAGTAGTTGCGACATAAAGGTAAACTTTTTCAAATTCTGGAAAGCAAACAATGCGAAGGAGAGCTGGTGAATGCAACACCACTGAGCGTGTCCATAGGGAAATAGGCTGAAAATAGGAGCGAGCAATAAATGGACAACTCGGAGAGAAGCCAAAGGGTGGAAAGGAAAAGGATGGAAGAGTGGACGGAACAAGCATGGCAAGGGAGAGGATGAAAGCAACAGCACAGACTGGGTCCAGGATAAAGAGTCGACCTAGAAGCACATGCACAAGTCACAAGGCACGAGTGGCGAAAGGACATTCACAAAGAAAGGAAGAAGTACTTGGGTCATACTCCAGGGGAAATAAAAACACATGAAGAGAAAGTGATGCTGGCATGCACTCACCAAACAGAAGCTATTAAATAAGATTGACGATGAAGTCAACCAATGTAAGCAATGGGCAGGCTCTAAGCTCCCTTTAAGCTAACAAACTGTCTTGCAAGTGACAAAGCGGCTGCTCTCTCAGGTAAGACCTAAAAACAATTACCCTACAAAAAATTGTTGATGGGACATTGTAGTGACATTACAAAACCTGAAAACCACTAAAACTTTCCCAGTGTGGTGAAATAAATACAACATAACTCTCAGAATGCACTAATCATAACTTCACACATGATGCAACAGATGACTTCAAATATGACATCACTAGTAATATCACGTCATGGATGACATCACTGAAGACACACGATTAGCCTTTCACAGATCTGTTCGATAACAGTGGAAATACAGCCTTTTCTCTTCAAGTTGAGAACTATTTCCTTTAATTCTATGGGTTTTGAATTTTTTATGGTGAAAAATGATGCATTGGAGCCAAAGTAAACTGAAGAATAAAGTTTAATTAAACACAGGATTAGCAGGCAGCTGTCCAAGAAGGAGCAGAGAAAAAAACAACCACCATCACTTAACTGTGTCCCCTTTATCTCTATCATTAAATGTCCAAGTCCAGTACTTCAAATTCTAATATAAAGCCAAGGGCATTAAATAAAGCGAAGAAACAAGATGTTACACACCTCGCCCTCTTTTAGCATCACAGCATACAAAATCTTTAAAGTTAAACCGAAGCAATTAAACAAAAGAAAAACAAATATATGTGTTAAAAAAGCATTTGGCAAGATTAAAGATGACAGGAAAATGTGAATAAAAATGTAACTCACAACAAAATTTTTGTATCTCCTTGGAAAGTTGTATATAGATTTTTAACATGGATAATTATCATTAGATAACTTGGCAATACTTTGGTGCCTCTGGGAAAATGCAACAACAACCTGAGAATTCTAATACCCTTCACCACACGCACACCATTCCGCCATTGTCTATTAGTCAATTTCACAATAACTATCTGCACTCACTTCTTCCACCTCGTATGGCAAGTCAAATATAATTTTCCTCTTCGGAGCATTTGAATCTGGCAATTCAATCACCCTTTTCAAAGCACAGGTCATTAGTTCTTTTAATGTGATTATACCTTCCCTAAGTCTTTTCTTGACTGAGATGATGAGCATTGGAGGTAATAATACTGATGTCTTGACAATGTGTGTTGTAAACTACAGCCTTAGGTAATTTACTTAGCCAAGTTGGGCTCAGAAAGTCTTGGAGAATAGTTCCTCTCAGAGCTCAAAAAGGCAAAACACATGTAACACTGTGAGGAGTGTTGCACTATGACCACAATGTTGCAGAAACAGCATCTCCAACATGCACACCCTCAATTATCGCTTCTCTAATACACACGCAAATTTTTTGCCCTTTCAATATTACTGTTATAATGGAGGGCATACAGAATACATCTCTTGTGTTTAATATCCACACTGCACAAAAAGTCTTGCGTTTTTTAGACAATCTGCACACCGCTGTCTGAAATTAGCTCAGAAGGATAACCTTCTCTGGCATACACATTAATTTAATCACTGTTTTAGTGGTAGTCTCATGGACACATTACTTAACCACTTGTATAGGTGATCAATCAGGGCAAAAGCAATCTATTAAATATCAGGATAAACATGAAATAACCCCCAGAAATCTGAGCTGACCTTGTCCATTGCTCTTTTTGATCTACCTCCTTCATTGGTGGGGAGATATATTTAAGACCTTTAACATTGCACACACAGGTCACACATCAGTCCGCAAACCTCTTTTCTTCTCTGTCACTTCCTGGCCCCAATATGTGTCCCTTAGTCTCTTCTGATTGAAAGTTGTACCTAGATGACAACTATGAATGATTTAAGATCGTAAATAGTATTTTATCTTTGATACCACCTACAGGAATTAATTTGTCTGCTCTGAACAACAACCCTGCCTCAACCAATAACTCAGTCCAAACTCAGCTGAAAGGCTGAAGCTCTATAGATAGATTCCCCTCTCTAGGCTATATATTTGTCATGTACTCCATGACTCCTGTCAGTGCAATATCTTGAGCAAGAGCATTTCTCTATTTGCTTTCCCTGACACAATTTTCCTCATTCCAGACTATATTTGCTACGAGACAGTCCACATCTTGCTGTTCATCTGTCATATTCTTATTATCATCACCTGACCATGAAGGATGAGAAAGACAATCTGCCTTCCTATTTATATCACCAGGCAAGAATAGAAATGATATTCTAGTAATTTGACACACAGCCATATCAACCTAGCAGAGGACTTAGCAGAATGAATATTAGCTTCACTTAAGCTAGGTAGCAATGGTTTATAATCCGTACACAAGAAACTGTTTGCCCCTTACACATAATCCAAGTTAAAACGCTCAACTGCCTATGTACATGCAAGCATGTCACGTTCAATAACTGAATATGACTGTCCTTGTGGCCTGAGAGTACAGGAGGCAAACGCAACAATGCGTTCAGGCATATCCTCTCCTTGAGACAAAGCTACCACCCCAAACCAATACTACTGGCATCAACAGTAATAGTTAATGATTTTCCTGGTGTATATATGGGCTGAGCAAAGGGAAATTGGAAAATTCTCTCTTAAATTATTTAAAAGCTATCTCTTGCAACTGAATCTATACAAAGTTTGCATTTTCTTTAACAAAGAAAGAAGGAACTCTGATTTTGTGGCAGGATTCTGAAGGAATGTTGCATAAAATACACACACCTAGAAAAGCATGTAATTGTTCATGGTTTTCTGGAGTAGATACCTCATCTATTGCCTTGAGCAATCCTGGCTTAGGGACAATGCATTTTCCTGAAAGAACATGTCCACGATAGTCTACTTCATGTACTCCAAATTTGCGTTTATCTTTCCTTAACCTCAACCCTTTTTCTTCCAGGGCCAGAAGTACCACTGTCAAGCTAGCAGCATGTTAATTATAATCTTTTGCATACACTTAGAAGTCAACCTGGAACACAAGCACAACTGCAAGACCTTTAGAGACATCACTTATGACATTCTGAAAAATAGCTGCTGCAGATGCAAGTTCAAAAGACTTTAACTTGAAATATCCCACATGGAGTTATAAAATCACTAAGATATCTTGACCCTTTGGCTAAAACTACTTGGTTATAGGTAGAGCCCATGTCGAGTTTTGAAAAAAGGATGGCTCCTGCTATGGTAACACTTATCTCTTCAATTTGGGCAGGGGTGTCCATTATCCTAAATGGCCTTATTTCCACTTCTGTGGTCTATGCACATTCTTAACTCACCATATTTTTTTCCTGCTACAACTATGGGAGATAACCATAAGGAAGATTTGCAGGCTCAATTACTATTTCACTGCAAAGCTGGGAAAGTAACTTTTACAATTCATCTCTGATACATAACCAAGTTTCTCTTAAAAGTTAATTCCATGTTCTTTCAATTCGATGCTCAAATCATTCAAATTTACTTGCACATTAATATTTTCTACCCTTAAAACTGTTAAGCACTTCTCTCTTTGATAACAATCCCCAAACAACATTGGTGATGCCAATAATGTCTAATCCACTTTGAAAAACATAAACTTTATCATCCCCATATACGTTACAACTTTTTCAAAATAACCGTCCAAGTCAATTTATTCCCCATTATACTCTTGGAGTGTACTGTCAGGAGGTGATAAAATTAGGCCTGGATGTGAAATTCCGCTCCGCTCGTGGAGTTTTTCCCATTCTGCGCTCTGTATAGTTTGCTGAGTTATGAAAAACTCTGCTACTGGGGAGCAAAGTTTTTTCCTGATCCTCGTTCTCCTCGTTCCTTTCAGAAATCGTCTGATCAACAATTCGACCGAGGAGGAAGGCAGGTTCGCAGACAGGGCAAGTCCATGCAACCTAAACAGAAACTGCAGCCCTCTTTTCGTGTGAAAGTTAAGAGAGAGGAACCACCTCCATATAGCACCCCTTTCCAGAAGAAGAAAGTTGCTACTTTAACAGCAAAATATGTCCTAGACATTGAGGACCCCCCTCTTGGTCAGGAGCTGGGTGGTGACTCTCCTCAACTGCGCTGCAGAAGTTACCGTAGTGCGCCAGACAATCCATACATTTCTGGAGGTGAAAGCTACTGACACCTTTGTCCTTCAATGACAATTTGCTTTTTTGGAAACAAAATGATTTTGGGATTTTAAAGTTAGAATGATAAACCATAAAATGCTTTGGGTTCGAGTGGCCGCTCTAAAGGAACGTCTGCCACTTACACATGTTGTACATGCATTGGGCCATTAACATCGGGAGTGCATGCGGTTGAGAATTTGATGGTTGATGAAGCAGCTAAATCTGCAGTAGCCGCAGTTTAAGTAGCCACAGTTACACATTCTATGACTATAATTGATGATGACATCTTGGCGGCCCTTGCTGCAACTTGCGATGGTACTCCATTTCCTTAGGGATTTCCTTCAAAATATACTTACAAGTTGACAACTGACAAAGTTCCTTTTGTGTCCATTCCTGGGGTTGGTGAACATCTGATTCCCAACCTTGACAGCAGACAATGTTTGATAGTAGCTGCTCATGAAGGTATCGCTTCTGCACATGCAGGAGTGGCTGCCACTGTTTCTCTTTTACAGCAACGTTATTGGTGGCATGGTTTATGTCAGCAAACTCACCAATATTTCCTTTGTTGTCATGTTTCCCAAATAATTAAAAAACTCGAATGTGTCACAGCCACCTCAGACACATCTTTTTATTTCCAATTAGTCCTTTTGGCTGTATTTTTCGTGATCATTGTGGTCCCCTTATGTCCGATAATGCTTTGAAATATTATTGGTTGTAGTGGATTCTTGCACTAGTTGCCTCTGGGTCTGGCCACAGTGCTCTGCTGATGCTCGCATTGTTATAAAAGGTTTGCATGTCTTTGTCGGACATATGCCTGTGGCACTTTCCATTCAGACCAGGGTCCGGCCTTCGCCTCTAAGGCGTGTATGCCTGTGGCACTTTCCATTCAGACCAGGGTTTGGCCTTCGCCTCTAAGGCGTAGTGTGATACGATGATGTCAATAGGAGTGCAGGTGCATTTCTCATCTCCATATAGACCAGAGGGCAATTCTGTTGTGGAGCAGATGAATCAAGACTTAAAGTAATCTTCAATGGCAAGGATATGAGGGTTGTGGCTAGTTAACTCATCTTTATGGGGTTCAACGTGCTCTTAAGAACCTCCCTTGAAGATCTCTGGGTGGGCAGATCCCGTATGAAATGCTCTTTGGCTTCAAGATGTTTGTTCCAGACCTTGATTGTCTAGGTGTTGTGGTGGCTGCCGCAATCTTTGATGTAGATAACCACTGTACTGTTTTACATGATCTACAAACGTTGTGGGACGCTCTGGCAAAAACCCATTTGCCTTCGATTTAGCCTTCTGATGCAGCAGCTCTGATTCCTGTTTCTGGCTGGCTTCCTAAAGTTAGTGATCTGGTTCGTTAAAATGTGGTGATCAAGAAAGAATTTGGTCCCTCCTACTTTGCTCCGGTTCTAGTGCTTGGTATTCAGAGTACCTGAACTGAGAATTTACCTCAACTTCCTTGATACAAAGAAAATTGCTTAGTTTCAATCGAACATATCAAGTTACTCCATTTGGCCTATACTAAATAGTATGCCTCGGGTGTCCCAAGACGAGATATTAATTTACAGCCTGTGAGCTCCATTTTGACTGATTCTCCCCGGCTGCAGGAGAGGGATATCGTGTTTGCAGTTGACCTGGTACCTGTTTTACTGTCTTCACACTCCACTGTGGAAATCATCTATTCTGATCCACTCCTAAAGGCCCCTTCAGAGTGCAAGCCTCAAGTCTACATCCAGAATCCAAGGCTCATTTATTCCAGCTGAGTTCTTCTGGTTAATATATTGATCAACATATTTTTTCTTCAGATAGTTTTTCTTTATTCTTTGTTTTGACTGCACCACCTGCACAGAATTGTGTTTTTATCTCCTGGTTGAATTGCACATATCTGGTTCCACCTTGGATTTATATCTGCATCGTGTTTTCCATGGTATTTTGTTTTTTTCATGTGGATTGGATTTGTAACAGTTTTTTTTCTTCCTTTTGATTAATGGCTACTACCTCCCAGTACATTCTGCTGCAGAACTTGCCAAGGGGGTGTTGGCCCCATACTCTTCCTCACATAAAAAAAAGAGACCAGTCTCTTGTTAACATTTCAGCGGTCCCAGTCACTGATGGAATTGTGTGGGATAAAGTACCATTCTTTTCATTCGGTCCTACGGAGACACTACAAATACCATATGTATTCTGTGTTTCCATGGGTGATGTGATTGTGCCCAAGTTACAATGAGTTGATTGGGATGCCGATGTTGTAAATTCTATGTTTTTTGAATTACAATATCATACTGTCTTTGACACTGAGGATTTATATTTAAATTCTGCTAACTATGCCGATTTGTTCTGTTATCACCATTATGGGCATCATTTTTTGCTTAGAGCTAATGGACATTGTCCTCAATTTAATTATACTCAATGGGAACTTTGCCCAACTCCATCTCAGCGTAGTTTCAAAACACAAAAGATGAAGTAGACTTATTTTACCGGTTATAACCTTACAGACCGGCATCATACTATTTTAAATTGGTTCCCACTCTTTCAAAAAAATATATGCATACTCAGACCAAGTTAATATATGCATCTCTTTTTATTGACAATTTAGCCCTGAAAGGATATGATTACTGGAAGGACATCATTGATTGAAATCAGTATGGTTCAGAAAAGGGGGTGGTGATGAACAGAGTGTCTGAATTAAGCAGACCACTCTTACCCAGTCCAAAGATCAGGGCTTGATCCATCACCGTTATTTATCTCACTGCACCATCCCAGCTCAGAACCTGGCTATATGCAAATCAGTCTGTCCCTGGCCCAGTGCATCATGGGAACAGGGCAGACTAAACTACCAAGCCAATTCTTCACCAGAAAGGAGACAAGCTACCGGGGACCGGTTTCTGGCATTTCAGCCTTCTTCGGCCCGGCTTGCTTGAATCCTGATGGTGCAGTGAGAAAGGGACTCATGTCTGAGTATACCCTGCCACACCTATAGTGGCCAAAAACGATTCAGAAAAGGGGGTGGTGATGAACAGAGTGTCTGAATTAAGCAGACCACTCTTACCCAGTCCAAAGATCAGGGCTTGATCCATCACCGTTATTTATCTCACTGCACCATCCCAGCTCAGAACCTGGCTATATGCAAATCAGTCTGTCCCTGGCCCAGTGCATCATGGGAACAGGGCAGACTAAACTACCAAGCCAATTCTTCACCAGAAAGGAGACAAGCTACCGGGGACTGGTTTCTGGCATTTCAGCCTTCTTCGGCCCGGCTTGCTTGAATCCTGATGGTGCAGTGAGAAAGGGACTCATGTCTGAGTATACCCTGCCACACCTATAGTGGCCAAAAACGATTCAGAAAAGGGGGTGGTGATGAACAGAGTGTCTGAATTAAGCAGACCACTCTTACCCAGTCCAAAGATCAGGGCTTGATCCATCACCGTTATTTATCTCACTGCACCATCCCAGCTCAGAATCTGGCTATATGCAAATCAGTCTGTCCCTGGCCCAGTGCATCATGGGAACAGGGCAGACTAAACTACCAAGCCAATTCTTCACCAGAAAGGAGACAAGCTACCGGGGACCGGTTTCTGTCATTTCAGCCTTCTTCGGCCCGGCTTGCTTGAATCCTGATGGTGCAGTGAGAAAGGGACTCATGTCTGAGTATACCCTGCCACACCTATAGTGGCCAAAAACGATTCAGAAAAGGGGGTGGTGATGAACAGAGTGTCTGAATTAAGCAGACCACTCTTACCCAGTCCAAAGATCAGGGCTCGATCCATCACCGTTATTTATCTCACTGCACCATCCCAGCTCAGAACCTGGCTATATGCAAATCAGTCTGTCCCTGGCCCAGTGCATCATGGGAACAGGGCAGACTAAACTACTAAGCTAATTCTTCACCAGAAAGGAGACAAGCTACCGGGGACCGGTTTCTGGCATTTCAGCCTTCTTCGGCCCGGCTTGCTTGAATCCTGATGGTGCAGTGAGAAAGGGACTCATGTCTGAGTATACCCTGCCACACCTATAGTGGCCAAAAACGATTCAGAAAAGGGGGTGGTGATGAACAGAGTGTCTGAATTAAGCAGACCACTCTTACCCAGTCCAAAGATCAGGGCTTGATCCATCACCGTTATTTATCTCACTGCACCATCCCAGCTCAGAACCTGGCTATATGCAAATCAGTCTGTCCCTGGCCCAGTGCATCATGGGAACAGGGCAGACTAAACTACCAAGCCAATTCTTCACCAGAAAGGAGACAAGCTACCGGGGACCGGTTTCTGGCATTTCAGCCTTCTTCGGCCCGGCTTGCTTGAATCCTGATGGTGCAGTGAGAAAGGGACTCATGTCTGAGTATACCCTGCCACACCTATAGTGGCCAAAAACGATTCAGAAAAGGGGGTGGTGATGAACAGAGTGTCTGAATTAAGCAGACCACTCTTACCCAGTCCAAAGATCAGGGCTTGATCCATCACCGTTATTTATCTCACTGCACCATCCCAGCTCAGAACCTGGCTATATGCAAATCAGTCTGTCCCTGGCCCAGTGCATCATGGGAACAGGGCAGACTAAACTACCAAGCCAATTCTTCACCAGAAAGGAGACAAGCTACCGGGGACCGGTTTCTGGCATTTCAGCCTTCTTCGGCCCGGCTTGCTTGAATCCTGATGGTGCAGTGAGAAAGGGACTCATGTCTGAGTATACCCTGCCACACCTATAGTGGCCAAAAACGATTCAGAAAAGGGGGTGGTGATGAACAGAGTGTCTGAATCAAGCAGACCACTCTTACCCAGTCCAAAGATCAGGGCTTGATCCATCACCGTTATTTATCTCACTGCACCATCCCAGCTCAGAACCTGGCTATATGCAAATCAGTCTGTCCCTGGCCCAGTGCATCATGGGAACAGGGCAGACTAAACTACCAAGCCAATTCTTCACCAGAAAGGAGACAAGCTACCGGGGACCGGTTTCTGGCATTTCAGCCTTCTTCGGCCCGGCTTGCTTGAATCCTGATGGTGCAGTGAGAAAGGGACTCATGTCTGAGTATACCCTGCCACACCTATAGTGGCCAAAAACGATTCAGAAAAGGGGCACTAAATTCTGTCAAGTCCAAGGTACAAAATCTTTATTTTGTGCATGAGTGATACCTACTGTGCAAATTATCTTTCTTATCCCGGTCCAATAGACTACTTGTCTGGGATTGGCTAAGATTAAAGAACTGAATACTCACACTATCCCACCTTTGGCTTGATAACTGGCGATCTTATACAAATTATAAGGAAGACCAACTAAATAGTATGATACAAAACTGTACATGTAATTATTTTATGACAGCTCTGACTGGCTGTTCATTATGGCTTTTGAACACAAAGGTTTTTCATTCTTGTTTAGTGAACACTACTTCTGGGTTTAAATTAAATAGACCTGATAATGTTATCCATGAACACTGCATTCCAACACTGTTACCACTTATTACATAGGTAAATTATGTCAACAATGGCTAGAGCCTTCAACATTGTGTGCCGTGAAGTAACATCTTTCTCTCCTATCCGAAGATATAAATGTATCAGATTTCCTTTTGGGTTCAAAATTCCCATGTTCGAAATTATTTATTTATGCTGCATACAATCCACTTTGGAAATTGTCGCAACTGGAAGCTGTCGTACGTTTACACCAGATTGACCAAGATCATTTAGATAAAGTGCTTGCTGTTGTCGGCAACAGTATTAACACATTGTCACCTCGTATTTATACTCTAGATAATATTGCATCATCTGTAATTGATATTGTGCAAACTGAAGTGTGTACCTTGTATTATGGCCATAAGCAACTTAGATCAGTAATGCAATTGGGTTTACACTTAAGAATGGGCGAGTTCCCTGGCATTACCTTAACTGTGGCAGATTGTTCTTACCATTTAATTTAACACATAAACAACATTCAATGGCTATGAAAGATGTTTGTTACATCTTTCTACACATAAAGAAACTTGAACAGCTTCTATTCAATGTAGCGTAAACTGATTCTGCTGTAAAGTTAATACACAGGGTTAACTAATTGCCCATCCCGATGTTTCAGTTCACTGCCTTCATGAAACACGTTCCAGTATGTAGATATTAACCCCTTGGGAGCAGCTTCATACATGAGTTATGGTCCCTGCCATTTACATATCGTTGTCAACAAGCTGAGAGAGAAGTTTTTCTTACAGGGGAAGGGTGCGACTCCACTGCTGGTCATTCCCTTGTGTGTCAACAAGTAAAAATTCACGGGAACTGTAGTGGTTCTGACCCAATCTGCCTTGTTATTTGAAAGGAACTCCTGTTCCCACAATAATTCTCACTCTCACACTGCTTTCAAATGGCAGTTATCTTGTCCTTAATAATCAGGACTGTTGCGGTCTGCGGACGGGAATCCCGTACATAGTGTCTGTCTCCCAGTTAGTTACTTGTTGCAACAACGTCCTGTTTCCCCCTCCGCATGGGATTGCATATAGTTCATTATGACCTACCATTCCAACTTTGAAAACAGATTTCAATAAGCTAAGCAGACTCAAAACGTTATTGTTTCAACAAGAAGTGTCTCTCACATCGGCACGCAAGACCTTTGAATTGCAGGTGGCAAGAACGTCTAGTAAAATACAGTCAATGTTGAACACAAATCTCCCCCTATATTTTGGGGACTTGATACATTAAATACTTACTGCGTCTGATACCACAGACCTGGAACACTTTTAAACTTATGGGCTTCAGCTTTGTGACATTTTCAGCTCCCTTCAGAGTGTAAATGAGGCCACAAGGCTTTTAGTAAACTACTATGAAGTTGAATGCCAAATATATGTGCATTTTAACTCTGTGAACTCTGTGAATAATATGATCTTTTTGCTGGCTGCCTGTTTATCCTATATTGTGAACTGATGTACCAATACCGTTTGTGCAAACCTTATTGCATACACTATTGACAGTCAAAAAACAGTTACCAGATTTGCATGCACTATTGACAGTCAAAAAACAGTTAACAGAAGATTTTCACTTTTCTATTCAACACAGCAGCATTTTATTCCACACAGCTCTCTAACTTGTCTATAATTATCACCTCACAGAATTCACAATGAATTGTATGTGTCCCTACACCAAGCCTTAGCAGTGCATCTCTTCCAAGGCAAAGGTAGGACATGATCCCCAAAATAACCCTTTCTAGACTCTTCCCTACTTTACCCCTCCTTGCATCACCCTATACCTTTTTTACTATTCCCATCCCCCAATACAAGCCTTACTAAACCCTTCTCTTTGACTCTTCCCCATCCACATCCCTTTTACTTATCCCAAGCCTCCTCCTACTGCTATGACCTCCAAAACAAACAAAGCAAAAACATCTCTAAATCTAGTCATCCGCTAACCTTTCAATCCAAATAACAGTCTAACATGTCCACCTCTCAAATTAATTTATTATTTAATTTCACTATACTAATTCACCACTAATCCTTTATGGTTTACGGAGTAACATGCTACTCGCCGAAAAAGAGCTTCAACACCTCATCAGGGGTTGCGAGCACTACATTAATGCAAACCTTTTTCCTCGTTCTCTCCCTCTGCTATCCTTCTCAATCCAAATTACTGACTAATATATCCACCAATCAAATTACTTTCATATTTCACTATACTAATTCACCACTAATGCTTTATGGGATCTGGAGTAGCGTGCTACTCACAGAGAAAGCATTTTGACGCCTCGTCAGGAGTAGTAAGCACTATATAAATGCAATTACAATCTTTTCAAACTATTTTTAAGTAATCCCAGCTTTTATACATTCAAATTTTTCCAGTTTATTCTGTGGGTTCCCACTGATGCCCGTCTTAATTTGGAGCATCATCGTGCTCTTCCTGCTATTCCACAATGGCTGCTTCATTTGTGGCCCTTTCAGGAGAGAAATTGCGGCAACTGCACCATAAGCGAATGCTAGAACGTTTTGAAATGGTGCCCTTAGATGCTCTGGATGCCGAATTTTGTCTAACCTTCCGCTATGCTTACTTCACCTGTATGCAACCTGTGTTCCATTGTTTCCGGTGCCCCTTTCAATGGGACCTGGACGTCTGCCTTGCTACACCACCTCATGCGGCTCTGGATTCCGAACTGTTGATGGGTCCCATAGTGGTCCATAACCAGGACTGTTCCGTGGATATGTGGCTTGTGTACAACCCCACTTGTACACAAGCCAAAAGACACAACTAACTACAAACTGAACACTTTGGTTCTGCTTATTACCTGATTTCTGTTGTCATTTTGGTCCTACCATGCTGACCAAGGGGAGGGTGTCATATGTCCTGTGCAGGCCCATTATCGTTTTTCCTATTCACGTTGCATACTGCCCTCTGCTTTACACACTTTATTATACAAACGTACTTTGCCTTGTGCCACACTGTACTTTTATGTAGAACCTATTGTTGTTGTCGCGTCTTGCTCTTTCCTGGGATTTAGTCTGCACACCGTAGACATAGTCAAACAACAATGCCCCTTGTTATTTTGTTCTAGTCAGGCTATAGCACCTAGACATAACACACAAATGCAGCTGTTGTTTGGGAATACGTACCTCGTCATATAGCTATGCACAGAAGGTAACAACACACTTGGAGAGGGATCTTTCCAGGGAAGAGATCGTTATGCCACCTGAGATGTAGAACTTTCATCTGTGCTTCCTTAAGTACGTGGTCTACTGCCATCCCCCACAGATATTCTGATATATAATCACTTTGCATCTGTAGAAGAGGAGGGGGTTAAGCTACTCTGTTGTATATAATGGCAACTCCTTTTATGATTTATGGACTACTTACTATGCCACCCTATTTGTGTTAGGCATTTTCTTACTCATTGTGGCACATATACTGCATACCAGAGCACAATAGTCAAAATATATTTTTTAATCTTTTCTTGTATCTCTGTCAGATTTTATTGTGAACTAATATGAGTGTAAGAGCGAAAGGGTGCGTCCTGCAACTGGAATTCCTGAGAGGGTTGGGAGTGTTGTGGTCTGAGGTGTCCAATCACTTATTCCTCTGTGAGTGAGTAGGAGGGCATAGTCAGTCCCGCTCTCATGGGTACTCAGGTGATAGAATGACTCAGTCCCTGCCTACTATGGTTCTATGGTACCGAGCATAGTTGTGTGACTCTGCAGAATCCCTGCAACAAAACTAGTGCGAGACCACACCAGTGTTTGGTAGGTTTTAAGGGGACCCTCTTAGGTGTCCTCTGTGTGCATTTATTAATAGATCCAACACTGGCATCAGTAAGGATTTATTAAGACAAGTTATTTGGTACCAAACATCCTAGGGTGCAGTGAAGCCATCATGGAGCTGGGGAACTCGTAAAGATGAGTTTCCAGCCCATATACACTCTATGGCTTCCCTGTGCACTTACAATATCCAAGAATGAACACAGATATTGTAGGGTCAAATCTGCTCATGCAGATATGTCCACACATGAGATATAGTGCACCCTGCATTGGAAGTGTGCCATGCTGGTTTTCTCTAACTGCAATGGCAGTGTGTATTATCTGAATTGTTGTTGCAATCTTGGTGGACCCTCCTCAGTCCCAATGCCCTAGGGTACCATTTACCAGTCGCCGCCTCAATGGCTCACGGTTGGAAGGGTGGGTGTGTGATCGCACAGGGTGGAGGCAGGCAAAGGGTCATGAAGGGAGGGGGTTACATGGGGAGGGGGGGGGGGTTCAATAATAACATTTAAAAAATGTAAACCTACCTTTCTGCTTGCCCAGGTCCCACGCCTTCACGGCTCGGTCTGTTCCTGCTCTACAGCCTCGGGCAGGAACAAGAAACAGCCAGCCTCCCTGCCCTCCCCTAAGCCAATCCCAATGCTCCAGTGGAGTGCATGACTGGTTTAGGATGCCCAAGAGGTCTGACCAAACCAGTTATGCGTACTCAGGAGTGGGGAAACTACTCCTGCCCTGCCCGGGCAGCTCCGCCCACCTGCCCGCCCACAATGCGGAAAGAAACATAAAATGGCAATCACCAAAAGCTATTACCATTTTATAATGTTGGCTTTCACGCACTGCGAGAAAGCAGTTAGGCGACGCTCCTCCACCCTAGGGGAGGATCCGCCACTGCCATTTACTAGGGTGTTACAGGGGTTGCTGAAGTTCTGCCAATCATAGTACAGTTTTGGGGAAAGGGATCTGGCACAGGGGACCTGATTGGCAGGACCTCAGTGCACTTTCAGTCATAATCACATCATGCACCAGGCAAAAAGATTTTTTGTTGTTGCATGAGTCGATGGTATTGTAGTGCTTTAAGTGCTCACCAGTTAAATTCCACAAAGACACATGCATTTTTGTCTCTGATCTTTCTTCAATTAAGGTTTTTTTCCCCCTTCATTGTTGCTTCCTCCCACCCTCTCTCATGGTTGCTTGCCCATCTCCTTATCCCCTCTTGCTTCCCTGCTTGACCCATTCCCCCACAACCTCCCTCGTCATTGCTACTTTAATTTTTTTTTTTATGATCTGATGGTATTGGAGGGCTCGTTCTGTCCTCTGTCTTGCCATAGTCTCCCTTGTACACATACACACATACCACTAAAATGCATGTGCGTGTACATAAATGAATTTGTTTCATAAAAAGTTGTTAAAACATGAACACCACCTGCATCTCTTCCAAGGCAAAGGTAGGACATGATCCCCAAAATAACCCTTTCTAGACTCTTCCCTACTTTACCCCTCCTTGCATCACCCTATACCTCTTTTACTATTCCCATCCCCCAATACAAGCCTTACTAAACCCTTCTCTTTGACTCTTCCCCATCCACATCCCTTTTACTTATCCCAAGCCTCCTCCTACTGCTATGACCTCCAAAACAAACAAAGCAAAAACATCTCTAAATCTAGTCATCCGCTAACCTTTCAATCCAAATAACAGTCTAACATGTCCACCTCTCAAATTAATTTATTATTTAATTTCACTATACTAATTCACCACTAATCCTTTATGGTTTCCGGAGTAACATGCTACTCGCCGAAAAAGAGCTTCAACACCTCATCAGGGGTTGCAAGCACTACATTAATGCAAACCTTTTACCTCGTTCTCTCCCTCTGCTATCCTTCTCAATCCAAATTACTGACTAATATATCCACCAATCAAATTACTTACATATTTCACTATACTAATTCACCACTAATGCTTTATGGGATCTGGAGTAGCGTGCTACTCACAGAGAAAGCGTTTTGACGCCTCGTCAGGAGTAGTAAGCGCTATATAAATGCAATTACAATCTTTTCAAACTATTTTTAAGTAATCCCCGCTTTTATACATTCAAATTTTTCCAGTTTATTCTGTGGGTTCCCACTGATGCCCGTCTTAATTTGGAGCATCATCGTGCTCTTCCTGCTATTCCACAATGGCTGCTTCATTTGTGGCCCTTTCTGGAGAGAAATTGCGGCAACTGCACCATAAGCGAATGCTAGAACGTTTTGAAATGGTGCCCTTAGATGCTCTGGATGCCGAATTTTGTCTAACCTTCCGCTATGCTTACTTCACCTGTATGCAACCTGTGTTCCATTGTTTCCGGTGCCCCTTTCAATGGGACCTGGACGTCTGCCTTGCTACACCACCTCATGCGGCTCTGGATTCCGAACTGTTGATGGGTCCCATAGTGGTCCATAACCAGGACTGCTCCGTGGATATGTGGCTTGTGTACAACCCCACGTTGTGGCCAGTGGCTGGAGATGATCCCTGTGCAACTGCTCAGCGTCTTCTGGATCTAAGTTTTCTCGAAATCACCACAGGTTGTCCTTTCATGGTCTTGACGATATCTGGATATGAGGAGCATATTTGTTCCATTGACCAGCTCAACTGGATGGCTGACATTTCAAATTTAGAAGGTTCAGATTTCTTACTGGAATACTTGTCTTTTCATTTGGCATCCAACATCCTGGGTCCCGGCGATATGCTGTAATTGGATACATTGTTCACCAAAATCCCTTTTTATTTCCAATTTGACCAAAGTCCGTAAGGGATACACTAACTACAAACTGAACACTTTGGTTCTGCTTATTACCTGATTTCTGTTGTCATTTTGGTCCTACCATGCTGATCAAGGGGAGGGTGTCATATGTCCTGTGCAGGCCCATTATCGTTTTTCCTATTCACGTTGCATACCGCCCTCTGCTTTACACACTTTATTATACAAACGTACTTTGCCTTGTGCCACACTGTACTTTTATGTAGAACCTATTGTTGTTGTCGCGTCTTGCTCTTTCCTGGGATTTAGTCTGCACACCGTAGACATGGTCAAACAACAATGCCCCTTGTTATTTTGTTCTAGTCAGGCTATAGTACCTAGACATAACACACAAATGCAGCTGTTGTTTGGGAATACGTACCTCGTCATATAGCTATGCACAGAAGGTAACAACACACTTGGAGAGGGATCTTTCCAGGGAAGAGATCGTGATGCCACCTGAGATGTAGAATTTTCATCTGTGCTTCCTTAAGTACGTGGTCTACTGCCATCCCCCACAGATATTCTGATATATAATCACTTTGCATCTGTAGAAGAGGAGGGGGTTAAGCTACTCTGCTGTATATAATGGCAACTCCTTTTATGATTTATGGACTACTTACTATGCCACCCTATTTGTGTTAGGCATTTTCTTACTCATTGTGGCACATATACTGCATACCAGAGCACAATAGTCAAAATACATATTTTAATCTTTTCTTGTATCTCTGTCAGATTTTATTGTGAACTAATATGAGTGTAAGAGCGAAAGGGTGTGTCCTGCAACTGGAATTCCTGAGAGGGTTGGGAGTGTTGTGGTCTGAGGTGTCCAATCACTTATTCCTCTGTGAGTGAGTAGGAGGGCATAGTCAGTCCCGCTCTCATGGGTACTCAGGTGATAGAATGACTCAGTCCCTGCCTACTATGGTTCTATGGTACCGAGCATAGTTGTGTGACTCCGCAGAATCCCTGCAACAAAACTAGTGAGAGACCACACCAGTGTTTGGTAGGTTTTAAGGGGACCCTCTTAGGTGTCATCTGTGTGCATTTATTAATAGATCCAACACTGGCATCAGTAAGGATTTATTAAGACAAGTTATTTGGTACCAAACATCCTAGGGTGCAGTGAAGCCATCATGGAGCTGGGGAACTCGTAAAGATGAGTTTCCAGCCCATATACACTCTATGGCTTCCCTGTGCACTTACAATATCCAAGAATGAACACAGATATTGTAGGGTCAAATCTGCTCATGCAGATATGTCCACACATGAGATATAGTGCACCCTGCATTGGAAGTGTGCCATGCTGGTTTTCTCTAACTGCAATGGCAGTGTGTATTATCTGAATTGTTGTTGCAACCTTGGTGGACCCTCTTCAGTCCCAATGCCCTAGGTACCATTTACCAGTCGCCGCCTCAATGGCTCACGGTTGGAGGGGTGGGTGTGTGATCGCACAGGGTGGAGGCAGGCAAAGGGTCATGAAGGGAGGGGGTTACATGGGGAGGGGGGGTTCAATAATAAAATTTAAAAAATGTAAACCTACCTTTCTGCTTGCCGAGGTCCCACGCCTTCACGGCTCGGTCTGTTCCTGCTCTACAGCCTCGGGCAGGAACAAGAAACAGCCAGCCTCCCTGCCCTCCCCTAAGCCAATCCCAATGCTCCAGTGGAGCGGATGACTGGTTTAGGATGCCCAAGAGGTCTGACCAAACCAGTTATGCGTACTCAGGAGTGGGGAAACTACTCCTGCCCTGCCCGGGCAGCTCCGCCCACCTGCCCGCCCACAATGCGGAAAGAAACATAAAATGGCAATCACCAAAAGCTATTACCATTTTATAATTTTGGCTTTCACGCACTGCGAGAAAGCAGTTAGGCGACGCTCCTCCACCCTAGGGGAGGATCCGCCACTGCCATTTACTAGGGTGTTACAGGGGTTGCTGAAGTTCTGCCAATCATAGTACAGTTTTGGGGAAAGGGATCTGGCACAGGGGACCTGATTGGCAGGACCTCAGTGCACTTTCAGTCATAATCACATCATGCACCAGGCAAAAAGATTTTTTGTTGTTGCATGAGTCGATGGTATTGGAGTGCTTTAAGTGCTCAGCAGTTAAATTCCACAAAGACACATGCATTTTTGTCTCTGAGCTTTCTTCAATTAAGGTTTTTTTCCCCCTTCATTGTTGCTTCCTCCCACCCTCTCTCATGGTTGCTTGCCCATCTCCTTATCCCCTCTTGCTTCCCTGCTTGACCCATTCCCCCACAACCTCCCGCGTCATTGCTACTTTAATTTTTTTTTGTACGATCTGATGGTATTGGAGGGCTCGTTCTGTCCTCTGTCTTGCCATAGTCTCCCTTGTACACATACACACCTACCACTAAAATGCATGTGCGTGTACATTTAAGGAGGCCGTTTTAGTTCCTCTCTTGAAGAAGCCGGGGGCCGACCCATCGGTCCCAGCCAATTACCGACCTATTTCCCTCCTTCCCTATCTTTCCAAAATCCTGGAAGCCCATGTTACGGCTAGCCTCTCACAGTTTGTCGAAAATTCGAACTTCCTGGAGTCTAACCAAGCCGGTTTCCGACCCAGCCACTCCACGGAGGCAGTCATCTTAGCCGTGCTCGACACTCTGAGAGGCAATGCCGACAAGGGCATTCCCCAGGCCCTGGTCTTGTTAGATCTGTCGGCCGCGTTCGACACGGTGGATCATGACATTCTCATCCGCCGTGTCGAGCAGGCCGGCCTCCAGGGCCCGGCTCTGGCCTGGATCCACTCCTTTCTATCTGGTAGGTCTCAGACGGTCAGTCTGGGTACCTTTCGTGGACCCAAAGTCTCCTCCACTTGCGGTGTCCCCCAGGGTTCTTCTCTGTCTCCCCTCCTTTTCAACCTCTATCTTCGCCCCCTTCTTCTTTCTCTGAGGCAGTGGGACGTCACCGTCTTTAACTACGCTGACGACCTACAACTCATCTTCCCTCTCTCCACCCCTTCTGCTGTCTCTAATTTTCATTCTGTTATGTCCCACATTCTCCTCTGGATGAGCCAAAATCAGCTTAAGCTGAATCCTGGAAAGACAGAGCTCCTTCTTCCTGGCAGGAGCTCCATCTACTGGGGTCCACACTTTTGGCCTTCTGGACTCGGCCCTCCCCCTGTCCCTGTGACATCCGTGAAGAGCTTGGGTGTCATTATTGACTCCGAACTCTCCCTCAAGGCCCAGGTGGGGGCAGTGGTCTCCTCCTGCATGTACCAGCTCCGCAGGATCAGGAAGGTTGCCTACCTCCTGTCCCCCGCAGTCCTACTTCAAGTCACTCTGGCCTTAGTCCTTTCCCGTTTGGACTTTTCCAATTCTCTATATCATGGCCTGCCAAAAACCTTGCTCTACAGGCTACAGGTCGTGCAGAACCAAGCGGCGCGACTTGTATTTAGGACCCCTAAATGGCAGTCGGCCAAGCCCCTCCTTGCTAAACTGCACTGGCTCCCTATCAATCTCAGGGCAGCCTTTAAGACCGGCTGCCTAGTATTCAAGTCCCTCACTGGCCCTTCTCCTAGTTTTCTGAAATCTCTTATCACTCCGTACTGCCCCCCTCGCACCCTCAGATCCTCTCATCTTCACCTCCTGGTCATCCCACCCTTTAAACTTACGAGGATGGGAGGCCGAAGTTTCTCATATCTTGCCCCCACATTCTGGAACTCTCTTCCTCTTTCTCTCAAATCTGTCACATCACTCATCCTTTTCCGTAAGTCCCTTAAAACCTGGCTTTTCTCCCAATCTGGATAAACTCTAATCTGCCACTCTCAGTATCCCAATCAGCGCCAGGAAACCTACGGTGATAGTGCGCTCTATAAGAACCTCCTAACATAACATAACATAACATAAATGAATTTGTTTCATAAAAAGTTGTTAAAACATGAACACCACCTGCATCTCTTCCAAGGCAAAGGTAGGACATGATCCCCAAAATAACCCTTTCTAGACTCTTCCCTACTTTACCCCTCCTTGCATCACCCTATACCTCTTTTACTATTCCCATCCCCCAATACAAGCCTTACTAAACCCTTCTCTTTGACTCTTCCCCATCCACATCCCTTTTACTTATCCCAAGCCTCCTCCTACTGCTATGACCTCCAAAACAAACAAAGCAAAAACATCTCTAAATCTAGTCATCCGCTAACCTTTCAATCCAAATAACAGTCTAACATGTCCACCTCTCAAATTAATTTATTATTTAATTTCACTATACTAATTCACCACTAATCCTTTATGGTTTCCGGAGTAACATGCTACTCGCCGAAAAAGAGCTTCAACACCTCATCAGGGGTTGCAAGCACTACATTAATGCAAACCTTTTTCCTCGTTCTCTCCCTCTGCTATCCTTCTCAATCCAAATTACTGACTAATATATCCACCAATCAAATTACTTACATATTTCACTATACTAATTCACCACTAATGCTTTATGGGATCTGGAGTAGCGTGCTACTCACAGAGAAAGCGTTTTGACGCCTCGTCAGGAGTAGTAAGCGCTATATAAATGCAATTACAATCTTTTCAAACTATTTTTAAGTAATCCCAGCTTTTATACATTCAAATTTTTCCAGTTTATTCTGTGGGTTCCCACTGATGCCCGTCTTAATTTGGAGCATCATCGTGCTCTTCCTGCTATTCCACAATGGCTGCTTCATTTGTGGCCCTTTCTGGAGAGAAATTGCGGCAACTGCACCATAAGCGAATGCTAGAACGTTTTGAAATGGTGCCCTTAGATGCTCTGGATGCCGATTTTTGTCTAACCTTCCGCTATGCTTACTTCACCTGTATGCAACCTGTGTTCCATTGTTTCCGGTGCCCCTTTCAATGGGACCTGGACGTCTGCCTTGCTACACCACCTCATGCGGCTCTGGATTCCGAACTGTTGATGGGTCCCGTAGTGGCCCATAACCAGGACTGTTCCTTGGATATGTGGCTTGTGTACAACCCCACGTTGTGGCCAGTGGCTGGAGATGATCCCTGTGCAACTGCACAGCATCTTCTGGATCTAAGTTTTCTCGAAATCACCACAGGTTATCCTTTCATGATCTTGACGATAACTGGATATGAGGAGCATATTTGTTCCATTGACCTGCTCAACTGGATGGCTGACATTTCAAATTTAGAAGGTTCAGATTTCTTACTGGAATCCTTGGCTTTTCATTTGGCATCCAACATCCTGGGTCCCGGCGATATGCTGTAATTGGATACATTGTTCACCAAAATCCCTTTTTATTTCCAATTTGACCCAAGTCCGTAAGGGATACACTAACTACAAACTGAACACTTTGGTTCTGCTTATTACCTGATTTCTGTTGTCATTTTGGTCCTACCATGCTGACCAAGGGGAGGGTGTCATATGTCCTGTGCAGGCCCATTATCGTTTTTCCTATTCACGTTGCATACTGCCCTCTGCTTTACACACTTTATTATACAAACGTACTTTGCCTTGTGCCACACTGTACTTTTATATAGAACCTATTGTTGTTGTCGCATCTTGCTCTTTCCTGGGATTTAGTCTGCACACCGTAGACATGGTCAAACAACAATGCCCCTTGTTATTTTGTTCTAGTCAGGCTATAGCACCTAGACACAACACACAAATGCAGCTGTTGTTTGGGAATGCGTACCTCGTCATATAGCTATGCACAGAAGGTAACAACGCACTTGGAGAGGCATCTTTCCAGGTAAGAGATCGTGATGCCACCTGAGATGTAGAACTTACATCTGGGCTTCCTTAAGTACGTGGTCTACTGCCATCACCCACAGATATTCTGATATATAATCACTTTGCATCTGTAGAAGAGGAGGGGGTTAAGCTACTCTGTTGTATATAATGGCAGCTCCTTTTATGATTTATGGACTACTTACTATGCCGACCGTATTTGTGTTAGGCATTTTCTTACTCATTGTGGCACATGTAATGTAATGTAATGGTGTCTTGTAAAGTGCATGTATCAGCCCGCCATGGGGTATCTCAGCGCTGTAGACCGCTGGGGAACCTGTCCTGGCTTTCCCTGTGAGATGGTCCCTGCTGGGTATCTCCAAGGTGAAACCAGGCATCCCTGGCGTATGTGGGGGGCCGTTGTGGAGATAAGGCAAGCTAATGCCCAGAGTTGCCGAGTGTGATCCCTGGTTAGAGTAGGCACCGGGGCGAGCCTGGTCCACAACCCTGCCGCGTCGGGAATTGAACCCTGGTCCCGGGCCGTCCTCTGCTTCCGGGTCTGCCGCCTCTAACCAGTGAGCCACACCACTCCACTAATATACTGCATACCAGAGCACAATAGTCAAAATAAATATTTTAAACTTTTCTTGTATCTCTGTCAGATCTTATTGTGAACTAATATGAGTGTAAGAGCGAAAGGGTGTGTCCTGCAACTGGAATTCCTGAGAGGGTTGGGAGTGTTCTGGTCTGAGGTGTCTAATCACTTATTCCTCTGTGAGTGAGTAGGAGGGCATAGTCAGTCCCCCTCTCATGGGTACTCAGGTGATAGAATGACTCAGTCCCTGCCTACTATGGTTCTATGGTAACGAGCATAGTTGTGTGACTCAGCAGAATCCCTGCAACAAGACTAGTGAGAGACCACACCAGTGTTTGGTAGGTTTTAAGGGGACTCTCTTAGGTGTCCTCTGTGTGCATGTATTATTAGATCCAACACTTGCATCAGTAAGGATTTATTCAGACAAGTTATTTGGTAACAAACATCCTATGGTGCAGTGAAGCCATCATGGAGCTGGGGAACTCGTAAAGATGAGTTTCCAGCCCATATACACTCTATGGCTTCCCTGTGCACTTACAAAATCCTAGAATGGACTCAGATATTGTAGGGTCAAATCTGCTCATGCAGATATGTCCACACATGAGATATAGTGCACCCTGCATTGGAAGTGTGCCTTGTTGGTTTTCTCTAACTGCAATGGCAGTGTGTATTATCTTAATTGGTGCTGCAACCTTGGTGGACCCTCTTCAGTTCCAATGCCCTAGATACCATTTACCAGTCTCAGCCTCAATGGCTCACGGTTGGAGGGGTGGATGTGTGATCGCACAGGGTGGGGGCAGGCAAAGGGTCATGAGGGGAGGGGGTCACATGGGGAGGGGGAGGGTTCAATAATAAAATTTAAAAAAATGTAAACCTACCTTTCTGCTTGCCTGGGTCCCACGCCTTCACGGCTTGGTCTGCTCCTGCTCTCCAGCCTCGGGCAGGAACAGGAAACAGCCAGCCTCCGTGCCCTCCCCTAAGTCAATCCCAATGCTCCAGTGGAGCGCATGACTGGTTTGGGATGCCCAAGAGGTCCGACCAAACCAGTTATGCGTACTCAGGAGTGGGGAAACCACTCCTGCCCTGCCTGGCAGCTCTGCCCACCTGCCCGCCCACAATGCGGAAAGAAACATAAAATGGCAATAACCAAAAGCTATTACCATTTTATAATTTTGGCTTTCTCGCACTACGAGAAAGCAGTTAGGCGACGCTCCTCCACCCTAGTGGAGGATCCACCACTGCCATTTACTAGGGTCTTACAGGGGTTGCTGAAGTTTTGCCAATCATAGTACAGTTTTGGGGAAAGGGATCTGGCACTGGGGACCTGATTGGCAGGACCTCAGTGCACTTTCAGTCATAATCACATCATGCACCAGGCAAAAAGATTTGTTGTTGTTGCATGAGTCGATGGTATTGGAGTGCTTTAAGTGCTCACCAGTTAAATTCCACAATGACACATGCATTTTTGTCTCTGATCTTTCTTCAATTAAGGTGTTTTTTCCCCTTCATTGTTGCTTCCTCCCGCCCTCTTTCATGGTTGCTTGCCCATCTCCTTATCCCCTCTTGCTACCCTGCTTGACCCATTCCCCCACAACCTCCCTCATCATTGCTACTTTAATGTTTTTTTGTACCATCTGATGGTATTGGAGCGCTCGCTCTGTCCTCTGTCTTGCCATAGTCTCCCTTGTACACATACACACATATCACTAAAATGCATGTGCGTGTACAGAAATTAATTTGTTTCATAAAAAGTTGTTAAAACATGAACACCACTTGTATATTTTTTTTGTACAATCCAATGTCATTGGAGTGCTCATTCTGACCTCTGTTTTACCTTAGCGCCGACAAGAGCCAATGGTATTGGAGCGCTTTAAGTGCTCACCAGTTAAATTCCACAGACACATTCATTTTTGACGCTGATCCTGCTTCGATTAAGGTATTTTTTTCCCCATTCATTGTTGCTTCCTCCTCGCCCTCTCTCATCATTGCTTGCCCATCTCCCCATCCCCTCCTGCTTTCCTGCTTGACCCCTCACCTCACTACCACCCTTGTTGCTGCTGCTTTTATTTATTATCTAGCACAATCTGATGGTATTGGACTACTAGTTCCATCTTCCATCTTGGCATAATGCTAACGTTAGCTGAGAGTATTGGAGCACCTTAAGTGCTCACCAGTTACATTATACAATGACACATTCATTGTCGCATGCAGGGGAAAGTGTAAGTGATTTGCCCAGAATCACAAAATGTTCAGCTGACCCGAGGTTCTAAACTAGTGGTTCCCCAGTTCCCCTGTTAGCAGCTGTGGCCATTATTCCACAACCTCGCTTCACTTCAAAGCTTCTCAACTATTCCTCACTATCACTTTCACATTTGTTCAGCAAGACCCTGTCAACACCGTACAAGCATTGGCAAACCCAATAGATCTCTGCAATGCCCCAACTATTGCCCTTGTTAATGGGAATGTCTTTTAGCCCTGTTGTCTAGCAGCACTTCTGCTGCTCTGCATGGCAGAAAGTCGCTGAAAAATGTGCTATGCTGCGGCCAGCGCAGCATACACCATAGCACATTTTTATGTTGGGAGGGGCAGGAAAATAAACTCAACATTGGAGGCAAAGAGACTCGGTATCAGCTCAACATCCTGATTCTGGGCATTCGGGACTTTCAGCCATGCTGAACAGCAGATGTGCTGCTAGATGACATGGCTAAAGGACATTCACATTTACAAGTCAAATAGCTTGGACATTGCCAAGGCCTACCGGCTTTGCCCATGCTTGTTAATCTTGGTAACACTTTCTGGGCATTGGTGGCACCTCATTAGTGCCAGTTTAATACTCAAAAATAGCAATCAATCAATCAATCATGTTTTGTTAAGCGCGACTACTCATCTGTAAGGGTCTCAAGGCGCTGGGGAGGAGAGGAGGTGCAGGTTCCAGTCCATTAAGGAGTGGGTGTGTCGAAGAGCCAAGTTTTGACGTTTCTCGTGAAGATGTGGAGTGATGTTGTCGGTCTGAGGTGGCGTGGTAGGGCATTCCATGCTCTGGCCATGAGGGAGAAGAAGGAGCGGCCGTCTGATCTGGTCTTTTTGGCGTGGGGGATCACAGCGTAGGAGAGCTGGGCTGATCATAGGGTCGTTTGAGGTGTGTTGAATTTGAGTCGGCTGTTCAAGTATGCCGGTCTGGTGTTGTGGAGGGCTTTGTGTGCGTGGGTGAGAATCTTGAAGGTGATTCTAGCCTCGATGGGGAGCCAGTGGAGTGTGCGTAGGTGCTGGGAGATACGTCAGTGTCTTGGCAGGTTGAGGACCAGTCTTGCGACAGTGTTCTGGATGTTATGTAGCTTGCAGGTGAGGTTTTAGTTTCTTCTGGCGTAGAGTGCGTTGCTGTAGTCAAGTCTGCTGGTGACGAGGGTGTAAGTGATGGTCTTTCTGTGCTCGAGGGGTATCCATTTGAAGGTCTTACATAGGAGGAGGAGGAGGGTGTGGAAGGAGGAGGATGCAACGGAGTTGGTCTGGTGGTCCAATTTGAGGTCGGAGTCCAGGATGATTCCAAGGTTGCGTGCGTGGTCCGTTGGGGTAGGTGGGCTTCTGTGGGCGGGGGCCACCAGGTGTCATTCCAGGCGTCTTCGTGTGGGCCCATGATGCGTACTTCTGTTTTGTCATTGTTGAGTTGTAGGCAGCTGCTTTTAATCCATTTGGTGATGGCTACCCTGCCTATTTGAAAGTTGTGTTTTGATGCGTTGCGTTCTACTGCGTTGGGTTAGTTGAATAGGGAGAGGATGAGTTGGGTGTCGTCTGCGTCCATGGGTTCTGATGATGGGGGTGAGCAGAGCCATGTAATCGTTGAAGAGCATGGGGCTGAGGGAGGACCCCTGGGGGACTCCGCAGTTGGTTGGTGTAGGGTCCGAGGGGAAAGGAGGAAGTATCATCCACTGCGTTCTGTGGTAGAGTGGATCCAGATGAGGGCCTTGTCCCAGATCCCTGCCTCATGGAGTCTGCATGTTAGGGTGCGGTGGGAGACTGTGTCAAAGGCAGCTGAGAGGTCGAGGAGGATGAGGGCTTCTGTTTCTCCTCCGTCCAGGAGGGAGCGGATGTCATATGTTGTGGCGAGGATGGAGCTTTCTGTGCTGTGTTTTTTTCTGAAGCCGGATTGGGAGGAGTCGAGTATGTTGTGCTCCTCGATGGAGTTGGCTGCTGATGGCTTTCTAGATGACTTTCGCTGGGAACGGGAGCAGGGAGATGGGTCTGTAGTTTTTGAGGTTGGTGGTGTCCCCCGAGTGGTTCTTCAGGAGGGGGTTGATCTCAGAGTGTTTCCAGTCGTCGGTGAAGGAAGCGTTTGCCAGGGAGCGGTTTATGGTGTGGTGAAGCATGGTTGCAATGGTGTCCGCGGCTCTGTTGAAGATATGGTGGGGGCAGGGGACCAGGGGGGTAGGGGCCCGGAGTGGATTGACTTCATCGTCTTTAGTGGTGAGGGCTGTCCAGCTGTCAATCGTTAGCTTCAGGGTGTCGGGTGGCTGGTGAGGGTTCCGTCTGTTGGTTGTCTTCGTCGAGGTTGTCGTAGATGTTCTTGATTTTGTGGTGGAAGAAGGTGCTGAGTTTGTTGCAGAGGTCTTGTGAGGGAGTAATGTAAGTAGACTCGCTGGTGGGTTGGGCAAACTCCTTGATGATGCTGAACAGTTCTTTGCTGTTGTGTGCATGCGTGGAGATTCTGTCTTCAATTGCTGTTTTTCTCGTATTTCTGATGAGTTGGGCGTTGGTGGTGGCTCTGAAGTTCTTGTGTGCTTCTGTCAATTTGGAGTTCCTCCAGGCCTCTCCGTGGCAGCTGCATGTAAGTCTGGACTCTCGAAGTTCGGTGCTAAACCATCTGGCTTTCTTGGCGTGCGTGTTGTTGTTCTTCGTGAGGGGGGGCTATGGTGTTGGTGCTGTCGGAGATCCATCTGTGCAGATTTCGGGCTGCAGTGTTGGGGTCGTCGTCTTTTGCAGTGATTGGGGTGGAGTTGGTGAGTGAGAAGGTGAGCTGGTTATCAGTGATTTTGGTCCAGTTTCTTCGTAGGAGCAGGTGCTGGTGTCTGTGGATGGTGGGTGTTCTGAAGGTGAAGTGGATGCATCGATGGTCTGTCCAGGAGAGTTCAATGGTGTGGCTGAAAGTGATGGAGTTTCCTGTTGTGAAGAGGGGGTCGATGGTGTGTCCTGCTGAGTGTGTGTGCTCGGGTACAATCTGGCAGAGTGCAATGTTGTGGAGGTTCACCAGGAGGGATGTGGTGTTGGTGTCTAGTTGGTTGTCGAGATGGAGGTTGAGGTCTCCCAGCAGGGTGTAGTTGGTGGATGCAATGGCTTGTGGGGAGATGATGTCCGTGATAGAGTGGGTGAAAGGTCAGGGGGGTCGATAGATGAGTTTTTCAGAGGATAATTGTAGGGCTGGCCTGTATCTTGAAGTGTAGGTGTTCCATCAGGTCTAAGGGCTCGTTGGGTAATGTGCTCGGCCAGAGGGTGGATTTGTGGATGATGGAGATTCCACCTCCTGGGTGGGTGGGCGGTCATTCCGGGAGATCTTGTATCCTTGGGGAATGGCGATGGTGATGTCCAGTCCCGAGCTGGTGTTGGTCCAGGTTACGGTGAAGAATGCTACATCCGGGTGGTGCTGTTGAAGAGGTTTCAAATTTCTGTGGCGTGTTTGTGGAGTGATAAATAATAATATAATAATAATAAATGAGTTTGTAAAGCGCCTGGTGACGCCTTCCCGGCGTGTCCCCGCGCTGTGGAGAGAGTAGCTGGAAGCAGAGGCCAAAATCATAGGGTGTACAGGTGGGTTTTTAAGCTTTTCCTAAAACTGGTTTCTGTTTCAGCTAATCTGATGTGCGTGGGAAGGGTATTCCAGTGTTTGGCCGCCAGAGCGCGGAAAGAGCGACCACCCATCCTGGCCTTCTTTACGCGAGGAATTTTAAGGAGACCCTTCCCCATTGAGCGGAGAGCTCTATTTGGCTCATAGGGTATGGCTAAGTCTTTGAGATAGTCAGGAGCTGTCCCGGAGATGATCCTGTAGCTAATGAGCAGTGCCTTAAAGAGAATTCTTTTTCTTATGGGGAGCCAATGAAGGGCATCCAAGGCGGATTTAGAAGGAGCTCTCCTGGGTAATTTAAGGACCAGCCGCGCTGCCGTATTTTGTAGGACTTGAAGCTTTTTCTTGTTCTTTTCAGTTGTCCCTAAAAGGAGCACATTGCCGTAATCAAAACGGGAGGTGACTAGTGATTGGGTCAGGGTACGTCTGGCCTCTAGAGGGAGGAGGTCAAGAGTGCGATTTAGAGTTTTTAGCACCCCGAAACATTTCCCTGCCACTTTGTGGACATGACTATCAAAAGAGAGTCTAGGGTCAACCCAAACCCCTAAGTTCTTGGCTTCTTCGGCAGGAGTGGGTAAAGGTCCCAAGCAGGAAGGCCACCATTCCTGAGTCCAACTGGTGTTGCTACCACCTATTACAAGAACCTCTGTTTTGGAGCCATTAAGTTTTAGGCAGTGTTGGTTCATCCAACCTGCCAGCTCCTGCATGCAGTTTTTAAAGTTAGTTGCAGCTAAGGTCGGGGCTTGGGATAGCGAGATGAGCAGTTGGGTATCGTCGGCATACGATACTAAATTTATGCCATACGATTGTACCACATCTGCCAGAGGAGCCATATACAAATTGAACAGGGTCGGACTCAGGGCAGAGCCCTGAGGTACCCCCTGTTCAAGAGCAATGCTGTCTGAAAGGAACACCCCTCTCTGGACCTGGAAACTGCGGCCCAGAAGGAAAGCTTTAAGCCAGCCTAGTGCTGTCTTGGTGACCCCAGCTTCGTTTAGACACTGTAGCAAGATGGAATGAGCTACAGTGTCAAACGCGGCGCTGAGGTCCAGCATGATGAGTGCCATAGTGTGACCCTCATCTGCTCCTGCCCGAAGAGTTTCAGTCGCTCTTAGAAGGGCTGTCTCCGTGGAATAGTTAGTTCTAAAACCAGACTGGGAACCGTGCAGGGAGTGGTTGGATTCAAGGTGGGCCATCAGTTGTTTATTTGCAATTTTCTCACTCACTTTGGCAAGAAAATGTTGAAGAGGTTACATTGCAGGTCTTCAGTTCGGTTGTGTTCTTGCAGGCGAGTTGTGCTGGGTCCATGTACCTGGTGGTGGTGCTGCAGGTGTGCCGGCAGAGGGTGACAGCTGAAGGGTCCGTGGGTGTTGGCTGGTGATGCTATCTTGCAGTTGTTGTTGCGGCCTGGGTCGAGTGTGTGGAGTGCCACTGGGTTGTAGCGTTGGCGGTGTGGAGGTCCAGGGTTCCTGGTGCTGGTCGCGGTAGGCTCGTGGTCAGGTCGCGGATGGGTGCAGACGGGCTTGCCTTTGGCACGCCTATGGTGCGCCTGCTGCACGGCCACGCAGCGGGCACCATTAAGTAGGGGTCGGGGAGGGCTGGACAGCTGGGACAGGAACTGGCGCTGGGGGGGAGGGGCCGCATTGCCAGCAGTGGCGTGAAAAACGGGAGAAGCAAGCAAAGAAGAGGGAAAAAAGTAAAGAGTGAAAGGGTGAAAAAAAGAGAAAAAAGACATAAAGCATAAAAGGGAGAAAAGAATGACGGATGAAAACGGAGCAGAAAGCAGAAGACAATTTTTATAAAGAGTGAAAGGGGGAGAACGCTAAATAAGCTAAAGGGTGAAAACGGAGCAGAAAGGGGCAGAAAGCGGAGCGAGAGAAAAAAGAAAAATGTTATAAAGAGTGAAAGGGTGAAAACGCTAAAAAAGCTACAGGGTGAAAACGGAGCAGAAAGGGGCAGAAAGCGGAGTGAGAGAAAGTAGTAACATTTTAGAATGAGTGAAAGGGTGAAAACACTAAAGAAGCTAAAGGGTGAAAACAGAGCAGAAAGGGGCAGAAAGCAGAGCGAGAGAAAGGAGTCAGAGGTCCAACCTGCGGGTGGAGGAGGGCCTCAAACACCAACACTACAGAAGTGCAGGGGCTCCAGAGAGGCCTCACTTAATGGTGGAGCTACGAGGGTGGGAGAGAAATTTCACTAACAGTGATAGCAATAAGCTACAGAAAGGTCACCAGTGCAGCTTTGTAAAGGACCTTCCACTACGCAGCAACATGCGTCGTCTCATATTTAGTAACTTTTGAACCATTTGAGGTAGAAACTATTTTTTGGTTGTTAAAATGTACAGATTATGTGGGAGATGCGGCAAATCTATAATGCGAAAATCATCACAGCCACAAAACCGCATAATTCCAGTTTCCCCGTCTATGGGCCAGCGCGACCCAGGAGAGAAGGATACTATTTCAGCGCTTCAAAGTTGCTGAGTAACCTAAAAATATTTCTGCCTGACGGACCAATTTCGGAACTGCCACACAGGCCCTTGTACTCTGAAATTTGGGCTACCGTAATGCTCTCTTCCCCGTCTCAGAAACTCTGACCTTCAGACGCTCCATTTGATCCACAACAACGCAGCCACACTAATCAAAACCTCATGCACTGGAGTCAGGCTTCCCTTACCCTCTTCCAACTAAACGTCCATGCTATGAAAATCTGGACACTGTTTTAAGTCTCAGTCGTCACAAACACATCTACTCTTGAAAATCCGAAAACCATATACACTGCTACCAAGGTGCTCTGTGATGACCCACGAGGCTGAGACGTCAAACACAACCTTAATTACACTGGAAGCTGTTCTTTCAGTTACCTTCTCCAACCTCTGGGACGTGCCACTTGCTCACCTTCAAAAATGTACTCAAAACCCTCTCCTTATAACTCAGCACTTTGTAATTACTGCTCTTCTCGGTACTTGACTCACTAAATGATTTCACAAGGCATCAGTATCACCATCCTCATGATACAGCTGTATATAAAAATAAATAGATAAAGTAGGCTGACCTGCTGGGACAGGCCAGATCCACTGAAGTAGAACGCAAAGAATCATCCTGCTCCTTTGAAGGGATGCGATCCATTTGAGCTAGAAAGACATTCTTGTTTTCTAAAATCTGCAATTTATGCAGCAGATGATGGATTATGCAGCAAATGCAGCATCTCCATATTAATGCAGGAAAAGGCCACGGCCCAATAATTGCATAATTTCAGTTGCCCTGATTATTTTGTCTTTTCTACACATTAACATTATCTTTGCAGGTCACACTGTATTCGTATCAGGTTTACACTTACATAGAGCAATCAGCAAACAAAAGATTCCCAGTTCACCTTTGGAAGGGGTCTTCTGCTGAGCGCCCACATGCACAGCAGCATTTCAGTAATAATTGATTAGGGGGGTCTGAAGTTTACATAATCTGCTTTTCATTAATTACAGGGATTTGCTAAATTACCTGAAAGTACATGAAATTACGCATAATTCTGCAAATACAAGTCTGTCATTTGACACTATAATTTAGTGCATAATGCACCCTTGCGCAAATTTCGACACAAGAACAGACTTAGTAAAAAAAAAAAAAAAAAACATTGCGAATAATAAATGCTTGCGTTCAGTTGTTCCCATGCGTTTGGAGTCCATTTTTACAGCAAATGGTGCATTTGCCGTCAGTTATTACCATGAATGGTATGTAATTAATTCAGTGAAGGTAGATTATGGAATAATTTTAGGAATTTGATGTAAATAGCCTAACACAGAATCCCTGAAATTACGCAAATCATGTAGGCTAATTTACATTTTACCCAGGCCGACTTTTGATCTTTTAGAGCTAGAAACATTTGTTTTGTTAAATCTGCAAATTATGCAGCAAACAATGGAGTATGTGGCAAGTGCAGCAATTCCATAACCATGCAGAAAATGATGTGACAGCTTGATCTCATAATTACAGTGGCCTTGATTATAGCTATCCTTATTCTTTATCATGCAATCTCATTTTAGATACCTCTTACACTCACATAAACGGGTTTGCTAATGAAACACTACTTAGATTTAATGGGGGAAAGCCAATAGGTGATCTTTCCAATGCAAGATGCGGGTAAAAAGCCGTTACTCTAGTACTATCAGTTGAACCAACACCATTCAATTTGAGTCAGAGAAAGGCCCCCTGGATGGCTCTGGAGAGGGTGCACCCCTACCTCAAGTTCATCATAGCAAACAGTAGCTTTTTCATTCCACCTCAGCATATACAAAGATTAGGCATGTGCGCAGCAAATAGTTTTGTGACATGAATTGATAACCAAGGCATGCCTGTGGTTTGGATTGGCACCCCATGAGCACCCTCCTCATCGAGAGCCACTGACAGCTGGCTGGGCTGTAGAGAACTGATAGTGGTGGCAGCTCAAACAATTCTAACGGGAAGGCATGACTTTTACCTGTGCCTCTTGATTAGAATTGACCACTGACCTCTCCCATCCTTTTTTAAGTTTTCTACCAGTTCCCAGCAACCAGGTCTTTTTCCCATCCATCTGGGATATCAATATTGCATGTGTATCTGTCTACATAGAGAATGAATGTATGGAGCATATGTGCAGCCACAGCCACGCTGGAATCAATTTTGGTAATGAAGATATACAATTATCGGATCCTCCAGGACATTCCAGGGATTTGTTACAGTGGATCAGAAATTTTGGGACCCTAGGTGAGGAGACAAAGTGCCTCTTTGAAGTTTAGAGTGTTCCTCCTCCTCTACCCTGGTCCATTGCTCACTGGAAGGGGTGGTACCTTCTCACCTTAATAGGTAATTAAATGTACCTTCGGTCTTGGTATCTCCTGTGAGGAGACTCCCAACTCCACCCCACCTTCCTGATCTCAGTTTGTGACAAGGAGTTTGGCTTGTGCAGTCTGAGTGGAATTAGCAAAAAAGCCACAATTGCCCAGAACTGGTCTCATAACTGACTGTTCTTACTTACTATGATATAAAGATAGAGCAGAACCTTCCATCTGGTGCCAAGATGTTTCTATACGAATTCAGAGTTCCACACCAGTGGCAACCAAGAAAAGCTTTTGTTGTCCCGAGTCGGTGTATCCACCACCAACTCCATTTGCCAAGTTCAGGACCATAACCTGGGGAAGTTTGACAGTCTGTCAGGAGAAGCTGCTTTGACAGCCTACCTTGAGGATGGGAGCAGTGCAGCTTCTGACGAAGGATATTGAAGGGGCACTTGCAGGAGAGCATCAAAGGCGCTGAGGAGGTGGCAAGTGCGATGGCCACTGGAGCCCTGGGAAGACCTGCACTGCTCTCGATAACGCATGAGGTCCGGGTTACCCAAGATCACGTATAGATGTCCCATGGAAGTGCCAGAAATCAGGGGCGTTCTTGAAGAATCACCCAATAAAGTGCTCAATAGGTTTAATAGTCAAATCCACCATTAGAAGCTAGTGCATAGAAGTAAGAGGTCTTCACCAGCAACCATAGTCAGTAGTTGGACTGCACTGAGCTGTGTCATAAAGAATGATGGTACCCCTGTTTACAGACAAGGATATAGGACTTTGCTTGACTTACCATTGCAAATGGTGTGGGGCTCTAGCCCTGTTTGGGTTGGGAGCTATTGTATGGGGCAAAGGTAAAACCTGAGGAGCAGGACTCACCCAGGCGCAAGCAGCACTTTTGCCACACAGATGCTCCAACACAGGTGCTGGTGCTGCCTACGCTCACCTGGCTAAGCATGTACCGGCACGTCTGCCATGGACCTCACCCAATGTCAACTGGTTCGTGGTGAAGAACGAGTCAATGCATGTCACATGCACCTGGAGATGCGAGGCTGCTGACTAATGAAGAGTGTCTGGGCACTATTTAGGACAGATAATACTGTGTCATTATGTCTTCAAGGGTGGGGAGGAATTATGCCGTTTTCAGGACTAGTAACTAGAACTTCTGGGCAGAAGGGCAGATGAAGGCACAGGATTATCCTACGGAGAGCTTCCCTGAGATTCCTCCTGGAGGGTTAATAGCATTACCCAAGACCGTCTGACCAGAGAGAGCAGTTAGATTGATCCACAGATTACTGTGAGTACTAAAATACAATTGGTATATTGCTTACAATGTCTTCTGATGATCATGTAATATAGTTGCATTGTTTGTTGGCAGTAAGGCACTTTTATTTTTCAAATTAAGCTTCTGACTAGTCAGCGATTTATTACTTGTGATCGGGTTTTATTGACTGTTTTACATTGCTATTCTGATGGTCAATTTGCTAAAGGAGTGTGCCTGGTCATGGTTTATAGGTTAAGCTCCAAAAAATCAGCAGTAAAAGGTACAATATGAGTCCAGTAGCCCCTATTTGCCCTGGGTCTCCTGAAGATGCTTCAATGCCTTTGTCATGTCATGACCGGGGCATAGGGATGGTAGTCATCGATGTTGAAAGGCATTGATTTCGACTCAACCTCTAAGATTCAGTAAATGCTAGAACTTTCTCTTGCTCTTTTGTTTATTAAAATCTCTAATGGTGGAAAAGTCTAGGTAGATGATCCCTTAAGTGTCTAATGGTCCGATCACCTTCAAATTCCTTTTTTCTCTTTAGATTGCAAAACTTTTACTGACTGGTCAACCCAAACATGATCAGTCTGGTTACATTATATTGTTGATTTAGTTTAGCTACCCATATATTTTGTTTTACACATTCTCAATCCTTCCTTCCCAAATAAATTTAGAAAAAAAGGAACTCTGATAACAGTATCTGAAGCTATCTCTTCAGCATGATAAACTCATGGATTCAATGCTGGCTGAATTTCCTCACATTTCAATGCTTTGTGTCCTCAGTCATTGATAATGCTAAACCCTTACTTTTTATACTGAATGCGAAACGGGACTCTGTGCACCTGTTGAGTAATTTATAAATACCTGATATTGTGTTAGACTGTTGAATAGCAACAACTTCATCATCCCTGAGGCAGGGTGTAAGCTGGCCACCGAGGCTCTGGCCTTGTCAAGAGAGTAATATGGGATAGCCTTTTTCTTTGGTTCACCAGAGGTCTTACTAGAATCTGCCGGGAACACTCCTTGCAGCAGCCTGCCTGGTCTCAGCTGTCAATGTTCCTATTATCCATGTCATGTTATCCCTATAGCCGCTCTCCATGATAGCAGATGTGCCTACACATATGCGTATACGAGGTAAATACTGACTTTTCTTGATAAATGGCATAGACACTAACCATCACCAGAGTTCTAAGATACCTCTATAGTACAAAAAAAGTGCCTAAAATCACCAGGTGTTAATAGTCAACACTGTGACACAAGCTTTGCCAGGAAAATATAAATCGCCCTTGTCCCTGGGCTCTTACTATCTGCCTCCTAGCAGGCATTCAAACAGAGCTCACATAGCTGATGTTCAGTTCACTTGACACCTTCCCATCAAAGCGCAAACTGCACTATTTGAACCTCACTACTACTCTCCACTACTCCTTCTGAATGTCATAGGCCCTATATACAAGCTGAAACTACTCTAGTTGGCTTTCACTTCCGATCTCCCTTTCTTCCTCAAGCTTGTCCCTCCGCCCTTACAGTTACTGCCCAGGACCACCTTTACAACAATGTGCTGGATATCAAAATGATAATCCTTACTTACTGTTCCATACTTCGATGTCTTAATGACACGGTAATGACATGGTAATTTCTTGCTATCATTGAACTAGGATCCTAATCCAGGATTTACCCATGTTTTTCTAAATTGTGGTGTCATGGTGACATAGTAAACTCATGTCAATATTTTAATTTATGTTGCAATTAATCTTGTAAATAATCTTATGCACCTTTTTTGTTTGCTTATCACTCTTGTGTTAGTACTTAATAAAACCCACAAATAAGCAGATAAATAAAATAAATAAAGAATTCAGGCAACATCATCTTTTATAAAAATTTGTTGTCATTTGCGTTTCACAAGGGTGTGCATATTTATGCATGTGTGTTCCATATTTGTAGTTCTACAGAGACGGAATATACAGTTAAAATTCACACCATAAATATACTGATACCATACATAGTATTATAACAGTGCCATTTTCATTAGTATTTAACCAGGACCTACATTTTGAGACCCCTGCAGATAGGCCAGCAAGCACCTGGGGAAGCACAGCATCAGCTGCTGCAGTTCAGATACCATAATTGGAGTTCTTTCACCAGTACAGCAGATATTTGTCATCACAAGTAAACCACCAATGGGACTGGAGCACTTTCAGGGAAAATAAAGAATACAGGCAGGTCTGCCATGCGAAGATTGACTTGTGAGAGACACCTAGCAACGACTAATAGAACTGCGGCTTAATGTAAGAATGTCATTGCTTTGCCTTTGAATTGTGATGGGCACCTAGTGACGGCTAGTGGAACTGCGGATTGATATAAGAATTCCATTGCTTCTAACAATTTGATAGAAGTCACTTGCCTTAACTGGTGATTGCTGGTGCATTATTCTGAGGTTGCTAAAAAGGGTTCCTTTTCGGTATTAACTACATATTATTAGTACAGATAACCCTAACCCCTGTTTTACATTTTAAATCCTTACTTCATGTTTCTACAAACAAAACACTCTTATCATATGATGCTTACCAGTAGGGCTGATATGTGACCGCCTGCACCACATAAATTATAACCCTCAAGGTCTTATGTAAAATTTCCTGCACATTTTTTGTATGATTTATTGTCTCTGTTATTATCTGTGCGTATGACGTGAAGCGCTCTAACACCCAAAATGGGATGAGTAATGCAAGGAAAGAATTTTAAAAAATAGCAAATGCTATTTTAAAATCACAATTTATGTACTTACTCATACAGACACAGCGGACATTCTTATTTTGGCTTGACATTTCTTACACACAGGAGTAGACGAAAATTAAAACCCTGACCCCAAATTATAGTATCTCTTGAGAATTTGTGAAGTGATAGCAAGCTGAGTGCGTTTGTTTCCGCCATTGTATTTGGTATCCAGGTGTTAGTCTGCAGAGAGCTCCCGGCCAGGCTGAGCCTCCTCCAAAAGGGGGGGCCAATGGTCCTTTAAGTGAGGCCTTAGTGTTGGGCCCACCTGGAAGTGAAATTAAGAAAATCGCCTCACCCCTGGAGCTTGCAGCTCTGAACAGAAAGCAAAAAGAATGCGAACGCAGCAGATTGTGTCTTGGTGTTCCACAGGGATAAAGTCAGTATATTTTACTGGTGCTAGTCGAGATCCTGGCAGGAGCCCCGAAATTTCTTGTACTGGCCCTCACTCTAGATAAAGAGGGAGATAGCAGATGGTGTTGGACTGAGTACCCATTCGTTATTGAAATAAGCCTCAATATCACAGTCTCACTGGTCATGTGATAATACTGCACTTGATGTTACAGACACCAGGATATAATAATTATGGATCGTGGAAGTCATTCCTTACTATGCACTTATGGAACGGGGAATATCCTTCAGAAATATGTGGTGGCGCATTAATTTCTTCATATCTTTTTCCTGCAGATTTAACTTGAGTGCCTTGCTCCTGAAAATACATGTGGTATTACCAACTGTGGTATAACTGTATACAGCTATTATAGCAAAGGGCTCTCGATACTGATTAAGGTGGCCACTTATTTTCACAAACAATCGATTTTTAGAGGCCACTTATAATGAAGGCTACTTTCCACTTGTTCCTCTGCCACTATAGTCCGTGATGTCTCCACAATGCCTGCATAAAATTTTACAGTTATTTCGATTCCTGAAAATATGAAAATAAAAGTTTGCAGTTCTTTATGTAATCTGACAGGGAAACTGGTAGTACACCTGCCTGAAAATAGCTAATGTGGAGATAAATATTTAAAAAAAATACAAGAAATGGTTAGGTCAGACTAATGGGTCAAGGCGATCACTACGAATTGCATGTGGGAAATGTGGAAAACAAACAATGTGCTCCTAATGCTCAGGGCAGTGCTTCATTTGAGCGGTGGTTTCCTGTGCTCCGCAACGGCATTTAATAGTCAACACAGGCACTTATAGTGCAAATGCGACCCAAAGATATTGGAGCACTTTTCATGAGCACCAGTTAAGGACACAATCATTTATTGTAGGCATATGTAAATTAAGTGATTTGCCCAGAATCACAGGATGTTGAGCCGACACGCAGACTCGAACCTGGATCCCCAGCACCAAAGTTGGCAGCTCTTGCCTTTATGCACATCTTCTCCCCACTTGTAGGGTTTCATGGTTAGTAGTTTGTTCCGTTATAGGCAGCGCAAATAGGAGCAATGGACTGGTGCAAGCTTCCTCCTGGCGAGAGCCCCAGCACTTATTTTTTCACAAATTAACCACAGGCCCAGGGTAAAGTGATAGTGAGAATTTCAACGTATGCTTTAAGAACAATGTGTAAATTGTCATCTCAAATCAGCATTACATACATGGCAAACTGCAAAGTAACCATTGCAAGGTATTGGGCATCGTGTGCTGTGCATAGAGGGAAATGTGAAAACGGGCATGGCTTTTGCAATTCCACCAGACTAGCGACAGAAGGATATTGTGGGGACAAAATATTGAGTACCACAACAATACAAAGGTAGGTTTATCTAGGTAAGCATAGGTTTACAATGCTTATCTCCATATATATGTACTATATATATAAGCATTTGAATTTCAGCATAGTCATTGTTTCTTAGATAAAGGGCACAGTAACCCAAATGTAGAAGAGGGAACAAGCTGGTAGAAAAAAATTGTAGCATTCATGGTAAGACATTTAAAGTGCGTCACAGGGACCCAAAATGTGTGAATCCAAGTGAGAAGCCAGTGTTTCCAACGTGAAATCTGGTCCTTCAGAGGTGCAAATATCAACTATCTAGTTGAGAAAGTCAAAGGAACGAACATGCTCGTCAATGGCTGATGTCGATAAGACAATCATGGGGCAACCTGCATTGATTTAGATAAAACTGAGATCCAGAAGACGCTGTGCTGTCGCACCTTTTTCGCCGAAGGCCATAACACCGTAATTTATGAACAAATCACATGCCCAATGAACAGTCCTGGTAATGTGCCACTAAGGGATTCATCAACAGTTCGAAATCGCGGGCAGCTTGTGATGGTGTAGCTAGGCAGATGTCCAGAGCCCATTGAAAAGGGCGCCGGATTCAATGAAACAAAGGTTGCACACAGGTTCTGCATTCTGCATCTAGAGCGTTTAAGGTCACAACTCCAAGGAGCAGTAGCATGCCCTCATGGTACAGCTGCAGCGATGTCTGCCCTGGAAGGCCCACAGAAGGTGCATCCATTGCAGAGTAGCAAGAACATCACTATAACACCCAAAATCAAGACGAGCAGTAGTGGGAACCCGTTAAACACTCTGGAAAAATTTGAATGTATAAATGCTGGTATTACACCTAAATTATTTTGAAAAGATGTCATGAGGCTGGAGCCCACAAGTTAAAAAAAAGTGTGCCAGGCCTGTGGATGCATTAAATATTTGATTAATCAGTTCACTGAAATATAGGGGGAGATTTGTGTTTAACAATGACTGTATTTCACTAGAAGTTCTCTCCACCTGCAATTGAAGGTTTCGTGAGCTGACAAGGACAAGATGGCTTCCATTCGAAAATAATGTGATAGTGCAAATAATTGCGAGAACAAGAGTGTCCTTTAAATAAAAAGAAAATTTGTGGCAGACACATTACAGGCGCAATGAATCTTTACATGTTGACAAACAAGGGAATAACCAGCAGTGGAGTTACATTCCTCCCCGTAAGAAAATCTTCTCTCTCAGCGCGTTGAAAACTATACGTAAATGGCAGGGACCACAACTCATCTATGTAGCTGATCCCAAGGGGTTTGTATCTATCTACTGGGAAATGTTTCATGCAATCAGTAAACTGAAGGTCGAGATAGACAACAAAATAACTCTGTGTATTAACCAGACTGCTGATTATGTTTCTGCTATTGTGAAGGGAAGTTGGTCAAGTTTCTCTATATATAACATGGTATAACTAGCATCTTTCATAGCCATTGACTGCTGTTTATTTGTTAAATTAAAGGGTAAAAACAAAGCAGTGGAGTTTAGGTAATGCCATTTGACACGCCCATTGTTATGTGTTTGGAGTGTCCAACTAAATTCCAAAATTGATCTAAGTTGAGTTTGACCATGATACAATGTAGGCAAATTACTTTGCACAATATTGATGACAGACAATACAATATGATCTAAACTATGAATACAAGATGATAAAGAAGGGGTAGTTTCTTACCTGTAACTCCAGTTCTGTAGTAGGGGTATCTCTGTTATAGTCATAATCTAGTGAATAGTCCCACTCATGTGCGGGGACTCCGGAGCAATCAAAAATAATCTCTTAAACTGTCTTCTTTGCAGTACTGCATAGACACTTAAGAGAAAATCAAAGACAAATAATGCAGCCTATACATGCAAGGCTACACTGTCCAGTACTTCAACTAGAAATGCAAGGATATTCCAAAAATATCCCACTTTCGACCTGTCTGCCAGGTTTAACCATGGAAAACTTTTCCCCCCTTCACCAAATCCTTGGAATGATAGAGAGGAAGGACAGGACAGTCAAGCCCCTATAGGCTGCCATTATGTGGCTTAAAAAGGGATAACGTGCCTTTAAGGAAACTTTCCAGAACTCTCCTGGTATCCCAGAATGCACAGCAACTCCCTCCACTTTCAGTTATTTTTGGAGGTGTATCAGCTAGACCTGTAGCATTCTTCATTTCATCACTTTCTCCACCGGGGAGGAGGGCGGGCGCTTATGACTATAACAGAGATACCCCTACTACATAACTGGAGTTACAGGTAAGAAACGGCTCCTTCTGTAGTAGGGGATCTCTATGTATAGTCATAATCTAGTGAGTAGAATGGCAAGCCCATCCAAAAACAACCCGGCGGTGGAGTAAAAGACAACACCACTATTATGCGAACAGATTTTGCAGCGAAGCCTGTCCAACCTGAGCATCTGCCCTGGCATCAGAGTCCAGACAGTAATGTTTAGCAAAGGTATGGACCGACTTCCAAGTGGCAGCCTTGCAGATCTCTGCATTGGGAACATTACGAAGCAAAGCAGTTGTGGCTGCTTTGCCCCTGGTGGAATGAGCCTTAGGCTTACCCCCTGAGGTCTTATTCACTTTCTGATAACAAAGCTGGATACACGACACAATCCACCTAGAGATAGATGGCTTCGAAGTAGCCAGACCAGTCCTAACCGACCCATAGTTGACAAACAATTGGTCGGACCTGCGAGTGTCTTTGGTCTTATCCAGATAGAATTTCAACACCCTTCTAACATCTAGGGAATGAAGAGACCTTTCCGCTGGAGTGGAAGGATTCTGGAAAAAAGTTGGAAAAGTTATAGTCTGATTAACATGGAAATCAGAAATTACCTTGGGAAGGAACTTAGGGTGAGTACGCATAACAACCTTAGTAGCATGAAACACAGTATAAGGTTCTTGGCAACACAACGCCTGAATCTCACTCACCGTGCGGGCCGATGTAATGGCCACGAGGAATGCTGCCTTCCAAGACAGGTGCTGCAGCAAAGCCTTCTGAAAAGGCTCGAAAGGTTCCTTCATCAGTCTGGACAGCACCACATTCAGTTCCCATGCCAGCGAAGGAAGTCGAACAGGAGTGAACACCTTCTTCAATCCTTCAAAAAAATCCTTAATCACAGGGATCTGGAAGAAGGACGTCTGCAAAGGGCATTTTCTGTAAGCAGTCAATGCAGCCAGATGAACCTTAATGGAATGGAATTTAAGGCCAGACTGAGCCAGATGCAGAAGGTATGGAAGGATGACATCCTCCTTGCAGGTCGTAGGATCATAGTTCTTAGACATGCACCAGATGCAGAATCTCTTCCATTTGTAAGCATAAGAGGTCCTTGTAGATGGCCTTTTAGCCTCCTTCAATATGTCCATGCAATCCTCAGGAAGATTTAAGTGGCCATATTGCACTATCTCAGGAGCCATGCCGCCAAACTCAACGACGAGAGGTTGGGGTAAACCATCTGTACCCCGAACTTCGTGAGAAGGTCCAGCTGACACGGCAGCCGCCGATGAGGCAGAATCAAGCGATGAAGCAGGTCCGTGAACCACCACTGCCTTGGCCATTCCGGAGCAATGAGGATCATCAGCGCCCGGGACTGGGCCAGCTTGATGAGCACTGCCGGAATCAGGGGAATGGGTGGAAAAGAGTTCAGAAAGCTGTTCGACCAGTCTATCCATAACGCGTTCCCCAGAGTCCCCGTTGGTAATACCTCAAGGCGAAGTCGCGGCATTTGCTGTTTTCGGTGGTGGCGAACAGATCCACGTCTGGAGTGCCCCACGCGGCGAAGATGTCTTCGAGCACTTCGTCGTTTATGACCCACTCGTGGTTTTCTTGCAGCAGCCTGCTGAGGGCGTCCACCTGAACATTCTGTACACCGGGCAGATGAGTCGCCGTTATCGTCAATCCTCTGGCTAGCAGCCAGTGCCAGATCGCCTGCGCCTCCTGTGACAGTGTGCGCAATCTCGAGCCCCCCTGCTTGTTGAGGTAATACATCGTGGTCGTATTGTCTGTCTGTACAAGCAAGGAGCTGGTCTGGAAGGACGGAAGAAAGGCCTTCAATGCCAAGTGAACAGCTCTGAGTTCCAAGAAATTGATGTGATACGTGGACTCCGTCGGAGACCACTGTACTTGTATCTGCAGATGGTCTGAATGCGCTCCCCAGCTCAGGAGAGACGCATCCATCACGATAGTCCAAGTCGGGATATCCTTGTAGAAAGGGACCCCTCTGAGTAGATTCTCTGCCGAGCACCACCATCTCAGGGACTGTTGGGCGTGAAGAGACAGCTGAATCCTGTCGTCCCAACACCCTTTCCTCTGGTCCCACTGATCCTCCAAACATTCCTGTAGCGGCCTCATGTGTAGGCGCGCGTGTGGAGTGAGAAAGATACAAGAGGTCATCGATCCCAGTAGAGAAGACACCGTCCTCACTGTTGTAGATGGAGCAGCTATGAGAGCCTGAGCCTTCCGAAGGATGGATAAGCGTCCCTCCTCCGAAGGAGACACGCTTGCCGACAATGTATTGATGGAGGCTCCCAAGTACTGCAGGCAATGCACAGGAATCGGGACGGATTTGGACAGATTTATGTGCAACCCCAGACTGTTCAGCAGGACGGCCGTCCTGTTGAAGTGCAACTGCACTTCCTAGAAGGTGGAGGCTTTGAGCAACCAATCGTCCAGGTACGGGTAGACAAACACCTTGTTCTTTCTCAGGTGTGCTGCTACCACAGCCATGCATTTTAAAAAAGTCCTGGGTGCAGACTTCAGTCCAAACGGTAGTACGGTGTACTGATAGTGATTGGTGCCGACTAGGAAGCGCAGGTACTTCCGATGTTTCAGTGCAATGGGCACATAGAAGTACGCATCTCGCAGATCTATTGTGCACAGCCAGTCTCCTCTCTGCAGCTGAGGATAGATCTGGTGCAAGGACAGCATGCAAAACTTCTCCCTGCGAATTCACTTGTTTGCTTGTCGCAAATCCAGAATGGGCCTGAACTCGTTCTTGCCCTTCTTCTGTACTAGGAAGAAGCGTGAGTAAAGACCCTTTCCCCTTTGAGACAAAGGGACGTCTTCTATCACCCTTTTCTTAAGAAGATATCTGCCTCCGCCTGGAGCTCGCGTAGTCGGAACTGCGAACCGACCAGTGGAATTGCTGGAGGCGGGCTGGTGAAAAGAAGACTGTATCCATTGCAAACAATATTCAGCACCCACCTGTCCTGAGTAATGTTTCTCCACTCTGCCAGGTAATGTTGAATGCTTCCCCCCACCAGAGCGGGTAACGGATGAAGGGGAAGTAACAGCTCAGGGCCTAGACCCAGCCGGGCCTTTGGTCGCAGATGAAGCCTGCTGACCACCACGGCCCCTCTGGCGCTTTTGGAATGGGTGCCGCTGGAACTGCTGCTGTTGCTGCTGTTGTTGTTGTCCAGCTTGGCGACCTTGCCCTCTACCTTGCGCCCGTACCATCTCTGGAACGAGCGGAAGCTCTTCTTCTGTTCCTTTGGCTTCTCCAATCCGACAGCCGTCAAGGTCTCCGCCTCCGCCTTCATACAGGCCATCTCCTTGTCTGCGTGTTTTCCAAACAAGGTCTCACCAGAGAAGGGTAGATTGGCCACCCTCTGCTGCGCCTCGGGCTTCAAGGACATCAGACGCAGCCAGGCGTGGCACCTCAAGTTGACCCCATGGCAGTATCCGTGTGCTGCCAGGAGGGAGGAATCCGCAGCGGAACTGATCACCCGGTTGGAGACCATCAGTCCTTCATTAAGGATTTCTTGGAAATCTTCCCTATCCTCCCGTGGAAGACGTTCCACGAACCGTGTTAGGGACTCCCAGAGGGACCGATCATAACGCCCCAACAAGACAGCGTTACTCGCGGCCTTCATAGACGTGGCTGCTGTCCCGCAAACCTTCCTGCCTGCCGAATCCGTCCAGCGGCTCTCCTTGTCAGGAGGCACTGTCGATGACGGGGTGGTTGCGTGCTGCTTCCTTGCATCCAATTGTTGCCAAATTTACCCACGGAGTAAGTAGTAACAGTGTTAGGGTGCGTAGATTGTGAATACCAGGAATCAGGTCTGTTTGTTTTGACCTCAGATGTTGAGTTAGGAAATGAGTATGACAAACAGTGCCTACCAACCATACTAACCATCCACAAGAAGACATAACTGAAGAATTAAATGTACTGTTTTATATCCTACTATTTAGTTGGGCATCAGTATAATTTTTATAAGATTGGCAATCATCAAAATAGGCAAAGGAGGAAATAGTAGGAGTATTCAAATCTTTAATTTTAGCCAATCCCAGACTAGTAGTTTGTTGGATTGTGTTATTTAGAAAAAATATTTCTGTAGATATGAGACATGCATGGAAAAGAGATTCTGTACCTTGGACTTGCCAGGACTTTGTGCCCCCAAATCAATCTGAAGTCAATGTTGTCTATCCAATAATCATAGTCCTTCAGGGCTGTTTCCTCAATGAAGAACGCTGTATAGATCAGCTTAGTTTGGATAAGCACATATTTCTTTGAGGTAGTAGGAACCGATTTAAAATAGTATGATTTGGGGTCTGAAGCATTATAATTTGTGAAATATGTGTACTTTATTTTTTTTTGTTTTCGAGCTGCCTGAGGTGGGGTTGGGCAATGCTCGAATTGAGTATAATTATATTCGGGACACTGTCTATTAGTTCTATGCAGAAAATTATGTCCATAATGTTGATAACAGGACAAATCAGCATAGTTAGCAACATTTAAATATAAATCCTCAGGCTCAAAGACAGTGTAATATTGCATTTCAGAATACATCGAATTCACAGTGCCAACATCCCAATCATCTGAATGCAACCCAGGTACTACGACAGCACCCATGGAAACTTGGAACATATATTGTATCTGAAGGGTCCCTGTAGGACCAAATACATTGAATACATTTATCCCATACAACTCCATCAGTAACTGGGACCACTGAAATATTAACTAGGGACTGGCCTCTTATCATTTTATGAGAGGAAGAATGTGGGGCCAGCACTACATCGACCAGTTCTGCAGAAGAACGTTTCCGGGAATTAATGGCTGTTGATCAAAAGAAAAAAAAACAGCCACAAACTAAATCCACATGAACAAAAATATCAAAGAAAACATAATCCAGATATATTTCCAATGTGGAACCAGATAAGTGAATTTTACCCAGGAGATGAAAACACAAATTTGTGCTGGTGGGGAATGCAAAACAGAAGACAATGAAGAACTGTCTGAAGGAAAGTTGTCTTGATTGATATAATAACCATAAGAACTCATCTGAAATAGAGGAGGCTGTGATTATGGATGAATACCTGGTCCCTATACCACAGAAGGGGCCTCAACTGGAAAATCAGAATAAACAATATTCATTATGGAGTGTGAAGCAGGTGTAACAGGTTCCATATCAACTGGAGACTCAATATCCCCCTCCTTCAGCTGGGAAGAATCAGCAGGCTGTAAAGCAACATTCTGCGTTGGGACCCACCTTGGTATACTATTGAGAAATGCCTATATGGTGTAACTTAACAAGTTCCATGGAAAAAATGCAATTGTCTTTGAATCCTGGAAGTGGAGGCAAAATCACAGTTCGGGTACTCTGAAGACCAAGCACTGGAACATGTGCACGGTAGGAGGGATCACATTTTTTCTTGATCGTCACGTTTTCACAAACCAGATCACCAACTTTACGAAGCCAGCCAGAAACAGGAATCTGAACAGCTGCATCCAAAGAGAGAGTGGAAAGCAAATGACTAGTAGCAAGAGCATCACAATATTTTTGTAGCTCCTGCAAGACCGTACAGAGTTTATCAACGTCAAAGATTGTGGCTGCTGCCACAATGTCTAGACCATCAAGTTCTGGAACAAACATTTTGATGCCAAAGAGCATTTAATACGGGGTCCGCCCACCCAGAGATCTTTTAGGGAGGTTATTAAGTGCTCATTGAACCCCATACAAATGAGTTAACTAGCCATGGCCCGTACCTAAAACCCTCGCTGGTAAAGTCACGGTTCATCAACTCCACAACAGAGTTGCCTTCTGGCCTATATGGAGATGAGAAATGCACCTGCACCCCTATGGATGTCATTGAATCATGTTACGCCTTTGTGGTAAAAGGCGGACCCTGGTCTGAATGAAAAGCACCAAAGGCATAAGTCCAGACAAACACCTGCAAACCTTTAATAACAGTTTGTGCGTCAGCCAAGCACTATGGCCAGACCCAGAAAAACCTAGAGCAAGAACCCACTGCAACCAATAAATATTTGAATGCATAATGCGATACAAGGGGACCATAATGATCAAGATAAATAGAGCCAAACGGCTGATTTGAAATATAGAGTTGTGTCTGAGGTGGGGGGACACAGTAGAACACTTAATTTGTTGACAGACGTCACAACAAAGGACATACTGGTGAGTCTGCTAGTACATACCCTACCACCAATAATGTTGTTGTATGAGTGAAACAGTGGCATCAACCCCTGCAACTCCTGCTCAGAAGCTATGCCTTTGAGAGCGGCCACTACTAAAGAGTGTCTGCTGTCTTTGTTGGGTATCAGGGGATCACCAATCCCAGGAATTATTACAAAGGGAGCTTTGTTAGCAGTTTATTTATTTATAAAGTTTTATATAGCGCGAACAAGATCCCGAAGGATAAATTGATAAGTATATTTAGAAGAAAATCCTTGAGAAAAGTAAGTACCATCCAGAGATGGGGCGATGGCACCTAAAATGTAATTATCAATTTTAGTCCTAGAATGCGTAACTGCGGCTACTTAAGTTGTGGCTACTGCAGATTTAGCTGCTTCATCAGCCATTGAATTACCAACAGCGTGCACTCCAGCACATTGTCATTAAAGGATTGTACATAATAAAAAGAATCACACACCACACGCGTGAATGACTCAGGACCAGAATGCTCGAGAGCCAAAAGCACAGCTCTCAACTTGCCTAACTGTGACATACAGTGACAGAGCATGAATCAAAATGGAGTGGAAAACCCCATCGATCATAGTTCCCACAACACTAGCGAAAGCAGCATAATAAGTCTGCTTAGAACAAATGGCCGGTTTTGCCGAACCATCAGTGTAAATGATACATTTATACTGATCAAGAGGAAGAAAAGGGAAGGCAGAGGGTGAACATGTTCCTGTTAAAGAAACTCTAGATTTTGTAATGAAGGGTCAAAAACAACGGAGACATCAGCAGACAATAAAGAAGTAGCTCATAGAATCCAACGTTGGGTAAGGGCTTTAGAATTTGGAATGCTAGCCTTTGTGACTGCATCTAAGGAAGGCATACGTGAAATTGACAAAGATGCGTTTGCCTTGAGCGAGAGGCCATTCCTTAAGAATGGCCATCTGCACAGCAGTTAAAAAAAATTCATTATAAGAAAAAGGCATCTCAGCAGGAGTGTACTGATGCGATTTGTAAGCAATGGAAACAGTGTCACCCTCATTGAAAGTGACATAAGTAAAACCATTGGCACCATATACCACAAATGGCCAAATTTGTAGTATATGGCCTGGTCTGCAAGAACTGCACAGCAAGCAGATCAGACTGTAAATCACGTAGGATCCACTTCGACCACAAAAATAACAGGAGACCCTGCATCTGGGACTTCATGCTGTAACAAGTGTTAAGTAACCGCTGAGCAACAATGAGCTGGAATTGCAATGGGTGTGCCATATAGAGATTGAAGGGATTCAAACAGTAGCTTGAACACCTACAACAATAGGTAAACCCTACAAACTGAGGAGGCAAAGCCCCCACACCACGGACGTCTCAGGAAAATGGTGCAAGAGTATTGTGGACAAGTGCAAGCGCTACTCGGGGATCCCGCAAATAAGTACTAGACCAAATGCTGGCGGCACCATTTTGCACAGACCTATGCTTGGGACCATAGAACCTTAGTAGGCAGGGACTGAGTCAACTCACCACCTTAGTACCCATGAGCCTGGGACCGACTAGCTATAGGGTCCCACTTGCCCTCCTACTCACTCACAGAGGAACAGGTGATTAGACACCCTAAAAAATAACACTTCCAAACCTCTCAGGAATTGCGGTGATAGAACACACCCTTTTGCTCTCACACTTGCACTTGTCCATTATCTATACTACTATAATAAAGGAGAAAGTTTCAGGCTTTGAGGCGGGTAAACTCCGGAACCACTGCACCAATCTACACACCCGATACACCGTAGAAATCGCCAGGGTGTCTAGATGGTTATAGGCTATATAAAGTTTAAAAATAAACCTTATTTAAAAAATTAATATTTAAAAAAAAGTAGTCCCCCCCAAAGTAGCGCCGGCCGCGACGTGCCTGCTCATGTCGAGGAGCGGCATCAGAGTGGCGTCAGAGGAGCTCCGGCCATGGCGCGGGGGAGGAGCGGTCACGTGAAGAGCAGCGCGGAGAGGCGGACATGGCACGGGGGAGGAGCGGCGGCGGACAAGCGCTGAGGAGCAGAGCGGCGAGGAGCTGTAAACTCACTAGCGGCGGAAAAGGTAAGCAGGCGGGTGTCAGGCCAGGCGGGGAACGGCCAAAAGGCAATAACGGGGCAGGCAGGGGTCGGGGAAGGCGGGGGACGGGGACGGGGATTGACTCAGGCCACGCGACTGGTCGGGCCAGGCGGCAGGCGGGGAACAGGGCGGGCGGGGGACGGGGCGGGAGGGGGCACGGGCTGCAGGGGGGGAATGGACAAAAGGCAATGTCGGGGCAGGCGGGGGTCGGGGAACGGGGATTGACTCAGGCCACGCGAGGGTCGGCCCAGGCGGCAGGCGGGGGACGGGACGGGGCGGGTGGGGGCACGGGCTGCTGGGCAATGTCGGGGCAGGCGGGGGTAGGGGGAAGCCTGAAAGCTCCCGGACAAGGTCGGGACGGGCTGCTAGTAAGATATGAAAGATACACAAGTAAAGTTTAATATATTTATTGTAACTATTGTGCTCTAGTATGCAGCATATGTGCCACAATAAGTAAGAAGTTGCCTTACAATAATATGGTCAGCACAGTAAGTAATCCATAATTCATAAAAGGAGTTGTCATTGTATTAGACAGGGTAGACTAACACCCCCCACTTTTACAGAAGCGAAATGATTATATATCAAAAGATCTCTGGGTGTTTTCAGTGGAGCCGTACCTTAGCATGCACAGATCAAAGTTATTCATCTCAGATGTAGTCATGATCTCCTCTGTGTAAACTCTTTCTCCAAGTGTGTATTTGCATGTCTGTGCATACCTACATAACAAAGAGTACGTGTTCCCAAACAACAGCTGCATTTATGTGTTTTGTCTAGGTGCTAGAGCCTGACCAAAACAGAATAACAAGGGGCATTGTTGTTTGTCCTTTTCTAAGACGTTGAGACTAAATCCCAGGAAAGAACAGAATGCAAAAACTACAGCATGTTCTGTGTGAAAGTACAGCGTTCCACAAAGCAAAATACGTTTGTATAGTAACGTCCTCAAAGCAGAGAGCAGCCTGCAGCATGCTCATGCTAACATAGGGAAAACGACATTGGGCCTGCACAGGACATATGACATTATCATGACCCTCTGTAATCACATTGGAAACTAAAATGGCTTTATCCAGGCCCAGCCAAAACATCGCCGTATTTTTAAAATAACCTTGAAACTGTGTACTTTGTTGAATAGGGGAAATTGAAGTTGAATTTACTTAAGACCTGGTGTTAAATCTGTAGAGACAGAATTTGTCTTTGGGGGGAGAATACAATTCACGAGGCGGCTGTCTTGTTGGGTCATTTCAAAGAGCAGTGTATAGCATCTCAGCCCTTTTCCTTGCTTCTGGACAGCCTTTTTAAATGCACCCATGGCGCGGGCAGGACCGCTATACAAACAGTACCTGTGGCATCTGTCAAGTCCATTTCTCGATCTTTTTACCATCGCCGTATTTTAAAAAATAACCCTGAAATTGTGTACTTTGTTTATGTGCAAAGTGAATAGGGGAAATTGAAGTTGAATTTACTTAAAATCTGCTGTTCAATACGTTGGCAAACAATTTGTCTTTGGCGGGAATCAAATCACCCTGCGGCCATCTTGTGGTGCCACTTCACAGAGCAGTTAGTGCTCCAGCATCTCACAGCCCTTTTCCTTGCTTGCAGTCAGCTTATTTGATCGTTGCCATGGCACAGATGCGCAGTGGGCGCTCGCCAAACGCAAGCCCATCTGCAAGCCCATCTAGACTTGGTGCCAGAAACGATGATGGTCCATTACCATCAGGTAGACTGGTTTACCCTGTCTCCCACTTACTCTGCCTTTGTCCCAATACAACGGGAGCTTGTCTATCTTCTTGGAATCCAGACTCTGTGGTGTGCAAGTGCTCAAAATTCCGATTTTATGACTGCTGATCCTCATTCAGTGTCTATCGCAAATACCAATTGCCATTGCCTACCCTCTAAAGGCACTGTCAAGAGAGAGCCCAGCTTTTGCAGCATTCAGTTTTTAGGTCTTGCACAGCGTTGCAGTGCAACGCTTTGTTCGCTTTGCGAGGCATGCAGTATACAGTATAGTGGGAAGAAGCTCCGCCCATTTTCTGTCCATGTGTTTCCTTGGCTTAAATTGGAAATTATGCATTCTGATATGTTTTCGGTTTCTTTGTCCCTCCTCCTCATGGCCATGTCGTCATTTTTCTCCTTTCATTGCTATCAGCCCCTTTACTTTACAAACTCTTTTGTTCCTCTGCCCCTCCTACCCTCCCACAGTCCGTAACTTCTCTTCTCACCACCTTCCTTCCCACCACTCCCGATCATGCCTTTTTGGACGCTGGGAGGTTTGTTTATAATGCAATAGGTCTCTCGTAATACGAGTCCTATTGCATTTATAAATGGTTGCTTTCTCCTGGGATTGGCTGGCCGAGTTTCACACTTTATTTTGCCTGACCTGTCCAGACGGTGTGTAACGCATGCATTGTCCAGCAGCCGCTATACATCAACAGTGGAGTTTTCCCAAATCATGACGGGAGGCAGTGACAGTACAAGCAGCGAACCCTTGTAGCCAGTACCGCATATCGCAAAAACGCAGTAAGATAAATAAAGTGTGGAAAAAACTGTACAGGCTATTTTGAACATATGCTCTCAAATTTGCTGGACCCGAGGGACGTGCATTTAATGATGCCTTAAAAACCATTTTTTTTCCGTGAGCCAATATTAAATGCACCATGACTGAACAGCGCAGTGTCCTACACGTACGCGGCTACCAACTTCCCAGAGTTTGCCAAAGTAGCGCAGATCGTCTCAGTGAGGGGAGTTTTTCCCTGGAGTCACTGAATGATGCTGTCCTGGTTCATTTCAGGCTCAGCTGCAGGCCCGCCACGCTTCCATGTACACAACCAAGCAAGGGGTTCCGGTGCATTCATCGAGGTAGAGTTTTGTCTCATTGCGTCCCCTTCAAGCCGCGGTAGCACTCATGGCGGATTTAAAGGTGAAACAGGAGTCGACAGACCAACCAGCTATACAGAACAGGTGATTAAGAAAGGTCACTACGTTTGGGAAAAAATACTGTTTTGTTAGCTCAGGTCTTGTATTTTTTGCATCTACCATACACTTTTTTAAAACCTCTTGTAGCTTATGTGGTTACATATTTGCATACATACCGTTCTGTAAGCATCAGGTTTGTGTTTTTAAATATCAACATTACGTCTCATAAAGCAAACACAACAAATAGAGACAGTCAGAAGTATGGGCCATATGTATCAAGCTAATTAGCATTCGTAAAGGCCGTAATTCTGTGAATTTCGGCCTTTGCGAATGCTAATTAGCTAAATGGTTTGTATGTAACACGTTTGTTGCAAAATAAGGAATCGCAAAATTTGCTATTCCTTATTTTGCGATTGCACTTAAGGAATCGCACATTTTGTGATTCCTTAAATGCAATGTATCAAAGAAAAAATATTCCAAAAATGCCATGAAGGATTCGCAAATTACCACCAACTTCTAGTGGTAAGTTGCGAATTCTTTAAAAAAAGCTTTTTTAAAAAAAAACAAAGGTGCCATATGACGCTCATACATGCCCTTGTGTATGTGCGCCATATGCCCCTAAATGTCATTTTCAGGGGTGCAGCAGGGTGTTCTTGAGGCACCCCTGCACCCTTGAAAATATTCCTAATTTGCGATTAGCAAATAGCTAATTGCAAATTCCCCCTTCATTCCTATGGGCCTCCTGGTCCATAGAAATGAATGGGTAATTTGCGATTAGCTATTTGCTAATCGCAAATTAGGAATGGTAAGGAATCGCTATGAAACAGCGATTTTGTACATACATATCGTTTTGCGAATTCCAAATAGCGATTCCTTAAAATTCGCTATTTGGAATTCGCAAAACGGAACTATGATACATATGGCCCTATGTTTTTTCTCTGGTCCAGAGAATTAATCCTTAATCCGTTGTGTGGCATGAAGCGACGCCCGATCAATTGGGCCTGTTTCTGCAGTATAATGCGCCACATGCAGTGTAGACAAAAACTATATTACAAAGAAGTGTATCAGGTTGTGTGATGCGCTGCATTCTACTACATGATTGATGCTTGATGTGGCCCCTGTATAAACTCGTATTCGACAAAAATAATAATTACTTCACTTCACAAATTTGAAAATGGGCGTCTACGGAGCACTTATTCCTCCTTTCACCTCAATGCATCTCTGCCCTAGCCCGTAATTTGACATCCCTTTTCCATCAACCATACTTTGGGCCACTAGCAGGGCTTTGAGTGGGTCGGGTCTCGGACTCTTCAGTAATTTAAAACAAACAATTGAAACAGGTCCCTTTCGGGCCCTGTATTCATGTCTGTAGCTTTATATGCTAAAAACACTGATCGATTGCTTTTTAGGAAGCACCTGGTTTTGGTGAACTAAAACAGTTGAGTGAACATATATTCAGCAAAACACCAGAGAGGCAATAAAGCCCAAATAGTTTTTAAATACACAGATATTTTATTTAGTTGTCTTTCACAATTTTAAGCTGATCCTTAACTCTCTCCAAGTCACTCAGGACTTCCAAGCCACACTGTTTAGTGCGCCCAGCGATTCATGATGTGCTAAGATTTAGCACTAATGTGGTGACACTGCAGCTGATTTCTGTATTGTTTTATGGTACGAAAGAAGCGTTCGTTTTAGACTTGGTTACTTAGCCAGTATGTTTTTAGGCTCCTGCCTACTTGCATTTTGTTGGGGAAAGACGTGACAAATCTATGGTTGAAAAGAGAAAGCTTTATATTTATGAGAATTAGACACCATTCTTAGTAGATCCCACACAATGTGATATCACTTTAACACCTAAATGCCCCAATCAGCAAAAGAAAGCTGGCATGCCATTGTGCGTTAAAGGGTCTGCCTCTGCGCAGCAAAACAAGTTGCAGCATGTTTAGTAATTTGTTCTGTTTGTGCTAGAATATTTTTTTTAAATCTGCAAGTCTCGTAGAAAATTAGGCATAATTTGCCAACCACTCTATTCCATAATTATGCAGAAATTTCAGCACTGCGGAATCACATCATTCTAGTGACCCTAAGTCTTATCTTCCAAACAATGAAATGGGCCACTCAAAAGGAGGGTCCTAATGTTTTTTCACTAAATTGGAAGTAACACCTTCTTGGGCAATTGCTGTTTGTGACAACATTTACCACCCAATTTTGCATATTTAGAGCATAACTGAAGCCTTACATTTCTGCACTTGTCATTGTAGCCTTTTTTACTACCACCTTATGGTTTGGGGTAAATTGTAGTGTAATAACCTGGGAATAATTTGCTTTTACATTTGATCTTGGAGCATGTTTACTAACATCCACTGAAGTTATTTGCAACACCTTTTCACTTTTTTCTGACCTGTAAATAGGGCCTAAGATTTACTAAATGAGCAATTTCAGAGTGTGAGGCTACCATATTAAAGGAGTGCTGGAGTGGTGTCTAGTCGAGCATTTTAAAACACGGTCATCAATGTTTTTGCAATTTTCTAAGTGACGGTCAACATTTCCTATTTTTCAGTTCCTACCCACTTGCAGTTTGTTGGGGAAAGATGTTTCAAATTCATGATTTAACACATAAAGCAACACATTTCTGAAAACGAGACAACATGCTGAATTCAGCAAGGAGTAATTTGCCTAGCACTCACAAGGATTTCCCAAGTAAGGTATTGCTGAAATTGAAAAACATTGAAAATAAGTTGGAACATTTTAATGTATAAATGTTGGAACAGGCAGTGCTGCTAGCTGCTTCTCTCGTCCCATCAGTAATTCCTCATTGTAAGGCCTCTAGACAGTGCTGCAGCTGTGCCTCTCTTCCCAGTGGTAAATCCTCATTCTACGTCCTCTAGGCAGTGCTGCAGCTGTGTCTCTCTCACTAGTGATAATTCCTCATTTTTAGTCCTCTAGACTCCTCTAGTAAAAAACAATATCATTTACAATGAAAATAGCTCTAACTTTAAAAAATGCAAGACGGATTGCATTGCAAATGCTTGTTCTATATCAATTGTCGTGCACTAATTAAACATCAATACAATATCTTTAATCTTTTGACTGTCCATGGCCCTGATGCTGTTTTTCTAACAGAAACTTGGCTAAATGAGGCCTCTGTGCCGGAATTGTTGCTGCACTGCCCTCGGAATATCGCATACTCAGAATAGATTGCATGGATAGAAAAGGGGGAGGTTCCGCAATTATTTCTAAAGCACAATATGTATGAAAAATTGACAAACTCATAATTCCTGATTGTGACGCCTTTTTGTTCTCCCAATCTTTATCTAACAACATTGGCATGTCTGGTGCCCATATACATCACCCTCCTGGATCTGCTGGTAACTGGAGCACCGGCCTTACCAAGGTCCCTATTAATCTTAAAATATGTAAATTTCACCATTCTTGATGATTTTAACATTCATTTTGACAATCTGTCTTCTAAAACTGCCTCCTCTTTGATTGAGGAATTTATGGCTTTCGAGGTCCAGCTCATTAGCAATGCTGTCACTCATGAGGCTGTACATCTGCTTGACCTCCGATTCTCTAACCTGAAAAGCCTGCGGGCTGACTAGTCAATTCCCTTATCTTGGTCCGATCATTTTGCTGTTCTTTTTTTCCCTCCTTATCCCGTTGGTGCCCCATTGTTCAGCCTGTCTTCTTTGACAGGAGTTGTTTGAAACTTAATATTGCCGCTCTGAATTACACTTTAGAATCTAATTGTGCAATTCCGTGGAATTTGACTCATCCATTATTGATAATTGAATTAGTTCCTTAGCTTGACTCTTTTATTCTATAACTCTATGAGCACAAGGCCTCCCAGAACCCTCCCCCGGCCTCTTGGATTAATGATACCTTGCACAAAAATAAAAAGATCTGTATTTTCTTGGCATAAATCCTACCATAAAGAGGACTAACAGAAGTTTAAGTCGGCTTTAAAGAACTATCATAAACATTACAGGTCAGCTGGAGTCTTTCTTTTCTGACAAAATAACTTCTGCTCCAAATTTCCCTAAAACCATTTTTTAAATAGAGAAAACACTGTCAGATCCCACGAACATTGCTCCCGTGGTCCCCTTCTCACAACCTCAGTGCGACGAGTTAGATACCTTCTTCTAAAATAAAGCTGAGGACATTCTGGCCTCTTTCACCACTATACTGGACCCTAATTGCCATCAGTACATCCTGCAATGCCTTGCTTGTTGAGCTCTTTTCAGGCCCTGGATATCCTGACTTTCTCTTCGCTTCTCGCTGCCACCAAATCAGGGTCACCTCTGGACCCCTGTCCATCTCTGGTGTTTTGCAAGCTTACCCTACGATTTCTGGATCTGCTCACTCAGCTTCTTGAAGCATCACTCTCAGAAGGTATTGTCCCAAAATCATGGAAATATTCAATGGTCATGCCCCTGCTGAAAAATCCAAATCTTGACCCTTTCACCTGGTATAATTATAAGCCAAACTCTCTTTTGGCTACTCTGGAAAAGCACGTGAATAAACAGCTAACGTTGTACATGGAACTAATTGGCTTGCTCTACCCCTTGTAAGCAGCCTTCAGAGCATGGAGTAAGTTCATCTCAACATCACTGAATATCTAAGACATCAATTAGACAATGATGGTACTGCAGCGCTAATTCTCTTAGACTTTAGTGCCGCATTTTGACACGGTTAACTACAACACTCTTCTCAAAGATTAGAGGAGAAGGGTGTACAGGGCAAAGCCTTGTCTTGGCTAAGCACTTTCCTGCAGGACTGTGTATTCCAGTTACACACTCATCAGCACCATTCAAAGCCTTACCCTTTATCATCGGGTATTCCTCAGGGCTACACCCTAGTATTACCCTTTTCAATCACTATGTAAGGCCACTTGCAGATATTGTAGAAAACTGCAGTCTCACACTCTTTTCATATGCTGACACCACCCAGATTTTGGTTTCCCTGTCATCTAAATGGAATCATAGTGAAGATGCCCAGAACAGCTGCCTTAAACAAGTTTCATCCTGGATGAATGCTAACTCCCTTAAGGAGGTAAGACCAAGTTTCTGTTAGTGGGCAACCTCTCCAACCTCTGTAGGCTCTCATCTATGGCCTGAGGCTAAGGGCGCTATTCCTACTCCAATACTTGTTGTCAAGAATCTAGGGGTTTCGTCTTGATGACAGGTTGACTATGAGTCACCAAATTACTAAGGTTGCGTTCACCTGTTTTGGTTTTTTAAGATGGCTCAGGAAAACTATTTGATGTCTTCCTGCCTCAGTCCAAATAACTGTAAACTAGATCTTGATTATTTCCAGGCTGGATTATACTAACATTCTCTACCTATACATTTCAAAAGGCCTGCTTAAGCGGCTTCAGGCAGTGCAAAATGCAGCTGCAAGACTCCTGCTTTACCCCCCTGATCCCAAGATTACCTCCACTGCCAGCCCCTGTGTCATTTTGCCTAAT